>NW_028075471.1:28702592-29922046 GCF_014824575.4 Sturnira hondurensis
CACAGGGATTCCAGAAGGAGAAGAGAAAGAGCAAGAAATTGGAAATCTACTTGAAAAATAGTGACAGAAAACTTCCCTAATTTAGTGAAGGAAATAGACCATCAAGTCCAGGATGCACAGGGAGTCCCAAACAACAATGACTCAGAGAGACCCACTCCAAGATACATCCTAATTAAAATGCCAAAGGTTAAAGAGAAAGAGATAATCTTTAAAGCAGCAAGAGAAATGCACGTAGTTACCTACAAAGGAGTTTCCATAAGACTGTCAGCTGATTTCTCAAAAGAAACTTTGCAGGCATGAAGTGATTAGCAAGAAATACTCAAAGTCATGAAAAGCAGGGACCTACAGCCAGGACTGCTCTGCCCATCGAAGTTATCATTAAGAATCAAAGCAGATAAAGAGCTTCCCAGACAAGAAAAAACTAAAGTACTTCATCACCAAACCATTATTATATGAACTGTTGTTATAGGGACTTACTTAAGAAAAAGATCAAAACTATGAAAAATAAAATAGTGATAAATACATATCTATCAACAATTGAATCTATAAAACAAACTAAGCAAACAAGAAGAACAGAGACAGAATCATGGATATGGAGAGCATTTTGATGGTTGCCAGAGAGGGGTGTGGGGAAACAGGTGAAAAGGTGGGGGGACTAAGAAGTACAAACAGGTAGTTACAGAATAGCATGGGGATGTACAGCATAGTATAGAAAATGGAGTACCCAAAGAACCTATAAGCATGACCCATGGACATGAACAATGGTGGGGTGACTGCCTGAAGGAGCAGGTGGTGCTGGCTGGAGGGGAGCAAAGGGAGAAAAATTGGGACAACTGTAATACCATAATCAATAAAATATAATTTAGAAAATAAAAATGAAAGTAAATAAATAATAAAATAAAAACGGAGGTTCAAAGAAGATAAGTAAGTGCCCAAGACCATCGAGTCAATATGTACAAGAGAGCTGAAAACTTAGTTTTAGGATCAAAAATGAAAAGTCCAATTGCAGTAGTGATAAGCCACTTATAAGGGAGCAGACACCTGACTCAGCCTAGCCTAACAAAAATCACACAATTTTACCTTATCACAGAATTGTTTGCATCTGGCTGAGATGTACACTTATAATAGCTCTCATACACATACGCAGATTTACTGAACCCTAACAATGGCCTGGCACTTTCAAAAGTGAATCAAGAAGATGTGTGAGGAAAATAACTACAAGAACAAAGAAGAGTTGTGTTTGAGCCAAAAAAGGAGTTAAAGACTTGGCTAGATCACAAACCTTGTATTTTAAGAGAAAAATAATTTTAAAATATTGAGGGAAAAATATAAAGCATTAATAAAGGAATTTTCCATGCTATTTTCCGCTTCTGACAAAATGAAACATGATCTTTAGGAAATATAATACCAAATTTTATCCTAGATATAAAACTGCGACTCCAAAGGCCAGGTCCGAACAACCACTCTCACATCATGCGCACATACTCAAGGTAGCCACATCTTCGTCCACTGGAACGGATGGAAACATTTTCTCAATTAGCAGGATTTATTATGATGGAAACTCGCATGGTTATATATCTTGGCTGCCACTGTTAAAAAAGGCTATAAGGAGCGATTTATAGCAGAAATGTGTATAGAAACTGTCAGACAGAACCAGGAAGTCATTGTGTCTGCTGTGTCCGTCCAGCTGACTTTGTGCAACCCTTGTGCATTGCTTTCTTTCTTGGGCTCTTACAATGGCAATTAGGAAGGCAGTTAGGAATGACTTAGTCGGTCTCAAATACAGTAAATTCCACTAATGAAAGAGAATTCTCCAGCAGTGCCATTCCGTCATTTTAAGGCAGCTATTACACATGAAAGGCTAAGAACTTCATGGGACAGAAAGGTGTGTTTACTTACAGCAATAAGTAGTAGTCAGGGGCAGGGATTAACATGAGCAATGCTATCTGGTTTAGCTACAAGACTTTTTCACAATTTATATCGTGTGCCTGAATCATTATGTGTATGTGTCTGAACAATATCAGTAGATTGATACAAAAAAGGGTTCTCCCACACAAAAGTCTATAGATCATTCCTGGAACTGTGCAGGTTTTTTTTTTCTTAAGTGTTTGATTTCTTGCCACTAATGCTTTTCCAGACTCAGAAGTATTAATGAGATAGAGCCTTTGATTGAATAGGAGTGGGAAGACTGGGGAAAGACCACCCTTATTTCCAGTGGCAAGAAGCCAAAAAAAGTAGCTTAGGAAACTGTTAAGAGACTGGGCTCCCTTCAACTCCCACCACGGACCCCACAGTAGGGCCGCCCGCTGGGCCCAGTGTGAGCAAGCACAGTCACTGAAGCCGGGCACCCTGTCAAGCTTCTCCAAGGACAGCAACCCAGAACCTAAGAAAGCGTGGAGCCCGGGCCAAGCTCTGACTAAGTGAATCGCCAAGATCCACAACCTTTCCTGGCTCCACGGACTGGGCAGTGATAAATACTTTCAGCTTAATAGTGTGCTGACTGATTACCACAGTTTAATCCAAAAGCCCTAAGAGGGTTCTACATTCAAGTTCTAGTCTAAAATTCTACAACGACAGGACCAAAACTTTTAACCAAAACCACAGCGTTCATACTCTATTTTTTTAGCACTATCAATTTGTCACTACTCTACTTTGTGGCTTCTTCATTTAATATGTTCTTGCTATAAATACACTCCTTAAAAGCTAATATTATGGCAGATAGATGACTGGAAATTCTTTCCCAACCCACTTATAATGATACATGGAAGGAAGATATTATTAGCATTCACATAATTCCCCAGTATATATACAATGCTTCCATCAACTGGTTGGTCTGTGGTGATGACACACTTCAGCATACTTTAATGTTAATTTTTGTATCTAGAAAAAAAGATCCTGGATCATGCAACACATTTAAATAAGAATAAGTCACAACAATTGTTTATATTACCTGCACATTGCTCTGAATGCAATGATCAGCTTTATATTTGTAGAAAACAATGAAAGTTATTGATTCCCCCCTTAGGCTGAGGAAATGGTAGAAATGTTAAGTGTTTATCTGACATTTCCAAAGGCTATTTATAGGGTGACAAGAGTGACAAATGTGACAAAATGTGTTATACTGTTTGCATGTTCCAGTCTGGAACGACGGCACAATACCTTCACTGTGACTGAAGGGACGAGGTCAGTTCCCACTTCAGGGTCAGGAGCTTGCTGTAAACGCACAGAAGAAAGACAGGAAACCATGAGTGAAAACCCAGGTGCAATCTATACCTCTCACCACCAAAGGTGGGAACGACTGTAAAGGATTTATCACCCTAATGACAGACTCAGAGTCAGTGTGACTTTGTAATGTCTTCATCTAGAAAGTCATGAGCTAATATTCAGACATCCACCCTCCCACCCCCCCCCAAAGTCACATATTTTATTATCATGTTACTCTGCTGCCGAATTTAGTTAAATGTTGAAACTAATTAATTCTAGTAACACATCCTTTATATTATACAGGAGAAGGCCAGCTAGCATTTCTCAGATAAACATTATGCCATTCTTTTAGGCCATTTTATTTTTAACTTGACAAAGAAATGTTTTATTCTGACTAATGGTATGAAGATGTAACTAAGACACATAACCAATAATATAAATATTGAGTGCCCTTACCCCTAGAAAATAGAATAAAGGCAGGAGTGAGATTTTTTCCCCCACTAGCTCATATCATAAACTAGTTTACTCTTTGAGCATCAGTCCAGGCTACCTGGTTCTACCTATCAAAGAATTTACAGTATAATATCATAGAGCAAACATTTCCTTACAATTTATAGCTTATCTTTTAGAATGGTAGATTGAGAGAAAAATTCTCACTCTGTGACAGAAACAAATGAAGGGGTAACATATTTTCTAGTAATACCCAAATGAATACCTGGGGAACAACTCAGGCCCTAAAATCTCTATCCAGCCAATGAATAGACCCACTGTACTTTAACTTAACCTATTTGAAATGTTTTCACCAGGAAAAATTAAGCCACATCTAAGCAATGGAGACGGCTATGATATAATGGGCACCAGCACAGTCAAGAGTCGGGAGATCCAAATTCTACTTATGACTCCCTACGAAATCACATATGAACTTGAATCCAACTTCTCATGCAGGAGGATAAGACAGCAATGCTTGCCTCCTCAATAAAAGACCCCATTCTAATAGAAATTATGTTATTTTTTAGATGTGTGCTTTCATATTAATGATTCAAAATAAAATGTTAAGCGAGGCTTTCTGCTCTAGTATTAGTTTAAATCCAGGAAATGCTTTACTTTAGCTGCCCAAAGATCTAGAAAAGACACAAAACATCTCCTGTTTCCTGCTCTTTTCCACCCATTGGCTAAACACCTTCAAGGACACTGGTCCTTCAGGAAATACAAGTGGAGCCAGAAATGGCTGCACAAAGACACAAGGCTATACCAGAGCCACATGAGTCGCTGGTCTCATGTTTTCCAGTGGAATGAAGGCTACACTCTCAAGACTCTCTTAGGAAGGAAAAAATAGTAAGAGGGAAAAGGGAAGCTGGAAAGACAGGTAGTTGAAAGGAAATAGCACTCCAGGTTGCCAACAGGGAAACATACATTACAACACAGCACTATTCCACAAGCCTTTTCCTACGAAGACCAAAAGTTGCTAGAGAACAGAAAGGGAATTCCTCATTCCAAAAAGCCTATGTTTAAGATAACCTAAAAAAAATTATATAGGTGGCCCAGAGGAAAAAAAGAATCATTCCCAAGGCAAGAAAATGTGTGTACATTTGTCAGCTAACGGAGCAGCCATGTCCCACTCGGACTACACCCTCGGGTAGAGAGAGAAACGGCGTGTGCTGAGTGGACAACGTTTCAGACAGTGCCTCTACCACGTGGCCCAGCTGGTGGGTGCTTCTTTCACACACGCTATTTTTGTAAGTGTACCCAACTGTCCACACCACAGACATGTTGACATGATTCTTATCACAGCTGGGGTTGCCTGTTTACACTAAAATTAATCTTTGAACATTTATGACAACTACTTACTATATTATGCTCTGATACCTAGATATTAAAATCACTTCCTTAGCAAAATTACATGACGTGAACCCCAACTACAGTAAAAGCAGTGAATTTGATCACTTGTCGTAATTGATCAGCCTTTGGTAGGAACACAGGTAAACACATAGATTTTGACCAAACGGCAGGCAGTGAGACACGACCAGTCATAATCTAACAAGTGCTTACAGAAGACTGAACAAGGAAATGGGGCGATAGAACCAAGGACAACCCCCCTTTCATCCTTCCTGTTTCTCAGCTTTATTCATTCATTTGCAGAGCAAGTATATATTGAGCACCCGTATGTGACAGGCACTAAGGTAATAGCAGTGAAGGACACAGGTAGCAAAATGTAGGTGGTGGGAGTGATGGTGGTGGTAGTGATGCTGAATGCGACGAGGCTGGGAGAACTAAAATGACATTTTACGACAATGATGATGCTCGTTAATTATCATAACAATTCAACCAAAGAGATTCTACTATCATTCTCATTTTCCAGATGAGAAAACTGAGACTAAGAAAACTAAATACCTCGCCCTGGGACACACGGACAGAAATAGAGGGAAAAATGATCCCTGGCCCAACTGTTCATGCTTAATCTCCCCCTTCACAGCCACCGTACTGTATTAAAGACTGCAAACGAGCAAACCCTGAGCTAGGCCTTTCATGACCATTACCTCACTGAACCTTCCACAAAAGCCTTGTGGGGTTGGGGCTATTCATCTAGATTAGAATTACCTCAATAGTCTGGTACTAAAAAGTTAAACTTAAAAAAAAAATAGACTCAGAATAACGGGGAGAATCCCTTCTACTGTTCCCCCTCCGCTTTGGGGAGCAGAAATCTGCCTAAGGAACTCCTTGCTACACTGAGAGACTATAAATGTTTATTTCTAGAAAATAACAAAGATTAAAAGTTGTTATCCTCCCTCTCTAAAGTTTCTTTTTGAAGGCACATGACTTAAACCGATACATTTTGGTCCCAATCCACTCATGTCCACTGCAACCACAAACCCTCTCCAAGTCTGCAAACACACTTACAGACACGGAGTCCAAGTTAGGAGAAACCAAGACAGAAATTTTCAAGTCATCTTCCCTCTCAGTCATGGGCCAGACACCTGTAATTTGAAAAAAGAAAAAGAAAAAGACAAGACGTTTAATCATAAAGTAAAACCTGCTGTATCATTAAGGGATATCTATACTACAAGTCGAAAAACAACCCCATACGCATACAAGTTTAAAAAGCTAATGCCCTGCAGAATTAGAAGCGTGATGTTAATTCTGTCCCCTTTGCCATACTTCAAAGAAAAACTGTCTCTTCCCCAAAGATATTAGCTAAGATGGGACCCACTGACTGACCACTGTTGGGAATTTTGATGCCTTCTCCTTAACTGCTGGCAGGAGCCCAAATCAGTACAATCCTTCTGAAGGGAAGCCTGAAGGTTTGAAGGGAAGTACTTCTGAAGGCAAGTCATTCTACAGCTGGGGAGCAGGTCTGTCGGGTCGCAGGACCTGTGCGATTTACACTGTGACAGTCACAGCCAGTTCATGGACATGCCCAGGAAATCCTCTGCTGCTCGTACTTGTTAAAAACAAAAGCAAAACAACCTAAACCTCTATATTTCTGTTAACAGGGAAACAGTTAACTGAATTATGGTATAACTGTGCAATGGCCTAAACTATAAATAAGCTACAAATAAGAGTGCTGTCCATCTTTACATACTTATAAGAAAAAAACTCCAAGATATGCCTATTAATAAAAAAGCAAGGTGCAGAAGAGGCAGCATAATGTGTCTAATACGTAATTACACAACCATGAGCACTTTCTTAAAGAACACACAAACATTCTTGATAAGGGTTCCCTGTAAACAACCTCGTGGAGTAGAATCTACAGTTTGCCCTTTTAGTACTGTTTGAATTCTTTTCACCACATTCATGTCAGTGTCACAACTTAAAAAATGTTTATAGTGAATAAGATATTATGAACAAGTGACAGAGATCCTAAATAAGGAAGAAATATAAATAATATTCACACAATACGTGTGTTTGTGTGTGCATACGAGGTTTGTCCAGGAAGAATCCAGCCACATAAGATGAAAAAATAGAGATATTTATTAAAGAAGATATGAGAAACATTGTACATGGGACCATGACACCTCACTCCCCTTCAAAGCAGGCACCTTGGAACTTCACACAGTTCTCCCAGCATTATGACCCTGAGGAAGTCGGGTTCATCGGTTGCAGATTGAATGAAGTCATTGGCAACTGCAGCACGATGTCCCCCCTGCTCTGGTAGCAGAAGCTGCAAAATGAATTTTGCCACAACACCTTTCATGCCAAGATCCTGCATCAAAATCTCAGACACAGAAGATTTTAGAATCCCCAGATCAGCTTCTAGCTCTCGCACTGTTAGACTGCAGCCCGTACACACTCAAAATTCTCAGGTGCTCTGCTTGTTGCAGGCCTTCCAGAACGTGGATCACATTCAACAGATTCCCCACCATGTTTGAAGAGATTGTACCACACTCTTATCTGTGCTGCACTCATTGCATCATCCCTGAAAGCCTCCTGAATCATCCAAATGGTTTCTGCGGAGGAATGTTCCAGCTTAATGCAAAATCTGATGCAGATTCATTGCTCTACTTGCTCAGTCATTTTGAATGTGACAGCCACACAGTACACATGCTCACTCAACAGCGTCTACCACCCCCACTGACTAGTACAGTGAAGTCGTCACTGTTCACGCATGCGCATTCCAGTCCACTCTCCCTGGCTGCCAGATTGTATCAATATCACGCAAACTGTTCTCCTTATATTAACAGTGGCTGGACTTTTTCTGGAGAGACGTGTGTGTGGGTGTGTGTGTATGGGTGTGTGTGTGTGTGTGGGTGTGGGTGTGTGTGTGAGAGAGAGAGAGAGAGAGAGACTGTTGGTTGCCCACCCAACATTCACCTTCCCCCCTCCTTCATTGTGGCTGAGCCCTAATTCTGTCAAGACATCCACCTTCACCTCAAAGTCATTGGATTGGTCAAATCCAATCACGGTGACTTCACTCCCCTGACCATTTGCTGTTTCAGGCACGAGCACGGGGTTCATCCTGGCAGATGTGAGGGAAGAAAAGTTGGGGGCAGGGTGGGGTGCTGGCACTTGCTTCTGGGAAAGCCAAACTCCTTAATAAAAGGGGGGACTCAAGAGAACTGTCTCTTCTTCTCTGGAAATTGAATTTGCACATAATGCCTCGGCCTGCTGAGGTCACCCTTGACTCTCAGAGGAACCATCACCCACACACTGAGGGTGGCGGGCTGAGAAGATGGAAGCACGGGCCGACGCCATGGGAGAAGCAGCTGTCTGACGGAGAGAAGACCTGCCTACCATTGCCATCAGGTGTGCCCACCGACACTGCAACATTTGGGATAGGAATTTCCAGAACTTCCTTAGGGAGAGTGCAGAAGGCTGATCATCGCCCACCTAATCATCGTTCCTCGGTTGTTTTTACTAAATAAAAGCCCGGTTTTAATCTGAGCAACAAAGTACTCAGCTTAAACCCTAAATTTCCCAGCCTCTTTTGCAGCCTAGAGTAGCCAGTGAGATGGGAGTAGAAGCTGTCCAGGGTGTGGTGTCCAGGAAAGCCCCTTATGGGGGCTGACTCAGCTGCAGATGTGAGGGCAGGAGTTCCAGAAGCCATCCTGGACCAACAGATGGCTCTGGGAGAAAAGGAACCACAGTCCCCAACGACAAGGGAGCTGCCAGACCAAGCCTGGTCTGCCCATCGAGGGCCTTCTCTTCCATGGAAAAGAAGCATAAGCCACTTTAGTTGGGTATTCCGTTACACGCAGCCCCGCAGAACCCTTCCAACAAGGCCTCCAAATACAAACGATGCCAGTACTCAGTGGTGGCGGCAGCTGAGTTATCCTGGACGTATTTCACCTGGGATGCAGACTCCTGATAACACCCCCTGTCCCACTGCTCTCAGTCCCTTCCTGAAGGCACCGCTGTGCAGGAGGCTCAGTGTCATGCCCATTCCTTCAGACTCACCCCAAGTAGGGAACATGACCGTCTGTGCAACAAGGAAACTCCACCTTTGAAAATGCCTACCGACAGGCATTGTGACTACTGGTAACGGAAATGCCGGGCAGGGGTCACACTAGTGAGTTGAGTACGAAAGCTTCAGAATCCACGAGCCGTTCTGAAATTATTACTGTAATTTCATACTTACAGCAGGCATTCCTCATTACACACATAAAATCAGGTTCAAAACACTTTTATTACGGTAGATAATATACACCATGTGTACAACAAAATGTACTCTTTAAATGGGCTTTAAATTTTGCTGCAATGCTTACTTTGAAGAAATAAAAAAAAGCTTTAAGTACTGAACATAACCCACAACACTGTGAAATTTTTTTGTAATCTTAAATTGCTATACTAAAATAAGTGGCATTTAAATGAATAATGAGGTCATCAAAAAGTTCAGAGTCTTAACTTCTCATAATCTTCTATACTGAAACAATTTGGTGCTTTCACGTAATTACAGGTATTTTAATAAAAAAATATACCACAGTTTTATAAGAGTACAGAATACTAATTTTTTTCCATATCCAGAAATAAAGTATTTTAAAAGTCTCTCTTTTTAAAGAAAGTTCTCTTTGTTTCTTCTTCAAGAATAAAACCAAATGACGGCAGAGAAAGGGCAGAGAACTTCAAATATCCACTAAAACCCAAGGTTACGTAAATAATGAACTTTGCCCCCAAGTCCATGGGCACATCCCTAACCTAATTAGCAGTTATTTCAATTACACAGAAGGGTCAAGGCGATGACAAGGAAAACCACGTAACCTTCTCACCCAAGGGCATCGCCATGGTCACCGAAAAATAACCTTTAGCTGTGAGGGATTTTTCTGAGAAACGTTTTACACAATTAAGTGTTAATCAAAATATCATTAGCACATTGTTTATGGAAAGAGCAAAATCTCAGGACAAAAATCTGGAGTGAAAAGTCACATTAAATTTATTTAATGAACTCTAGAAATTTCATGTTTCATATATATGCCACTCTTTCCCAATTATACTTTTAAGTGACAAAGTGAGACTTATAATTCCAATAATCCCAAAACACTAGTATCAAAAAATGGGAAAAAATGTACATTGCAATGTGACACGTTCAAGTTTAACCATTCTCTGCTTAACAGGACATTGCTGACAACAAATATTTTTTTAACTAATTAGAGATACCACTTAAAAGACCTAAGTTTCACTGGTTTACTTTCAAAACTTTCCAAGAGTAGGTGTGAAGCCAGAGAATAATTATTTTTAATACTCATATTTTACATATGTTATCTAATGTCTTCTGAATCTGTCTTCTTAATATAGACTCAAAAATACATAAGTTTTGTAAGATGACTGGACCAGGACTAAGATTGGCTCTGCTGTTTTCATTGGCTTTTGATGCTCTGCTTCTCTTATTATTCCTACTTGTTTTAACATTTCTTTTATGTGAAAATAGTCCATATTTTTTCTCATTAAAAAAATACTTTTACCTGACCCTGAGAAGGAAAGTTAAAGTAATGTTTTTCACATGTCCAATTCAAACTTCAGGACTGGTGTTTTGTTTCTCCTTCTAATTTACAATAAAATTATACCCCTGTGAATCCCAATGTAAGATAATATTGAGTTATCCAAAACTCAGGAACTGAAAATATCATCAGCCTCTGAGTCATTAGAAATCAGCACACCACAGGCTACTCTCCATTTGGACAGCTAATTAACCACAAAAGTAAATTATTTTACTAAGCTGTAAATGACCACATTTTTAGTAACAAAGTGGCAACTCATGCACTGTTTTGGTCTCTTTTAATTAGCAACTACATTTTTTTCAGGTATATTAGAAGTTAATAAACGACCACTCTGAGCTTTAATGCTCTTATCAAGGCCTGAAGCCACAACTCAAAGAAGTTCTCCTTGTTTTTTAGAGTGCGAAGAAAAAAACTCGATAGCACTGTTCCTGCAAAGGGACAGTGGCAAAACCAGTATCTTAAATAGGACAGATTTTTCAGAAGCTACAAAATATAGACTAAGCACAAAGATCTTGTGTGTGAAAGAGCTACACAGTTTTTCAACTATGACTTTAATGAAGCCTGGAGGACAAAATTAATTCATACGTACACAACATTACTCATATACAAAATAATATAAATTCCACTATGAACAGTAAAATCAAATAATAAAAAGCTTCAAAAGAGATACCTTGTGATTTGTTAACATCTCTGATGATTTTCTGAAGTTCTTTCAACTCTATGTCAAGTGCATCATAGTTTAGTTCTCTAGATTCAACCTTCGGAGCTTGGAACAAAGAAGGGTCTGTCCCCAGGTACGAACACTGCAAGTGACCATCATCACTCAGGGTGACAATCACTCCCTTTAAATCACTACAATAAAGAAGAGAAAAGAAGACATAAATTTTTCAGTGGATTTAGACTTGAACAACTACATTTTTATTCAATTAAGCTTTAATACACCATTAAGAAAATGACTATGTATCCAATTCTAAAGTTCTACACCACACTTTCAACTCAAGTGTTTCAAACATGATTCATATTTACAGAAGTATTCCCAATGTTCTGATTTATCACAGGAGAAAAAAAACACTTTAACAATTATTATAACAGTTGCCATTTTCGGGACCTAACTACATGGCAAACGAGGCTTTAAGAGCTCTACTATTATCACATCTTTTTTCCTTTGATTTTTATTGTATTTTTTCCATTACCATTTCGTTCCCATGTGCTCCTTCCCCCCAGCAAACCCCACACTGTTGTCTATGTCCATGAGTCCTTTTTCCGTTTTGTTCAATCCCTCCACCCTCTCTCCTCCCCACCCATCACCCACTAGCTGTCATCGGCTCTCCATCTATGAGTCTGTCTCTATTTTGCTTCTTAGTTCAGTTTGTTTCTTTAGATCCCACATGTAAGTGAAATCATATGGTATTTGTCTTTCTCTGACTGGCTTATTTCACTTGGTGTAATGTTCTCCAGGTCCATCCATACTGTCACGAAAAGTAAAATGTTCTCCTCTTTCATGGCCGAGTAGTATTCCATTGTTCAAGTATTGTCTCTTTTCATCCCCACTCCAGCCCCCACTTGGCAGATTCACACTGAGCACTGAACAACACTCGTGGAGCCACAGTGGATGCAGAGCTGGGCCTCGGCCGGCTGAAGGCCAGCGTGAGGCACGGGAGCAAAGGCAGGCCTGCGAAGGGGAACGGCGAGGAGGGTGGTGGGGTGAACCCCAGGAGGGTATGAACAGAAACGCACCTCCTTCCCCAGGGCCACCAACCACTTCCTTCACACTTCCTCCTCCCCTTTCCTCTTAGCTAGAAGCACCCCATTTTCTCATGCCGTAGCTCTTCCCCCACCCGCTGTTTGTCCCGATGATATCTTTTCCTTCCCATCCTTTTACTCTTCCTTCTCTTAGACTCCCTGAAATCTGTTCTACTCTAGAATCTCACCATAATATATAAATTAAAATTTTAGCCTACACTTTTAAAAAATAGAAGTTGTAAGCTTTGCTGAGTTTGCTATGAATAGTAGTTGAAATGAACACTATTTGCTTCCTCCATAGTTTTCCCAGAAGAAAAAAAACTCAACATTGTCCTAAGTCATTCTGAGCTGATACATAATGAGTTTGTTTGCCTGACGATTTTATAGTTTCGAGTGACCACTGATTTTGTTTACAAAGAAAAAGGGTTACCAACTCTGTTCTAAAGGTTAAATGTTAATGAAAATCATAAACATAGTTTAGAGAAAAAGATTTTTTTTAATTCTTGCTGTTCACCTGAAGAAAAAGGATAAGTTATATAAGGGTCTAGGCCTTATTCGGAATAAATAAGAATTCTTAAAACTCCCCAAAACTGAGTCACAGAAAGTGGCGAACTCATGAACTGACACCACGGAGAGTCGACACCACATTGTCCCAGCCTTCCCATCAGGCGGCCCAGCACCCCTAGCCTGCCTTCACTGTGTCACCCATACACACTTTCTCCAGAGCTCAGGTGCCCTCTGAGCCACCTCGCCCTGTGGTGTAGCTTCAGAGAAACAGAAAAAGGATTTACATCACTTACTCAACAGCTAGAGAACAATACTCGGAATGGATCGGGGACTTGGCTTCTACCTGACTCTGCCACTAGATAGTGAGCCAACTTAGAGAAGCCTTCCTAAATGTTCTTAATCTCCAAAGTGAGAAGGTAAGACTAGAGGACCCTCAAAGGTCTTTAATTTTTATGAATTGGCTCTGTCAATCTATCTCAGAAAACAAATACTCCCCAAAATGAAATTGTGTTCTTGAAATAAAGTGTGAAGAGCAACACCACAGTACCTGGGGGCTTGGCCCTTTCTTTGCGGGCAACTGAAGCCACCTAGTGGTCATGGAAATGCTAACCTCCAGCTCAGGCAAGCCCATTTCAGGAGGGCAGACCCTCTGCCCCTCGGAGTGGCCACTGTACTGGGATCCCCATTCCACGCAGCCCCACACGGGTCTAGGGACCCAATGACATGAATCCTCAGGACACTCTGGGACACTAGGGGCAGGTCTTTGGCTGGCTACTTGGGAAGTAGGGACCATTAGTCCTTTGAATCCAGAAGGGTTTTTCCACTTCATCTTCCCCCTCTGAGTGCTCCATACACAGGAAACCTTGCATGACCTAATCCCAGCACCTTTGCTTCACAAATTCATTGGGTCATTGAGTTGGATAGCTCATTACTGAGTCAGTTTTGTCCCACTGTTTTAGTTAGCACAGCAACAAAGGATTTATCTAAAAATTTATCTGAACCTATTAAGTTTCTGAGTTCAGAAAGGAAGACTGAATAGAAATACATACACTCAAAAACACTCTTTACTGGTGCTTGAGGTATCCAAATGAAAAAGGGGAGGAGCCAGAGTCCCCCCTCACTGAAAGGACTCACCCGATGTCAACAGCATAAGAACCACTGCATATAATTCAAATCAAATAACAGAACGCAGACTAGAGATGAACCCGTTTATGCTGCACTCTTCACCCCACAGTAACACTGCAACGAGCCCCAACAACTCCAGAATGAGTCCATGAGACTTGGGTCTGAAACTGTGTGCGGGACGGGCACCTCCACCCAGGCCTGCAGCACGACTTAGCAAGTCATGTCATCTCCTGGAATCTTGTGCAAAGGGCAAACTTTAAAATACATCATCTTTAAAGTAAGGCCCAACTTAAGTATAAAGAGGAAAAGTAAAACATTCTTAAGATTTTTAAGTCTTTCTACTTAAAGAACATTCATTTAACATTGTTGTCCATACAAGTTAATGTGGTAGGTTCTGTGAACAACAGAATTTTCTGCTGCAAGAAGCCATCAAGCAGATCGAGTACCGTGTACCACACTACTTATATCATGAAAGTAGGGTTTACACTGCCAAAATTAAGGTCTCTGGATTACTGCTGATCCACGAAGCACACCAGCTAACCCAAGACACCAGTATTTCATGCAGAACCGAGGTCAAAGATGTTACATGCACAGGGCACATAATAATTCTGTGATTTTTAGCAATGAGACATGACATTCAACAATAGTGGTTGCTCAGGAATCTGAAAGTAATTGTTTCATCATTCAGTAAACAGATCCCTGCCTTAATAATACATTCAAACAAAACTCCAGATGGATTTTAAAAGTTAAATTTAAAAATATGAAACTGCAAAAATATTTATCTGCCCTTGGGATGGAAAGAACTTTTGCTGCAAGAAAGCTATAGAGGAAACTACAAAGGAAAAGATCCCTAGACCAAACCACAATAATAATTTAAACTTGTTATATGCTTTAAAAAACGTCGTAAAAAGAACAAAAGGCAAACTGGGAAAACATTGGCAACCAACATAAAATACACAATTTAAGTTAAACCGTATGAAGTTAAGAATATTCAACTGTTTTTGACCTATACAATCAATTTGAAGCATTTCAGCTAATATGTAAAGAACTCTTACAAAACAATGAAAATAAGATTATATCTGAAAATAAAAAGATCAAAAGACATGTACAATTCACATTAAAAATAAGTCAGTAAATGGATTTTTAAAATTCCAAAATCAATAAAATATATATTTTAAAAAGCTATATTTGATTATTAATACCCCAAACTAGCAAAAATTGTATTTAAAAATCAGCCCTACCTTGCAGAAGGTACCTGGAGATAGAAAATCTCACACTCTTTCAATGGAGATGTAAATTTGTTAAAAATCCTCTCAGAGAACATTTTAGAAATACACATCCAAAACCTTAAAAATGCTCATTTGTCTTTTATACAGTAACCTACTTTCACAGTTATTAAAAAAATTAAAAACAATCAAATAATAAGAAAAAGGGGACATATCTTTAATCATGATATAGCTATAATAGGATGCTTAGAAGCCAATGAAAATCATCTTACAAAATATCTATCAAGAAAAAATAATTAAAAATAAATATTAAGTGGAAAAGCCAAACACTGTTATGTAAACATTTTATCCGAATTTCATAAAATACAGGTATAACACACAGACCAGAAAAAAATCTGAATGCTAACAGAATGGTGACTATCTCTGGCTAGTGAGATTGTGAGCTATTTTTGATCATGTCTTGTAGTTCTTACAAAAAAGCAAGATCAAAAAGAAAACTATTTTCTTCTCATAAGAAAGAAAATGTTCCATTTTCCATCCCCAGATGCTGAATCTGAATCATCCACTTAGAGTTTAAATAATCTGAGGCACTAAAATGTTTGTCTCATTTGCTTTTTCTGACAAGGCCAAGCTATAAAATGTACTACCTGAAAATATTTGAAATACAGCTCACGAGAGACTTTAAAAAAATGAACAGTTTCTTTTGTTTGCTAATACAATGAAACAAATGAGCAATTGTTTTAAAAATAAATGAAAAGAAGTGCACTCAAATCAAATGTGCTCTGGCTCAACTGCTTTTTACACAAAATGGAAATATTTTAAGTCAAATTGTAAGTTTGGATTTTATTATGAGATATCCATATCCCCAAACTCTTGAAAACTTAAAGACTATTTATTTCATGCAGTTTTTACTCTGCCTCAGAAAGGAGCCCACGATCTCAAGGCCCCTTCCTGAAGCCTCCTCTCGGCCCCAACACGCCGGGCTTGGGCACTCGAATGCTCACTCAGTAACAGAAGCTACCCAACAGAAGCTGCAAAGGCAAATAAAACACAGTCTTGCCCCCTGAGAAACTGGTCTAGTTGTACAGGTAAACTTATTCTTTAAAAACAATAGCAGCTGCAACACAACATGCAGATGCCACCCGCACAGTAGGCAGAGAGTGCGTAACAGCGCACAGGAAATCTGAACACAGCTTCACGGGGCGGAGGACGCAGGAGCTGCGTCCTCCTAGAAGCAGATCCTCAGGTGAAAACCAAGCAGACCAAAGGAAGATGGCTCTGGCCTTAGTGAACTCATTCGGTCTCGTGATTTTAAACAACCCTTTCAGGCCAGCTCCCATGTTTACACCTCCAGACTGACCTCGCCCCCCAAGGCCAGCCACGGAGGCCAGCCACGGACGGGCAGCAGCCCACCCCACCTCTCTCCACGTACCAGGCCAACAGACAACTAAAGCTGAACGTGGCCACCACTGAGTTCCTGACCCTGGCTCCTCCTGCCCAGCTCAGACCTGTTCCTCCGGCAGCCTTTTGTATTTCCAGGACAAGAAGATATATTAAACATTCCGTGAAATAAAGAAGCCCAGGGCACTGGAACAAGGAAAGTCATGAAGGAAGTGGGTCAAAATGGGGTCAAGAAATTGGGTTAAATCATACAGGCCCATGTGGACTATGAAAAAGGGTGAATTTTGTCCTGAAGCAATAGGAAATCACAAAAGGTTTTTAAGTACAGGAGTGAGAAATAACATGATCAGATTCATCTTACAAAGACCCCTTTGGACTGCACCGTGGAGAGAGAGACCACTCTGGGTGCAGGGAGTAGAGTAAACGCAGGGGAGGGGAGGTGGGGGCCCGGGCGGAGATGAGAGGAATGGAGGAAAGGGGAGAGAGCAAAACCTAGTTAGAAGGTAAAACCACACCACCTCATTTAATCCCCAATCACCTTGTGAGGAAAATGTATTGATTGCCTTCACTGTGCAAACAGAGGAATGAAACCTAGACCCTGGGTAAGACAGAACAATGGGCTGTGGTTACCAGGAGATAACACACAGAGCCACAGAGAGTCAGGCTTTCTGGCTCCAGACCTGAACCTCTGCATTTCCATGCAGCATTTCCATGCAGCTGCCCTCAGGAGGTAGCAAATGACTCTTCATGCAAAATGGTGCTGTAGAGTACATTGTATAGTCAACACATACCAAGTGCTTTCACACAATGATTTTACATTTAACTAAATGGTATGTTGAATAAACTACAGAAGGGTTTTTTCCATTATTTTTCTCAGCACGATGCATAAATACTCAAGAATGAAATATGAAAAATAAGAAAGAATAGGAAAAGAAGTGACCAATTCTATGCAAAATGTCATATGAATATTTTCCTTTAATCTACAAAGTCAAATACCAAGTGATTATGGTTACTTCCTATCTCCCCCTGTTGAGGAGGAACTGGCTGACACACCTGTTTGGAATTCAGTAGTAAAAGCATGTCAGACAGCCTTTTGGAAGTTGCTATTATCAGCAGGTTCCAAATTTGCACATTTAGAAAAAAGCTAAGTTCTCTCTGGAGGAGAGTTATCAATTGTTAAAATTATTGGCATTATAAAATAGATTAATGTCTATGAGTGCCTCCCCACCGAATCTAACAGGGATGTGTCTTTCTGGTGAGTTCTTGTGAAGACAAGTATGTCTTAAACAAAAAAGAAATAATTTTCATGTTGGAAAAACCTCAATTGTAATTGTTCTTATGGTAAAACCAGCTTTGGGGTCTTTAGTGCCTTTACTGAACTAACACTGAAAGAGAAAGCAAAAACGTGGTGCACAATTTTGTTCTAGGCTCTTTTTTATTTACTATCTACCTCTCATTTCTCCACTACATTTCATTCATCATTTGTTCACTTATGCATTCATTCATCAACTATTTTCAAACACCATCTGAAGTGCTAGAGTATACAGATAAATGGAATTAAAAATCAAAAATTATCTCAAAGACACTGCACTCCCATAAAATAAGAAATGCACCTTAACAAGTGTAACATGGGGTAGAAGACATAAGTACCCAAGACAAGTACAAAGTACTTTAATATTCAGAAGTAGGAAATTCATTGCTAGCCAGGGAAATGGGGGAAATCTTTTTAACGGTGGAAATAAAAGCTTAAGCTGGACACTGAAATACAGTCTGTTCTTCAATGGCTGTTTCTGAAATCTGAATTACTACTGATGTGTTTGGTACACAAGGAGATGATGATAATAGAACTCTAAGGTTTGCTCATGTTCAACTTCCCCCAGGACCTGAGTGTTCTGAACCCCAGAGTAGCTGCAGGAAAATACAGTCGCTGACCACACACATGCGCTGCTCTTCCACTGTTCTTCACGGCTCAGTTTGCCTACATGCCCCGGGTTGAAAGGGCTTCCTTCTCACATGGGCCTCGTGAGCAGCATGTATTCTGCTCCTGTCTCCTCCACCCTTCCTCCAAGCTGCCCTCACCTTCCTATTCAGAAGCCAAATCTAACTGCTGGAGAGGACGTGGAGCAACCAGAGGGCTCACATATCATTGATGGGAATCTAAAGTGGGTCCCCTACTTTGCAAAACCCTGTGGCAGTTTCTTGTAAAATTAAACATGTATCAACCCTCTGACCCAGAAATTTTACCCCCAATTATTTATCTAAGATAGCTGATAACATATGCCTGGAAAAGAGGCTTCTAAAGAATTAAACATTCTTTTCTACAGGAGAAAAGATAAATAAATTATGGTATATTCATGAAATGGAACACTACTAAGCAATAAAAAAGAATCACTATTACATGCAACAGAAAAGAATGTTTAAAAATATATTAACCAAAATAAGACAGACATCAAAAAGTGCATACTGTGCAATTCCACTAATATTAAGTGCCAAAATAGGCAATGTAAATCTATTACCAAAAAGGTGTGAACAGTAGTTACCTGGAAGCAGGGGAGAAGGGAGTTATTAACTGGAAAAGGACCCACAAAAATTCTAGTGATGGGGACTTCCGCCAAGATGGAGGCATAGGTGGAAACACTGTGCCTTCTCCCACAACCAAGTTTGGATACAACAAAAGTTTTGGAGAACTAACACACACCCAGAAGCCAGAAAACCGAATTATACGGAAGTCCAACAGCTACGAACCGTTCAACGAGGACGGTAAGAGGTGGAGCCAGCAGTGGAGCTGGGTCAGGCGGGGAAGACCTAGGAGCGCAGGCAGCCCAGAACTAGTCGGGGTGCAGAACAGACTGACCAAGGTCGCACATTCGCGCGCAGTGAGACGGACCACACAGGCCCCAGGGGGCAAACCCAGTGGTGGAGGGCTGACAGCAGTGGCACACTCGAGTGCCGAGGAGCGGAGCGCGTGGCCCTGGTGACGGTGGTGGCTGCGGTGCTGGTGGGGGTCGCAGCGGCGGTGGAGGTGGCTGTGGCAGGTGCCGAAGGAAGCCATTGTCCCTCTTTGACCCCGCCCCCACATACGACGTCACAACCCAACGACTGAGTTGCCCTGCTCTGGTGAAAACCTAGGGCTCCGTTCCTGCTACTTAACAGGCACAAACAGCCCAAAGGATGGATCAAGAAGAACTCAAAGTCCCAGAGCCAATAACTCTAAGCGACCAACAGATTGCCAGGCTCTCAGAAGCCCAATTTAAAACACTATTTATCAGGATGCTCACAGAATTGGTAGAGTACAGTCACAAATTGGAGGAACATATGAAGGCTAAACTAATTGAAATGAAGGGAGATGTACAGGAAACCAATAGCGATGGAAAGGAAACTGGGACTCAAATCAATGGAATGGACCAGAAGGAAGAACAAAACATCCCACCAGAAAGGAATGAAGAAATGAGAATTCAAAAAAATGAGGAGAGGCTTAGGAACCTCCAGGACATCTTTAAACGTTCCAACATCCGGATTATAGGGGTACCAGAAGGGGGAAAGAAACAGCCACGAGTGGAAAACTTATTTGAACAAATAATAAAGGAGAACTTCCCCAGTCTGGCAAAGGAAATAGACTTCCAGGAAATCCAGGAAGCTCAGAGAGTCCCAAAGAAGTTGGACCCAAGAAGGAACACACCAAGGCACATCATAATTACATTAGCCAAGACCAAAATGAAGGAGAGAATCCTAGAAGCAGCAAGGGATAAGGGGACAGTCACCTACAAAGGAGTACCCATCAGACTGTCAGCGGATTTCTCAAAAGAGACCTTACAGGCAAGAAGGGGCTGGAAAGAAGTATTCCAAGTCATGAAATCCAAAGACCTACAGCCAAGATTGCTTTATCCAGCAAAACTTTCATTTAGAATGGAAGGACAGATAAAGTGCTTCTCAGATAAGGTCAAGTTCAAGGAGTTCATCATTACCAAGCCCTTATTATATGAAATGCTAAAGGGACTTATATAAGAAAGAGATGATGAAAAATATGAACAGTGAAAGGACAGCAAACACACAGTTATTAACAACCACACCTAAAACAAAAGCAAACCAAGAGGACAGCTAGATCAGGAGTGGAACCATAGAAATGAAGAACGCATGGAGGGTTAGAAACAGGGGGGTGGGAGGAGGAGAAGGGGGGAGAAGGCACAGAAAATAGCATAGATGGTAGGTAGAAAATAGATAGGGGGGAGGGTGAGAATAGTGGGGGAAATATAGAATCTAAAGAACTTGAGACACGTGGTTATAAACTAAGGGGGGGAGAAGGGTGGGGGAGGGAGTGTGCGGGTGGAGGGGAATGAAGGGGGGGAATAGAACAATTGTAATGGTATAATCAATAAAATATATTTAAAAAAAAATTCTAGTGATGGAAATGTTCTGTAACTTGAGACAGTTATGGGTTACACAGGTGTATCCATTTGTTGAAACTGTACCATTAAGGTTTGTGCCCCCCAATGTACGTAAATTTTATCTTAAAAAATAAATTTAAAATAAGGGAGGTGGGGGTATAAAAAAAGGAAGTATGCCAGAATGTTGATAATTGTTGAAGCTGAGCACTGGGTACAAGGGAGTTCATTATATTATCCACTTCCTTAGTGTATCTTCGAACTTGTCTATAATGTGAAAATTTGGGAGGTTAAAAACAGCAAATAAAATGTATTACATACATACATAAACACAGGGTGGGGGCAAAAGGAGGTTGACAGTTGTGAGTATGCAAAACACGGAGTTTATTCTTGTATTTTATTTATTAAGTATTGAATTATTTTCCATACAAGCAATGTAAACCTCCTTTTGCCTGCACGCTGTATATATAAATGGCACCACCCACACACCACCTATAGAGATGACGTGTAAATCTACCCTGATGTGACCTAGGGACTGCCTGAGATTTTAGCTCTGTACTTATGGCAAAGTGTTCTCTCCCCCACTCCCATCCTAACTTAACCGTCTCTTCCATCCTGCCCATTCCTCTTTATTATTGTGGTAGACTGTAAAAATGGCCAACATTTTCTTTAGCCATGTATCTACAGCTCTTTCTATGTGACTTTAAGACTCCTCCCACGAAGGGGGGAAGTCTATTCTGCACCCATTGATTTTGGGCTAGACTTACGTCTTGCTTTGGCTAAGAGAATGATGAGATCATTTTCTCAGTAAAATTAGGATGAGCTGTAAGTACAATTATGTGCATCCCTATAAGAGACAAAAGAAAAAGTGTAAGGCACAGAGCACACAGAGGAGAAGTCCAGGTAAAGTCAGAGGAAGAGAGAGACTGGAGTGATGAGACTACACGCCAAGAACACCAAGGGTTGCCAGAAGTTACCAAAAGCTAAGAGAGAGGCGTGCAATCAATTCTCCCTCAGAACCTCCGGAGGGAACCAGGTCTGTTCACACCTCGATTTCGGACTTCTGTCCTACATAACTGTGAGAGAATGCATTATTATTGTTTTGAAAGATCCAGCTTGTTGTAATTCATTACAGCAGACCCAGGAAACCAATACAGAGCACAGAGAAGAAGAGGCATCCAGCTAAACCCAGCCCCAAACGGACAACCCCCAGAGTCATGACCCAGATGACCATTTGTTACTTGAAACTACTAAGTTTTAAGGCGGTTTGTTACACAGCGAAGCTAATGAACACAATTGACCTCCCCAGTGCCCGCTCCTCTTTCAAAAATTATCTCTTCCACAGCCAATCTTCTTACCTTCAGATAAAACAGACCACCTCGCTACACCCACTAAATAGTACTTCTATAATAGTACCTGTAAAATGTTAGAGCATTTTTTATTTTTTTGCACGGTTGTCATCTTTGACTAGGCTGTAAACTCCCTCAGGGCAGGGGTTACATAATACTGAATTTGTATCCCTGAATGCCAGAGACAATGACTTTATCTACACAAAGTGTTCCACCAGAATTCATTCTAAATTCATCATTACCTATAATACCTACTTATAAGCAAATGAGAAACACCACAATATTCCATGTACCAATCAATAATTACAGACTATCAAGTCAACGAGGAAGACCTCTGAAATTGCCCGTAACACTTCAAATGGAACACGTGAGATCAATATAAAATGTATCCAACTTTATTCACAGCTATCTAACATCCCTTCCTTAATCCTTTTAATCACCAAATAATAAGGCAATGACACAAGGAAGACTGAGTATGCAGGTGGCAGCTCTCACCTGGCACTGTGCCTTCAGTGTATAAATGCCAAGAAGGCCAGTACGTAAATACATTCTCTCCCAAGGAAAAGAAGTTAGTTTTCTAAAGTACATGTTCAAAGCAATGACTCTTCCCCAAAATAAAACTAGATGTTGGAATCCTTCCCTGATGCATGAAGAAGACATGGTTGGGCGCCATAAGTTTCTAGGGCATCAAGCCCTTACCGGAATTAAGTCAGGCACTTAAGCCAACCACCTGTGTGTTTTTAATTTTTAGCATATATGTGTTGAGGTGTTACTTTTGCAATTTTTTAAAATAATTACACCTTCTTGGTCCTTTCCTACATGACCATCTCTCAGGCAGAGCTTCCTATCAATACATTTTCACATACATAGCTTGTGATAAGCACAAAAAATCTAGGCACCAGACAGAATCAAGCATAGAATCTAAGTTTCCTGTTTCACTGTGGGCATTTTTTTTTTGCCTGCCCTTCCACACTGACTTCCAAGGAATCAAAAAAGAAAAACAATTTTTAAGTTGCAATTTGAGGCTAGGGTAAAAGGTTTTCAGTATGACTGCTACCCACGATTAGCTCCAGGAGGCGGACTATCTAATGGGAGAGACACAGTCATTAGAATGCCCAAGAAAAGGACAAGGGAAATGCGGGAGCCAAGGCAGTAGTGTCTGAGAAAGCAGGAGCTCTGAGAAAAGATGCCATGGCAAACTGCAGGAACTGCTGAGGTTGCAGTGGGGAGACTGGACTGAGATTTCTTGCAGTGAAGAAATGCCTAAGCATCAAGAACTCGGAGGTTAGCCTATCCTTTGAAAACTATCTCTTCCTATTAGACAAACTAGAAAGTCAACGCAACACAATTATTAAGTCTGACAAATTATGCTCATAGACTAAACAAGTAAATTGTTAACCAGAGGGGGGAAAAAAGATGTATTTCTAGAAGTGAATCTTTTGTACTGGGGAAGCAAAACATGTTTATAAGGATCTGACTCAATTTAAACATCTTTCATCATTAAAGAAATTACTTATTTATTACCTACTGTATTCAGGCACCATTCTAGATGCCAAAGATAAACAGGCAGGTTACGCTGGTGGTTTTCCTCCAAGAACTTAAAGTGCAAGGGGCAACACAGGTATGTGAATCAAACAAGAATGCATGAGGCATACTCTGGTAAATGATGGACAAGGAAGCCAAAGAAACAAGGAGAAAGTACATCAAAACCACAGAGAGAAGTGCTTCCCACAGCAGACAACACAAGTAGGAGTAGATGAGAGAGAGAACAGGGCATCCCAGCCAAGTGTCCTCCGTGCAGGGGACACACACCCCTCAGAGTCCAGGACACTCAGGCACAGTGTTTTACGAAGGCCAGAGCCGTTCATGCCATAAATCTCTATTGCATGTCAAAGATTCGCCAGGCACAGTGCTCAGAGTGAGACTATCAGGGAAGACATTCCACAGAAAGCTAGTAAGGTTTCTGGTATGCTCCCATTCTAGTAAGAAGAAAAACACAATGAACAAGGCAAATCAATATATGGTATGTTCACAGGTGACAGAGGCTATGAAGACAAAGTTAGCAGGGAAAGTAAGATTCAGACTGGACCAAGAAGGAAAGGCATGGTTTGCTGGGTGGTGAGGCTGGGGAGGTGAGCCACATAGTTGGAATGGCATGAGCGTAAGCATTAAGAAACACGTGTTCCCATCAGCCAGAAAGTCTACCCTTCCCCACATAGAATTCAGATGAAAAAGTGGCTGGTGACAAAAATCAAAGGTACAAAGAGACTATGAAGGTCTTGCAAAGAATCGTGGGCCTTACCCCACCAGCAACAGGAAGCCACTGAAACATCCCAGTGAAGGGGAAACAATACATTTCCTCAGTCCTCCACAGCCTGTATGTGGTACTCAGAATTGACCATGTCCCTCGCATCCACTCATCCAACAGGCATTTTCTGTGTAGCTCCTTGACACTGTGTTAAATACAACATTCTCACTGTCTTTCATGCCATGAACGGTGACAGAGTTGTGGCTCACGTCCAGTCACTCGGGAAAATAGGTGCCTATTTTCTAGACAACAGTTGCCGATTCTAGACAACACTAGACACAGTGCTGAGTGACATAAAGGATGAACAAATCTCAGTGGTAACATAGGAAAGGACATTAGGAAATGTCAAGAATGCCTTCATGGAGGACTTGAAAAATAAGAATTTAAACAAAACGAGACACGTAAGAAAAGGTATCTCAGGCAGAGGAACAGCACAAGCAGGGGTTGGAGGTACGGAATCATGGGCCACTGCGGACGCAGTGGGGCCCCAGCGGGGCAAGAACCTCTTCTGCACATGAGTTAACTCGGCCGTAGTGGGGTAAACAGTGAGGGACAGGGACTGGGCTTGGGGCGGTGGACATGCAGCATGGTGTCCAGAAGGTGCACGGCAAAAATGTGTACCTGAAACATGTATACTTTCATTAATCAGTGTCACTCCAATAAAGTCAATAAAAAAGAAAATAAAGAGTTAACTCTGCAAAAAATACAAATGTTTCTGGCCCACATTACTTTCCTTTCAAAATTAAAACATCTTTTAATATGACTCACAGGGAAAAATATACTCCTTACTATTTACATTAACACTGTATTGAATAGAGGAATGTCAGCGGGAAAAATCAGGCACTATTTTTAAACCACTGAAATAGTAACATAGAGATATTTTTGAGGAAAAACAACCCAGGCAGCCTACACATCATGCAGTAAACAAGGCAGGTGTGTGAGGAGACTACAGGCACCGAGGGATGAGGCTACAAATGCAAACAGGCCAGACTAGGTCGGCCCGTGAAGGTATGAGCACTCTTAGAAACAGATCTTCCTTACCACGCAGTTCTGATCCCATCATTCTCTGGATCAGGTACCTCCAACAGTGTCCCATTAAAAACCAAAATTCTCTAAACCAAGCTGTGATCAGACTGCCGCTTCCCTCACAAGGCTCCTCTGCTCACCTCTTCCCCCACCACCCGACATTTCTACCCCGCTGGCCTCTTCCAGCTCTTTGGGTATGTTGGTCTCCGTGGCCCTTTAGTGGCTGGTATGCTCGTCCACCCCTCCCTTTAGAAAGGATCTTTGCCTGCTCATCCCTCAGATTCCTACTCAAATGTCACAGAACTCTGCCCCGGCCTCACAGACTAGGTAAGGCACCCTGTTATATGCTTCCAATGTGCCAGGTACTACTCTTCCGTGGGACTTTCCACTAATGAAATAATACATTTGTGCAATTATGGACTTAATCTTGGTCTCCCCACTACAAGTTCCATGAATTCAGTGACAGTGACCACTTTGCTCATAAATGCATCCCAGAACCTAGCACAGTACCTGGGACAGAGAGCAGGGCTAGCCCCCCGCTCCCCACCACTGCATTAAATGAAGGAAGCCAAATGAGTCCTCATTGTGGGGCCACCCCACACACTGCAGGATGGGGAGCAGCACCCTGGGCGGCTCCCACTAAACACCAGACAGAACTCTCCCTCCTCCAGTTGTGACAACCAAAAATACCTGCAGGCACTGCCCAATGTCCCTGAGGAGGTGAAACTGCTCCCAGCTGAGAAACACCGACCTAGATGACCACGCATCCTGCTGTGTACAGGATGGTCCCTGCGCAGGCCTGCTGTCCTGGCAAAATCATTAACAGCACCCCCCTCACTCTAAGAAGCACCCCAGTTCGGAGGATAAATGATGTCATTTATCCTACTGGGATGTGTGTGTGGGGGCCCCTTTGCTCTGAAAATGAACTCTTACCTACATAATGACCATGGTTTTGCTCTAGTAATAGAAATTATAATATTAACACTGCTTCAGAAAAACACAGTTTAAAAAATCTATATGATAGGCTTTGGAATTAGTGGAAATAGTATAATGACAATGGGCAGAAAAAACATGACAGATCAGGTGAATAATAACACATGAGGATAAACTAAGTGTGGGGAAAGAATGAGAGAAAGAAGTCAAAGAAGATTCCTAAGTTTTAGCCTGGGCAGGCAGGGTATAAAACCACCAACAGATTAGACAGACAGCAGGAGGAGGACTGGATTCTGTGGGGCGGATGAGGAGGGGAGGAAGGAAGCAAGCCTGCATTTGAGCACCCCAACACTCACACGATACCCGCCCCCACACACGTGGACGCACACGTCTTGCAGACACACAGACCTTTCTCATGATACACTCCGCTGCTCTGGCTCCCGGGGCACTAGACCTTGGTGACTCCTCTGACTACTGCCTGGCTGTCTTCAAGGGCGCCTCTCCCCACCTCCTAATGCTGAGAATCCCGAAACACTACTCACACCTCTCTCCTTCCCATTCTCTGTTAACTCTCTGACAAGGCAATGTTTACTAGCTATTACATCTGTGCTGACAAATGCCAGCCTCACTCCTAGCCTGTAATCTCAAATATCACGTGGCCAGATCACTTCTGAGTGTTTGCACTTGAATTATATAATTTACACGTGTGAGAGTCTCTCCGGTTTCAAAAGGGTTTTTGTACACATCTACTTCCATTGATCCCTCCGCCACATTAAATTTGACATGCTGAAAACCAAACTCTCCTTTCTCATACATCTGTTCTTTTCTACTTGACATCTCCTTCAACATCACTGCAATGAGTTTATCACTGTGTTCCAAAGAATGACCATAATTCTTTCCCAGTGTCGTGCCTCTATAAGTCACTAAATCAAATTACTTACTTGCTTCTGAGTTCCCTCATTTGTGAAATGAAGCAGTTAAACCAGATGATCCAATGCCATTCCAGCTCAACTGTAATTATAATTTTAAGTCTTCAAAAATCTTGGATTCACTCAGCACTCCCTCAGTCTAGGCTAGTGATTCTCAGTTCCAAGAGTACATGAGAATCTCCTGGGGAAACTTCTGAAAACCACCTTTACCTGCTCCTTCTGGGGCCCAGACAGGAAAAGTTCTTTAAAGACAGCCTGCTCCAGCGATGCGGATGTTGCCAAAACTAAGTCACAAGACTAAGCCCTCCCCATGTTGTCACCCAGGGGTGACAGGGGATGAAGTTTCCCAGGGGATGAAGTTCAGAATCAGAGAAGTAATGAAGTCAGCCCGAGATTTTACAACTACTAAACGGACCAAGTTCTCTCTGATTCCGAAGCTCATTAATTTCCACTGTGCCAAAACCAACTGGTACCTAAACTTACAGTTTATACCAACTGGTGCAATGCTTGCCTTCATGTTGCTTTTAAAGTGTTTTATTTTATTGCCCCTGTAAGTATATGGCTGGTGTCTCCTTAAAGGCCATAAGTCAGAATTGGAATCTTCTAATTTCCCCCATAGAAACTATGTCAGGATTTAGGACAGGAAGTCCAAAGTCTTTTTATAAAAACAGCTCTGATTAAGTAGTGATTTGGGTTTGCATTTTCAAAAATACCAGTGAGACATCTATTCATCTTTTGAAAACTGCCACAATAATTTAGGGACACTGTCAACTGGCTGAGATACAGAATCAGGGTGGCACGCAGATCAGGAGTGACGGAAAATTCCTAAATTCAGAATTGTGATGAATGGTGTTTTCCTACAGCTCTATAAACTCAGGCTATGACACTTCAGACCTTTAGCAAAGAAACAAATCTCGTGAGTAGACACCTTAGTAGTAATAATTCTGCAGCACAAATGAGTTAAAACAAAGAATTTCAGAAACTCGCTGATGTCTATTTTCTCACCTGCATTACTCCTGCCTGACAGGTTGGGCTACGTTTGTATTCATGAGTCTTTTTGAGCGGCTACTCTCCTGATTCAGGCCTTACTTTCTCCTCTAGGAGGGCAGGTTCTGGGATGAGCTGTATCCTCCAACTCCAATCCTTCCTAACTCGATGGCCAGCCTCTCAGCAGACCTTGTGATCTTCGTGGTCTTCGTGGTCTTCCTGGGGCATACAGGTGGCCAGCTGCCCGAGCTGCCGAGAGCAGCAACCAACAGCATCCTGCCTACCCTGCCTTCCCCAGTCAGAAGATGAAATGTACGCACTTGTGTGTCTTCAGTTCCCATCTCTCTACACACATATACCCTTCAATGAACGAACATGTTAGTTTATTACCTCCTGGCTCTTAACTTTTTCTTCATTCCATGATTGAGGCCATTTTGCAGACCTGCTAACGATATCAACTGGTTTGTTTTAGAACTTCATTTTTGTACAGTATCAAGGGATAATATTGCAACAGGATATAAGATAAATTCAATAGCTTCAAAGGGTTTTATTACAGTACAAATCTATTTCCTTTCTATAGGCCTACAGAACTTACCTACATGCAGGCACATTTAACGGTAAACAAATCACCCAAATGCACTGGAACTGAGCCAAAGGCAGTAGCATCTTTGGCTCATAAAAGTACCTACAGCTGAGGAATCACTGCTAACAAATATACCCCAAAATTCAACAGGTAAGGCAAAGATTGTGCTCCTAACCTGGACAGTCCATTTTCAAAAACACATTTCAGTACCAATAGGAAATTTTTTAATTAGCAGACCACACAAGGCACATAACGTGCCCTTTTAAGTGGGAAATGAGAACAGCCTTTGTAGTTACTGAGAATTTCTGCTACTACTATTACTGCAGACTGTAAATGCCTTAGGGTTCAAATGACCCCAGGACTTTGCCATCACTTAAAAGCCAATAAACACACCACAGGAAGAAGGAGGAATCCTAATTTTGCTACTGCACATACACAGCTAAGTGGTATTTTAAAAGCAAATATATGTTACAAGCTGAAAACTATACTATACTGTGGTAATCAGTGAATTGCTTTATTCAATCAAATCAAAATTCAATCAAATTGTTTTGTGTTCTTGCTTTTTTTAAATTATGTCATTTTAGGGCATAACTCTTAAAGGTAGTAGCTTTCAGGGAGAACCCCTCACAGATACTCACTGCTATGATGTCCCTGCAAATATCATCTCATTCAGTAAAGTGTCCATAGAATTTGCTATTTCAATTACACACTGAAATACTTTATTTTGTGCTATTTCTACTATATACCATGCTAGAGTCACAGGAACACTGAATTTCAAGGAGCATTTCAATGCTTAAAATACGTAACAAATTACTCTGGCATCTAAAAAACCTAACTGTGAAAGCAACCCCTACACACATGTGGAATGAATTTGCAAAAGCTATCTTTTACTGGAGTCTAGGTAGTAACGATGGCACATGCTTTTTCTATGTCTTCTCTTACAAAACAAATTTTTCAAAACATAACCTTTCATGAAATCAAAATGCTTCAGATACTTTCCATCGCACACTGTCAATCCAGTAACTCAAACGTGTGGCTTACAGGATTTAGTGCAACTACTTCAGATCACTATCAAAAGAAAGCATTCATCACCTTCCCTCCCACACAGTTCAGTGACGGTGGAAAAGACTCTTACATTTGAAATCTTAAGGTTCCTTGTTTTCCTCTCCCTACATCTTCTCGCCCTGGTGGGATCGAGCGTGGGAGGCTTCCCTGATGCCAACAGAAGATCAATTTGGTGTCTGGAAGAAAACATGGCTTCAGTAGCGTGTGGCCTTGACTAGAGATTGACAGTCATTAGATAAAGTAATTTATCTTTTAAAATAAACAATCTTCTACCATTCTCAAGTTCCTTCACTTTGTGTGATACTTCTGAATTAATGTAATGCTTTTCATTAAAAAGCATCTGTCCCTTTAAAATGAGTTATTTCCCCATGGCATGATGAAGACTAATGAGAATGCTAACGAGTCTGTACTATACTGTATTAAGCAATAAGACCCCTAAAAATCACCTGCCTCTCTCCTCTCTTCTCCCCTCCTGGTGGTCCAGATAAAGGGAGGAAAGTCCACCCTTTCCTTATCTTCCAGTTTTCTGGCATTAGATAAGGAAAAGGGGGAACCTTGATAGATTCTCTTTGGCCTTTCCTGCATTGCCATCATTTTTTGGTTAAGAAGCAATATTAACACACACAGAAATGGTAACTATGTGAGGTAATGTATGTGTTAATAAGCTTGATTGTGGTGATCACATACACATTCATTAATTCATTCCAGAACTCTTGACGAACGTCAAAAACCGACAAGTACCTAACAGTTCATGAGATACAATGAGAGGGTGAGCAAGCACCAAGATCCTCAAATCTTTAGCACCAAGGTGCTAAAACATTTTTTCTCATTAATATGCGACAGGTACAGGGTTTGACAAGTTCTAAAGCCAACAAGTACTGAGATATGGCTGTGTATCAAACCATGACATTGTATTCCTCAAATGTATGCTATTTAATTTGTCGAGTCTACCTCAATAAATCCGAGAAGAAAAAGAAGCAATGTTAAGAAGAAATACATGAAAGTATTTAAAAGTGGAACCTGTTCACTTACCTACACCAACCCTCATTACCTACTGGTTTTTTTAATTCATTTTCTTTTTTAAAAATAATAACACTCCAACATTTTGGGTCTTCTTGAAACAAGAAATTTGGAAAGAAGCAAGTTGTAAAAAGTGCTGAAAATCAAAAAAAGACAAATCTTAAAAGCAGCCAGAAAAGGACAAAAAAATTAACTCAATCACCTCACACAGGTCAGAATGGCTGTTATCAATAAATCAACAACAAGTTCTAGTGAGAATGTGGAAAAGGGGGAACCCTTTTGCATTGTTGGTGGAAATGCGGATTGGTGCAGCCACTATGGAAAGCAGTATAGCGATCTCAAAAAATTAAAAATGGATCTGCCTTTCAATCCAGCAATTTCACTTCTGAGAATATAACAGAACAAACCCCAAAACACTAATTCAAAAGAACATACACACCCCTATGTTCATTGCAGTGTTATTTATAATCTTCAAGATATGGAAGCAGCCCAAGTGTCAGTCAGTAGATGAGTGGATAAAACAACTATGGGACATTTACACAATGGATACTACTTGGCTATAAAAAAGAAAAAATTTTTGTCTTTGTGACAACATGGGTAGAACTGGAGAACACTATGCTAAGTGAAATAGGCCAGTCAGAGAAAGACAAATACTGTATGATCTCACTCATACGTGGAATCTAATGAACAAACTGAACTAACAAGCTAAGTAGAAACAGACTCATAGATGGAGAGCAGGCTGAGAGCTATAGGGGAGGTTAGGGAGTAGGGGAATCGAGTGAAAAGGAAAAAGGACTCATGGACATGGACAACAGTATGGTGACTGTGTGGGAAAGGGTGGTATAAATGCACTAAATGGTAATGGAAAAAATGAAATAAAAAGTAAGTTTTGAGATTAAAAAAAAAAAGAATAACATAGCTAAATTCCCGATGGTAAACTTCAGAAGCCAAATAACCACCAGATTTATATTTTTGACATGCTAAAGGTAAATAACTTGCTAATCTAAAATTCTATACCTAGCAAAAATATCCTCCAAAATGAACATAAAGAACTCTTTTCAGACACATAAAAAACTGAAAGATTTACTTACCAGTAGATCCATACAAAAGAAAGTACAGAATATTTTTTTAGGCAGAGGGGAAAATAATCCCAGATAGAAGCTTAAGGATTTAGGAAGGAAGAAGACAGATGAAAATTAAAATGTAGATGTATTTATATATTATTTAATGTCCAAGTTCAAAAGTTCATTACTATTGCATGACCCCTTATTGCATCTACCTAGAATAGGGACAGTATTGATGTTATTCCTATCTTTAAAAAGAAGAAAAAGAAAAAGGAAAGGCATGTCCAACATTCATTTGTTTGAAATCCTAACGGGAACCTGGGAAATTAGAAGAAAAGAATCTTAGTCTACATTCTCCCTACCAACGCATGCTGTTTCTGGAATCTGTAATTAAGAAGATAAAATAGAAAGCAAAATTAAAAAGAAGCAGGTAAAACAATTAGAGACAGAAGTAGGGAATCCTGGATTCACTGATGCTTTGACTTTGAGAAACCATTTTTGTGGTACTGCATCTGTGAACTGGATATTTTCCGTTTGTCCTGCAAACTTCCCATCTGTTTCCAATTTGCTCTGTGCCAGGAGAAGCTGACCATTGCATCAAAGGATCCCTTTTCCTCTGGCTTCCAGTTGAGTTTGGCCAATGAGGATCACTGGCAACAGACTGGAGAGAGGGAGGAAATTGGGGTCACAGTATTTATTTCCTCAGCACTTTCCTTGCTAGGTCACCAAGGCTGGCTGTGTCCCTCAGCCTAAGGCAACAGCCCTGCCAGATGGCCCTCTGCAATAGTTCCAGCTATACTCCAGGACCCAGTAAGCAGTGCCTTCTCCTGTGCCCCCACACACATGGATGACACTAGTTTCCACTACTGCTAGCTTCATCATCCCCTTGTATTACCTCTTACCCTTGTTCACAACTGCTTTCTCAAGTGCCCTATGGGAGTGTGCCAAGCACTGGACCTATACAATCATGCCTATTTGTAACATCCAAGGTTATAAAAGCAGAGCAGACACTAACAGCTCGGACTCTAAAGTAAGAAGCACCTGGAATTAGATCCCAGCTCCAAAACTGGGACCTTGAAAGAGCATGCTAACATCTCTAAGCCTCTGTTCTCTTGCCTGTAAAAAATAATGCTGATACTAGCATCTGCTTCAAAAATTGTTGTGTAGTATCAATTATTTAATGCAAAGAATTTAACCTGGTTCCTGGTACAAAATATGGGCTTAATAAACACTAAATTATTATTATTGTCATTATTATTTTATTACTTTTTGTTTCACAGGTATGGTGCAAAATGGACCACATGACTCAGCTATTAAATAAATAGACCCATCCCACTCCAACTTTTTGACTAATATTTAACACATCATGTTTCATACCAGAGGCAAAGAGGCAAACTATGCCTTTTACAATACTTTGCCTGCCACAAGATTACAATGTAACTAGTATGGATCATTCTTCTGCCTATAAAATAAGCACCCATACATCTTAGAAGAGAATGTTAGCACAGGAAGTGGTTCTGCTCCAATTCAACATCACTGGGAAAAACCAGTGGTATACATTAGCTGGCTCAGGGCTAAAGTAAATTCTGATTGGGTCGAATCAAAGCAAACCATTTCAGAACAACATATATTTACATAACTGCCCTGAACGAAAAGAAAATGCGTATGTTAGACAGACTCAAATGTATACTCGTGATTGGAAATGCCCCAAAATAATGGCAGTAATTTAAGAACTAAAAACAAGAACAATAAAAAAGATAAAAACCACCAAAATACAGTCCCCATCCTTCCATTTTACTTTAGTGAGTAAAAGTATTTGTTAGCATGCATGCAGCCATGAGTAGAAGACCCAACGCTGCTGGCAATACTAAAGCCAAGTGCACAATAGCTACACAGGTTGTGTGTGTTTGGAAAACAACTTTGGCGGCTGCCTGCAGGTCTGCATACTAATAACACACTCAGCAGCACTGAACAGATAAGCATCTTTCAAATTTTCTCTGAGTGAAAAACAGTACCCACTAAATAAAAGACTCCTGGCTGCTCTTTAAACCACAACCCAGCGTAGTTTTTCTCCAGGTTGGTTATGGTCCTGGTTCAGCAGGTAGGAAAACAAAAGTATGACTTGTTCCTTTGTACTGTGTCAAGGTACCAGTTCGACATGGCTTCCATGTGGACTGCAGCTCAAGTCCTTGACCTCAGAGACCATCACTGGAGCCTTCCTGAATCAAACCCCTCTATGACACACAGTTTCCAAATCCCTCTGACTGGAACTGTTTAAACTTGATGCAATCAAGCAAGCAGAGGGAGTTAAAACAAAACTCTGTACACGTGGCCATAAAATGATGCTGCTGGCGAACAATTATAGAGCATGTACCAGGAAATACCTTTGCTGAGCGCTCCTGTCATGGGCTCAGTCTTCAAGAGAGATTTAATTCAGAGACAACTGTATTTCTGCAAGGAATTTAATTCAGTAACTACAGTTATGGGTCCTCTAAGTAAAATAAGTGTCAAAGTGAGCATACTGGCAAATGCACCAAATCCAGTAATAATGCTGGCTAAAACATACATGTATAGTGCTATTGCCAGGCACTCCTCTAAGTACTAATATTAGCTTTTTCGATCCTCATAACAACCCCATGAGGGAGGTACTATTACTAGCCCCACTCACAGCAAGGGAGCCTGAGGCACAGAGAACTCAAACACCTTGCTATCAGAGCTATTGAGTAAGCTAGTGGTCAGTCCTCTCCTTAACCATCATGATACCCCCACGGCAAAAACATGGCTCTTTAAAGTAGTCCTGGACCGTGATAGTACTGCACTATGATCCTTCTTATTTATTTATTATCAAATTAATGCACAGTCTAGATTCACAAATAAATAAAACAACCAAGCATATCTTTCCTAAAGCAGGTTATAATAAAATTTCTATCCAATGAAACTGCAGAATGTTTATAAAATGTCTTTGATAACTATTTCTAAGGAGCCCGGTTATCTAAGAAGTTTTCAATAACATGATGGTACTTGTATCTAACAAAGTTGGTTCTGTCCTATGTTCAATATTTACAGAAAAGCACCCTTTCATAATTTTGCATTTTGTACTATTTTACCAACCCAACTCAGAACTTATCGAATGCATTCAAACCCCTGTTATTAGCAGCTTCTGTTTCTACATAGACTATAATCAAGTAAACTTCAGGAGTCAGCTGCTTTGGTAGTATTGTGAAACATATCTCTTGTTGTCTGTTTATTTTACAAAAAGGTGGCAAGTATGTGCCTAAGAAAGGATCGATTCTTCTTGCTGCTCTGCTCGTTGACTCCTATTGCTTCCAGATTCCCAGGCCTGATGCCAGAGGCACCTAACCTAACCGTAACTGGCAAAAGGCACTCGCTACTTTTAGATTCTAAACATCGATACGCCAAAGTCACCCCCTACAAATACCACTCCATAGTTACAATTTCTTTAAAAAATGTCTCTGTATTCTTGAGTCATAAACTCATTTCGTTCTTTACAGTATTTACAATATGGTATCTTTAGCAACTGTTTTATGTATTCAGAATAGTGGTACTTGTTAGTGGTTTTTACCTCGAAAACAAAGTGGATGCCTACTCAGGAAGATAAGTTGATTTTCTAGAGGAAAATCAACGATCTGAGATAGCCAGCGAATTCTGAAATAATTCACAACAGGTCATCTCCTGGAGTCATAAGTTTTTTTCATTTCTACTTTTTTTGTTTTACTTTGGCTTGTTTTCTAAGGCTTACGTCCCCAAAAAATCAGAGTATTTTCCCTTTCCTGTCAACAATGACTCTTCTAAATGTCTTTTCTATATCAGAGGCAGAAATATATTTCCACTGAAATTTTATTTTTCACTCTGCAACTCTTGAAGATAACCAGGCACAGAAAGACTTTCCTTTGAAGAGTAAATGTTACTGGCAATGGAATTGGTCTTCTTCTCTTCTGTTGTTTGTAACAAAAGTCCTAAGTCCTAAGATTCAAGATAAACTATTGAATTCTATCTGGTTTCCTATCCCAAACAAACCACAACTGGAGGTGCCAGATTACTTGTGAACAAATCTGCTCCAGGGCACCTGGAGGGGCCTTGGACCTTTACTCTCCACATACCAAGAGTGTTTATTCACCCGTGTTGGAAAGAAACGCAGGTCTGGGAAGTCAAAGGTTAGTTACTGGAGGAGAAAAGTGGGCTAGAATCTCTCGAGATGATGGAAAAAAGTCATGAACCCTGCCAGTGTTTTCCCTGGCCAGCCACAAGACCTGCCAACTTCGGTCACAGGTCCCGTTTCAGCAGGAGCCCCATCTTGCTCTTTTAGACCCCCACCAGCTCAACAAGCCAGTGGTCATCCCCTGACTTAAAAGAATTTCCAAATTATAAACCCAAAATGAAAGCATGCCAAATAATGCAATTTGTGAATATTAAATAATTTCATTAAACTAATGGGGTGTCAAGTTTGTTTATAATCTTAATAAAAAATGTATCAAAATATGATCAAATATCATCTATTTGCAAATTAAATTATAATGATGTAGGACTTTACATGCGGTATGTAATATTTTCCACAGATCTGTAACTTAAAAGTACTAACCAATTCTGAGATATGTTCAGAAAACTACTATCAAGAGGTGTAAATGAACAAAAATACATTCAATTGTAATATTCTCAGAGCTATTTTGTCAATAATCTGAAGTAAATAATCATTGCTGTAGTGATTAAATCATATGGCAATGTATTTTTCAATAACTTTTTCTTCATTTCTCTGCCTGCTATGGCCATGTTGTAAATTCTCACATCTGTTCTTCAACGTCAATGTTTTCTAAAATAGAAAGTTGCTCTACTCCAATATTATCTGGGACTATGTTTTCTTTCCATAAACTAAAATAATAATAGACCATATTGTTTAAAAAAAATTAAGAGGTGGGGGGTAGGAAACTAGAAATTTAAAGAGATGAGGGAAAAGCTGTAACTGTAATTAAGTAAAAGAAAACTAAAGTTTAAAATTTAAGTCTCATAAATTTGGGGGTTTTCTTACATTTTTTTCTTAATTTTGTCTACTTTATTGCTTTTTCAAATAATTTTAACTATATAGTCAATCTTTGAGGTTCCATTTTTTAAATGCTTTTTGGCAATTTCCCATTTCAAATATAAAATTAAATGCCAAAAACTGCATATGAATAACATCAGGAAAATGAGAGGAGCAGAAAAACATCAGGAAATTCTCCCTTCTGGCTGAGAATTCCCACTCTTAAACCCCGATGGCTAGTCACCTCTTTCTCTACCATTGCACGTTAGCAGGACCCAAATGCCCCCGATTCTCTTCCCCTTTGATCCAGTTTTAGATCTGACCTTGTTGAAGCACAAACTCCAGCACTGTGTGGCTTAAAGCAGAAACCCACGTGGCTGCATAATGCCTCTGTGCATCTGTACAGATGCCTCTGTGCATCCTTTCATGGGCAACTGTACTTGGCCTTTTCAACGCGCCCACTCGGGTAGTGCTAACCAAAGTAACAGCTCCTAAATCAAAGATCTAAACAGGGGACTATGTAAAGATGATGTGGGTCTTATTCAAAGAGTAAACATATTATTAAGTTATTTCCAATGAGAGCCAGTTCTGCTTAGGAAAGAAGAGGCCATTCGAAAAAAGTGGTAGGCAAATGTACCATCCAGAAAACCACTTGCGACAAAGCACAGACCCCCACAGCACAGCTCACTGTTTTAATTTTGTCACTTTACACAGATGAACCCTAAAAGCAACCATCTGAATTTCTAGATGAATGGGTCATTATCTAGAAAATCAAATTTGGCTTCATGAATATAAATTCATTTTTAATGTGTACCTTGTTTAGACTTTTTAAAATACAAGCATGACTGTGATTGCCTAAAAGCTTCTAAACATGATTTATTTAGTCGGAACAGAAGCCTGAGGCATCGCATTAAAGCTGCCACTCAGAGCGTGGGTCTCCGGCAGCTGGAAGGGGTTGAGCTGCATCACACCAATGAAGGCACAGATGCTCGCTGCCCTCAACCAACAGCCGCGGGGGGCCCAGGCCTCCTTCCCTGCCCCCTCTCCAGAAAGCCACCCACATGCCAACGCTGGAGGGGGGAGCAGATGATGGAAACAGAAACAGACATACTCGCACACACTCATACATGCGTGGAAGGTTGTTTGTGGGGGAGAGGAGGGCGTTGCCGCTGATGACAGCAGCAGCATCACCAAACGGAAAGATTATTCGCAAGGAGTCTTATTGTCACGGCATCGATAATACAGAGTAAATTACATACCTGGAAAGGCTTCTGAGAAAATACATATTAAATTGAGATGCACAGTTCTGCGTTTCTGTGCTTTCAGTTCAAATGTTCGAAGCCACTCTGAGAGTAAGAGAAGTTTTCTTTAAGACAGCCTCACCTCGGGGCAATGTAATAACCTGTGCTACATGGAGAAGTGAAGTAGCATGCAAGTATTCCTGGCAGTTACATTAAAGCACAGTAAAAGTATGGTTGTAACTCTTTATCTAGGAAAAAAAGTCTCTCAGAAGCAGAAGGTCATGAAATAAAGAGGTATGTAATGGAGAATGAAAGATAGTGTGGGGAAATAAATACATTGCTTAATAACATTTCTAGGAACTAACAATACATGAACCATTGTGACACAGTGGTCTATAGATACAGGTTCCTACTTATTGATGGAACAAGATATATTATTTAGACCCACAGAAAAGGGCAGAAACCACAGACAGTATGGAAGGATATGATGGACAATGCACTGCACTGTCATACCTATCCAAAAATATACTTGATTTTATTACAACTATTCTTTATCTACACTGTTTCCTAGATATTATGTGACCTCAAAAAACAGTATTTCCAGTGGATTGAGCACAGGCCTGCAAACCAGAGGATCGCGGTTCGATTCCCAGTCAGGGCACATGCCTGGGTTGCAGGCCAGTTCCCTGCAGGCCAACTCCCAGCAGGGGACCCACGAAAGGCAACCATACATTGATGTTTCTCTCCCTCTCTCCTTTCCCTCCAAAGATAAATAAATAAAATCTTTAAAAAAAAAACAGTATTTCAACAGAAACAACAGAAGTTTTCGTTATAAGGTATGAGATTGTTCAAGGCCTAGGTAGAAATCTATATGTATTCTGACATGTATTAACTTAGTTCCTCCCTCGTGACAAATTACAGGTCCTTTGTCCACTCCACCATTTAAAAGTCTGGTGTTCTTCCCAGAGAACAATCATACTGTGTACTTCTGATTATCCAGTCTTTTTGCCACAGTCCCTTCAGATATTTAGCTTTCTTATAATTACATATTTTGCCCAGGCTGGTGTAGCTCAGTGGATTGAGCACAGGCCTGCAAACCAAAGAGTCACTGGTTCAACTCCCAGTCAGTGCACATGCCTAGGCTGTGGGCCAGGTCCCCAGTTTGGGGCGTGCTGAGAGGCAACCACACACTGATGTTTCTCTCCCTCTCTTTCTCCTTTTCCCCCTCTCTAAAAATAAATTAATAAAATCTTTTTTTAAAATTATGCATTTTAAGTCATCAGTGCTAACATATATGGTATGCCTATAAAATATCTTTATGCCAATTATATAAGTGAAAGAAATTTTGACAAAGTCCATTAGAAATAATCAAATAAATTTTCCATAAAGTGGTATGAGACATTTTGTACATAAAAATACTTGAACCCGTGACTGCTGACACAAAGTCAAGGCCAATAAAAACATAATTCTTTTAAAAGTTCTTTTCTAAGATCTAAAGTAACCATACAGGCATGCTCTTTAGCATAGTGAATAATTATGCATACAAGAAATTCAAACTGCAACCATGCCCTCTATGGAAGATTCGTCCAAGACTCTTCATGAGGCATTTATTTACGTCTAACAGAATAAAAAAAGGTCAGTAAAACGTTTGACCTAGACAAACAAATAAATGTTCCACAAACAAATGCTCATCATCCAAAGAAGAGGAGACAGGTTTACTGAAACTAAATTAAATTCCCATAAAATTGAAAACCTTTGTGTTAGGCCATAGTTTTAATCTACTCTTATAACAAATGCATTGTGGTAAAAAAAACCTGAAGTAGCCAAGGCAAATGTCCTTTCAATTTTCCACAGGCAAAGCATTCCAGCTCTGCCATAGCACGCAGGCCTCTGAGCCTTCCTCTAACAGGCACCCGTCTGCGGAGCATCCCTGCTGTCATTCAGTCAGTCACTCAGCCGCCATCCACGGGGCGCAAACTCATGGTGAAGCACAAGAACAGAATAAGGGTGGTCCCCACACAAAAATAAAAATGCCTGGTCCTCTTCTTTTCTGCTTTACGGAGGTACAGTTGAAGTGATTTTACATACTTTGTGAAATGAGTATCACAATCAGATTAATTAGCACATCCCTTACTTCACACAGTTGTCATTTGTGCTTCCTTTGTGGTGAGGATGCTTACGGTCTAGTCTCTTACAAAATTCCGAGTACAAACGTCAGTATTACTACCTATAGTCATCGTGCTGCATGTCACATGCCAAGAGCTTATTCATCCTACAACTGCAGGCTAGTGCCCTTGACCAGCCCTTCTGCATCTCCCCCAGCCCCAGGCCCTGGGAACTACCAGGCTCCTCTCTGAGACACGCCCATTCCACAAGCCAGCTCCCTGGAGAAAGTGGCCTCCCCAGACTTGGAACCAGAGTGGCCCTAAAGACAACATACATATCACAGGACTGCAAGCCTGGCCACAGAAAGAGCCTAGATGGAGAAACTAAGACCTGTTAGAATTCACACCGGAAGACAAATGTCTTGTTCATATGCTACATGGCACTTTGAATGAAACTCATCTAACAGTGCTGTTCAGTTGAATTTGTCTTTAAGAAACCAAATACTGTAGAATTCACTGAACTTCTAGGGGCTAGCAAATTCCACTACATACCTGAATATCACTTGGATGGTTCAAACAACTTAAAAATGAGGTTTGCCAATATTCAAGGTACTGTATTAATTCATTTTTCATATTCCTAAAGATAAAATACTACTTCTGACTGTAACTGGATTTCCTGGACTCAAATGTGACATAATCTTGAAAAACTTTTTCAAAATAAACATGAATTTTCATAAAATATGTACAAATGGGAGTACATGCATTTGGGGTGAAAATATAAGAAAGATGACAATAGTCTCCCTAGAAGCAACATAGAACAAATATTGGTTGATTTTTCTGAAGTACGTTTAAGTTACAGCCCTTGACAATGAACAAAAGTAACCTGGACAAGAAAATTATCCTGCTTTTAAAAAAACTTTGTCCAACCCTTCTTCAAAGACCAGACTTTAGATACTAAGTAATTAAGGAATAGAAAAGAAAAAGAGAATTAAAATGAATTGATCCAAAATTACCATAAAGATTATGACTTCATTATTAAGAGCAAAAAAAATCACTATCTAAATTCTACGCTAGGAAACACAAGTTCTGTCTGCGTTTCCTAGCGAAACACAAAGAGCCAAAAGAGCAAAAGAGCCAAAAGAGCAATACCTAAAATTTATGAGATCTGCCTTTAGGCAGGTAATATAGATAAAAATTATTTGATAGTATTTCATGTTATTTTTTAAAAATTTGTTTTGTTTAGTACCCTAATTCTTTTAATTTTAAGAAACTACCAAAGTGCTATATTTGCTGAACTGAAATTGGCACAAATTACTTATTGTAACTATTTTCTTTAAAATAATTTTTCGTAGAAAACAGTAATATACATTTCTATTTCTGGCAAAAAAAAAATACTACCATCTGAGAAAAAACATGGAATAAAAAAATGCGTTAGTAGATTCCCTTATTAAAAATAACTCATTTCAGTGATACATTTAAAAAAGATTCATAAGCTAATTCTCAATCGTGAAAAACTTTCTGCACCACCCAAACCAAGGGAACTTGGTCCCAGTCTTGGGGCACATCCCTCCTGGGCATCACTTCATCAGACCACTATGCCACACACACCAAAAAAACCCCAAAAATTAAAAGGGCAAATATTTCAACAAACTACAATGCTGCTTCTTGCACTCCTCCTTCACACAACTATGTAGCAAGCCCCGCAGGGAGCCATCTGCACGAGGTGATGCTCCACCGGCGCTGCTGTCAGCCATACCGAACACTAACGAGTGGGCTGCAGGGAAGAACAGAGCAGCGGCTGCCATCTGGAAGCCTGCGGAAATCAAAAAGGCAGGGAGACAACTTTCTCTGCCTCTATTTTTATTTTACACTTACTTTAAGTAACAAACTGTAGCTCAGTGAACAAGAGTCAGTAGATTTTCTTTACCTACAGGCAGGAAAACCACTGAATGCAGGGCTCTGAACATTCAGAATACACAGGAACCCTATCTGTCCAGCGGCAGATTCAGTGGATCACAGAGGTCAGATCGATGAAAGCTAAAGCCCCATTTACCAGGTGAGATTTGGTGTACTTATTATAGGTTTCAAGTTAAAGTTACAAAGAAGACTTAGATGACATGATTATTGACTATGTTACATTTTTTAGTAATTTTAATTAATATGCTCTTTTCTTAAAATGAAGAAATGCAGCATCCTTTTCCCAAATTTGTTTTTTAAACGTGTAGGGAGTTAGTGGCAGTTTCTATCAAACCTGGCACTTAAACACTTCAAGTTTGGAATAAGCTACTGACTTAGTTATTGTTAGAACTGAAGATCCCAATGATGCACCGATGTCAGCACACAGGCTGTAGCTCTGGCGTTTCCTCCTAGGTAACAACTGATTCTAATGGTAAGTGATTCAGCTTTAGCCTGCACAGTAAGATGTACGCACTTGCAAACACTCCTTTTTATGTTGGCGATAACCCAGATTTGCACTCCAAAGCTAATTCTAAAAGAAAGGCCATTATTGGTGAATTGGGAAAAGGAACTCAGTCCACCTAAAGTTCCAAAGTTCTTAGCAGCATATAAATCTAACGTTGCCCCAAACCACTTTCTTTCATGTTTACATTCTCCAGTAAGCCACCTGGAAAATGTAAGCGTCTTCCACTGGAACACAGAGATATCAAAAGAAACTCATTCTACCTTTGAAATTAGAGTATTTGAAATGAGGAAAGAAGATGCTCAATGGCATGTATTCCCAAGCAAGTTAAGAGCAAGCCACCAACCAGAGACAAGTGATCTCTAGAACGAAAGGGTCAGGGAGATGTGTGCTTACTGTTAAGGCAAAACCCACCACACCTAGTGAAAAGCCAACACTTTCCTGCCAGCTACCATTCTACAGAACTGACTCCCCCACCCACATCCCCTCCCTGTAGCCACTATGGAGTTAACTCCCATCCATACCAGTCAATAGTGAGAGAGTCAAACCCTAAACGCAAAGGCACTTTTCCATTTAGACTAAGAGCTTCACTTTGCAAGAGAAGTTCCCAGGCTCAGGGACAATATGTCCAAAGAAATTTTTCAGTGGAAATACATGGTAATAAGAATTCTACCATCAAAACACTTAATTTAGAAAACAGAGAAGTTTAAACCCAACTAGCACTCTGAGCGCAACTCCTTATCCTTGGCTGTACAGTATTTCTAAAACCTCTGGCAGGCAAATTGAACAGGTTTACTACGGAATGTTACAAAGTCAAACAATCTGGAACCATAATTACTAAGAAACTTTTCATGAGAAGGGAGGATGCTGTGTTTTACATTATTACATAAAAAATAAGTTGACAATGAAAACACAGGACCAAACAGAAGATTTCTGACTTTCGGAAGGAGAGTTTTTCTGAGGGTCATAACTCCAACTGGCAAATAACAATAAAGATATGGTTTCCTAATCTATTTATAAGATTACTGCAAGACTTTTTCATGTGAATAAAACTTCTAAAGTAGCAATAATGAAGTTTATAAAAGTGGTTTACCAAATGACAGGCTGGCTTAGCCACATGGCTCTAAGGACATTACAAGCTCAATTCTTGATTAATCAATAGAAAATCAATCAATATGAAACCTACAAATTGCCTCATTAAGGACCTTGACCTCACACAATGGAATTATGTACATGTAAATAATGATGGCCATCAAAAATAATGCAACTCACATACCTGCTTCAATAGAATTGACCATGGCCCTCAGCCCCTCCTACACTAACAGATTATATATAATAACTGGCCAAGTAATAAACAGAAATTAATCATAGGACATTATATGTTCATAGACAGAGTACCAAAATAAACACTATCAAATATTTCAAAGACATACCTGGCACAAGTACACCATGGGTATTATGATCTACAGTGGTTAACAATACCAAAGATGCAAGAGGCGGTAGGTAAAAGATAACAGCTCAGTAGACTAAATAAATCTCATATGGAGACATAGAAAAGAGCAAAACAAATGATGTGGAAGCTCAAACCAGGGATATAAAACACTCTCTCAGAAAACAGTGAGAGAAAAATGACAAAGAAATAAAAATTGTAAGGAAGAAGAGAATAGATACAGGGAATAAAAAATTAATAGCCAACCAAAAGATATTACTTTCCCTGAAGGGTGGATTCTATCAACCAGAACTGAAGGAATAATCAAATATATAAGATAAGGAAGCTTTCTTCAGCAGCCAAATGGTTTAAACAGATTAAATTCACTGTACTGCCACCTGTATCAAGGGAAGCAATAACATGCAAAGCATATGGTGACAAATGTGACATTAACATAGAAAATGAGAAACATTCTACAAGCAACCATACCTGAAGAACTAGTTACTTACAAAACAACAAACATCAACTTGTCCATAATTCTCTCCCCAGCAACAATAACATCAACTGATAAAGAAATGACTCCTAGTCAAAGATGGTGGAGCAAAACTGCTCAAAACTCATCACAACAGCAGAAAGTACGACAATAACAACCGCCACCATCCAGGAAAAGGAAACTGAACAAGGAAATGACTATACTCACAATCAACAAACTTTGAGGCCCATCTTCTCCTGCCAAACATGTTAAATTCTGGACCACAGTTGGACAGGATGCTCAGAGCTGACACGAGCTCCCAGGCTCCAGGTGGAACACAAGCTGGGTCTCAGACCAGCATAATGAGACCAAAGGGCACAGGTGCGTGCAGGAGACACAACCTCAGAGAACCACAGTCAAAGTGAAAGATGCATTTATTAATCAGCCACGGATTCATAGCACCGAGGGCCTGCGACTAGGAACACAGGGGGATTTCTGTTACATTCACCAAACTCCTAGACCCTGAAAATTGGGGGAGCTTGGCCCCCAGAGCAAAAAAAATAAATCCAGTGAGATGGTGAAAAGACCCAGTTGGTCAGAGCTCATTATTCTCTCCTATCACTTCCCACATGATTCTAGAGCAAACTGCTGTCACCATTTTTAAAATGAGCAATAATTGCAAAGTATTTAACAGAGAACCTATGTACAGAAATTGCAAATAAAGAAAGAGGCGGAGATAAGGGGGGTTAGGAACATAAATAAAAGGCAGGAACTATCCATACCAAGAACTTTCTAAGGTAACAAAAGAAGAAATCAGGCAACCAGAAGTATATCAGTAAAATGAAAGAAACAATTTTCTGTTTGAAAAAGCTCAAACAAAATCTACAGCGATGAAAGCCACATTAAAGAACAATAACAAGAAAAAAATCAGAATATACTAAAAACAAACTGAAGAACATGGGAGAGAGACATGGAAAAATCACACAGATCAAAATAGAAAAACATTTAAACACTACTCATGGCTAGCTTGGAAGACAAGGTAGGACTAACATATTTATAATAACAATATTGAATGAGAAAACTAACCTAGCAGAACTGGTAGTCAAAGGTATAGTTGAAAATTTTTTTTCTTGTAGTAAACAAAAACTTGAATCTTTTGAATCTCACTTGTCCCAGGACAAACTGATACAGAATTAATCAACTGTGAAATAATTCTAGAGAATTTGCAGTCCTTTAAACATTTTTAAAATAAGTCAGATATAAGCATCAAGACAGAAAAATAATTCACTAATAAGACGTTAACAAAAAAAAAAATGTAAGCCAAGCTCAGGCTTTCCCACAGCAGCTATCAATACCAAAAGGAATGTCTGAATTCTAAGGGAAGCCAAGATGACCTCCAAGTATAAAAACAATAAACAATTGTCAAGAATGCAAGAAGATTTATATGCCTTTCCTCAAAAACTACCAGATGATTAAATCCAACTTACCAGGAAGTAAGGTGAGATAATTCAGGAATAGTCAAAGAACTGGAATAAGCTTTGAGACCTTTTGGATGCATGAATAGGTTGAAAGGGCTGTGAAAATTCGGTTCACTAACATGTGTGCAGATGTTTAAGAACATGGCAAGAAGAGCGGACGGAGAAAGCACAGGTGTGCCGCTGCTTTGCCACCTAGAACAGAGTCAACAGACACCACCCAAAATGGAAATGCAGCTTTAAAAAATGATTAACATTTTACTTTTTTCTATTCTTCTTTTAAGGGGTCTTTCAGAAACTAAAACATACGGTTGTAGATAAACATTTATGCAAGATTCACTTATTCCTTCCAAAGACAAAGGGACGTGGGCTCAACTGAAGCGCCAGCCTGCTGCAGCCGAGCAGCACATGCTGTGGGGCTCAGGGAAGGAGCCGGGCGGCCGGCACGCACCCCTGTGAACTCATGGCCTGAGAGGTGTGTGAGACAAAAAGACCTTGGCACTGTTAAAGAAATGCAGAAGCTCTCAAAACAGAATCTACGCTCTGACCTAATTCAAAAAACATTTACCAATTTTATGTGGAATGTTAATTATTAAACAACAAAAGAAATCCTTAAAATTATAACATAACAAAAAGTGTACTTCTACACAACAATGTACTCTAGGCCCACTGCTACAAAGCACAAAAAAAAGATGACAACAGCCAAAAAAAATTTTAAAAGAAAGAAAAAGTCACTTTGAAATTTTAAAAAACCATCCTAATAAATTTGTTTTCAAAGAAATAATACTGTTTCATCTCTGAGTCTCAATTTTTCATATGTAAGAAAAGTTCTTCAACTTAAAACTCTTATGTGGTCTTCCTAGCCAACCCCCCTCCACACACACACACACACACACACAAACAACAATGTCTTTTGTGTATTTATCGAGACCAGGGTGGACAGAGGCGGCTTCTTTATGTGGCTTGAATTAGAACTTGAAGACAGAAGATATTTGAAAATCCAGAGAAAAAAATGGGGAAAACATTCTGGTCAAGAATATTGCATCAGTGAAGGCTAAAAATTATAATGATAAACACTGACACAAGTTACTATTGTGGATACAGTCTAGGAAGAAAAACTCCGAAGTACTAGACCAAATTGTTTATACTATAAAATGAGCTGCAACAAGATTTTAAAGTGCAATGGCTGTGGCTGCCAGCTGAAGTTTGGAAAGTCTACCATGTCTTTGAACTTTCAGTCAAAGACACTTCCCTTTAGGTACAGTTCATATCTCTAGAGAGAATACGTTACCAATAAATGATGATCTTTATTTGCCAGTTGGGAAACTGACTACAGCAGACGTATGATACTTGGCCTGGCTTCTGTATAAATGGAAAACAACCACAGCTAAGAATTTAAAGAACATTATCAAATTCAGACTCTTCATACTCTGTAAACTATATGCTTACTTCACATTCCCACAGTCTAACCAAAAAATAAAGTAACTAAACCAAAAGAACTCTATCTCATCAAGAAGCCTGTCTACCCTAAAAAAAGAGAAGGAAACACAGACGGATTTAGAATTGGCTTGTAATAAACAAGGTGGAGAAGGCTAGGATTGCCAGTAGGTGGGAGTGGGAGAAATAAAGCATTTTAGTTTCTGAGCAAAATGCTGTTATTAAGTATAATTGCATCAACTTGATCCAAATCCAATATTTCTTATTCACTAAAAAGAAACATATTAAAATAGCAGCAATTTCCTTTACAAATAAACACATTCAGCCAAGGAAGCTTCTACCAAAAAACTTGAACCCCAGAAGTAATTAAAAGCAGGAGCCAAATTACTTCAGTGTTTCTAATTTCAACAATAACTTCTAAATATAAATATGCTAGAGCTAAGTCAGTAATAATCAGTTTTAAATTTTTTCCAAAAATTACAATGAAATTCTTTCAAACAATCTAATCCCATACTTTAGTGTTAAAGTACATAAAAATAAGAAAAATCCTCCAATAAGTTACTGCTATATATTAACTGGAGAAATCATTAATGGCAATATTTACATTTAATTGTTTAAAATTACCACTTTAAACAATTAAAAGAAATTACCATTTTAAACAATTAAAAGAAAGCTATGAGAAACGGAAGTTTCACAAGCACCGAAGTCTAGATGTGACAGGCTGTTTTTTCATATAAACATCTTGATGTTTCTACATAGAAAGTTGGTTTTTTACTCATAATAATTTAAGCTATTAATAATTAGACCCTTGACTTGTAAGTTGCATCTGGACCAGAAACTGTAAATTAACTATGAATATCTGCTGAGAAGCCATAACTTTGAGCTTCTAAGTATGGTGACTCTCGACGTAGGCACGTTCCTTGTAAATATATGTGTAGAATAAGAACTTCAATTAAATGGTCTCAATAACGTCTTTCTATACATCACTCTCCCATGCTGCACATACATACATGAACCACAATGACTTTTCAGTGTTTAAAGACATTGGCTATGGAGGGGCACGGCGACTGTAATCCATACCCACCGGCGTGGACCTGTCTTCTTGCACCTGCGCTGTCACTTGGGGGCCAAAGAGAACAACTCTTGGAAGGATATATGTGCTGTTGCGAGAATTACTCTCCCCGAAGAGAAATACTTGACATTGCCCTGCTGGCAAGACATTTTTCCTGTTCTAAATCCTTCTAAGTAAATCGTATGTAAAATGTCTGGTGAGTCTGAGTGTTTGGGTGAACTTAAAAGGCCATTTTGTGAACACTGCAAAAGCCAGTCTCAAAACTTTACATTTTTCTTCAGGTACAAAATAACTACAATTTGTGCTAACTGAATAGCAATTAGAATTATATGATGGTATCTTCCCATAAAACATGAAAAGCAACTCCTTTGAAAATATTCAGTGTTTTCAAAAGTTTCCATTTTTCCAATATTCAGGTTTCAGATTAACCACTAATGCAAATATGAACGCGCTTAACTGAGCTTCAACAACAACACAGTCATGTGTCCCCTAATGACAGGGATACATTCTGAGTCATTAGGCAATTCTGTCACGTGTGAACATCATGGAGTGCACTCACAACAACCTTGGATGGCCTGGCCCGCTGCACACCTGGGCCATGTGGTTTAGCCTCTGCTCCCAGGCTACAAACCTGTACAGCACACTACTGTGCCGAGTGCTGAAGGTGGCTGTAGATGCAGCACGGTATCTATACAATGGTAAGTATTTGTGTATCTACACATAGGAAAGGTTCAGTAAAAGATGAAAAACGATGCAGCTATACAGGGCACTTACCATGAATGGGGCTTGCAGGATGGGAAGTTGCTCTAGGTGAGTCAGGGAGTGAGTGGTGAGTGAATGTGGAGGCCTAAGACATGACTTAGGCTACACTAATCTTACTTTAAAGTGTCTTCCTTTCTTTAATAATAACCTCAGTTTACTGTAACTTTTTTCCTTTATTAGTTTTTAATTTTCAACTCTTTTGTAATAACACTTGGCTTAAAACACAAATACTTTGTAGGGCTGTAAAAAGTATTTTTTATTATTTATTTTTTGTTAAAAACTATGACACAGCCCTGGCCAGGTGGCTCAGCTGGTTAGAGCATCATCTTGTACACCAAGTGGCTGCGGGTTTGATTCCCAGTCAGGGCACATACCTGGTTTGTGGGTTTAATCCCCAGTCAGAGCACATACATGAGGCAACAAATTGATGTTTCTCACATTGATCTCTCTCTCTCTGTCTCTCCCTTCCTCTCTCTCCAGAATCAATGAACACAGCCTCAGGTGAGGATAAAATTTTTTTTTAAACTAATACACAAACACACACATTAGCCACCTAAGCCTACACAGGGTCGGGATCATTAACATCACTATCTTCCTCCTCCACAACCAGTCCCACTGGAAGGTCTTCCAGGCAACAACACGTGTGGAGCCGTCCTCTCCCATGATAACAAAGCCTTCTTCTGGAACACCCCTGAAGGGCCTGCCTGAGCCTCTTCTTGAGAAGGCGCCCTTCTGTTCAGAAATACGTCCACAGGGGGTTGCTGAGTTTGCTTCTTTTCTTCATCGTGGATTTGTTTGTAAGCATATAATGCACCGCAAACATTCTTTCCTATTAATGAGAACCTGTTGCCATTGGGGTCCATGTTTTCGAAGTTTTTAAGGAGCTTGCTGAGGTCTGCAAAAACTTGTTACACCTCTCACTGTGAATTTTATTTGGGTTCTTCTTTTTCTTCTCTTGCAGTTTCCTTCCCTCTTGTCCCTTCTTCAGCTATGCATTCCTTGTTCCAGTTCCAACACCTCCTAATTCGCCAATTCTGCAGGAGCCACCTCCACAAGCTCCTCCAGGTCATCCCCATCCACACCCAGGTTAAAGCTATTTGTCATCTCCACCACAGCCTTGTTGATTTTTGCAGTTTCCCCCATCGTCGGCAAGTCTTTTGAAGTCATGGACAAACCCTCTTGAGTGTCTTCTACCAGATGCCATCCATACACTTCTTGGTGACATCACCCAAAGCCCAAGCAAGGTTCTCGATACCATCATGGATGTGGCCATCCTTCCAGAACTGTATCAGTGTCCCCTCAGTGTTTTCCTCAGTTGCAGCGACAGCCTGGGCAAAGGTCCTCCCCAGGTAGCAGGTCTTGGAAGCTGATATAACTCCTCAATCCATTGGTTGAATCAAAGAGGCAATGGCTGGAGGGAGAAACACCATTTTGACATCGGGATGAAGAAGGCCAACAAAAGGAGAGTACTGAGGAGCATTATCAACAATGAGAAAAGTCTCAAAAGGTATTTAGTTCTCCAAACATCACTTCACAATTTTGCTGCAGAGTAACTCAGGAGGGCTTCTTGGGAGAGGAGCCGCGTCATCCATGCCCTCTTACTGTGCCTGTAGTTCCCTGTGGGGCTGGAGGGCTTATTCCTGTGTCAAAAGGCCCTGGGTGCTCACCGAGCCAGATCACAGAGGGCTTCTGTCTGTAGCCTGCAGCATGTCTCCCAAGCAAGGCTGTTACCCTGCCCTTAAGAGCCTTGAAACCTGGCGTTGACTTCACCTTCTTGTGGATGGAAGTCCTTCCGGGCATCCCTCTGCAGAAGAGGAGGGTTTCATCCACACTGAATATTTGCTCTGGTAAATAATTTTCCTCCACAGTCAGCTTATCTAGAAATTCCAAAATTCCTTAGCTGCCTTCACGCGAGCACTCGCAGAGTCAACACTTACTTGTACATTATGGGATGAATAATAATTTTTTCAATTCTTGAACCTTTTTTATTTTTTCACTTTAAATAATTTTTTATTTTTCAATTACAGTTCACATATATTAGTTTCAGGTGCACAACCGAGTGCTTAGATGTTATACAACTTACTATGTGATTATCCTGAAAAATCCAGTACCCACCTGCCACCATACACAGCTTGAATAACAACTTTTGATACATTTAAACCACCCAGAGCTAGCATGAAATGCAACACAGTAGTCAGGTCCAGCCTCATCTTCCAACATCGCAAACACTTTTGCTCTGCCCATGGTCAGCCTGGTGCTGAAAGGAACACATGCCTGTGTCTGGTCGTCAGAAGATTCTCCACCCCTAACAGAGATGCCCCTTCAATCTCTGTTAGTCTTGCTGCCTTCAGTGAAGCAGATCCTTGCACAGCTTCTGTCACCTGGTTCTTATTCTTCAAGCTCGTAACTATGGTGAAGGGACAGGCCTGACTGGCAATCAATAACAGTCACTGATTTTCCACCTTCTTAGTTCTTAATCAATTCTAATTTCGTTTCCAGGCCAGTCACTTGACATGGCCTCTTACTAAGCAACATCAGCAGTGGGTTTTGTATGTTTAGGAACCACGATGGACAAAATAACATAAAATTAAATCCAACACAACAGAATAGGGTACAATTAAGAGACTCAGTAACCAGGAGGTATGTGGGATGTTGAGGAAGTAATACAGCATGCTGTTATACAGCAAACTATTTTTGATAAGCAGAAAGACTACACTAAAATAACAATGAAAACTGTAATATAATAAATACATAAACCAGTAACATTTTCATTTATTATCATTTTCAAGTATTATGTACTATACATAATTATATGTGCTATAGTTTTATACAACTGGCAGGCCAATAGATTCATTCACACCAGCATCACCACAAACACGTGAGTGGTATGTTGTTCTAACTGTGACGACAGCTTCATCATCACTTGGCTATACAAACTCTGCAGCCCCATCGCAATCTTATGGGACCATTGTTGTCCACCAACATGCCTTTATGGGATGTCTAACATTCAAGCTCCTAATTGGGGGGATAAGTCGTACTGATCAGATACTGTACATGCCATTGAAGAATGAGATGTATAGTTTATAAATGTTCAATAACATGATATAATAAGCAAAACTGAATAAATCTGGGAACCTACAACACTTTATAGAAAGTGTGTTTCTATACATTCACCAAGATTTTCAATTCCTAAACATAATCTGAGATCTTGCCTTTTATACTGACAAGCTAAAAAATACATACTTCTTCTATCATCTTTCTCTCATTTTTTATAAATTTTGCAAATTTAATATCAAGACAAATTTTGCCTTTCATTGTACATGCAAAGTGCCCTATTTAATATCTAAACTGGCTCACACACGTCATCATTAGCTATTTCACCACGCTGGACACAAGGTCTAACGCACGTCTGAAGTATAATAGTCTCACAGTCCAACAAGGGATCTCTCGATGATAAGCATCAAATGCTTAAAGAAATTCTTTTCTATTTTGAAAAAAAATCTACCAGGCAAGCCATTTTCTTGAAATCTTTAACTTACAAGGGATATCTCACTAGAAACACTAAATAAAAATTATCAGTGGTTCAAATTAAGAATTTTTACATTCCTCCTTTCCAATTACAGTTATGTTCTGAATTATTTCTACCACTGACACTCACACTGCAATGCCACTATTTTAGTAAAGTTCATTTTTCAGTAACATCACTTGCCATTGTTCCATAAAACTGCTTGAGAATCCCTTGGCTAGGATTCTCTTTCTGAACAAAAATGTTAACTGAGTCACTTACTGTAGAGAGCCCACTCTCACAGCCACGGGGACATGCGGGAGCTGCGTGGCCCACTTCAGTGCCACGTCCTGAAAAACATGCAGCATGCAGTGATGGTTCCCAATCAGAGTGTTTACCGTCCCTTCAGAAACTGGAGGGTGAAGACGGAAAAGGAGGACAGTGAGAAAATGGTCATTTGCAACAGTATATTATATTCCTTTTAGGGGATTTATGATACAAACTAATTATAATGTTTTGATGTTAAAGCGTAAAGATTTTAAGTAATAAGACATGATTTTTAAACTTCAAACTAACATTTAAAGGAAAAAATTATAGACTTGGAAATTATAACCAAAGAGTGGCCAACATTTTTGCATTTCATCTAGCAAGCATGAATTTCATTAATATTTAACACAGTTAAGCTAGTGATTTACTGGGCATTCACTACAGAAAAGTCATTCTATGAGGCACTACTGTGCTCCATTCTGCCATAAAAAAGTGTGATGTTCTCTTGGAAGCATCCTGAACAGCCGCATTTTGGAAAGTATTAATGTATGTATGCCTGAGGCCCGTTCTACAAATCATTTCATACAAAGTAAAATGACCGACAAAGCTAAATGTGTACTTTATGTCAAAGTCCTATTCAAACTTTAAAAGTTGAAATTTCCATTACATGTTCAGTATAAAACTATCTTCCTAGAGGTTTAAAATGTACATATGTGGCTTTGCCTTTTTCTGATGTATATAACATAGCTTTGACATATGGAGAAGATAAAAGGAAACCTTTCTACACACCTGAGCAATATGGGAGAAAACAACTTGGGCTATAATCAAGTTTCTTCATGAACTGAATTTGTCCATTATCCTTCAGGCAAAAAAAGTTTCTTTCACCAAGAACAAAAACAGAAGATGCTGACTGATTGAAAGACATAATACTTATATCGAGGGCTTGCTCTCCAATGTTTAAAGTCCAATCTACCTGCAAAGGAAAACCTAAGATCAATTTAGTTGCTAAAAAAACAAAACACGTTCATGTCAATACTATTAAGAAATTGCTGACTTCCGGGCAAGATGGAGGGATAGGTAGATACACTTTGCCTCTTCACACAACCAAAAGATGGACGACAGTAAATTTAAAATAAAAAGTAACCAGAATTTCCAGAAAATTGAATTATATGGAAGTCCGATAATGAGGGAGTTAAGGAAGAAACATTCATCCAGACCAGCAGGAGGGCACAGACAGGCAACCGGAGTGGAGAGGATGTGCAACAAGGTGGCGGCTAGAGGACCACATAGGGTGAGGCAGCATCTGTGGTCCCATATTCACATGCAGATAAACCAGGAAGAACAACTGGGGAACAAGACAGATCACACAACCTATGGTTCCAGTATGGGGAAATAAAGCCTCAAAAACTCTGAAAACACCTATGGGGGGTCACGAGGGCAAGAGAAACTCCCAGCCCCACAGGAGAGCCTATTGGAGAGACCCCCACAGGGTCCTAGAATGTACACAAGCCCAAGCACCCAGGAACCGGCACCAGAAGGCCCAATTTACTTGTGGGTAGTGGGGGAAATGACTGAAAGCCAGCAAAGAGCCAAACAAGTGGCACTGTTCCCTCCGGTATCCCTCCCCCACATGGAGCACCACAGGATGGCAACGTGGGTTGCCCCACCCTGGCGATTACCTGAGGCTCCACCCCTTACTGTGTAACAGGTATGCCCAGACAAAGAAATGGCCCAAATGAAAGAACAGATCAAAGCTCCAGAAAAAATACAACTAAGCAATAAAAAGATAGCCAACCTATCAGATACACAGTTCAAAACACTGGCAATCAGGATGCTCCCAGAAATGGTGGAGTATGGTCACAAAATAGAGAAAAAAAGTGAAGGCTATGCAAAGTGAAATAAGAAAAAATGTACAGGGAACCAACAGTGAAGGGAAGGAAACTGGGACTCAAATCAATGGTGTGGACCAGAAGGAAGAAATAAACAGTCAACCAGAACAGAATGAAGAAACAAAAATTCAAAAAAAAAATGAGGAGAGGCTTAGGAACCTCAGGAACAATTTAAAATGTTCCAACATCCCATCATAGGGGTGCCAGAAGGAGAAGAGGAAGAGCAAGAAACTGAAAACTTATTTGAAAACACAATGAAGGAGAACTTCCCCAATTTGGCAAAGGAAATAGACTTCCAGGAAGTCCAGGAAGCTCAGAGAGTTCCAAAGAAGTTGGACCTAAAGAGGAACACAGCACAACATAACTACATTACTCAAGATGAAAAATAAGGAGAGAATCTTAAAAACAACAACAGAAAAAGAGACAGTTACCTACAAAGGAGTTCACATAAGACTATTGGCTGACTTCTCAAAAGAAGCCTTGCAGCAAGAATGGGCTGGAAAGAAGTATTCAAAGTCATGAAAGGCAAGGACCTATATCCAAGATTACACTCTCCAGGAAAGCTATTATTTAGAATGGAAGGCAGATAAAGTGCTTCCCAGGCAAGGTCAAGTTAAAGTAGTTCATCATCACCAAGCCCTTATTATATGAAATGTTAAAGGGACTTATCTAAGAAAAAGAAGATTTTCAAAAATATGAATAGTAAAATGACATTGAACTCACAACTATCAACAATTGAACCTAAAAAAAAACAAGAACAAACTGCATAAACAACTACAACAGGAATAGAATCACAGAAATGGAGTTCATATGGAGGGCTATCAGCAGGGAGGAGTCGGGGGGATAATGAGGGGAAAGGTAAAGGAAATAAGAAGTGTAAATGGTAGGTACAAAATAGACAGGAGGAAGTTAAGAGTAGTATACGAAATGAAGAAGCCAAAGAACTTATATGTATGACCCATGGACATGAACGGGGACTGCTGGTGACAGGGGTATGCAGAGTGGAGGGGAATAAAGAGGAGAAAAAAATGAGGCAACTATAATAGCATAATCAATAAAATATACTTTTAAAAAAAGAAAAGACAACCTTCTGAATTGGAGAAAATATTCACCAGTGACACATCCAACAAGGAGTTAGAATTCAAAATTTATAAAGAACTCCCATAGCTTAACATCAAAATACAAAAGATCCACTTAAACAGTGGGCAGAGAACCTGAACAGACATTTTCCCAAGAAGACATACAAATGGCCAACAGATATATGAGAAGATGCTCACATCACTAATCATCACAAAAGTGCAAATGAAAACCACAATGAGATATCACCTCACACATGTCAGAATGGCTACCACCAATAAATCAATAAAACACAAGTGTTGGCAGGGATGTGGAGAAAAGGGAACCATGGTCCACTGTTGATGCAGCCACCATGGGAAACAGTAAGGAGGTTCCTTAAAAAATTAAAATAAACTGCTTAATGACTCAGCAATTCCACTTCTGGGTATTTATCCGAAAAAACCCACAACACTAGTGTGAAAAGATACATGCACCCCCTATGTTCATTACAGAATTATTTAAAATAGCCAAAATAGGGAAGCAACCTAAGTGCCCACTGATAGATGAATGGATAAAGAAAATGTGGCACAGATATACAATGGAATATTACTCAGCGATAAAGAGTGAAATCCTACCATTTGTGACAACATGGATGGACCTAGATGGTATTGTATTAAATGAAATAAATCAGAAAGAGAAAGACAAATATCATATCATTTCACTTATATGTGAGATCTAAAGAATAAAAGAAATAAAACAAACAGACTCATAGATACTGATGTTTTCCAGATGAGAGAGGGGTTGGGCAGCTGGGTAGAAGGGGTTAAGAACTACAAATTGGCAGTTACAAAATAGTCACGAGGATGTAAAGTGTAGGACAGGAAACACAGCCAACAACAGTGTAATAACTATGTGGGGTGCCAGGTAGGTACTAGATTTATGGGGGTGGCAGGGGGAGATCACATTGTAAATTACATAAACATCTAACCACTATGCCGTACACCTGGAACTAATATAACATAATTTTGAATGTCAACAATAGTTGAAAAATAGAAAAAAATAATTTAAAAAATAGAAAATAAAGCCCTGGCTGGTGTGGTTCAGTGGATTGAGCATGGGCCTGTGAAAAAAAGTGTCGCCAGTTCAATTCCCAGTCAGGGCACATGTTGTAGGCCAGGTCCCCAGTAAGGAGCACATGAGAGGCAAACACACAGTAATGTTTTTCTCTCTCTCTTTCTCCTTCCCTCCCCCATCTCTAAAAATAAATAATTAACACCTTTAAAATATAGAAAATAAATCAATAAAACAATAAACGTAACATTACTGAAATTTTTATATACTTTAAAAAAATGGCCTTACAACAAGCCTTTTTCCAGAACCAAGTTTCTGCTGTTCCGTCTCCTGTCTTTTATCTGCATCTGTTGCAAAAGCAAGTACTTGGTACCTGTAAAAAAGATAAAGAATAATGAAAAGTGACTTTATAATGAAAAAGTGTAAATTATTTTAAACTTTCAATGCATATTATCTCAATAAAGCTGATTGAGAAGATAAAGCACTTAATCTATAAACCTTATGAACCACTTTTACCTTGGTTTTAAAAACTGTAAAATTTAGGACTGAATTCTCAGGAATGATACTCTGATGTAAGACTGTAAAACTGTCATGATCAAGAAATCATATCCATGTGTCCCAAAGCCCAATACTGAGAAAATAGTTCTGCCAACTATCAAAGCATTTCCATTAAAATTTTGTGTGACGAATAGCAACACTCAAGAAAGATCTAGAACCAAAACACCAAACAGAAAGAAACGCAAATGATGCAAAGCAGCCAGGTGTGGCAGAAACTACTAACACATAACGTGGAGCTCAGAAGCCATGAGTCTAAGCCCCAGACTGATCACTTACTAGTTCAGTGGGTTCTGGAAAATTAAACACTCTGTGTCTTATCTTCCCCATGAATAAGATGGGAAGAACACTTTCTAACTCAAGCATTGTTAAAAGAATTAAAAAATAACGAAGTGCCTAGTACAGTATCTGGTATATTTTAGGTGCTGAAACATTCATTGATAGATTAACAGACAGATAAAGGTTTATATAAGCAGAAAGATCGATAATTTAGTAGTTTATCTGGTATGTAATAAGTTCTCAATAATGTATATTATTACTTTTTATAAGTATTTTACAGCTTTTTAAAATAGTAACATTTAGCTCAAACCATTATTTAAAATAACTTGTAAATGTCATTCACTCTAGAAATGGCTGATTTAGCCAGAAAGTTTAAATTTGCTTGTCTTCCATTAATTAGTGATATGTTAGAGTAATAATCCTACTGTCAGTGAAGAACCTTAAGGCTTATAGATTTCTTTCCCTCCTACTGAGGCAAAACTCTTTGCATTGTTCTTCCACAGCTAAGAGGAAAATCAGTAAAAACTCTATTATAATAGACACCCTGTGTTGTCTGAGAAAAAGATGTCCGATCGTGCAAACATCTGGGACCTGAATGAAGGTGATGTGTCATCACAGGTAGCTAAGCACTGAAGTGTGCACTGGTATTCAAATATCATACACCAGCTCCTACACCACCCTCTCTCAATCAGGAATACTTCATTTGTAAACAGCCTCCAATTTCAGGTGGAGGCAGAATGACTGTGCATGAAGATAGATTTTGCAAGGCATTCACAAAAATCAGGTTTGTGGTTAATATGAAAGCTTAATGTACACGAATTCCACTCATTCAATAAACATACAGCAGGGGTCTAATACAAGCATTGACAAAGGAAAAAACTACTACCTGGTCTATATCCACCAGGACCTGCCAAAGTGGTGGAGATTCATGTACAAGTAAGTGTAACTTAGAATGCACTGTACTAACAGAAGGTATGCACACAGTACCAAGGGAACAAGGTGACAGAAACAGAAACAGAAGTGGAAGAATATATACATTCTTGGTCTGGGTTCAGGAGGAGAATGCTACATTTTAAAGAATGAGTGAAAACTCATCGTGCTGGTAAAGAGGTAAAGGCGTTATGGCAAAGCAAACAGCACATGCAAAGGCATGCAGCAGTAAGAGACATGAAAGGCCGTGACAGGAGTTTAGGAGAGACGCATGGCAGGGAGGACTGAGTCATGGGCAATGAGACCAACAGGTAGGAGGGTGAGGAGCTCAGCCTTGTAAAACCCTGCTAAAAAATCCCATAGGCAACTGCAGCAAACATCTCCATATTAACTGAGACTGACTTTCAAAAGGCCTATGTCTCCAAAAGTGTCTCACAAATAGGATTGTTTTACTTTTCTCAGTTCGTGGTAAGAGAAACAGTGTGCACTGGTGACTGGAACATAAGCCCAGAGCTGGTCCTGCTGAGGATCTAACCCTAGGCAACTAATTACCTAGATGGTTAATTTCCTGCAGACACCAACCTACTGGAGGATGATAGAGATATTAATGAGATCATTGCAAAAATCCAAAGCTTCTGAGTTGTTTGAAGCTTCTTATATAACTACAAAGAGTTCTTATTTCATCTGAGAAAGAAGTGAGCCCCTAAAGTGGCCTCATTAACATCAAAACAGCAAGCAGAGACAGCCAAAACTGAGTGCAGGTTTCCAAGTCCAGATCATTTCTCTCCCTGGAAGGTGACCCAGAAGAGTATTTTATTACTGAACAGAGCTGACAGTAAATGTAGATGATGACAAACCTACAGCGGCACCTATTTTATGGTTCTTCTTTACATCCTCTTAACTGCGACCAATAACGTACATGGCAATCTATTTCCAAAACCAAAGAATCCCAAGCACACTTAGAAATTCTAAAATAAAGAAAACTCTTAGATTTTTTTTCTTACCAGGCAAGTGCTCAGTGATATAAGCTAAAGAACATGCTTCCCTTGCTGAGACTGCTAAGGAACAGTGTGGCCCACTGCAACAAGATTCCATGAAAGACTGTCATACGTAGTTCTCACGTACAAAGCAGAGAGGGAGCAATCACAAACGCAGCCGGTCCAGGCGAATGGCGGCACTTTTTAGCTCAATAACCGCGAATGTTTAATGGGTCCTGTGGAGCACCAGTGACAAACTCAACCATGTAATTTAGTGCTCTCCTGTCTCACATCGTAAAAACAGCAGCAAGGAGCTAAAATATGGACTGAGGTGTCATGGAGTACAAAAGAAAACCCTCCAAAATCATTTATTTTCTAATGAAACATAGCTGGCACCTCAAAGGACAGCAGGATATTCTGGACCCTTGATATTTAAACTCGGGGAATTCTACTAGAAATGGAGGCTCTGGACACAGAGCCTCACATTGTTCCCTCTCAACTGCAGCCAAAACATCCTCGAGTGTGCCAGAGAGAAGCAATAACTTCTTTTCATTGAAAGATGCCAGTAACAAGAGAAACATTCCTTACAAACTTTGCACCTTCATAAAGATCTTCTTAAACACCTTACTTTCAGGCAGGTGCAGTGCTGGGCACTTTAGGAGATACAAAAGCCCTGCCGTCAGGGATCATTTAACTCAGTTGAGAAGAAAAAGAAGCAAATATGTAGTTTCAATGGAAGCATGAACAGAACTTGTGAAAAACTACTCTGAATTGAGGAGGAGGAGATGTGGCTTAGACCCAGGTCACAGAAGACCTGAAGGGAGCAGGGAGGCTTCCAGACATGATTGCCTTTTGCAGAGAAGGGAGGGAGAGCATTTCAGAAAGAGAATAGCCTGCGCAAGAGAGGAGGGGGAGAAAAAGTGGATGTATAGGGAGAGCCTCAGATATTGCAATTTGACAAGAGGCTTAGACTGGCAAAGAACATATTCGTCTTTTTTAAATATTGTCAATTAAATTCAACAAATGTATTTTATAAAATATGAATTTAAAGCCTATTTACTATTTACAATGTATTGGGAGGCACTATAAGGGTGCAGGGAAAGTGTAGGGCACAAAGGAGAAAAATAAAACTCATGGCAAATACATACACTTCTTCGGGGAGCCTCCCTACATTCAACTCTTATTTAAAGGAGCCCCCTGCAGGCTTCCTCAGTATCTGGTGCACAGTTCTGCTGCAGTCTCGATCAAAACAAACTGAAACTTGCTTACATACCACTTGAGGACAAGAGACAGGTCTCATTTAACTTTATATCTCCTGTACTTCACACAATGTGTGGCACATAGAAGCCTCTTGAAAAATGTTTTCTAAATGAAAGATTGAACAAACAAACCAAATTATTCCATCAGAGAGCAGATATTTAAGATAGATTCTGCTCTCAGGAACCTGATAATGCAAGCCATCCTCTGGTACATTTTACACAGTATAAGAAGGCAATATATGATATTGTACAAAAATTACTTTACTAGGCAAAAAATCTCTCTAGGAGGTGAAAAAAGAGGAATAGTTGAACCAGTTAACTTTAAAAGTCTATTCCAAATCTGAAGGTCAACATAACAGAGATAAAATGGGACTGGATTATAGACAGAGAGCACTAAATGTCAATATAAGAAAGTTTGGATTTTTTAATGAGAAACCAAAAGTCTGGATTAAAGGGTGTTTTTAAAAGATAGCTATAGCCCTGGCTGATGTGGTGCAGTTGGATGGAGCACCATCTCATAGCCAAAAGACTGTGGGTCTGATTCTCAGTCAGGGCACATGCCTGGGTTGCAGGTTTGACACCCCCCCAACCAGGTGCCTACAAGGAGGCATTTCTTTGATGTTTCTCTCTCACATCGGTGTTTCTCTCTCTCCCTCCCTCTTCCTCTAAAAGCAATGAAAAAACGTCATCGGGTGAGGATAAAAAATATCTTTAGATAGCTACAAGAATGACCCTAAAATCTAGGGGCAAAAAATCAGAAGTCTAAGTGAAAAAGCAAAGGCCTCAGTGCCAATAGGAATGGGAAGTAAGGGTTGAATAAGAGGGGAAAAAGGTAGAAAGGTCAGGATCTACTGACTCAATAATTCTGACAAGGAAAGAAAAAGAGAATAAAAAATGATTCTAAGGTTTGATAAATATGGCCAAAAGAACAGTGATACAGAAGCTACCCCTCCAAAAAAGGCCAACAGTTCCCTCACTTCAAAAGAAAAACAACTCTCAACGTGTATCCCTGATTTAAAATCCTACCTGAATTCTAATCCTACCTGTGTGTTTACAATGACAATTTCTGGGACCTTTCTAAAAATTACTAAATCAAAATCTAGGGTATTGGGGATTGGGAATCCCCAAATGAGCATTTGATAGCAGGCTTCCCACACTGAATTCAGAGACCCATGGACTCCCCTAGTTCCTATCTGAACATAACCGAGCTTGTTTTAAAGTAATTAAATATTTGGTATCAAAAACAAAAATGAATTCTGTCTGAAAAGCCTTTTGCACTAACTGATTGCATTCTATTAACTGATTATAAATACGTTTAGTGAAGCTTCAAAAGAACCTACAGTTTCCACGCTTTCTCCCATCCCAAACTGCACCCGTAATTATCGTTCAATTTTATCTATTAAACTTGAAAGCGTGGGTAAATACAACACATTATTTAATGTAATAAACCCTCCTGACTGTCACCATTGCACAATAATCACATAACCCATGCAGTTTAACCATTATCAAAGACCCACATGATGGATCAAGTGATGAATTCTTTAGTACTAAATGGAGATGAATTTAACAGACTGGCATGCTGAATCACCGCAGCTAAAACAGCGTGAGCTTCGGTGGGATTAAATTTACGCATTAAGGGAACCTACACATCGCGTCCTCATCCAATGGCTCCTGGGGTTATTACCAACCTAATTCCTGTGCACATATTTCACAGAGTAGGTCATGGAGCATGCAGATGTCTGCGCTGTGACCCCTGTCTAGCACTGCCAGTATCACTGCTTGGCAGGAGTTGAGACACGGCACTGGGTGGAAAGCTGAAAAGCAGATCTCCTCAATACTACTTGGGTTGTGACAGGCTTGAATGCATTATACAGACACTTTTCTCAACCTCTCAAGATAACTATAATATTTTATTTATTACAGTAGCAATGCCACAATTCATTGATTTCCTTTGGACAAGGGCCACAGGAGTGATGGCAGGAATGAGACATAACGATGCACTACCTCCACCAGTTAACTTCTTCGTCACAAACACTGGCCTGTTTTCAGAGTTCTGGATCCTAGGTGCCCTGACAGTAATTCACAGAAGCTAGGTTGCCACGTTCAAAGGGAAAACTGCACTGCCTTGCTATAGATGCAGTAGTGAAACTTGAAGACAAAAACGCACAGCTGTTGCCTGATGGATTTATATTTTCTTCCTGTCCTGGGAAAAATACAAGGCCAAAATAATACCGAAAAAACTATAATGAAGTGTTGCTTAGACGTTTAAAGTTCTAACTGTTGCCGTCAGTAAGATAACAACAAAAAAAGTAACTGAAGATACTGTAAGTCCCCAAGTCAATTTCTTTCCCAGCATGGATTTCTTTCTTTTCCCCATTCTCTGTTCCAACATAAAACACAGCCTCCAAAAACCTCAAAACATTAATTTTTATTGAACTGTAGCTGATAGAGGAGAAAAAGTCCTCTCTCTAAACACAAGTCACCCAAATCAGTCAGGATTTCTAGTAAAAAATAAAAACTGCTTTCACAGGACCGTCTCCATACTTCACTTCTATTATCATCATTCTTCTATGAACATTTGTAACAATGCTTATATGCCTGCCAGCCTTCTTCCTAGGTACACCTACATCTTTTTTTATAAAATAATTTCATATATTCATCTTTATATTGGGCTTTTTTCACTGACCTTGTGTTTTATTATTTATAACTCCGGGAACAGTCCCAATAATTGTTGAACACTTTCTGTAGGGTGGCCACTTGACACCATGTCATCCTCATAAAAAACTTGTCAAGGAGCTGTTATTATCCACTTTGCAGCCAGGACACTGACCACCCAACTGCTGGGAGCAGCAAAATCATGGTTGCAGTCCAGTTCGCCTCTCTGCAAAGCCCCCTCTCGGCCTCTGCACTGGACCGCCTTTCCAATGCCTTACCACATGTAAATGATACCTCTACATCACCAAAAGTACGTTTTATTTTAAAAGGGGGGGGCTCTTCTTTATTTGTGATATTGAAACTTTTTGTGGAAAAGAACTAATCAGCAATGTACACACCAAAAAACCACGATTTCAAAGGCAGGACATCCAAACTTACTTGTAACTTTCCACGTGTCGGCAGGAAGAGACGGTAATGAAGGAATCTGTCCGGGAACTGTAGGCAAGAGGGCCAGGCAGAAGAGAACCTGGGAGAAACCTCCCAAAAGCATAGCTCTCCTGCTCAAACACCATCAGCATCCCATCTACGGACTGGATGCAAATCAAATCTCGACCTGAAGAAGGATTAGAGAAAATTAGGTGACCTATTCTTAAATATTTAACGCTCTCTGCCACAAATATGTCATAAGTTTATTTTTTCCCCAAGGGGGAAAAGGAGCAGTTCAATCTTTAAATTACAAACTGATGAAGCTATCAGACAACTGTGTATCAGTATACATATACGTCCCCATTTTAAAGGATTTAGATGTCTATATTTTTAAATTCAATTACTCTCATTTATTGTATGTTAAAATCCCTAGCTCAAGATAACCCTTAATAACAATCAAGACTCTTTGCAAAATATCATGTTCCCCAAAATCAGAAATATAACCACTACTCTGCACAAAACTACTTTTCTTCGGAACACACCAGCCTCATACTTTGCAGTGACTCAGGAGCCAGTCGAACCCAGCACATGAAACCCACAGACGTGGATGAGGCACCAGTTTTACACAAGTCACAGTGTTAAGCACTATTGGGAGTGAAAAAATATATATACGTTCAAAAATACTAATAATCAGGGCCAAGATGGAGGGATAGGAAACACACTGTGCCTCCTTGCACAACCAAAATTAAGGACAACAAATATTTAGAAACAGACAAAAAAAACCCAACCAGAACAGACAGAAAATTGAACTGTATGGAAGTCTGACAACCATTCATCCAGACTGGTAAGAGGAGCAGAGTTGGCGGGCAGTAGAGAGGTGTCCCAGAAGGAAAAAGTGGTGGCTGGCAGATCTCAGGGACACAGGCAGTGGTTGGCAAATCCCAGGCATGGGGTGGCAATGGGCAGTCCCAGTGATGTGTGCAAGGCAGCTGGCTGACTGCAGTCACACATTCTTGCACAGATATACTAGGCAAAAACCGGCAGGGAGACAAACCATGCAATCCCAGGCCCCAGCAACGGGAAATAAAGCCTAAAAGCACTGACTGACAACACCTCTGGGGGTTGAGGTTCCAGGAGAGACTCCCAGCCTCACAGGAGAGTTTGTTGGAGAGACCCACAGAGTCCTAGAACAGGCCCACCCACCTGGGAACCAGCACCAGGAGGGCCCAATTTGCTTGTGGGAAGCAGCAGAGGGGACTGAAATCTGAGAGAGAGGAGCAAGCACCATTGTTCCCTCTCTGACCCCGCCCCTACATACAGCGTCACAACCCAGCAACTGGGTTGCCTCACCCTGGTGAACACCTAAGGCTCTGCCCCTCACTATGTAACAGGCGAAACCAGACCAAAAGAAAAAAAAAAGGCTCAAACAGAAGAAGAGATCAAAGCCCCAGAGCCAATACATCTAAGTGATGAAGAGATAGCCAACCTATCAGGTGCACAGTTCAAAGCACTGGTGATCAGGATGCCCACAGAACTGATTGATTTTGGCTGCAAATTAGATGAAAAAATTAAGGCTAAACTAAATGAAATGAAGCAAAATACACAGGGAACCATTAGAGATGGGAAGAAAACTGGAACTCAAATCAATGGAGCGGACCAGAAGGAAGAAAAAAGTAACCAAACAGAAAAGAATGAAGAAACAAGAATTCATAAAAACAAGGAGAGTCTTAGGAACCTCCAGGACATCTTTAAATCTTCCAACATCCGAATCATAAGGGTACCAGAAAAGGAAGAGTAACAGCAACAAGTGGAAAACTTATTTGAACAAATAATAAAGGAGAAATTCCCCAAGCTGGCAAAGGAAATAGACTTCTAGGAAGTCCAGGAAGCTCAGAGAGTCCTAAGAAGGTGGACCCAAGAAGGAACACACCAAGGCACATCATAATTACATTAGCCAAGAAGAAAATGAAGGAGAGAATCCTAGAAGCAGCAAGAGATAAGGGGATAGTCACCTACAAAGGAGTTCCTACCAGGCTGTCAGCGGATTTCTCAAAAGAGACCTTGCAGGCAAGAAGGGGCTGGAAAGAAGTATTCCAAGTCATGAAAGGCAAGGGCCTACATCCAAGATTGCTCTATCCAGCAAAGCTTTCATTTAGAATGGAAGGGCAGATAAAGTGCTTCTCAGATAAGGTCAAGTTCAAGGAGTTCATCATCACCAAGCCCTTAATATATGAAATGTTAAAGGGTCTTATCTAGGAAAAGAAGATAAAAAATATGAACAATGAAAGGACAGCAAACTCACAGTCACTAACAACCACACCTAAAACAAAAGCAAAGAACTAGAACAGGAACAGAACCACAGAAATGGAGATCACATGGAGGGTTAGCAACAGGGGAGTAGGAGGAGGAGAGAGGGGAAAAAGGTACAGAGAATAAGTAGCATAGACAGTAGGTAGAAAATAGGGGGAGGGCAAGATTAATGTGGGAAATGTAGAAGCTAAAGAACTTACAACACATGGACATGAACTAAAGGCAGGGGAATGTGGGTGGGAGGGGGTGTACAGGGTGGAGGGGAATGAAGGGAGGGAATGGGACAACTGTAATAGCATAATTAGTAAAGTATATACATATTTTTTAAAGATTTTATTTATTTATCTTTAGAGGGGAAGGGAAGGAGAGAGGGAAAGAAACATCAATGTATGGTTGCCTCTCCTGTGTCCCCCGCTGGGAACTGGCCTGCCAGGCATGTGCCCTGACTGGGAATCGAACTGCGATCTTCTGGTTCGCAGGCTCACACTCAATCCACTGAGCTAGGCAGCCAGGCTAATAAAATATATTTTAAAAAATACTGATAATCATTGATTGCCCTAAACTACAGATTGACTTTAAAGGGTCTTCTACTACCAGTCTACAAGTAACAACTATGAAATTCACAATTCTTAAAATATATTGAGAGGATGAAAATGATGACGATTTCTATGACACTGTAGTATCCCTAATACTACAGTGTAGTATCCCGAAAAAGATCCGGTGGCTGTAACTTTTCACATTCTGCTGGTAGGATTATATACAGAGGAACAATGTCAGAGAACAATTACCGTATTTTTCGGACTATAAGACACATCTCCCCACTCCTTCCCCACATATTTGGGAGAAATAATGGCTGTTAGTGCTGCTGTTGAGTTCTGTTTACATTTATATTGGTGAAATATTATGTTATTTTTGTTATTAAATATTTCACCACATTTTTTGCTTCAAAATTTTTTTCCTATTTTCCTCCTCTAAAACCCAGGTATGTCTTATGGTCCAAAAAATACAGGTAAGCTACTCACTAAAGAAATAAGTAAAAGGTCAATCCTCTAATTAATTTGTCATCTCTAACTCATACACAGCAAGTCCTGTAGAACTCTATTCCATATTACCTTGGCTATAAGTGCCAACATAGTACACTTAAATTTTGAAATTTAAAGAACACTTTGGTCAAATAAAATTAAATTGCATAGAAATGGATGATATTCTAATTATTGTATCTGACTATGGACTCAGGGCAATTTCTAAAAAGAAAATGTGTTGCCAAAGGAGTTTTTTGAAAAAGAAAACTAAGATTTGGGGGTGCTTATTACTGCCACATACCCTGCCCCACCTTGACTGCTCGATAGTTCTATCATCAGAGACATGCTCCAAGTTGAATTCTGTCTTAGCATAAGAACGCCCACTAAACACAGATCTGAACCGTCCTGGAATCTCCCTAGAGAGCAAAGGATTGTTCCCACTAAAGCTGTTTTGAAGAGTATTCTCTCAATACTTGTTCTTTTATGATGCTTAGTGGGCTTTGCAGTCACTGTTTTAAACTTTTAAAAATCTAGTACTTTTCTACTATACTTATTAAAGGTTTCCGCAAAAGCTATGAGTTTGTTTGTATGCTGTACAAGTATATTCACAGAGATCTATTTAGGCAATGAGAACTCTCTCTATTGAGAACTTAACTATTTAGCAATCCCATTTGTCTGTAGCCAGCAAAAATAAAAAAGTATAAAAATGCCTCTAAATCATCATTGAAAAAGATGCTTCAACGTCTTTGTAATGAAAACCATAAAACTTTTTACGGAGGGATTCCCAAGCCTCACTCAGGGCCTCAGTTCTTATGTCGGTTCTGGTTCCAACAATGTACTTCTCACACACAGGTTGCTGATAACGCAGGAGCTGGAGCTGCCTCCCTTGCCCAATGACTCTATTTGTGTAAGAGTTCCAAAGTTACATATAAGATGTCGAAGTTCCTAACACTGGACAGCATGCATAAAACACACAATGACAGCATTATTATGATGGTGATTGTCACCTGCTTTCTCAGCCCAGAGAAAAGAAAATAGCAAATTAGAAAAGTGTGAACATGCTGACAGCTGTCAGCAACAACAGATATGCCCTAATAAAAAAAGATGACACAACATCTGTAAAATAATTTTTTTTAAATAACATTCTGGGCTCAGCGTAGGAGCAATTACAAGGCCGATATAGCTCAAAAGACAAATGTCACATTGCAATGGATTCAGGGTAATTAAATGGATTTAATATCATTTGGAATAGCTCAGTCATTTGCAAAAAGGGAACTTGTGGCAGAGATGCTACCTGCTGCCCCAGGAGTGGGTCTTTCTTCAGGGACTTGAATTATTAGCACATGCATGGCCATCCAGAACAAAGCCCGTATTTCCAGGCCTCTAATATAGAGAAACATCATATGATTACATTCTTACCAATGAGATGGGAGCAGAGGCAACATGTGCGACATCCAAACATGCCTGTAAAAGGACTGAGTATGCACTCCCCTGCCCCGTGTCCAGCATGACGCTAGGGCTGAAACAGCTAGCTTGGCCTCAAAAACAGAAGCCACATATTGAGTAAAACAGATCTCCCCAACCAACCCTGGACCACTTTATCTCCAGGTGGTTACAAATGACAAAAATAAATATCTTTCTTATTCAAGCTATTATTTTTTTAAGATTTTATTTATTTATCATTAGAGAGGAAAGGAAGGAGAGAAGGAGAGAAACATCAATGCATGGTTGCCTCTCGTGAGTCCCCTGCTGAGAACTGGCCTGCAACCCAGGCATGTGCCCTAACTGGGCATTGAACCACGATTGTGTGATTCGCAGGCCCGAGCTCAATCCACTGAGCTACACCAGCCAGGGCTCAAGCCATTATTAAGTTCGGTTTTCCTTAAAGCAATCGAGTCAGTTATTTAAATAACACAATTTATCTGAGCCAAAAGATCCATTCAGTATTGCTGAACCTTAGGATTTAGTTTCACTCAATGGGATCCTGATGCCAAATACACATACACACACGCGTGCGTGCACACACAGGCGATATTGGGACAACTGCAGAAATTGGAATATGCCTACATGTTAGAAAACATTAGAAATTATTGTTAATTTTCTTTTTTTTAATATTTTATTTATTTATCTTTAGAGAGGAAGGGAAGGAGAGAAGGAGAGAAATATCAATGTATGGTTGCCCCTCATGAGTCCCCTGCTGGGAACTGGCCTGCAACCCAGGCATGTGCCCTGACTGGGAATCGAACCGCGATTGTGTGGTTCGCAGGCCTGTGCTCAATCCACTGAGCTACACCATCCAGGGCTATTGTTAATTTTCTTAAATGTGACCATTGAACTGTGATTACAGAAGAGAACGCTCTTCCTAAGCGGTATGTCCTGTTCTTTTGTGGGTGAACTGGCACAAGGTCTGGAACTTATTTTAAAATGGTTCATAAATGCAAAATGTGTGTAAACACATGTATATGCATTTACAACTGTCGACTCTAGATAGTGGAAATATGAGTAATTCATGTTACTTTTCTGATATTTTAATCTTTTATACTAAAAATGTAGACCAATAAAATAAAGTATTTAAAAATATATCTTTCCCAGACAAATATACCTTTGAACAGTCAAGTGGGAACTCAGCATTAGCAAACCAAGCAAGACCTAAAGGAGAGCAATAAATTTAGTTTTAATAAATTGAGAATCAGAGAGACAGAAGAAATTCAATCAATAAATTATTACTTCTGTAATAATCTTGACCTTTGGGGGAGGACATCAGCTTTGGGGAAGGACAAGACTAAATATACTCTTGCTTTCTGTATCATTAAAGAATGTGAGGTAAGAGCACGTGTATTTCCAAGCAGCACTGCGATACGTTAGAATCACTGAACCACAAATCTTCAGTTCCCAAAGATCTCAAAGTGTGGTTCCCAGACGACCAGCATCAGCTTCATTTAGAAACTTCTTAGAAAAGCAAATTCTAAAAAGAAAAGAGAAAAGAAATGCAAATTCTGGAGTCCCACTCCAGATCTACTGAATCGGAAAATCTGGGGTTAGGACCCCCTTAGAAAGCTACCTGATGCGCACTCAAGTTTGAGAGCCAGTGCCTTGCCTTGTCGTGGCAAGACAAGGAGTTAGAGCTTGAAGAAAACTGGAGTCCCGGAGAGAAGCCGGCTCCTTAGCATGGTCGATGAGGTCTTCTTTCTGAAACTCCAGCAGGCTGGAGGACAGTACTGAATGCACTGCAGCGTCCACGCAGACTGCCTCTAGAGGCAGATGATTTGAGTTTGAGTCCCGCTCCCCCAATTATTAGCTGTGAGCCTGGGCTCAAATTTCTTTCCCCGCAAGATGACATGCCTAACTTAGCTGTAGGGAGAATTCAGTGAAATAATATATGGAAACTAGATCCCACAGACAGTAAATATAGCATCACATTATTATTTTATAATTATTTTCTACATCTCTTACTACATGTCAAATTAACATTTACCTGCTTGCTGTTTCCCACGCGCACTGGGATGGACCATGCTTCTTGCCTTCGCTTATATTACTACCTTTCCCCAAAAGCCTCTCTCGTTTTCTTCCTCTGCTCTGGTAAACATTTGCTGGCTGCCTCCTGGTCATCCATTCCCTTCTTCACTCAGCTTTAGCCACGAGCTTTGAGTGAGACTGACTTTATTCTAAGTTCGGGGGAAGGCCATGACTTGTGGAAACCAGTTAGGATCTCACTAGTCACAGTGACTGGCTCAGGGACAGTAAGTATAATTTACCACCAATGAGAGAAACTAAATCCTTAGGTTGAGCTGGAATGAGAGAAAACCTCACTCCTGCCCCTTGAGGAGGACTGTGTGTGGAGGATCGGGTATGGAATCACAGAGGAGAGGCCACGTGACCGCACAAGGGCACAGTTAAGGCAGGACCACGGAGACACTGGTGAGCTGGTGCCTCCAGCCCCAGCTGGAGACAATCCTACCAGTGACCTTTGCAGGCAATAAATTCCCATAAATGTGGGAGTCTCTTTGAGTTGAGTCTCTGTCCCTAAACCAAGTGGATCATCCCATTTGTCCCCAGAGAGACATCACAGGCTGAGGTTCCCATCTTCCTAAAATTCTTCTTTTCCCCTCAACCACCCTCCATCTGTGGTCCCACGCATCCCCATGCAACTAATGAACGACTGAAATGATCAGTTTCTGTGTTCTTCCCTCACAGGCAGGAGCCCACTCTTACTCATCTTTGTAATCCAACAACCATAAAATGCCTGGCACATCAGAGATATGCTAATAAACGTCTGCTGGGCTGAAGTAAGCTAGGCAAAACAGTTTATTCCTCTGCAGCTCCATTGGCTGAGATTTTATTCTATGTGTTTCACATATTGCCTTTGAAGTAAGTGAAAGATGCTTTATTTATTACAATCCTGGCTGCTGACATTGAGAAATATGCAGGGACCAATCCAAAACATTACTCAAAAATAAATAAATAAATAAATCCTCCCAATCACTGTTTTGGAAGCCACTTCAGAAGACATACCAGAGGCTCCCCTTACAGATAATGGGAGCAGAAAGAGCAGTCCAGAGACACCACACAAGTTTTGTAGCTCTGATAGAGCAGAGCCAACAGGAAGTCTTCATAAAAGCGATGGGATTGCAGGAGCTATGTAAGTGACCCAGCCGTGAACCATACTCCACGGTGCCGCCCCACATGCTCAGTATCACATTAGGGGCCGTAAGAAGCAAACAGCAGCAGCAGCAGCAGCCACGACTGCCCTTTCCCGGGCACCTGTTAGACTCCTGTCTTTGACGAACCATTTACCCAGCCGATTAGCTGTAGCCTTTAACAACTCTAAAAGGTGGACAATTGTCCCATTTTACACAGAAGAAGACCGGAACTCATGAAGCTTAAATAATTTGCCTAATGCCCAAAAAGTTAGAAAAGGAGCGCACTAGTACTCAAGTCAGAATCTCTCTGGCTCCATTTTACCAGGCATGTTCCCTGGGAGGCCCCATGATACCACACTAAACCCACATTTAAAAGTAACCTAAGTTAACCAAGACAATCTAAATGAGGTGAAACAGACTCAGCGCTGCAGAAAATCAAGGAGCTCAATGACAGTGAACTTCCTGGGAAAGGTTTCGTGAGAGAGGTAGGACTGAGAAGGATGGGTAGGATGAATAGGGGTCAAAGGCAAAAGAAGAGAAATTTTCTGGGAGGGAAAGGGAACATATTAGAAAAACATACAGAGGCCGTTAGACTTGACCCAATGAATGGATCAAGTTTTACCAACAGGGCATGAAATGTAAAATCAACTGATTGAATGGATGACAATATCTTAATGATTCTTCCTCAAAAGGTATGCCTAAACCATACACAGAAAAATATCTTTTAATGTTGGAATAATTAGGAAGGTTAGAGATTTCATCAGAATTTTAAATCTGGATGCTTCTCCCATTGGTTAAGACCATGAAGAGAGGAGAAAAACAACCACTTTGATTTGCAAGATCTTGAAACAGTTTGAGAAAGGACCTACCAAAACCATTTTGAAAGGATTCTGGAAATCAGTATTTTTCATTTTCAAAGGCAAAGAAAATTGTTGCGCCTGCAGAGTTGAGGGGTGAAGGCAGGAAAGTTCCATTACACGGCCTCGTGAAATGAATATTTATTAAATAGTGTGTCTCATTTCCTGGTGGTAAAATATCATGTAGCTAAAGCTTTACCGTGATGCATAAACTGGTAATCAATTACATGCTGGACCAACTGCTAGATTAACCGTTTTCTCTCCTAAATTATAGTCTAGTCACCAAAATGGGGTGTGTGTGTGTGTTCATGCCCAGGCGTTCTTTCTCATGCTGGCCCACATCACTTTCCATCATTCACGACTATAGCAGCAAGGGCCCCGTGGAGGTTCAGTCCTAAATACCATTTCCTCCACTTCTCGGCTGTCTTTTTCTTCCTGTGGAATCGATGCAGCGCAGGAAGGGGAGTGGTGTACATAAAAGAAGACGACCATTGCTCAGCATGCTCCGTGTTTTCTGAATCTCTCTATGCTCATATTTCTTTTACAGCATGAGTAAAAACACAGGTGAAGAAATGCAAACGTGACCTGTGGCCAAGCATATATTGCAGTTCAGCATGCAGCTGTCAGAAATACTTGGTCTTTCTCCAAGTCCGAGGAACACATGAAAAACAGCTGTACAGGTAGTCCAAAAGGCAGACAGGAAACACCAAGAGACTGATACGGAAGAACAGAAGAGTCCAAAAGTCTGTGGAACTTCCGCTGGTTTTACACACGCTCGGAAAAATGTTTGTTGTTGTTACATTAAAACTGAAACCCTAACTCATTAATCTTTATTGCAAAACTAACTCAAAAACGATACAACATGTTTGCTATGAACAAGGACATAAAAATGTTCAGAGGGGGATTTCAACACATACTTACTTAAAAACAAAAGGTAGATGTATTTCTAGAGCTTGCAGGATTGTAAATTTGCCATTAACTAACCTTTTTGTACTTTTTCACTCATATTATCATACAAATAAAACTACCACAACTGTTTTGAGATTCATGCTACAATTTGGCTATGCTTAATAATCAATAATTAGTAATTAATTGAATACAATAGCTAACTTCTTTCTAATGATTCTCTTCCTCATATCTTATTTTATTTGAGCATTCCAAAAGTAATTAGTGCCTGATAATACGTGATATTCAAGAAGACTCTAAGCTTAAAACAGTTAGATGAGATCGGGCACCTTCAGGGTGGTATGGCTGTAGACGCTTAAAACCTTCATTAGAAATAAATAAATAAATAAATTTTAAAGCCCTAAGCAGAGTAGATCAATAAATAGAATATATGTGTTGAGCTAAATAGCTAATATTTTAAAATATAACCAGGGAAAAATTACACAAATTCTCAACTATTATTCAAGTGTTACCCCAATAAATAATTTCATGAAACTAATTACTTTAAGACTCAAGAAAATAAAAATTGGGTCTACACACTAACTCTTCCTATGAACTTGCCCTTTGACATTTTAATGTGTCTCATTTTCATGGGAACTTTAACAGCCCTACAAAGACAACCAGTGTGTGCTCCACCAAGCTATTTATCAGTTTTTCCCCCTGAACTGTGAACAAGGTCAATAACATATTATAAAGAAATTACAGCTGTTCATCAAATTAGCATTATATGTGATGGATTCAATGTGAACACAAGGTTGGGTTTGAAAGTGGGGCCTGAGCATTATATCATCACTTGCATCACAAAATACTGCATAAATTACTTTGTGAGCTGTAAATATCATGACGGGCTTGATGACATTCTCTGGGTCTCACATTCATTCAGCAAATTCCACACAAATTCCCTGTGCACCTAGAATGTGCTAGGAGAGACACAATTGGTACACTCAGAAATTCAGTGCCTACAGGAGTTAATCAATATGGCAACAATTCAAGAACAGACACATTTTCAAATAATTTAAAAGGCTATGGGAGCATGGTTAACAGTGTCTGGAAGAATCAAGAATCAAGAACAGAAACAGAAGACTAGGGTCTTATAGACTGAGAAAGCCTTGGCCAGACAAATGGAGAAGCGGAAGTGGAGGCACTCTGTGCAGAGACACAGGGTCGTCAGAGAGCCGGGTTTAGAAAGAAAGGAGTGTCTGACACCAGTGAACTCTGGGGGCGGGTGCTCGGGGAGGGAGACGCTGCTGGTGAAGAGGCAGTCTGCTCCTCAGAACCCAGAACAAACCCACAACCTGGGACGAGATTTGCTGCCTTCCCGTTTTAGTCCTGAAAGCACCATCAGTTTCCTGGTCCATAAAGCAGTGGTATGAGATTACATGCTGCTGCTATGACAAAATAGAATAAAAATACCATACACTGCTCAGTACTGGTAAGCATGCAATGAATGATAAGTAAATGATATTACTGGATTACCCTACAAACCAAATTAGGTGAAAAACTTAAAACTAAGGGAGTAAAATCCTTCCAAGCAAAAAAGATAAAATAAAATTTAATGTGAGAAGCACACACACAGTGAGAAATTCTCCCTTTTGGCCAAAGCAAAGGGTTTTTAAGATGTTAAGAACTATAAAAAAAATCTCTCAAAACTTAGGTCCATGTCAACTGCTGGCTATTCAACGTGATTATCTGCCCACTTTAAATTCCCTTTTCTCAAACCAGCAATTTGCCTTAAGTGATAACCACTGAAACCCTAAAGAAGAGTGAAAGTTGCGGGTGTCCCCACAGCCCCGTCTGGGAATGAACTGGCTCTGCTTCCATCCTCCCCCCATGCCCATGTTGTTCCCCACCCTCTCTTACTGCAGCTCTTCACAGGACAACCCTGAGTGACATAGGAAAGACACGACAGGTGATGTCACACAGAAGTGCCCGTTACGTGTCAGCGTTCCTTTCTTCTAGCTCACCCAAAGGAAAATATCTTCCAGGGTGAATAAAATGCTGGGGGCATGATTTCACTTTTAAATAACTAATTTCAAAGGGAGATCCCTTTCTCAACATAATAACCAGCTGTGATAAGAAACCCAGAGACCTTCCCCCCAGAAATATTAAAGAGAAAAATGTTTAAATACCTCTTCATTGTGTACAACTATTCTCCATTTGCAATATTATCATTCCCATAAAGTAAGAACTCCAAAAGCCCACTATTTGCTTTTTATATACTGTTAAGTCTCTTAATCCTAAAATCATCAGTTTATCGAAAGAAGGAACAAGGAAAAAAAAACACTGAACTCACTATAACCAGCTCAATTCAGTAGGAAAAAAAAAAATAACTGAAGTCAGGAAATCCTCAACTGAGGTTCAACTTTATCTAAACTGATACCATTTTAAAAGGTAAATCAAACTGAGTTAAAGATAATGACAAATGTAGCTTTCACATTCCTCAAATGTTAGTTCATATCACTAAGTTCAATGTGCCATTCAACCACTGTTTGGTCTACTCAATTTCCTTGGATTCTTTGAAACGAAGCAGTGAATATGCCATATCTTTAATAAAAGTCATAAAAACAAATATAACAATCATTTTATAATACACTCAAAACCTTCAAAGGTGCCTCAGTGTCTCCAGAAGCAAGTACAAATGAACAAGCTGGATTTGCAAAGACCTCTTCGATGAGTCTGCTAAATGCACCTCTGGGCCCAGGCACCAAATACTTCAGGTGCCATGAGCCCTAAATGCCTTATGTGTTGGTCAGTCTGGTTCAGTTCACCTCAGGTGCCATTCCCCCATCTTAGCTTCATAAACCCTCCCACACGACCTCAACCCCCAGGTCCAATGCCACCACATCACGACTTCCCCCTGTCCACTGTAGACTCCAAGCACCCATGCTCCTCCATCCTTTCTTAGGACATTCTGCCTCGCTCCTCATTAGCACTGACAATATTTTTCCTAGTGATACAGCTAACTGTGGCATATCTCAACATCCACAACTGGAGCATAAATTCCTTGAAGATAAGTCTACTTTCTTTTCATTGTCTGGCTCAGAGCACTGAGTACGGTCCGGTGTATGTGGTGCTCCGAAACTATGTTTTCAAGTCAACGGAACCCTTGTAAAAGTAAAAATCACATCCGACTGCAGTAATAAGACACCAGTGATCACATGAGCCGAGAGAGTTGACAATATCCCCATATTCCCATGGAGCCGCCTTGGGATCCGGCATTTGTCTCACTCATCGTACCTCCATACCTGCGGCAGCCCCTAGTATACCGTTGAGCTCAGTAAATATTTGGTGAATGGATGACTAAATAGCACTGAAGTAAAAATGGTACTGTAAAAGCCCTGAAATAATTTGGTTTAAATACATGACACTTAACAAATTGGAATTCTGAATTATTTTAGGGCTTAGTTCTATGGCAAAAGGTGAAGTACTCATTATATGCCCTACATTAGCTACACGAAGAAATATTAAGAGGAGGAAAGGTCGAGGATAACTCTGCTCTTAAGGAAGATAAAGCCTAATAGGAAGACACAGGAAATGAAGGTGAGATGCAGGAAGACCCCAACAGGAACATACGTGTCAGTAGGGAAACTGCCCAAACACTAGAATAAGCTGTGGACGCTGGAAGAGGAAACCAAAGGGGTAACCTACCTGATCTTTAGATCCTTCAGCATTATATAAAACTATACCTTCAAACACACACATAGAATAAACTCTAAAGCATTAGTAGTTATTGGAGCCCTGGCCACAAAGTCTTTTTCTGAGTGATATGAAACAAGAAATTATTACCAGCAGGAAAAGTACCCCTAAAAGTTTGCCGAACAGGATACTCTCTGGAGGCACCCTGTTGCCACAGCAGGGTGACATATCACAAAAGAACAAATTGAGCACATACGGGAAAGTTGCAAATGTCAATTAAAGTATTAATATGTAGTGGAAAGAACAATGTTTTTGAATCAGAGAGATAAGATGATATGGTTTTGAATCCTGGCTCTGACACATCCTAAGTGTGTGACTTTAGTTATTTTGCTTAATTTCATTCAGTCTGTTTCTTTCAGTGCAAAATAAACGTTAAGACACCCAGTGGGTGTCTTAACCCCTGTGGGTTGCTGTGAAGGTTACAGAAGGGGACATGCGCAAACTGCGAAGCTTAGTGACTGGGGCACAATAGACATGTGTGCCAATCTTCATCCTACATTTAGCAGGTTCAAGAAAAACAATCAAACAACTTTCCCTCGTACCTGCCCTCATCTGTATCATGGATATCAGAGGACTTGATCATCACCTCTCACTCTTTGGGTATAAAAAGACAGAAAACATCTTCAGGGAAAGTTGAGACAAAAATTGACCAGAAAGCTGGAAATAGTTCAGTTCAGAAATTCCAGTCTTTATTTGCTCAAGTACTTGCTAAAGCAGTGATTCCCAGGCTCTTGAATTTCACTGATCTATAAAATTTCAGAAATTCTTGGGGATCATCATAGGGTTGTGAGCCTTGTGAATTGCTCAATCAGGACTTTTTTTAAAAAAATAACAAAGAGACTAACATTACTAACCGTTACTGCAAAAACAATATGACACACGCAAGTACAAAATAGAAAATGTTAGCACTGAGTAAACCTTTTAATTGAACAAAATGCAGCTCCATGAGAAATTCAGTATATCAACTGATTTTATCTTCATTGCCTCAAGACCCTTCAAAACGTTAACAGGGCACGGTATTTGAGAACCACTATTCTTATCCCAGCATTAAGCACTTTCAAAGGACATTGCTCTTAAGAACCACTATTACAAAGAACTCAGACAGAAAGGCTTTCCTTCATAGGAACAAAGGAAAATCTGGTTCCAAAACCTTTTCAAGCCTGGGTGAGGAAACAAGCATTTTCCATCAACATTTCGGCTCTTTACAAACTCACCACTGACAGACTTCTGAAACCAAAAAGTGAGGCAAAGGCTCCCTCTGCTGACCAGTGCACAGAGAACGGAATCCTATCAAAAGGCTGGAAGGTCTGTCACAATACTGACTGGATAGTACATGTGCTTTCACTGTTCCCCATGAAGACTCGTTTCACTTTGTGCCCTAAGACATTGGAATACAGCTCCATCTGATACTAACGTGAAAGACGTGTATAACACGGCAACACACACCAAGTATAACTCAATACATCTTTCTCAACCAGCTTTCACATTTCTTGGTTTCTGCTCTATGCTCCAAGGTTAACTGAGCTACAATGTCATACAAAGAGGAAATCAAAGAAGGCTTACAAATTGAGGTAGGTTTCAAGAGGTTATACGGAACAAAGGTAGCAATCAATGAATGCAATGATGACCAAGTCTCATGAGATTAATGGAAGCAAATTAAAGACCTCAAAGTAATAATGACAGTTTTCAAGCACTGGCCCATACCTTATTAGCACATCCAACGCTAGCAACTATGTTGTAACTTGGAAAGGTCAAGAACTATTGTTCTCATTCAAACGTGGGGAAAGCTAAGGCTCAGGAAAGTTTGCCGACCTGATGAGGAGGCTCACTGGCTAAGGAGGAGGACCAGAACTCAACCCTTCTGATCTCCAGTCTGTCTCTTCAGCTGAAAATACACACAAAGGAGGTACCCTAACAACATACTCTCTAACTCCCATTCCCGACTTCAAATTTAGCATGGCCTATCAGCATAACTGGACTTTGTATGTTTGTAGGAATCATCAGATCTAAATATAAAATGACAAATATTTCACCTGAGCAGATAAAACTTGATAGCTGCTTGGTGAAGTCCTTGTTATAATTTTATTCTTGCTTGCTTTCCAAAAGAATTGCTTACAAACATAAATAAGATTAAACAAATTTAGAAAATAAGTAGATGAGGAGAATAGCAAATAAAACCATTGACATGATTAAGCAAAATGGTAATTTAAAGCAGAATTCTTAAGCACATCAACATGCTGCCAAAAAATGGAGGTAATGTTCAGAAGCTAAACACTAAGTGAAAGTGGGTCCCCACAAAGGTAAACAGAGCCCCTGGGGCACTGCCCTAAAACAGGTCCCATCAGCTTCAGTGTTCAGGGTCTCAGATGACATCTGGTAAAGGAGAAAAGCCTGGAAGCCTGCACTGTGCGGGGAACCTAATTGAGCTTGGACATTACCTTCTTCCTCCCAGTACAAAGCTAAGTCTGCAAAGGGCTCTCCCCCTAATGTGCAGAAAACTTAGAAGTAGCGTTTGCCCTCAAGCCCAGGAAAAAGTAAAATAAAATGTACTTCTTAAAACCTGGAACCGGACAAAGGAAGAAAAATCTCTCCAAAGAATTCACGAACACCAAGCTGATCTTACTGTGGATTTTGAGACCAAATTCACTCTAATCACTGCCCACAAAGACTCAGTCTTTGACTTTACTGTAAAGAGATTCTGGGTTAGAAATACCACCAAGCACCTGACAAAAGGAAATGCAAATCTCTGAAGGAACACACAGACCAACTCCACGGGTTAAGTTCCAAAGAATATGGCCTCACTGGCAAAATCACAATATACAAGGGGTTATGGCAAATTGAGCAGGAGACAGCAAAAATAATAGCGTGCAGAATCAGAACTGCAAGCACTTCATATACTGAAATTATCCAGACAGAATACAAAAATACTACATTTTATATTTAAAGAAACAAAAACAGGTATTAAAAATATGATCAAGGGACTTAATCAATGACCAAGCAGATTTTTAAGGACCAAACAAACTTTGAGAAGTTAAAAATATAATTAGACTTAACAAAGTTAACAAAATTCCAAGAGTAGTTTCAGTAGAAATTATCTGGAAATAGCAGTGATTTAGGAAATGGAAACTAAGTCTAAGGAAATAATCTAGAATGCATGAATAAGAAACAGAGATAGAAAATACAAGCGAGACATGGACACCAGGGTAAGAGAGTCTAACGTTTATCCATTTGGATTTCTATTAGGAGCTAATGGACAGAATATGGAAGAGGTAATATTCAAAGAAATGATGGCTGAGTGTTTGAAGGGTTCCAATTCTAAGATCCAGTTTTAAGCCAAATAAATTCCAAGTAGGGTAAGTAAAAATAAATCCTCCCTTATATATCCAAGAGAAACACTGAGGAACACCAAAGAATCTCTTAAAAGCAATAGGAAAAAAAGAAAACAGATCAGCAAGCAAAAGAATTACAGCTAGAGCTGATAGACTATGAGCTGACTTCTTAACATCAATGGGAGCAGAATGTTGTCTTTTATGCAGCATGAAAAGTAGCTGAAGTGTAGCACCATGTACCATCCTCCCTAAAAATAATTTTAATGTGATGGAACAAAGATGCCACTCACAATGGCAACAAAGCAATTAGGTTCCTAACACACTGACTCTAACTCAACTCTCAGATCTTAACTTCCTTAGGAAGGTCAAATTAAGCAAAGCCAACTTAAGCAATATATCCCTAAAATATACTCTCATTAATAGGGCATTGTTTTCCATAGAATTATATGGGCTCTTTACAAACTTTGAATATTAACCCGTTATCAGATACATGATTTGCAAGTATTTTCTGCCATTCCGTTGGGTGCCTTTTCATTCTGTTGACAGTTTTCTTTGTTGTACAGAAGCTTTTCCATTTGGCGTAGTCCTACTTGGTTATTTTGTTTTGTTTTGTTTTGTTTTGTTTCATAGGCAGTAATTATTTTTAAAATCACAAGTAATCTCATAGACACATTTTGCTATAATGATTGCAATGATACAGTCCAAGAGAAGGTCCCACTTTGGCCCCACCCAACCCCACTTTTCTTTCCAAAGAGTTTAACAAAAATATAACAGAAATAATAAATCTGGATGGTCATCCTTTGATCAGTAAGAAAAATGTATACTACCTACTACTCCTTGCTACTCTTATCACGCTCACTTCTGATCATCAGGCAACTTTGTTCTGAATATAGAATTTCTGTATTTCTATTTCCCTTTTGATTTTCATGGTGCTAATTGTTCTTTCTTTTTTCCTTTCCAGTTTTAGTGAGATACAATATTTGAAAGTTGTTATAAGAGTATATCCTAAAAGTTCCATCACTAGTAAAAAATATATTTTTTCTTTTTTTTTGGTATCTATGACATGATGAATACTAACTAAACTTATTATGGTAACCATTTCACAACATATGTAAGTCAGATAATTTACATCATACATCTTAAACTCATATAGTATTATTTGCCAGTTATTCATTTTTGCTCTTGTTGCCCCCCCTTTTTTTTTGCTTTGGTATCAAATCAAAAAAAAATCATTGCCAACACTGACGTCAAGGAGCTCACCCTCTACGTCTTCTAGGAGTTTATAGTTCCAGGTCTTACATTCAAATCTTTAATCTCCTTGGAATTGATTTTCATATACGGTATAGATAGGGGTCCAAGTTTCATTCCTTTGCATGTGGCAATCCAATTTTTCCAATACTATTTATTGAAAAGGCTATCTTTTCCCCATTATAGATTCTTGGCTCCTTGATCTTAAATTAATTTCTGGGCTCTCTCACTTGTTCCATTGATCTACGTGTCTGTTTTTGTGCCAGTACCAGACTGTTTTGATTACTATAGATACAGTTTGAAATCTCAAAGTATGATGCCTCTAGCTTTGTTTTTCTTTCTTTTTTCCTCTATTACATTTATTGGGGTGACACTGGGTAATAAAATTACACAGGATTCAGATGCACAATTCTGAACACACCATCTGTACACTGTGTTGTGTGTTCATCGCCCCGAGCCAAGTCTCCGCCCATCATCATGTACCACCCCCCCCACGGCCTCCTCCACCTGTTCTTTCTAAAGACTGCTGTGGCTACTTAGGTTCTTCTGTCGTTTCATTCCAATTTCAGGCTGGCTATAGAATTTTTGAGAGCAAAATGTTAGAAACGATTCCACCAACAGGGGCATATCACAGAATTCTCTATCATTTAGAATTATATTACAGTAGATTGTTCTTGATTTGATAAATAAATGCTCATGATATTGTTAAATGAGAGAAAAGACCTGAAAAGAGTAAATACAATATGAATCCAGTTTTCCCACATAAAAAGTCAGAGGGAAAAGACAACATAAATACACTAAAATACTCAGGATGATGATTAGTTAGTGCTTAGCAGCAATGGTAAGGATTATTTTATTTCCCTCCTCACATAAACCTCATCTAAGGATTTTTTTAAAATAAACATGCTACTTAGATTTTTTTTAAAAGAAAAAACAACTTTTGTCAAGGGCAAGCATCCATCAAACTCCCCACCATTCCTGAAGCTCAGGCTCCACCAATGATTGGCTCTGTCGCAGAATATGAGGAAAAATACTAAAAGCAGTAGATATAGCAACAGACATTAACTGATACATATTTACACATATAACACAAATTCTATGCTGTTAAAAATGAAGTAGATTTATATTTATTTTCTTCTATTTTATTTATTTTTTTTTAGAGAGGGGAAGGGAAGGAGAAAAAGAGGGAGGGAAACATGGATGTGTGGTTGGCTCCTGTGCGTCCCCCAACTAGGGACCTGGCCCATAACCCAGACGTGTGCTCTGACTGGGAATTGACCTTGCCTTTGGTTCCCAGTCTGGAACTCAATCTACTGAGCCACACCAGCCAGGGTAGTAGTAGGTTTATATTTATTGACATAAGAAGATAATTGCAATTTGTATGGCAAAAAAAGGGAGAATAAAGAGTTTAACCCATTTTGTTTAAAGTAGGTATGTGTGTAAAAATAAATATATAAAAGTGAATTCATAACCACAATTATCACAAAAATTAATAGTAACCCTTCATATAATTGTGTTTACTCATTTGACTGTATTCTCTAATTTATAAATAATCTACAAAGTAGCAGTGTTATAAGGAAAAATACTCCTTAAAGCCGTTTCATTACACAAAAAAGCTATATATCTAAAAGTTTGTGAATATATAATTGTTAATACAGTTTCTAGCCACACAAAGTAAGTAAAAAATATAATGAATTTTTTATATATCATATATACAGGGGCTGGTAAAAATAAATTTATAGCTCTGAGTAGTACGTGAAAGAGTTTATTCTTGTATTATTATTTATTTATGCATTATGTAAACCTATTTTTGCCTACCTGTGTATGTACATATGTATATATATATGGGTATGTATCTATACCTAGATATATACACACATATTTGTATAGATGTAGGTTTCTATACATATATAGATATATACACACAGAAAGAGAGAAAAGAGCCAAGTATTTCCTAGAAACCACTGAATCTGAATTACCCAGGTGGGCACCTCCGCTCTTGCACTTCACTTCCTGTCTGTACATACAAGATACACAATTAATTTGTAAGTCAGGGTACAAATATTTCCATCTTCAGTCATATGTAGAACTTTACAAATCCAGCCAATTTTGTCAAAGACAAGAAAAATGTTGCCAGAAAAGCCAATAACTCAATTTAGTATCATTCCAACAGAAGCGGCTGCATTTAACATACCTTTATAAAAAAAACATAAACCAAGCATTATAATGAAGGTGAATGCCACAAAACTATTTAAAATGATGACGTTCAACCTTTTTAATGAACAATGGCCAGTCCACAGGTTTTTTAAATCCTGAGGCCCAAACGCACTATAAGATTTATAAGAAAAAACTCCACTCCCAAGTTCAAAATTCTCATTGCTTAAAAGTAATAATAAATCGCCTAGTGAAACCTCGAGTTCTGGTTTTAATTAGAAGTCAATGTGCTGAGACTGCCACCTCCTTCAGAAGAGAAAGGCAAGTCCTTCATGACCTACCTCGAGAGGATTTCCCAGAAACCTCAGATCTGAACCCTGTCTTACTTAAAGAAAGAAAGAAAGAAAGAGCAAAGGGGAATAGAAAAACATATGTTCACAGGTGGAAAGGCAAGTGAAGCCACTTAAATAAACCATTCATGCTACCAAAGGCGCCATTCTCATTCCCCCAAAAGTAAAACCTACTGTTCTCTGGATCCATACTCCGAGGTCACTAGTGAGACCCCTTACTTTGTGGCGCTCTTCTAATAAGATACTGAAATACACTGGTCACATGTCGAATTCAAAATCAGAATATATCAGCAATGACAATTTCAAGGAGAAAAATGAGAGTGCATTGTAAAACCACTACTTTTATTACTGTCCATTCAAATTCCTCTAATGGTACAATCACTGTTTTAAAAAAAAATCAGTCTTTCCAAGACTTTATTTTTCTCTGTTCCCTTGAAATTGCCATTATGATATTTAAACCTTGAAATTTTTAAATGTTTTAATACATGTGTGTAGTTATATATATTTGTACATACACATTCATATGTACCTGCACAAACACAAGTACACACAACCACAGAACGCTGACTCTGCCAATTTCCTCATCTGTAGGATGAAAATAACATATACTTCACACTTTGATATATATAATATATATATATATACTCCTTGATTTCTGTTGTTTTAAGAATTAAATGCAAACATATGAGAGCACCTGGCAATGTGCCAGACACATAACTGTAACCTGCAGTCCCGAAAAATGTCTGGCTTTCTTAGCCCTTGGAATGACAATAGAAATTTCCAAGTTAACAGCCTTCTTTAAAAGATATCTCTAATGTAAGAAAAAGTAATAATATCAGCAGCTGTCTTTTGTTTTTTCCTTCTTAATCAAATACATGTCTACTCTCCATCTAAGATATTTTAATAGTTCTTTACTGACTTCACACTTTGGGATGCCAGTTATATAATACCAGTAGCTCTCATTTCAAAAAAGAGTGGTTGGTGTAACAAAAACATAAATTGATGTATGAGATGTTGTTCCTCCTCATAGAAATCCATCCTCGCCCTGGCAGGTGTGGCTCAGATGGTTGGAGCATCCTCTGGCAACCAAAAGGTTTCAGGTTTGATTGCCAGTCAGGGCACATACCCGGGTTGCGGGTTCCATCCCCAGTGCAGGTGCAATCAATCCCCAGTCCGGGCGCATCCGGAAGGCAACCAATCGATGCTTCTCCCTCACATTGATGTTTCTCTCTCCCCCTTCCTCTCTCCCTAAAAATAGCAATGAACACATGTCCTCAAGTGAGGATAAAAAAATGTCCATATCCTTTAATATGATATGAAATAAAATAAATAATTAGTCAATAAATCTCTAATGACTCCAGAAAGAGACAGCAAAAAGTTAATAATAAAAACTCTCCGAGTTGAATTCCTGCTGCTGAATTTTGGGGGCCTGCCGGGAACAGGACTTCTGCAGCAACAAATATGTCTGGAAGGCTGTGGTCCAAGGCCATTTTTGCTGGCTGTAAAAGGAGTCTCCGGAACCAGAGGGAGCACACAGCTCTTCTTAAAATCGAAGGTGTTTATGCTTGAGATGAAACTGAATTCTATCTAGAAAAGAGATGTGCTTATGTGTACAAAGCAAAGAACAACACAGTGACTCCTGGTGGTAAACCAAACAAAACCAGAGTAATCTGGGGAAAGGTAACTCGTGCTCATGGAAACAGTGGCATGGTTTGTGCTAAATTCCGAAGCAACCTTCCTGCTAAGGCCATTGGACACAGAATCCGTGTAATGCTGTACCCCTCCAGGATCTAAACTTATTGATACATAATAACCCTGACTGTGTGGCTCGGTTGGGAGCCCTCTGGCAAAGCGAAGAATTCCAGGTTGGGGACATGGTTGGGTTGCAGGTTCAGTCCCTGGTCAAGATGCAAAGGGGAGCCAACTAATGAATGTTTCACTCACACATGTATGGTTCTCCTTTTTTTCCATCTCCTGTCTTAAATAAGTAAATACAATCTATTTTAAAGAGTAAAAAAAACCTCTCCCTCTGCCCTGGCTGGTGTGGCTCCGTGGATTGAGTGCCAGCCTGAAACCAAAGAGTCACCGGTTCAATTCCCAGTCAGGGCAGATGCCTGGATGGCAGGCCAGGTCCTGCAACCTCGGTCGTTGTAGGGGTCATGCAAAAGGCAACCACACATTGATGTTCCTCTCCCTCTCTCTCCCCCACCTTCCTCTCTCTAAGAATAAAGAAAAGAGAGACACTTGATTTTTAGAAAATAAAATAAAATAAATTAATGTTTCAGCATCATCAACACCTACATAAACCATCAAGGCCAAGATTCAAATTTAACCAATGCCTCATTTCTCAATCCCTGCTATTTCTCCAATAGACACAGTGTGCATCATTCTCATTGTTAAATTCTGTTAAATTTCTCATTGTTAAATACTATTACAAGTTTAAGTCAATGAACAAATGCTTCTTATTACAAAATTCAATATTTGTAATAGAATTATGGATGTAACATGTAAAGTCCTGAAAGCATTTTCTAAACACAAGAATTGTTTGAGAGTCCCTACTTGCCTTAGGTTTGCCTACATGGAAACACATGTGCTTTCAATTACGTTGCAAAGACTATGGCTTCTGTTCAAACCTAGCTTTTATTGTTTATAAAATTAGAAACAGATACAAATATATATAAATATATGTACACACATATACACCTAGGCTATATATTATATAGGAACAGTTGCAAGGTTTAATGTGTTATATAAGTTGGTAGTTGACATACAAATGAGGAAATTAACTTTAATCTTTCAAGTGGATAATTCATTCATGAACAAGACTCTTCAGATTTTAAAGATATCCTTGTGCGTGCCATCACAATTACTTATACAGTTCAGTCAAAATTAAGTGAAAATACTGATGAGCTCTAGCCCCTTTGTTTTTCTTTAAATAAGAACTTACAGTCATTGTTTGCCATTTTAACCCAGAAAGAGAGGACTCTATTTTAATCTAGAGTATCTTTAAGTTAAAAGGAAAATCAAAATCCCACAGCTCTTTCAAAAAAAGGAAAATATACATATATACACACATACCACAAAAACAGCAATGAGCAGAAACTCATGGACAGTATGGTGATGACCAGAGGGAAAAAGGAGGGGGGGAGGTAGAAGAGGGTAAAGGTGGGCGGCAAATGGAGACAGAAGGAGACCTGACTTTGCGCGGTGAACACACAGTACAGAATACAGATGAGCGTTACAGAACTGTACACCTGACACCGGTATAATTTTATTAACCTATGTCACCTCCATGAGTTCAATTAAAACAATACCAAAGCTTTTTAATCAATACTTGATTTACAAATACATGTATTTTTGTTTATGTCTAAATTTTAGGATTAAGGGTGATTTAAAAAAATAAAATAAAGAATAAAAACTTTTAAAAAGGGGGGGTGGGCTGGGATGGGAGTGAAAGACAGAAAACTGTACTTGAATAATAATTAAATTTAAAAATAAAGGTGATTTAAATTTCTTCTTAATAATTTCCTGTATCTTTCCAAATTTCCTGCAAATTACATATAGCTTTGGTAATTTTAAAAAGAAGTGATTTTTAAGCAATAATTAAAACTTCTGAGTATGAACTATAAATCGGAGAATGTGGTACTGGTCACTCCCTCCCAGTAAAATGTGTGGCACCAAAAGGCTAATCTATGAATTTATGACTTGGCATGGTTTGTCCAAAAGGGACATACATTTGCCCTGGCTGGTGTGGCTCAATGGATTGAGCACCAACCTGCAAACCCAAGGGTGGCTGGTTCGATTCCCGATCAGAATACATGCCTGGGTTGCAGGCCAGGACCCCAGTAGGGGGCGTGTGAGAGGCAACCACACACAGATGTTTCTCTCCCTCCCTCTCCCTCCTTCCTCCTCTATCTAAAAATAAATAAATGAAATCTTTTTTTAAAGGGACATACATTAAATTCTAATTCAGATCTACAATTGTAATAGGAGAAAAAAAGAATGGTGTTAAGTTTTACCTAAAATGCACTCCTTGATTTCTGTTGATATTAACCCTGTAACAGAGCAGTGGGGGTGACTGTGTCTGCAGTGGCGGCCACACTGGGTCGGGAAGGAGATGGCAGCAGGCACCTGGTGCGTGGGGACCAGCGCTGCTAACTGTCCTGCAGCAGCACAGCCCAGCTCCATGGCCAAGAATTCTCCAGACCAAAACAGCTGTGCCAAGGACTAAATGCCCCGATGTAGAAAAAACAGACCTCTTAGGTTTAAATCACAAATCAAAGCCCCAAAGACAATGGTAATTAATTTAAATTCAAAAAGTCATTCCTATTTGTTTCTTTTGAAGGATACACTAATTCAAATTTTCCAAGCACTAAACTATATACCTCTTTATTTAAAAAAAAGATTTTATTTATTTTTAGAGAAAGGGGAAGGGAGTAGGAGAAACATCCACCAGTTGCCTCTTGTATGTGCCCCAGCTGGGGACCAAATCCACAACACATATACCCATATACCTTGACCAGGAATCGAACCAAAAACCTTTCACTTTGCAGGACAAGGCTAAACAACTGAGCTACACTGGTCAGGGCTAAACTCCATACCTCTTTTAAAGGGTTTTTTAAATAATGCCTAACTCTTCTTTGCTTATCAATTTTAATTCTCTCTCCTCACCTCCCTTAGTACATACTGACCCAAAATCAAGTATAACTTCTTACCAAGAGACCCAAAGATACGCAATACAGGAAGTTCTCTCTCTTCCTTTTGTGGGTTATCTTCTGGAATAAGCAATATGAAAGGTTTCTGAATTTGGATAAAAATAATTGAATCCACCTATTAATTTTTTATCTCAAATTAATATTTTATTTTTAATTGCTTTCACTAAATAAAGATTAAAGGCCTTAAGGACTGTTAAATAAACTACATACTTTATTATCAGCCGTATCACAACCTTTTGAAATTTATTTCATCCCACTTGATTTTGGTACTGTGTGTAATTATGATCTATATATATATGGAATATACGTCAAATTTGCCACTTAAACCACTTCTAACTGCACAGTTCTGTGGCATTCAGTACATTCACATTGTCCAATCATTACCACCACCATCTATTTGCAGAACTTTGTTTTAATTTTTATTTACTGATTTTAGAGAGAGGAAAGGGGGAAGAGAGAAAGAGAGAGAAACATCAATTTGTTGTTCCACTTATTCATGCATTCACTGGTTGATTCTTAAAGGTGCCCTGATGAGGGATCAAACCCGCTACCTTGGCGTATTGGGACAACGCTCTAACCGAATGAGCTACCGGCACAGGGCTGCAGAACTTTTCACCTTTCCCAGTGTTTAAACTCTNTAACTGCACAGTTCTGTGGCATTCAGTACATTCACATTGTCCAATCATTACCACCACCATCTATCTGCAGAACTTTGTTTTAATTTTTATTTACTGATTTTAGAGAGAGGAAAGGGGGAAGAGAGAAAGAGAGAGAAACATCAATTTGTTGTTCCGCTTATTCATGCATTCACTGGTTGATTCTTAAAGGTGCCCTGATGAGGGATCAAACCCACTACCTTGGCGTATTGGGACAACGCTCTAACCGAATGAGCTACCGGCACAGGGCTGCAGAACTTTTCACCTTTCCCAGTGTTTAAACTCTGCACCGACTAAACACTGATTCCCCATTCCCTCCTCCCTCCAGCCACTGGCAACCATCATCCCACCTCCTGTCACCACGAATCTTACTGCTCTGCAAACCTCATACAAGAGGAATCACACAACCTGTGTCCTTTTGTGGCTGGCTTCTTTCCCTTAGCATAATGTCCCCAAGGTTCATCCATGCAGTAGCATCTATCATACTTCTTTCTCTTTTATGACTGAAAACTATTCCACTGCATGTATACGCCCATTTTGTTTATCCATTCAACTGGCAGAGGACTCTTCAGTTGCCTCCACCTTTTGCCGTTATAAATAATGCTGCTGTGAACATGGGTATGCAAATATCTGATCAAGTCCCTGCTTTCACTTCTTTGGGGTTTATACCCAGAAGTGGAATTGCTGAATCATTTGGTAATTTGATATCTAATTTTTTACCTATTTGAGTCTTCATTCATTCTTGATAGCATAAACACACAGCAGGTCCTCGAATAACACCATTTCATTCAATGTCATTTTGTTGTAACATTGAAGTGCTGTAGGACCTTTGCCCTTGTTTATATAATTGAGCCTGTGGTAAAACTGGTTTCATTATACACCATCTCACTTAAAGTCCCAGAACCTACCAACAAAGCTAGTGAGGACTTACTACATCTCATAGGGCTCTTCCACCATCTAATTTGTTCTGTCTAGTATTGAAGGAAAGAGAAGAGATTTCTCTAATCTAGCAGTATTTATCTAGTACTTGTCAACAAAAGACCTACAAGATATAAAAACAGACCTATGTATTTGTTTAAACCTTAAAGCTGACACCACCTAACAGTTAAAAACGTATTAAAAATGATCTTCCATGCCAACATTCAAAATTCTCATTAAAAGTCCATTATGGAGAGCATAGGAAAACTTTCCTCTCCTGGGTCTGGGTAAGGGCTGCTTTTGCCAACAGCACTAACACCCACCCACCAGTGAGAGCGTACAGCTACTCCCTCCCTCTCTGTTCTCCCCAGAGAATGAGAATCATTGCCACCAAGCCATTATTACCAAGCGGGCGTGCTGTAGCTTTGAATATTTCAGAAAGAAAAAAGTCTGCAAACTAACAGCTAGAACAGTGTTTCCCAAAGTGGTCTAGAACATACATGTGTGTGAGTGTGTATGTAGGATACATGAGCGTAAGTAGAAGTTCTGTAGCTCTGAATGTGAATAAGTAGTATAATCCATATGAATCCATAATATATTTTACCTTTTAAAAAGTATTTATATATTCTGCCCTGGCTGGCATAGCTCAGTGGAGTGAGTGCGGGCCTGTGAAGCAAAGGATCATGGTTCAATTCCCAGTCAGGGCACATGCCTGGGTTGCAGGTCAGTTCCCAGTGGGGGACACATAAGAGGCAACCACACATTGATGTTTCTCTCCCACTCTTTCTCCTTCCCGTCCCCTCTCTCTAAAAATAAATAAATAAAATATTTTTTAAAACAGTATTTATATATTCTATCCACCAAAAAGGTTCAGGAGCAAAGAGCACCACTAGCACCCAGATTGTAAATGTCATTTCCCACCAAAAAAGCAGCAGGCTCCTTTAAAAAATGATTAATTCTAGTTTTAGAAGAGGAAATATATGAGATGAGTCCGGAATGTCTCATAACAGAAAGCAAGAAAGCTGACAAAGATCACTGGAACTATGTCTAAAGGGCTCAGGAGCAAACTTGGAGAACCTCTCTTAGCCATTTAGCATTAATAAAAACAGTAACTGTGCCCTGGCCAGGTGGCTCAGTTGGTTGGACAGACATCTCATGCACCAAAAAGGTAGCAGGTTCAATTGCTGGTCAGGGCACATACCTAGGTTGCAAATTTGATCCCTGGTCGGGGTGCGTATGGGATGCAATTAATGTACCTTTCTCTTTCTTTCCCTTTCTTTCTCTCTCTCTCTCTCTTTCCCTCTCCCTCTCCCTCTCTTCCTGGCTCTAAAATCAATAAACATACCCTTGGGTGAGAATTAAAAAAACAATAACTCTAATACATTCAAGTGCATCAAATAGTTAAATCCATGAGTTTATAATAATATGCAAATAACAAAAACAACAACTATTCTGTCATCTTTGGAGGATACAAGGGAACCAACCCTGTATTTTGAAAACAAAGGGAGAACCAAGCTTTTACCCTGCCTTTCCAATATCAAGTGTACCTCTGGATCACCAGAGAGTTGGTGATTTATTAAAGATTTGTTCTTTTAATATATTTTAGGATGCATAATAAAGGAATGATAAAATCAGGATATACCATTTTGAATCCCTAATAAAATAATGATTGCCAGTGGCTAGGGACAACACAGAGAGATGATCAGGTTTCACAGGCCTCCTTGCAGAAGTACACAATATCAGCTTTGAAGTCGTCCTACCAAAAAAAAAAAAAATCAAACCAGAATGTGATAAACCTTCTGTGCCTAACTATGACTTTACAAATTTGAAGGATGAAGGAAGACGTCTATAAAACATGCTGTGGATGCAATGAGCAAGACCCAGATGGTGAGAATCGGACAAACAATTCTGTCTGCTCGAAAAATGAGAGAATTGTTTGATCAAGAACATAACCTCTCACAGTAGAGAGCAGTTTTCCTAATATTTTTTTCTTGTTAAAATGATCTGACCAAAAGAAGACATTTTAATTTCAAGCTGAACTGTTTTAAATAAATACTGATTGCATGGAGTTCACTGTGCTTGATTTCAATCATATACATATTTTTTAAATCAAAATATAATTAGCATGTTCATTTATTCCAGACATTAATTACTTGCTGTACATCTAGAATTGGGCTATGTACTGAAGATTAAAAACACAAATTAAATATAGCCCTTGATCTCAAGAAAGAAATACCAGTGTTAGTGGGATTGCAGACTGGTAGAACCATTATGGAAAACAGTATGGAATTTTCTAAGAAAACTAAAATTGGACCTGCCTTTTGACCCAGCAACTCCACTGCTGGGACTGTATCCTAAGAACCCTAAAACACCAATCCCAAAGAACCTATGCTCCCCAATGTTCACAGCAGCACAATTTACAATAGCCACGAGCTGGAAGCAACCTAGGTGCGTGTCGGTAAATGAATGGATCAAAAAACTATGGTACATATACACAATGGAATGCTATGCAGCAGAAAGAAAGAAGGATCTCCTATCTTTTGCAACAGCATGGATGAAACTGGAAAGCATTATGCTGAGTGAAATAAGCCAGGTGTTGAAGGACAAATACCATATGATCTCACCTTTAACAGGAAGCTAAACAAGCAAGCAAAATATAACCAAAGACACTGAAATAGAGAACAGGGGGACACCGACCAGAGGGGAGAGGGGAGGGAATTTCAGGGTAAATAGGGGAAGGATTTAGAGGAACAAATATAAAGGACACATGGACAACAATTAAGAAGGGTAGAAATGGGAGGGAGGGGGAGGAGCACAGGTGGTGGGATGGGATGGGAGTAATAGACAGAAAACTGTACTTGAAAAATAATTAAATAAATTTAAAAAATAAAATAAAATGTAAATAATTGTAGTACCTAACTCATAGGTGGGATTAAATGAGTTAATACACTCAAAACATTACAAAAGAGTTGGCACATACTGAATTTTCGGTAAAGAGCTAGCTAGCTGTTAGCCCTAAAGTATGCTCTAAATAAAAAATGCACTTTGAGATCATTAAAGAAAGAGAAAGAAAGAAAGAAATACCAGGGATCAAGGAATACTAAAACAAATTAATTATTATTAATACATGCAATGATAAAGGTAATATATAAACAAATTCTATAGAAATAGCCCTCGCTGGTGTAGCTCAGTGGATTGATCATGGACCTGTGAACCAAAGAAAGGGCTGCCGGTTTGATTCCCAGTCAGGGCACATGCCTGGGTTGAGGGCCAGGTCTTCAGTAGTGGGGGTGCATGAGAGGCAACCACGAATTGATGTTTCTCTCCTTCTCTTTCTCCACCCTTCCCCTCTCTCTAAATATAAACAAATAAAATATTTTTTTAAATTCTATAGAAACAAACCAGGGTACACAAACAAACCAGAAGGCCAGGCTGGGAGGGCTTTCTGGGGAAAGTGGCACCAGCGGAACAGGGCCTCAGAGTAGGTGCTGGCTGCGTTGGGGAGCCCTCAGGTCAGAACAGGTAAGTACACTCAGGACAGGAGAAACTGCGTGTGCACAAAGAATTGCTGAACATGTGAGAGACTTTAGACTCAGCCCTTGCACTTTAGAAAAGGTGCATGGCTTTAATTTTGTAGCTGTAAAACCAATTTCTTAGTCTAAACCAAAACCATGAAACCTAATTTCTTTCCCCTTATCCTTAGCCAAGTGAAATTGTATAATTTGCATTTAAAAGGGGCTCAGAGTATTTCACTTTATTATTATTCCATGCTAATTTCAGAATTAAGAAGGGTATTGGCATTTGTTTAGTACTAGTAAGTATAAGGCTGAATGTAAATTGGTAAACATGTGAATTGGGTAACTTACAATAGGCAATCAATACATGTATAAAAGAAGTTATCCCTAGAACTCATTCCTTCACTAGTGAAATCACAGTGTGTTTGCCTGGGAAATAATTATTTTCACATTTCATAAACATGATGGTGCTCAAAACTGCTTAAATCTAGCCTTTGTGTTTATGGACACAATTGTGTACGGAGTAGTTTTATATATAATAGGAATCACTACAATGGGGAGGACTCAGGCTCACCATGGCAGGACTCTGGCAACATCAAAGTGAATCCCAAGTGCAGGTCAAGTGGGAATAGCCCCACCACCCCAGCCCCAGAGAGCTTCTCGAGTTCAGCAGCACAGTATCAATAAAAAATATCAGTGACATCTGTTCTGCTCATCCCTCAACCTGGAAATGTGGGTTTTTTCATGTCATGATACCTAACTCAAAAAATCTTCTCATTTGAAGATATGTTGCCCAGAATTGTGAAGCAATACAGGTGTAAAATGTGCACTCTGCCACCTGTCGGTTATATACCCTCTTAAGGCAATTTCTTAACCCTTAGTTTCCTCATCTGCAAAACAAACGACAGTTATATGACTCTCAACAAAATGCACAGCACACAGTAGGTATTCAATAAATGTTGTTGTGAGGCCTTAGACTTATAGAGGTGAGTACATGAGGTCTGTCGATTACCAGCAAAGTACTTGGCACAAGTCAGCACTAACTCATGTTGCTTTCTCATGTTGGTTTCTTTCCTTTCTTAGGGCTGGGACACTAGTATTCATTTATCTTGTCATTCTAACAGAGAAGAGCTTCACAAAAGCCGCCTATGGCAAATCCTAACTAACTAACAAGGCTTGTGCGGCTTCTGAAAACTCACTCAACAGTTTCTCAATGCCACGCGTGGTGCACAAGCTCTGGCTTGGCCAGTTCAGTTACCGCACACTATAAAAATACTACCCTGAATTTACACAAACTGCTTTCTCACCAGGAGCATAAGCTACTTCTAAATAACAGTTCATTACTAACAATGACAGGATCGGGCAAACATACAACCATATTTTGAGGGAAACCCAAGGCTTAGAGGACATGTGTTATACCGCAAAGTCAGTCAATGGCAAAACAAGAACTCAAACTCAGAAATTTTTGCCCGGAATGGAGAGTTTTCTTCCAGCCCAGATTGCATTTCCTTAAAGTACAAAAGTTCATTGATTCACATCAATTTCCCAAGTCTTCACTCAGTAAGTATGAAATCTATATACAGTTGTGATTAAATGTTTACAAAAGGAACAATGTCAAAATCTTTTCTTTATTAAGCTATTCCAATGTATCCTTCTCTATAACATCTGAGATTGATTCTAAATCTTTTCGCCTTTTTGGGGAGGTTGATTTATTATATTAAGCATAATTATTTTTAAACCTCCTACAAATAGAATTAAAATTGTACACAAAATGTAACATTTTTATCCTATGAGCTTTATATAGTCCATCTTGTTTCCGTTGGCCATTTGCTTTTAAAGTGCAACCAGTGAACCATGAGGTTTTTTGTTTTACATTTGAAAAAATGCAGTCTTCCAAAAGCTCAGCCAGAAATGTCCATTTCAGAAAGCTCACTCCAGCCAGTTGGCTTTGTCGGTGACATGTGCGAAGGGAAACTGTAGCCGAGCGACTTTCTGCAGGTCAGATGGAATCACTTAGCAGGCCCAGCGTGGTTTCCAGTCCAGGCCTCAGGAGGAAAGCCCTTCAGCTAGCAAGTATTTCTTCTAAACCTCAGACCAGCTACTGCTGCTTGCACACTGGGGTTATCTAGACCCACATTATTATAAAGTACACGTGCAGTCTGAGAAGTCTGAGAACATCGTATGAAGTCTACATAAAATTTAAGTAACCAGTGCACAGTGTTTGGGAAGCTAAAAGTTTTAATTTTAATAATTTCCTCTGTTTTCAAAGATTCTTTTAGCCCAAAACACTTGACCCATAAAATAATGGCTCATATAAGCAGAAATGCTAAATGCCAAAGAAAAAAAAAAGCATCTTTAGTTAAAAAATTAGGAACTGAAATTTATCTTAAGTAGGTTCTTTTCTGTAACATAATGATGATTAACATACAGCCTTTTTAGTAAAAATTACCATAAATACATCAATGTATGAGAAACTTTCAGTTATTAAAAATGAAGTGTCAAATTTAACCAAATATATTCTGTTTTTCCAAAAGGCTGCATTTTTATTGAGTAACTATTTTCAAAAGAAAGGCAATCCCACTTCTACAAAATAAACAATGGGGGGGGGGAAGCAGTTTGGTCCATCCAAGAGTCCACTGCCTTAGCACGACGTCAGGCACATGCGCTGAACGAGGTCGAAGCCGCCCCACAACTCTGACCAGGGGAAGAAGCCACGCACAGTGAACCTGCAGACACTAAAACTGATTTTCAGTATGGTTATTATCACCTCACAGCCTTCATACTCCCCATAGGTATCTTCTTTTTTTCCCAAAGATCAGGAACTGTATTCATTATTAAAAGGCAATTCTTTTTTACTCCAGCAGTTTCCCTGAGAGGAACAGAGGATCCATACTTGTATGGAAAATAATCACTTTTCTTTGCACAGAGGGCCATTAATCTCTTTCCTTGGTCAACAGAAAACATCAAGTGCAGCTTAGTTTTTTGCAAGGATTGGACTGAGGCCTCGGTTTGGGACCAAAAATTGTGTCAATCACCAGTAAAGAACTTCTGCTACTGATGGAAGAACCATTCTGTTTTTAATGGCAGAATGTGCAAAGAGGTTACAGTATTCTTATTCTTACTAAAAGCAGAAGTGTAGATGTCATTATCCTAGTCAAAAGAACAGTGTATAGATTAAGACAATNAATTCTTTTTTACTCCAGCAGTTTCCCTGAGAGGAACAGAGGATCCATACTTGTATGGAAAATAATCACTTTTCTTTGCACAGAGGGCCATTAATCTCTTTCCTTGGTCAACAGAAAACATCAAGTGCAGCTTAGTTTTTTGCAAGGATTGGACTGAGGCCTCAGTTTGGGACCAAAAATTGTGTCAATCACCAGTAAAGAACTTCTGCTACTGATGGAAGAACCATTCTGTTTTTAATGGCGGAATGTGCAAAGAGGTTACAGTATTCTTATTCTTACTAAAAGCAGAAGTGTAGATGTCATTATCCTAGTCAAAAGAACAGTGTGTAGATTAAGACAATGTGCATCTAACAAGAACACAAAAGGCCTGGTGGCCTACTTTCAGAAGTCTGTGCTGCCTTATAAGGGATCAGAGTTCAATGGCATTAAACAACGCCTTTGATCCTTAAGAGGGCAAGAATGAGGGAACTAATAACAGTGAATTACAGATGGTAATAACAACCCTTCCCTGTCTAATGAAGGAACCACCACTCAGGTCTTCCCTTTCATGTTAGTTTCATAAAACATAAAATTTTTCTAAGAAAAAGGGACAGGATGGAAATCAAAAAGGAAATATAGTCTATATTTATATATATTTATATAGAGTATATTTATAAATGTAATGATAAAATGGTTCTAAGTTTCTCTTCTCACCAAGCCTCTAATGTCTCTCTTGGTCCACTACGTTGGTTCCAACACACGTGATAAAGACATGCAAAGTTACTTCCTTTAACCAAACAGAAGCAGGAGTGGGCAGCAAACTGGGGCACGTTAGACTACTCACTGGAGAATGACCTCCATTCACTTGGGAATTTAAGAACATGTGTCCAGTCAATAACAAATGCATTCTAAAGTGTTTTCTGGTCATGAGAATAAGTTTCTATGGAATCAACCATAATATTTAATCCCCAAATGGCAAAAATGAGTGCAGGAGTTGGGCAGGTGCCATTAGTTAGCGCGGGAATCGAACTCCACCGCCTCCCAAAGTGATATTCCCTCATACAAGGTATCCTTACCATGTGGCATCCCTTAGAATCTGTACACAAACAAGTGGATAAAATATGAGAAGAAAACACCTCAGAGGAGGGGGGGAAATGCTAGGGGAAGCCGAGGGATAGGGTAACCCTGAACAAAGAAGAAGAACACACACAGACCTTCTAGAGTTGGCTAATCCCTGAGAATTCAAACGCCACAGGACCCACTAGTCAAAATGGGGCTGACAGAATTCCAGTTATAAACGAAGGCTTGACCACGGTCTTTCTCAGTGAACCCAATGAGTGTGCCGACCAGCTCTTCCTGACATTATTTTCCCATTGTTCAATGCACAGCTGGAACAGACACTCATCCCCTGGCTAAACCTCTGCATCAGCTTCCCGCCGAGTGAAGAGCATCACAAAGGCCATGAGGACAGCAGGGCTAACTGGAATCCCCTGCAACTGCCCCCAACCCAACACCGCACACGTTTCAAACTCAATACCCTTCTCTGAGGGAAATGCGGAGATTAGTGCCACCATCAAAGACTGGAAAGACACAACAATGACGCATCCTCATTCAGTGTCCTGTCTGGCCCGTGGAAAAGCCAAATGGATCTTGGATAGTGACTGTGGATTATCATAAACTTTGTTTGTTGAGATTCCAATTATAGCTACCATTTAAAAATATGGTATATTTAGCGGAAACAGTCAACACATCCCATGAAACCCAGTACAAATATTAACCTAGTATATTGTTTTAATCCAAGTTAACAAAGACAATCACAAGTAGTTTCCTTCATCTGCTAAAGATGGCAGAACAGGCCATGGCCATGGTGGTCAGTCACAGGGCATCCAGCAGTTGCTGCAGGCTGAGGAGTAAGCTGCCAACAGGGTATCTGATACCCACAAGCCTGAGGATGCCAAAGAAACTCAGGCTGAAATTGAACAGAACCGCCCACAGAGGGAGAAAGGGTTTAAGGCCAAGGATGTCATGGTTCTGGGACCCCAGGACAGTCAGCTGCAGCCCTGATGAGGAGAAGACCCAGGGCATGACCATCCACCAGACCTATTTCTGACAGATCAGGGATGCAGTCCTGGGTAACTTCTTGGCCTTCGTCTGTGACATCTGGCCAAAGACAAAAACTGCTACACAGACAGACAGGGTAACAAGAGCAAAGTGCCTGCCCCATGGATGGCAATTCAATGCCTTCATGGAACATGAAGCTGCAGCAAAACTCAGCCTACATTCTTGTGAAACCGCACTAAGTTATTTCTGTATGATAGAGAGTAGGTTCCTTTGCTCTCTGGAGAATGGCAAATCTAGCTTCTCTGTACAAACTTACAGCTTAGCCAAAGATTTCATCTTTTTACCTTGCATTTCTTAGAACTGTAATGATTACACACTGTCTGTTTTCCTATGCCTTTCAGCCCAAGCAACATTTATATCAATACTGGCTTTTTCTTACACACAATTTTGAAGAAAGCTCCCTAAAGCTTTCTTGAAGATCAGGTACTTTATCCATGAAAAAGTAGTAAATAGTTATCTGTAACCTGTGAACCAGTCCCCAACCTGAAAAGAGTCTTTTCTGACTGAGGGTTAGAACAATGCGTACTAGTATAACTGTTTGGGCTGCTTTTAGTTTATATTAATCAAAATTCCTAGATTACAGAATTCAAGAACTTTTTTACATGTTACAGGTTATTACTCGGTATACTGATAATCATTTAAAAGTAAAGACTCTTTGTGATGCAAAAAAACAAAATGGATATCTTCATTCTCTTGCTTCTGGGCTATTTCAGTTCTCCTGATCTTTCTTACAAGACTGTCCTCGGGGAACTTGATCATGCTGCTACCTACCCAAGGAACTCAATGCTAGTCCAATCCATTGATGACATTATAACTACACGTGGTGAGCAGGAAACAGCAAGTATCCCATAACAATTCAAGAGCCTGCACACTGTGAAGTTTCCAGGAACATCTGGGGCATGTCAGGGTATGCCCTCTAAAAAAATGTTACATGGTTACACCGACCTATGTCTCTCTCATCAATGTTTCTCTCCCTCTATTTCTCCCCACTCCCCAACTCTCTAAAAATGAAATAAATACAAAAAACAAAAAATAAATTAAAAGTAGTTTCCCACTTACTGAAAATCAGTAAATAAGGACCGCTGACTTTCAACTTTTGTTCCACGAAGCCTCCACAGCAGCACCTCTCATAGCATGGCCTGCTGAACTCCTGCGGCTCCTGCACAAAATTTAGCGGGGGCACTCAAAATGCAGATTCCTAGGCTCCACCCCAAACTTCTCCAACCTGAATTTTTGGGAGGCCCTAGAAGGAACACTTTTAGCAAGCCCTCCCAGGGAATTGTGTGCACACTGACGTTTAAGACCCACTATTTAAAAGTGGGGGTTGTCAGAGGGTGGTTCCCCCACACCAGCAGCATCGGCATCACCAGGAACGTGCTAGAAATGCAGACTCTGGGGCCCCACCCCAGTCCTCCAGAGTCAGCAAATCTGGGAGGGGGCCCAGAGAGCTGTGTTTCAACGGCCTTCTAGGTAATCCTGGCGGACTCTGAAGTGTGACAGCCGCTGCTCTAGACTTCTGTCTTTTCCCTGCATAGCCAACATCCAGTGTTCAGCTAACAGCATCTGTTCCAAATTCCATCTGATCCTTATACTGCTAACCACCTCACCAACCCACATCACCTACCAAAGAGCAAAGCACTTAACCAAGACCTTACCCATAAGAGCAGACCATCCTCTGACCTCAGTAGTGGTCTCAAGAATCAACACATGCTCCAACTCGAGCTACTCAAAGTCCTTGGCAGGTCTTCGTTGGTTAGAATTATCAGGAGAGACTCTTATTGTCTACACTAGAGGCTGACAATGGGTGAATGGACCCAAGCGCCGCACTGAGTGCTGCATGGATGTTATCTCAGACACTGACTCTTCCAGACACGTCAAGTGTTGGGTGACAGGGAAGAACCATGTGAAGTGACTTACGTGCTATTACAAGATAGAACCAGGCTTCCTAACTGTAAGTAAGAACCTGAAACTTGGGGCTGTCAGACTCTCTACCAAACACTGGAAGAAAATGCTGGTCGTAGACTGTGGACTAACACTGCATTCACCTCCTCTCCCTCCAGAAACCATATGAGAATGAGAGGAATCCCAGCATCTGCCCAAACCGCCCCCATTCTCTGAGCACAATGAATCCCATTGACAGCAATGAGAATGAAACTGCAGGAAACTAAGAGACAGAGTCCTATCAAACGTTTATGTGCCCCTTATATCCCACATCCACTATTATGCCAAGTCCTCACATATTACTTGCCCTGCTGCCAACCGTGTGCCTTTGAGTGGGATTACTCAACTGTCTGAACATTCACTGGGTCCCAGAGGTAAAGTAACTCACTCACCCCTGGGGGCAGACAACCAAGCTTTCTGCCCATGACTTACAGCCAAGCTTCTGTAATCATGGCCTGGCAACCATTCTGACCCTTTCATTATGAATTCACTCAGGGGAGAAACTAAGAGCCTGTGGAGACAGCCACTCACATTTTCTTTTACTGGACTAATGACTCTGAGAAAAAGTTTCTCCCCCATATTCTATAGATCATTATATCAAAAGAGGAAGTATGACTTGATATTTTAAGATAGTAAATTAATAGTGCTCACTTCGGCAGCACATACACTAAAAATCAGAATGATACAGAGAAGATTAGCATGGCCCCTGCGCAAAAATGACACACAAATTTGTGAAGCGTTCCATATTTTTTTAAAAAAAATAGTGAATTAATAAAGACTCATTTGTCCCCTCCTCCACTAAAAAAAATTTTTTAAGCCCCATTCCAAACAACAAAGAATAGAAAAAGCAGACATCAACTCCTTCAGAGAAATCAGAAGACTGGTGGTAGCCATCTGTGAAGGTGTGAAGGCGTAATTGCCCAGGGAGAAACAGTGCAGGGGAGCAGAGCAAGGTCAAATTCAAGTGCCTACAGAGAAATATATTTATTCACCCTTAAAATTCTGAAAGGGCTCAGGAAGTGAAAGCGTCAGGCACCACAAAACCTGGGGAGAGCCATGACCTGAAGACAAGTGCATTTCCTACAAGTCTGTGTAAGCAACAGATCCTCAGACCACCAAAGAACACACAGAGCATAATCTTTGGAGGGGCTCAACTGAACACGGGAGTCCAGGTAGGGGAGGCCAGATATGGAACAGCAGGGGAACAGGGCATGCTCCTGAAAACACATAGGTGAAGAAAAAGTCCACATCCTGGAGAGTCGAACCTCTACCTCATTTCCCACCCAGCCCCAGAATACATGGGGCCAGACCCATGCTCCTCAGACAGGAGTTACATCTCTAAAGAAAAAAAAAACACCTCAAGAGAAATCACCTACACCTACAGGTATTAGAGTCCACAATAAAACAGCCAGCGCACTCCCTAACTGTCCTAAAGAGAAGCCCACCAGGTGACAAGCACTGGCCTCTGGCCCGAGGGACACACAGCTTGCAGTCAGCCTTTATTGCTTACTGTTAGATATAAATGAGTAGCCAATAGCAAATAAAAGAGGTTCAACATCATTAACCACCACGGAAATGCAAATCAAAGGCACAGTAAGATACCACCACACGCCCACTACGGTTGCTATACTCAAAAAGATGGACAATAACAAGTGCTGACTGGGCCCTGGAGAACTTCATCCCTGGGTGGAACCCTTGTGCACTGCTGGTAGGAATTAAAATCAGTGTAGCAATTCTGGAAATCAGTTCGGCCAGTCCCCAAAAGGTTAAACATAGAGTTACCACTGGACCCAGCAATTCCACTCCTATACCCAAGAGAAATGAAAACTTATGTCCACACAAAAACTTGTGTGTAGATGTTCATCACAGCATTATTCACAATAGTCAAAACATAAAAAATCTAAATGCCCATCAACTGATGAATACATACACTGTGGTCTATCCACACAATGAAATACCACCCTGCAATAAAAGGAATGAAGTACTGACACATGCCGTACCACGGATAAACCTTGAAATCATATGATAACTGAAAGAAAACCATCTTCAAGATCTCATATTGTAGGACTTCATTTATATGAAATGCCCAGAATATGCAAATCTAGTGAGACAGAGTGTAACTGCCCAGGGACTGAGGAGCTTAGATGGAAATGGGGAGAGACTGTTAATGGGTGCAATATTGTAATTTATAAGAAATAGATATGTGACTTCCGGCCAAGATGGAGGTGTAGGTGGAAACACTGCGCTTCCTCACACAACCAAGTTTAAAGACAACAAAGTTTTAGTAACAAAACACAATCAAAACACAGAAAATTGAACTGTACGAAAGTCCGACAACGACAAACCATTCACCCAGACCTGTAAGAGGGGGCAGAGCCAGCAGCTGGTGGAATGGGGTCCCGCAGGAAAAGGTGGGCAGACCACTCAGGTGCACAGGCAGCAGTTGGCAGATCCCAGGTGTGGGGTGGCAATGGGCAGACCCAGTGAGGGCTCAAGGCGGCTGGCTGACTGCGGTCATACATTCACACGCAGATAAACCAGGCAGAGGATCGAGCAGTGAGACAAACAGCGCAAACCAGGGCCCCAGCACCAGGAAATAAAGCCTAAAATCACCGATCGGAAAAACTTTCAGGGTCGAGGTGCTGGGAGAAGCTCCCAGGCTCACAGAGAATTCGTTGGAGAGACCCACAGGGTCCTGGAGGGTGCACAAGCCCATAAACCCAGGAACCAGCACCAGAAGGGCCCAATTTGCTTGCAGGAAGCAGCAGAGGGGACCGAAAACCGAGAGAGAGCAGAACAAACACCATTGCCCCTCTCTGACCCCACCCCCACATACAGCGTCACAACCCAGTGACCTGGGTTGCCCCACCCTGGTGAACACCTAAGGCTCCACCCCTCATACCTAACAGGCGCGACCTGGCCAAAATATTAAGGCTCAAGAAGTACAGCTCAAAGCCCCAGAGCCAATACTTCTAAGCAACCAAGAGATAGCCAACCTATCAGAGGCACAGTTCAAAACACTGGTGATCAGGATGCTCACAGAACTGGTTGATTTTAGTCACAAATTAGAGGAACAAATGAAGGCTAAACTAAGTGAAATGAAGGGAAATGCACAGGAAACCAATAGTGATGGAAAGGAAACTGGGACTCAAATCAATGGAGTGGACCAGAAGGAAGAAAAAAATGACCAAACAGAAAAGAATGAAGAGACAAGAATTTAAAAAAGTGAGGAGAGGCATAGGAACCTCCAGGACATCTTTAAATGTTCCAACATCCTAATTATAGGGGTACCAGAAGGGGAAGAAGAAGAGCAACATGTGGAAAACTTATCTGAACAAATAATGAAGAAGAACTTCCCCAATCTGGCAAAAAAAAAAAATAGACTTCCAGGAAATCCAGGAAACCCAGAGAGTCCTAAAGAAGCTGGACCCAAGAAGGAACACACCAGGGCACAACATAATTACATTAGCTAAGATTAAAATGAAGGAGAGAATCCTAGAAGCAGCAAGAGATAAGGGGACAGTCACCTACAAAGGAGTTCCTACCAGGCTGTCAGCGGATTTCTCAAAAGAGACCTTACAGGGAAGAAGGGGCTGGAAAGAAGTATTCCAAGTCATGAAATCCAAAGACCTACAGCCAAGATTGCTTTATCCAGCAAAGCTTTCATTTAGAATGGAAGGACAGATAAAGTGCTTCTCAGATAAGGTCAAATTCAAGGAGTTCATCATCACCAAGCCCTTATTATATGAAATGCCTTTAGCATTTACCTAAGAAAAAGAAGATAAAGAGTATGAACAGTGAAAGGACAGCAAACACAGTTATTAACAACCACACCTAAAACAAAAGCAAACTAAAAAGACAGCTAGGTCAGGATCGGAACCATAGAAATGGAGATCACATGGAGGGTTAGCAACAGGGAGTGGGAGGAGGAGAAGGAGGGAGAAGGTACAGAGAATAAGTAGTATAGGTGGTAGGTAGAAAATAGACAGGGGGAGGGCAAGAATAGTATGGGAAGTATAGAATCTAAAGAACTTGTGACACATGGATATAAACTAAAGAGGGGGAATGGTGGAGGAGGGGGTGTGCAGGGTAGAGGGTAGTGAAGGGGGGGAAATGGGACCACTGTAATAGCATAATCAACAAAATATATTTTAAAAAATAGATAGGTGGTCAATCAAATGACCAAAGTATATATCTCGTACGTATTTGGTCTCCATCCACAGTTCTTGATTTCCAGCTCCCAAAACCTTAGAATTTACTAAGTGTTGTGATTAATGAAGGTGTTTTTGTTATGTTAATGAGGTGACCAAACCTCACCTAAAAATACAGTGACCCAACCGTGAGATCAGAGAAGGGTAGAACTTTCGGTGGCACCTTCTGACCTCTAGGGAGGAAAGAGGGGCTGGAGACTGAATCGATCACCAATGGTCAAAAATTTAATCAATCACACTATGTAATGAAGCCTCCATACAAACCCAACGTGAGGCTCAGAAGTTCTTGGCTGGTAAACACATGGAGGTGTGGTGGGGGTGGCTTGCTAGGAGAGGGCATGGAAGGTCCACACCCTCTCCACACACCTTGCTCTGTGCATGGGCGTCTCTTCCAGCCTGCTGTTCCCGAGTCCTGCCCTCTTATGGAAAACAAGCCATCTGGTGAGCAAACTCACAGGTTTGCTCACAGGTTTCTAAGTCCCGTGAGCCACTCCAGCAAATTAATTGAACCAAGGAGGAGGTCATGGGTCAGTCAGAATCAATGGGTGCTGTGCAGGAACCCACCCCTGCCCACACTGAAAATGGAGTCTCTGAACCACGTTGATGGGCCACGGGTTTATTCTGGAGGGGGGCAAATGTTCTAAAATTGATGTGGTGATGGCTGCACAAGTCTGGGAGTATTCTACAAACCACTGAATTGTGTACATTAAATATGCAAACTGCATATGTGGCATATCTCAAAAAAATGTTTTGAAAGAAAGATTAGATAGATGAGCACACAGACAAATACATAGATAGATCGCTAAATAGCCAGCAAGGACAGATGCCAACAGCCCATTTTCTTGTCCTCCTTCGACTTGTCATACACTCAGCAGCCAGGTATTTACTGTCCTTCAGGCCCAAAACAGAAAGAAAGAAAAAGAAAAAAGAGGCGGGATCGAGAAGGAAGATTCTTCTTTAGAAACACATTGACCTGTCTGGGACAAACCACAGCCTGACACAGATGCCAGTGCCTGTGAACACTCAGCCTGCCTCCCCCCATCCTCACGTTTGGAGACCCTCCATTTGAGCTCCCTGCCTGTCTACTCACTTTAAAGCTAGGCCAGCTGGTCAAAAGCCGTAATACTTAGTCTTTCTACTGATCCATCCTCAAATGAAGACTGACCATCAGACATTTGAGGAAAGACTGAAATAAGAAAAGCCCAAGAAAAACAAAAGAGCAAAAAAATTACTCCAGGCCCTGGCTGGTATAGCTCAGTGGACTGAGCACAGGAGGCCTATGAACCAAACAACCACGGTTTGATCCCTAGTCAGGGCACATGGCCTGGGTTGCCCACCAATTCCCAGCAGGGGACACACGAGAAGCAACACACATTGATGTTTCTCTCCCTCTCTCCATCCCTTCCCCTCTAAAGATAAATAAATAAAATCTTTTTTAAAATGTGTTTAAAAAAATTACTCCAGGGGAAAAAAGGGTAATTCAAAACTAAAAAATTAGGAGGGAAAACTCCCAGATCTCCAGGATGACAGGAAGGTCTACAGGAAGTACAGGGAACTGACAGATTCAAAAGGAGGACAGACTTTCCGCAGCTGCTACTAAGGTGCTCCATCCTCAGGGATGAGGCCCGTACCTCCTGGCTTCTTGGCCTCATCTCAGAGCTCACCTGCATCTACTGGGCCCACACCCTGCCCCACAACAGGGTGCAGCTCCTGGAGGATGAGGTCAATGCCCTCATTAAAGCGGCTGGGGGAAATGTTGAAACTTTCTGGCCAGTGTCCCCGTTGGGAGCCCTGTCTGCAGTGCAAGGGCCCAGGGACCTGCCCCAGCAGCAGCGGTTGGGTCCCCTCCACCACCTCTGCTCAGCTGAGGGCAAGACAGCAGAAGCAGAGACAGAAAAATCCAAGAAGTCTGAGCATAACATGGCTTTGGTCTTTTTGACCAAACCTCTTCTGTAACATTCAATAAAAACTGAACTTTTAGAAGAAAAACAGTATGATATAAAGCCTACAAACCCATGAAGAAATGTATGTTTAAAAAAAAACCCCACAACATTTGCCTTTGAGTAGCACAGAACACTGCTCACAGCGGGAAAGGGGGACCCTGGTCCACTCAAGTACTGAACAATACTACGTGCTTCAAATCCACTACACTCTCACTTTTACACACCTACAGAGGAGCCACAGAGACTTCTCTATTCTTACAGACCAGTAGGTAAACATTATCAACCCTGACAGGACAAGAACTAAGGTGGAGTTGACAGAAGCAACTTAAGGTGGAAAGAAAGAACGGTAGACGTAAAATGGTTAATGTGCTCGTTTTACGGACTATGGAATCAAGGTGTTGAAAGCAGATGGAACAGGAAACAGAAGTTTAAGTGTCTGGTCTGTAGGGACAGAAGTGAGTGGCAGTAGGAAGGAGAACAATGATATAACTGGAAAAGGGGTAAGAAAAAAGGTGTGCCATTAATCAGAACCTTTATCGCCAAGGTACAGCAATAGACAAAATGAGAAAAAAAGGCAGATGCGAATCATGTTGGAGAGGAGGGGAATTGGGGGTACCGATGCCTTCATCAGCTTGTCTGTACTGTTTGACTCTTATTTTTATCAAATTAACTGCGTACAGTTAAAAGCTATTTTGAATACTTCTGTGATCTTGCAAGGTTTAAAGGGTCTATTTTTAAAGATGCAATAATGTATCTGGCTAACATACTTCTACTGTCTCTTTTCTAAGCCGAGGAACTTCACACCTGCTTTTCTAACAGCCCTGCAGTGGACTAAACCATATCAAAGGGTATCATTCAACTCCCCCACCTTCCATTTAAAACAGGATATAAATGCGCATGGTGTGTAATCATTTTCAAGGGGAAGAGAGAAAAGAATAAGCATGGATCATGATTTTAAAAATAGATTACTGGAGAGGCAAAGGCAGAGGGCTGACTGCTACACTTCTGGCTCACATCAGTAACTTCATGATAAATACAAAAAGCTCAACTATTATATAATAAGCACTATAGAAATCCTAAAACTCTACCATAATATATTAGCCTTTAAAAGCCAAAAACAGAGCTATTGCCAGTTAATCTCAAAACAGGGGAAATTTTACAAGAAATATGGTTCGGGCATATTAAAGATCCCTAATTGTTGTGTGCTCATTAACCAAAGAACCTGTTAAGCCCGATGCCCACTAACCTATATCATCTGTCCAGTTTACATTTTTTTCCAATATAATTAACACACACTGAATCTCCAACAGATAATCTGTTCTACTTATTGACATCAAAACAATATGGTTTTCAGGGAGGTGGGCAGCAGGAGCAAAGAAAGAGTAAGGGATGAATGATGGAGCCAATCTCCCAAGTTTTAAAAGAATTTGTCACCATCTTTTAAAAAGAAAAGAACTATTGATTGGGTTCCCGAATTATATTATGTGTTGATCAATTCAAGAACAGCGTAATGCTGCTGACAAAAACCACAGAATAACAGGATTTTGAATAATCTTTCACTGAAAGGCAAAAGTTAAACATCGTATTCCTTACGAGGACTACAACAGTAGACATATTAATAGTGCTAGGCACTCTTCCTAATATATCAGGGCCCACAGTAAAACCACTGCTAAAGTCTAGAAACGGTCATAACAAATCTTTCAACCTTACAACATGAAAGTCAGTTGATAATTTCTTTGTCTAACACCTAATAAAACTCATTCTTCCAAAATTGTGGAAAAGTTAAGCCCAGTCCTCCCTTATTATAAAGTTTCCTGTTACAAAGTTGCATGGTTTACACATATGTTACACTTTATTATTGAAAAAAGTACTCCTTATAACACCCTCTTTGTTGTAACACTCAACATACTGTGCCTCCAGGCTAGATATGTAATGAAAGCAAAATGAACTCAGACAGATTGTTGAGGAAAAAAGCTAGTTTCTTTTTAGTAGTCTTTCTAAAGCCTTTTTTCTTTCCTTGTAGCTTTTCATCATCTCAACATTTTGTTTCCACTGAACACTTTCCTTTTCTTTTTACATATTTCCTTTGGTAAATGAAAGATGATAGGTTGTTAAAACCAGTTTGTACTACCTTGGAAACAAGCACTTTTAACATACAACCCCTGCCTTCCAAAACCTTGCACAAATTCCACCCATAGGACAATGAACTGTACAGGACTTCATCAACCAGCTGCAAAATGCCACAGGAAATCTTTATTTTCCACTCACACATTTTTATGTTCATAGTCCCCTAAAATCATGAATATAGCTTTCTAAATTAGATTTAGGAATATTTCACAGTTATTGTTTCCATATTAAATGACACTGTCTTATTTTAGCAAAGATCTAGAAACACTCCTTTGAAAGGTCCTTAGTCAGAAATTTCAATGCAAGGAAATATAGGTTTAAAACTCTGCTTACTTTAACTACAGTTGAAATGTTAATATAATACAGGAAGCCTTGTTCTGGTATGCCATTAATCATTTCTAATATTCTAAGTTAGCCAGCAGGGATTTAAATTATGTACTATATGAAATACTGAAGATGCAAATTAGAACTCTACTCTCAACAATGTTGAGTGTCTTAAAATATTACAATACCAAGAAGAATTGGAAATATTTCTAGAACTGTAATTTAAAAAGTCACCCCATATTTATATGAGATTTTTAGTCTACGGCCATACCACCCTGAACGCACCCGATCTCGTCTGATCTCGGAAGCTAAGCAGGGTCGGGCCTGGTTAGTACTTGGATGGGAGATTTTTATTTTTGTAGATGCCACATAAAGAATTATGTAAGGATGTTCATAACAGCTCCATTCTCATTAGTTATATATATGTGTGTGTGTAAATATATATATATATAGCCTGTCGAGAAAGCATCCAGTTATGTAATANACAGTTTAAATGTTAATATAATACAGGAAGCCTTGTTCTGGTATGCCATTAATCATTTCTAATATTCTAAGTTAGCCAGCAGGGATTTAAATTATGTACTATATGAAATACTGAAGATGCAAATTAGAACTCTACTCTCAACAATGTTGAGTGTCTTAAAATATTACAATACCAAGAAGAATTGGAAATATTTCTAGAACTGTAATTTAAAAAGTCACCCTATATTTATATGAGATTTTTATTTTTGTAGAGGCCACATAAAGAATTATGTAAGGATGTTCATAACAGCTCCATTCTCATTAGTTATATATGTGTGTGTGTGTGTGTAAAAATATATATATGGCCTGTCGAGAAAGCATCCAGTTATGTAATATAAATAGAGACACTTATTGAAGAAGATACAAGAAACACTGTACATAGGACAATGACACCTCAGACCCCTTCGAAGCCCCCTTGGGACTTCGCACAGTTCTCCTAATCACCATCAGCTGCCCCATCACATTTACCTGAATCTCATTGATGGTCTGAAATCTCTTCCCTTTCAGAGGTGATTTTAGTTTCGGGAAAAGCCAGAAGTTTCAGGGCACCAAATCTGGGCTGTAGTGGGGCTGAGTTGCCTGGGTGATTTGATGTTTCTCAAAAAAACTCTGCACGAGACATAATGCATGAGCAGGTATGTTGTAGTGATGAGGCTGCCAATCACCAGCTGCCCATAGCTGCAGCCTTCTGAATCATCCAGATAGTTTCCAGAAGAATGTTCAAGCTTAACACAAAATCTGATGCAGACTCGTTGCTCTACTCGCTCAGTCATTTTGACTGTGACGGCCACGCAGTACACATGCTCACTCAGTGGCATCTACCACCCGCACTGACCAGTACAGTGAAGTCATCACTGTTCACACATGCGCATTCCAGTCCACTCTCCTTGGCTGCCAGGTGACATCAATGTCTCGCAAACTGTTCTCTTTATATTAACGCTGGACTTTTTCCAAACAGACTATATAGATACATAGATATATATCTCCTCTACCCAGAGTATTACTAATGTAATACTTTTAAAATACCTTTAACATTGTAGTAGTAAACACAAACATTAGCATAAATCTCTCCCTTATATTTTAAAATTTAAATCTGCAAGCAAGAGTTTCCACATAGAATGTGAAAGGGTTACTGAATCAATTCAAGAGAGACTGGGGGAGGGGAAGAGTGTCCACTTCCCACAGCAGTGTGCTCTGCAGATGAATTCTGGAACTGTTGGAGACCGTCATATCTCAGCGTCATTTGAATACAAAGTAGTCTTATGGCAATCATTTCCTCCTCAATTGAGTAAACTATTTAATGGCTCAGTTACTCCACTGTAATGAAGGGGACCATGACGGATATGACCAAAAATGGCCATCGGCTCCTATGGAGATGACCACATTTAACCGTCTTCTTGTCAAAGGCAATCCGGACCACAGACGTACATTCCCGTTAATACTCTTCCAGCCTTGGCATTCAGCCACCACAAAAGACACTATTACTTTTTTCAAACAACACCAAGAAACTTCGAACATTCTTTTCAGCCTTTCCCCACTGTTAGCCACAGTAGGCAGTGAATATTTAACCACCGAACATCAATAGTGCATGTAGGGAAGGAATGAGAACCCACCTTTCAGGAAAAGTAACAACTTTAAATGGCCACTTAAGAAATGAATTTGCAGACAACAGGGAACCCTCTTTTATAATCAACCCCCAGGAACTGAAGGTTTTATATGACAACATTCAGGAAGGCACTGTTTGAAAGTAACATTGTTTTATGGGTCTTGGACTAGAAAGTCTATAAATGAATACCATATATATGAGAAAAACCAGCACGGAATGAGACTCAATCCTATTATCCCCTTGATCTTCTGACTTCTCACTGTGGATCCATAAATGATCTCGAAAACAAATGAGGGAAGCTCTCCAATATTATAAAACACCTACAGGTTAATGCTCAGGCAAGGAACGGGCCCGCGCGCCACAGGGACTCTGCTCTCACGTTATCCTCCCGCATGTCGACCACATCTATTCAAATGTAGGGCCATGAGCTTCACTGGTCGAACGAGGGTTTTCGAAACCTTATCTGTGGATTCCCTAGAAGGAAAACACTGCTCAGCTCTCATCAGCACCAACATCCCACACCCACACAAAAGAGCAAGGCTGTGCTCTGGCCGTTCGTGCATCCTCCAGATGCAAAAGGCAACTTACTGATTCTTGGGTTCTCTATTTTCCTTGGCGGGCTTTTTATTCCAAAGAATTCAAAAATTTTTATTTATGTGACAATGTAATCCCATACAAGCTTATAGAAGTTATTTTTTGTAATTTAAAAAACATTCTACCATACTCATATACATTACTAATAAAATCTGTTCACCTCATTTACTGACAATTATTTTCCAAGCACACTGAACCTTTTCTATGCAGTATTTTCTTCCCACCTCAGTCACAAACGTGGGGCCACTGTGCTGTCAATCTTTATAATCTACACCGGGCCCACAGTATGTCTACACTCTTACATTAAACCTTCCCTGAAAAACTTCTACTTTTCTAAAGTTCCATCTGACTGAAAAAAATCAAAATAAAATAAAAGAACTGGAAGAGCTGAAGGAAAATGAGCTTTCACAAGGCACACAAAAAAAGAGAGAGATAAAGGGTTAAAAGAAGAAATGTCTTTTATACTACAAATTAAGAAATTTAAATAACTTTTTAAAATATATTTTATTGATTATACCATTACAGTTGTTTTATTCCCCCCCTTCATTCCCCTCCACCCACACACTCCCTCCCACTCCATTCTCCCCTCCTTAGTTTATAACCACATGTCTCAAGTTCTTTAGATTCTATATTTCCCCTACTATTCTTGCCCTCCCCCCTATTTTCTACCTACTGTCTATGCTATTTTCTGTACCTTCTCCCCCTTCTCCCCCTTCCACTCCCCTGTTGCTAACCCTCCATGTGTTCTTCATTTCTATGGTTCCGCTACTGATCTAGCTATTCTCTTGGTTTGCTTTTGTTTTAGGTGTGGTTGTTAATAACTCTGAGTTTGCTGTCCTTTCACTGTTAATATTTTTCATCTTCTTTTTCTTATATAAGTCCCTTTAGCATTTCATATAATAAGGGCTTGGTGATGATGAACTCCTTGAATTTGACCTTAACTGAGAAGCACTTTATCTGTCCTTCCATTCTAAATGAAAGCTTTGCTGGATAAAGCAATCTTGGCTGTAGGTCTTTGGATTTCATGACTTGGAATACTTCTTTCCAGCCCCTTCTTGCCTGCAAGGTCTCTTTTGAGAAATCTGCTAACAGTCTGATGGGCATACCTTTGTAGGTGACTATCCCCTTATCTCTTGCTGCTTCTAGGATTCTCTTCTTCATTTTAATCTTGGCTAATGTAATTATGATGTGCCTTGGTGTGTTCCTTCTTGGGTCCAACTTCTTTGGGACTCTCTGAGCTTCCTGGATTTCCTGGAAGTCTATTTCCTTTGCCAGACTGGGGAAGTTTTCCTTTATTATTTGTTCAAATAAGTTTTCCACTCATGGCTGTTTCTTTCCCCCTTCTGGTACCCCTATAATCCGGATGTTGGAACGTTTGAAGATGTCCTGGAGGTTCCTAAGCCTCTCCTCATTTTTTTGAATTCTCATTTCTTCATTCTTTTCTGTTTGGTCATTTTTTTCTTCCTTCTGGTCTATTCCATTGATCTGAGTCCCAGTTTCCTTTCCATCACTACTGGTTTCCTGTGCATCTCCCTTCATTTCAATTAGTTTAGCCTTCATATGTTCCTCTAATTTGTGACTAAAATCAACCAGTTCTGTGAGCATCCTGATTACCAGTGTTTTGAACTGTGCATCTGAGAGACTGGCAATCTCTTGGTCCCTTAGAGTTATGGGCTCTAGGGCTTTGAGTCCTTCTCGTGCCATCTTTTGGGCTGTTCGTGCCTGTTACTTATCAGGATCGGAGCCCTAGGTGTTCACCAGAGCAGGGCAACTCAGTCGCTGGGTTGTGATGCTGTAAGAGGGGGCGGGGTCAAAGAGGAGAAATGGTGGTTCTGTCTGCCGCCTACAGCTGCCACCACAGGTGCCACAGCTGCCACTGCCACCGGGGCCTGAGCGCTTCGTCTCCCCGCACACGAATGTGCCACCGCAGTCAGCCCTCCAACACTGGGTTCGCCCGCTGGGGCCTGCGCGGTCCGTCTCACTGTGCACGAATGTGTGACCGAAGTCAGTCTGCCCCACACCCTGACTGGGTCCGGACTGACTGCGAGCCTAGGTCAGGGGATCTTTCCTGCCCGACCTTGCTCCGCTGCTGGCTCCGCCCCTCTTACCATCCCGGTTGAACGGTTCATTGTTGTTGGACTTCCGTATAATTCAATTTTCTGTTCTTTGGCTGTGTCTTTGTTCTCCAAACCTTTGTTGTATTCAAACTTGGTTGTGGGAGAAGGCACAGTGTTTCTACCTATGCCTCCATCTTGGCGAAAGTCCTTAAATAACTTTTTAAAACTTAAAACTTTTCAATCCGTGAATGTTATCCGTGAATATCACATTTTATGCAGAAGAACACTATTATAACAAAAGGATGAATAACATGCAGAAACATAACTCCAACTAGATGAGAAAACTCATTATTTCCGCTGGTAAACCTGCCTGTGTAGGTGCTGCCTCTCCAGCACATGGGAAAGGACTGGAGCAGCAGGGAATCCGGGAGCCCTGCGTGTTCCCTCCACTTTGGCCACAGTGGGAGGCAGTAACTACCATAAGCCTGGCACTGTAGCACCGGCTCAACCTGTGTTTGTGAAAGAAGAAAACAAAACTCAGAAGCTGGCTAAAACAGGGGCATTAGCTAACATTTGTTTCTGTGAAAAAAATAACCCCTAAAGCCTAATGTGTGTAACATCAGTCCTGTCCAATCACATAACTGTTTGGGTGCGTTCACTCAACAGATACTCACTCAGCATCCGCTATGTGTAAAGGACCACGCCAGACACTAGATCCAGTGGAGAACGAAGGGCTTGGCCTCTGCCCTCATGAAGCTCCCAGAAAGGCCTCCCTGTCCTTCCTCCTGGAGTTCTCACCAACCTTCTCTCTAACTAGCAAGGCCCTTAAATAAAGGGTGTGTGTTAGAAAGAATATGGACTTCAAAATCAGGTAACTCTGGGTCCAAAGCCTCCCAATGTCCAGGTATGATTTGCAGCAAGACCCTGACCTTCGCTGAGCTTGCTTCCCAGTCTGGGAAAGAGTGATTAAGTCAGCTCCCTTACAGGGTTGCACGCAACAGCACAACACACTGCAATACAGGAGATAATAAATATTAGTTCTCTCTCCACATAGTCTTCCCCATAAATAATATAAAAATTCCTGGTAGAAAATCAAGATACAAAAGACAGAAATCTCAAAAAACTGCACATGAGAGGGGAGATGGGTATAAAAGGGGACTAAATCATAATGGGAAAAAATGCAATAAAAAAAATTTTTAAACTACATGGGAGACAACTTTCTAAGCTTAAAAGGAATGGAATAAATCATACAGGAAAGCAATGACTGGACCACATTAAAAAACACACAATTTAAAAGCCAAGAATAATCTGCCAAAAAGACATTCACATCAAGTACAAAGAAATCAGCCCATACTAAATAAATAGATCATATAATAGAAAAAATTTTTTAAAGATTATCTTTCAAGGAGTCCACCAGAATCATCCACACAACTGAACTGCTGAATCTACAGAACTTTTCTGAACATCCAATTCTCAAATCTGGCAATCCAAGGACCATTTTCAAAAACTCTTTCAAATGCAATATTGTGTATTAAACAAATCAGTAAGTGAGTACATGACAGAGAATAGTACACACACTCCAGCTGCAGTGAAACAAAGGAGAGAACACAGTTTCACGCTATAACCTTCAAGAAACGGCAGCCGTCAAGAAACGGAAACGCTTCCAAGAATCTTGACAGCTGGACTCAGAGCTTGGTGAAGGTGCAAACTCGGAACTCCACAAAGGCCGTGAAAAACAAAACACCTTACTAAACCTCTCAAGTCAGAGAAAGACCCAGAGGGGACACAGACAGCCTGGTGAAACGGAAATGCCCGAAATGCCAGAAGCTCGACCTTCACCACAGTCCCTTTCTACCAAACAAGAAGAGCGAATTTTACCATTGTTGGTGATTCTCTGCAAAAAGAGAAAGCTGTAGAGGCCATAAACCATAGAAATAGCAGTCAGGTGAAATACGTCCAGCCACAGTGATGAGTCCGGGGAGCAAGACGGGCTGGAGAGGAGCTGCCTCACCTGGTCCTGCACACCCCCCCCACCAGGGGTCAGGAGAAAGTTGTGCGGGGGGGACACAAACAGGTTCTGGCGAGGCCCGTCAAACAGGGAAAGGAACAAATGGGGGCGACTCTAAGAAAACCTCCGAAGTCTGAGAACATCTCCCCACCTTCCAAGATGAGCAGGTAACAGACCATCCAGGTGGCATGAACACTGATTAGAGACACTTAAGAAAACCGCAGAAGACAGGACAAAGGCCAGATCATCCAGCAAGGTGCCCTGGTGGCAGACACCCATTCCACCTGCCCCTCCCATCCCTACCGCCCCCACAGACAAGGGACAGGCCAGAGACACTAAGCAGCACCCAGCCCTCAAGAAGGTATGTCACAGAAAGGAAAATGAACTCATCTCTGACTGCAGGGGCAGAGGGGGACGCCAAAGCAAGGGAAATTCACCAGCTCCTTAAAAAACAAAGCAGCCCCCCAGGGGCTGGTGAGGCGGAGCCTGAGCAAGACCAGAAGAGATGGGCCTGACAAACCCACGAACACACTGCAGAAAAATGGCAGGGAGAAAGGAAGATACCATACAAAAAAAGGAAAAACAGAGCCAAGAACCAAAAGAGAGCTCTCAGAAAACATTTCACACTACTGAGCAGTTTAAGAACATAAATTAAACTTTAAAGGCGGGCAATAGCAGGCTGATGTGGCAGGCTGCAGAACAAAACCAACAAAATAAAAACTGCACCAAAACCCTGACGCTCTGTATGTAAATCAGCACTGTCATAACTGAGGGACAATCTGTGAACAAGTGAGACATGGTTTGGTGTCATCTACCCAGTCTCAAATGCCCTGTGGGCCCATCCACATAACGTGGACAGGAAGTGAAGGAACAAATGCAAAATGACTCTCAGAACGACTTCATGGCAGTAAATCTCAAATTCCACGGAACAGAAGTCATTCACAAGCACTGTTCCAAGTACACAGACTAGAAAAGGAACCTGACTAGGCAAGGTAACCAAACAAGCAGAAGGCGTTGACTGTCAGAAGTGCTGCTGTACACACTCCCCACCAGTCCCAGAGGGCCCGTACAGGGCCCGCCCATCAGTCCCGGAGTTCAGGCACAGACAGTCCCCGCCTGTCCCAAGGTACCAGTGCAGGGTACTCCCCACACACCTGTAGACACCATTACCAGAAATCCTTAGGTGTGATTCAGACACACAATACATGTAGCTCAAGAGTTTCCAGAGTTTAAAATGTACACAGTTTTTAAATCACCATATGAAATTTTTTGCCATTTTAAAGAAAAGGCAAGTGTGACTTGGAGTGCAAAAACTGACAGGTAAAATATATCTACCACCAAACATGTAGGAATGTCAACTACCATGCTATCTCTGCTGCTTACAGACAACCTACATAATGTCTTTTTTTCCTTTGCTAGTAAATCCATGTGTTTACAACTGAAGCAAAATGAGGACCAATATTTGATAAATTCTTCAACTGATTCCAAGATACAGTCATAGGGAGTGAAAGCTTTTCTAAGAAATACATCTATTTAACGTATTTATTTCCACAACTTGCTTACAGTCCACATGATACAGCGCCAGACTTTGCATGATAAACACATGTTTTCCACGTTTGTGCCCTTTTGATGGCAGGATAGCTGAACCCCAATGAGATAAAATTACTCGGGGTTCACTCAGAACACATGGGCCGCAGTCCATGGGGCCCTGGAGCACAGTCAGTGGCCGTGTTTGGGCGATGGCAGCATTATTTACTTTCTCTTTTCTGCAGGCCCATATGTTCAAATGTTCCTTTGTGAACATGGTTACTTTTTAACCCGAGCATACTCATGTTGGTTTTGTGAGTACTGAAAGGGAGAAGAGGATGAAGCAAAAATCATGCCCAAATTATTGCAAGTTCCACTCTATCTAGCACAAATCTGGGGACATGACCACCATATCTATGCACACCAGAACTAAAAACGTGACGAACGGCCTTGAAAAGCACTCAGCTAAACTGAATTACAACAGATCTCTAAATACAAACATCTGGAGCACCGGTCTCCCTCAAGCCCCCACAATGAAGCCAGACGAGGCTGTGGGCAGCCCAGAGCAGAGCACACCCTGGATGACTTAGCCCTGACCCTCTGCCCCCACCACGGGCTGCCTCTCCCCATCAGTCCCAAAGCAGCACCAGAGAAGTTCTGGGAGAGAAAGAGAAATCAAATGCAGTGGACATGTGCACTTTCTTGGCCACCCGACACCCATTCCATTCTCTTTGTCAACGTTATATATGTGGGTCTGAGGTGGCCCCTGTATCCTGGACCCATGCTGTTTACTTCGTCACAACAGGCTGACTGTGAACTCGAAGCCCACAGATGCTGAACTCAAATTTTTAGATCTCCAATTGCTTTAAATAGAGCCCAGGCGAGCATATTTCTAGCCATTTAGCATGTGCCTGCTTAGCATGGCCTGCAAAACTGCACCCACCACCTGCCTGCTAGCCACAGAGACAAATCCCAACGCTGTTTTGGGAGGCTGTGTCACTGCTGCCCATCGCAGCTCCCTGACAGAGATGCCCATCCTGCATCTGAGCAATGTCACCTCGGCACCGGGCCCCACTCGGCGCCCCCATCCCATGGAGGTTTCCTGCCCTCTCCCCCATCTGGGTGGCTGTCCTGTGTCGCTGTCTGTGGAAGGTGTCCTACTCTGAGGACCTTCCCTCATGTGCACTCCTGTCAAAGCACACCCAAAATGAAGTTCACGGTGTGCCACTGCCATATGACAGCCTCGTCTTGTTCCTAGGTCAGTTCCAGAACCCTGCAGCTGGCCACAGGTAACTGCTCACCGCCATTCCACTGAAGGGCCACCCCTCCCCACCCTTAGTCTCCACGGTCAGAGGGGGCCTGACCAGCCCTTAGTCTTATTCCAGTGTTGACAGTGACTGGCTCAGAGATGGAGAACCGGTGCCAATCAGTTGGGAAAAGACCTTTGCTGAGTCTTCTTGGAGGAAGGCAGGCACTTCTTCACATGGACTAGAACCGGGGAAGTAAGACTGGGCTTTGATGTTAATGGTCCTCAAAGACTTAAGTGGGCTATTACCAGGTAAGCTCAAAAAATAAATATCCTCATGTAAAACAAAAATGTCTGATCAAGAAACATAGAGATGCCTATAGGTAACAACAGTGTATTATACTTAAAAATCTGTAGAGAGTAGATCTCACGTTAATTGTTCCTACCACAGTAAAATTGTAATAGACAGACAGAGAGATAACACATAGAAAGACAGACCGGGCCCTGGCTGGTGAGGTTCAGTGGATTGCACATCACCCTGCAAACCGAAAAGTCGCCTGCTCAGTTCCCAGTCAGGCACACTCCTGGGTTACAGGCCGGAACCCTGGTTCCGGGGGTGCGGGAGGCAGCCAAAGGTTTCTCTCTCACATCACTGTTTCTCTTCCTCTCTTTCTCTTTCCCTTCCTCTAAAATAAATAAATAAAATCTTTTTAAGATATATGGATTAAATAAATAAAAGGAAAGTGAAAAATGTTGGAGACGGGTGAAAACTGAAGAAAGAACCATATGATGGTCATAATCTCTAATGGAGTTTTTAAAAGCCTTTTCCCATAAACCACAAATTCATCATGAAAAGAAGGCAACTCAACGTGACCAAAGCACAAATCATGTGATAAGAAATAAAATCTTAAGGAACAAAACTGGCCCTTCATAATCCAAACAGCATAACGTTTCATTAAAAACACATTCCAGCTCGTCCTTTCAGAAACTCCACAGGAGGCGTTTCTCTCCCCAGATCGAGATGTCGCCCTGCGTCCTCAAACGGCCCTGGTGGAGCGGGGCCCTCCAGCCGGGGCCTCCCCACTCTCTCCCCTACACAGCCAAACCTCTTCCCGAAACAGCTTTCCTTCAGAATCTCTGCTTCTCCACGGAGTCCTCACTTCGGGCAACTGGACTGACACTGCTATCCTTCTACAAAACTGCTCTACGTATGACCCACACTGACCTCCAAATGGCAAAATCCAGAGTTTTCCTCTCAACAAACACACCGGCTGCTTGACCTCTGACACTGCAGACTCCCCTCCCACTCCGCCAAAACTCTCTCGCCTCCCCACTGCACGGTACCTAGGGCACACTGCGTCCTGCTCTGGGAAAGAGCAGCCGGGAGTTAAGGAGGCCTCTTGGCCTTACTTGGGGCTTCCAGCTATAAGTAAAAAATCAGTTTAGTAGCCTGAGAATACCAAGGTTTTCAAATCAAAGTAAAATTTTAAAAGTGCTCCAAAGTCTGAAAAATACACTTCCCAAGAGGAACAAACTATCCCAGGAGAAATCTGAGTGGCCCATTGCATGGGCACTGAAGGCTTTATACCAAAGGCCATACAACTGCTCATGTACAAGAAACTATAATTAGTAATCTCCAGGTCAAGGTGGATAAAAAATGAAGAGCTGAAATAAAAAAGGGAATGGCACACTTGCCCACCCTCATGTACTCCCCTCCCCTCAGACACACAGACACACACACACAGACACACACACACACATTTAGCCTGAAAGAGCTACTCTACCCCCAGGGCTCCAGCATAAGTTGGAGTTGTAATATCCATCTCTATTCTGGTTTAGTTAGTTCTTAGTCTGTATTGACCCCCCCGCCCCCGCCAACCAGGTTGTAAGCTTCTCGAGAACATAAAGTACCTTTCATTCATCTGTTCACTCCAAGAAACTAGTACAGTACCTGAGCACTCAGAAGGCTCTAAGGGCATGCACACTGGATGGATGGATGGAAGAACAGACAGACAGACAGACAGACAGAGAAGGAAGTGATGCATGCCAAACTTGCTTCAGTCCCTGAAAATTCCCACACATCTCCAAAAAATCAGCAATTTCATTTCAGCATCCCTGTCACACAGGAAGATTCCTATACATGATAAGGTTCATCAACCTGTCACAGTCCTACAGGGCAAATTTTGGGTAACTGAGGATGTAACTAACTATAGGGTCTCAAAGTCAAACAATGAGCAAAGGAAATTCTCGCTCAACTATCTTGACGGTAGCAAGACACATCACAGTAGCTAAGCATGTGCAGTTGTTATTCTTAAACAATAACATTCCCTCTTCCCTTTGCCACTGGCTCTCTGCCAGTCAATACCTCCTTTTGCAGATTCTGAACTGTTCTAACACAGAAAGCTTGTTAACCAGGTAAAATGCCATGTCCACAACCATCGGAACTGTAGTGACACAACAAAACAAAATCAGAGAAAAATCTGGCAGAACTCATATGTTCCTTTTTTCAAAAACAAGTAGTTCAACTTACCAAACCAAATAAATTCCATCAAGTTTGCTAACATAGTTTAAAATCAATTCAAATCCACCTTTCAAAATTGTTTCGTATGTTTCCAAACCATAATTTGATTGCCCGTGCTATGCCATCCATTAAATTTTACAAGCACTAATCTGTCAATAGCATGAGAAGCAAAGATAAACTAACGTTTTTATAGATACTCACAGCCACAAGTCCCTTTAAAATAAAAGTGGCTTAGATTCAAATCAAACAAACTACAAACACTTTTTAACTTCAAGACATTGCCCTCCACCCCCTCTGTAATAAAAAAAAAAGCCCAATACAGCCATTAATAATGACATTTTCGTTATTTCCCTCTAAAATGTATAATATGGAAAATGTTGTAATTTAAATTCTGGAATGGTATGTAGTAGCCTGAATAATGGAAGATATGAGGCAAATATTCTCCAACTAGTTCATAAAACTAGAGTTCCTATTCCTTTATCACTTCTTCCTCATTAATAAACATTGCACATGGCTGAAGGTAAAACCAAACCTTACTGCATCAAATGCATGCACCTTTGAGTTATTGCAAATGTATAAAAGGTGCTTTCAAAAGATTTGACAAGCAAAAAAAAGTTTTAAAAAACAGTACTTAACTTTTTTACTAGTTCCAAGTCCTATATTATCCCCCCACCTATAAGTTGTCAGTGCTGGAAAAGGGTACTTTTCCTATTAAGCTGATTCGACATGTGCTCCATAATCTACGAAGAATCAAAGTCAGGCACTAACTGTGACCAGACCAAAGCACACTCCTTGGTAATGGGACGGTTTTGTTTCTGAATTAGGAAGAGGGTACATTTACTCACAGCCCAGAAAGGGAAGCAGCTCAGCATGATCAACAGCATGAGCTTCTGGAGGCAGAGTCTGGATTAGAACCCCTCCGTTGCCCCTCAGGAAGCACATCTGAGTACGCTTCTCAGCCCGCAGAGCACTGGGAGCACTGGGAGCACTGGGAGCACTGGGAGCACATGGCAAGCACTTGGTCGGTGCAGGGCGGGATGGCAGCAGCCCAGGACCTGCAACTTGGCATCACCTGGGAGATGGTCAGAAATTCAGGCTCTCGGGTACAGTTCCAGACTTACAGAATCAGAACCTGCATCTTCATAGAGTTCATTTATTTAGTTTTAGGAAGAGGGGAAGGGAAGAAGAGAGGGAGAAAAACACCAACGTGAGAAACATGGGTTGGTTGCCTCTCGCATGCGAGCCGAACAAGGACCTGCCCCACAACCCAGGCATGAGCCTGGACGCACTGGAATTGAAATAGAACCGGCAACCTTTCCTTTGCTGGGACGAAGCTCAACCAACTGAGCCATGCAGGTGAGGGCTGAAGCTGCTTACCAAGAGCCCATTCTGATCTGAAGTAAATCCTGCCCCAGTCTCCCCCGCCAGGCGTGTTACCTTTACCTTTCTCTCTCCTAAACTCCAAGGGCCTTCTTCTGCCCCTGTAACTTGTTTCTGAGCCTATGCAGCCCAGCTGGCTCACTTCTGCCTCTGTGACTGTCTAAATAAACTTTCTCTTATGAAAAGAATATAATGATAATAATAAAATAAAATTTAAAAAGCACACCTAAATGCATTTTTACATTATATTCAGACATTACCTACTATAATTAATTTTTAAAAGCCACTCCATTACGTTTTTGCAAGTTGGATAAGGTGCATTTATTTTCAGTAAAAGGCGAAGTATTAGCTGGGATCAAAATTCCTCCATTTTTGATTCCTAACCATACTTGACTCAAAAGCAGTACCCAAGGCTGTAGAGGACTGCCATCTAGTGGTGGTTCATTCTGATGCACACACCAGAACCTCCACTGCCTTCCATTTGTTTAAAATATGGCCAGGTTTCCTTTTTACCTAATTCCTTTCTTGAGGACTGCTAACATAGTTCCCCAACCTAATAACTCCACAAGAAGCCATCATAAATACCGAGAAAGGTAAAAGGTGAGGATTTTTTTTAGCGTCCTCTTTAAAATTCAGATCAAGTGTAGGGGAGTTTTCACACAGGAATGTCCAACCTGCAGCCTGAGGGCCACGTCCAACCCAGATGGGTATGAGTACGGCCCAACAGAGCAGTAAATTTACCTAAAATGTGATGAGATTGTTTTGTGATGATGGGTCACAATGTATTTAATGTGAGGCCCAAGACAACTCTTCTTCCAGTGTGGCGCAAAGACGCCAAAATGTTGGACACGCCTGCAAGAGATGATCTGCCCACACCTAGGAAAATACACATTCAAAAAACACTAGAGCCCTGGCTAGTGTGGCTCAGTGGATTGAGCACCAGACTGTAAACCAAAAGGTCACCATTTCGATTCCCAACCAGGGCACAGGCCTGGGTTGTGGGCTGGGTCCCCAGTTAAGGACCTGTGAGAAGCAACCAATCAATATATCTCTTGCACAATGATGTCTCTCTCCCTCCCTTTCTCCCCTCTTTCCCCTCTCAAAAAATAAATAAATAAAATCTTTTTTAAAAAATAAAGAAAAAGAATACACTAGAGATGGGCTTAGAAAATGGACTTTCTTTTGGCATATGTATATCTTGGAGTGACTTTTATTTTCTGCTTTCTAAATTCTGTACTTTTTACAATTTGTTTATATAGTAGTTCAGCTTCCAAATTGAGAAAAAATATTTTATGACCTTTTGACTAAATAACTCTATTCCTACACTTTATCCTAACAAAATCATCAGAAAGGCGGACAAAGATCATGTTTAAAGATATTCATTCAAGCAAACAAAACTAATCTTCATAGCTTCATAATAACCCACTGAATCCATGCATCAAATCTTAGTTATTCTCCTTTATTACACAATTTAATCACTTCTCATTTTCTACATTACAAATAAATGCACATATGTAGATACAAAAGGAAAGAAGGGAGGGTAGAAAGGGTGAAGAAATAAATGAACATAGGGCAACTAGATATGACTGTTTCGCATTTTGGATCATTTCCTCACATGCATTCCTATGCGTCACATTTCAGCACCCAAGAACATTTTCATGGCTCTTAACAACCTTATAAGAGTGTCGTATCATTTTACATGGCCACGAGCAATGTAGGACAGAGACACCACAACCTCTCTAGCATTAGGTTTATCCCATGGCTAATTTTTTTAAGTTTGATTGAGATGTCATTTACATACCACCCTTTTAAGAATGTAACTTAATAGTCTTTAGCATATTGACAGAAGTATGCAACCGTCACCATAATCTAATTTTGGAACATTTTCATCACCCCCAGAAGAAAACCAGTAGCAATAACTTCCCATACCCCCAGGAACCTCCCCAATATGGCTATTTGTACTAATTTACCACCCCACAATTTTTCATGTTTTCTTGTAGATATCTCAATGATAAGTGTTTCAAACTCATGAAATGAAAAAAATCCCTTCTGCTACTCAGCTGTTTCTCTGTTTCATCTGTAATACTCTGCTCAACCACAGGAAAGTAAAACATGTCAGAATATCCTCCTGTTTCTTCTGAAGGTACTTTTTAAGTGTAAAGCATAATGTAAGCACTAAGAGAAGGCATCATATAATACAAAGTTATCTGTTCTTTTCAAAACAGTGATTCTATTGCTTTGGAAGTCCATTATTAAATTGAGCAAAAATGAGACACAAAATCAAAGAATTTATTTTTCTTTGATTAATTTAAAACTTGTTATTTTATTACCTGGCAATAAAGTTTAAAGGACAGTACAATCTATAAAAGATGACATTTAATATGTGATTTAAAGAACTGTCATGATGCTACCAAAAAAAATCCTATTCCCATTTAGCCAAAGCACTTCTTTCTTGTGTCTTGGTTTTTGGACTTTAGATATACAGAATTTAGCAATTTGGCTTTTGGGGATTTCATAGGCAAAAAAAGAATTGAAAATGTCAATTAACTGAGAGAGGCCTAGGTCTCCCAATCATGTCAGACATTTTTTTAAAGAACAGTGAAAATTAGCCCTGGCTAGTAGAGCTCAGTGGATTGAGCATGGGCCTGCAAACCACACGATCATGGTTCGATTCCCAGTCAGGGCACATGCCTGGTTGCGGGCTAGTTTCCAGCAGGGGACTCAGGAGAAGCAACCATACATTGATATTTCTCTCCTTCCCTTCCCTTCTAAAGATAAATAAATAAAATCTTTTAAAAGAACAGTGAAAATTAGTTTCAACAGCTGAGGCTGGGAGTGGACATTTCACTGACAGAAGTTAGCCTCTCATCAAATTTTAGCTCCTTCTGTCCTCTATTCACCTAACCCTAGACATCACCCATATTTCTGAAATAATTCCTGTTACTCAAGTTAAGAAATTATGCATTTCAGCCCAGTGTTTTGTATTGTTTCATGTTAATTATTCAAATGGTTCTTTGCACATTTGAAAGACCCCCAACTGCTAACTGGTGTGCTCAAGTTCACCCATTCCTTACACTTACCTCTAGGCATGACAAAACTGAATTCACAGGCCCTGCCTGGTGTGGATCAGTGGATGGAGTGCAGGCCTGCCAACCAAAGGGTCACCGGCTCCATTCCCAGTCCAGGCACTTGCCTGGGACTCAAAGGCCAGGCCCCCAGTGGGAGTCGTGTGAGAGACAACCACACACTGATGCTTCTCTCCCTTTCTTTCTCCTTCCCTTCCCCTCTCTCTAAAACTAAATAAACAAAATCTTCTAAAAAACCTGAATTCAAAGGAATGAAAGATACTTCCAAAATAAAGTTGTTCTTTCCTGTCGCTAAAGAAAAATCTAAAATAGGTAGGCTACTTTTTAATACAATGGCCAATCAACTCATACAAACAGCAGCCAGAAAAAGGTGAATGTGTTACAAAATCCTTAATTGCACGTTCTGTGGGGGCACACAAAAATCACACAAGTACGCGTCACCCGTGGGCTGCTGGTCCTCCAGTGTGCACCAACAGCTCGACGACGCTGTCACGGAGGAGTGAAAGGCATTAGCTTCTACACAGAAACCCTCCAGCACCCACAGCGCCGGTGCCCAGAAGCAAGCACCAAACTGCAGGCACTCTGAGGCTCTGGGACTAGGGCACAGGCACTGCAGGTAGCCCCTGTGCTACCTAGAAACATTTACCCCCAGGGTGAGAGGAACCCAGCTGCACTGAGCTGATGTTGGTAAAGGTGATGGCTTTGTGACATTCAGAAAAGACACCCATCCTCTGGGGGCACATGGCTTGAGGAGCAGGATCAGGCCTGCAGTGCAGCCTTTCCCGGCCCCCAGGCCAGGAGCCCTTGTGCAGATGGCCCTGGAGAGGTTGGGCAGCCTGGCCCTCACGGGAGCAGGCGGGGCAGGGTCCCCCTTCAGTGAGATCAACTTCTTTTTCCAGCAGGGGGCAGGCACACAGCTCCACCACGAGAAAGCTCCATTTCCACCAGCCCGCGAATAAAAGACAAACTCCGAAGAAAGGTCAGTTTTAGAAATGGCTCCATAGACCATATAAAAATGCTGGTTATAAGAAAATCAAATACATTCAGGTTTAAAGTTTTTCCTTAGCACTTTCCTTGGGTATTTGAATATAAAGCTTTTGGTAAAACATGTTTAACTCTTTCTGAGATTTATACCACATAGTCATCCATTTCTATATGGCCAAATACAGTCTCACTCAACATCACAAATAGTTTCTTCAACTGTAAGCGAAACAACATATAATGGGACCAATTTCACCAGAGGCTAACAGAAACAAAAGTTAAATTTCTACGACATTCCATCAACATTACAACTAAACCACATTGAATGAAATGATGTTATCTGAGGACCTGCTGTATTCTAAATCTGGTACTTGCAATAACACATTCACAAATAAATGCAAATTACCTTTTACACCACCAAATGACCCATAAGTCATATTGCAGGCCGTTCTCTGAAGATTATGTTCATACATCAATTTGATTTGATATTGGTTCCCATGCTCCACATTACCCAAGGTTCCTAAGGAGAAAAACAAATCCTTGTATTGCTTTGTATTTGTGTACACTAAAAAATATTAATTTCTTCTCCACCCTCCACACCAATTCCAAGTCATTGGATTTCAAAAAATTGTAAATGACCAAACACTGAAACATTGTGTATTATGAACAATCACCACACCGAGGACAAAGAACGCCAGCACAGTTAAAACGATTTCGTCCCAGCTGGATTACACCACCGATGAAATACACCCTGGGTAACACTTTATTGTCTATTTTCATACTGTCTGAGTAAAGTGCAATTATTTAAATAACAACAAAACCTTCCAATTTCAGTTCTGAAATAAACGAGATTACATTCCTGGCACTTACAAGCAACAATAGAGCAAAGATACAACTAACAGTGTCTAGGGAAAAAATTCCCCACACTTGCAAGTAATTCAATTTTCTGTCCCAACTTGCAAAATACTCAAGCCCTAATGCATGATATTCTAATTTAATGGAGAGAGTTTTCTAAAGCTTCCTTCAGCAAGTAAATAAGACAATGATGTTTTATTTTAAGTCTGACAAGAAGAATCTCCTTAAAAACAAGGAAGAATGCTTTCTCTGCCTTTAACAAATCATATGTGCTATAAACACTTCCTAGTTCTTTCCAAATAAGAAAAGACTATTTGCCCGTATTGTACTCTCTGTTTGCTGGCCTTTCTAGAGTACTTACAGTTGAAGCTATAGCCCAGTGATCAGCTGGGAATGATCAGGGTTAAAAGAGGTGTTCAAAAGAAAACAGATTAAGAACACAGCTTTTTCCACGAACACATATCTTTCTCACTCATTTGAAAATGTAAAAGTTAAAGAAAACACTATATCATAAAGCCAATAAAACAGTCCCCAAACTATACACCATTAGATCATTAAAACAACCTAAATATAGATGGCGTGTGCACACACATACAGACAGACACATGCACTCACAGGAGCATTTGCTTTTTGTCCAGAAGGACTGACCAACATTCCCTGAGGTTGTAAGAATACAAATATTTCTATTTCCATTTTAGAACTGAGGCATCATACATTCAAAAAAATTTAAGTCCTGGCTAGTGTGGTTCAGTTGGTTGGAGCATCATCCCTTAACCTGAAAGGTTGCAGGTTCAATCCCCAGTCAGGGCACAAGGTGCAAAAGAGAGGCAAACTGATCAATGTTTCTCTTTCACACTGATGTTTCTATCCCTCTCTCCCCGTCTCTTTCTCTTTCTCTAAAAACAGTAAGCATGTCCTCAGGTGAGGATTTAAAAAAATTAATAAATTTCTCCCCAAATCACACAGCTGGTAAAGGACACAGTACTCAAACTAGGCTTTTAGATCCAGAACTATACATCCTGGTACCTGGCTGTCCCTCACTGAACCACCCCCCGGTACCTCGGGGAGCCAATGACAGTTTCCCCGAAGGAGAAAGGTATGAAGAATGTCACTTCCACCTCCTCCTTTCCCACCCTGGCTTTTCTTACTCATTTGGAAGGTGGAGGAGGGTTGGAAAAGAAAAACTACCAGAGGAGGACTTCTTGGGGAGGAATCACTTCTACTCAGATCTGCACCCCTGAAAATGATAATAATAGGCTCTGCATGCCAATAAAATAGAAAGACTCAAATTTTCCAGCTAACCCTGATAGGAGATGAAAGCTTTCTGGAGTGCAACGGGCAGTGAAACCAGTAAGGTAAAGACTGAGGGGAAATAACCACCACAAGAGCCCCATGGGGTAGGGGGTATGGGGAGCCACCAACCAAGTAACTCCCGGCATTAACCTAAGAAAAAGAAGTTCCAAGAAACATTTGGTTTGTCCCTACAGAAATTACAAATTTCATTCTTCACCCAAAAGCAGATCACACCGTCTGAGTAAAGAAAGAGCTCACGCATGCCCACCAGCCGAAGGGTCAGCGGGTGCAGGGCTGAGCAGGGGACACCACACAAAGCGAACCTGCCGTGATATGGGGCCTGCATCCTGACAGCGTGCTGCTCACACTGGAAAACTTCCACATTTCAGGTGACAGCACTTGAAAACTTAGCTGTGTGACCATAGAGAACAGGACGCACTGTGGCCAGAGCTACCATTTCATAATAAAAGTGGCATGTGAAAATCTAAAACCTCTGGCCATTTTTTCCCTAGAGAAGCACCAATGACAAAAGATTGAAATTACTTACACAGGTTCTGCCCTTGGAGATACAGACTGAATATAGTAAATATATACCTATAATTACAGTCTACATACAGCTAAAGTTATTGTAAAGTTTCATCAGTTAGAAAGGAAACAGATATTAGAACATTTGTGCTGTTTGACCTTTTATAAACAGAATCTGATTTAAATCTTTAAAAATCCTATGAGAAATCAAAGGTCACCCTGACAACAGTTTGGAGACATTTCAAATAACTGTTGAAAAACCTAATGATGTTAAATAAAATAAAAACCTTTACAGAGTAAGTTAAAAGGTTCATTGTGTGAAATAACCAAATTAGATTATATAAGTCTGTCAAAAGTAAGGAACCACATGTTTTTGCCCTCTTGTGGCAAACATTAAAATTCCATAAATATGTCAAGTACTCAGTAAATGCTTGTTGAGAAGTACACAAGTTTTGGGAAAGAATATTTAAGAGGACATAATCAGTATGGCTTAAGCTCACGCATCTGCAACCACTTACTCAGAAGCTGAAGCCCACCCCAAAGGAGCCTCAGATGACACATGATGTTCTCTCCCCCTGAGTCTGATACGGTGAGCTACCTCCAGGCCAGCGGGGGTAAGCGCACTGCTGAGGACACTCACCCACCAAAACGAAGTCGGCACAGTAGCCTCTGACCAGTAAGGGGTGTCTGGTGTGTCCAGAAGGCCTCGTCTAGTTTGCTTCAAATCTTTTCTAGCCACACACAGGGTATAAAAGACAGAAAGTAATTGGGGGGAAGGATGTCAAGTTCAGCGACACTTGCATCTGCTGACACCAGTGGTTTCGCTTACACTAGAGAATGCTTATGCATCCCCCGTTACAGTTTAAATGTTTATGCATCCCCCGTTACAGTAAAAGCTAGGTAAAAGTTCAGTCAGAAACTTCAAGAAATATTTTTCAAGAACAAAACCATGAGCCCTGGCTGGTGTAGCTCAGTGGACTGAGCGCGGGCCTGCAAACCAGACGATCGAGGTTCGATTCCCAGTCAGGGCACATGCCTGGGATGCAGGCCAGTTCCCAGCAGGGGACTCACGAGAAGCAACCATACATTGATAGTTCTCTCCTTCTCTCCTTCCTTTCCCCTCTAAAGATAAATAAATAAAATCTTTTTTTATTTTTATTTATTTATTTTAAATTTAACTCTTATTCAAGTACAGTTTTCTGTTTTATATTCCCTGCCCTGCCCCCCCAAATAAAATCTTTAAAAAAAGAAAAAGAACAAAAACATGAACTTCCCTGCTTGTGAATTTAAGCCAAGCCAGGAAAAATATACAGTCAGACTACAAATATTCTAAGAGGCTGCCGAAATGAGAGACAGAGAAGGGAAGAAAGGCAGTCTTGATGCCTCTTCATCCCCACAGAACACACAGCGTGTGAACAAATGCAACGCACAAAAGAGCAATAAAAGTCACCATTCTCGTAACGAGAAACTCTCATTTTCAACACTGATTTGAAGGACATCCATGTCCCACTGACAAGTGCTGAGCAAACATACCAGTTTCTTTCCATGGGCTTCTTTAATAAATGTACACATTTACCCCTGGCTGTGCCCTATACCTGAGTGCAGCTGTAAAGGCTCCTGTCTTCAGACACTCACCCACTAAAGGTGGCTGCCTTGGCCACCAAAGGGAAAGCCAAGAGTCTAATCTAACTTCTAGTTCTCAGCATGCTTCCCTCTCCTGCCCTCTCGGAGCTGCCACGGGGCTCCCAGAAGGAATCAGTTCTCTAACAAATATTCAGGGGTGACCGTGGCAGGACATCCTCTTCTGTGGTCCATGTAACACAGTTAATGAGAACACTAGCAGTCAACGGGTTTACAGTGGGAAACAAAAGAACGGGATGCACGCAGTGAGGCAGTCTACACCATACCTTCCCACTGACTCTGCGACACTCAGTACTGGCCCTCCACCAGGAGGAGCAACACCTTTCATCCTGAAACCAGTGAGAATGTTTCACGGTGACTGTGAGAGGTGCTATCCAGGCCTCTGATGCAAAAACAGTGGAAAAGGAAATAATAGTGGTAACAGAGAAGGAAAAGGAAGGGAGAGAGTAATACGAAGAGAATAATAATGAGCCACGAACAATTGCCTCAGCACTACCTGGAAGTTAGTTCACTCATTCATTCAACCAGTATGCCTACCGTGTACCACGTGCCAGTTACTAAGCCGGCCTTAGGGACCCAACAGACCTTCGCCCCGGAAAGAGACTGCCTAACAACATCCAGCTCAGAGATGGGAAAAACAAATCGGTATTTGAAATGAAAGCAAAATACAAAGAAATCCAAATCCTAAAAGGTTACATTTACAGCAAACCCCAAAGATGCGTATTATTTGGATAAAGAATAGGCCCACAGACTTTGGGTTTATTATAGTATGAATAAAAAAACTTCCCAATATTGATATCCATAAAAATAACTCTCTCAACTTGAACTAAAATTTATCTAATAACAGAAATAAAGCTTTTTAAGTTACCTTTTGTACTTAATAAAGGCCAATATGCTGAAACCATTCCACATTTAACTACCATTCTTGCACCCAGAGAGCAGTGTTGAGAATGAAACCTGATTAAGCACCAGAGAACTGCCCTGAGGTGGGGTTGAGTGAAGAAAACCAGAGGCCAAGAGGCAGAACTATAAAGAAGCGGCACTTAGGTTCACCAAAGAAAATGTACTTTAAACCACTATGACTCGGCCTCTGATGAATTTGTTACTGCTACTGAATATTCCTTAAGACTGAAGTGTCCTAAATACCCAGAATTGGCCCCTATTAGTCAGAGCAATCCTAGACATAATCCTTGAGAGAAAGGGGATTACAAGCAACCCTCTACAAGAATTTTAAGTATACACAGAAATAGCAGAAACAAGGAAATGTAACAGCCTAAGCACCCAAAAGAACAAATGAACAAAGGGAAAACTCTAACCAATGAACAAAGGGAAAATTCTAGCCAAGACAGCAAATACTTGGCATGACTGGTGTGACTCAGTAGGTTGAGAGCCAGCCTATGAACTGAAAATTCACTGGTTCAATTCCCTGTCAGGGCATGTCTGGGTTGCAGGCCAGGTCCCTGGTTAGGGGCAAGCAAGAGGCAACTGATCGGTGTTTCTCTCCCTCTTTCTCCTTCCCTCCTCTTATCTCTAAAAATAAATAAAATCTTTAAAAAATAAGAAAACCTTCAACCAAATGTCTTGTGTTCTCTACCAAGTCAGCATTAGAGAATATCTATTCCTTCGCAGTATTCAAAAGCCCAGACTTCTGATCAAGATGGAGGTGTAGATAAATACACTTCGCCTCCTTACACAACAACAGTAAAAATTACCAGTAGACTACAAAACAAATATCACCCAGATTCATCAAAAATTGAGCTTTATGGAAGTCTAACAACCGAAGATTTAAAGAAGCCACATTAATTCAGACAAGTAGGAGGGGCAGAGACACGGCGACACACGGAGAGGTAGAGAGGAGTGGAGAGGCATGGAGACACAGAATGGCGTGGACAGGCGGCAGAACAGGAGGTCTCACATTCATGTGTGGCAGAGAAAAATCAGGAAGGATATCTCAGGACCAAGGGATCCCAGGCCCAGGGATCTGGCCTGATCACCCAGCCCAGGGTTCCAGTGCCAGAAAGATAGGTCCCAATAACTTCTGGCTGTAAAACCAGTGGGGTTTGGGACAGCAGAAGAAACTCCAGATTCTCAGAGGACTCCTCCTAAAGGGCCCATAAAGGTCTCAGGACTTATGCAAACTGACCCCCTCTGGGATTTAGCACCAGGGCAACAGCTAGAAGGACAACAGTGGCATAGAGGGAGAAAGTGAAGTGACTGGCAACAGGGCCAGTGCCAGGAGACAGCTTCCTCCTAGGAAAATCTCAGAAGCCAGGCAGAGGCATTGTCCCCTTACTGAGTCCTTGCCCACACAGAGCCACAAGGCAGTGAAACAGGTTGCCCTATCCTGATGATTACCTAAGGCTCTACCCCACACAATTTACAGGTAAGCTTTTCTATAATATGCCACACTAATAAGTTAGGGAGTGAAAGCACCCCTACCTAATACACAGAAATAAATACAGGGAGGCTGCTAAATTGAGGAGACAAAGAAATATGGCCCCAATGGGGAAAAACTCCAAAAAAAGAACTAAACAAAATGCAGATAAGCAACCTACCAGACACAGAGTTCAAAAACAATGGTTAACAGAATGCTCAAAGAACTCACTGGGTACTTCAACAACATAAAAAAGACCCAAGCAGAAACGAAGGTTGCATTAAGTGAAATAAAGAAAAATCTACAGGGAACTAACAGTGGAAGGGATGAAGCCAAAAATCAAATCAACAATTTGGAACATAAGGAAGAAAAAAAGCATTCAGTCAAAACAGCAAGAAGAAAAAAGAATTCAAAAAAAATGAGGTAGACTAAGGAGCCCCTGGGACATCTTCAAATATACTAACATCTCAATTATAGGTGTGCCAGAAGAAGAAGACGAGCAAGAAATTGAAAACTTCATTGAAAAAGTAATGAAAGAACACTTCCCTGGCTGGTATATCCCCCCACACCTAGCACTTTTCCTCCCTTGGAACAGTAAAAATAAAAACCCTTTACTCTCAGAAGGAAGGAAGGAAGGAAGGAAGGAAGGAAGGAGGGAGGGAGGGAGGACAAACTTCCCTAATTTGGTGAAGGAAATAGACATACAAGTCCAGGAAGCACATAAAATCCCAAACAAGTTGGACCCAAAGAGGACCACACCAAGACACATCATAATTAAAATGCCAAAGGTTAAAGATAAAGAGAGAATCTTAAAAGCAACAAGAGAAAAGCAGATAGTTACCTACAAAGGAGTTCCCATAAGACTGTCAGCTGATCTCTCAAAAGAAACATTGCAGGCTAGAAGGAACTGGCAAGAAGTGATGAAAAGCAAGGACCTACAACCCAGATCACTCTATCTAGTAAAGATATCATTCAGAATGGAAGGGCAGATAAAGTACTTCCCAGACACAGTCAAGTTAAAGGAGTTCATCATCACCAAGCCATTATTGCATGAAATGTTAAAAGGAACTATATAAGAAAAAGAAGATGAAGACTATGAACATTCAAGTGGCAACAAATTCACAACTATCAACAACTGAGTCTAAAAAACAAACTAAGATCGCTTCTCGGCCTTTTGGCTAAGATCAAGTGTAAAAAACAAACTAAGTACCCTGGCTGGTGTGGCTCAGTGGATCATTGAGTGCAGGCCTGCAAACCAAAAGGTCACTGGTTTGATTAATTCCCTGTCAGGGCACATGCCTGGGTTGTGGTCCCCAGCCAGGGGCATTCAAGAGGCAACTGATCGATGTACCTCTCACACATTGTGGTTTCTCTCCCTCTCTTTCTGCCTCCCTCCCCCTCTATCTACAAGTAAATAAATAAAATCATTTAAAGAATAAAAATAAAAAACAAAACTAAATAAACACATAAAAAACAAACTAAGGAAACCACCAGAACAGGAACAGAATTATAGATATGGAGATCATTTGGAGGGTTATCAGCTGGAAGGGGAGAATTGGGAAAAGGTGCAGGGATTAAGAACTACAAATTGGTAGGTACAAAATGGACAGGGTGATGTTAAGAACAGTATAGTAAATGGAGCAGCCAAAGAAGTTACATGCATGACTCACGGGCATGGGGCGGCAGTAGCGGGGGTGGACTGCTAGAAGAAATGGGGGTACCAGGCAAAGGGACACAAAAGGGAAAAATTGGGACAACTGTCATAGCATAGTCAATAAAGTATATTTAGGAAATAAAAGTGTAAAAATATATAAATAAATAAAAAGCCAATTTTCAGCCCTGGCTGGCTGGTGTAGTTCAGTGGATTGAGCGCGAGCTTGCAAACCAAAGGATCGCGGTTCAGTTCCCAATCAGGGCACATGCCTGGCCAGTTGGAGGCCAGTTCCCAGCAGGGAATGTATGAGAGGCAACCATACATTGATATTTCTCTCCCTCTCTCCTTCCCTTCCCCCTCTAAAGATAAATAAATAAAATCTTTTTTTAAAAAGCCAATTTTAATAGAAATTTGACCTTAGAAAAATATGTTTCTTACCTGAGACTGAGTAGACACAAAGTTTTCTAGAATGCAGCACAGCCAAATGAAGCATTTCAGTACCTCTGAAAAATGGGAAAAGTTTTAAAAGTTTAAATATTAGTTTCAGACATAATCAAAAAATTACACAATAATTTTTACAGGAGATTATCACCACAGTCTACCAGGAGTAACCTAAACAGTTCACTAGATGACATTTCAAGCTGAAAAGCAAAGGTAACCAACAGCCAGTTTGACAGGCCCAGAGGCTCAGGAGCTGGGCTCAGGAGCTGGCTTCAGATGGAAGCCCAGGGAACCCCCCGGAGGAGGCGCCCAGAGGCCCCTTCATGAGCGCTCTCCCACAATTAAGAGACCCCCGGCAGGCCCTGCCTCTCCAGCTCATTGACCTGTGACCTTCAGAACCTCACTTAATCTCTCCAAGCCTGTTTCCCCTTCTGGAAAATAAGAGGTTTCAATCGCACGAAATGAAATCATGTGAAAGCACCTTGCAAAGCACCACAGAATGCTAATCATTATTAAATAACAAGTGATGATTTTAAACAGCATGTATGACTTCCAGTTGTGAACGTAATGAAAGGCACTAAAAGTATTTCAATTTGACCACTGTCACCACTTCGCAGCCCTGCCCTTCTTGAGTGGTTTCGAGGGGCAAGGAAGGCAGGGTCTAGAAATCCAAAACCCAAAGTCTTCAAGGGTCAAGAGAGTACATATAAATGAGTAAAGGGTGTAAGTGGCTGGGACCCACTGAGGCTGGGGCCAGGCTACGGCAGGCCACTACTACTCAGGTCCAGGCCTGTGGAGATGGATTTTATGTGACATTTCCTGGTTCAAATGTATATACATGTAAATGAGTTTATTTGAGCCACGCTGATATCATACACTGCAGAGCAAGATCTCCTCACGGTTCTTAAATGCTGGCAAGTCTTTTCAGTGCCAGACACATCTGCAAGCAGGCCTCCAGTGTGTGATCTGCAGTCCAGAGATTCTGTTCTAAACGACAGGGCCTGTTGTTGAAATCTGAAGTCCTGGGGTAGGGTCCTGACTCCGTACCTTGATATTTGTGTGATCATTCGATCTTTCCGAAGGCTACTCTCTCATTTAGAAAATAAGGATTATATTAGATAATACCTGCAAAACACTGTCACAGTGAATATATAAATACCACTCACTGTACTACCAGAAAATGTAAATATACACAGTGATCAAATAATCAATATTGCCTTCAAAATTTTTTGTACATGCCCTGAACACTCAAAACAATTTTCCACCCATGATGAAGAGACAGCAAAGCGTGGAGTCAGGCCGATCTGGGTCTGAACCCCAGCCATGTGACCTAAGGTCTGAGCTCCCGAGAGCTTCCTTATCTCGGAAGGCAGAGTAAGAGACAGCACTAGTTCATTAGTGTTGATACAGTATCCACTCACTACGGTTAACCCCCTCCCTTCCCACAGGTGAACACAGCAGTGGAGGCCACACACAGGGCTACTGGGCAGAATAGCTGTCACAGCACTTCCCTTTTTGAAAAAAAACAGAAAGGCAAACATGCTTTTTAGAGGCAGAATCCTTTCATCTCCTTATGGTATAGACCCATTCTGTATAACATGAGAGAAGTACACCGGGGACACCTTATCACCACCAGCTCTTAGACGGAGTAGGTATTTACCAACCACGTCAGTCGCAACATCTCCCCCTTCACCCTGTCGCAGTACGTCCATGAAGCAGCTTCCCTCAGAACGAAACACAGCAAGAAAAGAAGGGGAACAGTCAGGTTTCCCAGCAGGACTCAGGGCCCTGAAGAAATGGAAGCTGGGGCCAATAAATTATGATGAGCAGCCCTGGCCAGGCAGCTCAGATAGTTGGAGCAGCATCCTGATGCACCGAGGTTATGTTTGATCCCTGGTCAGGGTACACTCAGGAAACAACCAATGAGCACACAGATGGACGGAACAACAAATCAAAGTTTCTTTCTCCCTCTCTTTCCCTCCCTCTGTCCTTTCCTCTTGCTCTCTAAAAAAATCAATCAATAAATAATTTTTAATTATGACGAGCAAATGGAGTGAGCCAAAATTCAGAGCTCAGGGCACTCCCCAACCAAAGACGGCAAAATGGGGTCAAAAGGAAGAGGCAGAGAAGACAAGACCACCACTGTCTACATAACTTTCCACAATGGATACTTTTATAAATGATTAAGAAGCCCAGGCTTAAGGATGAAATATTGCCATTTGCAACAACATGGATGAATCCTTAGGGTATCATGCTAAGCAAAATCAGACAGGAAAGGCCCTGACTGGTGTATTTCAGTGGGTTGAACACAGGCCTGTGAAGCAAAGGGTCGCCAGTTCAATTCCCAGTCAGGGCACATGCCTTGGTTGCAGGCCAGGTCCCCAGTAGGGGACACATGAGAGGCAACCACACATTGATGTTTCTCTCCCACTCTTTCTCCTTCCCTTCCCCTCTCTCTAAAAATAAATAAATAAAATATTTTTTTAAATCAGACAGGAAAGGACAAGAACCATATGCTTTCTCTCATATGTGGGATATAAAACAGAAAGCAACATAGGAACAAACAAAACAAAATCATAAAAGGTTACCAGAAGGAAAGGGTAGGGTGAAGAATAAAGAGAGTAAAGGGGGTCACATGTTTGGTGACAGAAGGAGACTGGACTTTGTGGGTGCTGAGCACACACTGCAATACACAGATGATATACCATAGAAATGTACACTTGAAACTGATACAATGTTATTAACCAACATTACCCAACAAACTTAATTTAAAAGAAATACAGATTTATTTTAAGAAAATTTATGTATGAAAATAAGATGAAATCAGCACTACCATCAGTAAATAAAAAGCAGTCATATTAAACAAAATATGAACTAATAAACAATTTTCTAAAATAAGCTCTTATATCGCTTCTCGGACTTTTGGCTAAGATCAAGTGTAGTATCTGTTCTTATCAGTTTAAAATAAGCTCTTGTAAGGGAAGACTTAATTTTGTGGGTTGATCTGGCTACTTTTGAGAAACTAAGGACCTCTCTACCCCAAATATGTAATTCATTTTAAAGCTTCAAAGCTATGTGCCAAATAGCATAACTGTTACTTTGCCTAATTATTTAAAGAGATACTTATATAAACTGGACATTTAGTGTTTTAAATTTTTTTTAAAGATTTTGTTTATTTATCTTTAGAGGGGAAGGGAAGGACAGGAGAGAAATATCAATGTATGGTTGCCTCTCACGTGTCCTCTGCTGAGAACTGGCCTGCAACCCAGGCATGTGTCCTGACTGGGAATTGAACCGAGATCCTCTGGTTCACAGGCCTGTGCTCAATCCACTGAGCTGTACCAGCCAGGGCTGGACATTCAGTGTTTTAAATGAATACTTTCTATTTGGTTATTTGGTTATTTTCAAAAGCTTATCTCTTTTCCTTTAAGTTTCTGATCCATCAGGAATCTTAGGTCTATTACTATAAAAATTGTCCTAAGTGATTTGACCTTAAACGTACAGGTTTCCACATTAAAAAAAAAAAATCAGTAAATGAGGAACACCTAGGTGACAATATCCAGAAAATATATTAAATTCATGGATAGTCTTTTCTTCTTTAAAGAACCCATAAATGTGACACAGTGAGGGACTGATATATTCCAAGTAAAATAAAACACCCAAATTTGTGGGCTGTACTTACGAAACGAATTTTCCTACTTCCACTTGCAGTATTGGATCTTGTAGGTGAACCTCTAGAAGCAAATCTTCAGCTTGAGCCCCATCTCCTGTTTTCATAGGGTGGGGGTTAAAGATTCGCAGGTACCCCATAAAGCTACCCACAATTATTTTATCTGTGGAGAGATTTTTTTTAAAAAAAGAATTAGGAAAAAGCAAACAGCAACAATATTTCTTTGGAAATAAACTTTTTAATGTTAAAAAACAAATCTAAGAATTAAAAGAACTGAGTCTTGCTTTGTATACAAAGCCCAATCTGCCAACAGAACATGTCAGCAAAGTGAGCTTACTTAATAACATACAGCTTTTCAAAAGTAGCTTTATATTTACCAACAGTCAAATGTATCAACAAATTACATTTTTTCCAAAGCCTCAATTTGGTTATCAGTAGTCATAATTTAACGTGGTCAAAGCAAGCTATTTTATCAAAGGACTAATATAAGGCTATAAACTGATTTAATCAGAACGTCAACTGTACATCAGTTGCAGCTGCTGGAAACACTGTATTAAAAAGCATTCTGACACTCTGACCCATGTAACTCAGTTGGTTAGGTGTGGTTCCACAAAGTGAAAAGTTACTGGTTTGATTCCCAATCAGGGCACACACCTGGGTTATGGGCCCGCCCCCCAGTCAGGGTGCATGCAAGAGGCAGCCCATCACTGTTTTTCTCCTTCTCCCTTCCTCCCCCTCTCTACAAAATAAATAAATAAAGTCCTCATTTTTTTTATAAAAAAGGGATTCCTAGATCTCACTGTTAACCAGTGGACTCTACCTCCAGTAGGTGTCCCAAGAAAGATGGGCTGAGGTCCTAACCCCAAGTACCTGTGACTTTATTTGGAAACAGGGTCTTTGAAGATGTGATCAAATTAAGATGAAGTCCCAGTTAATCAGGTGTGTGATAGCACTCTATCAGTACCCTTAAAGAAGAGAAAACTGAGCCAGAGAGGAGAGTGCCAAGTGAGGACATGGACATACAAGATCCTGTGACAATGGAGTGACAATGCAGGCAGGACATGGAGTGAAACATCCACCAGCCAAAGAAGACCAGGAGCTACAGAAGCTGCAAGAGACAAGGGTCCTAGAGGCTTCCCAGGGAGCCTGGCCCTGCCAACACCAACCAGACGGCCGCGAGGTTGGAAAAAAACCTAGTAGCCGGATTACACTGCCAGGTGACCAGTCACAAAAGAGAAGGGAGCCCCCAACATGACTTCTTCAGGTTACCATACAATTTCTTCTACTTTTTCATCCTAATATTTTTTTTTAAATTTTCCTTCTCTTCTTCATCTCAACTACATACAGGTTGTGAACACAGATGGTACATACCACTTAGTCTAGAGGCGGCAGATACCGGATCGTGGCCATGACTGAATCACAAGAGAAAGGGGTAGCACCCAGATACGCTGGTCTTGAAGGGCCAACGCTCCCTGAAAATGCCCCTGAGGCAGCAGGGCTTCCCCCACTGCAGGAGGGAAGCCCACGTGCAAGTGCAGTGGTACCAGGGACAGCTGCCCGAAGGAGGCCTGAATGCTGAGCAGCTAACCGGTCAACGGTCAACGGAGGAGCTGTCTTTCAGTCAGCCTTATGTGCTTTCTACTGATCCTTGCATTGAGCTCTCCCTCCGGGCCACAGGTTGGCACGTATTCCCACCTGGACCAGGCAGATTCTCCCTGAAACCCCCACTCTTGTTATCTGTCTTGAGGGTCTGAGTCTTGAATTGAGAAGAACTGAAGGAGAGTGGGAATCACCTTAAACACAGTGTCTAATTTCAACAGGGATCTCAAGATGAGCCTGGGATCCTTATACATATTGAGTCAGCTTCACCTAAAACAGGATGCCTAACAGAACCCCTTCCCTCTCAGATCACTTCAAAGTAGGGGTCAACTGGCAGGCCTGCCTCAGCTTCCCAGCCCGACTGGCAAACTCCTCTTCCTCTGTTCCCACCCTCACCTTCCCGCCTTGTGCCACAGTGAAAGATTCCTCACGCCGGAGTCACATTAACCCTTCCGTCCGCACACCGGATCCCATCTCTGACCGTCTTCTCTGGATGCCTGCTTTATCAGTGATATCCTCCATGTGACCCACTGAGTTCTGTCCACCTTCCTTACCCAACATTGCCCCCAGCCATCACCCTCCCTCCTCCCCTGCACCCCTCAGTTGCGTTAACGGCTATAAACACTCAGTCTTCCCACCCTCCCACTCCCTCAGCCAGTGAAAATCTGATTTCATTACCATTGCACCCACTCATCCACCCTACGCAAGGGCAGTAATGAACCACTTGCTGCTGAATGGCATGGAGCCCCTTCACTCCTCACGTCACCACACCTCACCTCCCAGGTCCCAGCCCCACGCCCTTCTCAGAATCTATCACTGACCACCCTTCCCAACCCTCCCGCTTTAATGCCCTTACTCTCCGGGCCATGGTGCTAAGGTTCCCACCCTCTTATTCCACCTTGTCTCCCTGCATTTCACCCATTCTCACAGCTGCAAACACAACCAGCACTCTGCTCCCTCCCAAAGCTCTACCTCTGCTCTGCCTACCAGACATTGCATTCTCAAACAGAGCATGTCCCAAACTTCTCCCATTAACCTTCCCCTCCGTGAGATCAGCGATAACAACACCTAGACTTTAGCATGCCACCATTCAACTTGAGAGCTTGTCAAAAGTGCAGATACCTAAGCTCCCCTCTTATCCACCTACCCCCAGAGAACACCCTCCTCTAGGGTCTTGTACCTCTGGAACAGAAAGTCTTCATACCTAATAATCACCCCAGGACAGTATGACACACAGTGGTCCAGGCTGTGAGTGACAAAAACCAGTGTTTTTTTTCAATGTGGGACACACACGAGACGACATGTACAGTGGGCTTGGGTGAACAAACGAAGCAGCTCACAGCTGGTCCACGAATTGGGGGGAAGCAACACGTCAGCATAGTGGGACCCCACTGGTGGCACCCCAGGGATGGGACCGAAGAGAAACAATGAGTGCACAGTGTGCTAGTCAGACAGTCAGGAAGTGCGGTTTACAACCCACAGGGGCATTAGATCGTTCAGAAGGAAATGGCTTTGAAATTGCTCTCTCTGGCAGGTATTTTCATGGTGTGACTCTTTTATGTTGCCAAATAATAGGGGAACCGTGAGCTTTCACAGAGAGTTGGGCAGGAGGCAGGGATGGCAATCTTTGAGGACCCTCCCAGGAGACCCACTGAGCGGAAGGCCTTCCAGTCTCCCGTCACTGAGAGAGCAGGGCCCGACTGTCCTCAGAAACAACTGGGCAGGTGCCCCCTGAGCTTTAGTGCCCCCACTCTTCCTCGGCAATGTAGTTTTCTCCTTGCACCTTGTCCCCCAGATTCACTGTTTTCATTACAGGCAAGAAAAACAGAGTTAGGAAAAATGTAAGGGGACAATATTTAGCCACACCAAACAAAGGAACAATCATACTGTGGTAAGTATTCTTTTCAAGCCCTGGCTGGTGTGGTTCAGTGGACTGAGCACTGGCCTACAACCCAAAGCATCTCCAGTTTCATTCCCAGTCAGGACACATGCCTGGTTGTGGGCCAGGTCCCCACTAGGGGGCACACGAGAGGCAACCACACATTGATATGTCTCTCCCCCTCCTCTCCCCCCCTTTCTCTAAAAATAAATAAATAAGATCTTTACAAAACAATTTTAAAAAACAAAATTAGTGCATAATTATGACAGTTCACTTAAGTTCTATAAAATACATTATTTTAAAAGGAAAAAAAGGAAGTTGCTTTTGTTTCATCCATGTAATGCTTTGCTCCAAGATGCAGGGGCATAAGTTACTCACCTTGTCCATTTCCGGTATTGTCAACATCGCCCAAACACAAACAGCCTTGATCAAATTCTTCTTTTTCTCCCAGAACAGTAGACCACCAATCACGGGCTTTAAATAAGGACATCTTTGTTCACTCTAAAAAGAAAAAGAAGTGTACTTATAATTAAAAAAATCCACTTCACACACACAAAAAAATCCTCTTCACAACATGAATTATGAGTTAATTCTCTCTTAAGGCATAGCAAATTAAATTTGTACAACTTTGACAAAACCAGTGCTGTATTAACTTTAATTTTTTTGTATTTTTGTGGACCTATATGAAACACAAATCCAAATGGGTAGAAGCATTAATCAGATGTTTTGCAAGGACGTTGGGAAGCCAGGCTAAGAAACTATACATGTGTGTTGGGCCAGTTCTCTCTTCTGGGAGATTCAGTAGACAACTGCACAAAGTGACAAAAAAATTTTTCTTGGGAGGATCAAGATTCTGATTCTACCATCACTAGTTAGCGCATAATTCCTCAGCAAAATACCCGACTCTCTCCAGCTGGTCACGGGAAAGACTGCAGCATCTCCCGTCACACTGAGTCACAGAGGAGAGCAGACAAGATCAAGTGCCTCAAACGCCTACCACTGGAACTCGCATGGGACAGGTACCCAGAATGCACTCACTCCCTTTCCCATTCTAATTGTGGAAAAGCAAGATGAAAAAGGAGAGTCACACCAAAAAAAGAAACAGGAAAACTGGGTCACGGGCCCATTTATACCACTCACTACCTGTGTGTCCTCAGGCACCCACATCACCTCTCTGTGCTTTGACTCCTCATCTAGAGGGGGAACGTGCCCACCGTACCTACCGATGAGCTCCTGATAGGGTGCATGGGAATGCCCACTGGCCCTTCTGAATGACTACACAGCGCCGCATACCCTGGGATGCCAGGAGAGTCAGTGGCACAGAAATGAGGCTTTCCCTGAGGCTGCACTGATTTAAATGATAGTAGAAAACGCAGGCAATTCTCCCTATTCAAGGAAGCTTGGTTCCATAAAGTCACATGACAAACACTGAATTAGCAAATACAGAACCACTGGTCCTGGGGAAATGCAGTGTGAGGTGGCCACGAGCTTCCAGTCACAACATTTTCACCAACCAATGAACACGTAACTTTTGTACGTGTGTGTTTCTGTTTAAAGCCACTTTATTGTTGATTCATCAACATTGAACTCAATGGCCAAAAACACTAAAACTCATTTGAATGAAGCTTACATGTATTTTCTCCATAAGGTACCGACATCACAGCATTCTTACACTTAGGAACATTAGACAATAGCATGACACTTGATTTTGCACAGCAGAATCACCAAAAACACAAACAAGCATGGCGCTAAAGAGGCCGCGGAAAGGATATCTGCTTATAGTCTGAGAGCTAAAACAAGGCAACAGAGTCGCCACTTCGCACCGGTTGGGCAAGTGCGCATCAGGTGATCAGATTTTTGCCACTCTGTGCATGACCATGAATGGCCCTTAAAGCACCACGAGTATTGATTTTGGGATCGTAGACAAAATTTAGCAAGTGGGCAAGCTTACAAATACAGAATCTATAAATAACGAAGATCAACTACTTTTTTAAAGAAACGTAGATCAACCTACTTCCTTTTTTAAAGATTTTATTTATTTTTAGGCGGGGGAGAGAGGGAGAAAGAGAGGGAGAGACACATCAGTATGAGGGAGAAATAGCAGTCAGTTGCCTCACGTGTGCCCCAAGGACGGAACCCCACAACCCAGGCACATGCCCTGAGCAGGAACCAAACTGGCGACCTTTTGCTTTGCGGGACAACACCCAACCAGTTGAGCCACACCAGTTAAGGGCTCAACCTGCTTCTTAAAGGAGGCCTCCACAGAGGCTAATCGCAGAAACCAAGGCAACTGGTTTTCTTAAAGCTGGCCGAAAAACTAGCTGAGAGGACAAGGTGGTGACAAGTGCAGACTCTGAAAGCAGCATGAGTCTGCATCCCTGCTCCACCAGTAACAACCAGGCAACCGGGGCCAGGCTATTGAAAGCTCCCGACCTCTCCGTGCTTCAGCTTCCTCCTCTATACGATGGAGGTAAGAATGGTGCCATGAAGATTAAAGAACACAAAGGCAGCCTAACAGATAGGAGAAAATATTTGCACATCTGTATCTGATAAAGGGTTAATATACAGAATACACAAAGATCTCATATGACTCAACCCCCCAAAAAACTTTTCAATGGGCAAAGGACTTGAATAGACATTTCGCCAAAGGAGATATATAAATGACCAATAAGGCCATGAAAAGATGACCATCATAAAAAGATTTAATCATTGGGGAATTCAAATCAAAACCATAGTGAGATACCATCTCATACCCATTAGGATGGCTATTTAAAAAAAAAAAACACACAGAACCCCGGCTGATGTGGCTCAGGGGACTGAGTGCCAGCCTGTGAAGCAAAGGGTCCCTGGTTAAATTCCCAGTCACAGCACATGCCTGGGTTGTGGACCAGGTTCCCCAGTGTGGAATGTGCAAAAGGCAACCACACATTGATGTTTTGCTCCCCTCTCTCTCTCCCTCCCTGCCCCTCTGTCTAAAAATAAATAAATAAAATCCTTTAAAAAACACACACAGAAAATAATCATTGTTGGCAAGGATGTGGAGTGACTGGAACTCCTACGCGTTCTTAATAAGAATGTATACTGGTGCAGCCACAGTGGACACAGTATGGTGGTTCCTCAAAATATGAAAAATAAAAACTACCAAAAAATAAAGATAAAAATAAAAATTACCATATGATCCAGCAATCCCGATTCTGCATATATATATCCAAAAGAACTGAAAGCAAGTTCTTGAAGGACACCCAAGTTCACAGCAGCATCGTTCCCAACAGCCAAAAGGCAGAAGCAACCCAAGTGTCCATTGATAAATGAACAGAAAAAGAAAAGGTGACATACACAGACAATGGAATATTATCAGCCTTAAAAAGGAAGGAAACTCTGACACATGCTACGACATGGGTGAACCTTCATGAAGCTACTGAAATAAGCTGCCCACAAGGACAAGTACCACATATTCCATTCACAGGAGGTACCAAGAGCAGTCAAATTCACAGAGAGCAGAGCTATGGCTGTCAGCGTTTGGGGAGGGGAACATGGGGAGTTGCTGTTTAAGGCATATAGAGTTTCAGTTTGGCAAGGTGAAGAATTTCAGAGATTGGCTGCACAAAAATGTTAGTGTACTTAATTAAATCTACTGAACTATATACTTAAAAATGGTTAAGATGGAATATAGTAGTATTAACACAACACGTGGCACATAATAAGCACTCAATAAACATTAGCTATTGCTCTGGTTTTTACCCTTTTTTAAAAAATATTTTATTTATTTATTTTTAGAGGGGAAGGGAAGGAGAGAGGAAGGAAACATCAACGTATGGTTGCTTCTTGTGCATCCCCTGCAGGGAACTGGCCCCTGCCGGAAACTGGCCTGCAACCCAGGCATGTGCCCTGACTGGGAATCGAACCGCGATCATGTGGTTCGCAGGCCCGCACTCAATCCACTGAGCTACGCCAGCCAGGTTTGGTTTTTACCCTTTTCATGATTGTTTTTAAAACCTACCTTGATGAAAAATAACAAAAAGTCCTTCAACATGTGAATGTTTAAACAAACTATGATACATTCGCCCCATAGAATAAAACTCGGCAATTTTTAAAGTCAAAGTAACAATTTGGATGGATCTTAAAGGACATGATGTTGAGTGAAAAAAACACACCCAATCCCCAAAAGCCACGTATTAAATAATTCCATTTCTATAACACTTTCAAAACAACCAAACTGAACTGATGGAGAACAGATCGCTGGTTGCAGGGTTCAGGGAGGGTGTGACTTTAAGGGGCTAGTACAAGGAAATTTCTTTGGGATGATGGAAAAGTTCCATAACCCAACTTTGGTGATGGTTTCTTTCTTTTATTTTCTTAATGTTTTATTTATTTACTTTTAGAGAGAAGGTAAGGGAGGGGAAAAAAAGAGGGAGGGACTTCAAACACTGATAGGCTGCCTTTAGCACGCCCCCAGCCAAGAACCGGCCCACAGCCCAGGCATGTGTCCTGGGGCATCGAACGGGTAGCCTTTCCCCTTTCACTTTGGAAGACGATGCTCAACCAAATGAGCCACGCCAGTCAGGGCACTGGTGATGGTTTCATGGGATAAGTTTTAATTCCTTAGAACTATATTTCAAAAAGGAAAATGGATGTGATATAAAACCTGGTGAAATTGAAGTAAGATGTGTATAATATTGTATGAATGTGAATTTAATGGTTTTGATAATTGGCATTATTAAGAAGCCACTATTTTTGCAACTTCTATGCGAGCATAAAATTATTTCAAAATGACAAGTTTAAAGAAACAAATGACACAAAAAAGAAAGAAAAGAAAGAAGGAAAACTTCATTCCAGACCCTCTTTTTATGCTAAAAAAGAAATGAGTCAGATATGGGCAAGATACTAAAGAAAGTGAAAGAAAAACACATAGCAGATAAACTTTTTTTTAGCAGATAACCTTATAATGAGTTTTAATACACATGCAAGGGTTTCAAAAAAACATCTGCATCCCTTGTTATTACTAAGAGCACTATATAACCATATAAGTTGTCAGATGACTGAGCTTCGAACCTGGCAACACGTATTCAAAACGTGTAATAATAAATACTTTCACACACTTTCACACACTCTCACTGGAGTTTTTATTTGAGAGGGAAGTAACAGTATTTAGTAAATGTCATGTATTTTCAACACACACTCCAGATACATTAGAAAATTGTAATATGCCACACTTGTTGGACCACCAAGATGAAGGTACATTGTTCTCGTGCCCAGAACAGAAAATGACTCACATGCAGCATCATTCAGGGCGTCCCTAGGACGCACAGCACTCAGCATAAAACCAGCATCGCGACAATGACTTGTTACAGAGATACAAAGGATACAAAGCCTAACCAGGAAGAGGAAAAGGTGCATGAGGTGGAGTGAAGGGGGAAGTCTGGAGGAAACCCAGCACAAGCTTCCAAGGTGGAAGGACTGGGCTCTGGGGCGAGAGGTAAGGGAGAAGAGGAGGAATGTGCCAGAACTCTGAACAGCAGCTTCAATGAGATCAAAGGAAAACCAGGATTGATGTCTGGAAGGAAGTGGAATCTAGAAAGTGGATGTAGAAAAAGAGAGTGACCATCAGTATGAAATGCTGCTGACACATCATGAAGAATGAGGACTCAGGGGGCAGGGGTACAAGCTCCACTGGGAGACTTGGCCAAGGACAGAAATCAGCAGGCTCGCCCACAAGCAGGGCAGGCTTTGCACACATTCTGCGTCAGCCAGTTTAACAAGAGTCTTGAAGAGAAGGGAAGATCTGCTCATCAAAGGGGTGTGACCTTTGTCTTCACAGGGTCTGCCACAGAGCACACCAAATACCCAAGCAAGGATGAAAGAGATGAGTTTTTCCCATCAGTGCTATTGAATGACATAAGGGACCACAAGAGCAAAATGTAAAAAAGCAAAATGCTTACATAAGGGACCACAAGGGACACAGCTGCAGCTGGAATAGAAACACACATAACTGGGCCCAGTGAAAATAGGTTTTATGCAAAAATGGCCTTAAAAACCTTTGTTAGTCAACAAACTTTTTTAGCTTGCTAGAATAAAGGGGAAAAAATCTGCAATGTAAAAACTAACTCTCTGACATTGTAAATGGAAATGTTCTACATCATGCACTAATTTCTCCTGGTCTTCTGTCATAAAATTAAAGACGTTCCTTGATTTAAAAAAAAATAGCACAGGCAACACTGGCTTCCTTCCTGTTTCTCCCACTCAGTGGATGTCCCCTTCGTCACCTGGCACTTCGTTGGCTTCTGAAAGTCCTCCTTCCCCGGGTGGTTTAACTCCTTGCGGTCCCTGGATGAGCAGCATCAGCATCCCCTGAAAGCCTTCCAGAACTGCAGAACCCCAGCGTGCCCACGCAACTTCCCAGGTGATTCGCATGCACCTTAAACTGTGAAAAGCACTGGCTGAACTGGCAGCTGACAGCCTACATGGATGTTTTCTTAAGAGTATGGCACTTCTTCCCTCCCCACCCCACCCTTTTCTTTTCCTGGGACACCTGCCACAAGTTACCTTTCCAAAGCTTGAAAAAGACTCATTTTTTTCAACTCACAACACTTTAACACTAGAAGGCATCCATCAACCAGCTGCTCCTCTCATTCTACAGGAGAGATCCAGAGAGGTTATGACTCCCTGAAGCCACACAACCAATGGCAGAAATGGCTTCAGCACACCGCTTCCTGGACTCTAGACCCCTGTCTTATTGGGCTGCCACTTCCTGCAATTTAATTGAAAAAGCATAGGTCAGTGAAAGGATTTCTTTGTTTTGCTTTATATATATTTTTTCATTTACTGATTTTTTGAAAGACAGAGGAAGGAAGAGAGACATCAGTTTGTTGTTCCACTTATTATGCATTCTTTGGTTGATTCTTCTATGTGCCCTGACCAGGAATCAAATCTGCAACCTTGGCATATGGGGACGACACTGCAACCAACTGAGCTACCTGTTCAGAGCCTACTTTATGATAATTTTTAAAAGGAAGTAGGGACAATGCTAATTGAAACCTAGGTCCAACAAATGGCTCTTCCTCACAAGACCACAACTACCTTAAGTCCACTTTGATCCCAGGGCAAAACACAGGTAATGCATAGCAAAACTGCATAAATTCCATTATATCCAAATTCTTCACACTGGTTCCCCGTGTGCTGGGTGGTATGGTGTACCATTGTGAAGGATAATTTATTACATAAGGACATAAGGACTTATATCTTTAAAAAGTGAAGGAACAAGAGGAAAACCAACAAGTTGGGCTGATGGTCAGTACCCAGTACTAGTTCCCAAGTGCTTCTCTCTGATTTGAAAGACAGATGCACAGGAAGGCACGCTGCCAACTCTCAAAAAAGCGAGAAACCAAACACTCACTCCCCTGTGCTCAGCTGGCATACCACTTATTCCCTTTCCAAAAACTGCTAAACTAAACCCAGCTGCAGGATGATAGATAACAAAGAAAAGGTCCTTTCCACTTTGGTCTTAAAGATGGGTATGATAGCAAGTCTGAACAACTTCAGGCTGCCAGATATCTTTGTTTGACTGAAGTACCGAGACAGGCTACAACACGGCTGGACCTTGAAAAATTATACTAAGAGAAAGAAGCCAGCCACAAAAGGCCACCTATTGCATGATTCCATTTACATAGAGTGTACAGAATAGGCAAATCTAGAGAGACAGAAAGAAACTAATTAGTAGTTGCTGAGGTCTGATGGGCTGAGAGCTCAGGAAAGTTATAGGGGAAGGATGAAAGGTTTCTTTTTGAGTGATGAAAACATTCAAAACCTGCAGTACGACTGACGGCTGCACATATCTGTGAATATACAAAAAAACACTGAATTATACCTATTAAAAGGGTGAGTTATATAGTATATGAATTATGTTTCAATAAGACTGTTACTTTTAAAAGCGTAAATGGTGTTGGTATATGAGGGGTTGTTTCTGAGTATTCCTTATGCTTTTGTTTATGTTTTAATTTTCTCACAATAAAAAATAATAAAATAAAGCTCCCTTTTTTTAAAGTAGGATAATCCCATATTTTGGTCACATTTCCCACTCTCTCAGAAGAACAATGAGCACATTAAATTCAGACGGTCAGCAAAATACACTTTACCCTTCCTGTTGGAAGAACCACCACCACATTGAGAGAAAGAAAAACTAGCCATACATTAAGAATTTTCCAAGCTCAGAAAGATACAGGCCTTGACTTTAAGATATTAAGGTAAACAGCGGGTAGAAGAAGTCAGTTACTGGCAGGTTAGGAAGAAGGAACATAAAGAAAAATAATAACAGGGCACTTTTCAATCATGAAACCTGACTTTTCTGTTACAAAAAAAACAACAAAAAGTATTCCAAATAACAAAAAATTAAGTGTGTATAAAACTGGCTTTTACTTGGTTTCGTCTTAAATAAAAAGAAGGAACAAGGTGCCCTGGGTGGTGTGGCACGGTGGATTGAGTGCAGGCCTATAAATAGAAAGATACCCGGTTGGATTCCCAGTCAAGGCATGTGCCTGGGTTGCACGCCAGGCCAGGTCCCCAGTTCGGGGCACACGAGAGGCAACCACACATGGATGTTTCTCAGTCCCTCTTTCTCCCTCCTCTCCCCTCTTTCTAAAAGTAAATTTTAAAAAATTTTAAGGAAGAAACAAGAATTCATATTTTTGCCCTGGCTGGTATAGCTCAGTGGATTGAGCACGGGCCGGGAACCACACGATCGCAGTTCGATTCCCAGTCAGGGCACATGCCTGGGTTGCAGGCCAGTTCCCAGCAGGGGAAACATAAGAGGCAACCATACATCGATATTTATCTCCCTCTCTCCTTCCCTTCCCCTCTAAAGATAAATAAATAAAATCTTTAAAAAATAAAATAAAAATCTGTTTTAAAAAAAAAGTCATAGTTTATCCCCTATTCATTCAGTGTTGAGTTCCAGCTCCTCAGTGCATTTCTATTTCTAAGTAAATGAAAACCAAAACCCAGAAATCAGGTTTTCAAATAGCCATCATCTCCCTTCCCTGGAAAGGAAGTAAATAACTACAATTTACTTATCATTGACTAGTCCCAGGCAGTGTTCTCAGTGCCTTGCAAGTATTCTATGTTAATCTTCCTAACAGAATACAAAATAAATCATAGGTAATATTATTCAAGTACCCTTTGCATACAGAAAGGTTAAAAAACCTGCCCAAGGGCTCACAACTAGGAAGTGGTGGAAGTAGCACCCCACACCAGGCTGTCTGGTCCAGAACCTAGACCCGAGCTGCTGCACCACAAAGACCGAAAGGCTGCACCTCTGTTCATAGTAACTCTCATCCCTGCAAGTTCAAAATGGGGGAAAGCAGTTTATACATTTAATTAAATTGTTAAAGGATGATTAGAAAACAATAATTTGAGGGTTTTAACAGGTGCATACCTATAAATAGCTACAAAAGATTGATTTCATTTGCCTCATTAGAATGATAAATAGAAGATAATCTCTTTATCCTCTAAGCTCCAGAAATTCTCTTCCCTACTTATCACTTTACAATTTTGTTTTGTTTTGTTTTTAATACCTACTTACACACATACTATCTCCCACACAGAGTCTGCTCAGACTGAGTTTTTATTTAAGCTACGCATACTGTAACATCCCATTGGCCTGGTGCTACGATACAGAAGTATGGCCAAGGAAAAATATCTGTGCAGTGACAACCCCATCCTGTGCAGGGACATGTGGTCAGGAAGGCAGATTCTGGGATTAGGAGGCTGAGGCTCTGACACTGCTGTTGTTCGTATTTGCAGCTTCACTTTCTCTGGGCCGTGCTAATGCCTCCACCAATTCTGCAAAATAGGACCCCAGGTCTTCCAGTCCAAGAAAGATGACACACGCACATACAGGCAGAAGAATGTTGCTTTTGAAGACACAGTAATAAGGGTTCAGCGTTGGAACCCTTCAATAAAAGACACAAAAGGCAGAGCGCACAGGAGAGGGAGTCTTTCTGACCCCATACTCCAGGGATGTGACCTCAGACAAGTTCCTTACCTCCCAGTCTCCGAATTGTTCTGGGTGGGGCAGGATAAAATGGCCTAACACCTGTAACTGCTTAGCTCAATACCCAACCCACAGGACATATTAGATAAATGTCAGTGGTAACTTACAAGAAGTAATGGTGGAGCCGGTGTGCTGTGAGCAAGACAAAATTACATGGTCCAATCTGACCCTCTGGCCTGAAGTTTAAATGAGACAGTCAAAAGACTGACGGTAATATTTCATAGGTATGTTGTCAATCAGCAGAGATGTTTTATAAATTCACATATTTCATATATGAATTCATATATTTTCGTATAAAGTCATATATTTTTTGAGAAATATTTGAAAGCCTTAATTCTGCAAAATAAGACTTGTTTATAGGCCTGGCTGGTGTAGCTCAGTGGATTGAGCACGGGCCTGAGAACCACATGATCGCAGTTCGATTCCCAGTCAGGCCACATGCCTGGGTTGCAGGCCAGTTCCCAGCAGGCGACTCACAAGAAGCAACCATACATTGATATTTCTCTCCTTCTCTCCTTTCCTTCCTCTCTAAAGACAAATAAATAAAATCTTTAAAAAAAGACTTGTTTACGTATATCAAAAGGTATACAGGAATGTCCAACCTGCTGCCCGTGAGCCACATGCAGCCCAGGATGGCTATGAATGCGGCCCAACACAAAATCATACATAAATTTACTTAAAACAGTATGAAATTTTCTTTGTGATTACGAGTTGCAATGTATTTAATGGGTGACCCAGAAATGAGGTAAGTTGGACACCCTTGCAAAAGTTTAAAATTACTATATACTTTTGATATCAGACTTTCTCCCTTCAGTGATATTTCCATCAATAAGTTGTATGATAAACATAAGTGTAGTTGTAACTTAAGGACAACAATTACACAAAGTGAAAAATTCCTTAAACTCCCATAAATAGCTTGTAAATTTTTTTGTGATTTTTTAAAAAGTTTGTTAGATTCTTCTGAATAATGGTTCAGTCTATTCACCAAAAAAATCTAAAAAGTATTCTCATGTTCTCAACATACGTATTTCTAGTAAGTCAGAAAAATCTCTCCCTCTCTGAATGCTGGCAGACTTTAATTAAGACTCATAGTTTTGTGTATGTGTGTGACATGGTTTCATTTTTTTAAGTAAAAGTGAGCTAGGAAAAAAAAACTGAATTTCTGCAGGAAATCTTAGTCAACTTCAGGACTTGGCTGAAGGAGCAAGATGCTAATAAAATCGGGTCAGTTCATCGACCCTGCTGTGGTCTGCATTGTAAGGGGAGAATGGGAAGCAATAATCCTATTGCAAGAAGGAATTAGAGGGTAAGTACATGCATCCCACTTCAGGCATAGGCTGGGAACTGCTCTGACCATTTGCTCACAAGACCTGTCACAGGAGCTAGATGCTCGTGCACCACGTGGCATTCCTGAATGCAATCTTTAATTCTTACCACCCTTTCTGTAAAATGTTTATAGGACCTCACACACACTGTGCTCATAGTTGTGTTTCGTTTTATTTTCAATGCAAACATCCTTCCTAAGAAACCTATCACCCCATATCTTCCCAAACCGGAGGATGGCATCGGAGGATTAATTCTGCCTACAAACAAAACTCACAAAGGGAATCCATGCCCCCGATGTTTAACACCACACCTACCTTCTTACCTGAGGCCGAATCAGGTGGGTGCTGCCCCACCTTTCTTAGAACTCTTCTTTCCGCAGATTTCCCTTTAAGGACGCCAGCCGGGGTCCTGGGGAACGACAAGAGCGGGAGCGGAGAGTGCAGAGAAAAGCAACCCTAACTTCGCTACTCTCTCTTGTTCTCCGGCTTCAACTCGTTCCACGTCCCAAGCAAAGAGCACTGCCAGCTCCAAAGAGTTGGAGGGATCACCCCAAGGAGCTCCTCTGCATCCCTTTTCTGTCACTCCCGGAGACAGGCTGGGAAAATAGCATCAATCGCTCGGAAGAGACCAGGCAAGCAAGAACAACGGCAAAAGCTGCAGCTCACAAAGAAGAGGACGTGATGAAGGAGGAGGCAGTGAGTGAGATGAAGCAGAGAAAGGACAGCAGCGGCGGAAGGGACACCTCCCGGCTCCCGCCTAACTCCAAGCCATCTTCGCCCTGTTGTCATAGCACTTTTCAACGAAGGCTACTGCACAAGTCAGATGGCTGGCCCCGGTGCCTTCTGGGGGATGTAGTCCAGAGAGGCTAAGGATACGGAAAGAGAAATATTTTTTCTGAGTAGGCGGTTCTGGGAGTCGGATTTCTACTGGGCGGTGCTGGAATGAACCACTGCTGGGTGCTCATTAGCCGAGAAAGATAATTAATCAAATTCCCTCTGCAGTCCTTGGACAAGTTCTTCAATTTGCGCGCTGAGGTAGATCCGCCACCCGTCTCCACCGCGGACTCTAGCAGCAAGCCTCCAGCTCCTTCTCTGTCCCCGCCCCTCGGCGGTGGTGGGTGGGGCTTCCTGAGGGGGCGGATCGCCCACGCCTTTCTGCAGGATCTGGGTTCCGAGGACCAAAGCCTCCAGGAGCGACCTCATCTTTTCCCTTCAGAGACCCACGAGGCTCTGTCCAACTGAGCTGCAGTGGCCCAGGTGGGCGTGAGGGTAGTGGTAACTCAGTGCTTACCTGGAAGAGGACGTCTGGGTGAAAAGGGGATCAGAAGACTAAGATCACTGAGATGGTGGGGCAAATTTTTGGTTGTAATTTCTTGCCTAGTGGAAAAAGTGCTGCTATAAAGTGCTCCTTCTGTACATTTCTCCTGATCACCTGCTAAATATTCTCTTTCGTATGTACATTGGATTGATTTCCTAGTATATAGGTACTCAAATATTCAACTTTACAATTGAACATAACAATAATGCCAATTTTTCAAACTTGTTTTCATCTGTTAGCCACTGGCGTCAAATCAACACCAACAGGAATCCCCAAATGGGGTGCTGTGAAGAAGGAAACTTGATTCATGGCAAACAGCTCAATAATGATACAGCACAGCTCTAGAGCAGCTCAGTGGTATTACAATTCAGCGACCACCTGGCACAGCTGTGGCAAACAGGCAGCCCTGGGAGACACTGCAGTGAGATGCCTTCAGCTTCAAAGGGAAAAACACAACCTTCAGGGGAGAGAGAAAGCCCGCTCCTCAATCCAGAGGGGAACTAACCTATCTAGAAAGAAGGCCAAGAGCGCACCAGCACCTTTCCCTTCTGCCTCGTATTCCTCCATAGGCCTTCAACTCAAACTCTGGGGAATTTGCAACCAGGGGATTTGCAACCAGGGAAGCATGGGGCGGGGGCGGGGGACGGCAGCACTTCCTCTGCTAACACCCTGAACTGTCTCCAAGGCCCACTTTTCTCTGCTCAGTGAGCTGACAGCAGCCTTGCCTAGTCTATCTTGTTGTTTCCTAGGCACGTCTTTACTTCAGGGTCACCAGCTTTAATAAACACACTCTCACCATAAAAATAATAATAATGAAAAAAAAGAAAGTCCTACTCCTGATCCATCTTTGGTCCATCATCATGCAAATGAGGACTCCAATTTCTCACAGTTTGATTGGCCCAAACAGCACTGTTCAGATTGGTCAGAATGAAGCTGCACTGATTGGTCAGGGATACAGCTATGCAGCTTTGATTAGACTCAGTCCCATTGGTTCAACTGGGATTCCAGGCTCTCATTTATAAAGACTGCCTCAGCCATCCCCAACACTGTGCAGGCAGGCAGTTCAGGGTATGAGGCTGGTCCAGTAAAGTCTTTTCCCTGAAACTGGCTTGTCTGACAGGCCCCTATTTAGAAATGACTGCTATTTTCATTTTTCTTTTTCTTAATTTAAACCCAGTTAGCCACCAAGAGTGATTTCTTCGTAGTTGTCTTCTTTCTCAGGGTCTACACATCTTTGCTTTCAAATTCAGTGTAGGTATAATACCCTCCTGGTAACCAACCTTGAAACTTTTTTCACTGGATTTTAGCTTACGCTTTAAAGGTCCTGTTTGGCACCACCAATTCACATTACCCTAGAAAATGAATTCTAAGGTACTTTTCTTAAAGATATAAGTATTTCATAATCATTAAAAGCATTAATTTTTAATACTGACATTAAACCATCAAAACAACGCGAGGGGAGCCTCCTTGCCCAGAGAGGTCCTCCCTCAGGCAGGAGAAAAGGACTCCCAACGTCCCACCGCCGGCTTCCCCGGCCCTCAGCTGCCGCCAGGGGGCGCGATCCCACCTCCAGCACCAACCGGCCAGGCAGCGGGCCGGCGCTCCCACCCAGAACTCAAGGCCGCGCCTCCGGTGGACGACCCGGGCGGCGGCAGAAGGGGGCGCTGCGGTGACCCGGCGGGCTAGGCGCGGAGGAAGTGTCGTCCTCGCCGCCGCCTGAGCGGTGCAGGCAGCAATGTCGTCGCGACACGGGCACGCTGACTCGGGGGCCGGGGGCACACGGCGGACGCGGGAGCCGCGGGAGCCGCGGGATCAGGAGCTGCAGCGGCGCCGGGAACAGAAGCGGCGGCGACAAGACGCGCAGCAGTTGCAGCAGCTCAAGCACCTCGAGTCCTTGTGAGTCCCCGCCCGCCTCCGGGCTCCTGCGAGTAATGGGCACCGCCTGGGCGCCGCAGTCCGAGACCCGCCTGTAGGGGGCAGGCGGCCCGGCTGAGTTCCCGACCCCGGGCGCGGCGCACTCGCCTTGCAGCCGCCCTACAAACCGGAGGGAAGGTCGGTGCCCGGCTCCCCGCGGTCGCCTGAGTCGGGAGGGAACGCAGTCCCCCACCCCCAGGTTCTGGGGCGCACGTCGGGGGCAGGGGGCGCTCGCAGCGCGGAGCGGTTGTTGATGTCCACTTGCCGAGGTGTCCAAGTTTCGCCTGGGCTCTATTAGGCGCTCTCTCTGGATCTGGATCTCTCGTCTGGAGACCAGAAGTGCGCTTCGGTCCCTGTCCTTTAACGGGGTTCAGGTCACAGGGCCCACTGTGACCCCGATACAATCTTTTCGTTTCTGTTTCTAAGGGAAGAGAAAACGCAGTCCTGTAACGTTAGTTTGGTAAGAATAAACAAAGGGGTGAGGAACCTGTCCCTAACTACAGGGAAGGTGGCCGGACAGGTAGAAGAGTGTAGACTTGCTCTCCATCCCGGAGGACTTTAACCCAGATTAGGGGTGGAAGCTACCAAGAGGCCGATTCCAGCTCAGGGAAGAAAGAGTTAGGACACACACACTCTTGCAGGTGAGCCTAGCCCGACTTAGGAGGCACTGGGCTCCCAGCTCCTGAGGGGTCAAGAAGGGTCCAGGTAACCACTGGGAGGAGAGTAGGTTGTGAAGGAGATTGCGTTAATGGTTTTCCCGTTCTGGTCTGTCATTCTGCGATCCTGTAAGCAGCTGTAGAAGTGCCTCTTGAGCCTTGACACACGATGCATTGCTTTCTTGGAGCACAGCCTGCTCTTTCCGGTGTGGCCTTGAGCTGAATGTCACCCAGTAGGGCAGTGGTTGCAGGATAGGGCCCTTGCATGGCAGGCACCCACAGTCCCGGCCCCGTCAGGGACTCTGTTGGCTCATTCCATCTGCTCAATAAGGCAGATACTCAAAAATCTTTCCCAGCTTAAGGTCAGACAGGGCCTAGCCCAGCCCAGCCCACCCCTCAATATCTTTAACTGTAGGGTGCCAGACAGTGGTTAATACTATATATTTATTGTGTGACTCAGAGACATCAGAGAGATTATAACCTCCTTTTTGCAGATAAGAAAGTGAAGGTTCAAGAGTTAACTAACCTGATCAAGGAATCATCATCCTGTAAACAGTAAAACTAAAGAGGAACCCAGGTGTCTGATTCCCAGACCAATGATATATTTCAGTTGTGACTTAATACTTTCCAGTTGCTCACTTATTTGGTTTGGCTAGTTCTGAAACTTGTTTACATTTAAATAAAGATTTATATTTCCAGAGTCATATAGTTCAAATATCAAATACTCCTAAAAGACAATTAAAAGGGGGCGGGGAGGAAGTGGTTCTGCATCCCTGCTCTTCATTCACCCCACACACTTCACACACTCCCTGCACTCCTGCCTCTAAGAGCCTCAATTAGTAAACTTTTAGGGGTTTTTTCCTACTGGGATTCAACTACATATTTCTAAGTTATGTACTTATACTGCTTTTTTTTATTAAACAATAGACATTCCCTAATAACCTCATGTCATAGAAGGTGAGGTTTCAGTTTTCTTTCCCTAACTTTCTAGTCTCCACCCTTCCAATTGTAATTGTTAAATCAAGTTAGTGTTAACATTATTATAACTATGCAGTACTTTTCACTTGTGAGCCAAATGGTGTTCTATGATTTCTTTTGCTTTCATATCAGTGTTGTTTTTCAGGTAGTTAATACGAGCCTCGGGGTTTTTTTTCTTTTCATTTGCTTAATTTCCTATTACTGAGTGCTAATTTTATTCCAAAGGGTCTGAAACTGAAGAGTACTTTTTCCACATCAGAGCATCTGTCAATTTTTTTAAACCTAGAATCTCACTTCTGTTCTCCAGTAGACTCTGGTTCCCTTCTAGACCCAGTGTACAGCAGTCATCCTGCGACTGCCTCCACCACTGTCTAGTCTCAGATCCCATTCCTGGATCCCGTCTTCCTCCTTCTGTCCTTACCTCATTTTATTGAAGCACATTCAGTAACTTCCTATAAAAAAGTGCATTCTGGGTAAATTTGTTGAGTCCTTTCATGCCTGAAAATTGTCTTTATTCTCTTACACATGGTAAGAGTTTGGCTAGGTGCAGAATTCCAGGTTAAAATTATTTTTGCCCAACATCAGAGTTGGTGTGCACTATTTTAACTCCCGATATTGCTCAGAAATCTGATGCCACTCTGGTTCCCTTTCTCATACAAGTTACTTGTTCGATCGCACCCTGCCTTTGAAGGCTTTAAAGACTTCTTCATCCCTGGTATTTTGCAGTTTTATGATAATGTAAACTTTTTCCTCACTGGATTTTTTTTTCTTTTATTCATCCTCTCCCTGGATTTTTCAAAACTTTCTTAACATTTCATGGCTATTTAATATTCATACATGATTTGTGTTTTAATTTCATTCCCTCCATTTTGTTTTTTTCCCTAGACTTCTGTTGATCCTCTTTTCTCCCCTATTTTACATCTTTTTGTCTTTTCATTCTACTTTCTGTAAGATTTATCTTCCAATACTTCCACCATTGCACTTTAAGTTCCAGTTATATTTTTAATTTTCAAGAGCTTTTCTTTGTTTTGAGAATCCTTTTTTTCATAGGATCCTATTGTTAATTTCATCAATGACATAGCTTCTCTCATCTTTGAGGCTACTCATTAGTTTTTGTTTTCTTCACCTTCCATTGCCTATTTCTTATTTGCCTTTTTTAAAAATCTTTTTTACTGAGAGGTTTTTTCCTACTGTGTAGGGATCCTTAGGTCTTCCTCATTAACAGTGAGGCATTATATCCCATGTGGCTCAGTTGGTTGGGTGTTGTCCTGCAAATAGAAAGGTCACCAGTTCAGTTCCCAGTTACAGCATGTGCCTACATTGTGGGTTCAGTTCCCAGTCTGGCCCTATACAAGAAGCAGCCAATCAAAGTGCCCTGACAGAGAACTGAACCAGTGACCTTTCGATTCAAAGGCTGGTGCTCAATCCACTGAGCCACACCTGCCAGGGCCAAATCTGTTATTTTTAATAGTTAAGTATCACCTTACCATTTGAAAAATATCTTTTTTAACATGCTGCATAAACTAGGAATTTTTTCTAGGGCTAAAGAATTCCTTTTTCATCTAGGAAAAATCACTTACATACTGTTCAGGAATTTAGATCTTAGCTTGTTTGGCCATATGTTATTTGTACAGCTCCTATGGCAAAAAGAAAGCACTGTTAGAGTCAACTGAAAAACATCAGCTCAGTGTTTTGTCACCAAAAAGAATTTACTCAAGAAAAGGAAAGGGTCGCAACACAGTGCACAAAGACATGGCAAGCTACGTGCACACTCCAGCCTGTGTGCCAAGGTGGAGGGGCTTTTGTAGAAGAGAACTGGAAGTTTCGGAAAAGGGAAGCTGGAACCAGAGCTTTATTATAAACATAGTTCTTCTGGTAGGGTTCTCCCATGTAGGGCCTTCCTGAGGTCCAACGGTACCAGGACTTCCACAAGCCCTGGCTCCTCCCAGAGACCCTCCCCACGGATTATGTTTGCTTACGATTTCCCTTAGTCTTTATCATCAGGTCGTGGGACATATACATAGACTGAGCACTTCCCTTCCAGATTCCCCTGGCTAAAGCATTACTGTTTCTAGGGACTGGCTGCCAGTGAAATACAGCCCCTTCCCAACCTGTGCAAACAGCTGCTGCTAAGAGAAACCTGGGCTTAAGACATGCCACAGCTTTCCACTGGAAAATATTTTCAGTATTTGCTTTGGAAGACAGCATACCTAAAAAGTTATTTACTATGTAATCCTTTTTTTTTTTTAGGGAATGTAAATCATCTTTTTTTTTTCACTTTTTAAAAATCTTTGTTTATTTTTGCTGTATTTTTTTTCCATAACCACATATCCGCTTTAGGCCCCCTCTCTCCACAATCACCACACTGTTGCCCACTACTGTGTAATCTTTAGGAAATAATTCCTCCTTTGTCCCTTAGAAAAGCTCTGGATTAGTGATGGTGAGAAGGAGCTCAGAGCAGGCTCCATCACGCTCCTTATTTGGAAAGGTGCAGAGAGGAAGCCAAAGGGAAGTGTTTCTTGCTGTGGCTGCTCATGGCACTTCTCATCCATCACCCACTATGGAAGAAAAAACACTTATGTTCTCCTTCTCTGCACTCAAACTTCACTTACAACACCACACTATAGTCCAGCTGTGTTGGGGGTTCCCAACACCACCGAGCAACTCTCCTGTTCTCAGAGGATACCCAGTAGATGTCTTACACATTTAACTTAATTCTGACACTGTCCACCTGGAGACAGAGCATCAAAACCTACAAGTTAAAGGAACAGTCCCACAAGACTGCTTCACCCACACACACTTTAGGTGCCAATCACCAAATCCAGATTGTCACCTGTGTTGCTGATCAGCTGTAAATGAGAGGTTCCTGCAGCCCCCTCCTGCATTTTGGCTAATTTGCTAGAATAGCCCATGAAACTCAGGAAAACATTTCACTTACTAGATTACTGCCTTATTATGAAAAGATGTAGCTCTGGGAGCAGCCAGATGGAAGAGCTAGATGGGCAACAGACGTGGGAAGGGGCATGGAGCTCCCACCCATGCCCTCTGCAGGGTTGCCACACTCCACATGTTCACGTACCCTGAAGCTCTCTGGACCCCATCCTTTGGGATTTTATAGAGGCTTCATTACATAGGCATGATTGATTAATTTTTGGCATTGGTGATTAATTCAAGCACCCTAGATGCAGGACTGAAAGTCCAACCCTTTAATCACCTGGGTAATTCCCCTGGCAACCAGCCCCCATCCTCAGGAGCTTTCCAAAAGTCACAATGAAAGACACTTCTTATAAAATAATAAAACAAAATTATATTCACCTTTACTGCTCTAGAGTTTTATCAGGAATTGGGAACAGAACTCAGTATTATAGCAAAAGATGCCCTTATGGCTCTTATGACTGAATTACAAGGGTTTTAGGAGCTCTTTGCCAGGAGCAGTGGATGAAGACCAGGAATGTACTTCTTATTACAAATCAGAATATCACACCACCAAAGAGATGTTGTTGTTCACATCTTAGAGGACAGGAGACACTTTCCCCTGACCCAAGCCATGCTAACCACTGCACCCCCACATTTACCCTCCTTTAATGGTCTTTACAGTGGGTGTATAAGAAAAGGGTCCAGATGAGGAAAACATTAAATTGTTGTTGGAAGGGTTTTAGGAGCCACCCTATTTGATGTTGAATAAGGGAAAATTATGCTGGGTAAACAACCTGACCACTATAACAGTTTGGAACCATAATCAACTAACAGGTCTCCTTACCTCACACTTTCCCTGTACTCTCTTGCTTTTCCTTCTTCCAAAAATAAAATTATTGTGCTAAGACCCAAGTTAGTTATCATTTCAGTGAATTTAAGTTTGATCTCAACATAATGATAGTATACCATTGGTTTAATTACCTGTGATCTCTTGAGTGCTGGACATATTTTATTAACTGTTTTGGATATAACATACTTTTAAGTTTTTGTTAAAAAATATACTATTTACCCTGGCTGGGTGGCTTGGTTGGAGTATCGTGCCGTACACAAAAAGGTTGAGGGGGTTCATCCCAGGTCAGGGGACATAGAAGATGCAGCCAATCAATGTTTCTCTCTCATCTCTCTCTCTCTCCCCCCTCCACCTCCCTTCCTCTCTCTCTAAAATCAATAAACACACATAACCCTGAGTGCAAATTAAAAAGTAGTAATAATAAAATGTGTCATGTTCCTAGTAACACAGTTGATGGTGTTTTTTTTTTTCTTTCTAGTTATGAGAAACCTCCTCCTGGGCTTATCAAGGTCAGTGTGAAGTTTGTCCCTTCCGTTATTCTCTCAGGTGTGTCAGACTCAGTGCTCAGGCTCAGTCACTTGTTATGCAAATAGCTGCCTGTGGTTTTGAACCTCCTTCACAAGGGTCCTGTTTCTTCGCTACAGATGCCAGTCACACACTTCAGGCTTTCTCAGGAGCCTGGTCCTTTGTAGAAATTTCATCAGCCCAGTGTTTGTCCCTAGGAAACCAGGGCAGGCCCACGTGAGCTCCTCAGCTATGGTCACTCCCTTCTCTCTACTCCTTCAAACTCTGCTGCCACGGTGCCAACTGACTCACCTGGTATTGGTCCCCTAAGTGTGACCAGCTCAGAGACCAGCAGACCCCAGGGAGCCCTGGCGCTCATCCAGCCCCCAGTCCCTGATGTAGGAGCCCCTCCTCCAGCAGCCTGGCCCCAGTCAGCCTCTCTGGGAGAGAGAGACTTAGAGGACTGGTTCAAGGCCAAAGCAGCCTTTTTGGTTTGCTAACATTCAATTTAAAAAAAAAATTCATTACAAACTTAATATTCATGGAAATGTGAAAAAAATCAAAAAGTTAAAAACATCATTAATTGTGTAATGCAATTCTTTGGTGGTGAAGATACATTTCATGAAAGTTAGCAGAAAACCTGTAATCTTAGAATCAGAATTGGAGCTCACAAATCATTTCTGTGCACATGATTTCTGCGTTACAAGTGAACACTAGTAACTTTTCTCCAAGAACGGCTCCTTCATTCTCATGATGTAATTCCTCTGGTGCAGTTATTTCCATTTATCTGGTCTCATTGTCTTTCCAGTTCCTGGGAGGGTTAGTAAGTGGCAGCTTCACCCCCAGAGGAAGCTGGGAGATGCTGTGTTCTGAAGCAGGTGGAAGAGAATTCCCATGCTTTTTGGCCGTATCAGTTACACTGTTTTCTGTTTTAGGAAGATGAGACTAGGCCAGAAGACTGTATACCAGATGTACCAGGCAATGAACACGCCAGGGAGTTTCTGGCTCACGCACCAACAAAAGGCCTTTGGATGCCGCTGGGGAAGGAGGTCAAAGTCATGCAGTGTGAGTGTGGAAGTGCGTCCAGTCCTCCTGAACACACGCAAGTTTCAGACCACGAGTCACAAAGCACATTTATCCTTTCCTTCACCTCGCTCTGTTAAAGTCACAGTATGATCTGTTTTCTAGATTCGGACACCAACTTGCACGTGTCAGTAAGTGGCCCGAGGTAAGAGGTGCAGCAAAGGTGTGACTCCAGGGCTTCTGCCTCCAAGTGCAGCGGTCTTCCCACAGGATGGGAGCTGCCTTTGGAGTACACTCTTGTGTAGTATTCCTGCAACAGAAAGGGTCTTGCGAGAGTGCCGTGGGGGACAAGGGATGCATCGGGCAGCAGGTCCCTTTGGGTCTTGCCTCAGTCAGTCACCTCCATTGGTGGTGTTGAAGTTCATCCTGAGAGGAGCCACAGGCCACAGAGGGTGGGTTTGGGCCAGGCAGAGCTCTGCATGCGCACCCACACCCCTCCAGAGCAGCAGCCCCTGCGTCCTGCACAAGGTGGCATTTGAAGAAAGGGTCCGGCAGCCTGTTAAAGACATCTGTGTGTACAAAGATTCTTCGTGCACATAATTAAAGTAGCTTTTCCCCATTCCCCTCACTTCAAAGTTAACCACCTGAACCTCTCTTAGTATTATTTTGAAGCTAAGCTTCACATTTTCTAAATAACATGATTATACAAGAGTGGACAAAAGTAGGTTTACAGTTGTAATATAAATAATACCATAATAAATAATCATACAATAGTGAACCCTCTTATGTACTCATAACTGCAAACCTACTTTTGCCCACTTCTGTATTCCTGCCCCTTGATTTTTCAGGTTTCTTCATTATCTGTTGACTTCTTCCTATACAAAACCCTCAGTTTTTGCTACGTTTCCCTACCTCTACGGATGTTATTAGAGCAGCCTTCCCCCAGAGCCAGTGATCCAAGAGGCAGCAAGGTGCAAGCCACACTGTGTCTTATGGCCTGCCCTCAGGAATTACCAGCTGTCGTTTCCATAATGTGCTGTTGCTTACACAGCTGAGGCCTGCTCACTGTGCAAGGTGCCTGCATGACGGTGTGCATGCCAGGACCTGGGCCAGCTGGAGTCCTCTTGGAGGCTGGCACCACACCAACTCCTGTCCAGAAATGAGATTTAAAATGGCTGAGTTCACTTTTGAGCAGAGACTGGTACCTAGATCTCACTGTAGGGTAACCTTTCTGGGCTGATTAACAGGTAACAAAATATTTATTGTCGTAAACAGTAACCTCTGAGATTGTCATTTTACTGTAAATAGTATCTCTGAGTCTCATTTGGCTCCTTAACAGAAAAGTTGTTTCTTGCCAAAGGTGAAGGCCACATTCTTGTGTCCCAGGCCTGATGTGAGGAACAAGGCTTTGAAGTCGCAGCGTCAGTAATCAGTCATCCTCCTCCCCTTCCTGTGTTCAGTGCAGTGCCTTGCCTTCCCACGGGCCTGGCACCTCCACAGCCAGAAACCCTCCTTTCACCTTCTCCAAAGAATGAACCTCCTCTGTTCCAGGGCTGGGGAGAGATGCAATCCCCCTTATTTAAGCTACCCCTTCAATTCCATTTCCAGGAGGATGCTGCCAATTCCTGAGATGTGGGGGGTTCCACAAATTGAAACTGACTTGGTTCTCAGTTCTCCCTTGTGCTGGGTTAGAATTCAGTTTCCTGGGATCTGCTGTTCATTTTGCACACTCTACCTGTATTCTAACTTGTAGTATTTCTTACTGCTGTCTCCTTTCCTATTGTCCCTGTCCTTGTGGTTCATAGCCTTTTAAAGGTATTCTCTTTGCTGTCGTTTTTATGGGATGGAACGTGATGAAAGTAAATGACTCTTTCAATCTGCCATCTTTGCCCAAAAGTCCACCGCACTTTTTTAAGTTTATAAACCACTGTTCTGTTTAAGGGTGGTTAGTTGGGTTTCACTTACTATTTCACAATTCTTTTCAGTGACTTGCAAATTAAGATTGTTTAGTTAGGACCAGAACCAGTTTTACCATGAAGTTAATGAACTTGAGCTTTAGGGTCCCTTACTTGCTCCTTTTAAAGGCCTGTGAAGTCCCAACAATGAGTTTATATGGTCCTGTCTTGCCAAGGCAAGCTTTTTCTTTTCCCTAAAAACCCTCGCCTCCCCTTAGGTTACGTAAGCTTCAGACTCCACAAAACATGGATCCATCCCAGGTGAGAAAAAACATACACATAACCCCTATTCCTACTCTCACTGATTTCCGTGATCTGAGTGTTATCTAGAGCAGAGCTCCTCATACCTGGGGTGGGCCCAACACTGTGTATTTGTAACAGGCTCCCACATGACTGGTCCATCAACCACACCTGGAGTTATAGGGATCACCTTTCCTTTAACAGAGTTTTGATCACAGATGGTCTGGGTCCTTGATACCCACATACCAATCCATGCCACTGACCATCCCTCCATCCTTGTCATAAATGTAAACATGTGTTTAAGGGGTCTGCATTTGCATTAAGAGTGTATTCCTTCTTCCCCAGCTGGAAAGAAATCAAAATAGTGGGGAGATAAGATCAGGGCCATGTCAGTGGCAACCAAGAGTCCCCAAACTTCATTTTTTCCAATGGTTTCCTACTACCAACTCTCAAAAATAGAAAGGGAAAAGCATTACTTTCCTGTCACTACACATATTCAGGAGCAGCCAGCATGGAGCAGAATTGGCTGATCTTATTATAATCCCTCTTCCTGACTCCTTGGGCAAAATTGATGCCTCTATAGTTGCTAGAGCTGCCATAACCAGATACCACAGACTGGGTGACTTAAACCAGAGAAATTATTGTCTCATGGTCCTAGAGGCTAAAAGTCTGAAATAGGTGCCAGCAGCATTTGTTCCTATTGAGGACCTTCCTAAAGCTCTTATCTCCCAATAATGCCACATTTAGAAGTACTAGGAGTTAGGACATTCAACATAATGAGGGGAATGGGGCAAGAGGCATGACACAATTCAACCCATAACACACAGTTAAAAAATAAAATGAAATTACACTTTGCTTTTTGCATGGGATTGCTTAGTGTTGGTTCATTTCTAAAACTCCAAGATTAAAGGATGCTTAAGGAACTAATTAGTTTTCCTCTATTTTCTGGGATCCTACACGTTTCCTCCACTGATTGCATTTGCTTTTAAAATTGGAATCTAATGAAGAATACTTTTAACATGAGCTACTGATAACTTTATCTTACTAAGTAAAAATACATTATCTCACAAAAATATATCCCCTTTTTCTTTGTTTTTAGGTTGGCGCTGTAAACGGTATGGTCACCGCACGGGCGACAAAGAATGCCCTTTCTTTATCAAAGGCAACCAAAAGTTAGAACAGTTCAGAGTAGTAAGTAAAACCCCAGAGTGTCAATTTACGTTTATAAAAGAGGGTGAATACCCATGAATCAGGCAGTCATGAGTGAACTGGAGGTTTACGGAAAATATATTCAGAAACAGAAACCTTTGGCTAAATATCTGGTGTTAACCGCATCTCTGTCAAATTGTGACAGATTAGTTATATTAACAAAAAAACTAACTTCTTATTGAAGTGTTATTTGCTTATTCCTTGGGAACACTGATTCTTTTTCTGAAGCAATTATTCACTTTTTATTTATTATGTAAAAATCATATTTAATAACAAAAAAACAGGGTTCTAGTTTCCTGTTCTTAACTACAGATTAGGTATCTTTCTATTATAAACTAGAAGTGTGCATAAATGATATGTCCCCATTAGATAACAGTAAAATAGATCTGTCAGTTCCTCACTTTATTTGAACAGAGTCACCTCTCAGGGGTGTTAATTCACCATTCGGTTGTTGTTAAAATTCACTGTTGAGCAACAGTTTTGGCCATTTCACCATGTGTATCAGATATATTGGGATTGTCGGCATTTACCAAGCTGCAGTCCACAAAGATTCCCCAGGGATGTTTAAGACATTGAAAATATTGTGCTTTCATTTATCTGGATAAAGCATTGATAGCTGGATCAATTTTTATAGCTCCTCTAACAGATAATTTGGTGATAAATCTAAAAACTTAAAACATATTCAATATTTTTAAATTTAAAATCCTAAATGCTAAGAATTGATCCTAAGGATATAACAGAATATCAATATACACAAATTTTTATGAATATAGAAGGATAACGTTCAGAATTACTTACATAGTTAAAAAATAGAAACTAAAGAAAAATCAGCAACAACTTCAATGGCCAACATAGCACGTAAATGACTGAACACAGAGAAACCATGTAGCCTGTAAGAATTATGTTTTAGGCCCTGGCTGGTGTAGCTCAGTGGATTGAGCACAGGCCTGTGAACCACACGATCGTGGTTCGATTCCCAGTCAGGGCACATGCCTGGGTTGCAGTCCAGTTCCCTGCAGGCCAACTCCCAGCAGGGGACGCACAAAAGGCAATCATACATTGATGTTTCCCTCCCCCTCTCCTTCTCCTCTAAAGATAAATAAATAAATAAAATCTTTTAAAAAATTATGTTTTAGAAGAAGGTAGTGTCATGGGAAGGTGTTCATGAAAACATAAGTGAAACAGAATAGAGACATATATAATACGGTTATAATTTTTGTAAATTATGATAATGACTATAAGAACATGCTAAACTGCTAGCAGTGGATATCCCAGGTGGTAAGATAATAGATATTTTTTAACTTTATTTTTGTATTTACTATGTAAAATTGTTATGGAAAACATTTTCAAAGATAACTCACTATAAAATTCACTCTATGTGCATTCATATTTTTAAGTACTTTAAGTGATTTTAAATTGTATAGCTACTACTACATTTGCCTTATTTTAACAAAATGAAAACATTTCAATAAGCTTTTCCAAAACTGACTTTTCAAGTTCAATTTTGCTGCTCTCCTCCAAGGGGGAACATACAGTGAGTAGCTTGATGAGTAACTTCGAGACTTGTTTTTGGGCACAGGTTTGTTGTACATCCATAAATGAATCATTCTTTTTTTTTTACTTATTGATTTGAGAGAAAGAAAAATGTCAATCTGTTGTTCCATCTACCCATGCAATCATTGGTTGATAAATCAATCATTCTTACATATCATTTTCCAACTCACTTATTTTCCATAATACCTCTTGATCATCTGTCCACATAAACAATGAGAATTACCTCAATATTCCTAACCTTGAGTTATTTATTAATGACTTACCAGGTTTATTTCCTTATAAAGAATATTTAAATTATAATCCTGTATTTGTATAATTGGAAAATCTTTTTTGTACCCTCTGTAAGTTTGAAGTGTGGTGATGCTCAGGAAGAATTAGAACATAGAAAATCTAAAATTACATCAAACCAGGGGGGAAGGCTGATTTCAGTCAAACAGGGTTTTAATTTTAATTTAACAATCTATTAAGCCTAACGAAACCTTAACCTTGTCTAACCCGCAAGGCACATGAGGACCCCATGTATGACATCATACGAGAGAATAAAAGACACGAGAAGGATATAAGGTGAGGTTCCCTGATGATGATAACATCCTCTCAGAGTTTTAAATTACATTAAGTGGGAAAGAACCATTCCGGCAGAAGAGGGGTGGTTTGAGGAGGTAGATTACTTAGTATGAACTTACGCAGTGGGGGGTGATTCAGGAAGTCTGTCTCTGTTAGAAGTTGTAACAATAAGGGACAACTGTAATAGCATAAACATTAAAACATTTTTAAAAATCATACTAAAGTGAGCATTGACTACAAAGACTAAAAGTTTATGTAAACTTTTACATTAAAAAACGTTATAATAGGGACTATAGAAACATGCAGAAACATGTAGGACACTGAAAAGAACACAGAAGGCTTGCACACTGGTTGCAGTCCTGTGAAATAGCCAAGGATGGGGATGAGGATGTGGAAAACATGCAGAAACAAAAATGATTATTTTGTGATTTTTGTTACCCTCACTGCTAATCTTACATCTAAAAGTTTTTTTAAGTTAAGTGACCAATTATGGTCCTCTGACCAATCTCACCTGTGCAGGATACAACAGTTAAAGCAGTTACTGGAAGATTCCACCTCAGATGACGATGGGAGCAGCTCCAGCTCCTCAGAGGAGAAGGAGAGACCCAAGAAAAGGAGAAAGAAAGAAAAACACAAGAAAAAGAAAAAAGAAAAGAAGAAGAAGAAGAAACGAAAGCACAAGTCTTCCAAGTCACAGGAGAGCTCACACTCAGACTGACTGGCGCCGGGCTTATTCAGACTCTCGTCTCGGGGATTGGACACTGGGGCCAAAGGACAGGGGACCATGGGGTCAGAAAGGACGCCAGTGAGGCTGCCTGGTGTCACACGTGTGTGTTCTCACCTACCTTCCAGTGAAGGTGTGACCAGCAGAGAGGGACTCACACCTTCCCAGGTGCTTGCTCCAGACAGCAGCTGACCTCTGGCAGGAAAGCTCTTTCCAGTGTGGTCCTGCTGGTCACTGGGGTTTGTGATTCCTGAGACATGGCGGGGTGACAGGACTGAGGGCTCTGAGGACGTGCCCCACCCCCATGCACTGTGACCCTCCACAGTGAGGCTGCTGAGTTTCCAGCCTGCAGACTGGACCCTCCTCTGTTCTTCAAGATAATAAAAGGTCATTATTTATTTTTTTCAAATATGTTTATCTTTTATTTCTGAATAATACATGCATGTGTTTGAAATTTAAAAGGTATGTAAGGTTTAATTATGAAAACGCTTCCTTCTCTCCTTCTTACCAGAGCCTCCAGCCACTTCTTGCTTTAACTGGAATCTGAGCATCCCCCGTTCCCCCTATAAGTTAACTACTATCCCTAGCCCTTCCTGAACTGTGGTCCTTTTGTCCAACTTTCTCAGAACCTCAAACCTCCTCTGCACCTATACCCACACTGCTAGAGAATAACCACACAGCCATGTAGATTGGTACCCCCACAAATTCATCATCTCCAAACTCAACTGAGTCCATAAAGTTCATCCTCAGACATCGTCCTTCAAACTGGGCATTTTCCACTCCTACCCAGGAAGGCTGTCGGACCTCCCTTCACAAAGACAACCTACCTACCTACCAACCTACCAATCCATCACCATAGTTATGGGAGGCAGAATTCTAAAATGGCCCCAAGATTTCTCCCCTAGTCTCCAGGACTGTTAACGTGATGAACTTTATTCTTATGACTTGATCATTGTTATAAGCACAAGAAGAGGAAAATTACCTGGGTGTTCCTAACCAAATCGTAAGAGCCCTATAAAATTCCAGAGTTTTTGCTGATTCCAATCCAGCGAAAGGTTTTTTTCCACATGCCGCTGCTAACTTTAAAGGTAAAGCAAAGAGATGCAATGCACAGGATACTGCAGACTAGAATTACTAGTTGTGGCAGATTTTAATTCACAGACTAGCAAGGAAAGGGGAATCAGTCCTAGAGAGAGCTAAGGGAATTTAGTTTTTCCAACCCTAATAACAAATACATGCTCTTCACCAGAGCCTCTAGATAGGACCCCAACCCTGTACTCACTTTGATTTTGGTCATGGGAGATGCCAAGCAAAGAACACAGTTGAACCTGCCCAGACTGGTGACCTACAGGACTGTAAGATAACAGACGGTGGTTGTTTCAAACCATTGTGTGGTAATTTGTTATGCAGCAACAGAAAATTAACACAGTGGTTCAACTGGGTTGGGCATATCAGATTGGGCCAGCTGCTTGACCTTCCTTGACCAACCTTCTTCCTTCAGCTGCTTGACTCCATTTCCTTGACTGACAATACTGACTTCACAGTCATCAGGAATTGGCCTTAATACTCGTAAAGCATTTAGAACACAGTCTGGCCCCTTTCGATTCCTAACGCAGTATTACCTGCTTCTGCTACTACCTATGCTATCATTACATACTCCTGCTTCCTCAGGGATCTTCTTCCTTTCATTTTACCTGCTCACTCATGTCCTCAAATTCTTCAACTGCTGTGTTGCAAACATTTAAAAATTGTTTTAAGCCCTGGCCCAGTGGCTCAGTTGATTGGAGCATTGTCCTGTACACCAAAAGGTTGCAGGTTTGATTCTCAGTGAGGGAACATACTTAGGTTTCGGGCTCAATCCCTGATTGGGATGCATATGGAAAGCAACAGAGATCTCTCTCCCTCTCTCCTAACCCCACCCTTTCTCCCCCTCTTCTCTCTTTTAAATCAATAAATGTAGCCTCAGGTGAGAATTTAAAAATTGTTTTAAAATTATAAAAGTAATGTATGTTCATAAAAAGTTCCCAATCCAGAACCACTATACAGTAAAAAGTGAGCATCTATTTAAATGGTTTTATGTATATATCCTTCCTGATATTTTTTAAAATGCATTACCAAACACGCCCTTTTACATAACTAGTTTTATAACTAGTGTTTACAAAGACTAGTTTTACATAACTGAATAACACTTTGAATACTGTCCCATAACTTCCTTTCACTTTGTATACCTGGGCAATCTTACTGCTTACTGTGAGCTTCAAATGGCCACAACAGTCCTTGGTGCAGATGTGCTGATTCATTTAACCTTTCTGTCACAGTTCATTTGTTTCCATTGGTCCCTCTGTGATACTGCGATTTATAAGGAATATGTACTTGGTTATTCAGATGGCCAAATCCATATTTCTCATTTTTGGACTTAGTCCACCATTCATGGTTCACAGTTCCCAAAACCCTTGGAATTTCATGAGCAGTAAAAGCAGTGGAGCAATGTCTTCTATTGTATTTTGTCTCTCATCCTTATTACCTGAAGGCACTTCAGAGCCATAGGGTTACATGAGTGTCACAGGATCAATCTTCTCCACCAAACGAAACACAAAAAGAGCACAGTGCCCCTGATGATAAATGCCAGACTTGTTTCCTTACCAGATGCATGTGCTCCACCTTCCTAAGAACCTCTTGCCATAAATGTCCCTCTCCTTCTCCTGCTCCAACTGGTTCCCTGTCTCAGGCAAAGAGACAGCCTCACCAGGTAGGACAAAGTTGGAGGGATCACTCCAAGGAACTCCCTGCATCCCTTCTCTGTCACCCCCTAGACAAGAAGGGGGCATGCATTAATCGGTTGAAAGACACCAGGCAGCTGAGAGTGAGTCCAGCTGCTAGAGAAGCGGAAAGGTTGGAAAAGGTGGTAAGTGGGATGTGGCAGAAAAAGACAGTGGGGCAAGGGACATGTTCTCACTTCAAGCCATTTTGCCCTGCTGTCATAGCACTGTCTAGAAAATTGTGGTATAAAACACATAAAACTTACCAACTTAACCACTCTTAAATGTACTGTACAGAAGTGTTGATGTGTTGATGATATGCACCTGGTCGTGAAACAGAGCTCTGGATTTTTTTTTTTTTTTTTACAGCACGTAGAGGGGAAGGGAGGAAGAAAGTGAGGGAGGGGGATCGCCTCTCGCGCCCCGACAAGGGGGGGATGAGCTGTCAACCCAGGCCTGTGCCCTGGCCCGAACTGGAGCTGATGGCCTTTCGCTTTGCAGTACGTCGCCCACCCCACTCAGCCACAATGGTCAGAGCTCCTCTAGAACTTTCCCATCTTGCAAAACTGAAACTCGATACTGACCTGAACAACTCACCCATTTCCTCTTCCCCCAGCCCCTCACCCACCACCCTACTTTCAGGTTCTAACAGTCTGACGACCTTATACAACAGGAGTAACGCGGGACGTCCGGTAAGGGTCACCCTAACTATGGAACTTCACGGAATCTCCTGTTCCAAGGCTGAGTGGTGCCCCCTGCGAAGTACAGGCCACACTTCTTGTAGCCATTCACCTGCTGACGGGCATTTGGGCGACTTCCACGTCTTTCCAATGGCGCTGCTGCGCACGAGCGCCCGCCTTCTCTTCTTCCAGACGGACGGACAGACGGACACCGGAGGTGGGGCGGCTGGGCCTCGCGGCAGCTCGATCTTTAACGGCTGCAGGAACGTCCCGCTTCCCACAGCGGCTGCAGCAGTTCACAGCCCTGCCCAGGGCGGACGAAGCTCCCGGTTCTCCACATCGTCACCGGCACTTGCTGTTTTCTGGTTTTGCTTTGCCTTGTTGTACAGTGGTCCCCCTCGCTGCGTGACGTCACATGTCTTTGGGGTTCGACCTGCATTTTCCTGGTGCTTGGAGATGTTGACCACTTGTCTTGCAGAGCCTATTGCCCGTGCTTTAATTGGGTTATTTGGTTTTTGTTCAGTTATTGGAGTTCTTTATGTATTCTTTTTAAAATGTTTATCGATTTGAGAGAAAGAAACATTGATTTGTTGTCCCACTGATTTATACATTCATTGACTAATACTTATACACCGCTCCCAAACCCGGGATCAAATCCACAAGCTGGGCCCCGTCAGCACGATGCTCTAACCCAGCTATTTTCAAACTTTTCCATCTCATAGCACATAGAACCGAATTACTAAATTCTGTGGTACACTAAAAATATATATTTTTTGCCAAGCTGACAAAAGAAAACGGGTATAACTTTGATTCATTCACACCAGGGGGTTTTGTTGTCTTGGCAGTTATCAGGTTTGTTGTTGTTTTTGACAATCTAAGGGAAAAGAGGTCAAGTTTCCCTGACTGGGGAATCAGGTATTGCATGTTTTAAAAAATCCTTGAGGCACATGGCTTGAAAATCGCTGCTCTAAACCACCAAGTACCCTACCAGGGCTACATAGTCTTGATATTAACCCCCACCGGGTATATAGTTTGAAAATATTTTCTCACGTACCCTTAGTCGCCTTTTTGCTCTACCGTTTCCCTTGCTGCTATTGGCCCCACACTTTACAGTCAACACTACTGCGCAACTGCGAAGGCTGCGCCGCGCGTGGCCTTCTGGGGGTTGTAGTCCAGAGCGGCTGAAGAGGATGGAAGTTGAAGGATTTCTCGCCCGATGGGCCAAGGTTAGAATCGATTTTCTATTGGGCGGGGCTAGAACGAGCCACAGCTTGGTTCTCCCTAGCAGAGACAGATAATTAATACAATACAATTCCCTTTTCAGTGCTTGGACAGTAGCCGCACCCAGACCCACCTGCCGCTTGGCCTCCGACGCAGGCCACGCCCTGCCGCCTTTCCCCCGGTCCCCACCCCTCGGCGCTCCGGATTGGGGCCGTCCGCGGGGGCGGGGCTCGCGCAGAGCGGCGGGGGCGGGGCGTTTTGGCCGCGTTGCCAGGCTCTAGCCTCTTGTGGGGGGGTCCCCCCAGCGGCTCCACGACCTGGTCTTTTCTGCTTGGGAGGCGCACGAGGCTCTCAGTTCATGGACCGAGCGGCCGTGGCGCGGGTGGGCGCGGTAGCGAGCGCTAGTGTGTGCGCCCTGGTGGCGGGGGTGGTGCTGGCCCAGTACATATTCACCATGAAAAGGAAGACGGGGAGGAAGACCAAGATCATTGAGATGGTGAGTGCCGGGATTCGGGGCGCCGGAGCGCGAGAGGGCTGGCGGGGCTCCTGATGCTGTAGAAATGCTCGCGAAGCCCAGGGGACCAGTTTTGGACCCTCGACGGCGGCAGTCGGGCCTTTGTTGGGTCGTCTTTTGAAACAGGCAGCAAATAGGTGATAAGACCACGAGCTGCTTCCCGCTGCAAAGTCCGTTCGCCTGGACGTGTTCCTCCCTCCTTCCCGCATCCTCCGCAAGCCCTTGCAGTTAATCCAATTCTAACAGAGGAATTCTTTCTGCACCGTGGCTAGGATGAGTTAGATAGATTATGAATATGTGTAATTTGGCAGTGGTTGAAAGAATGCCATTTATCCAGTTGGAGTTCTATTGTATTAGGATATTATTTCTTCTCTCGAACCGCCAGATTGTATCTTTGTATTCCCTTTCCTCCCAAATGTCTTGCATAACATTTTAGAAATCTGTTTACAATTCTATTGTAATAGAGTGTTTCGAGAATTCTGTTTGAAGTATTTGCTCCAAAGTCGGGGGGGTTTTGTTTTTTAGAGTCAAGATAGGTTACTCACTGCCTTGCTTCTGATATACTTTCTGGATGGAGTGTACACTCCAGGTATACTCCCCATCATGCGCGCTACACACGTGAATGTGTGCGGTTAAATGTTTATGACAAGTCAATTGACAGTCTACAACTCTACTAAATATTAGTTATTTTAGTTTCATGTATTACTTACAATTTGTCAGCTGAGGAATCAGAAAAACTGTTTGGTTGCTACTGGACCCAGGTGGAATACAGAAATATTTCCTGCAACTAAAAGTAAAAAATATTGGCCACTACATGTCGTATGACAATAATATTTCTAGGTTTTGTTTATTGTTAGAATTACATTATTCTTGGGTTATTACTTCTTTTCTACATTTGTAAAACCAGAGCAGCCAAGTTTTATCTTGGACATCTCATTTTGTTTGTGGTGCTCTCCTGCTCAGAGAACCTTGGTGGCTTCCTTTTGTCCCAAACCGAAAATATATTCTTGGGTATCTTTATATGACTCATAAAACCTAATTTTCTTTTAAAAAATTTGCAATGTGCATGTGAAAAGAAAACTGATTGCCATGCCTACCTGTGTGATCTGCTACACCACTTCTCTTAATGAAGGCCCATGAGGCAGAGTGACCTAACTTATCTGTAGTATAGAAACCAGTCAGTCTTTACATACACGTATGTGTACCCACTGTTATATTAATTTATATATGTGCAGACTGCTACTAGCTGTTAAAAGGGAAAAAGTCCAAAGAGTTTGATGTTAACTTACAACTTTAATGGGTTACGTATACAAATGTCATAAACATTTGACTGGGAATCTGAAGACCTGGATTCAAATGCTTGTATTATCTCTTGGTAATAGATGTGTTTTAGGGGGCATGCCCTGCCCACCCACCCCCACCTCACCCTGGAAATCCCCCACCTTAGAGAATATGTACAAACCTATGGATGTCCAGTGAACATAGCTCAAACTGGTCACAGGTGATGTTCAGTGAACATAGCTCAGACTGGTCACTGGTCACCCAGCAGTAACTGCCCAACCCTGTGGGCCTACCCAGAACTGACGAGGTCAACAAATGACCTCTGTCTGGCACTGGGTTTAATAGGTTGTACTGCTGGTAAGTTGTAAGTGAGGGATACAGGGAGTTGCTAGTGGGCTGCGTGCTTCCATGTAGCTGATGTTTCTTTCCCTTTAAGCCTAATTCATCATTCTGTGTGTTCCCTAAGGCCAGCCAAACAGTGGAGCTGGTTTGGGCAGATTTGTGTTCTTTGTATCCCAAACCTCTTGAAGATTTCTAGTTAATTACCATGGTCAATATATATTAATTTTTAAATAACCTTTTTTTGGAAAATGTTTAAACTTACAGAAAAGTTGTGTGGGTTAGTAGAGTCCTTTTATACTCTACAACTAGTTTCCTCTGTTATTATCATTAGTATGGAGCATTTGTTAAAGTTAATAATTATTTATACATTTTAAATATCTATACTTGTTCACATTTTCTTTGCTTTTACCTAATGTTATTATCTGTCCCAGGATCTCATCTAGAATATCACATTATATTTAGTCATCATGCCTCTGTACTTCATCTTGGCAGTAACAGTTCCTCAGATTTTCCTTGTTTTTTTATGTCTATGATACAAGAAGAAATAATACATTTGGTGTTTGTCCCAGATTCCTGGAACACACATAGCTCAGAAAACGCTTGGACTCTGGGGAGTGTTCAGAGTGCCTCTTGCATGCTAATGAGATGTACTCTGCCATCCAGTGGCCCCAAGGTAGCTTCAGGATGTGGGGTGTGGGCTGGTGCATCCAGAAAGATCAGGCCTAATTACAGGATTCGGTGCCCCTCTCCCTCCTGTGGAGGGAGAAAGGGCTGGAGTTTGGGCTAATCGCCTCTGGCCAATCACTTAATCTTTATAACAGAGCCTCTGTAAACACCCCTAAAATAGAGCTGCCTGGTTTGTAATAAACCTGTAACAGGTGAGGAAAGCACTCTCCCAAGTTGTGTGCAAATAATGGGAACTGAAGAAGGAATTGTGGGAATTCTGAAATTTTTACCCAGGCAATCAGACTTGTGTGTGGCAACCTGGGACTTGCATGTGTGTGGCCTCTGAAGTAGGGGACAGACTTGTGGGACTGAGCCCTTTATTTGTGGGGTCAGACACTCACTATAGTGTCGAAGTCAAATTCGCTGAAAAGCTGAATTGGTTGGTATGAAGGAAAACGCTACAATTTGGTGCCAGCAGCGTTGTATATAAAAACATTTTAGTGTAAAGCACTGTAACTTTAACATGGTGTTAGGGTGGTCAATGATGCCAGCGGTGAAAGAATTCACAAAGAGAAGTGTAAAATTTTTATTCACTCTCCAGGAAGGGAGAGGGGCATGGAGTGGAGAGATATACCAGCATTGAGGGGTGGGGCTTTGAGCTTTTATTGGATTATAAGTGGATTTAAAAAGTTGGGGGGGTTGCTACTGCTGGGTAGTTGGGGTGTTGAAAGGTGAGGCTGCAGTTTGCTCCAGTGTTATCTTCCGCCTGTGGCTGTAGGGAGCGATTGGTGAGTTCTGTTCTTGCTTCCAGTAACTTCCTGTCCTGGGACAGAAGCTCAGCAGCCTAAAGTGGCAGTCATGTTTCCCAGGGTCACAGGCCTGCTAGGCAAATAGTGCCACAATAGCAACTGGGGCTGGCTTTATCCTTTCAAATGGGAGCTGTAATTATTATACAGAGCACAGACTATTTAGCTCCTCTGACATCCTACCATCATTTTTCCTTATGAAACTACCAGTGGGGCATAATCTTTGTCCACTGAACTTATTTTCTTTCATCTTTGTTTCTCTCTTCTAAGCCTTCATTGTAAAAACTACCCTTTCTAATTACCCCCCTAAGGATGACTTGCAGTTTTCATAAATTGCACTAAAAGGATTGAGGTTACCAAACATGTATAGAAGTTTATACACGTAGAGCTGAATTTTGCACAGACGAAACTGGTATTGGGGGAAGAATTACGTAATTGCAAGCCTGAATTTCTTCCTTCCTCCAATGTCTCTTGGAGTCATGCAGCATCAGTTCTTCCTCATATCTGCCAACCATCACTTCTCAGTTTTGACTTCCCAGTCCATCAAGCAAGCCTACCCAGATTCAACCAGCTCTCTCCCAGGTGTCTCTATTCAGATAAGGCCTTTACAGCCAGGAATGGCCACTCTCCATAGAAACAAAGATTCCAGAGCAAAGCTTGAGCCCTTGCTGAACGCATCCTTCCAGGCAGAGAAACCCACTCCGACAGGGTTAGGCTTTGAGGGACAGGTTTCTGAGGCTGGACTTAATTAGGTTCCTGGCTGCTGCTCCGCAGTGTGGTCCCCGCCCAGTCCCTGGAGCTGTTCACTCAGCCCTAGCTGTGACAAATTCTAGGATTACAGGCTCATTAGGACAGAACCCCTTTTTCTTTTCTTTTTCAAATTTCAGCTTTATTCAGATATAATTGACAAAACTGTAAGATATTTAAATGCACATAGTGGTGATTTGATATACATACACATTGTGAAAGAATTCCCTCCATCTAAATTAACTCACATATCCATCACCTTACATATTTTTTCCTTTCTTTCTTTGCACACGTGTGTGTGTGTGTGTGTGTGTGTGTACATTTCAATTCTATACTCTTATCAAATATCAATTAAACAGTACAGTGTTATCTAATTGTAAAAAAAATATGGAAGTTGCCCTGGCTGGTGTGGCTCAGTGGATCGAATGCTGGCCTACAAACCAAAAGGTCGCAGGTTCAAATCCCAGTCAGGGTATATGCCTGGGTTGCAGGCCAGGTTCCCAAGTTGAGGGCATGTGAGAGGCAACCAATTGATGTATCTCTCACATTGATCTTTCTCTCCCTCTCTTTCTCCCTCCCTTCTGCTTTCTCTAAGTAAATAAAATCTTAAAAAAAAAACCGCACACACTAAAAATAGGGAGCTCTTCACGACACAGTACAATAGAGCCTCTGCATGTCTTTCTGTAGCATGGCTCACAAATCAGTCCTCCACAGCAAACATATTTTAAGTTCTCCAAGTGACCCCTCCAAAGGCCCTTCTTGCCAGCCTGCTGTGAAGTTCATCTTAAGAAACCACCCCCTTGGAACAGCTCTTCACAGATGCATCTTCCTTCACTTTTTTCACCCTTTTTTATTCTTTAAATGGGTGAGGGCCTAAGAGTCATGAAACCAACTCTCTCCCTTTCCTTATTACAGAGTATGCATGGGGGTCTCCTCCCCTCACCTTAAGTGTGATGCCCGTCATATTGGTTCCTGGGTTGAACCTCGACAGGCAGGTTCAGAATTTAATATCCTCTTACAGCCTAACATTCTATGAAAACTTTTAGTTGTCCCCTTTTGTTAGGAACTGAACTGTATCTCCCAAAATTCAAATGTTGACGTCCCACCCCCTGCTACATCAGAATGCGAGCCTACTTGGAGCTCCACAAGGCCTTCGGAGAGGAGATAAAATTGAAATGAGGTTGTTAGGAAGCATCCGTGATTCAACATTACCGTGTCCTTGTAAGGAGAGGAAGGGAAGCCAGGGTCATTTGTGCACAGAAGGATGACTTCATGAAAGAGGCTGCAAGCGGGTCGCTGCCCACAAGCCGAGGAGAAGGGCCTCAGAGAAAACCAACCCCACCAACTGACCTTGGCCTTCCGGCCTCCAGAACTGTGACAAAATAAATATCAGCCACTTACACCACCCAGCCTGGTATCTGTCAATGGCCGCCTTCGCAGAGTAGCGCGCCTGTTTGTCTGTTTGTTCCAAGAGAGGTTCGCAAGTACATGTGGTTTGGGGTTTTTGTTGTTGTTATTTGATGAGCATATGTCATCCTTTTCTCATTTTCTATGTCTTTTTTTTTCCCTCAAAAGTTATCCTTGCCCAGTTAATGTGTAGCACTCAAATAAAAGGAGACCACTCAGCCTTCAGAAGGCCAGATGTATTTTATCTCTTATAAGAAGAAACTGAGCCCACCTTAAAGAAAATGAAGACTCAAAAGTATTACATTTTTGCTCTGGCTGGTGTAGCTCAGTGGATTGAGCGCGGGCCTGTGAAGCAAAGGATCGTAGTTTGATTCCCAGTCAGGGCACATGCCTGGGTTGCAGGCCAGTTCCCAGCAGGGGACACATGAGAGGCAACCACACATTGATATTTCTCTCCTTCTCTCCTTCCCTTCCCCTCCTTCTGAAAATAAATAAATAAAATATTTTTTAAAAGTATTACATTTTCTGCAAACCCTCTGTATCACTGAATTCGCATTAAAAATGACTGTAAAATCACTTGAGTTTATTAATAAAATACACATTATATCCTCTTGTGCAGCATTATATGAGGACTGCTGTGTTACATAGGAGTAAGGGATTGATACCTTGCTTGTGCCTTCTGAGATTTAAAAAAATAATAAATCTGATCTAGCCAATACATTAATCAAAGGAAAAAAGTAGCTGAGCATTTGAGATCTTGGTTCCCAGCATGTCATCAGCTTTGCTCAAGTAAACTCATAAAAATTCTCAGAAAGAAAAATATACATATTTGAAAGGAATATTCTAAACTCCCTAGTTAAAGACAATGTAATTGTCTACTATGAACCTGCAGTTTCTCATTTGCCTTGGACATGACCACGAAACATTTTCCCACTAGGTTTTCTTTCTGCTTCATTGCTAGCATTCAGCCTGTTGGGGAAATTTGATTAACCCTTACTTATTTTCATTGCCTAGATCAGCACTGTCCAATGTAAGCACAACGTAAGCTGTATGTGATTTTCATAGTAGCCACTGGTAATTGGTGAGATTTTGTAATGGCTGTCTTAGATTTCTAGAATCTTCCAGATGTCCTTTGTCCAGCTAGTCCTTCTAGGGTGCTGCTGACCAAATAGTTTGTCAACACATGATCATCTGTATTCCTATTATGTAGGACCTACTGTCTTGGCACCTGACTGGATTGAGCATAAAAGACTCAAACTCATGAGGAAACGAAGGACTCAGAACATGTGAAATTTCTTAAATAATTCCTCCAAGTTGCAGAGGAGATAAGAAAGCAGAGGATAAAGAACACAGGTGCACAGATGTCTTTGGAAAAGAATAAGGGACATCCTTCCCTCATAACAAGTGTATACTCATTGACTTACAGTTGCTTATTTCTGCAAATTCTTATTTACATTATGTTTTACTACTTTCAGCCTTGCAGTACCTGCCTCTACCTACTTAATTTTGTATTTCTGCCCACGTGACCCAATTTCTCCTATTAAATTGCTCCTTTTTCCTAATTTTACCTACCAACTGCTTTCCTAATGTGGGAAGGAAGAAACTTTACCCTCAAGGTTCTTCTGGCTGTCCTAATAATCAAACAGATGTGACAAGATTACAAGAGAAGATAAGCTCACTTACCTGGCAGGGGAGATACCTTGGTCACAAAGGTGATTTTCCTGGGGTGACACTTATCCATTGCTGAGCCCTGGGATTTCCCCCAAAGTGGAAAATTAAACAGCATAATTTGTGGTTCTAATGGAACAGGGTGCAGCCAAAGGGGGACCCCCCCGAATGGGGATTTGTAATGGGACTTGTCTAGAACTCAGGGTGTCCAGGAAATATTAGAAAAATATGTATAGGATGTCCTCAACCCACAAGTCTGAGCTGGGAGATGGGATGCATGGAGCAGGGCCATTGAGAATTGCTTTGAATAGCAACTGTTTTGCAGATAATCTCTAGAATGGTCATTTAATATATCTGCAACCTTTAACTGGTTTCATAGATATGTTGAATAGCTGTGGCCATGCTTCGAGCCAGGGGGATGGGGGTGACTTCAATCCAAGATGTAACTAGGAAGCCACTCCCCCAGGTTGCGTGAGAGCTTGGAGATGATTGCCTCCATGCCGTGAGGCCACACCTACCCAGACTTAGTGTGGCAGCCCAGTAAAGCTGGAAGAATAGGGAATGCTGGCAGGTGTAACTGATTGTGGGAGGAGTCAGCAATAGGGCTGCAGAGGAAGATGGGTGCTGGGATTTAAACTCAGGCTGGCAGCCATGCTCAGCTTTTTGGTTGGGACCACGTGGCTTTGGCGAAAGTTAGGACCATTCAGCTTTAGGATACTCTCTTTTTTGCCATATGGCTTAGGAAGCAGGAGAGACTTTGCCTTGAAGGAAATGGGTGAAAGGACTCTTGCTGATGGGCCATGAGAAGGTGCCACATGGTTTTGGATTAACTGGAGATGGTGGCAGTGACACAACTGATGGTGCCAGGAGCCTGTACCACGGGCTTCTGCTTCTTCTCCTGAGATATGGTACCCTGGACTGGGTAGAGGGAGAAGGAAGGACTGTGTGGTTGTGGGCATTCTGAAGGACTTCAGTATTTTTAATGAAGACATTAAGTTATTACTCTAAGTCTATATAACTTTTTAAATAAATAATAATCCCTCTCCTTTTCACCAGTCTCTGGCACTGAGAGTTGTTTTTTCCCTGGTGGTGGGCAAGATGAACCTAGTAATGGGGGGAGACCCCCAGAGCACACGAGTGGGTTCATTCAGTAATGGTGTATCATTCACCCCCCTCTCCCACCCCAGGTCTGTTCTGTAACAGTAAGGGACTGAGTTCACGCTGTCCCCTGGGAAAAAAAAAGAGAGAAAATAACTAAATTTAATACATATGTATGGGAACCCCACAGACATGAGATAGCCAGGGACCTTGTGTGCAGAGAGGTTCAGAGACACAAAGGGAAAGTGGGTATCTGAGACATTCTGAGCTGGGGGTGAGTTAAGGTGCCTTGGGGGCTGCATTGCAGGGTGATAAGAGCAGATGTTAAGTAAATAGAAGTTTGACCTGCCCTACAGATAGGTCAGAGGTTATCTCTGATCTTCTCTTGACCCCTATAGAGGCACATCTTGGATGACTCATTCTGAACCCCCACTAATTTCTCCTGCATTACTAGATTACCGTATTTTACCACATGTAATGCACACCCACGTTTTGTGTGCGTTATACACAAGATTATCATGCCCATGGTATGTAGTCGTTATACCCATGTGTAATGCACATCCCAATTTTTCCCTCAAAAATTTGGGCAAAAAAGTGTACATTATATACAGCAAAATATGGGCGTATTCTACTTCTGGTTTTTTGCGGGGGGCTGTTTCTTTTACTTACCAACAAGTTACTTATTTTTTCTGTAATAGGAAACAAATCTTTTTTAAAAAGATGAGATTGTATAATCTTATTCAGTTCTTCTCATGCCCTTTATTAAATTCTCCCTGAATACAGGTATCTGTCGAATGCAATAAAATGCAAGCACAAAACCAGAACAAATGTATAGTCTTAACGTCATCCCCTAAAGAGCAACAAGGAGAGTGGGACTTATTTGGACCACAGGGTAGGGGAGATGGAGTTGTCTTTAAAAGCTCCCCAACCAGTTAAAATTGTCGTTTCTAATTTTAACCACATCTCAGCAATTTATGGTTGCCTTGTGAACATCCAGGGTCACTCCCTAAATAGTTGGTGCTGTTTCTTAAACTTTAGTATAGTGTGTTTCCTTCCTGGAAGGAAACTTACAACAAAAACTTCCCCCTTTCTTCTGTTGTAAGGTAGTATCAGATGTTGTCTGGACACTGTAACTGAGTAAGAGGCAAGTATTGAATCTATACTTAGAAAAAGGAAGGGGAAAACCAAGACGTAACTGCTTTAGTGTGTGAAATAAAAGGGGCCACGTTAACCTGACAAACTCAAAGGCTGGTCTGAAATTACAATTTATTAAGTAAAAGTTCGGTTTTACCTTTCATCCCATCCCAGAGGTTTTCCCTCTGTGCTCTCTCCCACCTCCCTAGTCCATCACCAGTGGGCTTCATGTGCCCCCTAGGGCCCCTCCTTTGACTCTGATGCATAAAGTAAGGTGCCAAACTGCCTTTGCCCTGGGCACTTCTCAGTCCGTCGGGCTGTTGCTTCTCCGCAGTTGTCTGTCAGTTTGGCTCAAACTCACCAGAGTTCTCTACGGGTTTGAATGTTTCTTACACTGAAAAGTGGATTGATGCTTCGGCATTTTAAAATATCTCCGTAGCTCAGCATTTATGGGATTTATAACACTGCTCAGATTTATGACCTTTTAGAACCTCTGTAGAATTCTTTTTTTTTAGAGATACGAATCCATTATATGGTTACTTAATGTGTTGAATTTTTGTTTTGTTTTACGAAGCATATTCCCTGATCTCCTGTGGCTCTTCCTGATGATTTCCTCAAAATTTAACAATTTATATAGTATCTTATATTATTTTTTAAAGATTTTAGTTATTTATTTTTAGAGGGGAAGGGAGGGAGAAAGAGAAACATCAATGTATGGTTGCCTCTCATGCGTCCCCTGCTGGGAACTTGCCTGCAACCCAGGCATGTGCCCTGACTGAGAACCGAACTGGCAACCCTTTGGTTCACAGCCCACGCTCAATCCACTGAGCTATACCAGATAGGGCTATATACTATCTTATATAATTTACTGTTGTATATTAAGAATCTGAACTGGTACATATTTCTTGGTCTTTCTGTTTTATTACTTGCATTTGATTAAGGTAAATGAAGACCCCAAAACAGTGGCTCCAATAAACAGATTTTATTTTTGTTTTTGTAATTTAATGAGAAGTCCAAAAAGCAGGCAGTTGTTAGTGTTACTTAGAGGATACAAGGGTATCACGGCAGAAGTCTTTGACATTTTCTTAGCTTTTCTTATGGTCGTGAGACAGTGTTGCAGTCCTAGCCAACATACTTATTTTTCAGGTAGCAGGAAGGAGGAAACCTATTTCAAGTAAAGCAGAACTTTCTTCTTACATGTCATTGGAGAGAACAGTGTCACGTGGTCTCCCCAACTCTAAGGGAAGCTGAGATCTTTTTATTTTAGTTTAGTTTAGTTTTAGTTGAGCAAATTGCCATCCTTTGAAAAAATTGAGATTCTATCAGTAAGAAAGAAGGGGAGGGGTGTATTAATCGGGTAATTCACAGTCTGACACACCACACCATAGTGCCTATTCTTTTTCCATACCAGTTGCTATTCAGTATATATTGACTTAATATTTGATCAAAGTAAAACACAGCTACATAATCTGATATTACTGGTAGTTAGTCAGCTGAAAGAAAAATAGAACATTCCAACTAGTCTAAGCACTTGGTACCACAGCAGTAAAGAACACAAATGCAAACTAGCTTTGTTCTTCTAGCTATGTCAAGACTAAAGACATATCCATTTGCACTTAAAACACCTAGATCTTACATTGTCCTTGAGACACGGCCACTGCCTTTGTACATGCTAATGGGGTATAGAAGCTGCTCTCACAATGATGTGTCACAACTGGCTGAACAGCTGGAGAACTTTAGAGTGAATGATTGTAAATATGAGATACCCATAAAAGGCTATGTGGATTTCAAAGGGATTGGGTAATATTTGATGGATATGCTGGTATTTGAAGGGTAGCAGTCATGATTATGAAAGGGGAACTCAACAGTTGAAGATTTTACCTGTAGTTTATACTTGATATGTATGTGGAAAGCTGTTATTGCAGGAACTGGAATGCATGAGGTACTAGACCCCAGGAGGTTGACAAGCAATTCAAACTGGCACCCCAGGGGGTCTGCAAGTAATGGAGATGGTATCTTAGCCAGTGTGTTCCAGGGAAGGAACATCAGTGATGCAGATAAAGAATTGTTGATCAACAGAGAAAGAAGTGCCAGGAAAACAAACAAACAAACAAAAAAACTCAGCTGGAGACTTCTGCCAAGATGGAGGCATAGGTGGAAACACTGTGCCTTCTCCCACAACCAAGTTTGAATACAACAAAGGTGTGGCGATCAAAGATGCATCCAAAGAACAGAAAACTGAACTATACGGAAGTCCAACAACAACGAACCATTCTACCGGACTGGTAAGAGGGGCGGAGCCAGCAGTGGAGCAGGGTTGGGCAGGAAAGATCGCTGGACCCCAGGCACCCAGGCAGCTGGGGTAGCGTGGGACGGACCCAGTGAGGGCTCGGTACGGCGGGAGTGAGCAGTGAGACAGACCGCACAGCCGCCAGCAATGAACCCAGCAGTGGCTGACCCCGGTCGCACATTCGAGAGCAGTGGGACAAATCGTGCACGGCCCGCGGTGGCGTTGAGAGGAAGCAAAGGGTGCCCACCATTGCTTTCCTTTGGCCTCACCCCCACATACAGCGTCACAATCCAGCGACTGGGTTGCCCAGCCCTGGTGAACACCTAGGGCTCTGTTCCTCATACCTAACAGGCACAAACAGTCCAAAATATGGCTCAAGAAGAACTCAAAGCCCCAGAGCCGATAACGCTAAGTGACCAGGAAATAGCGAACCTCTCAGATGCACAATTCAAGACACTGGTGATCAGGATGCTCACAGAACTAGTTGATTTTAGCCACAAACTAGAGGAACATATGAAGGCTAAACTAATTTCAATGAAAGGAAATGCACAGGAAATCAATAGTGATGGAAAGGAAACAGGGACTCAAATCAAGGGGGTGGACCAGAAGGAACAAAAAAATGACCAAACAGGAAAAAGTGAACTTACAAGAATTCAAAAAAATAAGGAGAGGATTAGGAACCTCCAGGACATCTTTAAATGTTCCAAAATACGAATTATAGGGGTACCAGAAGGGGAAAAGAAACAGCCACGAGTGGAAAACTTATTTGAACAAATAATAAAGGAGAATTTCCCCAGTCTGGCAAAGGAAAGTAGACTTCCAGGAAATCCAGGAAACTCAGAGAGTCCCAAAGGAGTTGGACCCAAGAAGGAACACACCAAGGCACATCATAATTACATTAGCCAAGATCAAAATGAAGGAGAGAATCCTAGAAGCAGCAAGAGATAAGGGGACAGTCACCTGCAAAGGAGTACCCATCAGACTGTCAGCGGATTTCTCAAAAGAGACCTTACAGGCAAGAAGGAGCTGGAAGGAAATATTCCAAGTCATGAAATCCAAAGACCTACATCCAAGATTACTCTATCCAGCAAAGCTTTCATTTAGAATGGATGGGCAGATAAAGTGCTTCTCAGATAAGATCAAATTCAAGGAGTTCATCATCACCAAGCCCTTATTATATGAAATGTTAAAGGGACTTATCTAAGAAAAAGAAGATAAAAAATATGAACAGTGAAAGGACAGCAAACTCACAGTTACTAACAACCACACCTAAAACAAAAGCAAACCAAGAAGACAGCTAGATCAGGAGCAGAACCATAGAAATGAAGAACACATGGAGGGTTAGCAACAGGGGAGTGGGAGGAGGAGAAGGGGGGAGAAGATACAGAAAATAAGTAGCATAGATGGTAGGTAAAAAATAGATAGGGGGAGGGCAAGAATAGTAGGGGAAATATAGAATCTAAAGAACTTGAGACATGGTCATAAACTAAAGGGGGGGAAGAGTCGGGGAGGGGTGTGCAGGGTGGAGGGGAATGAAGGGGGGAATAAAACAACTGTAATGGGATAATCAATAAAATATATTAAAAAAACTCAGCTGGAGCCACACTTGACCTGGGCACTAGTATTTTTAATCTATCCAGAAATTTTCTTTTCTGGCTAAAAGCCTGAATGCCCTTAGGGTGCCTTTACTTTATTCATTTGCGTTAATTCAAAGAGGATGAGCTGCATTCCCTCCCTCAATGGGGCGATTTTTTTACTGTCTCAAGTGCTGACTTGATAAACCACGACAAAGGTGGGCAGACCTGATGCTTTGAAGTAGCCGATCCCATGTGCTAGTGTTGAAGTCCTGCCATGGTTGGCAGTGCTCCCAGGCCTAGAGTGCATTTTGGGATGATTAATGTGGTAACTGAAGTGCTATTAATGTGACATTACTAGAACCAGGAGGTGAGGAGTGGATGGAAAGGAAAATAATTTTCCCTCTACCTTTCTATTCTCCCCTGGGAATCCTAAAAGAAAAGACAGACTAGAGAATATAAGGGGGATAGATGGTAAAAAAAAAAAGAAAAAAATACATACAAAAAAGACAGACTAACCAGAGAAAAATAACTGCTAAAAAAACAAAATTCACCCGAGTACATTTGAAGATCTAATTGGCTTTAGTAAGTGATTCATGAATGTAGCAGCATCCCATATAGCAAATAGAAGGTGATAAGGGAACTCAGGAGCTAAAGATTTTAGCTTCAGCCATACTTCTTAGGTTTAGGTGACTAAGACATTTAGAAAGCTGTTATTCCAAGAACTGGAATGCATGACCTACCTGACTCCACAAGGTAGCCGAGCAATTTGACTTTTGTGCACCAGGGGGTTTGCAAGTGACGGAGAAGGTATCTGAGCCATTGGATCCCAGGGAGGGATGCAGATAAAGAATTGTTGGTCCACAGATAAAGAAGTACTGGAAAAATTGTGCTGAAGTGCTAGGAAAATCATGCTGGAATGCAACTCTTATCCCAGTTACCTTTTTTCCGAACCCCTCACCTTCTCCTTATATAATGGTCGGCCTGAGATGAGATGTTAATACAGTTTTTGAGTGTACGTAACCGACTATCTTCTCACATCACTGGCATCTGAATAAAGTACCCATAAAAATTCAATCCTTGTCTCTACTTGTTGGGTCTGGCAGTGACAGGCAGTGTGAACTCCAACTTTTCCAGTTTTGAAGGCTTGTATGAGGGGTGGTAAAAAATGGAAGAATCTTATAGGAAGAATTATTTTTCAGTAGTACCTCTTCTTTAGGGGAAAAGAAGGGGGAGAGTCTTTATATAGATTGCCTCTCTGTGTGGTGGATGGAGAGGGCCTATATGACAGATCACCTCATGGTACTTAACCAGAAAATTCTATCCCAGTTGATTAAGACTGTGTTTCACCCTGGCTGGTGTGGCTCAGTGGATTGAGTGAGCATCAGCTTGTCAACTGAAAAGTCGCTGGTTCAGTTCCCAATCAGGGCACGTGTCTGGGTTTTGGGCCAGGTCCCCCACTGGGAGCATGCAAGAGGCAGCTGATTGATGTTTCTCTCCCTCTCTTTCTCCCTCTCTTTACCTCTCTCTAAAAATAAATAAAATCTAAATAAATAAATATCACCTCCATTTAAAAAAAACTCTGTCTGGGAGAGGTTAGAACTACAGTTACATCAGGTATTAAATCTAGGTTTGGTATCATGGCCGTTTAGCATGAGCAAAGGCATTTTGGGCTGTGTTTTTTTTCTTTAACAAAACAGAAGTTTATTAGCATGTATATGTCAACGTAAGAAACCTCCAAACCTGTAAATAGTTTTTATAAGAATTTCTTTGAGCCAAACTGGGTTAAGGAGGGAATGTAAGGAGCATTACATGAGTGTGGGAGAAAGCAAGGTGAAGGGGGGGTTACAGCATAGCTAACCTTACGTGCTCTCTTGAGGGTGGTTATACGTATTCCAAAGGTGTGTTAACCTTTGCACCGGAACAATAGACAAGGCTCACTTAAGGCAAAAATTAACCTTTTACTAAGGAAGTTATAGGTTGGGCCGTGACCTGGACCTGCCCAGTTAGGCATTTATAATCATATCACCCTGTGAGGAAACTTTGCGCAGAACCGCCCCTTTTGTTTTGTCCGTATACACATGGGAGATACCCTTGGGAAAATAAGTATCTCTCCTAGGTGATTTAGAATTGTAACAGGTGCAGTTAAAACCAGAGAGAGGGTATGGGGAAGGTGTGTTAGGGGAGGGGGAGGAAAATATGGCGAGGTGACTACAGGTCCATATGCAGATGTAAGGTGGTGCTTCTCCGCTATTAAGAATTACCTGTGATTTAATTGTCCTCTTTCTGGTACAGAGTAAAAGACACCCTTACAAATGGAGATTTCCTTTATAAATTTATTTATTTATTTTTACAAAAGGTAACTTCTGTATTTTCTGAGTCTTCCCTGTGTCTGCTGTTTCTGTGAATAATCAACTGAAAATAATCCTTAGGCCAAAAAGGCATATACTGGGGTGGCATTGTCTGCCACCTTTGATTAAAAAATGAATTAAAGCCTGGATGAAAGGTAATGAAATCAAGGACTGCCATGGGAGCAGCAGAAAGAGAGGAGAGAAAAGGGAGGGATTATTACCCTGGCCAGGTAGGTCAGTTGGTTAGAGCATCGCCCTATATGGCAAGGTTCTGGGTACAGTCAGGGCACACACAGGAATCAACCAATGGATGCATCAGTAAGTGAAACAAAAATCAAGAGGAACAACAAAGTGATGTTTTCTCTCTGTCTCTGTCTCTGTGTCTCTCTCCCTCTTTCTCTTTCTCTTTCTCAAATCAATGAATAAAAATTTTTAAACAGAAAGAGAGACACAGAATGACAGAGTGAAATCTATAGGCCCTTATGACCTTTGTGAAGCGTTTTCGATTATCCTTAACTTTGTTTGGACATTCCTTATAGTTTCTGTTGAATCATTTCCACAGATTCCTATTTTGTTGCTCATTTAAAATAATTCAGGCATCCCAGTATGTCCACTTACTGAGTTAGGCATAATAAGTAACCTTGCCCTGGCCAGTGTGGCTCCGTTAGAGCATTGTCCCATAAACTGAAAGTTAGCAGGTTTGATTCCTGGTCAGGACGCATCCCAGGTTTGCAGGTTCAGCCCCAGTTTCTCTCTCACATGAGTGTTTCCCTCCCTCCCTCCTTTCCCTCTCTCTCTAAAAATCGATACGCATGTCCTCAGTTGAGGATTAAATAAATAATCAAGGAATATTTTTTATCAAAAGCATAAACGTAATCTTGAATCTTTTTCACCTTTATTCTTTTTTAAATTAGAGGCTGTAACTTATTTCTTTGATATAATAATTAATTTGAAATCTAGTGTCGCGAACCTTACCTGAAACGGCAATCAGGGAAGTCTGTACAATTACCGCTTTTGTCAGCAGGTGGCAGACCTCTGTCTTTGCTATGCCACAGTGGAGCTGTGCTGTTTAAGTTACCGTTCTTGTTTGTGCGCTTTTGTTTACTTTCTTGGTGTTGTTTAAACCATTCCATACAATTTAAAGGACCTGACAAGAAGACAATGGTAAGATGCCCTAAATCAAATGACAGCAGGCCAGAAGGTGGAAGGAAGAGCCAAAAGAAACAAGTACAGGGCTAAACCAACAGAAGACTGCCCACACTCCTGAGTGTAAATTGGAATTTTGGATTCATTTTCAGGTGGCTATTTTCATGATTGTCTAAAAGAGAAGATAGCCAGGAGCCTCTGCTTCTTGAATTTTCCATCTACTACCCACAGCTAATGCAGACAGTTCTTTCATATGAGTGTCTGCAGCTATCCCAGGACTAGCCTGCACTGGGCTTCAGCTTCTCCCAGCCCCTTTTGTCTGTAGCTAATGTGCCGGTAAATTATTTCAGAACCACTTACGTGTTGTATGAAAACTCTTGCCAACTCCAGGACGGATGCTGGTGGTGTAGGCGCCACACCCCAGGACCCATCTTCTTTTTCTTGCTAGCAGTGGCCTAATAAACCCTTTCTTTTAAAAAAGACCTTCATGAAAAATTTTTGTTTCACGCAAGTAGGACAGTGTTCTGCCAGTACAGCTGTAAATGCTGTTTGCCTATTTTGTTTTTCCATACCTGTTGTTTGTCTTCCTCATCTTCAAGGTGCTAGTAGTTGACAAAATGGTTTAGTAATTCACGGGAGGATTGCTTACGTTGTTTGGCAAGTTCCTGTCTATCAGTAGGTGGAAGTAGGTAGAGTCACGTGTTGTGGCTTCCGCCAGCTCTTTCCTGCCCCCACTTTATCTGCTCCACAACCTGCCATGGCACAGCCCTCTCTACCACACCCCAATACCCTGAGTCAGAGCACTGCCATCCAAAAAAATCATACTCCTACAGTTTCCCCCATGAACAGTTTGTCAACTTACCTAGATTTCTCTGTCAAACGCATAAGGTTCTAAGGGAACAAGACCCTGGACTGATTCGAATGAAGGGAGACAGGAAAAGATTGAGAACCTAAGCATAGTATCAAATACTGAAGTGTTATAAAATAGAAACCCACTGAATTATCTTTAGAAAACACTGGGCTACACTGAGACTAGGACTAGAAAACAACTAGAAATGGATTCCCGTTTGGGTTAATTTGGCCATGTCTGATTCTGCTCTAACCAGGAGAAAGGAATGAAAACTTTGCGCCAAGTGCCCCCTGCATGTGTACCTTTTTTAAGCCTTTTTTAAGCACAGTCCCACTGGTTATTGTAGATTTCTGTTACTTTGCCTAGGAACAACCAGTAAGCAGCAGGGTCAGCATTCAGTCTGAGTCTAGGTCTCTGAAGCTTTTTGGTAAATCATACTTCCCAGTTGGGATGAGAATTACTTTGTTAGCAAAGTGTCGCTGATCTTTATATTTTTTGCTTTTTTAAAAAAATATTTTATTTATTTATCTTTAGAGGGAACGGGAAGGAGAGAGGGAGAGAAATATCAATGTATGGTTGCCTCTGGTGTGTCCCCTGCCAGGAACTGGCCTGCAACCCAGGCATGTGCCCTGACTGGGAATCGAACCGCAGTACTCTGGTTCGCAGGCCTGCGCTCAATCCACTGAGCTACACCAGCCAGGGTGGCTGATCTTTAATTTTTTTGTCTTTCCAAGCTAATTAAATATTTTATTCTATTTTTGTCCTTTGTGCATAATCGTGTACTATGGATATGACTTTGTCACATTCATTCCTAGTTTTGTAGAATAGGAAAACCTATCTAGTGTTCCATAATTATTGTTCTGTTATTCTCTATATTGTAAGTATTCTGGCTTATCCAGTAAAGGTATACAGTGTTTTCTTTCTTTAAAAAGTAATGTAATCTGTGGTTTGAACACTAGGCAGTCTTGTAAGGGAATAAGTTTGTGTGCTATATAACGTTGGAGAGTGTAGTGTGCGTTTGGTCCACATCTCAGTGGGGCCTGATAATGGTTCAGCCTCAGGCAAGTTACCTTACTTTTCTAAGCCTCCATTTCCAGTTCGTTTGAATGGAGAGGATTCATCTAAAAAGTCTATCCCTTTGATTCCTTCAGGGTGGTATATTAAGAATATGTTGTAGTCCTGATTGGTGTGGCTCAGGTGATTGGGCATCAGCCTGAAAAGCAAAGGGTTGGCATTTCAATTCCCGGTCTGGGCACATGCCTAGATTGTGGGTTCATTGCCAGGTCTGGGCATGTGCAAAAGGCATCTGATAGATGTTTCTCTCTCCCATCAGTGTTTCTCTTTTTCTCTTTCTCCCTCCCTTCCTGTCTCTCTAATAAATAAAAATATATATAAATAAATCTTTTTTAAAAAAACAATATGATCCATCTTTGTGTTGTATTTTTTTAATTGATTTAAGAGAGATTGATTTGCTGTTCCACTTATTGATACGTTCATTGGTTGATTCTTGTATGTGCTCTGACCTAGGATCGAACCTGCAACCTTGGCATATTGGGCTGATGCTGTAGCCAACTGAGCTACCAGGCCAGGCCTGTGTTGTATTTTTTATTGCACTAAGGGATAATTTCAACAGTATACTATTCTCAATACCTACTAGGATTATTAAGATTAAAAAAGAGGTGATATACATAGAGTGCCAAACAGTATTTACCACATAGTACTTATTCAATAAATGTTAATTCTCTTACCTTCTCCCTTCTATTAATAAACAAAACTATTCTTTTCACAACTTTCTTCTAGACATGATGTTGTCCCATTGTGGGGTCAAATTAAATAACACATTTAAAAATGACCTGTAAACAGTATTCTCTTTGAGCTCTCAGATTTGGAGATAAACACAGAATGTCTAGTTATAGGATAATCTTTCTTAACTTTAAAAAGATTGGGGATAGGAAGATGTGCTGTATTACACTCAACTTTCAGGAACAATTTTTAACCTGAGCATCTAGGCTAGAAAACAGGGCCTAACCCCTCTGCACCTGCTGTCCTCACTGCAGACCGGAAAACCAGTCCTGGTCGCACTCTTGGGCGTGTGTACTTACATATATGTTGTTTTCAGTTACTGAAATTTAAGTTCATTAACACTATGTGAAAAACATGGGTTCCTGTGAAGGATAAAGCTTCTATATGTGTTTGACTCACTTTTGAACCCCCTCTGGTACACTGACAACAAAAAAGACTGTGTGATTTGCTGTAGATTTTCAAAAATTCACTCATTGGGTCCACCCATACACAGGGATTTCCAAGCCTGTGCCTCGGCATTAGGGAAGTTTTAATAATTAAGGACCCATCAGTACCTGAATTAAGATCTGCTTTTTTAAAGGAATTTGTCCATTTTAATTATTTATGTATTGTAAGGTCCATTTCTCCCTTGAGTCTTTTTTTCTGATATAAAAATAACTATATAAGGAAACAGGTAAGCCACGATTTACACCCTCTCTAAATCCCCCCATATTTGAATAAACATACTCCCTTCTTTCTCTATGCATGTAAACATTAAGTATAATTTTTCCCCAAATTGGATCATACTGTACATTGTTTTTAATAAGATTATTCACTTAATTTATTTCTTAGTAGTAAATTATACTTATTTTAATAACTATTATATTACTTTATGTTGTTATACCATATACAGATATCATAATTTACTTAGCCAGTTCTTCATATTTGAACCTTTACATTTTCCTGTTTTTTGTTACTATAAATAGATCCATGAACAGTCTTGTAGCAGCTGTGCCCACCCTCGGTCATCTGTTTGGATGGAACTGCAGGTCAAGGGGCAAGCGCAAATCCAAGGCTTTCGAATGTGCTGTCAGGTTACCCTCTGGAAGGGCTGGACCGGTTTACTTTCCACCAGTGGCACATTCGAGTCCCTAGGTCCATGTTTTCCTGGGAGTAGGGATTTTTTTTTTCTCATCTTTCCAAATAGTAGTTATTTTTAAGTATTTCTATTACTTTTGAAGTAATTTCTATTACTTTCTATTACTTTTCTATTACTTTTGAAGTTGAGCTTTTAAAAATAGCCCTGGTTGGTGTGGCTTGGTGGAGCACAGGCCTATGGACAGAAGGGGGGGTTTGCAGGTTTGATTCCCAGTCAGGTCACATGCCTGGGTTACAGGCCAGGTCCCCAGCTGGGGGCGTGCAAGAGGCAACCAATCCATGTTTCTCTTGCACATCGATATCACTCTCCTCCTCTTTTTCCCCTCTTTATAAATAAATAGATAGATATTTAAAAAAATAAGTGGCCATTTATTATCTTCTCTTCTGAGTCGTATGAGTTCTTTTTCTTGATTTGCCAAGGCTCTTTATAAAATGAGTTTAACCATGGCAGTATGTTAGAAATGTATTTTTCCAAGTGTTTTTTTTTTGTTTTAGTCCCATTTTGAGCCATCTAAATGTGACCCTCCTTTTCAAACCTTCCCATGGCATCTTTCAACCAGTGTACTAATTCTTTGGAATGTTTTACGGAGCTTCATTTGTACTTCTCTTTTATGCATTTTGACTCGTGCTGTAGTCAGAGTGGGAGAAGAAGATAGCATACTGTTTGAATAGTGTGTATTTCTTAATCTTTAGTTTTCCTTCCCAGCCATAGAATGGGAAAGACTACTGCAGGCAGAAACAGTCAGGCATGATTTCACCCTAATAGATCATTTTTACTTTACCTTCATAAGTGTGACAACACATGCCATGTTCATTTCCTTCAAAATGTAGCAGCATCATAGAGTCTTACTTCCTTATATTTTGGAACATGTAGCTTTAATTAAAAATAATCTTTGTTTTCTTCTGGGTGTACAATATATTCATTACAGACAATTTAGAAAATACCGCAGAGTATGGAGCAGCGCATGCAGTCACCTGTGCGCCTACCCTTCCTCTGTGGTGACTGCTGGTTGTTAGAATACCTTTGATGCAGTCTTGTTAGATGACCATTGCACCGTTGGATTTCGTTTGTTATTTGCTTATTATTCAAGATTCATGTCTGTATTCATGCTTGAAGTGAGACATGTTTCCTCTTTTTGTGCTATTTTTGACAAGCTTATATTAGGGTTTTATGCCAATTAGTTTCATGAACAGAATTGAATCGCTTACCTTCTTTTCATGTGTTTTTAAATAGTCTGCCTAGCATAGGAGGCATCCATTGTCTAAAAGTTTGAAAGAGGTCACCACTATAAAATTTGTCCATAAAGCCTCAGAAGACTAAGTTCTGTGACGTGTATTGTCGAATGTAATACATGTCATCAAAGCTTTTCTAAGGTTAAATTGAGTATTTTGGTTTACTAACTCCATCTAGTTCATTTTCAAAGAAGTTTTTTAAGGGCTATCTTTTGTTGTTTCTTGAATGAACACACTGTAAAAAAGTGAACTAGAAGTAAATTAATCTATTTTCCATATTTTATCATGAAAAATTTCAAATATACACAGAAATTGAAAGTGAGAAATTTATGTGAATTCCTAAAAATGTACAAAAGTATATTCTTTGGGTTCTATTCAAACCAATGAACATTTTTAAAACCTTACATTTAAAACTCAAGTTATCACCTACTACTCTTCCATATAATTTCTAGTAAGTCTTTTTACTGTTTTTTTCATCCTTTTTCTACCTTATTCTTTTTTTAAATGAGTTTATTTGGCACATCAAAAAGGGCATAGTAAGTTAAGTCTTTGTACTCTCTATTTAAATGTATTGGATATAATAAACCAATAATAAAATAAAAGCTTAAGCAAAATCATCTTTTTGCCATCTGTAGTATAACCCATACCAAAATAGCAATCCTAAACAATGCTGTTTCTTTTCAACAGACAGAATACCAACTGTGTAATGTGGAAAGAGTTCAAAATTAAAACAGAGTTTTTCATCTTGTTCCACTTCAGGCACAAAGATTCAGATATAAAATGGAAACAATTTCAGTGCTAAGCATCTTGAAGTATTAGAACATAATGCATTTGAAAGGAGAGCTAAGAAAGACTCCGTTCATTTATGATACTGTCTTACATTCAGTTTTCTTGAACTTGACCTTCCTATTGCAACAATATCATTTCTTCTTTTACAGTAGTTTATTTATTAATTTTTTAAAGAATGACTGCTCTTTATTTATTTTATTTATTTCTAGAGAGAGGGGAAGGGAGGGAGACAGAGAAGTAGAGAAACAATGTGTGGTTGCCTCTCGCGCATCCCACACCAGGGAACCTGGCCCGCAACCCAGGCATGTGCCCTGACTGGGAATTGAACCAGCGGCCTTTCAGTTCACCAGCCAGTATTCAGTCCACTGAGCCACAACAGTCCGGGCTCTTTCTCACAAGTTTAAACTACAGAATCTATTACTTTTTTATGTAAGAAAGTAAAAATGATATACATGTTGTTCAAGAACTTTGAGTTTCTGAAAATTAAGTTAGTCAATGTTAGATATTTGCATAGAATTGTTAAGGATGCATTGAGATCAGAACCATAGGTTTTCTTCAGTTTGTACATTTGTGTGTAAATTCATAAATGCAGCAATCAGCTTCGCCAGCCGTAATCTAAACAATAAGCTTTAGGAATGATTTGCAATAAAAAACTTACGAGATGATCCTTACTTGCTCTTCATTTTCCCAAAATGTAGTTACTGTTTCATCTTTGTTTTTGCTCCTTAACCATTTTAAACTATATCCATGTAAACATGTACAGCACCTTGTTTTAATTTTGTCTTAAATAGTCACAGTGTTGAGCTTAGTTAGCTACTCTCAGAAGACTTTTAAGAGAAATTACATGCCTAGGTAGGTGTCTTGCATGTTTAAAAAAGTTGTCCTTCTATTTACATCATGCAGCAATTAACGGGAACAAGTTTTACAAGAGTTGTAAACAGTATTGCATCTCACCTCCTACCGAACTGTCTTCTGTATATGGCTGTATTGTTTGGTTTAGAATAACTTCCTTAGGGTGTCAGTCAAGTTCATACTGAAGCTTAAAAAGTACATTGCATGGCTGAATGATAATTGGATTATGGTAAACTGTGAGTTAGTAGTTGAATCTTAGATCAGATTATTGAGAAGTAGTACAGGTTTTATGTGGGATTATGAAGTTTTTTCTTTTACATGCCACTGTTAATTAATGTAATAACTTTATACCCTTTACTTCTCTATCCCAAGATTAAAGGTGAAATGAATTAATAAATAATTAAGGTTAAATTGAGAGATTTTATTTTCTATGGGCTTTTTTGTTCTTTTTATAATTCTGAGAAACTTTGAGGTGGCAAACTGAAGTAATTATAGGTTTTTATATTGATTGGATAATGGACAGTATCTAAAAAGATGTAGCTAGTTATTCAGAAATACAAGTGGACATCCCTTTCTCCATTGATAAAAACAGCCAGTTTCAGTGTTAGAAGGAGAGAAAAATCTTCCAAAAAGTTGTGTCCTGTATGAGAAGTTATTTGCTCTTCGCAGTTAAGATATTAGCATCTATACAACAAGGGAGCAGTGCTGGACTTGTAACATTTGGTGCAGACCAAGTTTGGATAATTTGCTAGTGTCCTTTTTTTAAAGCAGTTCTTAAATTTGGGGGATTGTTTCTAACAGAGAATGCTGCTTCACGAAGTTGATTACTGAAGTGTGGTGTGGGTTTGATTTCTCTCCAGCGTAGAGGAGAGAAGACTGATATAAAAGCATATTTACGGAAGGGGAGCTGAGCCCTGCCTGTTCCCGGCGATAAAGCTGCCCTGAGCCTATGGCAGCCTTTATCAGGCCCTGGCACACCGTGTGAGCACGCTGCAGTCCCACTGCTCTGGTGAAAGCCAGACCGGCTCTTCTCAAACATTTTTCAGTTAAAAATGCATTGAAAATATAAACCATAAAAGTTAAAAATGTATTCCTTCACAACAGATTGACTGCTTTTATTTCCAGCAGGAAAGGAGCTTTTTTCAATTGTTTTTAACCATAAAAACTAGTTTTCACTATTTGTGTTCAGAATTTTTTTTTCTTTTTAGCAAATCCATGTATGGTCCTGTTAAAATTGTCAAACAACTAGGAAAATGTGAAACTAAACATTAAAAAACACTTTAACGTGGCTGGTGTAGCTCAGAGGATTGAGCGCGGGCCTGCGAACCAAAGGGTTGCCGGTTCTGTTCCTAGTCAGACACATGCCTGAGTTGTGGGCCAGGTCCCCAGTTGGGGACACGTGAAAGGCAGCCACACATTTGATGTCTCTCTCTCTCTCTTTCTTCCTCCCTCCCCCGCTCAATAATTAATTAATAAATAAATAAATAAATATCCCTTTAATTCCCACTGCCCTGCAATAAACTGTTAGTATTCTGTTGACCATACATACATGCATCATATCCTTTTCCCCACGTGTCTTAAATGAGCTAATATTTAAAAATTGTAAAATATTCATATAAAAAAACCTAACCGTTTTAACTAGTTGTAAGTGTGGTGGCTTTGAGTACATTCACACTGTTGCGCAACCGTCAGCACCATCCCTCTCGGAAGTCCTTTTACCTTCCAAACCGAAACCCTGTGCCCATGGGCAATACACATTGGCCCCTTCCCCAGCCAACTATGAACCTAATCTTTTTTACTCTGCATTGAAATATAACATTCACACAGAAAAACATGCATGCCACAAGTACACTGACACCCGCCCCCCCTCCCCCAAAAAAACCCACCGTGAGGAAGGAAATAATTGGTATTCATATTGCAGTTCCTTTTTCTTTGCACATGAAGTCGCCGGTGCTCTAATGCTACAGATTCACTTTAACTGACCATGTTACTTCAGTCGGTGGTGTTCTGTACACTGGTGGTGCGGGCTTTGCACACAGCTTAGCTGGGGCTTTTGGGACTGCACCTGTGCTATATTAAGACGCCTCGGACAGCAAGAATTTTCTTTTGCTGGTGTAGCTGCTCCAGTTACTTCGGGTAAGTGTGTACAGTTCATGTACATAGATGAACTTTTCTTGCTTAACTTTATCTGATCCTTATTTGGCTTAGTATCGGATTGAAATTTTAGGGATTTAAAAGCATAAATAAAGAAACTGAAAATAGAATATATAATGCAAAACTGTCATTTGCAGAGATCTGAATATGTAAAACTTTTCAGTGTCTTAGGTCTGAGAAACTTATAGGATCTAATTTTAAGAGCTTCTTGTTTGACATTTAGATGTTAAGGAAAAGCAAAGTATCCTCAGAAATCTCTTCTTAAGGGGAAAAACATTTAATATCCAATTTTGTTCATTCAGTTGCTGTGGCTCAATTTTGCTGATAGCCACATGCTTTGTGAATTAGAAACTATTTATTATAGCTAATAATAAAGGTAATTAATTTTTTATTTTGTGCCTCTGAGCTTTATCCAGGATATTATGGAATAGGATTATACTGGTATATTTCATGAATGGATAAAAGCTAGATCACTGTCTCTAAGGCTAATGACAAATTGCATACGGTAAATTAAGATTCAGACATACATATTACCATGAAAGGGTGAACATTATGACTAAGTTACATGTAACTAATTGAATTTACCTCATTTTTAATAGTTTTTTTTCATCAGGAAAATTAGCTAGTGCAGCAGGCCATTTTTTTTAAGTATTTTACTTGGTTTTTATTGGCAGCCTATATCCAAGCATCTCTGGATATTGCTTACCACCTGTGCTGTGGTTCTAGAACAAATTCAAGGACAGAAGAACACAGAGTGCCTTAAGGGCAATCAGAATAATTTGTTTATTTTCTGTGTGTCTTGGTTTAACTCATCTTGAAACATGCTGTTAAATATTGGGGCAGTGTGGATGAGGGGGGTGTGGATGAATAAATACTAGGCTCTGAAATTACATATTTTCACAAGTATTCATTAAATTCTGACCAAGATGCTACGTTTTACTATTTAAGAAAATTGCTATAAAAATTGCCCCTTTAAAAATTGCCAAATTTTAAATAACTAGCCTTTGAAATCTGTTTTTCCTCTTCTACCTCTTTCTTTTCTCCTCCCACCTTTTGCTGTTCAGATTCATTTTTGTCTTATGTTTATATCAAGAAAGTTTTACTTTCTAGTTATGTATTTTTTTTTACTGCTGCCTTGAAATTTTAATTAGGGAGAATTATTTAAATGCCTTGAGAAACTGATTTACAATGCTATGGAAAAAATAAACTTACAGTTTGATATTTTTCCATGTGCCATTTACCCTAAGAAAGTGTTGTTATTATTAAAAAACCAAGCACAGGACAAGTAATGCAGGTTGGTGGAGAAGTGCGGTGACGGGTTCATCGTGGATGTTCAGTGGTGTTGCTGACACCTGGTCCCTGTTACAGCACCGCATGCATGCCTTGCCTTAGGTAAATAGTACGCTGTTCGCCATCCAAGATTTCGTTACCTTATTCATGTTTAGTTTAAATGACTCGAGATCAAAATTCAAGCAGAATTATAACTCTTTGAGCTAATTAGAATAAGGAATTTGGTCTTTTTTATTTCCCCACAAAACAGAACAGCATGGGCCTTTAGAAGTATTCAACTTTCAATCAGATTCTGTAAAACTTATGTAAAGGCAAGTAGATATTGTCCATGTAGACATAGAACTTTTCAGTTTACTGATTTGTAAATGTATTCTCAGGGTAAAGTGAGTCATTTCAGAATGAAAGACCAGGATAGCTGAAACCTCCAGTTTCCGCGTCTCTGCTATTCAAGTGCAGGTCTTCCCTCTTGCTTCCGGCTTCGCCTGGTCCCACAGGAGAGACCTTCAGCTCCCACGGAGAGCGCACAGCAGTTGTCTTCCACCTTCCGCACGATTCGGTCCATGGTGAAAGGTTCCAAAGATGGCAGGCTTCCAGGCATCCTTTGAAGAGAGTTTATAGTTCAAGGGTGGTATTTTCTATTTTTGAACAAGTCTTCTGCACTCGATGTGTTTTTTCCAACAGCTCTCCTCCTGAAGCATCTGTGACAGATGACTGTTGGCAAAGCAAGCCAGAACTTTATATACTGAGTATAGGTTTACAAGGCATTTGGTTTAAAAATACCCTGCCCTCATTTTCTGTGTCTTCTTTAGAATTGTGCCAGAATGCTGACATTTGTGCCTTAATCTTTACACTTTTATAATGCTAGTGACCTCAGGCTGTTTTTTGTATTAAGCCTGCAGTATCACTTAATTAACGTGAGATTATTTTTAACATGGATAAATTTGGGTCAGATTGCCAGTGAGGACTGGAAAGAGTGAAAGACCTGCACTTGAAACTTGCAGGGTATCCAGATTATCAAAAATAATGTCCTAGAGTTGGAAACTTAGCAGTTGCAAATTTTTCATTACTCTGTTTGGTGTGTGCTTTGCTTAAATAAAATTTAAAGAGACCATGAGAAAGACAATTACTCTTTTAACTAATAACACAGCCTTTTTTCTCTTTTTTTTTAACTAAGCACAAACACTACAGAAGGAACCAAATTTGGGGGTTGGAGGTGGAGAGAAATAGGGCTCCATGTGCAACAAAAAGAGCTCATATTCCCAGATACTGAACTGTATTGTCACTGCTTGAGTTCTGTTTTCACTGGGCCTTTCCAGTGTTTCACAGAGCATGCGCTATTTTTATAAACTTGATTGTACTTTTCCACATTCTCCTTCCTCTACCTCAAGCTAATAAAATGCTTTTATTTAAATAGTGTCTTCTCAAAACTTAGGCTCCTTTTCAGATATTAAATATCAAAGAAAAATCATAAGCACCTAATATAGTGTGCTTTGGTTTTGTAAGTAGAGAAGTAGACTTGTAGGCAGCTTCTGTGACGTGTGTTTGAGAGAGCCGACTCCGACAGAAAGGAGTTAGACCAAAGGTTACTCAACTTTGACCCTGTTTGACTGTATGTACAATTATCTCCTGACCTCCAAACTACCATTATAATTACATTTGGGGATGGTGATCAAATTTTTATGAGTTATATAGAGTGAATGTGTAGGTGGATAACAGATACATTATTTTTTCACATGTGAATAATGGAGACATCTTACTATTTGGAAATACTTTTTACTCAACTCTCAGATGCCATCAGTTACAAGATCATCCATCACCTTAGTGGTAGCTTTTCTGAGAAAGGAGTGAAAGTACTTTTTTTATAAGACATTTCCCAGTTTTATGCACTTAAAATGGAAGGTGGCGGTGGGTTTAAGAATTTAATAAATTTTTATATATCTGCTGTAACACATTGTAATTATCAAGAACACAGATCTAATGTCCAACTTCTATTACTAAAGCTTAAGGAAAAGTCTGATTTTTTCATCTTTCAACCAAGTTGCCCTTTTTAAAAAATATATGCTACTTTTTTTTAACCTTTTTTAATAAAGATTTTATTTATTCATCTTCAGAGGGGGGAGGGGAGGGAAGGAGACACAGAGACAAACATCAATGTATGGTGGCCTCTTATGCATTCCCTGCTGGGAACTGGCCCGCAACCCAGGCATGTGCCCTGACTGGGAATTAAACTGCAGTCCCTTGGTTCGCAGGCCTGCGCTCAATCCACTGAGCTACACCAGCCAGGGCAGAGTTGTCCTTTTTAAATAGTACTTCTATTATAAAATTTTACTTACATAAAATAAAGTAAAAGTAAAGTCATTGAGTATCAAAAAGTAAATAAGTAATTTTCTTAAGATTTATACTGCAAAAATGAAAAAATTATAATAATGAGATATTTTTAAAACTAAACATGTATAAATTTTATCCAAACCCCTAAAATGATCATTAACAAATAATATTACCTATCTATTTTATACTGGATACTGTGCTAGATTTAAACACAATTCATGTCTTAGTCACATCATTTCACAAAATTAAAAATTTTAATGTGAGAAAATTAAAGGTGAAGAATGTATATCATGTTTCTCCATTACATTCTTTTTGTATAGTCCTTCATTGATTCAGTAATAGTAATGCATAGTTTTCCCCAAAACTTCATCCTGACATGTAGAGAAAATGCTGATAAAACATTCTTGGAATAAAGCATTTTCTTGCAAATATCTACTTCATTTTAACTGTATTCAAATCTTCTTAACACCATAGAAGTTTCTAAAGGAAAGCTGCAAATTCTCCATACCGAGAACCTGTAACCCCAAATTCTCCATACCCAGAACCTTTAACCCCAAACGCGTGAGACAGTCAAATCTTTATGGAGCTCTTTAGGGAAAAAGAAGATGGGTTCAGTAACTTGGGGTTTAAACCATTCCCAGAGTACTGACTTCGCGTGTCATTCACATACAGGAAGAGACTGAAATGCATGCGTGTCACGTGTACCTTTTCTCTCTCTCTCCTACTGTGACATCACCCGGGGAAATCCAGAAGATTGGATAACCGAGATATGACTAATCAAGATTCTGCTGTACATGTGAAAATGGTGGGTATTTAAATATTTCCCATTCCATTTATTAATGGTGAATTCACCGCTTTTACCTCCGCCGTTAACTAGATAGTTACTTATGGGACTGTAACTTTCTGTAGATCTTTCTTCACAATGTTTGACACACAGTGGAACCTCAAATATTTGTTGAATTGAATCTCTACTTACCTTTGACATCTTTTTGCTTGAAATATAATGTGTGTAACTGTGTCTCTCAGCATATAAGGTGGTTACCCCATTCTTTTTGTGGTAAATTTTCCTTGCTTAACAACACACTTAAATCATACAGCATGAGATATCTTTGGCCTCTGAACAAAAAACAACAAGCATTTGCATTTTGTAAAAAAACTTTTTGGACAACAGTACAGTTCATTGCATTGTGGACATTAGAGTGAGGCGGGAAAAACTCAGCCTTTGGAGTCAGAACTGGCTTCAAATCTTAACTCAGTCCTTCAGAGCTGTGCCTCCCTGGAAGGAGGGTGAGGGTCTCAGCTTCAAGCTAGAGGGATGAAACCGCCAGCCTCATGTCGTCCTTATTCACAGTTCTCCCCCGTCTTTACTGAGGTATAACGGACAATAAAACTGCAAGATATTTAACGTGTACAATGTGTGATTTAATGTATGTATGCAATGTAAAAAGGTTCCTTTATCTAGTTAACACATCCATTACTTTTCACATGTTCACTTTTTTGCTTTTATTTTTTGGTGAAAACATTGACGTTCTACTCTTTCAGCAAATTTTAATTATACAAAAATATAAATGTCAACTATATCATAGTTTATTATAGTCATAAACTATAGTTACCATGTTATACATTACACCCTCAGACCTTACTCATCTTGTAACTGAAATGTCCTTATTTATATTAGTGAAAAAAATATGCGAAATGCCTGCTAGCACATAGTGAGCACCCTGCTGTATTACGTGAGTATTTTAATTAGGTAGGTAACATTTGTTTGTACATGTGGAAAAAAATTAAATTCGTTCTCAATATTCACAGTTTTAAAATCCTAAAAATCACGATTTCCCCCAGGATCTCTTTTTTTTTTCCTGTTTTTTTTTTCCCTCTTCTTCCTCTTCTCTATTTTTCCACTGTGTTTCTTTCTAGCTTCCTGGTCTGAGCTTATAAACCAGAACAGACTTAGCACACACACAACTGTAGTTGTCACAGTTTGTAAACCTCTCATTCAGCCTCAGTTTCCACCCAGTGTGTGATGGGAGGAGAGAGCTGATTCAAAGTTCTGGGTAAGCTGTCATCAGTGTAGTTACTGCTGTCACGGTGAAGCATATGAAATTGCTGTTTTGTATGTCAGCTGTGGTGCAATATTGGCAATTTCATATGGTTCACCTAACTGGTGGATGTGAACTTTGCCTCCATTGCATGATTCCTATTTGATTCTTTGATAATTGAGCTTGACTATCTGATATGTAGCATTCAATCAGTAGAAACTTTTCTTACTTGGGCCAATTTATTTTTTTAACCAAAATGAATGTAAGTGGTGTAGGAATGCCCTACTGTATAATTTTTCATTATTTGGATCCCAGAACCCTGTTTTTGAAGTGAGTAACCATGTAGTCAACCCACAAAAAGACTACGGAAGGAAGAGAAGCCAAAGATAATGTGTACTTGCTATTTTTTACTATCATCGCATTAATTTACAAACTTTTTGCCTTGGGTTTGGTTCTACAAATGTTGATACATCTTGTAGGCTAAAAGCTTTTTAGGATGTTAGCCTGAACTTTTCCTGGTCTGGCTCCACATCTCTTCTTCTAGTCTCAGTCTCTCTGTCTCTCTCTCTCTCTCTCTCTCTCTCTCTCTCTTCTCCCACCTTCCCCTCCCCTGCCTCCTTTCCAAGAACACTTGGGTTTAGACCTGCTTATCTTTCTCCCTCTAGACCCTGCACTTTGATTCCTCCCTAGTCTCAGCTTAGCCAAACCCTGCTTCTCTCTGAAAGCCTAGCTCAGTTGGTTCTTCATCCTCTGACCCCAGTATAAATAATCTCCGTTTCTTCTGTTCCATTTGTATTTTATCTGGGCAAGTTGGCAAGGTAGTTGTTATTTGGGTCCCTTATTATAATCTGTTACAAAATATGTATCTGGAATATAAGAAGTGCATCTTTCTAAAACTTTTGTATCGCGTATAGACCTGCTTAACATAGTGCCTTATACTTAATGACTATATGGTAAGTGAATGAGTAAAAGAATTTGGCCTATATGACCTGACTGTGGACACTGGCCAAATATGGGGGAGGCAAGGGAGATAGATGTCACTACAATTTAGTCATGCGCAATATTCTGGTAAATCATAGAATCAGTCATCTGTGAATAAATGTGCCAGTCTCAGTAGTTGTCTAGTTTAAACCTATACTTGTTGTGTAGTTTCATAAAAATCATAGTACCCATTCCCTTGCACAGTGCAGTGAAGTCTTTTGATTACACCAGATGTTAACATTAGAGAACAAAGGGAAAAACACATCCCCTGAGGTGTGTTTTGGTCATAAATTCTTAAGTAATGTACAGTAATTTTTATGTAGGCTATTTTCAGAAGAACACTAAGACAATTTTGTGGCTGTACCATGGAGCTGCTCATTTAATTCTTCTCATGTATATATCTGATTAAATGTATCTGTAAGATAATATCAAATTCAGTGCTGGTGCCGACTAGGCCCCAGTCCAGCAGCGCGTCCCGACTCTTGTCAGGGAAGCTTTGCTCCTTCCCCTGCATTGTGCCTCATGGCCTCATGGAATGAATTCACTTTCCACCCTGTGTGAGATGGGAGGAGAGAGCTGACTCAAAGTTCTGGGTAAGCTGTCATCAGTGTAGTTACTGCTGTCACAGTGAAGCATATGAAATTGCTGTTTTGTATGTCAGCTGTGGTGCAATATTGGCAATTTCATATGGTTCACCTAACTGGTGGATGTGAACTTTGCCTCCATTGCATGATTGCTATTTGATTCTTTGATAATTGAGCTTGACTATCTGATATGTAGCATTAAATCAGTAGAAACTTTCTTTTGTTCACAAATGATGGAAATATTCAGCCTTGCATTTATCTTCCATAAAATTGTATCGTAATCAAATTCAAAAGTCTTTGGACAACTCGTAGTAACCTGCCCTCCAGATCAGAAGTGTCATGGTCATGCTCACCAGACAGATGGGTGTGCACCACACAGGATGTGAGGAGGAACAAAGGCGTGACAAAATGCACACTCCTGCAATGTGCTTCTTAATGTTCTGATATTCTGATGATCTTTGACACATTTCAGGTGTATTTCAAAACGTTATATTTATTAGGTCCACTCTAAAATATTTAAGTAAAATGTCCAATATCTTAGAAATATTTTAGTGACATTTTCTGTGTACTGCGGGGTGAAGGGTAGTGTTTCCATGTAAGCCAAGGCAGATGTAACTATGGTTTTTATATTTCTTACACCTGTGTCCACCACCCTCTGTGTTCTCTGGGAAAAGTAGCTGCCCTTTAATTCGTTGTCATCACTGCTATTTCATCCAGTGGTATTCGGGTATTAACTTCTGGTCCATCTTAAAAGGAACGGTTGTGTGTGGTGCAGAAGCAGGGACACAAATGCCTCTGGCCATGGGGTCTCTTTCAGACTGCAGTTGTGGAGAAGAAGCCAGTCTAGAAGTTGTCAGCCTAGCCAAAGCTAGGTGCTCTTCTCCTGTCCATTCTCAGAAACTGGAGGATGGGACTTGCTTGAAGTAGGATGCCTTCCTCAGTCTGGATTTACTGAAATACAGTGTTCCACTTTCTTGGTGAAAATATAGTTAGTGACATCAATCTTCTGTTGCTTTCAATACTAGTTACTGGATCAAGCTTATATTGACTACTAGGCATCTATCTCTTAAGGTAGAGGTAAGAGCAGAATTTAGTTGTTAGGAGATGAACTTACTAGCTGAGACATTTGTAACTTCCAGCGCCATGGAACTGGTATTCCAAAATAACAATGACTCCTAAAACTCAACAGGAAACACGTAAAGTAGGGCCCCTCATCCTATCACTAGCGTCGAGTCAGACCGTCTGACAGAGTAGACACAGGTAAGTTTTCATTAAGCAGATAAACAGAATAATGAATGAAAAAAGGAGTCAAGAAACAAGTGCCTATCTGCTTGTCTCATCTATTGAAAAATTGCTATATATTCAGATAACCCAGTTACATTAAAGGGATCACTGTATGAAGGTCAGTTGCCTTGTAGCTTATCTCTCCTACTTAAATGCAACTCTTTAAAAGTAAGTGTACTGTGGGTCCTAGTCTTTCATTCATGGAGAAAACTTTAATGTCAGCATTTCTGTTTCCTGTACACTTCTGAATCCATCTTCCAGTCTTTGGAGAACATTTTAGCCTTTTTCTGGTTTTTCTAATTTTGCCCGTTATGTAGAGACAGCATGGGCTTATCCGGTCAGGTCCCATTGTAGCAAAGATACAAGATCTAGGGAGTTTTTCGTAACTGTGTCTATCACACAGGGGAAGTGTGTTAATATTGGTGATAACATACCCAGATAATTTGATGTAAAAGAAATAAAGATTGTCAGGTATAAGCCAGTATAGAATCTTGATTTGAGGTTCTGTTACTGTCTTTTTATACTGTGGAGCCTGCTATTAAGTGACCCATAACGTCCTGCTCCCAGTCTACTTGTACATGGGCTATAAGTGTTGTACTTGTGCTGAAGTTACTTTGATCCATTTTATTCTGTCTGCAGTAAAGCAGGGAAGAAAAGCATTAAATGGTTGAGAAACACGAAAGCCTGCATAAACCATCCCTGTGGCAGCCTAAGTAAGCCCCGTGGGTCTAATGCCCTTTAGCAGTTGTCCTGACTTGAAATAAATCTGTTGTAAAATCTATGCCAAGAACAGTGAAGTTGTTTGGGATATAGTACAATAAAGGAGCAAACATCTTGAAGTAACTTTTCAAATTAACTATAACTTAATTATCTGTACAAAGGTAAATTTGTGGGGAATAATCTTGTACTATTTGTTTCCTTTCTGCTAAAAAATTTTTGGAAAAGTAAATATGAATACAAACTAAATCTTAAGCAGAAAGATTCTTAGAAGAAAATTCTTTATCACAAAGTTAAAATATATTCTCCATTCAATTATTTCATTTTGGTTAATGAACTCTGTTGAAAACATTTTCTTATAACTACGTATGTAATAATACTAATTTCAGACAGCCAGATGCAAAAGTATACTGTGAAAAGGAGATAAACTGTGTGCATATACATGCATGTTTATAATAAGAGAAATGAAAATCATGAAAAATAGAATGGTTATTTGTTTATCTTTGGGTAATAGAATCCCAGACAATTTTTTTCTGTAATTTCTGTCAAAAGCCTGCATGACTTTCGTTAGAAAAATTACACTCTCTGATAATATATTAATTACAAATGTAGTTTTGTCTTAATCTTCTAGATGGAAAACTACCGATGTGCTGTTAAAATTTTTGTGTGTAAATGGTAATTTGACACCATTTATACACAAACAAGCAAACAAGTGGTTTGCTTGTTTTTGTATAATGCCTCAACATTTTAAAACCTTTAAATAATATAAGCTTCTGCTTGGTATCAAAGGAACCTGAGAAAAGAGGAGTTAAAAATAGTCATGTAATCTCCTTTTGTTTTTAGATGCCAGAATTTCAGAAAAGTTCAGTTCACATCAAGAACCCTGCAAGAGTAGAAGAAATTATCTGTGGTCTCATCAAAGGCGGAGCCATCAAACTTCAGGTGAACCATCATCGAGAAGCTGTATTGCTAACCCTTCACTTCTGGTGTTCAAATAGACACATTTGTCTCCTGTTTTGCCGAAATCTGAGCCAAGAAAGTTTAGGTAGATGAGTTTTGCCTGTCCTTTCAGCATGTAAAATCTGAAGGATATATCTAGAGTTGGTAAAAAATATATAGAATATCCTGTTGGAAACAAAAATTAATAGCCTTAGCCCTGGCTGATATAGCTCAGTGGATTGAGCACGGGCCTGTGAGCCACATGATCGCTGTTCAATTCCCAGTCAGAGCACATGCCTGGGTTGCAGGCCAGTTCCCAGTGGGGGACTCACGAGAGGCAACCATACATTGATACTTCTCTCCTTCTCTCCTCCCCTTCCCCTCTAAAGATAAATAAATTAAATCTTAAAAAAAATTAATAGCCTTAAAATAAATCTAGCTGTTCTTTAATAGTAAGTACTAAGTTAACTAATACTGTGCATAAGTATTAAACTATTTTAAGAATAATATCAAGTATGTACAGTTTCAAGTTGCTCTTCCATCTTTTTTTTTTAAAGATTTTATTTATTTATAGAGAGAGGGTAAGTGAGGGAAAAAGAATGGGAGAGGAACATCGATGTGATTGGTTGCCTCTTGTGCACCCCAACAGGGGACCTGGCCACAACCCAGGCATGTGCCCTGACTGGGAATATAACCTGCAACCTTTTGGTTCACAGGCTGGCACTCAATCCACTGAGCCACACCAGCCAAGCCTCTTATTAGTTTAATTGCTTTTACTACATTTTTGTACAGTGACCAAATGTGTCGAAATTATGCGGTGTTTTATTTCTCTTGGACAACTGTAACCATATTACCTACAATTGAAAATTCCCATACTGATTAATCAGATTTTATATGGTAACAAGGATCAGGTATGCAAGCTGTAGTTAAGGTAATTTTCAGGACTTTGCATATGAACTGCATTAGAAAACGCCATGTAGAGGAAGTAACTTACAGTGGGGACCAGGTACCAAGCACAGTCCTGGGCCTTTAGGAAGCTTGCAGCTTGGGTCTGGCCTTGCAGCTGTGTTTTTATAATGCCTTTTCCCTTTTCTTACAGATAATTACAGACTTTGATATGACACTGAGTAGATTTTCCTACAAAGGGAAAAGATGTCCAACATGTCATAGTAAGTGTGGCACACATAACAAAATCATGAAAGTAACCATTATTTTAAGATCCTCTACCTATAATATTATCTATAAGATCAGGGGTTTTTCTTCCTTTTGGACACTGGAAGTGAGGGGAGCTGCTTTTTCTTCCAAGATCCAGAGGGATCGGGCGTGTTCAGGGTGGAAGGGCTGTAGGCCCGCTTTTTCATATTACATTTGGAGGATTTGTCTTTCTCTATGTTACATATATGGCTATTTCCTGTATGGTCTTGGTTGCAAGAGGAATAAAGACCTCAGATTTTTTTCTCCAAATGTGGACTATTCATATTCAAGAAATGGATTTAAAATTTTGGAATCAACTTAAGAAACAGTATTTATTAATTAGTTACATTTTCTAGGAATGTTACTAAACTTCTGTATCATTTATGTGTAAATTAAGTTAAAGAATAAGTTAGGGAATAGCTATAAAGTTAAAATGTGTTGCTAAGACACCCTTTTTGTTCCTGTTTTCTGAACTTGGCAATGAGTTTCAAAAATAATACTCTTCACCCTGATAGAGAAGCAGTGACGCAAGCCCAGTCATTCACAGCGAGTGTGCGTACAGTTTCAGACATCATCCCTATCAGTTACATAAAAACCTAAAAATCATAGCCTGTGGCCCAGTGATTCCTCTTTGGGAAGTTTCTAATCAGTTAACCCCAAAAGTTGGGGGGGCAAAGCTGTATTTACAGAAATAGTGGTAACTAACTTCAATATAAAATTATCTATACAAGCAAAAGCTTGGAAACAACGTAAGAATTTTAACACTGTAGAACTAGTATCAATGATGTCATGCCCACATGACAGAATATATAGCCATCATAAATGATATTCGTGGATAGCTTTTAATCATATTTTAAAAATAGACATTTTTTCATTGAAGTGAAAAAAAATTCAGACCCGTAGATTTAGTTCAGTCTCTTATCTGATTGATAATGCATAAAACTTTAAGACTGAAAGAAAATATACCAAAATTTTAGTAATTTATTATCAAATGGTAAAATTATAATTTTGGGGTTTTTCACAATCTGTATTTTCCAGATTTTCACATTGTTTATTAACGTTTTATTAAGGGAAAAAAAAACATGTATTTTAAAGATGGATTCCTTGCTTCTATTTAATTACAAAGGATGGTGTTAAGGGGACCAGTCAGTATACAACTCACAGTGAAGACTTTGAATTATCTAGCTCAGTGGTCTAAACAAGCAGTCACTAAACCATGGGTTTTAAAACCATGAGATTCTCTAGCTATGCCACGCAGATTAAAGCACCACACCAACAATTGTGATGGCTGTGCTATTTGACTTGGCATTTAAATTTTAAAATAGTATGTGACTCATCAATGAGAGTGTGTCTTCTTTTTGTGACTTGTTTGGTCTTTCTCTTTAGATGTCATTGACAATTGTAAGCTGATTTCAGATGAATGTCGGGAAAAGGTAAGAGCACTGACAATAATTCGGTTACTGAAAGACATCCTTACTCTTTTTTCTGGAGAATTTCTTCAGGTACATTCACACAGACAAGAATGAATGCAGAGTGCTTATAGCCCAATGTGGTATACAGTGAACACTCAACAAATGTTAGGTTTATTCTGTAGGTCATAGCAGTCAAACATGTTTTAGAGAAAAAAATATAACAGTAGTTTTGGGGGGGCTTTTAAAATTTTAGTTTTTAACAGCAACAGAAGGTACACAAAAACTTTTAAATGGTTGCCAAAATATTCTGGAGTCCTTACATTACCTGGAAAGTTAAAACTCAACTACTTTGATTGTTGCAGGTTTTGCTCCCTTAAATTTATCAGAAAATTGCCTTAATGTTCTGCTTTTTTTTTTTTTTGAGTAGGTGTCTCTGTGTCTTTCTTAACAAAATAAGAGTCCAAAGGTGAATCAAATTTAATATTTCATATGAGAATGAAGATTGTTTTGTACTGATAGTTTATTATTCAGTTTCACTGATTGCTGACCTGAAAGTACTTAAATTTAAAAAAGAGAGATCAGAAAGGTAGCTTTCTGCAGGTATAGTTACATGTAAACTGAAATTAACAAAGATCTTTTCAGTTGATATATGTATTAGGTACTCATGATCTAATCTTTACCATTTTACACTTATTTATAGTGTTTTGCTTTATAAAATTAAGCAGGGCATAATGACATCTCTGCGGTCTTCATGATTACGGTATGTGTTTCTTTCTAGTTACTGCAGCTAAAGGAAAAATATTATGCTATTGAAGTTGACCCTGTTCTCACTGTAGAACAGAAGTACCCTCATATGGTAGAATGGTGAGTGTGTATTGGACAATGGGAGGGTTAAAAAACTGTATTAGTTATACTTATGGTTTGTTTCCCCTTGTTCCGTGTGTGAATAGACTGATGAATTGTCCAATGACTTAGAGCAGTGATTAAATATAATGTTTCTCTGATAATAAGCTTTAATTCTCTTGTCATTTTCACAGTCTGGAATTCGGTTTTTTGTTTGTTTGTTTGTTTTTAATGAAGATCGGTAGGAATCAATTTATAATTCTGCACTTAAGCCTTAAACTTAAAATAATAATTTTTTTCATTAAAATATATGGACAAGATGTGGCTGGGTGTGTAAAGAAAAAGAGCTAGGCTGTAGATGGACTCCGAACTGAGGTGGAGCCAGCAGGTGACAGTGTCTGAGACGGGGCCCTCTGCTGATGGCAGCAGAGCCCACTGAAACACTGCTTTGAACCCTGGGAGGGCGCTGTTAGGAGAAGCGCCAGCAGACTTAGCAAGTGGGTTAGGAGGGGCCCACTGAGACAGTCTTGGGAGCTGGGCCATTCCACTCGAGTGGAGAGCTCTGCTGTGAGACACTACATCGGGTGCTGTGAGAATCTTAAGAGACCACAAATGATGCTATTTGTCATCATTATCCTATCACCTGAGGACCTGGCACACTTCATCAATGTTTATAGTATCAGATGTTGAAAAGAGGCTAGACATACTCAACATGCCGAATTGGAAGCAGACTCAGAAGGCTTTCGAACACTGATATTCAGCATGTCGAAAGGACTGTCTAGCAATTAGAATTTTCTAGCAACGGTATAAGGTTCCCTGGGAGAATAAGCTCACTAACAGGGTGGGAGCCAAACCGGAGAGGGGGTTTCACTGAGGAGTATTACAGAGGGGATTTTTAGGTATCAGGCAGAGAGACTCTGAAGGCCTGTTCTAGTGACATGGTGTGATTATAGGTGCTTTTATGGAATGATAAAGCACCTGCATATAGGAGTGGGCAAAAGGAGGGTTACAGTTGTGAGTACACAGAGCACAGGGTTATCCTTGTATTGCTTTTCCATGCAAACAACTGCAAGCCTACTTTTGCCCACCCCTGTATAAAACTTCCCATAACAAGGACTTTCCCTCTTGCTCACTAGGCAGCATCTTCAGTACTTAGGCATTTCACGAAAATTCAGACCACAGACAGGCGAAAAAATGGCTTTGCTCTAATTCCTATTGCAATCAAAGAAGTGATTATGCTTCATGAAGTTGTAGGTCTCATCTGTAGACCCAGGACAGGCTTACACCTAGTGTCCTCCTATTGTCTTATTAACACATGTGGAGTGAGCCAGAGTTTAGGAAGAATAGGAAATCCAGCAAAAATATGTGTATCACCTTTGGAGACGTGGGGTATACATTTATTAGTGGTGAATTTAAAGATCTGAAACTTAATTCCAAAATATCACAAATGAAATACTGCATTTTCTCATACTGAAGAATGCCTTGTAATAAAGATATTTTAACTTCCTTTCATTGACTTTGTTTTTCTTTGTTCATAAACTCCAGGTACACTATATCACATGGTTTGCTTGTTGAACAGGCTTTACCAAAAGCTAAACTTAAAGAAGTCGTAGCAGAATCTAACGTTATGCTCAAGTAAGTTTCTTGTGTATTTTTTGTTGTTAACTCTACAGACTTGAATTGTTACATGTTGCATTCAAGTGTGTATTTTTATGAAAATAATGTATAATAATATCCATATAAAAACATACAGAGTATGCCACCTGTCACATAGTAAAATAGTTAAGGAATTTAGAATGACATGTTAGATCTTGGTGTAGAGAATAAAAGCCTGTGAGCTCAAAGTACTAATTTGCATTTCCTTTCTCCAAATTAAAAATTTCAAAACTGCCCTGACTGGTATGGCTCAGTGGGGTGGGCATCATTCTGCAAACAAGTCCCTTGAAAGCTATCTCTAGGAAAGGTGAATCTATATTAGCAAATAATGAATATATTTCTAATAACATGAATTATAAGGTATTAACATTTAAAAGCTTATTTTTCAATTGTTTACTACCTCTTCTTCAACTCACTGGGCAAATACGATGCTTTTTTGTGTGATGATGCTACATTTTTAAGGCAACCTACTTCTGAGAAGGAAAGCTTTAACTGTCGGAAAGAATGAGGGGGTAGCTATTAAGTGTTTCATTTCTGGGTTGGGCAGCTTATCCAGTAGCCCAGAGAGAGTAGAAAGGGAAGAAAAGATTTTCAGATGAAAACAGGACCTGTAGCTCCAGGTCTTGGGCAGGAGGTGCCAGATGTGAAGTTTTCTAACAATAGGGACCGATTGAGGAAATGACAAGCAAGAGGTCTGCCCACTCACCCTAAATGGGCTTTTCAAGGTATGGTTTGATTATTTTTTGTTCAGTAGTGTAAATTCTGAACTATAGGCTTATGCACATTCAGTATGAGTCTAAAATCACCTACTTTTAAGAATTTATTAAAAGGAGGGTGGTAAAAAGTTAACTTTGTTTGAAAAACTTATACTGGTCTTGGAAATCAGTAACAGCCCCCTCGGGCAGTGTTTTCAAATGAAAACCAAGTGAGCTGTAGAATTATGTAGAAATAGGTGAGCTTTTTTATCACCTGAGGGATGATGATATCCGCTTTAACAGTTTACGTTGTTCCTCCATCCTGCAGGGAAGGCTATGAGAACTTCTTCAGTAAGCTCCAGCAACACAATATCCCTGTGTTCATATTTTCGGCCGGTATCGGAGATGTACTGGAGGAGATTATGCGTCAGGCTGGGGTTTATTATTCAAATGTCAAAGTAGTGTCCAACTTCATGGATTTTGATGACAATGTAAGAATATCAAGTTATTCTTTATCATTTCTTTTAAAATCTGTAAATATTTTAATCATGTAAATGCATTTGTTATTTATGATTTCATACGTGGTCCCTAAATGAGGCCATGTTGAGAGGCCCACTGTGGGACTCATCATCTCCCCCAGTGTTGTCTACATCCATGCTTTATTTTTATTCATTTTTTAACGTTCTTTAACTGTTATTCAAGTGCAATTGTCTCCATTTTCCCCCCACCACTCCCCCACACCTCAGCCATCCCCACTTGCCACCCTTAATCCTACCCTGCTTTGGTTTTGTCCATGTGTCCTTTATACATGTTCCTGAAAACCCTTCCCCCTTTACCCCATTATCCTCTCCCACCTCCCCCACAGCCATGTTTTAAAAATAACTTTTTTTAAAGATTTTATTTATTTATCTTTAGAGGGGAAGGGAAGGAGAGGGAGAGAAATATCAATGTATGGTTGCCTCTCGTGCTTCCCCCGCTGGAAACTGGCCTGCAACCCAGGCATGTGCCCTGACTGGGAATCGAACTGTGATCATGTGGTTCACAGGCCCGTGCTCAATCCACTGAGCTACTACACCAGCCAGGGCTAAAAATAACTTTTTAAACTTTTGTTTCCCAAGCTATAGATTAATACAACAATTAGTAAAACTTTTTAAAATGTAACTTAATACAACACTAAGGAACTGACATCTGTGGGGGGGGATGAATTAGAACTGATGTCTTTTGAACAAGTTCATCTAATGAAGACAATATATGATACATAAAATAGGGCCTTTTGATTAGGAACCAAATGAAAAGTAAAAATTGGACTTTTAACTCATGTCCACCATTTAAAGTCTCTGGGAAGTTAATTCTCAGAGTCCTTATGTATTGTGAGTATGAAATTACAACAAATAAAATTTGCAAAATCTGTTACTTCAAAGGAGTTCTGTGTCTTTAATAGGGGGTGCTCAAAGGATTTAAAGGAGATCTAATTCACGTGTTTAACAAACACGACGGTGCCTTGAAGAACACAGACTATTTCAGCCAACTGAAAGACAACAGCAACATAATTCTGCTGGGAGACTCCCAAGGCGACCTGCGAATGGCAGACGGAGTGGCCAATGTTGAACACATTCTGAAAATTGGGTATCTAAATGATAGAGTGAGTATACAAATCTGTCATCTAATTTCCCTTTAAGAAGAAACCAGAATGAAACTTGATAGGCGATTGTTTCTATCAGGTCCTTGAGAAAGCAGTTCCTTTGGAGCCATTGGACATGCTCTTCCCCCCTTTCCTTCGGAGATGAGTAAGGGAGTTGGGATGCACGGGTACACGCTTACAGGTGTGGGGGAGGGCGGGTGTGCATGTACAGGGCCTCTCTGGCCTCTCCCCACTAGATGCCAGGGGCATTCCCTGGTCATGAGAATCAGAAATGCAGACACTGCCAAGTGTTCCTTGGGCACCATATCCCCACTAGGAAACCACTAGACCAGAGAGAATTCCTTTGGGGAGAAAAGCCCCCATGTGGGAAAATTTCTCTGTGAGCCTTAAAAAATCAGAATACTTAAAAGTATTTCTTCATTTCAAACGTTTTAAGAAAGTGATTTTAATTTACCACATGCTGCCCAGCAGATCTAAGATAAAACAGTGAGGTTCATACTGGAATCATTTGCTTCTTCCTGCATATTAATCTCAATGGCTTTTTGCTGTTGTTGATCAGGTGGACGAGCTTTTAGACAAGTACATGGACTCTTACGACATTGTTCTAGTAAAAGAGGAGTCCCTGGAGTTAGCCAACTCGATCCTACAGAAGATTCTGTACAAATAAGCAGTCTTCAAGAGGACGTCTCCCACGCGGGCACGGCTGGTGCACGGATGGCACACGTGTCCATCGCGAGGAAGGACTTTTATTTATAACACATCCTTGCCCTTGAAGGATTTTCAGACATGTTGGATCCCTCAGCCAGCAGTTCCTTTTTCTTCACGTCTCCCAAAACACTCTCACCATGTTTTTAACATTAGAAAACCTGTAAGTCAAAATTTGAAAGCAACTCCCTACATTTCCAGAGTGACTTTGGTAGTTTAATGTTATTATTGAAGTTTTGGAGTTTTTTACATGTGTGATTTTAAGTACTGCCATTTTTGTATTTTGAGTGAATTATGCTGATTACCATCTCCTGAAATTGTGTTTGTTATTTTGTTTTGGGAAAATTGAAATTTACCCGAACATACTAGCACTTGGTGTTTGAAAAAACTTGGAATCCACATACCACTAATTATAAAATGTTGTATATCGATGCACTGAAAATAAACATGAAGAGCCTTTTAAATTCTATGGCAAAACTATTCTTCATTCATTCAACAAATAATTATTAAGCACCTGCCAGGTTCAGCTTGTGCGTTTGTGACCTGTGAATCCGTGGCATAGAGGCTGTCGGGAAACAAAGTATAGCTAAGTGTCATACTACAAAGTCAGGCACCGTCATCACCCTCTGCAGTCTGACTTCTGCTATAAATTTCTACTGCCCCATAAATGGCTTACACAAGGCTTAGACTTGCCACTGTGGTAACTCCAACCCTGATTCTAACCCTTTAACTCCAGAGGCGACAAGCAGCTAATTGGTTTTCTTAAAGCAGCTGAGCTTTGATACGCACAAAGCACGACCCAGCTGGTTCCAGACACCCCGTGTGGTCACCATCTGTAGCCCAATCAGGTGGCAGGGAGGCAAGATCCCAAAGATGCGAACCTTTGTCCTGAGGCAACCCATGCCGACCCTCCAGCACTACTTCTCGTGGTTGCTACAGACAACTATGCAATAAGTACTGGCGAAAAGCAGACTATCCCTGCTTAGACATTTCCAAAATCAAACCCCAAACCAGGTTCCTGAATGAAAGCAAACAGCATGCACGGGAGTGTCTGGAGGGCTTTTTCACATCAAACAAAAATGGGAGTCTCTAATCTCATGATAGCTTCTTACCCCTATATTTCTGTTGGAGCTTGCCCTTCTGGCTGTTTTCCAAAGGAGCTTATAAGGTGCTTCCGCAAAAAAGCATATTGCAGGGTCAATGCCAAGAACACTGCAGTTACGACCTACATTCAAGTCATGCCTCAGCCCTTTACTAAGACTGTAGGTCAGTCACTTCTCTACAGCCCTTCTAGCCACTTCTACAGTACCCTGATTATCGAGCCAAGGCCCCTGCCTCTCTCACTCTATGCCTGGGACCCTATCACATCTTGCTGCCCCTGATGCTACTGATGTTGAAAATACTTGTTTCCAACTTCAGCTTTCAGAGTGATGCAGCCAGTAGGAAAGGGGCTATAGAGCCTGGGTTTGGCTCCTCTTCCCACCCCTCAGTGTGAGACCAGGACGAGTTGTTCAGGCTGCATCTCGGTCTGCTCACCCGTGCACCGGGGTGATGGCACAGCCTCTAGATGGGTAAGGGAGAGCTGAGCCCTGGGGCGGGGGAGCTGGAGAGAAGTGGATCATTTCCTGCAACATCTGTGTGTGCATTTAAAATTTGTATTTGCATTTAGAATAGTGTAACGCAAGTACTCAATATTGTTAGGTTATCCACCCACGAAAGTGTAAGCTGTTATATCCCTCAGCATAGTCTGGGTGATTTGATACAACAAAAACACCCTTTGCAGTCCTGCTGATCATTGATAGTGTACAGTAACTGCCACGTCTCTAAAGAATACCATTAGCCAGTAGGGGTTTGTTTTTTTTTCTTTCAATTTCAAGTTTTACTCTATGAGGCAAGGCAGTTTTTAGTGCTAAGATGAACAATTTTGATGAAACAAACAAACAAAAACCTGTCAGTGATACTAGCTCATTCCGGAGAGATTTCATAAGCTATCACCATCCCATAGAGTAACAGACACCAAAGTTGATGATGCAGATTAGATTGTTGGCAGTTCTTCTATCCAGAGTTCAGGTTCAGGGTTTTCTCTGGCATACACTACAGAGAATCAGCAAGGAAGATGCATGTGAACTTGAATGACTAACCTTGAATTCTCAAGGTTACTGGGAATTCATCCATCACGCCAAATTTTGTACTTAGTCTGATAGTTCAGCACAAAAATTGATTACAAAATGCCTGGGTTGTAAGGGGCACAAGCTTTGAAATCAGTTAAACTTGGATCTGAGTCTTTGATCCTATGATGTGGAGCAAGTTTCTTAACTTTTCTAAGCTTTGGTTTCTTCATCTAGAAAGTCAGGTATTAATTAGCTCTAGAGGTGAGGATTAAATGAATAGTGAACAAACAGGTAAGTCCTTACTGTGAACTGGGTTCTAGAGAAAAAGCAGTTAACCAATCAGACCTGCTTCCTGCACCTTCTTCCATCCTAGTGGGTGGTTCAGGAGAAAAGAGCTGTTAGATGGAAGACAAGTATTTTGAAGAAAACACAGATAACAAGGGACCTGCAGGCAGGCAGGCAGTTTACAAACAAAAACACACTAAAAGGTCCACCTCTTCTTGAAGCTGTACAGCCCACAGTCCTTGAGGCCTCCAGAGAAACTTAACTTCACTCCCGCAACCTGTGTCCCCCAGTGAAGAAATTCAAGCAGGACCAGCTAAAAACAGGTAGAGAGTAAGCACGAGGCTTTTTCTCTGCGCAGATACGTAAGGGTGGTGAAGGGTGACAGGCCTGAGTGCTCCAAGGGCAGTTCTACAGAGCATGGTCATCAGCCTGCCGGGCACGTGAGGAACCCTGTGCAAGGAAACTGAGCGACCAGCTGCACCTGCTAGGAGAGGGGTAAGGAGCGTGAGTGACCCTGGCAGCAGCAGACAGAAAACCTGGGCGTCTCCTTTCCCAAAAGCACCCAGAGCCCCTGAGGTTGCTTCTGCAAAAAAATAATTCACATTTGCTTTTTAAAAACCTAAGTATATACATACATACATACATTAATAGTTTCCCACATCCCTGTGCCAATTACTCTCCATTTGCTCCTGCTTGACCCATCCTCCACCTTTCTCTGACCTCCACCACCAGCCCCTCAGCTCCCTTGCCTTCTGGTTCCAACTGGTTTCAGCTCCCGGGGGCCTGTGGCAGGGTGGACACACATCTGTGCTGCAGCAGCAGACTCAGTGCTGGGAACCGCTCAGGCCCTCCACCACTCCCACCAGGGCCCTCCCGAGACCCTCCACACCCAGGTGGTAACTGCTTCCCGGGGTTGCTGGCCACCAGATGTCCTGGGTCCCCGAGTCCTGTCCACACCTCTGCAACAGAACCCTCAGTAGCTTCTCTGCGGAAGTCCCTAGGAAGGTGCCTCCTGCCAGGACCTGGGCCCTACACCCCCTATTCGGTACTGTTCAGCGCTCTCCCAGTTCCATGCGGCATAGTCCCACTGGGTTTTTATCTGACTACACAGTTTGTTCCCAGGGGGTCCTCTCAGCCTTCAAACAAACCACCACAGAGCCAGACAAGAGACTTCAACATTTTATATACGGAAAAGGTCAGTTTTCCAACATTCAACTGAACGAGTGCATGGCGTTTTCACAGACTACCTCAGAGCTATGTCAGTACAAAACCGTTTAAATTAGTAAAAGCAGTTTCGGAAGGGAAATCCTGCATTACTTCAGGGTGAGAGCCGCCACCAGTTGGGAACAGAGGAGAGGATATAGGGTGGTCACCGCATAACAGGGGGAGAGGCCGACAGGTGCCGTGTCCTCGTCTTCCTCTGCAGAGTGAGGCCTGGGCTTTAGGGCACCTCCCCATCCAGGACACAGATGAGCAGCAGAAATGTGTCACCTTAGTTATGCTCACCTGTTGGGAAGACATACCCACCTCGGCCACAGTGGCATGCTCTGGAGTTCGGCTCGGCCACCAGCCCTGTGTGTATCAGTCTGATGATCAAAGAGTTCAGTGCACTAAGGGATACAGCGATGGGGACAAGAAAGAGGAGCGCAGGGAACCCCACGTGGCAAACGCAGAATCAAGTTCTCTACCCGTGGTCCTAGATGCCCAAGTTACCCGGCCAATCAAAGGACTGCAACAGTGAGGGGTGTGACTAACTGGGGGGGGGGGGGAGGGAGAGAGAGAGAGAGAGAGAGAGTGTCGGAGGGAAGGTGGAGGCTGGGCTTAACCAGAAGGCTGTACAGGCCAATGAGAAGCTTTCTGGGAACCCTGCTGGGACACACCCTTTATTTTTTTCTGCCCATCTGAACAATGCTTGCAAAACACCAGCATGTTAAAAAAAATTTTCTTCATCCTCTTTACATAGGTATCCTGGACCCTTTTTCTTTTGTTCCCTCCACGATGGCTATAACTTCTGTGCGACACTATTTTCCTTTAATAACAAAACTACCCAGGAGACCCACAAACAATGGTTGGCAGGACAGCCTTTTCCACATCCTACACAGCCCACGCTAAGGCACTGCGCCCCAATTTTGTCTAGTAGCACTGGCATTCGGCCTAAAATTCTCAGCATGTGTATCAACGCACCCCTGATGTGTGACCCACTACCACTTGCTGACAATCCACCTGCTGAGAGACCCTCAAGCCCTCATGGCACGCCATGTCATGACGGGGGCCTTGGTGTCACCTGGCAGCTTGTATCTGGGTCAGAGTTCATCATGTTTGGCCTCCTGGTCTTTGAGTTTAAATTCCTCCGCCGTGACCTTGCCGTCTCCATTCCGGTCCTGGTTGGTGAACATATTCTTCACAATCATCTCAGTGTCAAAACCAGGAGCGAGTTTCCCTTTGCCAGAGGCCACCTGGGCATGGATGTACTCAGAGAACTGGAAAGGGGACAGGACAGACCCTTAGACACAGCCGCCGAGGGCACCAAGCCCAGGTTCGAACAGAATGAAACCTGCGTCGGAGCTGGCAAAGCAGACAGAATTGTGGGAGCTCTGCAGCCTGGCTTGTTCACCAGATGCAGGTCAAAAACCCCCAACATCCAGGCAGGCAATGCACAGTGTGGCTCCGGGACCTGTCCTGTCACCCCAAATTAACCCCCCACCCCTAGTTCTTCCCCAGGGCTGACCCCCAGCCACCCAGCCTCAGAGAACCCTGCTGCCCACATCCGTTCATTTACACAAGATAAACCCATCATCTGCTGTATGCAGACCAGCAGCATCCTAGAGGTACATCCTGCCCTTGTCATTCTCGCATAGTCGAGTAGGAAAGACACGCATTCAAAATGAACACCACCACTAAGTTACATGTTAAGTTAGAAAGTGAAATGCTCTAGAAAAACAAAAAAGCAGAGCCAAGTAAGGAAGATCAAAAGTACAGGTGGGCTAGGGGGTTGAAGTACCAACTTGGTGGTCCGGGTAAGACCCAGTGAAGAGGAAGACCTGGGAAAAGGGGTGAAGGAAGTGAGGGAAGGAGCTAGTTGTCTAGGGCACGGGTCTCCGGAGCAGGGCGCAGAGCAGGTGCAGAGGCCGGTGCATGTGTGCCTGGCGCATTCACAGACCAGCAAGAGGAAAGTAGGGGGAGGGGAGGCCACAGTGAGCAGGCTGTGGGAGGAGGCCTCTGTACCGGCCACTCTAAGGACCTGGGAAATGGGGCGGGGGGGCTTCTACAGCATTCTGAGTTGCAGTGGGCCATGATCTGACTTCCATTTTAGATCAGAGAACAGACTCCTGAGGAGCTACTCGTGAGACAGAAGGAACACTAAGAAAGTGGCAGTGTCTGGAAGCTGGGGAAAGAAGGCATTGTGCAAAGGAGTCAGACAGTGAGGACCAACTACTTGACTCAGCAATGGGAGGGGCACCAGTCCCCTCAGCAAGGCCAGTTCAGCGCTAATGCAAGCATGCCAGCAGCCGGGGAAGTGCGGAAGACATGGGAGAAAGGGGAGAAGGCTGGAGCAATGTCCTTGAGCAAGCAGGTGGGGAGAGGATGACAGCTGGACTCCCCAGGGCTGTGATAGGTCCACACAGGGGAATCCAGTACGTGAGAAACAACACAGGACCCAGAAGCTCAAACAGGGCTGTGGGTCCTGGCTCCAACCACGGGGGAGCTATATGAGCTTGCGCATAGTGGCTTCTTCTGAAAAAATGGGGATGATTCCAGAGGGCCAACCAAAATAATGTGTGTGAAGCTCACTTAACCCAGGGTGGGTACGGGTGGGCCCCCAGGAACTGGGAACCCATCCAGATCTGTGAGCCCTGAATCAGTGCCCGTACCTCTTGGGGCTTCAGTTTCCTCAAAGAGCCTCACCTTAGAGAGCACATGGGACAGTGCCAGGCACGTGAGTGCGCAGGTCACAGTCACCACAGGAAATAAACACAGGTGTCCCCACAGCCCAAGAAGCCTTCCCCTTCAGAATGGGTCCTCAGGCCTGGTCAGGCCCCCTGGGCTCTTTCAGTGCCACTCGCCTTCAAAGGTCAGTTACCTCTTCCAGCAGGACTTCTCCATTGCCATCCCTGTCGATTTCTTCAAAGAGGTTCGGTGACACCTCGCCGTTCCATATGAACATGTACCCCTCAGGCAGGCCGGCCACCAGCTCCAGCAGCTCGATGTCAAACACCAACACAGCGCTGCCTGGCACCTCTCCATCTGCCTCGGCAACAGGGAGAGGGGTTAGCGCCACGCGGCAGCTGACAGGCCCCCTCAACTTCCCACCTCACCCTGGGCTCTGACTGCCGCAGGGAAGGCAAGAAAAGTCAGCATCAGCACGTGGTTTTTGCAAACTGTAGGTAGTGACTATGAGGCAGTCAAGTCATTTGAGAGGATAGTGACCAGCATCTTTTGTTTAAATGAAGGAACAGAATAAAACAGATTCAGGTACCTTGCACATAGAAAGGTGAAGTATCATTTTATGAAACTTGAGTTTCAGTTTTACGTATAAAACGAAATGTACATGTACATATTCGTTACAGAGATTAGGACATACACGTATTTCTTACTGTGTATTCTGGTGAAAAATGTTTGAAAGCCACTAAGTAGTAGAGACTCCAATGGGAGAACTTTTGAATAAATCTAACAGCAGAACTTTAAGAATAATAAAGTATGCCTTAAAATAATGATCCAAGACACGACTGTAAACACAAAGTCAAAAACAGTATACGAGGTCTGTCCAGGAAAAGTCCAGCCATTGTTAATATAATGAGAGTTTTTTTAAAGATTTTATTTATTTATCTTTAGAGGGGAAGGGAAGGAGAGAGGGAGAGAAATATTAATGTATGGTTGCCTCTCGTGCGTCCCTAGTTGGGAACTGACCTGCAACCCAGGCATGTGCCCTGACTGGGAATCGAACCTTGATTGTGTGGTTCGCAGGCCCGTGCTCAATCCACTGAGCTACGCCAGCCAGGGCAAAAATGGTTTTTGCAACATTGATGTAACCCAGCAGGCAAGGACAGTTAACTGGAATGCACATGTGTGAACAATGACAACTTCACTGTACTAGTCAGTAGGGACAGTAGACGCCATTGAATGAGCACATGTACTGTGTGGCTGTTGCCTTCCAAACGACTGAGCGAGAACAGTAATGAATCTGCACCAAATTTTGCATTAAGTTTGATCATTCCTCTGTGGAAACTATTCCAATGATTCAGAAGGCTGCAGGTATGGACAACTACCGTTTGGCAGCTTCATTGCTACAATGCACATCATGTCTCCTGCAGTTTTTTTGCAAAACATCGAATCACCCAGGTGACTCAGCCCCACTATAGCCCAGATTTACCGACCAGCAGCTTCTGGCTTTTCCCAAAACTAAAATCACCTTTGAGAGGGAAGAGATTTCAGACCATCAATTAGATTCAGAAAATTAGGAAGGGGCAGCTAATAGCGATTGGGAGAACTGTGTGAGGTCCCAAGGTGCCTACTTTGAAGGGGACTGAGGTGTCACTGTCCTATATACAATGTTTCTTTTATCTTCGTCAGTAAATGTCTCTATTTTTCATAGTGCATGGCTGGATGGACGGGCCTGTATATAGCACAGACCCAAAAGAAGTTATATAAGTATGTGACTATATACACAAATACAACATGTATTACTTAAAATTATTACTACAGATTTTGTTATAATTACTTAATACATAATCACAGAAGTACCTGTGATTATAGGATACAAAACATATTTTTTTGTTTCTTTTCAGATGGGGAAGGAGTGGCAGAGAGTATGTTTACAGTTATTTAAAAATTATTGAAAACAGAAAATGAGTCCAAAACGCCCATTGCTTTTACGAGTTAGCACTTCCCCCTGCGTCCACCGCCAGCCAGCAGGAGCACTTAACGCACCGAAAGAGAAGGGGTTCCCAAGTCCTCCCTGGGGTCTCATTCCGGCCAAAATCGTCAAGTACATGAACCCTCACAGTTCTGAGGGCGAGTGAGATAAAGCCAGCAGTTCCAGAACGTGAATTCACCTCTCGTGAAAGGAAACCTCCTTGCACAGATAATTCAGGACAAGTGAAAAGCGAAGGCTGTCCCAGGACCCAGGTCCGAAGGAAGCGCCTGACCTGGCCTTGCCTGCGAGACACTGCCCAGGCAGCTCCTGCAGGGGCGCTTCCCACACGAGGGCTCGAAGGTCCAAGTGCATTTCACGGAAACTCTGCTTTCTCAACAGGGCACGGGGCACTAGCCGTGGCATCAACGCTGAATTCACAGGGGTCTTAATACAAAAATGTTTGATGCTTTTTAAAAAATCCAACAGATTCTTGGGGTTCAAAAGGAACAAAGCTGGGTTGGATGCCTGGGTAAAAAGGGTGAAAGGATGGAGAAGGACACACTGGCTGTCACAGAAGAGTCACGGGGATGTAAGTTCAGCACAGGGAAGACAGTCGACAATATCGCGATGACTGTGCATGGTGCCAGGTGGGTACCGGAAATATCGAGGGGGGAATCTCTGTAAAGTATGCGATTCCACACAGTGGTCTAACCACTACACTGTATTCCTGAAACCAGTACAAACTAATATTGGAATTAAACTCTGAATGAAAAATAAAAATAAAAAACATTTAAAAAACTGAAAAACAAAATGGAAGAAGCATATCATGATGCTAAACATGGCACCCCAAAGCCCAGACTCCAGAGGAACGCGCCCCAGACACCCCTCAGCTGCCACGTACCCACGCCAGCCTCCCCGTAGCCCAGGTGGGGCGGGACGACCACCGTCCGCTTCTCTCCGACGCACATGTCCCGGAGACCCATGTCCATGCCCAGCACGACTTGTCCGGACCCCAAGACAATGTTGTACGTCTTGCCTAAATCCCACCTGAGAGAGGAAGAGAAGAGTCCCAGGTTAGGTCGGTCATCCACTTCTCCGGCACATCACGCCACTGCCGGAGACACAGAGCCCTTCTCGGGTCAAGAGGCAACAGACGAACCCACAAGGGGGACACTTTGCAAAAAACAACAGCAGGACACCCATCATCTTTTAAAGTGCCCCGATGAAAATCAGAGGAAGACGGAGGCACGGTTCAGTGTTAGAACATATGGGAATGGGGTCCTCTGGTGAGTAAAGACCTTCTGGGAACATTTAGCAAAACTGAAGTGGTGTCTGAGAATTAAAAGGTAGTAATAGATCACTGTTGCCTTCCTGGTTTTAATGCCTGGATTGAGTTATGCAGGAGAAAGGCCCTGGCGCTGGGAACAGCCCAAGAAAGCACTGAGCGGTGACAGGGCAGCGTGGGGACAACCGACTCTCCAGTGGTTCAGGGGGGACAAAGCTCTTTGTACTGCTCTTACAATTCTTTTTAAAGCTTCAGTCAATGGTCTAGTCAGACATTTCCATGGGAATCTTATAAACAGGAAATGTAGTTACACCCTGGCTTGTAGAGTCAGCAAGGCCTGAGTGTGAATCCTGGCCCCCTGAGTGTGAATCTGACCCTGGGAGACGTGACCTCAGTTTCCTCATCTGCAGGATAGAGACACTGAGAGCTGTCACACAGGGACACTCTAAACAGGAGGTGACATACTGCACTTGGCACGGCGGAGAGGAAGTACACAGAACTCAATTCACAGGTGGCCCTGAAGGTGGAGAGTACTTGCGTCTGTAACAGTTTCTGCAGAAAAATAACACAGAGCTTCACTTGAACTGTGGTTTTCACCATCACTGACGTCCACAGTCCCTGGGCTTTCTCACCCCCATCACTACTGAAAACAAATGTGTTTCCAAACCCATGGCCATCCTGTTACTTCCTGCAGGCCAACAGTGAGAGCACTTCACTGACAAGGAGGAGAGCCTCCTGGTATCTCAGAGGCTCCTCAGCACCTCTGACCAGGTGGTAACAGCACGGAAGGGTCAGCCCCTTTGGGTCACATCCCCTCCTCTGCTTTCCTACCCTCCCCAGAGCACAGGGCTGCCAGCTCTTCCCCTCCTGAAGCTGGTTCCCAGGGCCCAGTGGGTCCTCTGGGGCTGGGAAACCCAAACAGGGTTTGCATTTGTCCTACCTGGGACAAAACAGAAAGAAAACCAACCGCTACGGGATGCCTCAGCCAGCAGCCTGCGGGAAGCAGCCCCCTGTCCCGCTGCCCACACAATCTCTCCTTTGTCCCAGGCACAGAGGCGCCTTCACACTGCTTTACTGCAGGGACCATCGGGACCTCCCATGAGACGACTGGGTTTCAGGAACACATTCAGGGGTCCTATGACCAATCTCCATTCTTCATCTCCGAGGCCAGTTTAAACACATATTAAGAAAATCCTCCAAGCAAGCAATGTGTCTTCATGTGTCATGTCTGAAAACCCCACTGACTCTTTTCCCTGAGGCCCTCCTTTTCTCTCTTTTCCAGCAATCTGTCTCTCAGACATTCTCCTCATTCCTCCTGGGCATTCCCAGCTTCTCGAAAGCTTCCTGCCTCCTGCCTCCTGCCTGCAGCCGGCCTCACTGGCTTCCTTCCAACATTCCCTCCATCTTCCCAACAACGGGCTGCCTCCTTTGTTCACAGGTTCCTCCCAGGGCTGGGGTGGGACCAGGTCCCACCTTCCAGAACACACAGGTAGGCAGAAGCCCGCCACACGGCCCTTTGCCCCAGGATTCTGAAGCTCACACCCGGAGGAGTCCAGCAAGAACGCTGTCCCACAAAGACCCTCGTGGTGCAGAATGGAGTCTCAGATAAAAGGAGGGAGCGTCACGTGGCTCCGGGCTGCTCTGGAAGAAGATTGGGAACCCACCAAATGCAAAGAAGGCTGGAAAGCTAATGCTTCCACCCCATGAGAGAAGCACATCCTGAAGGCACCAAGTCGGAATTCCTTTGCTCATTTCCCGCCCCTGCGTCCCCTTTCCACGGCCAGGCAAAAATGTGAATATTAGCAAGAACAATGACCTATGCCCTTGATCTTGTAGACCGTTCTAACGTCGTGAACTCACTGAAGCCCTAAACCACCACAAACCAGTCTTCCTCCCCACTGCCCCCTGCAGGCCTCTGACACCAGGGCAAGGAGACTTGTTCAGCCTCATCCACAGAAACATGCAGCCCAGAAGCTAGTCCCTATTTCACTGATTCTGTGATACATATTTTCTCTCATTTTAACATCACTGTAACTGGGGTACATGCTACAAGGGGCAGCATGTCATAATTTTTGGAAGCATTTTTACTTTCTTAGAGATTCATCAGATGCAGCTGCTAATAATGAACATGTTTGGATGTGATCAAACACGCCCACGGTTTGAGTGCACGGGGTCTCCCAGCAGCAGAGAGGTCTGGACGCTGCATCCCCAGGGCTCGTCCTCTAGGCCGGGCTCTCCCCAGCCGCACTCTGTCACCAGAAGCCAGGAGGCAGAGGGACTTGGGGGAGGGAGGGAAGACCCTCCGCATCTGGAATAAGTGCAGCACACACTGTGTATGTGAAAGCCTTCTTGTCCCCGGGACTGAACAGGAACCTAAGCCAGACTCAGTACAGAAACAGATGCACTTACATGGAGATATAAAGAAAGGCTGAAAGCGTCTCTTTCCCAAAGAAGAAAATACTGTATTAACTTACAGAGACATCTGAAGATGCAGATGCATAAGAAGCAAAACTCCTTTGGCGCCCCTGATACTAATTTATACTGCTGATTCTTCTAATGTCTTTTCAGAGTCCTCTCAGTCGACTAACATTTATGAAATGCTCCCTTGGGGCTGTGCTCTGGGCCAGGTGTAAGGAATAAAAATATGAATAAATACTGTGGGTGTCCCTCAGGTATTCAGACCAGCAATTGAGATAGAAATGAAAATAAAAGACAGGCATTGCATAAAACACAATGAGACTACAGAAGAGGGAGCAGCTGGTTCTTCCTAAGGATTAAGGAGAGGTTTTGAGCAAAGGGAGGAAGCCAGGGCAGACGTTGACGGGAAGGACAGGACAAGCAGCGTGCATCCTGCCCCACAAGTCGCGTGCATCCTGCAGGGGCACCGGGAAGCGGGAGGCCGGTCCCAGCAGAAGAGGACGAGTGGGGCAGAACACAGTGGGCAAGGACAGCTTGATGCACCAGACCCCGAGTCTGGATTCATCTGCAGGTTCAAGTGTAAAGAAGCAGTAAAGACAGCATTTCTGAGATCTGTTTTTCAGAAAGACAACTTCCCAGGAACCAGGGGCAACCATTAACGGAGAACTCAGAATGATGCTCCTGAGCAGTGATGGAGGCTTAGCTCTGCTGGGGGGAGTGGGGGGGCAGGCACAGGAAGAACAGTGATAAAAGTTCTCAGCCAGTATCTGATGAGAAGAAGAGGAGATTCCTGGGAATGCATGACTGTTGCCCCCCAGGCTCACCTCCCCCTCAACCCAGGGGGTCCCTTACGTGGAATCCAGCAGGGTCCCATCCAGAAGCGATGCGTTGTAGTGATACTTGAGGTAGTCGCCCTTCTTACTCAGCACAGAGCAGTCAGGGGGCTTGTAGTGGGAGGTGATGCTGATGGAGTCTGAAGGGTTGTGGAAGTCAATCACGTGGATGTCAAACACCAACACAGCCGAGCCGGGGATATTCCCTGAAGGACACACACGGGAAATGAATGAGGGAACGCTCCAAGCAGTGGGACACATGTCTCCTCACATCACCACGTCAGTCCTCACAGGTGTCCAGTGAGGAGCCCAGGGGACTCAGACATGAAGTCCTATGGCATTCTGGAAGAACGAAGCTGCAAGAGCTGCTGGAAGTAACCTAACCCTCACTTAACAGGTGGGGAAATGGAGGCACAGACTTGGCCAGGGTCACACAGCCAGTTAGGAGCACAGTTTGGACTACAATGCAAGTTGATGAGCTCCTGCCCCACGTAGTCATTGAGCCTGAAAGATTTACGGCTAAGTTCCCCACAGACGGGGAGACTAAAGCTCGGCCACATTAAGGCTCACCCTGCTCCTCCCAGAAGTAAGAGGTGAGATGAGGGTGAAAGTCACTGCACAAGAGGGAAAAAACCTACGGAAAGTTCGTGGGGAAAGACCCCCGGCCCAAACTGCCTACCCACACCCCTTACGACACAGAACACCTAAGGTTCCCCAAGCACCTTTATAGCCATCCTATACGTTTGGTCCACACAAACCCACGGAGGTGCTTTTCTCTTCCATTCTTGTCTCCACCTGAACACATGACCTCTGAACAACGCTTTCACTTACAGAAGTATTTTTCATACACGTTCTCTCTCAACCTCTGTGGCAATCCAGTGAGATAAATGACTGCAAGAAAGTGCAGTGCCAGGGATGGAGCCGGAGCAGAGCCCGGAGCAAAGCCCGGAGCAGAGCCCAGCACTGCCTCCTTCCACAGACCGCTACTGAATGCTTCCTCTGTGCTCCAACACCCTTCTGGGACCAGCAGTAGGTCCCATCGCACCCCACAAAGTGGGCATGGGCGCCAGTCAAAGGAAGACAGAGGTGGACCCGGCACAAAAACACCTGGGTGTTAACACGGCAGGGTGCCCCTCCCCCGCAGCAACAAATGACTCGGGATGCAGCAGTCTCATGCCCAGAAAATTTATGAGTCTTCCGATGCTTCCCACAACCTTATATAATTCTCTGCAGAGCTCTGTCTCATAGTTGATAGAAAGCCAAAAGGAGAAAAATCATTTCAGCAAATGTTTTCCATCAATGTAGTCTTTTTAGAGAGAGGAAGGATTAGTCCTGAGGGCATTATCACACAACACAAACACTCGGAAAGTAGTTTTCTATTTCTGCATGCATTTGGCTAAAAGCAGAAGTTTACATGCTACAAAACAACAAAGCATCGAGACCCCAGGTAAACAGGACCTGAAGCAAGCCTGTTGAATGTGTCTTAAGCTGTGGTCCGTTGTGGCTTTATAAATCAGAAATTTAAGTCAGGAGATAAATCATGTTTATCCACAGTATAACCAACCTGTTGTTTCTTAGATACTCTGGACATACCCTACTGGGGAAATTCCAAAGATCCAGGTTAATAAAAGAAATGTGTACAGCCCTGGCTGGTGTAGCTCAGTGGATTGAGCATGGGCCTGCGAACCACATGGTCGCAGTTCAATTCCCAGTCAGGACACATGCCCGGGTTTCAGACCAGTTCCCAGCAGGGGACTCACGAGAGGCAACCATACATTGATATTTCTCTCCTTCTCTCCTTCCTTTCCCCTCTAAAGATAAATAAATAAATAAAATCTTAAAAAAAGAAAAGAAAGAAATGTGTACAGCCTGCCAGGCCAGCCAGAATCCCATCAGCAAAAAGAAAACAAAAGCAAAATAAATGCTGTATCAACTATTCCTAAGCAAGCTAGCGAAAAAAAAACGCCATACGAGAAAAAACATAATTAAGAAAGGAAGTCTGGCTTGGAATACTATGCAACCATTAAAACTACCTGACGGCACAGAGAGCTGTTCACAACCAACCAGGTGGTGAGAGAATCACAAAGTCATGTGGAGAGAGGGGCCCAGCGTCGTCAGCATTCACATTGGTGGACACGTGTTTCCTTTTATCGACGTAGATTCACATACACTCAAGATGTAGAACAGTCTGCACTTCACGGCTGTATTAGTCTCCCATTGCTGCTATGACAACTCACGACAAACTTGGTGGCTTAATACAATGCACATTTATTCTCCTAACTCGAGGTTCGAAATCTAATTCCAAGGTGTTGGCAGGGATGTGCTCCTTCTGGGGGCTTCAGGGCAGAACCTGTGTCCTTGCCTTGTCCAGCTTCCCAAGGCCACCCTCCCTCCTTGACATGTGGTCCCTTCTTTCATCTCCCAAGACATCAACTTAGCGTGTTCTCCTCTCTCTGACCGCCTGTGTCCCTCGTACAGAGACTCTTAGGAGGACATCAAGGGCACCTGAGTGACCCAGGACCTCCCCATCACACGATCTTTATCTTAATCACATCTGCCAAGTCCCTTCTGCCATAAAAGGTCACACAGTCACAGGGTCTGCGGCTGACACAGACTTCTTCTAGGGTCCCTCTCCCTTTACCGTGTTACCATGTGTATTCCTGGGTGGTGGGATTGGAGGGGTTTTCATTTCCTCTATCTGTAGTTTCTAAAGTCAACGTGTATTATTTGTGTAATTTTTGAAGGGAGCTTGTGATGAGGGTGAGAAAACTGTTCTGAAACAGGTCTAAGGGAATGGTGGCTTAACTCACTTCCTTTACGACAAGTCGCTGAATGTATACTTAAGATGGGTGAGTTTTATGGCATATATATTATACCACAAATAAAGCTGTTAAAGAACAAGAAGGGTGTTTTGGAATTTACTTTTTTTTCCTAAAGATTTTATTTATTTATTTTTAGAGAAGGGAAGGAAGGGAGAAAAAGAAAAAGAGAAACATCAATGTGTGGTTGCCTCTCACACGTCCCCTACTGGGAACCTGGCCTGACCGGCAACCTAGGCATGTGCAGTGACTTGGAATTGAACCAGTGACCCTTTGGTCTGCAGGCTGGCACTCAGTCCACTGAGCCATACCAGCCAGGTAGATTCAGTTCTGACATTTCACTTAAGAAGCCCTGGATGCTTAGAACTGGGGTGCAAGCAGCCATCGCTGCTGCTTTGTAGGACCTGGAGAAGGCAGCAGGCACTCACCTCTCCCTTCCTCCCCGTACCCCAGGTGAGGGGGGACCACAATCCTCCGCTTCTCTCCGATGCAAACGCCGAGTAAACCTTCATCCATCCCAGCAATCACGTAGCCCTGCCCAATGTATGTGTCAAAGGTGCGGTTCCGTGAGTAGCTAGAAAAGAAGAAAAGAAAGATGTTCCACACAAGGGACACCACAGCAGCTATGATATTAGTCAGCACTGTGAGGCAACAGGATACAGAAGCCGCTAGCCCCAGGGATACAGGAAACCCTTAGCCTGTGTTCTCACAATCTAAGGAAACTGGCCCCTCTGTCCACACACAGCGTGGAGGTGGCCATCTACAAAAGCACCCCCAGAAACAAGCCCTCCAACACACTCTGGTCAGGTTATGAATGGGATGCAGTGATACAGAGCAACCACAGAAATGTCGCTCATGCCAGTTGGACTGTACGCTTGGCAACTGTGTCAAGTTCATGAAAACAGCATCGAGGGGAGCCCTTATTAGAAATAAAAAGTAGGCCCCGGCTGGGAGCTCAGTTAGCTCATCCTCCGGATACAGATACGCTAAGGGTGCAGGTTCAATCCCTTGTCAGGACACATACAAGAAACAACCAATGAATGCACAAATAAGTGTAACAATAAAAAAGAAACAAAAAATATGAGTGGAACAACAAATTGATGTTTCTCTCTCTTTCTCTCTCACCCCACTTCCTGTCTCTCCTTTCCTCTCTCTAAAACCAATCAATAAAAAAAGAAACTAAGAGTGTATCCAAGGACATTGTCTCCAGCATCTAAAGATGAGTCTATCTGTGCACGTGGCACACAAGTATTCAGAGTCCCAAAAAGCAGCGCGTGTACAGAGAGCCTGGGCAGCCTCCCTGCTCAGTCCAGAATCACCGCGCTGCCTCTGGGTGCAGACCTGGGTTTCCCCATGCTGCTGGCGGGGACCCAGGCATTCTAGCATCCCTGCGAACTGCCAAGGGAGTGCAAGTATCATGAGTTTGGTGAGGGCAGAATCAGCTTCCCAAAGACGGATGATTCCAGAATAAAGTGATGAAACTTCGTCTGCCACGCCGACTCCCCAGCTCTGAGCCACAGTGATCTGTGCCAGCCTCCACCCCATGGCAAAAAGGCTACCCTGAAAGAGCCGGTCCATCCCATCATTACCTCACCCCACACAGCCAAAGGATGCCGGCCTGGGGCAAGGTGGGGCCAGGGAGAGCAGGGAGGGGCCTTCCTTCTCACACCCCTCAGAGACCACAAAGCCAAGGGCATGAAGAAATGGTAGTGAGAGATGATTCCCCTCACCCAGGAGGCAGGCTCTCTGCACACCCTACCCTGTCCCCAGGGGGCTGCCTCACCAGCAGGTGTTGGTGACCATCAGCCAAAAGCAGCTCGGCCCTAGCCATTCGGGAAAGAGAAGGCTACCTGTGAGGTGGGATCCCTGAGAAAGGGGCACCAGGTGGCAGGAGAGATGGCAGGTCCCTCAGAGCAGGGAAAAGCCACCCACTGGAGTAGTCAGCAAAGGTTCCATGGGGGAGATGGTGGACACTTGGGGATGCAGGGACCAGTGATGGGGAGCAGCTGGGTCAAGGCCGAGGCAGGAAAGAGACTAGAGGGGCAGGGTGGGCCTGAAGTGCAGAGAACTTTAAATAACTTTAAAAGAAGACAGAAATAAATGGGAAACCATCCTGTTCCCCAATGAGAAAGCTGAGGTTTATCAAGGTATCAATGTTCCACCAAACTAATTTACAAATTTTAAAACAATTCCAGTCAAAATCTGAGTGGTGTGTGTATGGGGGAGTGGAGGGACCCTAAATTTCACTTGGAAATAGAAATAATCAAGGCCACAGTTTTGAGGGTGCAGGATATAGCAAGCTCTCATTCCTGTAAAAAATTAAAATAGGGGACTATATATCTCACTACGTGCGCATGAAAGACCTGTGACATTCCTAATACTCTTTCCCTGTCAAGAAGGGAACAGAGTGACTGAGGAGCCAAAAACAGAGTTAAAGTCTTCACGGCATATCCTTTCACACATTGAGGGTTTCTGAACCATATCGATACGTCACTTAGTGGAAAATAATTATGTGTAAAAAAGAAAAAGAATGCTATCGTGCAAATTAAAAGCCTGCACGGGTGAAAGGTGTGGCACGGCCCAGGCAGAGTCAGACCAACGGAAGGAACAGAAATTCCAGACAAAGGCCCCAAACAGTCCCTAAGCATTTCGTGCCTAATAAAAGGCGGATTTGTGATGAGTGAGGAAAAAAACAGAATTATTCAATAAAGAGTGTTGGAAGCACTAGCTCACCATCTGGAAAAAAAATAGTTAGATCCTAACTGTACCACTGAACACCACAACAAATTCCAGATGGATTGGAGATTTAAACATGAAAGCATTTATAAGCATGGAGAGAGACTGTGGAAGGTTACTAGCATTTATTCTGGGTAGCAAGAATAGAAGGGGCTGATGGGAAATTATTCTATTTAATTCTATATCTTTGCATTATTTCTCTTATACAATAAGAACATAATACCTTATAAAATAAAATTTTTAATAAAGAATATTTTACAGGATAAAAAAATAATACCGTTAAAAGGGCATGAGAGCCCTGACCAGGTAGCTCAGTTGGTTAGAGCATTGTCCCAATACATGAAGGTTATGGGTTCAATCCCCAGTCAGGGCCCAATCAGGAATCAACCAATGAATCATGAATATGTGGAACAACAGGTCAGTGTTTCTCTCTCTCCCTAAAAAAAAAAAAAATATTTTTTTTAAAATTTTAATGAAGAAAAAAGGACATGAGAAAAATGCAAGTGAATATTTATATACTCTAAACGAGGAGACAGACTTTTTAGGGAGTCACCAAAGACAGAATATATAAGAATTTATGTAAGAATAAAGCAGTCATAAAGGAGAAGTAGAATATATTTAACAACAAGAAAGTTTACATTTAAATAGGTCAAAAATCACAGTAACCAAAGTTAAAATACAAATGAACAGAAAACATTTTCAACAATACATACAACCATAAAAAGGTTAATACCTTTAGTATAGAGTCTTCAAATCATTAGGAAAAAGGCACATACCAATACTCTCACCATAAAATAGGCAAAAGAAATAAATAGGTAAGTCACAAAAGAAGATATCCAAAGAGTGAATAAATATTTTTAAGAATTTCAACCTCAAGACCAATCAAAGAAATTCTGATTAGAGCTCTAAGGTTGGATTTTTCTTCTACCAATTGTCAAAGACTAGTTTAAAATGATACCCAGTGTCTCCAAGTTTGCAGGCAACGGGGCACTCAGTGATGGAAAGTTCCCTTGAGGGCAACTTGGTGGTGTCTTCCAACAGCTGTAAAAATACTCATAACTGGAGACCAGAGATTCCTCCAGGTACTTATCCCAAGGAAATAATTTACCATATCCTTTAAGATTCAGCTACAGATAATTACTGGGCCCTACCTAAAATGTTAAAAGGCAGAAAACAACAGGGACTGATCACCCGAATTAAGATAAATCTATCCAATGGATTATTATTTAGCCATTAGTACAGACTAGATCCCGACATACTAAAATGAAAACCTGTTTGAAATCTGAGAAAACTGTGATTCCATTAATATGGAAAGAAATCTCGTATCCACAAGAAAAGTGGCCTTTAAATTGAAATACAATTCCAGGCAATAAAGGACAGAACCAAGCTCATATATGACAAGCAATAATATACACACACATACTGGAAGTTTACTATAATAGAAAAAGAAAAGACCCTCAATTGGCCATCAGTAGAGAGAAATGGTTAAACAAACATGGTACCTTCACCCAGTGAAACACCAAGCAAACATAAAAAAATGAATGATTTCTCTCCAAGTATTAAAATGGAAAAATCTCAAGGTGAAAAAAAGCCAGAAGATTTCATAGTAGACATACTGGGGTAAGCAGTTAGGTGTGAACAGAGAGCAAGGACAGAAGGCGAGGTACCAAACGTCACCCAGGGCCCTGGGTACCTAGCGTGGACAATTAATTGTAGGGTGGGGCCTCACCCCCAGGGAGGTATGTCACCAGTCAGGTGGCAGACTCCCTTAGAGGAGGAACAAGGGGGTGGAGGACAGCCTCATAGGACCCCCGTAAAAGCCCCTGCACGACCACTCCCTTAAGCATTAAGCCTCCGGGACAATGGGATTCTGACCAGCGTCAAATAATCTTAGGAACAAAGCCTCCGGTCTGTTGACCACAGAGTCTGAGTTTTGGTCAAACTAGAAATGACATCGAGGCCTGGGTTGTGTTTCAGCTCCAGGCCCAGAAAAGCAACAAAACTGGACAGAGCAACACATGGCGGACACCAGGACCAGATACAATGACTAATGAGCCCCTGCGCTGGTGTCAGCCAATCAGTAGAGACCACAAGCCTGAAAGAACACACTTGGAAGTGCTGATGAATACTCTATTGACATCCTCCCCTGAGACCACCCCTAAGAGCTCCTCCTTTAGAGAGGGGATATAAACCCTCAGGATGGAGGACCCAGTGTGTGCTCTTTCTCTCCCTAGAGCACACCTGCACCTCTCCCCCTTCTTCTTTCCTCAAGGTACGTATCTTTGCTCTTGGTCTCCTAGGCCGCAAGGGCCCTTCTTTGGTCTCTGTAACTTGTATCCTGAGCCCGTGCGGCCCAGCTGGCTCACTTCTTCCATGGCTCACTACTTCTATCTCTGTGACTTTCTCAATAAACTTTTGCTTGGATCTGAGTCTTGGCTCTGAATTCATTCCCAGCCAGAACTCAACAACCAAGGTTGCTGATCCGAGGTCCATTTGCCAGTAACAGTCTGGTGCCGCTGTGCTGCCAACAATACTGTATACCATATTCTCTATGCTATATGCCATAAATGTGAGACTATAATATAACATTTGCATTTACTTATATCCACATTAGAAAAAAATCCACACACTAAAAAAACAAAAAGGAACTTATTAATAAAAGTGATTAGCTCAAAGTGGCTACAGGGGACGTGAGGGAGGCAGGGACAGGTGGTACAAATATCTTAACACATACTTTAATTCTGAACTTTGAATAAAATAATACTGTATTAAAACTCTTTTGTGAAGCCCTGGCTAGCATAGCTCAGTGGATTGAGCACGGGCTGCGAACCAAAGGGTCGCCAACTCAATTTCTAGTCAGGGCACATGCCTGGGTTGTGGACCAGGTCCCCAGTAGGGGGCGCGGGAGAGGCAACTGAGGCAACCAAACATTGATATTTCTCTCCTTCCCTTCCCCTCTCTCTGAAAACGAATAAATAAAATATTTTTTTAAAAACTCTTCTGTGATGTTTCAGGATAACTAAACAAACTCAAAGTCCACTACCTCAGAGAGACAGGTAGCAAGCTGTCACGACTTGCTTGCCCGCCAGGAGCAGTTTCCAAACAGCACCTGCCATTTGAAGGAGCAGGACACAGCAGACACCAAGCGTGTCCCAGCCCTCCACACACCGCAGGCTGAGCCTTATAAACAAAACACGGCTTTGAAGAGCGACAGGGGCTCCATAATTAGCCTTGTCAACAGCAGGAAGGAAGGTGAATAAATCCAACCAGTTCCCCATATTTAAAAAAAGACCCTTTAAAGTCTGCAGAGTGCTTTTACCTCCCTTATCTCTTAAACCATCTCTTTGAGGAAGGCACTAACAACCGGGAAGAGACTGAAGCTCAGAGAGATCAAATGCTGCCCCAGAGCACACAGCCAGTGCACTGTGCACGGGGACTGGATCCCCCATCTCCTGGCACCACGTCTGTTGTTTCCCCTCCTACCGCCTGGACCTCCCTCTGGCCACTCCCCACCTCGGGCCCCAGAGCTGAGTTCATGCTGGAAGAACTGCGCAAGTAAACGGGGATGGTGGGTGTCTAAGGTGAGATTCTCCTGTTTTCCTTCAGATTCGCCTCCCCCAGGTCCCAAAGAGACAGTTCTAACAGCCCCTGAAGGAATTCAGTATCAGAAAAGAGAAACTGGCCCTGGCTGGAGTGGCTCAGTGGATTGAGCACTAGCCTGCGAACCAAAACGTCACCGGTTCGATTCCCAGTCAGGGCACATCCCTGGGTTGCAGGCCAGGTCCCCCGTTGGGGGCGTGTGAGAAGCAAATGATAGAATCTCTCATACATCAATGTTTCTCTCCCTCTCTTTCTCCCTCTCTTCCCCTCTCTTGACAAGTAAATAAAATCTACACCGACAGTCTTCAGCTCCTCGTCCTCACCTGGAATCAAAGAGGGTGCCGTCCAGCAGCGTGCCGTTGTAATGATACCGGAGAAAGTCTCCGCTCTGGCTTCGTCGCTCACAGGTTTCAGGCACTACCTTATTCTCAATGGAAATGCCATCCTTGGGGTTGTGAAGGTCCAATAAGGCAACATCGAACACCAGCGATGCCTGTCCCGGGATGTCCTTCCCTACAGGGGAACAGAGGAGGCTCACGAAATCAGAACGTGAGATTCAGAAGGCACTGTAACCTCAACTCAACACCCTCCATGGCGGGGCAACGCGTTCCCTGACATTTTCAAGCCAAGGAAACACATGTTCTTCCCCATCTTAGGCAGTTTCCCCCAGTGTCTCACCATGGGCTGGTAAGTGTCATTTGAAGCCTGACATCCTCAGAAAAAGGAGCACCGTGTTACTGATGACACGAGAGACTCCTGGTGACACAGGACAGCAAGAACTAGGGAAATTCCTGGGCACATGGAATGGGGAAACTGAGACGAGAAAATTAAATGTGGCCAATCATTTTGAGCAACTTACAGCCAGCTGTGAATCACAAGACTTTATCTTCCCTAACCAAGGACACGCAAGCGTAAATGGCTTACACCTCTCCTCCCTGACCAGAGAATACATGGCTTCATTCACCCTCGTCTGGGAAATAGAGCACAGAGACCCAGTTAATGCCACTGTGCCAGCTAAACCCAAGGACAGGTGAAGTCAGGGGAACAAATAACAAAAACACCATTAAAAGCCAGACAGACCCAAGATAAGAGTAAAACAGTCTAACAAACCAAAGAATATTCCCAAACCCCACTATGCGCTCACTTGGACACATCAGGATACCAAAAAAGCACCAGGAAAGCTGATGACTGTTCTGCTGAAACCCTCCCCTCAGACTCTCAGCCACAGAAACAGATAAAAAGCCCTTGGGACGAAGACTTAAGCAGGTGGCTCGCTCCGGAGCTCACCCACATCCCTTCCTGCGCACAGATCTTTTATTTCCTCCTGAATTCTAAGGGTCCAGAGGACACGTGCAGCCTGGGGAGCAGTAGGCAGAGGCAGTGCCACTCAGGTTTACTCCCCAAACCTGTCTCCAGAGCCCCCTTTTTCTCCGATGGCATGGTCAGCTAACAGCAGCCCGCCTTAGCTCACTTCTCTCTCTGCAACCTTCACTCCTTCCTCTAACTTTTCCAGGGAGCCAATGCAGAGAGCATCGCCTAGGCTCTCTCCTGTCACTTCTTCTGCCCTAAGTCTTCCCTTTGTTTCACTCTCCGCAGCCTTAATAAATGCGCTCTCAAAGTCACCTGGACTCGTGTTGTGAAATATTTCCTACACGAACTCAAGAACCCACACACTACAGGCCAGCCCGAGGCAGACCCCCTCCAGGCCAGTCTCCAGGAACACCGTGGCCCTATTTTCTACACTTGTGCTGGCAAATCAAGGCTACGAGGGCGCACCCATGTGCAAACCCCAGTACCAACCCCTGTGGGTTCCTGTTCATGTACAAACGGAAATCACAGCTATTAAAAAGGACAAATTCCAAAGCTCAGGTGTGGTCCTGGAGAACACTACCTAGACTTGTTCTCTGGAAGCCACAGCCAATTTTTTGAGTTAATATGCAAAATTCAATCCTCTAAGTGCCTCCAAATCAAGATATAAATAAAAGTAAAGTTTGCCAAGGTAGAAGGAAAGAATTGCACCCATAATCTAAAATAAAAATAGTCCTCAAATCATTTCTATCTCACTTCTGGATGGCACTGCCTCTTTTAGCTCTTTCTAACAGGAACAATACATCGAATATCACAGGGTGATATTCACAGGGCAAGATTATTGGGCTCTAGCTTTTCCCCCCAAAATCAGCATCAACCAGTAAATAGCTCTAAATCCAGTACTCTGGGACAAAAGGAAGTTAAATGATGAACCACTGAGTCAACCCTTGTCCTTGCCCTTGTTACATCATGCAAAGGACTGGGCACGTGAGCCGCGTGGCAAGCCGGGCCTGTGCTCTCTCAGCTGGCGGTCTCCCTCCCCCCACGAGAGGGGCGAGGACAAAGATGATGAAATCCACGCCACCAGGCTGCTGAGTCGGCCTCTGGAATGCACCGTCTAGCCCTGAAATGTGGGCATGCACGTGGGAGAGTGTGCAGTACAATTTTTACCCTTCCTGCTTTCCTGTATCTTCTTTTCCTTCGTTTAGATTTAAATTTCTGTTGGTCTCATCCTACCATCCTTTTCACCAGGCTTCCCTTTTCTATCTTTTAATTTAAAAGAAAAAAAGAAAGCCTTAAAAGTCACGCAAGGGTTTACATTTTTCTGGCATTATCGTGTACTAATTGGCTGGGTTATTTTTGACAACTTTATTGAGTTATAATTCCCATACCATACAATTCACCTATTCAAAGGGATACCTGGATAGCTCTGTACAGTGTTAAAGTATAAAGTATTTAAAAAGTAACTATGTTAAATAAACTATTTATTTTAAATATTTAAATTATTAATTCTTTAAAATAAATAATATTCCTCACAATAGGCTGGGCATCTAGCTTTATCATATATGCTGGGTGGGTGTGGATGACAAACATCAAAAGAATTCGGGAGCCCAGGTGAATGAATGTCCACCGAGCAAGGAGGAGACCCCTGGAGCACTGACAAGAATAATAACACATCTCGGGAAAGGGAGAAGTAAAACATATTTACAGAAATGGTTCTGGAACTTTTCTTTCCGCAGGGAACACCCCCACCCCACCCCATTTCTTAAAGACACCATCTGCAAGTCCCCAGCATGTAAGTATATAAAAGTGGAGGGAAAGGGAGAAGGCTGAGCCCCACCCAGTCAAGTTCCCCTTTGCATTTGTCCCCACAGAGGCAATATCCCAGGTGAAACTCATCCTACTGGAAATGGAGGTACAAATCTGGGGGGAAAGTGGCAATTCTGGCATCAAATGCCAAATTTCTACTTTGATGTCTACAGTCTTCAGACTGTCTAGTTCAAATACTTCACAGATGGAAAAAAATGGGCTACAGAGCCTGATGCCCAAGGTTATAGCTTAGGAGGCAGTGGCAGACGGTGAAAGCCAGTGACCGTGAACCAGCGGAGTTGCCATCCTGCAGTCATCAGGCAGCAGGTGACCTAGACTAGCATGTTCCGCATAGCCCTGTGCCCCGTGGAAGTGCTCGGTGTCCGCCCCACCCAGCACAGTAGCACTCTGTGGTGTAAACGGCCACGCGGAGCTAACGGCTGCCATGCTGGACAGCGCAAGTCTGACCAGTGATTTTCAGACTTTTTTGTCTTTTGGCACACCTCAACTAATGAGCAAACTTCTGTGGCCCACCAAAAAATACATTATTTTACCGATCTGAAAAAAAAGGCATAATTTTGATTGATTTACCAAAACCAATAGTAGCAATTACCTACCTTTTTGCTCCAAAGTGACTTCTTAAAAAATCATGTGCCTATACTTGTATATGAGGATTGCTGGTACCAAGAATTAACCAGACACAACCTTATTATGCAACATGACCAAGAAGATGCAACTCTACTATCTGAACTATATTCATGGTTCAAGACAGGGCGTTCACACCAGACTGCTGCTGTTGTATCAGCCATTATCGCCTTTTTATTTGACAGTCTAAGGGAAAAGAGGTCAGTGCCCCTTGACTGAATAGCCAATATTACATGTTTCGAAAATTCTTGCAGCTGAAAACTGCTGGTCTAGACTGAAAGGTCTGGAGATTTCACAGAGCAAGTTGAAATCACTTTGGCAATAAAAATAGAGGCCACTGGGCGTGGCTGGAAAAGTGAGAAGGACTCACCATCCCCGTCTTCTCCGTAGGCCAGGAAGGGCGGAATGGTGACGATGCGCTTCTCCCCGACACACATCCCCAGCAGCCCTTTGTCCATTCCAGGGATCAGCCAGCCAATTCCCACATACGTGTCGTACGTTTTCATGCGATTATGACTGAAAACCAATGAGAAAGAGGGAAGTCCCATACCATGAGGACGTTTGCCACTCACCCCTCATAGGGTGTTCATTACCCACATCTCGGTTAACAAAGAACCCACCCCTGTCCCTGGAGACCAGCTTACATGGATCTTTGCTCCCAATCACTGGGCAGATGTCCTCAAATTTATCAAAGTGTGTAACTAAGCTATAGTGATTCACAAAAATAGGCCTGTTCTCTGTCTCACCAAATACGCCGGAAGAGAGGAAAGGGTTTCCTGTCCCCAACTTAGCACCTTGTGCCCACGCTTCTCCACTGCTTCATATACATTCAGCCTTCACCCTCCTCCTTGCACGGAAAAACTACAAAAATGAACCAAAAATGCCTGAACTACTTGGTAAGAGGGCCCTTCATTTCATGAGATCTGAAAATACTGTTAATTTAGATAAACATTGCTCTGAGGTGTCTCTAAGATGTACTACAATTTGACTCTGGTACCGCAGAGCACAAAGTATTACCCAAAAGCCTCAAGCAGAGAAGTCGATGCTGATGAGAGATGGGAAGGGTCTGTTTTCAAGTTTCTCCGGGGGCATGAAAAGCAGGTGAGACAGAGGAGCTCGGGGGTGTTTCACAGAGAGCAGCATGAGTGTGGATCTTACCTCGAGTCGAACAGCGTCCCATCCAGGAACGTCCCATTGTAGTGGTACCTTACGAAATCAGACACCTGGATGGTCCGAGGGCAACTCGGGGGCTTGAAGTAGGTGTGGATGTGAACCTGATCTTCAGAGTTCCAAATATCCATCAGAAGTACATCAAAGTGCAGCACTGAATTTGGGGGGATCACGCCGGCTAGAAATAAAGAAAGCTCACACTGAGAAGCTACTGCCTTTAGAAGCTACTAGATGTTTGCTGCCACGTAAACATCTAGTATCCTGCCAAGGGTTCAGGAAGAGCTGGCATCCAATTCCAAAATGAACCATACTCCCCCCTCCCACCCCCTGCCACTAAATGAAATTGAAGGAAAGGAGAAAAACAAAATTTTTCTCTCAACAAGGGTAACATTCACTACCCCTGTGTCAATACCACCTTCTTTCGTAGCTAGAAGAAATAAACCTAAGACAGAAAGAACTTTTAGGTCTGTGTGTGTACACTGCTTATTTTTCCCAATCTGAAGCTTCCAAAGATTCTCCAGTCGGCCTGCCCGACCAGTCTGCAAATGTTCTGGTGGTTTCTGCACAGGCATTTCCAAGCACGGAACAAAAACTTACAGACGCCTTCACTGCCGTACGCCAGCTTCGGGGGGATCTTCACAAAGCGCCTCTCATTCACGCACATCCCGACCAGAGCCTGGTCCATCCCCGCGATCAGCTGTCCTTTCCCCACAAACACATTGAAAGTGGAGTCTCTGTCATAGCTGGTGGCCCAAAAGGCAGGGAGAGAGAAAGAATAGTGTCACTAACCCCTCCCTCAGTGAAACCAACCTATGAAAATGCACCCATGGCCAGAGCGAGGGCACTGGGAGACAGACGGCCTGCAGAGGAGCTCCGGGCCCAGGAAGAGTTCTTGCAGGGTGGAATTTTTAAATTGCTGTGAACACAGCCCGCAGATCCAGTTAGAGAGCATCAGCATGACTCTTCCCTCCCGCCCCATATATATTAAGTGTATTTTGCAAAACAGCTACCAATATTCTACAAAAGATAGTTTACTACATTGCTGTGTGATTGGTCCCTAAAAGCAACACCCTACATACTAATGCCCAGGTTAAGATATGGTTCTTTTAAGTCAATAAGTCAAAGAGGCAGCATGGGGTAGCATAAAGGGTACGCAGACTCTTAGTCTGCTTCTTCCACTGCAAAAAACAAAATAAACAAAAAAAGGAGTGATTAATTATAGCCATCCCAAGATGTGTATAACATAATAGCATGAAAAGTGCTCTGAAAACCTAAGAGTCGTGCCAATGTTATATGACTATTATAGGTAATAGAAAGTCCCATGTAGCCTTGAAATCAGTAATATACAGAGTTTAAAGGCTGACTGGTAGGGCATTAGGTTGGAAAGTAAACCATGGACTCATGACTACAATTCATGCTCTCATCCTCTTCAATGCCAAATTCAGCAAACAAGGGTTTGCCTCCTAAGAAGAGACTGCTGGGTGCCTTGGGGGATGTAAAAGAAGAGCAAGGCATGGACGTTGTCTATAAAAAACAATCTAGCAGAGAGACCCACAGACTTGCAGACACTGTACTGCAGAGTACACCAGCAGGGCTTGGTGTGTAACAACAAAACCCTGGAAATGACTTTCAAGTTCAAGGGTACAGCGCTGGCTGCATTTAAAGCAAGGACACACATTGAAGGGTGTATAGCCATTTAAAAATAACAGATTTCTGTTATGGGGATGTGATACACAGCCTGAGGTATACAGTTAATAATGTGCATGTATTTCACATTTGTAAGTGGCGAAGAGAGTAGATCTTAAAAATTTCCATCACAAGAAAAATATTTTTGTAACTATGTCTGGTGACAGATGTTAACTACACTTACTGCAGTCATCGTTTTTCAATCCATAAATATCAAATTACTATGTTGTACACCCAAAATATGCTATATCTCAATTACACACCAATGAAAAATTTTAAAGAAAGCAGATTTTTATTTGCTGGCACAGAAAAAAGTGGAGGTTACAGAGCCATGATAGAAAATAATCCCACTTTAGCCCTGGCCGGTGTAGCTCAGTGGATTGAGTTCAGGCCTGCGAACCAAACAATCGTAGTTCAATTCCCAGTCAGGGCACATGCCTGGGTTGCAGGCCAGTTCCCAGCAGGGAATGCACGAGAGGCAACCACACATTGATATTTCTCTCCCTCTCGCCTTTCCTTCCCCCTCTAAATATAAACAAATAAAATCTTTTTTAAAAATCCCACTTTGAATTTACTTATATAGATGCACATGAAAAAATCCATGAGGTGACACAGGAAAATATTATCAATGATAATCTATGAGTAGATTTCAGGTGATTTAATTTGTTTTCTCTTTCATTCTCTCTTAATTTTCAAAATGATCATGTAATAGCTGTGTACTAAAATGTTGGAATTTACCTCACTAGGATGCACTGCCTTCATTTGGTCATCCACCCTTTATTCATTTCCTCTAAAAAATACTCAGGAAAACAGCACAGTCCCCCTCAGGACTGACCAGGGCGGCTTCGGCACACCCAACCCCCCCTCTTCCCTTTGTCCTCCCAGTTGTACGGCCCATGTTAATAGCCTTCCTTTCTCCAAGGTCAGTGAACAGAAAGCAAGATTCCAAGTTCAGGCCAACATGCCAGAGGACAAAAGAACATGGTCAGCTTTGTACCCTAGCTGGCTTTACACCTCCACCCCCAACCTCCGGAGGACAGACACCCACCCCCTCAAATGGCTGCTCTTGAATTCCGTGTGGCCCAGTCACCATGCCCTGTATGAACACCAAACTGGCAGGTTTGTGTTAATAATGGACCAGAACTCAAAGCTTCAGAGACTCTCCAGACACAGAACATGTGCAAACAGCACCAATGCAAAGGCTGAAAATTATAACTGTCTTCATCCACAGCCCCTGAATAATAACTACTACTTAGAGAGTGTTTATGATGTTGGGATCGGTAGCAAACTGCTCTTCCATACACTACCTCCCTGGATCCTCATACAATACTTTAGGGTGGGCGCTGATAACTCAGGCTCCTCGATGGTGAAAAATTTCCCACACTCACACAGTTAGCCAAGTCGGGAGAAAAGCTAGAACCCAGGACTGTTCAATTCTTACCCTCCAGCCACAGTACCTCCCTAGATGATTTGTAAGAACTGCTGTTGCCACCCTGGCTGGTGTGGCTCAGTGGATTGAGTGCCAGCCTGCAAACCAAAAGATAGCTAGTTCAATTCCCAGTCAGGGCACATGCCTCAGTTACGGGCCAGGTCCCCAGTAGAGGGCACGCAAGAGGCAACTGATCAATGATTCTCTCCCTTTCTCCCTCCCTTCCTCTCTTTCTAAAAAACGAATAAAATCTTTTTAAAAATAAAAAAGAATTGCTGGTGCCTTGCAGTATTAATTTCTTCATCTGATGCCTCCCTGAGCAAAGTGCTAAAAACAAAAAACACCCTTCTGTAAGAAAATGTGTAATTCACATATGTGAGATAATAACAATGCAAGACCAGTCTTACCTACTGCTGAAAATTCTGACCATCTGGAAAAATAAAGTCGTTCTGAGCAAATTTGTGCTGATCATTACAACTGGCACACGTTCATGCGCAGTGTCCAGTCCAGAACTGGTCATGAAAAGGAAGCTCAGGAATGAGCAGTTATACAACCTGTCCCAGTATCTGGCAGACTGACACCTTTTGCAGACATCCCAGGTCAGACCCTGCAGGAAACAGATGATATGCCCAAACTAGGCAGTTGCAAGAAGGTTTTATAAAAGGGGCTGTATGCAAAAGTGTGTGTGTGCAGGGTGCAGAGAAAAGGCAGGGACATTCAGTACCTCTGAGGACAAGTAGGGGGTGCTGTTGTCACAGACGGACCTGAAGGATCCAGGGACAGAGATGGGTAGCTCACGGCACCAGATAGAAGCTAAGGCAGGACCGTTGGTCTAAGGACACAGTCCACAGTGACTCTACAGACAGGGAGCCTGGGAATAAATAGCTCCACTCTGTCCACCTCCCTCCCTCTGTTCTTCTTCTGCTGATGCCCCATTGACTGAACCCAATCAGAAGCCAGATGACAAGGGGGTCACTAAAATAAACTTCTTGTATCACTGGACAGGGGAAAGTAAACCTGGAAAGGCAAGGTTTACTGGAGGTAATCATCCATTACCTCCAACATTCCCCTCTCCTCTCCACGAGCTTATCTTTCTCTCCTGCTCATTCTCTGCTGTAGACCCTTCCATCACTTCCCCTGACAATCCTACCCTCCCCTGCCCCATGGGGTACTGGGCGGTGACTGTGGGACCCTCCAATGGCACTCTTCGAGAATAGCAGCCCTAAACCCAATAAGACCCGAAACATCATGTAAAACTATCATACTCTCCTCGCCGAGGGATGTCCAACCTTTTGACATCTCTGGGCCACACTGGAAGAACAAGAGTTGTCTTGGGACACACATTAAATATACCGCAATGCATAATCATACGCTCAAAAATCTCATCACGTTTTAAATAAATTTACGATTTTGTTTTGGGCCACATTCACAACCACCCTGAGCCACATGTGGCCCACGGTCTGCAGGTTGGACACCCCAGAAAGCACACGTCACCTTGCAGCATGTTCCTCAGGATGAATGACTACCCCTGCGCTGTATTCGTAAAGCATAAATTACCGTGGCTCCATTTCTAAGTGTAAGTTTCAACCTGTAATGAGGATGAACCTTTAGAAAAACACATGGCAAACTGAACACATTCCCTCTCTGGGCCCCCAAAGCCCATTCCTTCCCCAAGCTCCTAAGTTCCTCTTTTGAAACAAGGAGGAAATGAGACCGTTGCTGTGAAGAGATGGCAACAACATTCTGGAAGGTGGAAAGGGAATGGAGCAGCAGGGACTGACCTAGAAGGGAAGACACAGAATCTCGATGTATGCAAAGGGGATGTTGGCCAAGCGCCCTCTGTGCGCCTCGCAGAGACTGCAGGCTGGAAGGCGTTAGGGCAGAAGGAAGCTGGGAGCTGGTGAATCTGCATTCAGAATAGCTACACCCCACCTCCAGTCCCTTTCCCATTCCTAGCAGCTTGGCGACTATAATTTTAAGCTTTATGGAATTATTTAACTGGTTTTTAATTACCACATGTATTACTTTTTAAAACTAAATTAACTTTTAAACTTTCTGCAAAAGTGACATACATGTATACCACGTGTTTCTGAGATTATTCTGATCTCAGATCCAGAAACAATAGAATAGCCACCACACAGGGCAGAAAACTGCCCTACAGTGAGAACTGTGGAAAAGTCAGCTCACTCTAAATGCAAGTTCTAGACCAAAAAAAAAAAAACTGGATACATTATTCCCCCCACTTTTACTGAGGTATAATTGACAAATAATTTTATGTATAATTGTATGTTTTGATCTGTGTATACAATATAAGATTATTGCCACAAGCTAATTAACATACCCATCACATCACATAATTACCATTTTCTTACATTATTGTGCAGAAAGCACTTAAAACTTACCTTCCAGGGAGCTACCTGCCCACTGGCTCCTCTCTGAGGACCAGGCCTACAGACGCAATGAGCTTTGCCACCCCTTCCCTTGCCTCCCACCAGTGGGACCCTGACCCAGACCAGACTAATCAGATACTCTCCTAGGAGTGTAGACCTGAAACAGATTGCAGCTAGCGTTGTTAGACCCAAGAGGCCACGTATGTGGTGTGGAAGTCTGCAGGAGCTCCCCTTTCAGGAAGGAGAAGGAGGAAGCCCCTCTGCAACCCCTCGGGGACACACAGAAGGTCACCTGGCTTCATGACTCTGCACCCTCAGGAGGAATCAGAGATCCATCCGAAAATTCCCTCCCTTTTGGCTAAAGCCAACGGGAATGGGTGTTTGTAGCCTCCCCTCCCCACCTCGAGGGCAGCAGTTTTATTTCAGACAGACTTTATTTTTTAAAGAAGTGTTAGGTTCACGGCAAAATGGAGAAGGTACAGAGACCTCCCACACACCCCTCCTCCTCCACATGCACGGCCCACCCCGCAATCGCAACCACACACCTCATTCATCACGATGGCCCATATGGATGTAGCACTACCACCCCAAGTCTGCAGTTTACACAGGGGCTCACTCTCGGGGTTGTACATTCCATGGGTTTGGACAAAGCCATGACATGTAGCCACCACCGTAGTATCATGCGGAGCAGTTTCTCTGAAGGACAGGGAGTTCTGTCTGTCTTATTCTCTGCTATATCCCAGCACCTACAACAGTAGGTATTCAATAAATATTTTCTCAATGAACAAATAAGTGAATGAATGAATATATAAAATAGAGTTGACCTCTGTTAATGAGTCTATGAGCCCTGGTCAGCATGGCTCAGTTGGTTGGAGCGTCATCCCATTACTGAAGGGCTACAGGTTCGATTCCCAACCAGGGCACATACCTAGGTAGTGGGTTCAACTCCCAGTCCAAGCATGTACCAGAAGCAACCAATCAATGCTTCTGTCTTGCACCAATGTTTCTCTTTCTCCCTCCCTCTCTCTCTGAAAACAATGAAAAAAAAATGTCCTCAGGTGAGGATAAAAAGTAAATAAATAAGTAAATGTGAGTCTGTGGTTCTCAAAAGGTGGTCCTCAGCCCAGCAGCATCGGCACCACCTGGAGACCTGTTGAGAATGCCATTTCTCAGGTCTCACCCAGACCCACTGAATCAGGAACTGTGTAGCTCCCCAGGGCATTCTGATGCATGCAGAGTTTGAACACCACTGTGTTAGAACACCGCCCCCCCCATAATGGGGCATACAGTATGCCCACAGTAACATTTACTGAGTGTCTGGACTGTAAGGGCCTGCATAGAGGCCTGGAGGTTTGGAATGAGCTGGCCAGATGCTAGGTTGGTTGCCTGCTAAAGATAATAGGAGCGCTTTAAACATCAGTCCCTAGGAGGAAATCAGAGCAAACAAAGAGATTGCCCCCTTCTAGGGGCTTGCTAGGAATGCTACAAAATCCTAACAGCTGTCTCAGGACAGGAGTGGCTGATGGCTGACAAGGTGCTCCAAGACCTGGAGCAAGAGAGCAGGAGCCCACAGACCCCTGCAGGTGGGAGCTGGCCTCTTCTCCCTGGGTGTGCAGTGGCAGCTGCAGCAGCGTGTAAAAGAGCCCACTCAGCTCCGAATGAAACCAGGCCATGTCCCAGCTACTGGCCAAGGGCTGAAGGGCTGGACCTCCTGGCGACTGCAAATGCCCAGCAGCTAAAACGATACCAACTGCTCCCAAGCACCAGGCAGAGAGGCAGGAAGAAAGCTCTGTGGAAAGAAAGGCCCTCTGAGGTTTATGACTCTGGACAGGGTGACAGCCATTGTTTCCTTCCGGGCAAGATCTCCAAATCCGGGCAGCCAAAAGCCCAAACACCTTCCAGTTCTCCTCGCTCAAGATCTTTGAGCGGGAATGGCAAAGTCACACCTTAGTACTTCATCAATTCCCAAAGGAATGGGGGCCCTAGAGAAAAACTCACATTAGTGAAGGACCTACCACCTCCACTCCACTGTCCACACTGGAGCCACAGGGACCTCTGTAAAATACAAGTCTGGTCCCTCACTCCCTGGAGTAAAATTCTTCAAGGGTTTTCCATTGTCCTCGGACAAAGTCCAAACTCCATATACCCAAGCAAGCAACATCCCTCTAAAGCTGGCCCAGCCTTCCTCCCTGGCCTCCTCTCACTGGTCCTTTTATTACCCCCGGTCACTACCATGTCCCCACTCCAAGCTCAGGCCACACTGAAGAGTCTGAATGTCCCCCTACACAATGCTCCCACTTCCAGGCCTCTACTATGCTTTTCCCCCTACCAGCCACGTCCTCCACTGCCAGCAACCCTCACCCCTCAGCATCTCCCTGTAAACTGTAATCCTCTTAGGTCGTATCTCTGCAATTCTGAGACTTCATCCTGACCCCATCCCCCGATGCCAGACTGACACACAGTTAGGCCTTCTGTGTGTTTCCCTAGCTCCACGCTTGTCTTCCACCGTGCATGTGGTAGACCATAGACTCTGGCACTGAAATGCCTTGGTTCAAAGCCCCACTCCACCACTCAGCAGCTGGCTACCCTGAGCAAATTACTTGAACTTTCTGAGCCTCAGTTTCTTCATTCGTAATGAGATATGTACCTCACTGTCTTACAAGGTTAAATGAACTTATTTAAGGTCCAATGAATTATAAGTAAAGACATGTGGTGAAAACTGTATGTGAGCTCTATGTGAGAAACAGAAGTGTGCTATTGCTTTTTCTGTACTTATCACACTAGGTAACTACCTGAACTATTAGTGGTAGGGGCAGACACCACATACACATTTGGTGAATGGATGGTCACTCCTCTGTATTCTCTCCACTGGCCCACACTGTCTCAGAGGGGCTGCTGTGCCTGCAGGGTAGAAAGTACCAGATAACTTGTTCCAGTGGGTGTTCCTAAATACCATCAGCACAAGCGGGAAACTCTTCCCTATTTCTAACTGAAGAAGCAAATGAAAGAAGACACACATATGGTCAATAAACACATGAAAGCATGCTCAGCATCAGCAGCCATTAAGGAAATGCCACTTAAAAAACCACAGTGAGATTCCACTTCACACTCACCTAGGATGGCCATAAGTAAAAACACTGACAATTACAAGCATTGGGAGAATGTGGAGAAATTGCAACCCTCATGCATGGCTGGTGGTAATGTAAAATGGGACAGCCGCATTGGAAAACAGCTTGGCAATTCTTCAAAAAGTTAAATATGGTCACCATAAGGACCCAGCAATTGCACTCCTAGGCATACATGCAAAACATACATCCACATAAAACCTTGTACATGAATGTTCACACATCATTATTCGTAACAGCCAAAGAGTGTTATCAACCCAAATGCCCATCAACTGATGGAAAAGCAAACTGGGGTAGAGCCCTATAATGAAATATACACCCATAAAAATGAATGAAGTAGTGATACATGCTACAGCATGGACAAACCTTGAAAACATGAAGTGAAAGAAGCCAGAAACAAAGCCAGTAAGAGACAAGGAGTACATGAATGGCTACCTACGACTGGAGGGGAAGGGAGTGACTGACTGCTAAGGGGTCCAGGTTTCTTTATTGGAGTGATGAAAACATTCTGGAATTAGAGAGCTGTGATGATTGCACAACTCTGTGACTACACTGAAAACCACTGAATTGCACACTTTAAATGGGAAAATTATAGCATGTGAATTATATCTCCAAAGAAAGAAGTGATTGAAACAATAGTAAGAATGAGCATTTCTAAGCACTTGCTGTGTGCCCCATAGTAGGCTAAACAGCTTTTATAGATTCGCACACTGTCATTTCAAAAAAGGCAAAAGAAGAGCATTTTTTAAAAATCCTCACATGACATTTTTTCATTGCTCTTAGGAAGAGAGGAAGGGAGAGGGAGAGAGAGAGAAACATAGATTGGCTGCCCTCTTGTAGGGACCTCGACTGGGGCTCGAACCTGCAACCTAGGTATGTGTCCTAATGGGGAATTAAACCAGAGAACTTCCGGTGTATGGGAGGAACTTTGGTGTTGGTTGGGACTTTTGGTGTGGCTCCAATCAACTGGGCCACACCAACCGCGGTGGTAAGAGCGTTTTTAAAAAAAAAAAAATAACTTCATTAAGGAGCCTAGCCCAGCCTAGGGCGCAGAGCAGAGGCTCAACAGTTCTCTGAGCCTATTCATTCATTCATTCAGATGGCCTGCACCTGGGCAGTTGACAGTCTTGGGGAGGATGGCCCAGAGATGGAGCCAAAGAGGTCTGTTAACCCAGGAAGCTAAACTGGAGTGAAGTGAGGCAGAGGGGCTGTGATATTGGTTTAGGGGAAGGAATCGTGGGCAGGGTGCAAGGCCTGCTCCGGACTACCTCCCACCTAAGGGAGGTTCTCTAAGGCCAGAGGGAGGTAGCGGTACTTAGCTGCACAGACTCTGAACTTGGATTGTACGGATTTCAACCTGACTCCACTTAAACGAGTTTCCTAGCCTCAGTGACCTCAAGTTGTAAGAATTAAATGAGTTTCTTATATGAAAAGCACTTAGAACTACTCTGGCACGTTGTAATATCTCCATAAACAGCCGCGCATCTTCTGCACGACGGTGCCTGCGAGAAGGAACCGGGAAGGGGCGGCAGGCGCACATCCACATGGGCCCTGTGGGTCGACCCGCGGAGTGGCTGTCCCACGTAGATTTCGCGTATGTAAACGTGCAGGGTGCAGAGGGAGGGCGTGACTCCTCCCAACTGCGTTGCGCAAGGTCTTCTCCAAGATTCCAGTCCTGGGTGAGAGGACCCTGGGACGAGGGCACGGAGGCTCTATCCTCAGCCTAAGGGGTTTAGGGTCCGTGAGCGCCCGAGTAGGAGGAGGGAGAGGGAGGCGCGCGAGATGCGCGGGGCGGAGCTGGGGGAGGTCCATCGGGAGGGAAAGGCCTGTCCGGAGAGCGGGAAGCGGGAAAGCCCGGGGGGCGCTCGGGGCGCGGTACCTGGAGTCGAACTTCTGACCGTCGGGGAACGTTCCCACATAGTGGTAGCGCACGAAGTCACCGCTTCGCACGGTGCGCGGGCACTCGTCAGGCACGAAGCGCTGTTCGATCTGCAGCTCCGAGTCAGAGCCCAGGCCCAGGCCGGCGACGGGTGCTGCTTGTCCGGTCACCCAGAGCAGCAGCAAGAGCAGCGGCGGCGGTGGGGGCCGCCAGCCCCGGGCCCTGAACGCCATCGGGGGCAGCGAGGAAAGGAGCGGGCGGGGCGGGAGGCAGCGAGCTCGGAGCGGGCGAGGGCACGCGGAGCTCGGGCGGTGCGCGGGTCGGGCCTGGAAGCTACTGCGTTTGCAAACGTGGAAAAGACTCCCGGCCCTCCCCGGACCGCAGCCACCACCCCCTCGCCCTCGTCCCCCGCCCCCGGCCACATCCGAGCGAGGGGAGGAGCTGCGGCCCCGCGCGGGGCGGGCCGGCAGCGCCCTGCCCGCCTAGCCCGGCCCTCCGACCCGCTGGCCCGCCCTGGGAAGAGGGCGGGCGGCAGCTGAGGAAACCCGTCCCCGAGGGAGAAATCGTGCACTCCTCGAGACTGGGCATTGGCCCAAAGTTGGGAGAGAAAAACGTTTACCGCCGAAGCAGACCCGCTGGTCTCTGCCTGTCCCTGGAGACTCCGGATTTAGAACCTAGAGAGGCCCCTACGTGGCTGCGGATCCAATTACCCCTTGCTGCTTTGGGGAGGGAGAGAAACTTCGATTTTTTTTAACTTAGTTACAAAGATGGATTCTACATTGAAAAAGACTGAAACCATTCTTCAGGACTTTTTGTCAGGAATTTCTTTTAATACTTAGAAGGGGGGGGGGGCGTGCTGTCAGACCCCGCCTTAACAGTTGTACCGAGGAAAGTTTTAAATGGCTGGCAGTGAGTGTTCCCCAAGCCATTGAGACGGACTGCGAGCTGATTTATCAGCAAACGTCCCACACGCTCTCACACACGTGACTTCACAACAGACTCAGATGCCCCAAGAAATTCACTGGAGTAGTTCAGTGCATTTAGCTTAGAAATACAGCGTGGCTGAGACAACAGCGCAGCTGTGGAACAGCTCAAGAGTATCACAGCTCAATTATGAAGAGCACAGCTGTGAGACACCTCCCCGAGCCTGGTCCTGAGTGAGGCCCCTCTCCAGCTAGACAGCTCTGCTCTGGTCCTCTCCACTGTGCCATGCTCCACTTTGCTCTGCCCAGGACCTGGCTCGGAAGGCAGGAGCACGATGCAGGCAACCCATCCAGTTCAGGCTTCTCCCTGAAGTTTAGTTTGCAAGAGAGGCCCCTGGGTAGGAACAGGCTGCTAGGCTCTGTTTTTCCAATTCCAGGTCAGCCACCAGGAGCCCTGCTTAGTAGATATCTTCTTTCTCAGGGTCGGCAGATGTAAAGAGACCTGATACTAAAATGTGGCAATGACAGTGAGAGAGAGAAACTGGGCACCAATCTAATACATAAATAAAAATGCAGAAATACTAAATAAAACATGAGCAAACTGAATTCAACAGTTTATTGAAGGAATGATACATATCACATATGGACTACCTAAATGACCTTCAGCAAGGTAAGTTTCCCCTGTAAGATGAAGATAAAACATGATCATTATAAGATTATTACAAAGCCCTGGCTGGTGTAGCTCAGTGGATTGAGCGAGGGCCTGTGAACCACACGATCGCTGTTCAATTCCCATTCAGGGCACATGCCTGGGTTGCAGGCCAGTTCCCAGCAGGGGACTCACGAGAGGCAACCATACATTGATATTTCTCTCCTTCTCTCCTTCCCTTCTTCCCCTCTAAGGATAAATAAATAAATAAATCTTTTTTAAAAAAACCCTGCCAAGCATTTAAAAAAAAGATTATTACAGATCTTATTCAATCCCAGAATCCAATGAGAAACTTCATGTAGCACTAAAGAAGTGTTCACTGTTCCTATTAGAGCTTATTCTATTGAAATAGAAAGCCTATTAATATAATTCATCCTATTAATGCTGTTAGTCTATATGGCTTGGGTAAAGCCAATCCCACTCCTGGGAATTAGGGTGGGCACATGGCATAGGTTTGACTAGTCCGAGTATTGCTTTCTCCCTGACCACAGCGATTGTTTCCATGACAACTGCATGACCCTTGCTAAGCCAGTGAGTATAATACATGTAGCTGAGAAAAGTTTCTACCAGCTGGGGCTGCTAAGTTGTTGCCATCTTTGCCCCCACAATGGAAGAACCTCCATCAGAATGAGGCAATACAAAGGAAAGCTGAGAGAAAGAGAAATTGCTGGCTCTAACATTTCAGCACCTAGGTCCAGCCATTCCTGAACCTCTACCCCATGACATCGCACATATATGAGACAATAAATACCTTTATTTTTTTCTTAAAACAGTTTGATTTGAATTTTGGTTTTTTGTTTTCAAAAGAGTCTTGACTAAAATACCTGCTAAGATGGAATGATCAAACCCTGGGTCTTTCTGCAAAGACATAAAATCATTGTGTTAAGCAAATATTTGAATCAGTTAAGACTCAACTGCAAGTGTGAAGAACTCAATTAGTTTCTGTGTAGAAGTATATCCCAAAGTTTTCAGTTTTTTTGCTTGCTTGCTATAGGGTCACTGGTTGTGGTTGAAGACTGTTTTGTATTTTTTTTCTTTTTATGTTTTCCTTCTTTTACATTAGGGGCATATCTTGACCAAGAACAAAGCCACCCTAGGAGGGGCAGAACTGTCCCAACCCAGCCTGTTTGAGGGGCAGAACTGTCCCAGCCCAGCCTCTTAGATTCATCTCTGGTGTGCACGATATCAGGCAGTGGGGCCTGCCCTGGCCCCCTCTGTTTATTGAGTCTCAAAGACTCTTCATTTTGTTCTTTTGTTGTTGTAGTTGTTGTTTTTGTTTGTTCTTTACTATTGTGTGTTTTTCAGGGCCTCTTCACAGGATCTCTCCCCAGGAGTTAGTTTGGGTCTCCTCACAGCATAGTGGCCTCCAGGGCAGGGGAACAGCTGACCTCTCTGAAGGCTTCAGGAGAGAACATTTCAAGAGAACCAAGCAAAGGCCGAATGTCCTTTTCCGACCTAAACTCAAATAGGATGGGGCTTCCCTTCCACTTCTGTCTGCTGGTTACAAGCATATCACCCAGGCTGGTCTGGATTCAAGGAAAGAGACACAGGGCTTACCTCTCCATGGGAGGAGGGTCAAGCTCATTTGCAGACAACAAGCAAGATCGGAGAGATGATGGCAGCCAATGTGTAGAGTACAGTTTGCCACAATGGCCAAAGTCATATTACATTTTAAATCACAATGTCAAGTTTTTGACTTATAGTAGGAGAGACACCTTTCCTCTGACCTCAGTCCTGCAATCAGACTGAACACCCTACTCCTCGTGGTGCGGTCTGATGTGGTACACTGTCCGAATGTTGCTGGGTGAGAATGGAATCAGCACAGGGGTGTGCCTAGTCTTGGAGGCTGTTTTCTTTAACATGGGACCAAGTTCAGTCCATTTTGTACCTTATTCCAAATGGTGCATATTTTCCTGTAGCGACCAGAACACTCTCAGGTGTGCTTACAGTTTGTTTGCTGAGCAAACGCGGCCTCATTGCTTTCCTTGAGCTCTCCCTTTGTAGATTCTGTGTCCACCCCCCCTTCCTTCTGTTGAGTTACATTTTCTTTGCTTCTCAAACATCTTCCTGAGACTACATTCTTCTTGACAAGATGGGGAATGTCTTGCAAGGCATTGCTAGGCCCAGAACAGTTGGATTGTGGAAACCTGATTTCCAAGTTTGGGGACACATCAGTGTGACACTGCATGTCTGCTCATAGTCCTTTGTGTGTTTATTTGGACTTCCTGTAATAAATATGAAACATCTCCCCAGATAGTTTAGGTAGTAATTATATTGAATACCACGTTTGAGGGAAATATTCCCTATGCTATTACTTTCACTTCCTTTGTGGTTTATTCCATTATGTTAAAGCTAAACCAATTATTATAAACATATATTAGATAACGCTTTAAAAATACAATCTAGCTAAGTACCAAACACTTTTGCATCCTGGCTCTGGGCCTCAGTCTCCATATCTATAAAATTAATATACATTAATACATAAAAGTAGTACCAGAAATTAAGTTTTTAAAGAATAAATCAGATCCTATTAAGGGCTTAGCTCAACGACCAGCACATAAAAGCACTCCGTATATATTCCGAAACCTTGTCTAAAAGCAACACACAGTTTTAACCAGGGATCGCACGTTCTAGTGGTCCCCGGGCAGCGGGGAAGGGCATCCAACCGCCAGCATCCGTAGCTCTCGGCTGCCGCCAGGGGGCGCTCTCTGACGTCCGGGCACCAACCCGCCCAGCTGCGGGAGACTCTGCTCTCCGAGCAAGGACTGAAGGCCGCACGCGGGAGGCGGGGACCAGAGGCCTCTGCCGGGACTCCGGGCTCAGTCGGCGGGGCGGCGGCGGGAGCGGGCGCTGCAGTGACCCGACGCGCGCGGCACGGAGGAAGTGCCGTCCTTCCCGCTGCCCGAGCTGAGCGGGCCACCATGTCGTCCCGGCCCGGGCACGAAGACTCTAGGGCCAGGGGCACGCGGCGGCCGCGGGAGCCGCGGGAACCGCGGGAGCCGCGAGAGCCGCGGGATCAGGAGCTGCAGCGGCGCCGGGAACAGAAGCGGCGGCGACAAGACGCGCAGCAGCTGCAGCAGCTCAAGCACCTGGAGTCCTTGTGAGTCCCCGCCCGCCTCCGGGCTCCTGCGAGTAATGGGCGCCGCCTAGGCGCCACAGGCGGGTCATTGGAGATCCGCCTGTAGGGGGCAGGCGGCCCAGTTGGGTTACGGATCCCGGGCCCCGCGCACTCGCCTTGCTGCCGCCCTAAAAACGGAAGGGAAGGTCGGTGCCCGGCTCCCCGCGGCCGGCTGAGTGGGGAGGGAACGCAGGCCCCACCCCCAGGTTCCGGGGCGCACGCGGGGGGCGGGAGGCGGAGGGGGGGGCAGGGGGAGCTCCCGCAGCGCTGAGCGGCTGTTGCTGTCCACGTGCCTCGGTGTCCGAGTTTTGCCTGGGCTCTATTAGGCGCTGTCCCTGGATTTGGACACTGAATACGAGAGAAGTGCGCTTCGGACCTTGTCCTTTAACGGTGTTCAGGTCACAGGGCCCACTGTGACCCTGATGCAGTCTTTTCGTTTCTGTTACTAAGGGAAGAGAAAACGCAGTTCTGTAACATTAGTTTGGTAAGAATAAACAAAGGCGTGAGGGACCTGTCCCTAACTACTGCCAAGGTGGCCGGACAGGTAGAAGAGAGTGTTAAGCTTGCTCCCCAGCTCGGAGGACTTTAACCCGGATTAGGAGTGGAAGCTTCCAAGAGGCCATTCCAGCTCAGGGAAGAGTTAGGACACATACACACACTCTTGCAGGTGAGCCTAGCCCGACTTAGGAAGCACTGGGCTCCCAGCTCCTGGAGGGTCAAGAAGGGTACAGGTAACCACTGGAAAGAGGGTAGGTTGTAAAGGAGATTGAAACGCCAGGTGGGAGGAGGTTGCGTTAATGACCTTCCCTGTTGTCCGTCATTCTGCGATCCTGTAAGCAGCTGTAGGAGTCAGTGCCCCTTGAGCTTTGACACACGATGCATTGCTTTCTTGGAGCCCGGCCTGCTCTTTCCAGTGTGGTCCTTGAGCTGAATGTCACCCCAGTAGGGCAGTGGTTGCAGGACAGGCAACCCACAGTTGCCCTTGCATGGCAGGCACCCACAGTCCCGGCCCCGTCAGGGACTCTGTTTGGTGCAGTCTGCCAAATTAGAGGTTTCTTGCCCCATACACAATAGGGAAGATAATGTTTTTCCACTCTTACATAAATGTCTTCTTACTACACAGAGCAATTTATTCCAGTCTGAATGAACGAACAATTGGCTTCTCAGATGGTACAAAGTAATGACCTCCACCAGTTTTTTTCAATATTAAGAATGAACTGTGCCCTGGCTGGTGTGGCTCAGTGGGTTGAGCCCCTGCCTGCAGACCAAAAGGTCAATCCCCAGTCAGGGCACACGCCTTGGTTGCTGGCCAGGTCCCAAGCTGGGGGCATGCAATAGGCAACCCATCAATGTTTCTCTCCTTCTCTTTCTCCTTCCCTTCCCCTCTCTCTAAAAAAATAAATAAACATATAAATAAAATCTTAAAAAGTACTGCAAAGATACCTGTGGACTTCGGAGTGCAGAAGCCCAACCGTCCATTAACATACTTCCATTTCCAAATCTGTTATATATAGGAGTGAAATATTACCTTAAACTTTGAGAATTATCCTTAATAGGTTAAATCAATGAATTGTTTAGCCTTAGGAAAAACCATCAACCGCCTTCCTTTAAATTTGTGAAAACAGTTGTGAAACGAACTTTTTAGGCAATGCCATTGCTAATCATAGATTAACAAATGTGTATTTCCATCACACTTCTTTTCATCTTGGCAATAGCAGTTACATATTTTTCAGGAACTTGGATTTCAGTTTGGCCATGTGTCGTTGTGTGCACAACTCCTGTGGCTGGAAGGATGGATTATTGGGTCGATAGGCTGCAGTCTCTGTGCATGAGGGGCACCAGTAGGGTTTCTAACGAACACTTGTCGGTGAACTGTATCGTTTTCCCAATTTATGCAGATTTCCAGTGATACTGCTAAGTTTTACCTATGTCTTGCTACCACTTTGTGTTAGAAAATACTTTATACATTTGCTTTGGAAAAGTACTGTCTAACACCTAGGCAGCTAAGTCTGTTCATGCCCAGGTGTTCACAGTGTGATATTCGTGGGGCAGATCCTGCTCTGTCCACTTAGGAAAGCTGTAGCATTGGTTACTTACCTCCCCTCAAGCCCTTTTCTCCCCCCTGTGCTGAACCCAGGCCGTGTGATGCTAGTGGTCCAGTCTTGAGCTGCCTCCAGAGGCACCGAGATCATCAGAACATCTTCCACAGATGGGGCAGAAGCCAGTGTCGTGGAGTGCCCCTCCCGTGTGTGCTGTGAAATATTCACCCATGAGGAAATGTAGGCTCCTGGGGGTTAAGCAACTTGCCCAAAGTACACAGCAGGGAGAACAAATCCGAATTCAGCCAAGAGTGTGTCTCCAGAGCCCATGGGTTTCTGCTCCGCAGTGCTGCCCCCTGGACAGGAGGGGCCACGGCCACATCGTTGTAGGACTGGGGCATACTGCTGGGGGGCGAGGAGTCTTTTACCCCCAGAAAACAGAACATCCTTTATTGGGACAGTTATAAAGAGGTATTGTCCCATATCAATATCTAATTCTCTCTTTTGACATTTATTAATGTTTTGCTAGTGATGAAAGCAATACATTTCATTACAGAAAACTTGGAAAATTAGCCCTGTGCTCACCATGTAGGTGCTCCCCCATTTCCGTGTTTCTAGAGTCAAGACACAACTTTAAACCAGTGCCAGTGCCCAGATGTCCTCATAAATGAGGTGTTCCTTGTGGAGGCATTGAACAGGCCTGGGATGTGTGGTTTCCGGTTGATAGCCAATAGTGAGTAAATACTTTAAAATGAGAGTGAGTGTTCAGGGCAGATTCGCAGATTTGGAACCCAGAAGCGTTTCCGGCAGCTCCTGCAGAGTTGTGCAAAGTCCAGGTGCACTGGGAGCCCAGGGGTGACGTGTGCCCTCAGGGACCGGGCAGTCTGCAAAGCGAAGGGAAAATGCGTTCCCACGCAGCCATTCCCATACTCAATCTAGCAGTTTTCTTTACTGAATGCTGCCTGTAGTCCAGGCCTCCTGCAGGGGTCCTGCGCCTGGAATCCAGTGAGGTCGGTTCTGGAGTGGAGCGCGGTCAGAGAGCTGAGAGGCTGGGGCGGCTGGCTTGGCCAGGGTGGGCTCAGTCTTGGGCAAGGACCTGGATGGGAGGATCTTGAATGGAGTCAGGCCAGGAAATGGAAGGGAGAGCCTCTGGGACAGATCACCTTCACTCCTCCGCCTACCACAAGCCCTTCCCTCCAGCTTTGCCCCGCCCCCTTGCCACACCCTCCTCATCCAGGGGAGAGTGAAAGCGCTGCCCACCTCCCCAGCCCTAGCTCCGCAGTGCTGAGTAAATGAAAGTTATGCTACGTCAACAACCTGGCAACTATAATGACAATTTGGAACCATAATGAACTCAAGGGCCTTCTTACCTCTCGTTTTTCCCGTAATCTCTTGCTTTCCCTTCTGTCCAAAGTGAAATCATTGTGCTAAGACACCAAGTTAGTTATAGTTTGAATGAATTGAAGTTCTGGATCTCAGCAGGATGTGGTATACCATCAGTTTATTGATATGGATCTCTTGAATGCTGGGCATATTTCATACTACCCATTTTAGTCATAATGTTTTTTAGGTTTTTATTAAAAACATCCTTTTTATTTCAGCCTATAGTTGCTTTTTGCTCCTTAAAAGTGTGTCATGCTCCTGGTTGATGGTGGTTTTTTCTTTTCTTTCTAGTTACGAGAAACCTCCTCCTGGGCTTATCAAGGTCAGTGTGAAGTTTGTCCCTTCCGTTATTCTCTCAGGTGTGTCAGACTCAGTGCTCAGGCTCAGTCACTTGTTATGCAAACAGCTGCCTGTGGTTTTGAACCTCCTTCACAAGGGTCCTGTTTCTTCGCTGCAGATGCCAGTCACACACTTCGGGCTCTGTCACAGGCCTGGTGCTTTGTAGAAATTTCATCAGCCCAGTGTCTGTTCCCTAGAAACCGGGGCAGGCTTGCGTCTGCTCCTCTGCCATCATCACCCGCTTCTCCCCAGCAGACCCTGGGGGGCCCTGGTGCTGGTCCAGCCCCCAATCCCTGGTGCAGGAGACCCTCCTCTCACAGGATTGGGGGGTGGGGGGGGGAGACTTAGAGGAGTGGTTCAAAACCAAAGCAGCCTTTTCAGTTTCAGGATTTAAACTTTTAATTAAAAAAGGATTTTAAATTACTTCATTGTAAATTTAATATTCATGGAAGCTGGACAAAAAAACTCCTTAATTATCACTATGGTTATTCAGGAATGAAGAGGCATATCAGAGATACAGCATGTGTGTGACTGGAAAGCATGACAGTGGCCTTCAAGGTAGAATAAGCTAATTCTATTCTTGACAGCTTCGTTTAATGATCTGTATACCTTGTCTCATTTCACAAAGAGTTCAGGGTAGTGAAACCTTTTATTTTTTTAATGCTCACCTGAGGATATGTTTATTGATTTGGAGAGAGGAAGGGAGAGAGAGAGAGACATTGATGTGAGAGAGAATCATCAATTGGTTGCCTCCCATACGTGACCCAACCTAGGGGCACAAACACACAACCTGTCTATGTGCCCTGACTGGGAATCGAACCCCCAGTCTTTTGGTTATGGGGCAATGCTCCAACCAACTGAACCACTTAGCCAGGCCAGTTGAAAATCCTTTTTGTGATCTTAGAATGTAATATTCATTAAAATTTAGATAGAGCTCACAAGTCATTCCTATGAAGGACAGATTTCTATTTTGCTTCATTAGTAACTTTTCTCCAAAAATAGCTGCTTCCTTCTCATGATGTAATTCCTCTGGTGCAGTTATTTCCATTTATCTGTCCGGTCTCATTGTCCTTCCAGTTCCTGGGAGGGTTAGTAAGTAAGTGGCAGCTTCACCCCCAGAGGAAGCTGGGAGATGCTGTGTTCTGAAGCAGGTGGAAGAGAATTCCCATGCTTTTTGGCCGTATCAGTTACACTGTTTTCTGTTTTAGGAAGATGAGACTAGGCCAGAAGACTGTATACCAGATGTACCGGGCAATGAACACGCCAGGGAGTTTCTGGCTCACGCACCAACAAAAGGCCTTTGGATGCCGCTGGGGAAGGAGGTCAAAGTCATGCAGTGTGAGTGTGGAAGTGCGTCCAGTCCTCCTGAACACACGCAAGTTTCAGACCACGAGTCACAAAGCACATTTATCCTTTCCTTCACCTCGCTCTGTTAAAGTCACAGCATGTTTTCTAGATTCGGACCCCAACTTGCACGTGTCAGTAAGTGGCCCGAGGTAAGAGGTACAGCAAAGGCGTGACTCCAGGGCTTCTGCCTCCAAGTGCAGCAGTCTTCCCACAGGACGGGAGCTGCCTTTGGAGTGCACTCTTGTGTAGTATTCCTGCAACAGAAAGGGTCTTGCGAGGCAGCAGTGCCGTGGGGGACAAGGGATGCATCGGGCAGCAGGTCCCTTTGGGTCTTGCCTCAGTCAGTTACCTCCATTGGTGGTGTTGAAGTTCATCCTGAGAGGAGCCACAGGCCACAGAGGGTGGGTTTGGGCCAGGCAGAGCTCTGCGTGTGCACCCGCACCCCTCCAGAGCAGCAGCACCTGCGTCCTGCACAAGGTGGCATTTGAAGAAAGGGTCCGGCAGCCTGTTAAAGACATCTGTGTGTACAAAGATTCTTCGTGAGCATAATTAAAGTAGCCGTTCCTTTTCTCTTTTTCTCCATTCCCACCAAAGGACTTTTGGTTGGTTATCTTGGTATTTCTTGTGTCTGAAGGTTGTGCTTGTACCATATGATTTTTCAGGTGTGGGCATTACCTGCTGACACTGTACAATGGATGATGAGAATTCAGCTCACTGCCGCTCACACCACACACATACCCTCATTATACCTCATCTTCCCGGGAAGAGTGTTGTCATAATTTTGGCTCAGTCAGTCTTTGGTCTTTGTTCTCTTATGATTATATTCAGAACTGAGTCACATGGTAAACTGACTGCTTTTTCTCTCAAGCGTCCTGAGAACGCTCTTACTTTCCCCAGAATTAGTGATTATCTTGTTTTGTTGTTGCTGTTGTTTTGTTGTTTTTTAGGGGGGAGTGTTTGTTTTGTTCACTTGTGATTTTTGTTGTTTTTTAAATTTCCATGTACTTATTTCTTATTCAACCCGAAGTCATTCCCAAGTTTGGATCTTAAGACCTTCAAATGCTTGAAGTATTCAGTCTTGTTTCGTGTTTCTGAACATATTTACTGCCAACCCTCCAGGGGTCTCGCTTCACTGTGTGTTAGGGATTGAATATCTGTGTCCCCTTGCCCCTACCCTACCTGACCCACCCACCCCTCCACGAGTTCATATGTTTGATCCCTGACTCCCACTGACATGGTATTGGGAGATGGGGCCTTTGGGAAATGACTAGGGTGATATGAAACAATAAGGATGGCTCTCCTGGTGTGATTGGTTTGTTTTAGAAGAGAAGCCAGAGAGCTACCCTCTCTGTGTCCCCTGTGTGAGTACACAGAGAGCGCTCATCAGAAACTGACCTCGCTGGCACCCTGATCTTGAACTTCCCATCTCCAGCACTGGGAGGGAATAAGTGTCTGCATTTTGCTGCGGTCGCCTGAGCTGACTCTAAGACACCATCCTTCTGCAGTTTCTGTTGGCCGCCTCCTGAGTCGGAAGTCCTGCTTCCTGCATGTTGAGTCGTCTTTGTTGTTCAATTCTCTTGTTATGGTGGAGCACATCCTCTCAGAACTTCCTTTAGAATGGATTTGTAGGGGATATAATTTTCAGGACCTTTAAAGGAACATCTTTATTTTACAGATTCTATAATTTGCTTGGTTAAAAAAATCAGCTTTTCTGATACAATTTTATATGTAGAAAATTGTATCAGAAAGCAATACCTAATGATGGTACAAAAATTAAAAACTTTTGGAATTAATAAACGAATTTGGTAAAGTTGCAAGATGCAAAGTCAATACACAAAAATCAGTTGCATTTCTCTACGGTGGCAATGGACAATCTGAAAAGGAACATACTGAAGTGATTCAGTATATAGAAACATCAAAAAGTACAAAATGCTTAGGAATTAACCAGAGATGAAAGACTGACGCAATGAAAACTGTAAACATGGCCAAAACTAATTAAAGGTAACATAGTAAATGGCAGCACATCCCATATTCATGGATTGGAGGACTTAATATTTTGAAGATATTGATACCACACAAGGTGATCTCCAGGTTCAGTACAATTACTATGATAATCCCAGTATAAATTTTTTTTTCAGAAATAGAAAAACCCACCCTAGAATCCATCTGGAATCTCAGGGACCCCACACAGCCAGGAGAATCTTGGAAAAAGAGAACACAGCTGGAGGGCTCACACTTCCTGATGTCACAGGTTACGGTGATCAGAGCAGTGTGGTCCGGGCGGAAAGGCAGGCACGTGGACCAACAGAAGAGAGCAGAGAGCCCAGAAATAAAGCCCCACTTATGCAGTGGAATCACTTTGGACAAGGTGACAATGGTGTCGAGGCCATGAGTGGGGACAGGACAGACAGTCTTTTCAGCAAATGGTGCTGGGAAAACTGCATCTCCATTTGCAAACGAATGAAGTTGGGCCCTTCTCTAATATTTACCAAAATTAACTCTAAGTGGATCAAAGACTTCAGTGTAAGACCTAAAACTATAAAACTCTTAGAAGAAAACTAAGAAGAGCTGAGTTTCACGAAATGGGATTTGGCCATGGTTTCTTTGGCCGAAGGCACAGGAACCAAAAGAAAAAATAGACGAATTTGACTTCATGAAAATTGTAAAATTTCAGGAATAAAAGATATTATCAATCGCATAAAGAGGCAATTGACAAAATGGGAGAAAACATTAATATTTGCAAATCATACACCTGGTAAAGGATGTACAGAGAATTCCTAACACAGCAACAAAAAAACAAGCTGATTAAAATTTGGCGAAAGATTTGAATAGACATTCTTCCGAGGATGGTATGAATATATATACAAATGACCAGTAAGCTCACAAAAGCATGCTCAACAGCACTAATCATTAGGGAAATGCAAATGAAAACCACACTGAGGCACCACCTCATAACCACTAGGGTGGCTACTTTAAAAATAAATAAATAAAATAAAATGCTGGCAAGAATGTGGAGGAACTGGAACCATGGCGTAGTGTTGGTAGGACTGTGAGTGGTACAGCAGCCACTGTGGGAAAAAGTATTGTGCTTCCTCAAAAAATTAAAAATAAAATGGCCACGTGATCCAGCAATTTTGCTTCTGGGTGTATACCGAGGAGAACTGAAAGCAGGATATTGAGATATTTGGACACCCACATTCGCAGCAGCATCATTCACAGCAGCCAAAAGGCAGAAGCAGCTGGTACCCATCGCCGGATGCGTGGAAAGACAAAATGCGGAGAATACGGACAATGAAATACTATGCAGCCTTAAAAAGGGAGGGAGTCTGCCACATGCCACAACATGGATGAGCCTTGAGGGCAGTACACTGAGTGACATAAGCTAGTCACAGAAAGACAAGGACTGTCCCGACGATTTCACTTATGTGATGTACTTAGGGCACTCACAGTCCTAGAGACAGAAAAAAGAACAGTGATTGCTGCTGAATTCCTGGGTAGGGGGGGTAGGGGGAGTGGGGAACGGGGAGTTACTGTTTAATGGGAATAGAGTTTCAGTTTTACAAAGGAATAGAGCCATGGAGATGGATGGTGATGATGGTAAATTTTATGTTGTGTGTACAGGCAAACGTCATTTTATTGCACTTCATAAATGCCATGTTATTTACAAATTGAAGGCAAGTCCTTCCGCCAACAAAAAGATTACAGCTTGGCCCTGGCTGGTGTAGCTCAGTGGATTGAGCACAGGCTTGTGAACCAGAGGATCGTCGTTCGATTCCCAGTCAGGGCACATGCCTGGGTTGCAGGCTGGTTCCCTGAAGGCCAGTTCCCAGTAGGGGACACATGAAGGCAACCATACATTGATGTTTCTCTCCCTTTCTCCTTCCCCTCTAAAGATAAATAAATAAATAAAATCTAAAAGAAAAAGATTACAGCTTGCTGTATTGCAATACTCACTTTATTGTGATGGTCTGGAACCAAACTCACCATGTCCCCGAGGTCTGCCTGTAGTTTTCCACAATTTTTTAAAAAATCTGAGCAGTTGCAGAGTAGTAGATGGAACCCCAGCGTGGGTTTGAACGGCATGGGTCCACTTATACACAGACCTTTTTCAATGAGTATTATAAATGTATTTTCTCTTCCTTATGATTTTCTGAATGGCATTTTCCTTTCTCTAGCTTGCTCTGTTTTACATATACATAATACATATAACATACAAAATATGTGTTCACCAGCTATGTAAGTTATCATCAAGGCTTTCTCAGTAGGAAGTTAAGTTTTGGCGGACTCAGAAGATATTTGTGGATTTTCAGCTGGCGTGGGGGCTTTTTGAGGGTTGCACAAACCACGTCTTCCCCCTCCGAGGGTCCAACCTGCTGCCGTCACGTCTCCGTGGTTGTAAGGCTGCATCTTGTCAAGACTTGTACGAGGGGTGGGAGGGGGTTGGGAGTGGGTCCAGTGAAAATGCCTGGAATTTGCTGTTCTTACCAAGGTTTACTAGTTTTCCTTGCATGAATGCTCCTCAGGTCCTGGCAAGCCTTTGGTTAATTCCCAGGGTTTCACCTAAGTTGATTTGGGCAAATTTGCAACTACCGTCAATGCTTGTCTGCAGGAACAGATTTATAGAGACCATCCGTTGGCCATTGTTGACATACTTCCTGGGTTATTCCTTTGGAAAAGAATTCTCTTCATTGTCATTTTTATGATTTCTCAGGAAAGGAATGAAAGCAGATAAATATGTTTAGATGCCATCTTTACCCAGAAGTCTACAGGGTTTGTTTTTTTGTTTGTTTGTTTGTTTGAAAATCACTGCTCTGATGAGGTAGTTGTATTTCACTTAGCATTTTATACAGTAGTTATTTGCATTGACTTGGAAAATAAGAGTCTTTGGGTTGGGAGCAGAGCCAGTTTTACCACGAAATAAATGACATTTAAGCTTCCGGGCACCTCACTTGTGCCTGTCAGAGGCCTGCAGGGGCTCATCAATGTGACGGCATGGTCATATGATTTTGTCAAATTTGTCAAGGCAAGATATTTTTTCCCCTAAAGATCCCCCTGCCTCCCAGTCCCCACAAAACTTAGATTCATCCCGGACATGATAAAAGACATATATACTATACATACCTTCATTCATTTTATTGGGTGTAGTGTTATCTAGATCAGGGGTTCTTAAACTGTAATATGTCTGCAAATCACCAGTGAATCTTTTGAAATTCAAGTTTGCATCAGTATTTCTGGGTGGGCCCACGACTCTGTGTTTCTGACCATCTCAATTTGCTAGGATCTTACATGGTTCATTCACTGATGGCATTTGTGTTTAGAACTGGCGTTCAACAACCAAAAACTTCAGTGTGATCTACTGATTCTTTACCTTCATTAAATGAAACCGTATTATCTTACAGAAGTATTTCCTTTTCTTCTTTGTCTTTAGGTTGGCGCTGTAAACGGTATGGTCACCGCACAGGCGACAAAGAATGCCCTTTCTTTATCAAAGGCAACCAAAAGTTAGAACAGTTCCGAGTCGTAAGTAGAACCCCAGAGTGTCAATTTACGTTTACAAAAGTGGTGAATACCCATGAATCAGGCAGTCATGAGTGAACTGGAGGTTCACGGAAAATATATTCACAGAAACCTTTTGGCCACATCTGGTGTCAACTGCATCTCTGTTTAATTGAAAATTTGTGACAGATTAGTTACATTTACAAAAAAACTAACTTCTTACTAAAGTGTGACTTGCTGATGCCTTGGGAATGGTGCTTCTTTTTCTGAAGCAGGCACTGTTATTTATTCAATCATTTGTTTAACTTACATAAAAAATTATGTTATGAAACATGATTTGTGAAATTAAAATTAGGGTTTTAGTTTCCCAATCTTTATCTAAAATTAGGTGTATTTAAATTATAAGAAATGTATATATAAGTTATATATGCTCTTTATATTCTAAGGATTGTATTTAATTATTTTTAAAGAGAGGGAAAGGGATGGAGAAAGAGAGGGAGAGAAACACCAATGTGCAAGAGCCTCTTGCACCCCACCATCTGGGCACCTGGCCTGCAACCCAGGCATGTGCCGAGACTGGGAATCTAACTGGTGACCTTTCGGTTGCCCAATCTTCTGAGCCATACCAGCCAGGTCTGTATATTCACTTTAGATGACAGCAAAAGAAACCTCCCCTTTCCTCACTTGATTTTAACAGTCACTTCCCCGAGGTATTAACTGACCATTGGCACCTGCGTCTGCCCGGTGAAGCACGCTGCCATCCGGATGGCTAAGGCCTTCAGCACGTGTCAAACTGGGATCCATAGGCATCCCACAAAGTGTTATAGCCATTTAAAATGCCGTTTTCTTTTTTGATAGTCTTAAGTAACTTTTGATTGACCATTCCACTTCTACATGGAATGTCAATTTTTATAGATTCTATAGAACACAGAGTGGTAATAAACCTCAAAAACTTTAAACATATTCTTTTTTTATTTTTTGACTCAGAAATCCTACTTCTAAGAATTTACCTTAAGGACGTAAGTGAACATCAATATATACACAGCTGAGTATGTATGTATCAGGATAACTTTCATAATTAATTATATGATTGAAAAATGGGAAACTAAAGGAAAATAGGAAGCAATAGTCCAACATAGCAACATAAAATACTGTAACAAAAATTATTTAGCCACTAGAGATTATGTTTTAGAAGAATGTATAATGTTAATAGGAAAGTGTTCATGACAAAAAGTGAAAAGCAATAGAGTTGTATATGTAAAATAATTATGATTTTTTCATAAATTATGAATAATTGGTGAAAGAAAAAGACCAAATGTTAATAGTAATTATCCCTTGAGTAGTAAGATAATAGATTTTTTAATTGAATTTTTTGTAATATCTAAAGTTTCTACAATAAATATGTTTTTCTTTTTAAAAATTGAGGTAATTCACATACCATAACATTTCCCATAAATGTATACTTATTTTTAGGAATTCAAGTCATTTTAAATGATCTGTACTTGCTATAATAGTTCAAGGCTTTGTTTAGGGTACTTAACATCTATTTTTATGTACTTATAAATGTTTCATTCTTATAATTCATTTTTTAAATACTATCTCTTATTCATCTGTCCACATAGAACAAAGAGAATAACCTCAATATTTCTCCCCTAAATAGTGACTCATGATTCTGCCAGGGTTTATTTTCTTTTTTTTTTTTTCTTTTTTTTTTTTATATATATTTTATTTATTTATCTTTAGAGGGGAAGGGAAGGAGAGAGGAAGGAAACATCCATGTATGGTTGCTTCTCGTGCATTCCCTGCAGGGAACTGGCCCCTGTCGGAAATTGGCCTGCAACCCAATCGTGTGCCCTGACTGGGAATCGAACCTCGATCCTCTGGTTCGCAGGCCCGTGCTCAATCCACTGAGCTACACCAGCCAGGGCTATTTTCTTATAAAGGATATTTAAATTGTGTCTTATTTTTTCCAATTGGAAATTTTTTTTCACAGCCTCAATGAGTTTGCAGTGATGGTCAGCCTTAGGAAGACTTAGAACATGTTTTAAAAAACTATAGCAAACTGGAAAAACATAATTGGTGTTAATAACATAAGGATATAATATTTATTTAACGATGGCCCATGCAGTCTAACCCAATCTTAACCTTGTCTAACCCGCAAGGCACATGAGGATCCCATGTATGACATCATACGAGAGAATAAAAGACACGAGAAGGATATAAGGTGAGGGTCCCCTGATGATAACAATATCTTCTTAAAGTATTGTTTTTTGTGTTTTTTTAAGATTTTATGTATTCATTTCCAGAGGGAAGGAAGGGAGGGAGAAAGAGAGGGAGAGAAACATCATTGTGCGGTTGCCTCTCACCTGGCCCCCACTGGGGACCTGGCCCTCAGTCCAGGCCTGTGCCCTGAGTGGGAATTGAACCAGGTTCAATTCCTTGAATTGGTTCGATCCCTTGGTTCTCAGCCCGTGCTCAGTCTCTCTGAGCCACACCAGCCAGGGCTTAAAGTTGTAAATTGTATTACCATAAGTGGGAAAAGTGATCTAATAAATATGGCGCTTCAACGATGACCCACTTGGAGGGCAAGAGTAATCGCTGCGCAGGCCGGTGCACAGGGAATGAACGGGCAGCGGGTTCCATCTGGGTGAGTTTAAAGCAGTGGGCGTGGCCCGGCACGTTTGTGTCGTGGAGGGTTGATGTTGGCAGCCCGCGCTGTGGGGTCTGGTTCAGCTGTGTGATTGGTTCTTTCTTACGTCTCATTTAGTTTATCTTCTCCCATGTCTTTAGGGATTTGAGCTATTGTTAATAATTATTCTTAAACATGAATAAAGATAGTGAAAACACAAGAGGGGTTTTCCCCCCAAAATTGGTGGTCTTGCATTATAAATCTTGAAGAGGTAGATTACCTAGTCTGAACCAGAGCAGTGGGGGGTGATTTAGGAGCGTATGTATCTGTTGGAAGTTGTAACAGCAGGGCCTATAGAAACATGTAGACACACTCTCCTTGGGGCACGCCCACTGGAATCTCCTTTTCAAGTGAGTTTTCTGTCTCCTAGACCATAAGGGTACCCATAAGATTTGCAACCAGGGGAGTCGTGGGCAGCGACAGCTCATCCTGGGATGACCCCCTGAACCTGTCTCCAAGACCCCCCTTTCTCTCACCTTCCAGTGAACTGACAGCAGCCCTGCTGGGGCTCTCTCCTGTTGCTGCTTCTATGTCAGGCCCTTCCTTGTCCCACCGTCCCCGGCTTTAACAAACATTTTCCCAGAGTAAAAGAAGAAAGATGCAGAAACATGTAGGACACTGAAAAGAACACAGAAGGCTTGCACACTGGTTGCAGTCCTGTGAAATAGCCATGGATGGGGATGAGGATGTGGAAAACATGCAGAAACAAAAATGATTATTTTGTGATTTTTGTTACCCTCACTGCTAATCTTACATCTAAAAGTTTTTTTAAGTTAAGTTACTGATTATGGTCCTCTGACCAATCTCACCTGTGCAGGATACAACAGTTAAAGCAGTTACTGGAAGATTCCACCTCAGATGACGATGGGAGCAGCTCCAGCTCCTCAGAGGAGGAGAAACCCAAGAAGAGGAGGAAGAAAGAAAAACACAAGAAAAAGAAAAAAGAAAAGAAGAAGAAGAAGAAACGAAAGCACAAGTCTTCCAAGTCACAGGAGAGCTCAGACTCGGACTGACTGACGCCGGGCTTGTTCAGACTCTCGTCTCGGGGATTGGACACTGGGGCCAAAGGGCAGGGGACCATGGGGTCAGAAAGGACGCCAGTGAGGCTGCCTGGTGTCACACGTGTGCGTTCTCATCTACCTTCCAGTGAAGGTGTGACCAGCAGAGAGGGACTCACACCTTCCCAGGTGCTTGCTCCAGACAGCAGCTGACTTCTGGCAGGAAAGCTCTTTCCAGTGTGGTCCTGCTGGTCACTGGGGTTTGTGATTCCTGAGACATGGCGGGGTGACAGGACTGAGGGCTCTGAGGACGTGCCCCACCCCCGTGCACTGTGACCCTCCACAGTGAGGCTGCTGAGTTTCCAGCCTGCGGGCTGGACCTTCCTGTGTTCTTCAAGATAATAAAAGGTCATTATTTATTTTTTTCAAATGTGTTTATCTTATATTTCTGAATAGTACATGCATGTGTTTGAAATGTAAAAGGTACATAAGGTTCAATTATGAAAAACCTTCCTCCTCCCCCAGCTACTCAGGGAACGTTACATGGTTTCAGGGAAGCTGTCTAGAAATACCATATGTATCATAAGTAAATGTGGGTATTTTTCTTTTAACACAAATGCTAGCGTACTGTCCACATTTGTTGGCAGAGTTTTCAGTTTTCACTTTTAACTCAGCGTGTAAAGGACCACGGGCCTTGCCTCAAACAAAAGACCCGTGTTCATAAACCCTGGCATCACGGGTTGAGTTTGTTTGGGGGAGCCAGGGGGATATCCTGTAACAACAATGAAAAAACATGTATTTAACTTACTTGGATCTTACTGCCATTTTCCCATGATTATTATTTTTCCCATAATAATCCAGTTGGACAGATTTTAAGGATTTAGTGATTGCTGAACTGGGTAAACTGCCCACATCCCAAACCTCACCCTCGCCCACAGCCTACCTGGAAATGTCCAGCTTTGACTGTGCGCAGCCAAGGCAGCTCTGGAGGTTGGGAGGGTGACTGTTCTCTGACAGCCGCAGTGGGCCCAAAGGTTGCTCCAGTGCGGGTGTCCCTCCCTCTCAACCAGGGCCTGTTGCCGCTTTCACCCTCAGGGTCCCTGGAACTCAGCATTCCCTCTTCCAGCCCCTTCCCCTGGGCATTGGATTCCTGGGCTCTCTTTTTGTTTTCTTAAGATTTTATTTATTTTGCCCTGGCTGGCGTAGCTCAGTGGATTGAGCACTGGCCTGCGAACCAGACGATCGCGGTTCGATTCCCAGTCAGGGCACATGCTTGGGTTGCCGGCCGGTTCCTTGCAGGCTAACTACCAGCAGGGGATGCACAAAAGGCAACCATACATTGATGTTTCTCTCCCTCTCTCCTTCCCCTCTAAAGATAAATAAATAAATAAAATCTTTTTTTTAAAGATTTAAAAAAAAGATTTTATTTATTTTTAGAGAGAGGGGGAGGGAGGGAGAAAGAGAGAGAAACGGATTGGTTGCCTCTCCTACTGCTCCAACTAGGACTGAACCTGCAAACCTTGAAAGCAGTTCCTTTTGTTTGCCTTTTTGCATCTCATCTGGAATAATGCATCACTACCACGCTGTACCATGTGCTCACACCCATCCTGAGAGGCGCTTGGTTACCACAGAGAGTTAAAAAAAAAGGCCATTTCCCTACGGGGTGACTTAGAGGCAACTCCGGAAGGCTGGTCTATACCTATCATCATACTGTCACCCAGAGAGCCTTCCTGGAGAGCACCCCTCCCCCGCCCCACGCTCCCACACCTGCCCTGTTTTTTCAATACAAACCACATACAAACATTTTGGTGCCTCGTCAGACTTAACCTGCACGATGTGTCGGGAGAAGTGGTTCCACAGTTGACTGTCTAGGTCCCAGGCTCTGAATATAAATTACATTTGTTTGCCTAGAGCTTCCTTTGTTTCTAGGTCTCACACTGGTTGGAAGACGAGCTGGCACTAGAACCCACCCTTGGGCACATCTGTCAGTGTCATTATCAGGGACCCACAATGTGCCCAGTGTCTCCATCTGTAAAATGAGCCAGGGGTAGTCTCTGTCCTCAGGAAAGGCCCTGTTGTGGAGAACCCGCCCTCTGTTCCCTCTGTACTCAACTCCGCCATCCTTTCACCTTCTCTAAGGGTCCCTGGAGATTGAGACAGGAACGAAGGCACAAAGATATGCCAATGACCCAACCCTATTGGTGGTGTTACCAGTGATGTGGGCATTAGGGGAAGGGGAGAAAATGTGTAAGGATCACACCCACCTGCAATCAATTTATTTCCTGATTTACAATTTATCATTCCAGAGGCTTTACAAAGTCACAATTTCTTAACTTGGTTGTTGGTATAATCAATTGCTTTATTAATTCCAATCAAGAGAAATATCAATGTTCTAAACCAAACATCATGCCTGTGCACTATTTAGCTATTCTTTGTGGCTAGAACTCAGAAATTAGTTTCCTATGAAATAACAGTGGAACACTACACATATTTCCTTCAGTCGGTTGTATTAGAGTCTCAAGACATTGTATACAGAGAATTGTTACAAATATCTTTTGTTTTCACCTTTAAGACAAAGCTAAAGGGCTTGCCTTCTCCCCTGTTCCCTCTCTACTCACTTCTGGTAATGACCTGGAGGGACTTTCCAGTTCAGTGTCCTGCCACCAGCCCAGGTCACACTGAATGGCTTCATCAGCTCTGTCAGATTGGGCAGGCCAGGCCACAGGGGGAACAGGCCTCCAGGGGGAGCCGTCCCTCTCTCCCACTTCCTCTTCATACACTTCCTCAGGGGAGTGGTCTTCACCCTCATGTGAGTTATCGAGAACACCCCAACTTCCACATGGACTGTGTCCAGTCCCATTGGACTGCACCATGTTGTCTGGCATGGCTTTGCCATAAACCAGATCATACCAATGCAGCACAGTTCCTTTCACAGTCTTCCAGCACTGCATTGCACAGGATCCTTCACTCTCTTTGCATCCTCATCATCTTGTTCTCAAGGTTCCTTGAGGTGTGTTTCCACACAGAATGTCCCAACTGGAGCTCTTACCATGTAGCTCCCTCTTCTGGGCAACAAGAGACAAGGCGCCCTCTGTTCCTGGGAATCTGGTCAGTTTCTCCGTCAATGGTGGCAGTAGAGCTGGTGGTCACCCTACACATGTCATGGCAGTTGCCGCCTGAGTGCAAGTCTTGTTTCTGCCTTGTGTTGTCAGCCTGCTGAGGTTCATTTCCACGCTTCCCACAGCCACGATAGTGCTGGAATCGGGCCTGGTCACAGCACACAAGGAGCACAGGTCAGTGGTTAAGTGTAGTGGGCAACAGGGACCAAGGTACGAAGAAGCCAGGACACTCACCAGGCACCACTGAATGTAGGAAACACAGAGCTCCATTTCTGAGACCTAGAAAGAAAACAAGGTGGTCAGTCGCTTTGTCTCCCACAGCCCCTCACAACACTCAGTCAGCGTGTGCGCCTGTGCAGTTGGAAGCTCATGGCCCCCTTTTCCTCCCTGGGTATCCCAAGACTCAACAAATGATGAGCCATGAGTGGAACAGTGGGACCAGCCCCCAAACCCTTCTTCAGCACTAGGGCAGCTCTCTGTTCTGACTGGCAGGTTCCTAGGCCACGTCAGTTAGCCAGCATATTATGAATATCACTTGTATTTAACAGCTCTTTTTAAAAAAGAGGCCAAACACACATTCAGCATAATTCAGGACTGTCATGGCTTCAGAAAGAATTCATGTCAGAGTCCTGGCTGGGTATCTCAGCAGGTTAGAGCATTATTCCAATACACCAAGGTTACGGGTTCAATCCCCAGTCAGGGCACAACAAAATAATCTCAATCTCTCTCCCTCTCTATCTCTTTCTCTCTTTCTGCATCTCCCCTCTCCATCTCTTTCAAATAAATAAAAAAAAAAAGTCCCATTAGGCCTTACAAAGTGAAGGAGAACAAACATTCTTTGGAACTGAATGCCTTTCTAAACCTCCTTATTCGGCAGTATACACACACACCCCTCCCCCCATTTCCACTCTTCATGGGTGATCAGTGCAATGGTGTCAGTTAACACAAGACTTTTTTCTCATACAAATACATTCTTGGCAACGGCATTTGATTTTGCAATGCAGATTTATATAACTGACGAAGACAAGATAAAACTTAGTAAATAAAGGAAACATGTTACATTCAAATCAGTGTTCTTGAGGCAGTTGAGTAAACGTTGTGAGGCTGATCTTACAAACTCAGTCTCACTGTTGAAGAATGCACCCAAGTGTCTCATGTATCTAGCACAATATATTTATACAAGCAGTTGGATTTCTCTTTTCTTTATTGAAAGAAACAAGGAAAGTCTCAGCTAGGGGTTTAACTCTGTCTTTGAAGAGTAAAAAGCCGACAAAATAGTGTTCGTGAAACTTCAGAGGCAGATAACTCCCCAGTAACAGTCTGACCTTACACCTCGCACAGTATGAGAAACTACAAAACACTGTGACAGCAGGTCCCTCTCACCAGAAACCACCACCGCCAGACCACTACCCAATCACCCACAGCAGAACACAGGTGTCGATTATTTTTTCACCCTCACTAATCTCCCAAAGCTATCAGCCTACTCTTTTTAATGATTCCCTATTCTGTTAATCAATACAAGGGACTTAAAGTCCTCTCCAAGTTTTTACCTGAATACCTAGTAGCCTTCCTGACCCATCTCCTGGGTCTGTAACCCACACGCTGCCAAAACACTGTTTCTGACCCACTTCAATTCACTCACTCCAGTTGCAGTGTTTGAATGGCTTATCACAGCCTGCCAGGAAGTGGGGAACAATGACCAAATTCCTTAGGGTGGCATGAAGTCCCTCACTATCTGGTGTCTTACCCCATCATCTCATTCCTCCCCTCTAACACCACAGGCTCTAGCTGTGTGTGGGTTCCTCAGCTATACCAACCTCTTCTCCCTGTTTTGGACATCCTTCCAACTCCCTTCCAGCTGCTGCTGAAACCTGACTCCTTAAAAAAAAAAAAGGAAAAGAAATCCTGCCATTTGTGACAGTACATGGAGCTGGAGGGCATTTTGCTGAGTGAAACACCCTCTTAGAGCTGGGCATTTGGAATAACCAGGGATTGTGTGACCGAGGAAGAGAATGGGTGTGGACTGAGCAGAGAAGAGTGTCTGCCCAGTTGTTGGGATGGGAAGAAGCAGGAATTTACAGATATGCAAAAGGCTTGCTGGTGGAACGGAGGGCTGGATTGGGTCAGGGGTCAGTCATTGGTACTGGCCCCCGCCTGCAGTGTTCTCTCACTTGCCCAGCCATAGGCAGTCAGTTGGGAGAGACACTGAATAGGTTGGATGGGTCACAGACCAGTTTTGCGGGCCTTGTGGGAAGAAAAGTCAAGGATTCAAGGAAGTTCAGTGTGATGGTGAGAAATTAAAGGACTTCATCATAGCAATTATATAACCTGCATTGACATGAGTGCCTCCTTAAATTTTGCACCCTGGTTAGTGGCCTACTATATAGTTAGGAAGAGAAAGCAAATAATGTCAGACGGAGTGAAACAAATGGAGAATAAGTGAGAGAGGTCTTCTACACGGCAGCCAAAGAACTGGAGGAGAGAACTGTGGCCAGTGGATAAGGAGGTGAAGCTGCCCATTATAACACGGTCCTTGGCAGTGGCTTGCTGAAGTGCTATGGGGGTGAAGGTCGCTGGTGCTGAGGCAGGAAATGATCTGGAAAGCCAAGGTGTAGGAGGAGTCACCCCCTCCTTCACATCATAGTCACTTGCAGGATCCCAGGTCTTCAGTGAATGTGGCGGACTGTGCAGCAAGGTGAGAGAGAGAAACATCACAAGGTGGTTGCATTCATAATTTTGTACTGTTTTTCTTAAAGAGAGTCCCCTAAATCTCATCCTACTCAGTCCCCATCAAACTTGGATCTGCCATTAGCTAGTGGCCGTATCTCAGCCCTGACATGCATGGAGAAGGTGGCAATGAAGAACCTCCTTTGGCAGTGACACAGTTAGGGGCTATTTAGCGAATAGATTGAGAGATCTGGTGGCTCACATGTGGTCAAACAGGGCTCCCAGGTGGCATAGTTGAGAGGGCTGGTGAGGAGGTCACCAGGGAGCAGCAGTGGACTGAGAACGTCCCAGAGGTGCCAGCTAACTGGGTTTTGAGATGGAGGCAGTACCAGCTCGCCTCAAGGATGAAACAGAGCAGCTCTGCCTGCTCCAGAGGTCACAGCTAGACCTCTTACCTAAGGAGGTTTGTGCCAACTGCGGCGTTTGGAGTGTGGTGGGGTATCTGAGGTTAGATGGTGGTTGTTATTTTGGTGTTAAGGTCCAGTTAGTGAACTGGGTGTTCTCTGCTCAGGATTCCAAATGGGTATCATCATCATCACCTCTATTTTAAGATAAGGACACCTGAGATTCAGGGAGATTAATCTGCCCTTGTATATGAAGTTGCCATCCTACTAATTGGAAGGGGAGAGTCCTAAGATCTTTGGATTCTCAGGGCCTGGGGTCTTTTCTACTGCTTGGGTGCTCAGTCACACCCCTTGTGGCAACTTGACAGTCTATGACCCTCAGTAAAGCAGGGTGATTTCAACTTTCCCTTCAGTTGACACACTGATTTCATATTGAAAGTTTAAACACAGATGTAATGACAGTCTATGTTTCCACACCTTGAACCTCACTGGTCAGTAAAAAACACATCAAAGATGCTCAGCCTCACTAGCAATCCTTCCTTCGTGCATTCCTTCCCTTCACAAATACTGAGTCCCTACAATAGGCTCAGCACAACGCTGGCCCTTAGACAACAGCAGGGAAGAAAAACAAAATCATAATCCCTAGGGAGCTTGTATTTTGTGGGACCTGAAATGAGATGCCATCTCTAACTATCAGACTGGGGGGGAAACACAAGTCCGACAATAGCAAGGGTTAAGGAGGAAGTAGAGTGACGAGAGCACACAGGCACTGCTGAGTATATGGTGTGGAGTATAAATTGGTAAAATCACTTAGGAGAGCAAGTTGACAGTATCTAAAAAAAGTAGAAAATGCGTCATACTCCATGAACTAGCAATTCTTTTTATAGAAATACCCTAGAATAAAATCTTGCACATATACACAAGGAGACATTTATTTAAAATGTTCGTTGCAGTAGCATAGCTCATAATATGTAAAAGTTGAAAACCACCTAAATGTTCATGAAAAAAGAGAATGGATAAATATAGTATAGATAAATTGTGGGATATCACATAGGGATAGAATAATTCTGTCTTCATAGATCTTAAAATACAAGGTTCTAATTTATAACTTCTTTTTTCACTTTTAAAGTTATTTCATTTTATTTTAATTGTTGTTCAAGTACAGTTTTCTGTCTTTTACTCCCATCCCAGCCTACCCTCCCATTTCCACCCCCCCTAGTTTTTGTCCATGTGTCCTTTATACTTGTTCCTGTAAACCCTTCCCCTTTTCCCCCGAAATTCCCTCCCCTCTCCCCTCTGGACACTGTCAGCCTGTTCTCTATTTCAGTCTCTTTGGTTATATTTTGCTTGTTTGATTGTTTTGTTGTTTAATTTATAACTTCTTTTATAAGTATCTTTTATAGTTTTTCTTACACTTGAAAATGATTGATTTGAATCACATTTTCTGTGTTGGTGGTGTACAGGGGTACTACTGATATTGATATATTGATTTTATATTCTAGGAGCCTTCCTGAACCCTGCTAAGTTTAAATTTTTGGCAGATTTGGCTAGATTTTTTTATGTGGACACTCAAGTCATCAACAAATAATGAGTTTTATTTCTTCTTTTCATTGACTGTCTTCTCATTTCTCTTATTTGTCATACGCTTCTAAGATCTTCAATACAATATTCAATTAAAAAACTGGTAGCAGATACCACTGTCTTATCTTTTTAAAATTTATTTTATTTTTTTAATTTTTATTTATTTATCTTTAGAGGGGAAGGGGAGGAGAGAGGGAGAGAAATATCAATGTATGGTTGCCTCTCATGTGTTCCCTGCTGGGAACTGGCCTGCAACCCAGGCATGTGCCCTGACTGGGAATCGAACCACAATCCTTTCGTTCAAAGGCTGGCACTCAATCCACTGAGCTACACCAGCCAGGGCTATTTTCCAGGTATTCTTTTTTAAGTTAGTAGGATCTTTGATTCCAGGCTGACAAAGAAGTTTTAAAATTTTGAATGAATGTTGAGTTTTAGTAAATGGTTTTCCTGAATCTATTGAAGTAGTTATAATTTTTTAAATCTTCACTTTATAATAAAGCAGATTCCTTAATAGATTTTTCTCTCATTAAATAATTCTTATATTCTTGGGATATACCAAACTTGGTTTTGATATACTTTAGTATGCACTTCAGGATCCCATTTGCTAGTATTTTATTTAGGATTTTGGAATCTAAGATTACAATAGAATTGTTTTATAATTTCCAATACTGGTATTATGTTTTCCTGGTTTAGTGTAATCAATTACTCTCATATAATCAGTTAGAAAACTTGCCATTTTTTTCTGTTCTCTTAGTTTGCATAAGATTATCTAGAACTAGTTAAAATTAACATTAAAAATTTTTTACTTTCCTGAAAAAATAAATGCAGATGTCTAAAACCATTCCTTTCTCCACTTCTTTTAATTAATTACTTAATTAATTAATTCTTGTTCAAGTACAGTTTTCTGTCTTATATTCCCAGCCCTGCCACCCTCCCCCCACCCCCATCTTTCTCCATCTTCTGGTGTGAAGGCTAAAAGTGCTACAACCATCTTGCAACCATAAGGGAAATGTCAAAAGAATTAAGATTGTCATTCTGTTGTTCTTAAGCTGTTAAATGGACAGGGGTACCTGCCTACCTGCAGGCTGGTTTTGTGGCCAAACAGACCCTTATTTAAGTCTTTGCAATGGAATCTTTTTTTTTTCTTGCAGCCAAATGCATTCGTAACTGTACAGCTATTAAAATTAGACTTTTACTGCTCTTTCATCTTCACAATTAGCCTCCCTTTACATAGTTACCAATATTACTATCTAATCACTTTGTGTTCCCTCATCTCCTTATTATATCTAGCTAGCTTCAAATCCATCCTTCACATTCTTCACTGACACTGAGTTTAGACTCTCCATCTCTAGTCTGGACTATTTTAACCGCCTTGTAATTAGCATCCCAATTTCCATTTGGAAATCTACCATGCTTCAGAATTGTATTTCTAAAAAATTTTAACTTAAAAAATTTTATTTATTTATTTTTGAGAGAGAAAGGAAGGAAGGGAGGGGGAAGAGAGAGAGAGAGAAACATCCATTTCTGGTTCTACTTACTTATATGTTCATTTCTTGATTTTTTTATGTGCCCTGACCAGGTATAGAACCCATGACTTTGCCACATCAAGACAACTCTCTAACCAACTGAGCTACCCACCCAGGCCTTTAAAAATCTTTCCAAGATATTCTCCTCCTTAAAAGTCTTTTTTAAAAAGATTTTATTTACTCATTTACCTTTAGAGGGGAAGGGGAGAGGGAGAGAAACATCAATGTATGGTTGCCTTTTGTGCGTCCCCTGCTGGGAGTTGGCCTGCAGGGAACCGGCCTGCAACCCAGGCATGTGCCATGACTGGGAATGGAACCGAGATCCTCTGGTTTGCAGGCCTGTGCTCAATCCACTGAGCTACACTAGCCAGGGCCCTCCTTAAAAGCTTTAAATGGCTCTTCTACAGGATGAAACACCTTACCGTTTAGACCTTGCATCTCCAGGGTCCAGTCTGGCACAGACCAGGCTTTCAAACGTTTGTTAAATGACTGAATGTTGTGCATGGCTTTTTTGTTGTTTAATATCAAAACACACATTTTTTATATTTTATTTATTTATTTTTAGAGAGAGGGGAAGGAAAGGAGAAAGAGTGGAAGAGAAACATTAATGTGTGGTTGCCTCTTGTGTGTCCCCCGCTGGGAACTGGATTGCAACCCAGGCATGTGCCCTGACTGGGAATGGAACTGGTGACCCTTTGCTTCACAGGCCTGTGCTCAATCCACTGAGCTACACCACCCAGGGCAAAACACTTACACATTTTATCAAACTAAGCAAAGTATGATTAAACATATTGGGCACTCCATAAAGATTTGTTTAATGAATTTAGTTTCTAAATCCTACTAGAAGATCCTTAATTAGTAGTAGTCCCAAATACATACATGCTGGTGTGCATTCAATTGATATAGCCCAGCCTAGCCTACAGGAAGAGGCTCTCCAGTAACACATTATGCATTGTGCTTTTAGTTTATAATTAGTGGTGTACGTTCTGCGGATAGGCTTTGTGCCAGGAGTGGAAGTTGTGAAGGTAGGTGATGGCTGTGTGGGTATTTCTGACAATCTCTGATCCATAAATTTCATCAAATGCAAGACCAAGCTGTGTGCCAAGTTAACCAAACCAGTGTGAGCCACAGCCTTCAGCTGCTGCTAAATCTTGGCCTTTGAAGCTGAAGGTGCTCCTTTGGAATTTGCGGGGGGCCGCGAGGGCGGGGGCGGCGGAACAGGTAGCAACCCGCATTGCGGCATAAAACTATCTTGAAAGCTTCACTTGCAGACAGGCTCCCTCCACACCCGGAACTGCGGGTCGCTTCAGTGCTTCCGTGAGTTGTGCCTTGGCCTCGAGAAACCAGGACTTGAAGCCTTTCTGGATGAAATAGGGAAAACCGAGCTTGCTCGGGAAAGTGGAGGGCGTTTTGGAGGGAAGGGGCTGAAAGACAAAGCCCACTGAACCAGCGTCTCCCTTATTCCCCCGGTCTAGTGTTGTCTAGTCCTCATGCCTATTCCCCGACCCACCCTGCAAATTTCATATTTCAAGGGGGAGAAAACAGCCTGCGGCATAACATCTGGGGCTTTGCTTCCCGGATTTCCTAGCAGTTAAATTCTCAGGCCTCTAACCTTCCCCCAGGGTAAGCCAGAAGCGCCAGCCGGAAGCCGCGGGCAAACCCAGCCCCGCGCGTCTTGGGGGAAGGGGTGCAGGGGCAGCCCACCCTCCGCCGCGCACGCGCCCTCCGCTGACCTTCCCGGGAAACCCCTTCAATAGCACTTCCCCGTCACCTCGCGTCGCCCCCGCCCTTCCTGCCATTTCCGCTTCCTTGTTTGCGCCTGCGCGGACCCGATTGTTTTGGCTTTCCGGCAGGCACTAGCCAAAGAAAAGGGAGGGGGGGCTAGGGAAAGGGCGGGGGCGGGGGAGGGGGGGCTCGAGAACCCGGGAAACTGCAAAATTGCCGCCTGTGCCGCTAGGCGCGCGCGAGCAGGGGAAAGGAAAACCTGACAAGGGCTGGCTGGCGGCCCGCTGTCCGCACGTTCCGGGGCGGAGAAAGGGGCCCGCCGAGGGGGCGAGCGCGCGCCGCAGGGGCGGGGCGGGGGCGGTGAGCCGGGCGTCGCGGGGCCCGGGCTGACGAGGCGGCGCGGGCGGACGGCGCGGCTCCCGGGGGAGGAGTCTGGCGGTGGTCGGACCCCGAGGAGCGTGCGGCAGCGCCCGCAGAGGACGCTGGTTTCCGCGCAGCACCGACCGCCAAGGGAGGGCGCGAGGGAAAACCGGAAGGAAGAGGCGGCGGCGGCCCCAGCTTTCCCCGGCGAGACCCCAGTGGTGGCCGCGGCGGGAGGGCCACGCCCCCGCCGTCGCCGCGCCCTAAGGGCCCAGTGTCTTTGGGGCCGCGGGCCACACCGGATCCCAGACGTCGTGGCCGAAGAATGCGGGTAAGCAGGCGTCGCCGGCGCCAGGAGAGGGGACGGGCGGGGGGAGCCCGCAACGACCTGTGGCGGAATTGGGGGAGGAGGCTCGTCCCTTTGTGGCTTGGCGGGCGCGGGGCGGCGGCGGCGGCATATTTCAAACCCCAGACGTTGCCGCCGCGGGCGGGGGAAGGGGCAGGGGGCCGGCGTTGCCTTGCGCACCCCGTGGCGGCCCCTGCACTGCCCCCGCGGGGCTGGGTCGTTGGGCGCGGGGCTCGCGGGGGCGTTTCCGGCCCCAGCCCCGGGACGCCCGCTCCGCAGCGGGTCGCTCGGGCGGTGTCCGGCTCTGACTAGCGTCCGCCTTTGCCAAAATAAAGCCGTTTCCCTTAACGACTCGCGACGTGTACGCGAGATTGTGGGCTAGAGAAGGGCCAGCCCTTCCTGGCAGATTTTCTTTCTCGGTACATCTGAAGTAGTTACCAAAAGATGCCTAGGTTAACAGGGGTCCACTTGTGATCTGGTGACTTTTCAACAAGAAAGCAGAAGCTGCCCTTTGAAACAGAAAATTGTGTATGTGTTTACTTTAGACTGAAATCGGTAACTTATTTGAACTCGACCACCGCCCTCGTCCTCTGAATTGAGAAACCACGGAGTAGAAGACTATCCCTTAGTTTGATGTGGAGTAGCGAGTTCATGTCTTTTGGGAGCGGGAAGGTGGTAGCAATCCGAGATCTCTTTATAGCTGCCTCAAGGGGAGCGGGACGTACACTCCGTGGGCTACAGATCTCTAGAATTACTCGCTACCGTGATGGCCCTTTCAAGTGAAAATAGAAAAAGAAGCAAAAAAATGTGAAACTAACTCCAAAAAGGTATCTTCGTGTGAAGTATCGAGTCTCTCTGTCACTTAGCCGAATAAAAACAGAGGGGACAGGACTGGTCACGTGTTGCTTGTGTGTGGGTCTGTGTGTCTGACCACTGAGCATTCCGGCATTTGGAAACAAAACCGTATCAGCAGTGTGGTCGGACCAAAATTACAGTTTCTTCTAATTAACAGGGTGGGTGTTTTCTTTCCTCCGAGTTCTGATTCTTTTATTTTATTTTATTTTTTTGCCTGAGTTTGAGTAGTATGGACTACAAATCTCTCGCCATTGGTGACTGACTTTAGTTAACCTTTGGTAAGGACCTTTTTCCCTGGCGTTCTTTCAGAAGGATTTTTTCTCTGACCTGAAGTAAATTAAAAGGAAAACCAGTCCCTTGTTTTCCTTGTTGATGTGGGATTTTGTTATTCTTCCCATCTGTCTGCTAACTAGTGTGAAGCTTGCTTTTTCGCTTTGATCTTTCGTTGGTATTGCAGGCCTTTTCGGTGGTGGTGGGGCGGGAGGGGCTGAAATCCACGGGACTAGGGCAGTGCTGCTGAATGTGCTTTATGGTCCACACTTTCCCACATGGTGAGTCAGTGCTATTTTCTCTACACATAGTTTTGTAGGAAGAGTTTCACATGCTGTAACTCTGCTCCCCTCTTTGCTCTCACGGGAAGCATTGCCATGAGATGTTAACTAGTGATTTATAGCGCTGTGAGGCGGTGGGTGGGAACACAGGTGTCCTAGTACTTAAGCCTGCACTCTCCCATAACTCTTCTTTCTCCTGATTAATGGAAATAATGAAGTATTTCATCATACTATCCAAACGGTGAACACTGAATGTGTTTAAGGTGGGTGGTCAATTCCTGAAAACTTGAATGCAACTTTAAAAGCCAAAAAATATCTTGGTTTTCCTGGAGGTTTCACACATTTAGAAGAGTCGTTTTTCTTCTCGGCCACATTCCTAGGGCTAAGAAAAAGGGTGGATCCTGCTGTCATAAAGTACATGAATGAAAATGCCAAAGACCTTCATAGTATCTCAGTCTTACTGTTTTTAGTTTTGTGACGTTTGAAGCACGCAACTAACATTTGAATAACTCAGAATATTAGAAATGACAGCTTGATTTCAAGAAACTTTCTAAGTATCTGAAGGTCACTCCTGGTTCCCTTGCTAGAAATTTGCAGTACCTAGTTTCATTGGTGTGGAAAGAAGGGATTATTGTAGGAGATTTGGAGAAAATCATTTGAGGAGGAGTGCTTTAAAGATTTTTCCCTTTCTCTGCTCCATCCCATACCTCTGACAAGTGGTGACATGTAGTAGCACTCGTGGTAGGCAGAACATTCTAAGTATTTCTCACTTTATCTTTTCTTCTCTCTTCTTAAGAAACTGAGAGATGTTCAGTAGTTGTAATCATTAAGGAGTTATGCCCTTGGTGACCTCATGAGTATGTTTGATTATCTGGGAAATATTTTCTTCAGCTTTTATAATTAAAAAAATAATTGACTTGGTGGAAAATGAAATCCCAGTGAAAAAGTGAGAGTCGAAGTTTGCTTTAGCCAGGATTTAGATAACGTTTTCTTTAGTCACTGTGCAGAGCTGAGAGAGGGGAAAAAAGTGATATCCAAAATAAAAATGACATACTATACTCATAATTATTACTGTCACCATGGCGTTTCCTTTATGTTCTTGTTTAATTTTTTAAGAATGAGGTAACTTACTAATCATAATGTCCTACAGAAGCTTAAACTTGCAACCTGAATTTACTTAGGGTACTGGGCATAATTTACTTGATGTAACTAACCATGTGGTTTGAAAGGAGGAACACAGAGGAATAGGCCTAAGCTCTGAATTTGCTTTAGAGTAGGGGACACTCTACTGAAATTGATCAAACTTGATAAATTTTCAAAGGTCAAGGTGTTTGTTTTTTAATTGATGTTTGTCACAACTCAAAAGAATTATATTTATGTAGTGGTTGGCCATCTAAAGACCCAGTCTCCCAGACATTCTCACCTGTCGGGATTGCTTTGATAACTTGAAAGCCAACTGTGTCTGCACCAGCCTCTGGTTCTCCCTGAGGAGCAGCCTCACTGAAGGGAAGGCGGGCTTGTTTCGTGACCGCTGCCTTCCTGGCCTTCATTTCATTTTTCTGTACTGGCATCAGCTTTCTCAAGATTAGTCTTTGTTGAATTACTTTGTTTCATGATTTGTGCCATGAAAATACTCCCTGAAATCCTTGAATGAATTTCCCTTATCTAAGAGGCCATTCACCCAGGTTGAAGAGAACTGCATGTACGTGCCGAGACCATGTGGTTGGGCCCCCTCAACCCATGCAGGTGTGAAGATTGAGGAGTTGGGAAGGTGCTACAGAAGGCTTCACCAGTGATACATTAATACACGTCGCTGCACGTATTTGTACAGTAGTGCCAGGTGTCAGGCGCTCTTCCCAGCTCTTCATAAAACTCATCTAACCCTTAATCCATGGAGCACAGTTTATTTTTATCCATTTTCCAGCACAAAAAGTAAATAACTTTAAAAAGGTCAAACAACCAGTAAGTTGCAAATTGGGTTTCGGCCCAAGTAATTTGGCTCTGTAGTTCATGCTCTTAATTTCTTGGCAATTTTAACATTCAGAACACCTTGAATCCTTTCCAACAAAAGCTTTCAGTCTCTGTGTTGACCTGGGTAGCAATAGAAGACTCAGTGCCACCTAAATTAGTAATACACAACTTCATGGTGTTTCATACAGATGATGAGCAGATGGGTACAGATTGGACCTGTACCCATCGCCCTTCTTCTCTGTCACTGTCTTATATCCCTGCCGTAATTTCTGCGCCAGCCTTGTTTGCCACCTTCTCCCCACCTTTTATCCATCCTCCTCTTGAGGTTCTCAGCTCAGCTAACCGTGGATCAGTCTCATTGATTACGTGAGGGAGGAAAACCAGTTGCAATAAATTTCCATAAGAGTTGTTTCAGAGCTTTAAGTAGAATTATATATTTACTATGGATTGCTTACTGATTTAATCCTAATGATCATTTAATAACAGTGTTTTGAAATTATTTTGTGTAGTGGAATTCACTCATTAGAACCTTGGAAGCTTGGATATTTTAGACAAAATTTATTAGACCCAAATTTCACTTTATTAGATGCTGAATCTCATATCATGTTTGTATGACTCATTTTAGTAGGCATTTTTCACTATGGAATCTGTTTTAATGACTGGCTTTAAAATAAAGGACTTTGGGGGGAGGGTGGGTGGATGTGGAAAAGAGTATAAGGGGGATAAATGGTGATGGGAAAAATAAAAATTAGAAGTAATAAGTTGTAAAATAAAATAAAATACAGGACTCTCCTGTTAATCTTGAAGTTCCTTATACCAGGACTTATAGCATGGAACAGCGATTTCCCAGCCTGCCCCTTGGTTCCACTAATGAATCCATGTGTCCACTAAATGTCACTATATAGGAACTGTCTTGTGTGCCTCTCTTTTCCAGGTGTGTGTAGATACTGTAGTTGATAAATTAAAAAGTGACCCCTGGCTGATGTGGCTCAGCGGATCGAGCTTGTGAACGAAAGGGTCACTGGTTTGATTCCCAGTCAGGGCCCGTGGCTGGGTTGCAGGCCAGGTCCCCAGTAGGGGGAGTGTGAGAGGCAACCACACATTGAAAGAGAGGGAGTTGCCTCCCTCTCTTTCTCCCCTTCTCTCTAAAAATAAATAAAATCTTTTAAAAAATGATTTAAGTGTTTCTGACTATAGTTTTTTTTCTCATTGTGGATTTTTTCAACAGATTATCTTTGAGAGGAATATCCCCCTTTTTTTAAGCCTTTAGTAAAGGGTACTTATACTAGATAGGCAAAAGTATTCATGTTCCACTGAACCAGCAACAGGTGGTGAAAACAGTTGTGTAATTAGGTATGAGGTGTTAAAATATTTCAGTTGAAAAGAAAATAGAATACAAGTATATACAGGTTATATAAAGAATTACATTTAATTCAACTTTCAAACATCTAAGTTTTGTGCTTTTTCCTTGTCTTTGTGACCTGAAGGGAAAACATTTTTCTAAGAAAAACAAGTTGTGTATATTGTTTGCTAATCTTTTTTGCTTTTAAATTATGTTTTCTAATTTTTGTTATTTTAATTTCCCATAGCATCTTGGCAGTGTTGAAAACAAAAATAGAAATACAAAGATGTATTTCATCTTAATCTAATATGTATGAGCATGTGTCACACCATTTGGGGGATGCAATTATCTTTTTGTTTTTGTTTTGAAGATTTTTATTTGGTTTTAGAGAGAGAGGAAAGGAGGGAGAAAGAGGGAGAGAAACATTGATATGAGAAACATTGATTGATTGTCTCTCTTACCTGCGTGGGGCTGGGTAAGAAACCACAACCCCAGCATCAACCCCGAGACAACCCCATGTCTCAACCCCATGTCTCAACCCCGGAAGGATAGGCCACCTTTTGCTTTGTGGGATGAACATGAAGGGTTGCAGGGAGAGGACAGTTTGGACAACAGGAACAAATGGAAGAAATGGACAAAATGGAAGCCAGATAACTGGTTTTTTCTGATTCTTAATTGATCAAGAAGCAGTCTGACAGCAAGAGATTGGTACGTGTGGCCTGCAGCTTGTTGTTGTAAATAAAATTTTATTGGAACAATCATGTCCATTTGTGTGTGGCCTGCAGCTTGTTGTTGTAAATAAAATTTTATTGGAACAATCATGTCCATTTGTGTACATACTCCCTTTTGCTGCTTGCATGCTACAACAAGAGAATTAAGTATTTCAGACAGACTTGATGGCTTATAAAGTCTAAATATTTTGTCTTTGTGATGAGAAGAGAAAGTAGTACACCTTTTGAAAGTTTGTGGTTTTAAAAAAATTAGATAATCATTGCAGGTTTTAATAAATTTGTATGTCTTCAATAATTTTTCCCTTCCTCTACAATGTGAACTGCTTGTTAACAGTGGGGGCAGATGCCAACCACCTACTTTGCTCATACAGTTTTCCTTACTGTAAAGAATAAACTTTGTCAAAAGTTTGGAAATGAAAGACTGAGACAGCTAGATAGCAAGAAAAATGATTCTTACACCCAGCTTGCATCACTCATTTGCCCATACCTCTTTTGGCTATTGAGTTTGTCTAGTTTGGTTTTGAAGCAATCAATAGGCATGGTTTGGGCTCTAGTCTACACCAAGAGTTAAGGCACTTCGTGGTGTGGCACTCTGGCCATGGCAGCGCAGTTTGAGTGCTTAGAGTGCAGTGGCCATTGCTCGGTGAACAGTCAGTCAGTGTCTGGTAGGTCAGATTTCAGTAGCTGTTACTTTATAAGAGAAGATTAAGTAGACAGTTTCCTTGATACCTGAAAATTACTCAGTCTGAGGATGCTAAATAAATTCTACAGGTGATAGGATGTGTCAGTTATTTTGAAGCAAATTTTAGATAAAATACAGAATAGTATATGACAACATATTTATTAAAAGGAAAATTTGTAAAGTGTGTCAGATCACTGGTGGTTAAGAAGTATAGTAGAAACTTTGCAGAATGTTTTGGAGTGTTTAGGATATTGATTTCAAGTTTTATTTTTAGGGGAGAAGGAATCTTATTATAGTAAAGTTGGTGCTACAGGCATTGTTGGTTGGTCATCTTAAACTTTGTAACTTTTTATATTTTGAGTTAATACATTTTGAAGTCTATGATCCCAGAGAAGTGACACTGAATTTTATTTTGAATTGTAGTAGATACAGATCTGTTCAAATTGTTTATTTACTTAATGTGATATCTGAATGCCTTGTTTCCTGCCTATTTAAATATTAAGGTATCCTGATTAAAAATTACCTTATCAGGAAGAAAATGTACCCTAAATTACAGAAGCAGAATTGTATAAATCCGTAGTAATGAGAATTACATAAAATTGGCTAACTGTGAAGTTCTGAAAGCAGGCTTCATTTGTTTTAATACAGTGCTATATGTGATTTAAAAAATCAAATCTAGTAAAATACAGACATAGCAAATTAAAGGGAGCCCAAAAAGGTCACTACAAAAAAAAAAAAAGTCAGGTCATAGTGGGAAGTTAAAGAAATTAACAGAGTGAGCCTGGACAGCTAAGCCTGCAGGGAATTTTGGGGGCTAGCAGTGTGAGCCAAATCTGTCCTGGCCTTGGGTGCCAGTTCCTGTCACCTGGCTTAAATGTGGACAGGGATGATTTTAGGCCTTCAGCTGGGATTAGGACTTTGAGTTTGCTAATGCATGCATTTCTATAAGGAAAATTTCTAGAAGTAGAACTGACAGATTGACTTATTAAGCATTTACAATGCCAAATATTATGCATATACAGTACTTATGATGATAAAATTCAAAAAGCTCTTAAAATCAAGTTTTTAATAAAACGTTGCCTGCAAAACCTGACCTTGTATTACTAGTCTGAGAGGTTGTAGTAAATACCAGAACTTGGATTTATAGTGTAATTTTCAGATCTGGAAGAGCAAAGTCATTACCCTACCTGACCTGAAGTCACACTACCTGTGCCTGTGTCTTAGTTACTTCCATAGGCAACTTGGCTGGAAATTTGACAGTTTGTATCAAGTTAGCAGTTCCTGTAATTATGTAGTTGGGCAGGAAGTACAAGGTGATCTCTTTGACATGGATGATAATTTTGTGAGAAGGGTTAGCAGTTCCACTGATCCTCGTACTTATGGTTTTGTACCAACCACTTGACTTTTTGATTACAGGAACTGAGTCATCTATTTAGAAAAGAGGTAGTAGTTTTAAGTGTTACCAGCTTTCTATATGGGTTCTCCCTCTTCTGTTCATTATAATTTCCTTGCCATATGTGGTAAATACTGATTTAAAATAAAGTTAAACATTCATTCAGCTTGAGTTTCTTTTGATGAATGTTACTCAGTGTGACTAAAAGTTAGATTTTTGTTTCCTCAAGCGGATAGCCAGTGGTTCCAACATTATTGTTGAAGTAAGTCATGAGGATAAACTTGCCCTCCTTTTCCCTGAGATACCTTGGCAGCTTTTGTACATTCTTCCAGGTGAATCCTCTGCAAATAGCATTTAGATTGGATTTTATTAAATTTACAAGTTAATTTGGAGGGCATTCATATTTATATAATACGGAGTCTTCAATATAAGAACACATGTCTATATTACCTTGTTTTGTGTTTTTGTTTTTTCCCCAATAAAATTATATGCTCTTACAAAGATTTATAGGAAGGAATAAATATAATTCATTCATTTCAAAAAAGATTTATAGGAAGGAATCACTGTATGAAGATTAACATAACCCTGGCCGGGTACCTCATTTGGTTAAATTTTTGTTTGTTTGTTTATAGATTTTATTTATTTATAGTTAGACAGAGGGGAAGGGGGGAGGAAGAGGGAGAGAAATGTCAATGTGTGGTTGCCTCTGGCTCGTCCCTGATCAGGGGCCCAGCCTGCAACCCAGGCATGTGCCCTGACTGGGAATCTCACTAGCAACTTTTTGGTTCTCAGGCCAGTGCTCAATCCACTGAGCCACACCAGCCAGGGCTAGATTTATATTTAAGTCTGTCGCTTAAAAATGGTATTCTGAAATGTACTGTCATGGATACTCTAACTGAACTTTTTTTCTTTTTAGTTACTTCAGAAGATCCACAGAACATAGGATGTTGCCACGAAATCTACCTCGTGTATTACTGTCTTTCAGTCATGAGCTATATGGAAATTGCAAATTTGAGCAAGATGTCTGCAGACTGTGTTGAAAAACTCTGAAGAACCTAATTAACACAGGATGACCTAGGAATAATTTTCAGTCTATAATGAGATACTATTCATTAGTGAAGGTGTCAATCTTGGTCCTGAATGCTGCAGATAACAGCAAGTGGAGTTTCTCCCTTCTTTATTTCTGAAACATTCACTTGACCTTCCATCAGTAAGACTGACTTTTCTAATCTGCTCTGGGACATATTAATGGAATACAGTCATGTCCACTCAAGACGAGAGGCAGATCAATACTGAATATGCTGTGTCCTTGTTGGAACAGTTAAAACTGTTTTATGAACAGCAGTTGTTTACTGACATAGTATTAATTGTTGAGGGCACTGAGTTCCCTTGTCATAAGATGGTTCTTGCAACATGCAGCTCTTATTTTAGGTAAGTACTGTAATCTTCATTATTTTATCATTTCAAATGCAGAGCAATAGCTTATTTTAATAGGAACTTTTAAGACATTTAAAAAATTTTAAAATAGATGTCTTAATGTTTTATTTACATTTTCTATTCAGAGGATGTAATGCTTTCTAAATTACTTCCTTGCGTATATGAGGGACAGGTGAAAGTTTTTATTATAGAGGTTTATGAACTACAAAAATGTGTTGAAATTAAGGAAAAGTTTTAATCAAGGGAAGCAAAAAGGCCCATGATGTTATTTTTACATTAAAAAGAAAAAACTTTGTACTTAATTAAAAATAATATAGCATAAAAAACTAATGGGGTAATTTTCATTTATTCTTGAGATTTTAAAATAAACTTAAAAACAGTGGTCATTGTTTATAAGTTGAAGAGGACAGTAGGCTCAGTAATAACTTTTAGAGGATAGTTGGTTCTATTTAGCCATGTTAAAGACTTGTATTTTCTTTGCAAAAATACATTTTTTCCTCACTCTCAGTTACGGTTTCCATTTGTCTTATCCTCCAGCCTTACCAAACTCTTCTCCACATTTAAATATTTAATAACGAACAACATTGTTGGTGTTCTCTATGCCCCAGAATTTAGAAGTTGGTCTAGTTACTTGTTTGCTAATTACAAATAAGCTTTACATTTTTATAATCTTTTGCAACTTTTAATCTTTTCGAAGTGGGTTACTCTTTATTATGTTTCATGAGAAGAAAAGATGATGAGGCATAGAAATTCTTTTATTTTCTGCCCGTAGGTTGAATTTTACTCAGTGTTTGAAAGGGACAGGGTGAATAAAGATGAATTAAATGTGGACCACTATGTTTCTAATTCGGATATTAGCAGGCATAGATGGGGATCAGCAACAGATGTTGACTGCGGCTGCTCTCTGGCAGCATCTGTCGAGAGTACGTGGCAGGTGTAGAAACCCTACCGTCCTCGGTGTGACACATCTCGTGACAACTGCAAGAGCCAAAGTGGTCCAGATGCCGGTGGCCTGGGCTGTGTCCGAATTTGTTTCCGTTTAAACTCTGGGTTTTTCATGTGCATTCAGACACTGGTTTTCTCACCTTAGAAAGCTTAGCATGTTTGCAGACAGCAGCTCTGAAACCTGATTGGTCATCAGAATCCTGTTAGGTGCTTTTACAAATAAAGATTCTTGGATTTCAAACCTAGAAATTCTGATTCATTGGTCAAGTTACAGTTTCACAAGTTGTATATTTAAAAGCTTCTCAGATATATTGGCTTAAAGGGTATTAGAAATTGGAGGTTATTGAATGGATTAAGCTCTGGCCCCATTTGCTTTCCCTTTTTAATGACCATTAACTATAAATTGATTACCCATTGTTGGAAGGAGCTTTACAAAGCCTTAGCTGCAGACTTGCAGATTGACGTTTGTAATCAGAGTAGAGTCTTCGGTGGTGGTAACCTCAGCAGTCATCTAGTCTCACCTTCAGACCTGTGCGGAAATGCTGGCTGTAATCTTCTGTGTTGTCATCGTCTTTAATCGGGAAGTAACATGTGGGCTTATTTATGTCTTCCCTCTTTAGTTTATCTGTGATTATTATAGATAACACTATTGAAATTCTCTAGTCCTAAGGTTATTAATCTTTAGCGGATTGGGTTGGAATTACTTTTCTTTAAGGCCAAGAAACTTAAATACATTTTTCATTAATTACAGACAACACATGTTAAGGCTGCTGTTTTTTCCTTGTCACTGGCCAGCTCCAGTCTTTAGCGTCTTCTGTCTTCTAACGGAATGTTTTTACCCAAAAGCAAGTCAGACAATAAGTAGGAAGAATAGTCCAATACTTGCTGAAATTAAAGCCACTCGTCTTTAAAACCCTGTTTCTGGGACAGTTTCATAATCCACAATATAAGAACACTCAGTTTTCTTCTCCCACATATATCATTTCTCTGGATTGAGTTGATTCTCATATACTGCCACAATAATAATTTGATCTTTTTCCAAGTATTCTTGCACTTGATTCTGTTTTCATGTTTGTAGTTTCACCAACTTTGCATTTATGGAATGCTGCTCTCTGTCTTTACCATTAGAAATTTATTATGAGAAATGTTGCCTTTTAAACTAGATACAGTCTTCCTTTGCCATTTGAATTACTATGCCACCCTACCAAAGATCTGTAGAACCTCTGATATATAGTTTCTACTCCTTGGTAACAGGTACAGTTCGTTTGAGACCCCGAGTGAGAGGAGTACTTAGCATCTCTGTCATCGGGGTTCTTCAGCCTCTTATGATGTTACGTAATTCAGTATTTGCTCTTTCTTAAAAAATGTTTAAAATTTTCACAGTCGCGGTATAAGGGGACTAAATAGTCAATGGGAAAATATGATAAAGATGATATATTTTAAAAATAAAAGTAAATTTAAAAAATTATACCTTTTATGACAAGGTTGTCAAGGTTGCTACAGGGAGCCCAGTGTTTCGTGGAGGTCCATCACTCTGGGGTCATAAGCCAAATCTGGGATGTCCAGTCTCAGTGTCTTCTGGACAGTCAGACAGTTGTTCCCCTGCCTTCTTCCTCTTCCAGAGTTACCTCCTTCTACTAGGACCAATGCAAAAGCTACTTGTGACCCCTAAGTTGTCTGTTGTTCCTCAGAGCTCTGATCATTCTTTCCCAGGTTTCATTATATTTTTCCCACTCTCCCCTGTCAAACAGGTAAAGCCAGTAGCACGAGATGTTTTTTAGAGTTTCTTGTCAGGTCTTGGATGTTTTTCAGGAATACTTGCTGCCTCCATTGATGGGTCGGGTTTGCTTATGGACATCCTATATTCTTGGGGAGGAAGTCCTGAGTCCTCCTGATGGTGTCTGTGCCACGCCACTCCCTAATGGCCTGAAGCTGCCTTCCCTACCTCTGGTTCGCAGCCACCCTGAGTGGAAGCCACAGGTGACCACCTCGGCGCCTCTGCAGGGTTGCTGCCCCGACCCCGCAGTGCTGCCCGCCTGCCTCACCACCGTGAGTGGTGCTGCACTGGTCAGCTGCTTCTTGCTTCTCCCATGGAGCTTTCTTAGCTTTCTCGCTTTTTTTTTTTTAATCCTAACTGAATTCTATCTCAGGTTCATCATTGGGATTCTGGGTGGATTTTTCTTTAGTTTTTTAATCCCCTCAGATAACTCATTCAGCTTTCACACCTCACTTTGTAAGGTAGTTTATGGTTCATTACATTAATGCCTCACTTCCAAAGTTCCAGTAATATTATGTATTTAACGGATTAATGTATTATTTCCGTTCAGTTCAACTGTCCTTACCTCAAATATATCCAGCATTTAACTTTTTACTGGAACTGTCTCCCTTGTCCTTAAGTTTTTTTTCTCTCAATAGTTAACAGTAATTTTTAAGATTTTATTTATTTATTTTTAGATAAAGAAGGAGAAGGGAGGAAGAAAGGGGGAGAAACGTCAGTGTGTGGTTGCCTCTCACATGCCCCGTACTGGGGACCTGGCCCACATCCCAAGCATGTGCCCTGACTGGGAATTGAGCTGGTGACCCTGTGCTTCACAGTCCAGCTCAGTTTTTCACTGAGCTACACCAGCTGGGGCAGGTTAACAATAATTTTTAAGGCACTTACTTGAAAATAAGTAGCTTTGATTCTTTCCTTATCTGCTTCCTACTCTATCCTATTCCCTATGTTGAGAAAACCACCAGGTCTTGGTTCTCTGTAATAGCTTTTGCATACATTTCTGCCACCTTAGCCCAGGTTCTTGCTTCTCATCAGGTTATTACAGTAGTAGCCTCAGAACCAGTTTTCCTGTTTCTAGCCTTTGGCCCTTGAGGTCTGTGAGAACAAAGTAGTCACCCTAGAATACACTTCATTATCTGATAAATCCATGCTCAGAACCCTTCAGTGTGCTCCACTGATTGATTACAAGAAAAAGTCCAGACTCCTGTGTCTCATTTTGAACGCCACCTCTGATCTGACTGCCACTCATCTTTCCATTCACTTTCTAGTCTCCAGCATGAGCCTTACTCAGTTCAGCTATGCCCCAGGAGAAAAACCGATCTCAGGTTCTATCCTGAGACACAATTTCACCCATTCGAATGCTTTCCTCATCTCGAATTTCCTCATACTCTATTTCCTCATCTCGTCCTCCAGGGGCCCAGGCTAGTGACTGTGAGGATACCTACTTTTGATCACTAAAGGCACTTCTCTTTTATGCAAACAGCAGTACTCTGTGCATTGTTTTTCGTCTCTTATCTATGTGAGCATTCTGCTTTGAGTCTATAGTGCTGATTGCCTTTCCAACATCGTTTCCCATTTATAATAGGTTTTTAGGAAACTGCCCTGCATATTTTTAGGAAATCATTTGAATAAAGGAAATCTTTAGCAGTTTCATTGAGATGTAATTTACAGTCTATAAAATTTACTCACTTTTTGAACATATACGAAATGAATGTTAGTATATTTACAGAGATATACAGCCATCTCTACAATCTAACTTGAGACATTTCCATATCAGTGCTTAGTTCCTTATGAGTAGTATTCCACTGTATGAATATAAAGAGCATAGACAGACCTTGGAGATATTGTGGGTTCAGTTCCAGACCACTGCAATAAAGCGAATATCACGAGGCAAGTCATACAAATTTTTTTGTTTGCCAGTGCATATAAAAGTTACATTTATATTATACTCTATTAAGTGTGGTAGCATTATATGTAGAAGAGGAATGTAAATACCTTAATTTTTTTAATACTCATCCAAGGACATGCTTACAATTTTAGAGAGGAGGGAAGGGAGGGTGTGAGAGAGAGGGAGAGAAACATTGATGTGAGAAAGAAACATTGATCAATTGCCTCTCATTCGCAGCCTGACTGAGGACTAAACCCACAATCTAGGTGTGTGCCCTGACCAGGAATCGAACCCATGACCTTTTGGTTTATGGACCAATGCTCCAACCAAGCCACACCAGCCAGGGCTGCACAGGCCTTAATTTAAAAACATTTGATAAAAAAATGCTGGCCATCATCTGAGCTTTCAAGGAATTGAAATCTTTTTGTTGACGGAGAGTCTTACCTTTCACTTGTAAAAAATATCTGCAAAGTGCTGTAAGGCAAAATACAGTAAAATGAGTTTTCCTGTAAATGGATTTTCATGTCACTCAGATTGGCATAGTAGAATAGTTTGGTGTATTTTCGGGACTGGATTCTACTTCCCTGTTTTCTCCCTTAAAAGATTTCCCAGTAAGTTGTTCATCAGCAAATACCCTACATAAATGTCCCATGGTGTGATTTGTCTCTTTAGCTTCCCATTTGTTTTACACAAAACCCAAAGGGTGGCTTTTCTCTCTCTCTCTGCTGTAGGGCCATGTTTATGAGTGGACTGAGTGAAAGCAAACAGACACACGTGCACCTGCGGAATGTGGATGCAGCCACCTTACAGATAATCATCACGTACGCGTACACGGGTAACTTGGCGATGAGTGATGGCACCGTGGAGCAGCTTTACGAGACAGCTTGCTTTCTGCAGGTCAGCGGTTCCTTCTGTTGTGCTCATTAACTGGGGTTCATTTTTTCACGAAACATCGACTCGTCAGTAATATATGTGCTTTTCTTGTTGAAGATATTAGAAGATAAAAGCTTTCTTATCTTTTTAAAATATGTAAGGGAAAAACAGAGTAGGATTTAATTAGCCAGTAAACTCTAGTTTTATCATGGGAACTTAATTATTGTAAAAAAATAAAGTAAAACTTGTATTTCTGTCTAATGTCCCTGTGAGTTTAGATTTCAAGTAAAAGTAAATTTTAAATGGTGTTAAATTTAAGTATTTCAGTTGTTTTGGGCTGCAGCTTAGATGGTATGGTATTTTATGGTATTTTCACAGAAAAATTTTTTTTCTTTTTACACAGAAAAGTTTAAGATTTTAATGGAAATGATCAAACTTAAATATGGACAGTAGCCATTTGACCACATTGAGCTCTTAAAGAGAAGCATTTAAACTAAAATACTGTCCCTATTGTAGGGTCCGGTTATACCTAAATCTAGGGAAACTGGGGCTATGGTAGTAGCTTCTTGGTACTTTAGAGTCAAAGGCACTCATAACCTAAATCCAAACTTGAAATGGGTAAGTGCTGTCTTTCTACAACTTAAAATTTTTGTTAACTTTTTTTATGAAGCCAGAACTAAAAGCAGGTGTTTTTCAGAATTGCTAAAACTTGAGGAATTTAAAGAAATGTGGATTCCAGAGCACTGTGGCACTGTGCACAGTGACACTGTCCATGCTGTTTTTTCCTGTCCTGTGCACGTGCTTGTCCAGGTGCGAAATCAGACTCTACCTGGTGGGCTGGGTATCCTGGCAAGCCTGGGACAGGTCCTTTTATGACTTGCACTGTTAACCATGTGGTATGATGATGTTTTTATACTGTACTATACTTTATATAAGTTCTCATCTAATTCTTACAATAATCATTTGTAAAGATTTCCCCATTTTATGTGAGAGGTAATTGAGGCTTAGACAACTAGCTGTCTGATAGTGTGCAGGTACTGACTGGCCAACCCAAGTTTTGAATCCAAGCAGCCCAACTTCTTCATAAATTGTTTCTCGTTAACCATGGTGATTTTTTTTCCTTTTTAACCACTGTAATGTTGAGTAAGTGTAGGAGGTAGCCCTTCTGATTCATCTGAGATCTACTTTCCCTTTTTAAGAAAAAACAAGTCAACTTACAGAATGGCTAAGATAGGATGTCTGAGGGTAGATCATTTATAACTATGTAAAATGTTATTTGTTATTTCTGGGATTGGCTGTCTTAGCTCTCTAGATAAGAAAGGCTTATAGAGCTACTCTTAGTCATTGTGCATGGTTTTCTGCTTTAAAAAAAAATAATTTTACTTATTTATTTTTTAGATTTTATTTATCTTTAGAAGAGAAGGGAAGGAGAGAGGGAGAGAAATAATCAATGTATGGTTGCTTCTTGTGCATCCCCTGCTGGGAACTGGCCCTTGCTGGGGGCTGGCCCCTGCTGGGAACTGGCCTGCAACCCAGGCATGTGCCCTGACTGGGAATTGAACTGCGATCCTTTCGTTCACAGGCCCATGCTCAATCCACTGAGCTATATCAGCCAGGGCCAATTTTCTGCTTTTATTTGACTATCTTGTCCATGTTGATAAACCATATTCCAGCTAATCAACAATAATCATTTTTTGTACTATGATTTATTCACATTGTTTTTATTTAGTTCTCTCAGTTACATATTTTTTCAAGCCTAGAAAAGTGTATGACTTATACATGAATTTGCTTACTTTTTCCCTTTAGGTTTTTAAGAGTCTATTTGGTATTGTACCACTGACTCCTAAATAGGGCAGTTAAGTAGGCCACTGGACAGGTAGGAAAAAATGCAAAGCTATATGCACAGTCTTCTAATTTTATTATTATAGAAAACATCTCTTAGCCCATAATATGTGTCTGAAAATAAAAATTACAGTATAGGGATCTGATTAATATATCTGTCTATAACAAAAAATAAAATCTGTCTATTATGCCTTTGTCAACTTTTTTTTTTCATTTTAGGTAGAAGATGTGTTACAGCGTTGTCGAGAATATTTAATTAAAAAAATAAATGCAGAGAATTGTGTGCGATTGTTGAGTTTTGCCGACCTTTTCAGTTGCGAGGAGTTGAAGCAAAGTGCTAAAAGAATGGTAGAGCACAAGTTCACTGCTGTGTATCACCAGGAGGCTTTCATGCAACTGTCACATGACCTACTGATAGACATTCTCAGTAGTGACAATTTAAATGTAGAGAAGGAGGAGACAGTCCGCGAAGCTGCTATGCTGTGGCTAGAGTACAACACAGAGTCACGGTCCCAGTATTTGTCTTCTGTTCTTAGCCAAATCAGAATTGACGCACTTTCGGAAGTAACTCAGCGAGCCTGGTTTCAAGGTCTGCCACCCAATGATAAGTCCGTAGTGGTTCAGGGGCTATATAAATCCATGCCCAAGTTTTTCAAACCAAGACTTGGAATGACTAAAGAGGAGATGATGATTTTTATTGAAGCATCTTCAGAAAATTCTTGTAGTCTTTACTCTTCTGTCTGTTACAGTCCCCAAGCAGAAAAGGTTTACAAGCTGTGCAGCCCACCAGCTGATCTGCATAAAGTCGGAACCGTTGTAACTCCTGATAACGACATCTATATAGCAGGTGGTCAAATTCCTTTGAAAAACACGAAAACAAATCACAGTAAGACGAGCAAACTGCAGACTGCCTTCAGAACTGTGAATTGCTTTTATTGGTTTGATGCACAGCAAAATACTTGGTTTCCAAAGACCCCGATGCTTTTTGTCCGCGTAAAGCCATCCCTGGTTTGCTGCGAAGGCTACATCTATGCAATCGGAGGAGACAGTGTAGGTGGAGAACTTAATCGGAGGACCGTAGAAAGATACGACACTGAGAAGGATGAATGGACGATGGTCAGCCCTTTGCCTTGTGCTTGGCAGTGGAGCGCAGCAGTTGTGGTTCATGACTGCATTTATGTGATGACGCTGAACCTCATGTACTGTTATTTCCCAAGGTCTGATTCATGGGTAGAAATGGCCATGAGACAGACTAGCAGGTCTTTTGCTTCAGCTGCAGCCTTTGGTGATAAAATTTTCTATATTGGAGGATTACACATTGCTACCAATTCTGGCATAAGACTCCCCTCTGGCACTGTAGATGGATCTTCAGTAACTGTGGAAATTTATGATGTGAATAAAAATGAGTGGAAAATGGCAGCCAACATCCCTGCGAAGAGGTACTCAGACCCCTGTGTTCGAGCTGTTGTGATCTCAAATTCTCTGTGTGTGTTTATGCGAGAAACTCACTTAAATGAAAGAGCTAAATATGTCACTTACCAGTATGATCTGGAACTCGACCGGTGGTCTCTACGGCAGCATATATCCGAACGTGTACTGTGGGACTTAGGGAGAGACTTCCGATGCACTGTGGGGAAACTTTATCCATCCTGCCTTGAAGAATCTCCATGGAAACCACCAACCTATCTCTTCTCCCCGGATGGGACAGAGGAGTTTGAACTGGATGGAGAAATGGTTGCACTACCACCTGTATAGTGGGGGGACCAGGAGGTGCACGTCGGATTGGTGTGCTTTGTCATTTTCTTTGCTAAACGAGAGAGGCTATGAAAGGACTACACAGGAGTACATAAAAATCTATCTTTGATAAATTTTATTTTTATGCCCTACTTAATATTTGCATCAGTATAATATATATCAGCGAGTCTTGCAGAAAGATATGCTTCCATAATATGAAATAGAGTATCCACTAACTGAGAAACTTTTATGTGTATCATGAGAACATAGAATCTGGATTATCTAACATTGTTAGCCCTGTGTATGTACAGTTCAGAAAGTTCACTTATTAAACTAGTTTCCTGTTCCCTAGTGTGGTCTATCACAAATTGTGCTAAGGTTATGTTAGTGTATGTATTCCATTCCTGTGCTTCTGTTCTGAAGTCCTGGAATACAGTTTTGGGGGGGGTTTTGTTTTGTTGTTGTTGGGGTTTTTTTGTTTTGTTTTGTTTGTTTTTTTTTTTTTCAGTGTAATTAGTTCTGCTGCACTTAACACTAATGTCCATGCTGGAAGAGGAGTGTCTAAATCCTACACCAGAGTTGAGGAAGGTCTTCCATTTACGGTATTGCACAGGGAAAGCTGTGACTGCAGGCCCAGTCTAACTATACTATTAGGTGCATGTATCCTCTTTTCACTAACTTATACTTATCTCTCTAGAATACAGGTCTTCCAATCAGCTGGTCACTTACCAGGTGTGGACTTAAGTTGCTGGACTTGCAATAAAAATTGCTAGTCCCTCATCATGCGGGTCTGGGTGGGGCTTTTGTCAGTAAAGGCCGCCACTTTCTATATTACGTTACCATTGGCTCATGCATACAACTACCTGCTGCTGTTGTACTTCTCCATCTTAATGATTCAGAGTGGGTCAACCAGGTCATTGCATTTTAATTTAATAACAAGCATTACTGTAGAATGATTGTGTATAGAGCTCCATTAGCCGTCAGGGTGTGCTTTTTTAACCTGTTGTGTGTGGGGGTGGGATTAGAAAGGTGGGCTGTGCAGGGACCCTCTGCACCGGCTGTGTGGATGAGCAGATCCGAGTGCCGCCCCGGCACTCGTCCCAGGAACCACTAGCAGTAGCGGCGCTGCCGACCTAACATGAGCACAGGTGCTTCACGACAGACATCACTAGCATGTTCAACTGCATCATGTTCTGGCACTGTATTTTGAATGACATTAATTTATTAAATAAATTGTATATATTCAATATTTGTTTTTCTTTTGTGGTGGAGATGGTGTAACGAATGGTGTGCTTTTAGTTTTGCTGAGTCAGTTTGGCTTGTTACATGGGGTTTCTTCAGAATTCTGTCTTACTGTGACTTGAGCCTTACTGTATCGACAGGAAGTACAGATTGAAAACAATCTGCCTTTCAACCCCAGTTGCATAGTAGAATCATCTGAGGTGCTTTTTAAAGCATGAGGTGGTGCCTGAACCTCATCCCAAACATAATGAAGTGCATTCTTCCAGGTGGACCTAGCACTGATGTCTTTGAAAGCAGTCCCTTTGAGAGCCATTGGTTTCTTTTTATTGTTTTGTTGGGGGTTTTTTTTTTGAGAACCATCGGTTTAGATAGAGGCGTGCCTCAGAGATACCGCGTTCTCAGTTCCAGACCACTGCAGAAACTGAGTGGTAATCCTTTTGCTGGTGGAGGGTCTTACCTTCAATTTTTAAAAACGCAACATGTGTGAGGCACGATAAAGTGAGTTGTGCCTGTGTGAGGGTTTCGTTCTGGATTACCAGTCTTCCTCAGCTGTGTTTACAGACTTGAACTGCCTCCCTCTGCCTCCTGAATGAACACAATTCGTTTTTTGGCAAGTTTTTAACATTTAAGAAATTTCATTTTAATATTAATGACATTTCATAAATTTCATTAATCTATGATAAATGTTTTTTTCAGATGTCAATCTATGAAAGTGGTTTTCGTGTTGAAAGACCTATTCAGTACATAAACATAAGCTTTCTGTTTGAGGCAAATTACTCTGTAAAGCTTCAGTACAGATTATCAGAAATTGAGGCAGCTTCAGTCTGTACCAGCACCATAGTCCAGTGACTAGGAAAAGAAGGAAAGGTGAGAGACATCCCTCCTTGATCCTAACCAGCAGCCGCGTTTTCTGGTAGGTAGTGAGCATAAAAGGAAGCAGGGAAATTGGTAGAAAAAGTGAGACCTTTGTCCTAAGAATTATGCAGCAAAAAGGGAAATAAGAGAAACATTTGAGTCTCAGGCAAAATCATTTGGTGGAAGAATCTTTGAGTCACAATATCATTCCATGGACAAGTGCCACTGTTCTTTCATGTGGGAAAGTTTAGTGTACACAGTACTGGCGGCTGGCAGTCCGAAGCCACGGCATTGGCAGGATTGTGTTCTGAGGGTTGTGGGAGGAGGAGCTGTCCTGGGCCTTTGTCCTCAGCCTGTGGTCTGCTGCCTGCATGCCCACGCGGAGTCTGTGCCATCTCATCCAGAACCAAATCTTCCAGCATCTTCATCTCAGACTTCCCAGTCTCCAGAATGTGCTGGAGCCTTAGAAATTCCAAACCAAAGTCCGAAAGGGTTGATTGCTGGTGAATGGTACCTTCCTGGCTTGCAGATGTCCTGTGTCCTCACATGGTGTCTGAGAGTGAAGTCCAAATTTTTTAGCTCACGACTGTCTTGTAAATCTGACTTCAAGTTACCTTGACAGCCTTGTTTTACATTGTTTACCCACAGACTTGAACTTGAATCAGGCTTTTGCTTGCTTTTCTGCCTATGGCTCGCTCTGAAGTATCTGTTTAAGGTAATTTTTAAATTCAGGCTTTTGCTTGCTTTTCTGCCTATGGCTCGCTCTGAAGTATCTGCTTAAGGTAATTTTTAAATGAAGGCTTCCCTGATAACCACCTCTTACCCAGTGCTGAAGAGAGTCCCTTCTCACTTTCCTGGTACCTTGTACCTTGATCCATTCGTTCATACCAAGACATTCTTACTGGTCTGAATGCTTCTCTACAAAGTGATCCATGACTTTTGAGAGGAAGGACTTCCTCACAGGCGCTGCATCCACCTACACTAGCATAGCCGTGATAAAAAGCCCAGTGTAACATTCTTCATTGTCATTAGGAGTTTCTCTAGTCACCCTTTTTCCATTTTCACTGACCTCTCCACCCATCTTAGATCTGTTACTTTAATATTTTTGCCACTCGGCTCTGCCCTAATCCCTTGGCCGCCTCATTTTATAACCGCCAAAGCCTGAAGCCGAGAGCTCTTGAGTGTGCATGGTCCTGACCTGTTTGTAACAGCAGGGCTTCAGTCACGAATTCTTTCATGTGCAGTGCTCACATGACTGAAAGATTTTCCTGTTGGAGGGATTTGATAATAGAAACCTTGTTTTAGGCCTTGGATGCTGGGTGAACGTGGGGAAGACTGAAGTTGGTCAAGTTCATGGGAAAGGGCATATTAGCCTGGCTTCGCTTCAGTAACAACATCTCATTAGCCTGGGAATTGTTCATTTCTCACTTGATTTTCCCCACGCACCCTAGTGCGATGGCGCTTCCTCTTTCCTAGAGGGTTACATAATGGTGCAGATCAACACTGTGGGCCTTCTTATCCTTGGACAGGACTTTCTGAAACTGCTGGATTTCCACATGAGAGCTGTTTATTCTGGATCAGACTTAATTTGGTCAGCTGAGCTCTCTTGGGTATGGAGAGTGTTTCTTACCCTTGGCCTACTTTTTGTGGTACTCAATATCCTTTTACAGTTTCACCCTGCACTTGGTAAAACCAATAGTTGAAAGCACTGCTTTCTTTTCCTTTTTCACCACGTTAGTCCCATCGTGCTCCTTGGAAAGCCAAAGGCATGGGGCCTAGCATTGGAAGGGAAGGTTTTGTCCAAGTCACAGTACTCAGGTGCCTGCCAAGTGCCACCCTCCACATGCTCATAGCTCAAAAGCAAACAAGTAACCCCCGGCCAGTAGGGGTAGTGATGGAGGTATGTTCTGGGCCTATGGGGCCTATGGGGAGGAAGAGGTACTGGCCTAGTTCAAGGGCCACGAGGCCTTGACTCACATGCAGTGTCTTCTCTGCCTCTCTGTGCTTTGGTGCTGTCCCTCCCCAGCACCGTAGTAGAAGCAGAAGGAAATTGTGGCATTGTTGACCCCATAAATCAACTCGTTTTTCTGTGTTCTCTTCACAACATGGGAAAAACTAAAAGACAGGAAGGAGGAGGAGGAAATGCAGAGGGGAGCATGCTGGACCCCCCCCCCCCACCCTCTTTGCATGCGGCGTACATCCTTCTCCATATTGCCCCAGTTTTCACAGTGATTGCCACAGTGGCTGGCATTACAGGGAGCATCATACTTCCTGTCTTAGACTCAAGTCTCATGACTCAGTCCTAGGCTGTTGGTTGGTCCCAATTTCTCAAGATTCAGTATAAAGAAAAATGCCATGACCAAGAACTCCATGCACATCACTTTTTCTTCCTTTTGGATTATTTTCTTCATATCAGTTCCAAGGAATAGAATGCCAGCCAGGCTCAGGATGGGGTTAGGTCCATTTAAAATGAGTTAGTTGCTCTCCCGATGGAGGTAAGGGCCATAAAAATGTTCACACTTCCTTTATTGACCAAGCTTCTTAAACGCGCATCTCTTAAGGCAGTGAAACAGTATTAGCATTTAAACACCAGGGGGAAAAAAAGCTCCCACCAGTGTATGAGAGTTTGGTAGAGTACAGGGCTCACAGAGTCACAGGGCCCACAACCAGAAGGGAGCTGTCAGTGCTCAGGTGCTGGTGGCAAGGCAGGGCGGTCCAGAGGGGCCTTACTCCCTCATCTGGGACAGGGCTTCCTTGGAGCCGTTTCCCATAAAAGAGTGCATTTGGAAATCTCTGGTCCACCTTCTTTTATTTCATTCAGGGCATAGGCTCAGAGAGGTCTGTTATTCAACTTGCCCAAGGTAACGCGGCAACCTTCGCCTTTTGAAGTTCTCTTTTCTGTTCTTTCTGTACACAGAGATTTCCCAGTAAATGAGGGAAACTGAGGCAGTGAGTGGCCTGGGAGCCCAAGGGAAGAGTCTGATGTGCGCTCTCGGCATGTCCTGTCTCTTTCTGTCCCTTTCCTAACCCGGAGGAACAAGAAACACGACCCTGAGTGGGGTGTGAGCATTCGCTGTATTGTCTTCCTTGATAGCCTACACATTTGATAGTTCAGATCTCTTTAATTGTTAATATAATTAAAAGTAATAGGAATAGCAAGTGTGTAGTCAGAGTTAGGCATGCGTCAGATACAATGTCAGTGTGTGTATGCATAAGTTCACACTGCCTTTTTATGTCCAATCTTGTCCTTCCTTTCCCCTACCTGCCTCCTCAGGAACACACACTTCTCTTCCTTCTTTGTTCTGCCTGCGATTGTGACCCTCCGTCTTCCAGTTACATGGAACTGCTCCCTTCTCCTCCAGTTATAGATCGGAACTGTCTGTTCAGCCAATGTTTTCCGAGTGCTTACTATGTGCCAGGCACCGCTCTATTCCCTGACAACAGAGCAGTGAGTAAATCAGACAAAAACCCCTGCTCACATTCTTGGGGGAAGGTGGCCAATGAACAAAAGCCAATGGATCCACACGTTCATTGTGACGCATCACACCCAAGGACAACCCAAGGTTCAGAGACGTTAGGTGATGAGTGTGGGTGCTGGGTACCTCAAATTTATGGGGGCCTACCCTGTGAAATATAAAGCCCTGAGCAAATGCAAAGGACCTTCCTTGTTAAGAAAGGGAGGGTAGCAAAATGAAAATGCAGGCGGGTTTTTGTCATTTTTGCTTGTCAGACACACCAGCCTCCCAGGGTTTGCCATTTTCTTGAAAAACATGCCTGACAAACATAAACCATATTCTTCCCGTTGACCATGTCTACCTAACTTCAGAAATAAACTACACTTTTAAATGGTTGAGTTTTCTTAGAATTAAAATTTTTAAAATACATCTTACACATGCAACTTGATTTTAACTATGCACACACCTGTGTAAACTACGTAGATCGAGTGAAATAGTTGGTTTAATCAACACCGCGTGGCCTTGAAATCTGTTAGCTTGAAAGTGGGTCAAATGTCTTTGGGTCCCTGAAGAAAAGAAATTGAGGTTTCTTTACAAAATGTTTTCATGTGTGAGGTTGATATAAAGTGGATTGCACTTTCCCAAACTTCCCAGCTTACCTGATGGAAGGGATGCTCTTCTGTGCTCCTGACCTGGGAAGGGAGCCACTTCGTGTCACACAGTCTTCCACAGACAGATAGCCCGTTCCAGGGACTTCTTTTCTTGCTTGTATCTGCCACAGGGTTCCCCCCTCCTCACTCTCTCTTCCTTGATCCTGGTGTTCTCACCAGGAGTGATGTCCTGGTGTTTCTGTACTCTGCAGCTTCCTCCGAGGACGAGACTGCTTTCTTCCTTAGTCCTCCACCGTCATCACTTCTTACTGCTTCCTAGAGCCTTGTCACTCTGACTTACTCCTCTCCTGCATCGCAGGCCATTCTCCCACCCCTAGGGTGGAATGAAAAGCTGCTCTATCTTTACTACCACTACAAAATCTTGCCACCTTCACTCAAGGAGCAGCGCAAACACCACCTCCTCCAGGAAGCCTTCCCTGATTGTTCTAGCTGAAAGGACTGCATGACACTTTCCTGGACCTCTCAAGACACTAATCACTTTATTTTCTAAAGATTTTATTTATGTATTTTTAGAGAGGAGAAGGGAGGGAGAAATGGAGAGAAACATCAATGTGCAGTTGCCTCTCCCGTGCCCCCTACTGGTGATCTGGCCTGCAACCCAGGCATGTGCCCTGACTGGGAATCAAACAAGCGATCCTTTGGTTCACAGGCTGGCACTCAATCTACTGAGCCACACCAGCCAGGGCTCATCACTTTCTTTATGTAAAAATTTTGAGCAGGTCTCCTGTCTTCTGGCCCAGAGAGCAGCCCACCCACAGTGAGGGGTTTTGTGCCTGAGTGAGTGTTCACTTCCTCCTGCCAGAGGTGCAGCTGAGGGGGACTCTAGTTTTAGCTGTCAGGTCGTAAGGTAACACATTTACTTTTGCCTGTCGTACAGAACATTTCCATTCTCTGGCACCTTTTTACTACATTTCATGCACACACTGGCTCTCAGGGGTACGGGCTTTCATGAACTGGGTCACGGTGCCCACACACAATGCTGCCCACATAGGAAACTGTGTTCCCTCGATGTTGTAACAGAGACTTTGGAAACGTGGCCTGCTCTTCGCGGGAGAACAGTCACAGGGTCTAACCTGACAACGTCAACGGGACCAATAACACGTTTTCCAACCAGAGGAGCAGTGACTCGTACCTTTCCCTTCCAACAAGGCCCCAGAAGAAAACTTCTCAGGACTTGTTATAATCCCAGGTGTTCAAAAGGGTAGAATTGACGGCGTTCAAAATCAAGATGAGGGATCTATCACTAATAAAAAAAAACACACTCGAAAGGTTGTAAAATAGGTAAGATTTAAAAATTCCAGTCCTGCTGGCCTGGTGCTTTCGGCTGACCATAAAGCAGGGGACACACACAAGACACACTCATTCATTCTCCATCTTTACCTGTTAACACTTTACCTGTGAATTTCTATTTCGAAGGTGGTGGGGGGAGGGGGGCGTGAGCGATCTATTGAGGGCACAGAGGCTTGCACAAAGCAGCCATTCAGAGTTGCTGCCACTGAGGATGGGGCCTGCCGTGGCCTTGCCCGGTTTCTAGGAAGTGCTGCTGGGTGACCGTTTTCTAGGGCACAGCAGGGAGGGGCGGCTGCAAAGGCTACTTGTCAAATTCCCCACTGGCCTACTTGGACCTTGCCCAGAGCTAACAGCACGTGCTTCCTCCGGTGAAGTGTAACAGGGAGAAAAATCCCACGGATTAGATCAAATATAAATGAATATTCAGGTGTTTTCTGCCAGCGGACATTTTGAATGTACACAGTACTGCCTTCCTGGTTGTAAACTTCATGAAGAAAAAGGGAGTTTTACCGGTTTAAACATGTTGACAGCCCTGGTGGCACATGTCTCCACTTTGCCAGAAAGTGTAATAGAGGGTCCCCTGGGTTACCCCGGCATCGCCCCTGATCACAGTATAGTTGCTTACATTGACCAGCACCCGCCCCATCTAACCTCTGGAGAAATCAAAGGAAAACATGTTCTCATGGTGGCTGGGTTTTGACTGAGGGCTGAGTTTTGTTGGAGGCACCTGTGATTTCGAGTCATGCAAAGTTGTGAGATTGGGCCCTTGCGGAAGGGAAAGGGGTAGCTTGTGGGGTTCAGAGAAATGTTGCTGAATTTACAGCTTAGGGCAGTGTGGATGCAGGGGGGCCCCAACCCAGAATGAACTTTCTCAAGTGCAGCACCCAACTGGCTACTTGCTTGAAGGGTTTCTTGCCCTTAGGTCAAGCCCATACCCCCTGTCCAGGCCAGCAGGGATCCCCTGTCCTGACTTGGCCTTATTTTTTTCAAGCCTCATCTCTTGCCCATCCCTCCTTGTCATTCAGGTTTGGGCCACACCAAAGAGCAGCCTCGACTTGAGTCTCTGCCTACGCTGCTCTCCTAGGTCCTGAAGACCTTCACTTTTATAACCTCTTCCGCAACCTACTGCACCCCTAAAACTAGTACTTAGACTTCTGGTCTCTCAGGGGATGAGACACCTACTCTTCCCTGTCAGAAAGGAGTTGACCACCATGAAGTACTTGCACACACCCTGGCTTACCCTTGGCCGGCCCTCTTCACTCTCTATGGTAAATTTCCACCTCCTCCTGGTGAACAGCAAGCGATGGGAACTGTGTGTGGGGCGCCTACTAGGCATGTAGACAGTAGGTACCAAGTACACAGTAGGCACCAAGTACTTCACTGGGGGCAGGCAGGGTTTAAAGTTCAGTGTGAGGGACGTGAGTTCATCTTAAGGTTCACATCCCGAGTGAGAACCTTGGGTCTCTGAGGCCAGTGTGAGTCCCTGGTGCAATGTTAACAGTCCTTGGGGTTTGTGGCTGCCCAGGACTGTTCTTGAGACACTGGGCATTTGTGTAATTGTTAGACTTGGGGACCATCAGCCCTTCAGAGTAAAAAAATAGGTTCTTTTAACCATCTCCATGAACAAGTTCTGAGGCAAAGCTTCCCACAGAACCTGTAGCAAAATGAGAACAATATGCACAAATTAAACTAGTACAATCCAGTTAATTACTTGATTAAAAGAATTCTCCTTTACCCTGACCCTTTACTCTTGCCATATTATGGTATTAAAATATCTTTGTATGAAGTTCTCAAACTTTCTATCCATATTGCAGGGTAGTAGAAATTTGACCCCTACTCCACACCATCCTAAAAAAGAAATTCCAGCCCTGGCTGATGTAGCTCAGTGGATGAGCACGGGCCTGCGAACCACACGATCGAGGTTCGATTCCCAGTCAGGGCACATGCCTGGGTTGCAGGCCAGTTTCCAGCAGGGGCCAGTTCCCAGCACGGGACGCATGAGAAGCAACCATACATTGATATTTCTCTCCCTTTCTTCTTCCCTTCCCTTCCCTTCTGAAGATAAATAAATAAATATTAAAAAAAAAGAAAAGAAATTCCAAATGAATGAAGTCTTAAAGGTAAAGGGTAAACTGAAAAACTAGAAGATTATAGAGAATATTGCGATGGCTTGAGGTAGAGAAGGGTTTCTTAAATAAGACACAGAGATTTGATTTCTTCTAATTAAGAAACACTAATTTGACTACATTAAGAGCTCTACTCATGAAAAGACACCATCAAGAATGAAGATAAGTCACAGAATGAGATACATGCAACACACATGACAGACAAAAACATAGGGTCCCGAAAAATACATATATACATACTCATAAAATAAAAACTGAAACAAATAAGAAACTGACAACCTGATAAAAGGCTGAGGTACAAGACTTGAACAGGCATTTCACAAGAGTGGAAACCAAAATGGTCAATGACTAAATGAAAAAGTATTCAACCTTACTGGTAGTCAGGGAAATATAAATTAAAACCCACAAAGATATACCATTTCAGATTAGCAAAAAATTAAGTTCCTGGTGAGACCAAAGCATTGGAGACAATATGGAACGAGGGCCTTCTGATGCTGTACCAGTGGGAGGGGACCGTGGTAGCACCACTCGGAAAAGCAAGCTGGCATTAACTGAGGATGTCCAGATGTACATATTCGCCCAGGCACACCACAGAGAAACGTGCACAGGTAACTGGGATATGCACTCTGGCATGCTCACAGCACCATATTCTGCACATTAGCCCCCACCTGAAACAGCTACTGCCTCCTACAGCAGATGGGGTACACTGTAGTAGAGTACGCAATGGACTGGGGTGACAGGGCAGTGAAAGAGAATGATTTGTTAAAAACCCAAATTAACCAGAAAAGACATAAAACAAATGCTGCAATTCCATTTATACCAGTTCAAAAACAGACAAAAAAATTCAACTGTGCTGTTTGGACCACAAGCACAAGAGGAAGGAAGTAAAATTATAAAGAAATGACTAGCTCACCCTGGCTGGTGGCTCAGTTGGTTACAGAGCATCGTTCTGGTACATCAAGGTTCCAGGTTTGAGCACCACTCAGGGCTCAAGCCAACCAATGAATACATAAGGAAGTAAAACAACAAATCTCTCTCAGATTGATAAATAAACATTTTTATTTTTATCATATTTTTCCATTACCATTTAGTCCCCTTATACTCCCTCTACCCTGCATTCACCACACTGTTTACATGTCCAGGAGTCCTTTTTTCTTTTTGCTCAGTCCCTCCACTGCTAACCTTTCCCGACAACTAGCTGTCAGCCTGCTCTCTATCTATGAGTCTTTATCTATTTTGCTTGTTAGCTCAGTTTGTTCATTAGATTCCACGTATGAGTGAGGTCATATAGTATTTGTCTTTCCCTGACTGGCTTATTTCACTTAGAATAATGTTCTCTGGTCCATTCATACTGTCACAAAGGACTGTCACTTCTTCTTCTTTACAGCTGAGTAGTATTCCATTGTGTAAAGGTCCCATAGTTGTTTTATCACTCAGCTATTGATGGACAATTGGGCTGCTTCCATATCTTGGTGATTGTAAATAACGCTGCAACGAACATAGGAGTGCTTGTGTTCTTTCAGATTGGTGTTTTGGGTTCCTTCAGATATATTCCTAAAAGTGGGATCGCTGGGTCAAAAGGCAGATCCATTTTTAATTTTTTGAAGTATCTCCATACTGCTTTCCACAGTGGCTACACCAATATGCATTCTCACCCACACAGCACTAGGGTCCCCCTTTCTCCGCTCCCTCACCAGCACTTGTTGGTTGTGGATTTATTGATGATGGCCATTCTGACCAACATGAGGTGATATCTCACTGTGGTTTTAATTTGCATCTCTCTGATGGCTAGTGATGCTGAGCATATTTTTGTATGTCTAGGGCCATCTGCATGTCCTCTTTGGAGAAGTATCTATTCAAGTCCTTCACCCATTTTTAATGGGGTTGTGATTTTGGTGTTGAGTTTTGTAAGTTCTTTATAATTTTTGGATATTAATCCCTTAACAGATGTAGTGGTAAATATGCTGTCCCATTTTGTGTGTTGTTTTTTTATTTTGTTGACATTTTCCTTTGCTGTGCAAAGAATTTTTAGTTTGATGTGGTCCCATTTGTTTGTTTTTTCTCATTTCCCTTGCCTGGGGCAATGTATCTGATAAAATATTGCCACAATTTTGCTATGAGGTTTTGCTACATTTTCTTCTGGGATTTTTATGTTTTGGGGTCTAATGTTTAAGTCTAATGTGTATATATATATATATATATATATATTTTAATTTTCTCTATTTATTTTTAGAGAGAGAGGAAGGGAGAGAGAAAGAGAGGGAGAGAAACATCAATGTGTGGTTGCCTCTCGTGTGTCTTTTATTGGGGACCTGGCCTGCAACACAGGTATGTTCCCTGTCTGGGAATCAAACCAGCGACCCTTTGATTCGCAGCCCACACTCAATCCACTGAGCTACATCAGCCAGGGACTTTTCTAGCTTTTCTTCTTAAAGACAGCCCTTTAACAGTTGTCGTAGTATTAGTTTGGTGTTAACAAACTCCTTTAGCTTTTTCTTCTCTGTGAAGCTCCTTATTTCTCCTTTGATTTTAAATGATACCTTTGCTGGGTAAAGTAGTCTTGGTTGTAGGTTCTGGCTTTTCATCACCTTGAATATTTCATACCACCCCTCCTGGCCTGAAATGATTCTGTTGAGAAATCAGATGACAGTCTAATTGGTGCTCCCTTGTCATTAACTGGTTTTCTCTTGCTGCTTTCAGCACTCTCTCCTTGTCTTTAAGGCTCGTCATTTTAATTATGATGAGTCTTGGTGCAGGCTTCTTTCGGCCCATCTTGTTTGGGACTCTCTGCACTTCCTGAGCTTGTGTGATTTTTTCCTTCGACAAACTGGGGAAGTATTCAGTCATTCTTTCTTTCTTTTTTTTTCTAATTTCTAAAGATTTTATGTATTTATTTTTAGAGAGAGGGGAAAGGAGGGAGAAAAGAGGGTGAGAAACATTGATGTGTACAAGACAACATTGATTTGTTCCCTCTCACAGCTGGGGACGTGGCCTATAATTCAGGCATGTGCCCTGACTGGGAATCGAAGCAGCAACCCTTCGGTTCACAGGCAGACACTCAGTCCACTGAGCCACACCAGTCAGTACTCAGTCATTATTTCTTCAAATAGGTTCTCAATCCCTTACTCATTACTCATTCTCTTCTCCTTCTGGTATTCCCAATATGTGGATGTTGTTATGCTTCATGTTGTTCCAAAGGTTTCTTATGCTTGCCTCATTTTTTAACTTTTTTCTTTTTGCTGCTCTGATTTGGTGTTTTTTTCTACCTTTACTGACTCAGTCCTCTGCTTCATCTAACCTACTGTTTATTCCTTCTACTGTATTATTTACTTCAGATATTTATTTCTGATTGATCCTTTGAATGGCTTCTATGTCTTTCCGATGCTGTTGATTATCCTTATAATCATTACTCTAAACTCTCTATCTGATAAATTGTTTGCCTCCACTTCATCTAGTTCTTCCGGAAGAATTTTGTTCTTTCATTTGGGGCCTGTTTCTTTGTTTTCCCATTCTGGCTACCTCTTTGTGTTTGTTTCTATGTAACGCGTAGATCTGCAAGACTCTGGTGCAGGTCTAAGTCAAACCCTGCCTGTTACTGGCTCTGAGTTAGCTGTTTGGGGCACACCTTGTGGCTCCCTCTGCTGGGCCTGTTTGTGTGCAGAAAGAACCGGGCTGTGCAAAAAGACCAGCTTTGATTGGCACCAGGCCTGGGGGATCTGCCTCTTCAGGCAGGCTTTCTGTAGGGTTAATCAGTGAATATCTCCCAGCTGTACTCTTCAGCAGCAGGGTTTAAGCACCACAAGGCGGGGCAGAGTAATTCCTGCAGGTGGGGCTGTTGCTTCCTGTCAGGCTGATGCCATTCAGAGGCGTGCTCTGCCTGAGGCAGTGGCTCCTGCGGTATGAGGAATGACTCAGCACAGGAATCCTGGTGGCTGTTCCTTCACTTCTTTCCCCAGAGCCACCAACCCCAGACTCTCCTTAAGCGTCTAGTCCACTCTGCCCTCCCTCTGCTGGAGTGCGTGGTAAGTGGCTGCAAATGGAATTTTGTGCATTGGCCCTTAAAGAGCTTTCTGTGTCTCCTGTCATCTCTCCCTGGTGGACAGAAACCCTGCTGCTTTTCACAGCCATGTTATTTTGGTTCCTTTCCCAAATTTGGTTCTGGTGCTATAGGCTGAGGGGCCCAGCTAGAGCTCCATACTTCTCAGAGGGAAGCCCCCACCCGCTGAAATATCCTTTTAGCGCTTCAGCTACTGCCCGTGGGAGCCAGTCAGTCCTCTCATGCCTCCTCTGTAGTCCCTACCGGTTTCATTGTATTGAAGTAGCTTCATCCGTCTGTCTGTGGTTTCTCTCTAGTGGGTGGTGTTGGTTATTCAGGATGATTTCCCTATAATTTATTTGTAAATCCAGTTTGGTCCTGGGAGGAAGTTAGTGTAGCTTCCACTTACTTCTCCACCATCTTTGGAGGATTTCAGATAAAAATTTTCTTAAAATGCCAAGTACCACATACTTCTAGAAGAGGAAGAGTCTGACCTGGGGGAGACACAGAGGCAGGGCTTTTCAGGTGCTGGCGATATGCCATTTCTTACCTGGGTCGTGGTTGCACGAATGGTTCCTTGACATTCATTTTAGTGTGTTTCTTGCTCTCTTCTGTATGTTTTTCACACTTACGTTGCCCATCCCCTTTCTTTGTTACTAATTGCAATTCTCCAAGACTGGGGAGCACTTACGTATGAAATGCTCCATCAATGCTTAGTTCAAGTGCTGTGGAAAGGACTTGAAGTAGCTCTGGGGGAGACCCTCATGAGGAAGAGAGGCTGGAGCTGGGTCTCTGATGAGTGTCTGTTACAGGTTCTCTCAATAGTGCCTGACAACCAGAGGGTTGGAAGATAGAGCCACAGCAGAGGTGTCAGATGGCAGGGGGGCTTGTGGAGGCGACATCAGCAGAGTAGCTAATGGGACATGGGTAACTGCGTGGTGACCCCAGAGTGCCTGGTTTAGGCATTTGGAGACAGGCAGAGACACTGAGGGTTACCGTGCAGTGAAGTGAACATTAAAAATGCCCTCGTGTTTCAGGGAGATGAATCTGGGTGTAGCAGGCAGGCAGCAGTGCAAACAGGGAACTAGTCATTCAGGCATAGCACACTGGAGATGCTGTAAGTGAAGCTAGAAAGAGATGGCACTGGGACATGTTAGCAAGCAGGCAGAGGGAACTGAGCGACTGTCAAATATTAGGTTCTCCGAAAAGGGGGGATGCCCACAGTGCCAAGCTCTCTTGCCCCTAGTCACCGCTTCAGCTCTATGGTGTCAATAGTCCCTGTGTCAGAGAGCATTGGGCCCCTCCAACTGAACCCTGAACTCAGGGAAACACGCCTCCCCAGGGGACAAAGTCTGCTTCTTCTGTGAAACACAGCACAAAGCTCCCGTTTTATAGAAAAGCATGGCACCTAGACTCACATGTGAAAACATGCCAGCTGTCAAGGAAACGGCTAAGGGCTATCATGAACCTCTCTAGTCCGGGGGCCGCTCACAAATGAGGGAGCACTGCCTGTGAGGCTACCAGCTTGAAAACAGAGGTACCGCCATGAGCAGTGTCGGAAGGACAGACAAGATGAGTCTGGAGTCCTCCGGGTCGTTCTGGGCGCTGCTTTCTTAGGAAACTGCCAGAAACCACACTGACACCATGAAGGGGACTTCTCAGGAGACAGGGCAAGCACAAATGTAGGCAGGACAGACAGGTAACTTTATTCTTATTTTTCTTTATAAAATAAAGATACAGTAGGAATTTCACAATTCGTTGTGATTAGACATGATTTATAATTTTAACATTCTTTTTAAACAAATGACAACAGAAACAGAGAACTGGCATAAATGATAAAATTCACTAGAGCAAAGAGAAACGACCTTCCTGATAAACACGCTCCAGAGCAAACCTCCCTTAGAAAAACTCTCTAAGGTTTCTAAGCTAGACTCCCCTAGAAGGGGCTTCCAGGAAGCCTTTACTCTCAACTATTTAAACTATTTTTCTAACCACTAAATGCCTTGACCAACTTGTTAATTAAATGCTTCTGAAATTGAGGAACAAATGACCGAGTGCCCTGAAAACGGTAAGTCTCGACCCTATTTTTCCAGCTGTCAATTATTAATGTCTCAAGAAAACAAAGTATTGTCTAAGCACTTGAAAAACTTCAATTACCTTTTCTGGCTCAGTGCAAATGTTTGCATTGCACAAATGTCAGTAGCATCCTGTGTGTGAATGAGAAGCGGATGAAGATTGGAAAACCCCTAAATGGTGTTCCACGAACATGACTTAAATATATAGTTTCTATCTCTTTATTTAGTGTAAATAAAACAGTAAACTTGGGAACAGCACAGAAATACAAATGTATTATTTTACAAAATATATCCAGCCCCTTATACGCGCACGATATTTATCATTTTGGTGACACCGTACAAGGGAACTCACTTCTTTTCCTTCATATATGAAAGCAGGAAGTCACGTGTGCAAAGGTATTTACATGAAAAGAATAAAGACCCACATTCCTCTTCTTTGTCCTTGATGGAATGTTGGAAATTATTTAAAGTCAAGTCCAAGGTTCTGAATTGAAGTTCAAAGGCTTGGAATGAAAAAACTAGTGGCACATTGCACTACATGGAATGACGGTCATTTTCTAGAAACTACGGCTGTGTTCCCTACCACAGGACGGGTGGGAGTCCCTGAACACCGAGCCGCCTCTGGTCAGAGAATCAGATCATGAAAATGTTGCTGCCATTTTGAGTCCCAATCAAATCCCTGATAAAATAACAGGCCACACTTAGCAGCACCATCGAACAGGCTGCTTTCTCAAACTACTGAAGCAGATACGAATTCTTGAGACTCAGGATCTGGCCACTGGCTTCTGTGAGAGCAGAAGGCTCCCAGACACGTGCCTGGCCCAGGGGGAGGTGGGGAGGCGGGGGTGGGGTGGGGGAAGGACCACAGACTGCAGCTTCCACAAAACACAAAAGCAAAACAAAACCTGCCTGCCAGGAAGATAATGTTCCAGCTTCACTTAAATTTGTAACTAGCAGATTCAAATGCGAACTTCTTTGTAAAAGGACCCTGATAACCTTTATCATATTAAATACTGCTCACAGAGCATTTCTTCCATTTAGGTTTTTAAGTGCCTTGCTCCTCAGCCTGACAATGACTTCTCATGTCTTTTTTCTTCCTAATTTGTTTTCTCCTTGCCTTTCCAAATGTCAAAGGAAATCATTCCTACCCCCATCCCGCCCCAAATTCAATGCTAACATCAAACACCGAAAGCAAGAGAAGGCTGCAGAAACCACATCAGATGGCCTGCTTTGCTGCCCAAGGATATTGCCGTCATGTTTCTTAAAGCAAAAGGGAGTGGCCTTGCTTGAAAGCTTGGGGGCTAATAAGCCACTAATGGTTCAGGGACAGACTATTCACACTGATCATATGAACCAAACGCAAAACAATAAGCCTTACTCTGACATGCAACATTTTCTACTCACCCAGCCCAAGACACAGTAGCTTTAACTCCTTTTTTCTTTTCCTACATCATTGTCCTCACAGAGCCTCCTAGGAATGACAGTATGCCAGGGACTTTTTCCAAACACTACTTCTAAGTCACCTGGACAGTGAGGCCACCACCAAGCAGCAGATGTGGCCTGTGTCCTTAATGCACCTTGAAGAGGCCTGGCCAACCCTCATTCCCCAGGCCTGCTTACTAGCCCTCAGCTCTTAGACACTAAAGCGCCGGAGCAAGCTTTGCCAACCCCAATGCACACCTTTACCAGTGATGTGCCCGAAGTTGGCTTCGTGTTGGCTTACGTGGCTCACGGAGCCAGTGCCTGAGGGGGCCTGCTGCTCCTAGTCTGGCCCCTGGTGGGAGCCTGGGACCTAAGCCTGAAGCACACAGGCCCATAGGTCACAGGACCTGGCTTCCTGCCTTCCATGGGCCAGCTCTCCCGGAACCCCACCACTACCATCACAGCCTCTGCTTCCTGATACCCCACACCTCCAGGAACCCGAAGGCAAAAGAGTTGGGGTCCTATTTCTGTGACAGAAGTTCTATCTTCTGAAACATTATTTCGTGCCGAAAGCCAGTGAAGTGACTACTTTGAACTCTTAATGGGAAATATTAATAGAAAGTTTGTTATAGGTGGGTATCAGAACGGGGAACACGTGATACTAAAGCAGAGTTACGTTCCACGTGGTATCTGTATTTCAGTGGGATTCCAAAGTGCAGACAGGCTGCTTCTGAGGGGTGAGAGCTGGGGGTCGACCCCAGTCACACAAACCACACCAAACCCAGGACGCCCCAGCAGCTGCCCACCGGCCCCTCGCAGGGCAGCTCCTGCACCGTGGCTCTCTGGCAGCTGACAGGTAACAAGTACCTTTAAAGGTTCGTTTGGTATTACTTCTCTTCAAGTAGTATTTCCTGAGATTAACTTTCCTGGCACAAGTGGAATCAATGGAGTTTTCACAATAAGCCTTTTAATTTATCACTGAATTCCTTAAAAACAAAAAAGGAACACTGTTTATATGTATTTATTTTAAATGTAAAATTTTAATTTTCATTGAATTTATTGGGGTGATATTGGTTAATAAAATTACATAGGTTTCAGGTGTACAATTCTATAACACATCACCCGTGTATCATACTGTGTGTTCAGTACCCAAATCATGTCTCTTTCCACCATCTCCGGAATTGTTATGCTCAAATGGAAGGATGCTTTTAGGTTTGCTGAACTTGTGTTGAAATGCAAACTGGAAAATGTAGGGATATTTAGATTATGTCCATATGACCACTTCACATACCCTAAAATTTTGATGTATGTTACATAAACATTTCCTAAGGAATAAATCAAATATAGCCTTAATCAGGACCCTCATTTTCCTAATACTCTCTATAGCATACGTACATCACACTCACTCCATGTGTGTGTACTGTAGCAGTCTCTCCCCTGTCCGGACTCCCTGAAACACCCTTCCCATGGCCCATGAAAAGCAAATGAGCGCTGAGCCTGGCAGATGTGAGGTCCAGCTGTGTCAAAGTTTTCAGGAGACACACGCGTGCAGCTGTCTGACATGAAACCAGACACCTTCCATGAAACACAACTGATGTCATGGCTGTGGTTTTCTTGTCCTACTGCTTTCCTATGTGTGAGCTAAGATAGGATTTCTATGTAATATTTACAGATCATCTTGCCTTGCTTTTAGAAATACTTTTAGACAGGGCTGAGTACGGGAAGATTTTCTATCAGGGAAGTGGGGAAGCCAAGTGCCTTAAAAAGCTTTCTGAAGTATAGATAAGACTAAGAAAAATCCTGGAGGTCTGTACACACCCGATGGAAAACCATTTAAAAGAAGAAATAGAAGGCACAAACTCTGGGTTAAAAATGCTTGTAAAAGATTGTGACATGACTATAGCTGACAGAGCTAACACCTAGGTCTTCTCAGGTCTTGCCCTAAATACGCAGTCACGATCCACTCCAATACTGTGGACCCGTCACTCCGCCATTCCTCCGCACGCCGACCTGAACAATGAGAAGGAAAAAGCAGACAGACTCGATGCCACAGAGCAAGTGTTTAGGATTGGGAAAGAAGAAGTGAAACAGAAAACCAAATGCTGCTTCCTCCGAACTACCATTCATGACATTCACATTTCCGGGAGGAAGTTAATCGATAGTTTGTGAGTAGAAAACCACATACCACCACCAACAAAAAAATCATTGTAACTCTGCAAAATAACAACTAAGGGTTTGATTGTGTGCCCCCTTAACTTAAGCACGCTAGGTCCAACTTCAGAGAAATTGAAATACTAATATAACAATTTAGCACAATAAATTACAGTAACCATCCACCGATTCAAACAGCAAAACAGAACAAAATTTACAAAAGCGAAAATGTCCCTAAAGTAAACAAACATAGACCATCAGAACTCGAAACATCACTAGAAGGGACACTGTGTGTTTTAATCGGGCTCAGACCCAAACAGAAGCAGTCAGCTGAAACTCCAACCTGGACGGCCGTCCCTGCTGTGGCTGCAGTTTCACCTTTTCAGTGTCCTTGACATTCACTTGGACAGAGAGCGACCGTCCCTGTAAACAGTCCGACGTGTCGGTCCCCTGCTGTGGACCAGTGGCCGGGGAGGAGGAGCAGTCTGGGAGCAGCAGACGGACAGGCGACACTCAGCCCTAAGAAAGCAGCTGCGGCCTCTGGGTGCCTTGTTCAGGGCTTCCCACCGGGCGGCTCGGGGAGGCTCTGGGCGGTGGAGCTGGTAAAGGTGGAAAGCCATGAAGACATGGCTGTCTTCGCACTGGAGAGAGCTCCTCCCACGGACTGGCCTGGAAAGGAAGAAGGGCAGACCTAGAGGAAAAATGCCTTTGCATTTGTTAAGAGACAGAGAGACCAATGCTAAAGAACACATGTTAACTTACGGTGACACATCAATATGTCAATAGTTACTAAAATTCCATTTAAATTTCTAGTTTCAAAACAATCTCTTTCCACAGGAAAGTCTAATAGGAAACTGAACCATTTCTGGGTGAAAGAGCCTGCTAGCTCATGAGCATTCTGAGGTGCTTGGCAAACGCTCTTGGTAGCACCTGCCATGCTTGGCCAGTGGGTCTCGGCACTGGTTCTGCATCAGAACTGCTTGGAGAGCTGACCAAGTCCCCTGTGCTCCCTGTGCTCTGAACCTGAGCTGATGACTGACAACCACACACAGGGTAGAGCGCTGGGCTGCTCTACGGAAGTTTGCACTTATCATCCAAAATAACATTGCATTGAGTGAAGACACACAGAGCTCTCTCTGCCTTGGGTCTGTTTTGTTTTAAAGACATTATCTCAGAAGCTGATGCTACAGCCACAGCACCCTGAATGCGTCCGATCTTGTCTGATCTCAGATGCCAAGCAGGGTTGGGCCTGGTTAATACTTGGATGGGAGAGTGGACCTTAGAATTTATGTATCAGCTGCAGCACCATTAAGAATTCAGTGACAAATGGATCATATCCCTCTGATGAAGTAGAATTTTTCTATTGAAAACAAGCCAAACACACAATGCTGTGTGGAAGAAAATGCTCCTATACCATGTTCCGTTCCCTCGTAACAACGTGAACCTAGTGACAGGGCTGTGTGCTCCACTGTCCGTCTCCAAGACGAGTCTGCAGAGCAGGCTCCCACCCTGCACATCTCTCGGGAGTCAGGTGTTCGAGCTTTAAGGGCCCCTGCATGGAGATCACCCAGCTGGGGGCTCCTGCTTGATAGGGTTAGTCGGCTTCTCTCAGGAGCTACGTAAAGAGATGGGTCCTGTTTTTACATGTTGATGAGACAAAGCATATGTAAATAACTAGTGAATCTGAGATAATTAGGGGTGTCTTGTAAAGGGCTGCACCATTTCTTTAAGTTTGTAATTATGTAAAAATTAAAAGGTATGTTCTGGCTGCTGTGGCTCAGTGGACTGAGTGCTGGCCTGTGAACCAAAAGGTTGCTGGTTCAATTCCCCGTCAGGGCACATGCCTGGATTGAGGGCCAGGTCACCAGTAGGGGACGCATGAGAGGCAACCACACATAGATGTTTTTCTCCCTCCCTCTCTCCCTCCCTTCCCCTCTCTCTAAAAATAAATAAATAAAATCTTAAAAAACTTAAAATTATCATTAAAAGGCAAAAATATAGAAAAGAAGGTATAAAGAACTTTCTTTAGAATGGACATGAAGCAATCTTCAAAATTTTAAGTTAAAATAGATGGGTGCACAAGAGTGCACACAGCACAGACCACTTGCCTGGCTTTGGCAGCAGGGGATCCAGGCCTCACTGAACAAGTCAGGGGTCACTGCCTCATCCACCACTTTTTGAACGAGTTTATATAAAGATAATTCAATTTATTCAGATCTTCTATTCGTTATTGAGTCAGTTTTGGCAATTGAGTCTTTCAAAGAATTTGTGTATTTTATCTAGGTTGTCCAAAAGTTGGCATGGAGTTATTTACAATATTCCCTTATTGTCCTTTTAACTTCTGTAATATCTTAGTCATGTCCCTTCACTATTATTTATGAATTAGGGGAGTTGGGGAAAGACTCCATCCAGCAAAGCTTGAATCCTGGTAACAGAACAGGGAACTCTTCAGAAAACTGTGTCACGCCCCATCAGATGTGGCAATATTTACTCAGCTTTGATACTATCCAGTGCCACAACAGTTTCTTTAAACAAGATAAAAATGAAAAAAACCACCAGCAGGCAAACCTCTGTATTCAACTACGGGAATTATCTCGCATTATTACGTGATGCACAGATCTCTGTGACTTTACATTTTTACCAATGGCACATGTGAACAGGGAAGAGATGTGCTGTGGTGCCACCGGGCCCGGCTGAAGCTGTGCCTTACCAACAGCTTTTCCTGTCTGCACGACATTCCGGCTGGTGGTGACCATGACGTTGCCAATTTTTTTGCCACGTTCACTGTTTTGAACAGAACTGAGTGAAAGAAAGAAGTGTTAAATACAATTTAAAGCAATTTCTCTCCCCTAAACACACCACTCTATAACCACCCCCAAATAGGGATTATTGAGAAAAGCAGCTAAATTGTTCAATATTTGTTGTGTAGCAATTCATCTGCTAACCTTTCAGCATGTGAACTTCAGGAAATACTAAAAGAACGTGCAGATGAACCCAAAAGTGCTAAGGACTTGATGCACGGTCACTGCCCTCCACCCAGCCCTGCCAGTCCGGATTTGCTGAAGTGACTTCGGCAGGAATGAAAACAGCAAATCCTGTTATTAGTTCACACCCTTCCTCACGCAACAGCAGTGTTTTTGCTTTGAAGCGTACACACTGCTGAGCCAGAGACTGTCATGCACATGTTTGGTTGCTATTTGAAGCTCAAGTCTATCAAGGGGAGAAAAACAATTCCCAATTAGCAAGGGAACACATGGCATGCATTCAGATGTAAGAATTTCCCTAGTATTTTCCTGAAATACTCACTGTGAGAATCTTAACTTCATGTCTGACACCGAGTACTGGCCTTGAAAAGGGTGGCTGTAAAACAGAGTTTGAGTTTACACTGTGAGCGTTTCACCAGTGCAGCCGAGAAGCACAGGGGTCACATGGGAGCGTCAGCAGACCCACAGGGCAGCCTGGCGGGGTGGCAGCACTCAGAACCTGTGTCCTCGGGGCTTCAATCACAGCTCTCCGCTGGCACTCGGGGGGAGCCTTCCTGAGCTTATTTCCTCCCTGGTGAACTAGGTGTTTTTCCTAGAGTGGGTAGGAGCTGTTTTAGCAATGCTGATTTATGCAGCCGGGGGTGGGGCCCAGGCATCAGCATTTTTTTAAAAGCTCCCATGGCAGTCAGGGTTAGAGTCAGTGACTTGGACCCTGGCATGGACTTCACCTTGATTCTGGCTGACTTATACATGTGTGCTGTTGGCCATACAAAGATTTGTAGACAGATCAGTGAAATCTGAACTTTTTTAGAAAAGCAACTCAAAATGCAGGTCTTCAAAACAGACAAAAGGCAAAAAGTATATATATAAAGTCAGACACCTTCACCCAAGTCACACTATAAAAGGATTGCATATACTCCCATGTTCTTATCACACCCTCAGGCGGCTCTCCGTCGATGTCTGACCCAGAAAGTGACCCTTGTGAAACCTACAGCAGGTCATTAAACATCAAAATGCTACTGATGGCTTTTCAAATGACAAATTTCTTTCTTGTCCACAGGAAGCATATTGATACCCTCCTTTCTTATCTTCTGGAGATTACTGAATCATTCTTGATATCCCTGGAAAAGCTGTGTTTGAAGGATGAAATGGACCTGCTCTTATTCAGGGCAGTGAGGATGGCCTTTCCTGATCTTGTGGAGAGAAAGAAAGGGTGCCACAGATCTCAGCTCTCACAAGTAGTTCGGGATATTTCCAAATTAGAGACCCTGATAACAGTCGAAGACTATCATTTCTTGTTTTGAATATGGGGAAAATACTGAAACTCTGCTGACTGTCATATCTGCATAGTTTCCCCACACATGTATTTCAGGTCCTTCTTCAGCTTTCTCTTCAGTCTAAATAATCTCAACTTTTTTACACACTTTAAAAAGTACTGTTTTACAACCTTCACAAACCTACTCCAGTTAAGCTTCTTACGGACTTGGAATAAAATCTGCAGAGCTGGTTCAGGTTAAAGGCACGGCGGCAGATGTCTGACTGGATAACGACCTCACCGAGTCACTGGGGCCAGAGTGGGAGAGACAGCACCCCTGCGCCATTCCATGGGCCATCCCTGCGGGCCTCACCCCACCCCGGTGCAGCCACAGTGATGCCGCTGGCAGACAAACTCCCATCTGTTTCCCTTCATCACCCTCCAGACTAGAGAGCCTGTGGTTAGCGAGGGGGAACACTGAACCTAAGCCCTTTCATTTAATACTATTAATATTTTTGCCTTTTAATTTTCTGTGTTTCACCACATTTAAATGGCAACACAAGTTTCTGGTATAGTTCAGTAGGAAGACTAAATTCACCAAAATTGGTGCAGAACCCAGTAATTTTTCTGATAGATGATATAAAGTTTCGCAGACCCACTCTCCCAAACCCTGCTCCACCAGCCCCCTGTTCTGTGTGGGGGCATCTCCTGTCCAGCAGGGCTGACACTGAGCCCCCGGGCAGCTAAGTTAACCCCAGCCTCCCAATGAGATGGCAGGTCAGGACCAAGTGGATTTGTGTCCAGTTCCTACCAAGAAGTAAATGTTTAAAATACAAGGGAAAACATTCAGTTTGTGCTTGTATCATAAAAAAACCAAACATTTTAACTTTTAATTTAGAAAAGACAAGGTCCCAGCCTGTGCACACTGTATCAATTGATCTCCGGAGGCTCTGCTCAGCTCCCTTCACACAAAGAGGGCATTATTTCAGGAATCCTCTCCACACCACGTTGAAATGTCTTTGGTGCTGCTGTCTCTGTGCAGTCAACACTCAATATTGTGACAGGAATTAAATTTTGTTGAATTTTAGATTCCGACGTGGAAGCTAGGCTTGACCACGTATCTAGGAGTTCAAACATCAACTTCAGTTTATCGTACTACATGTTTCCAGTTTAAGCAGGGCTTATTTCTGCCTTGTTGGACCATTTGCCAAAGTGCAGGCCTGGGGGAGGGAGAGAAGCCCGCTCTTCCCCCTGCACCCCCTGTCTGAACCTCCCCAAGGGCTGGGAGAAGCATCCGGGCTCCCAAAGCTGCTTCATGCTTTTTTGTGAAAACTGTTGTGAAACAGTTTTCAGCGGCTTCTCTGCATTTGTGAGACTTTTATCATCTACTTCAGGAGGTCCCTAAAGATATCCACAATGCCATCCAAGTTAGGGGAAGATTTCCTTTGTCTCGGGGTGTGGGAGTAAATGAGGCATTTCGGGTTCTAGCTGCCAGCCTTCTGAGAGTGTGCTTACTTCGGATTGATCTCGGCCAGGGCCGGATGCCTGTTGCTGTTCCAGACTCTGTAGTTGTGAGTGTTCTTCCACGCCATCACAAAGGTTGTCCCATAGTCTGCGAGCATCTTTTCATTATCTGTCAAGTAAATGTGTGAAAGGTGAGTGGGACTGTAGCCAGTCAGGGGTGTGGAGGTAAACAAACAAAAACAGTAAGGGAACGCCACCCCTTTCCCTGATTTTTTGGGAAGGTGGTCTACCAGCTGTCGGAAACTTGCATCTGACTCCAAACAGCCTGTTAAGAAGCTACGTGGCCTTTGGCAAGTCAGTTCAATCACTCAGATCTTCTCTGTCTGAGGGAGTAACAAGTGACTTTTCCCTAATGAAAGCAGACCTCTTACGCAACTCAGAACGTGACTGTGGTTACAGAACACGCGCCCCTCACCTAGTTGCAGCGTGGCGGCCAGCAGGGCGTGGATGTAGACCGCGAACTGGGCTCGGATCCACTCGTCCCCGCCCTCCCAGCCCGTGCCGTCCAAGAAGACGTCCTCCCGGTTCTCGGTCACGTGCCGCACCAGGTAGTCTGCGAACCTGAGGTCGGCCGTGGTGGGGCTGAGCAGCTTCCTGAGGTCAGGGTCGTGGATCTGCACGAGAGCCTCTTCCACCTAAGGGGCACGCAGGTACAAGTCAGAGTCTGGCATTCAGGCGGACATCCACGTCACACTGTAAAGAGTGCCTGCTGGGGAGTTGGAGTTGGAAATAAAAGATATGGATGACAATGGCATTCTCGAAAAGAGAGTCTAAGAAGGAGGATTTTATACTCAAGGATTTTTCTTTCTATATTTAAAAAGTACTCAGTTTCTAGTTTCAGAAAACATATGCATAAGTGTTTAATTTTGAATTATATAAAAGTAATTCATGTTTACTGTACATATTTTAGAAAACACAGAAATGTGCCATATTATTTTATCATACAACCAGAAACGAAGACAATTAAGGAAAATTCCTACAATTTTTTCCTTTCATTGACAGATACTCCAGAGTATTTTTTTTAGTAATATTTGAAATGCAAAGANGATGACAATGGCATTCTCGAAAAGAGAGTCTAAGAAGGAGGATTTTATACTCAAGGATTTTTCTTTCTATATTTAAAAAGTACTCAGTTTCTAGTTTCAGAAAACATATGCATAAGTGTTTAATTTTGAATTATATAAAAGTAATTCATGTTTACTGTACATATTTTAGAAAACACAGAAATGTACCATATTATTTTATCATACAACCAGAAACGAAGACAATTAAGGAGAATTCCTACAATTTTTTCCTTTCATTGACAGATACTCCAGAGTATTTTTTTAGTAATATTTGAAATGCAAAGAGAAGTATATGTAACTTACAGGTCAGTTTTGAAGCATAATAAAACAAACACCCATGAATCTGCCCACCAACCTCAGAAGTAGGCAGCGACCAATACTGTTGCAGCAACTCTGTGGTCCTCGCCTCTGCATCCTTCTGCCTTGGAGGGTCCACATATATTTTCCTTCCTCAAAATTGGGGTCATAATACCTAAAGCTTTGAACCCCTGATTTTTAATTTGTATGTTCTAAACATGTCCCCAGGGAGCAAGTTTTGGTACCTTCTAAAAAAGGATGACTTAAATTCCTTCCCCACCCTCTTTTAAAATGACTTCATCTGTAAAATTAAACAAATGATTTAAATTTCTTACATATTGATGATACAATGTTAAATATTTATCTCTGGCTCCTTGTTCTTGATACCAGAAGCCTATCCAACAGGCTAGGAGTAGAGCATTTACATTATCTGAACAATAAACACATTTTAATTCTGAGACTGTAGTGGGCCCAGCTGGCCCGGGTCAGAATCCTGGCTCACCCACTATACTGTCTGACCTCTCTGTCCCCTTGCCCCCGCAGGTACCAAACAGGGACAGCCACAATACTTATTGCACAGGTTGTCATGAGAATTATTAGACCAGTCAATATACCTATGGTGCCTAGAATGCCCGGCACAGGGAGCAATCCCTAGCCCTCTCAGTGCTGGTACTAAGCCCTCATAATTGCACTTCACAAAGAAAACAGGGACCAGCAGCGTCCCGGACACGCAACTCACACGGAAACCTACTTCCACAATGGCATCACTGAGGTGTTTCTGTTGTCGAAAAAGGATGTTAGTAGCTCCAGCAACAAATCCCCGAACGGTGACATCAGAGAGAAGGTGATGCTGCTGCAGAGCCATGTAAGGCAAGCACAGATAGCCCTACAGATCACAAGAGCAACAGAGAACGTTAGACGGGTGCTGGAACACCCCCTCTCTTCCAGCCTCTGCAGAGAGCTAATCGCAGGAAAACCGACTCCCGATTTTCTCCCACCTCTGCCCCATCCAGCATGCCGCGCATCTTGGGCTCACTACCGTAATGTGCCCAGGGACCCTCAGGCCGTGACCCTGTGAAGACCGATGGCTAACGCGCTGCCCTAGTCACCAACTTTGCCAAGGCAGTTTAGCCCAAACGTTGTCTCCTGGGATCACTTTATTCTCCATGCGACTTAAAAGCCTCCATGGCAACGAACAAACTGGACCTTTCCTTTTAGCAACTGAAATATTAAGCCCATTGAAAAAGAATGTCATTCAGTAGAAAGCTGTTAGTTCTTTCAGTAAAATTTTAAAACACACGCATCTGTGAGCCATCGCCAACGTACTCTTATGAGAATCGCAAGCATGATAAGCATGTTTTATTGCCCTCTTGTTAAAAATTATGCAAAAATATTTCAAGATGTTTGCTCCTAAATGTTTAAAGCAAAAATGACACTTGGCGGCAGTTGAGTATTTAATTAATTTCCCTTTGAATTGTGTTTGAAAATACCACTCCCCTGAAAATTACAGTTGAATTGCCAAGCCAGAGCAGGCAGTGAAGTGTAAAAAAAGCAGTGAGCTTCCTGAGAACAAAGGTGGTAACACTGGAAGGAACGTGGAGGATGTGGAGTTTCTGCCAAAAGATTCTAAACGGAGACAGATTTTCAACAGGTGGCACAATTTGTATATTGAGCCAGGAGGCCAGGCTTGCTGAACCCCAGAATTTGTTTTCAATCTCAAGTTCTATGACAGTGTTATTTATTTGTTTTCCTTCCTATCAGTTCTCTAAAACACTGAACTACTGTTATCCGGATGATGTCTTGTTTCTATCTCAAGGTAAGACTCTCTGAGGCAGGAGCTAGCCCTTTTGCTAATTCCTGTTCTTCACTGCAGTGAGGGTGCGCCTTGTACGGAACAGGTGGTTGATTAAATCCCTACTACCGGAGAGAAGGCTTCCCAAAGTTGGAATATGGTTCTAGTCACTTGGTTTCCTTCTTATTCTTGACAATGTCTACCTCTACTTGGTAACATGCTAACTAAAAGCAGCCAATAGAAAGCCACATCTATGCATCAGAGATACTCAGTACAGTGCTTCTCAACCCACGCCCTCTTGTGACCAACAGCTGAAACGACCCTTGCTCCTCCTCCAGAAGCAGAACAGCTGGCTCGGGGCTTAGGGTTCATGTTGTACTCTTCCTGTGATATATATTTTAAAACAATAGGCTCCCCTCTCCCAACTACCTGTTTCCAAACATAAATATTACAGTACCGAATGCACTTTCAAACAGAATACTCACCCCCCCAACTAGAACTGAGAATCCTTGATAAAGCTGCTCTCAGACATTGCCAGTTATTACAGAAGATTTGTACTGCAGAACAGCAATGAAAGAATTTAATTGTTCATAGTATTACCTTCATAATTTATACTGTAGGAAAAAAAAGTATTGTCAACAATGGAATCTTGGCTGAGTCTATAAAATCATGACAACTCTGAAAAATGTTTTTAAAAAGCAATAGTTCATTGCTTCTTGGCCTTTTACCTAAGCTCAAGTGTACAAATCAATAGTTCAACAATTTTTAAGGGTATAAAAAATACATTCCTTAAAAATAATTTATTCGCACTCTTTGATCCAGCATTCTACGTCTTGTAATTTATCCTACAGACACACATGCTTGTGTGTGAGATTTGCAAACAGGTATTGGTCACATCACTGTTTATTATGGCAAAAGACTGGAATCACAACTCTTCGTGAACAGGAAACTGACTAAACATTCATCTACACCGATGATATCCCTGTAGTAATAAGGAGTAATGATGTCCACCTCCGATGACCAGTGTGTAAAAAAGAGTAAGGAACGTAAAGGTAGGGACAGTGTGCCGCCACTGGTGCCCAAAGGGAGGGAAAATGACCATGCACTGATTCACGCACATGCCACCCCGGGAAGGGGACAGGAGGCGCTGAGGATGCTGGCTGCCACCGGAGAAGGCGGAGGGGCAGCAGGGGCTGACAGGATGATGGGGAGACTTAGGACAGATGCTTTGGGACCCTTTGACTGTTGAACCATGTAAAAATATTACACACAAAATTATTTAAAATAGTCCAAAATAGCTTAAAATTTTGACATCATTACTCAAAAAAAGAGAAAAAGATGATCCAATGAGCGTAAATCTCTTAACGGTCTTTAAAATACAGCTGCAGCAAGAATGTGGGTCCTTTCGCACACAGCAGCCTCTCTATCTAAGCCGACCCCACGCCCAGTTTTCCCCTTTTCTAAGGCACGTCAGCTTCCATGTTTGGAGCTGTGGTGTGTAATGGTAAAAAGAAAATCGAGAACATCTTTGCATGCCCGTGTTCATAGTAGCACTACTCAAACAGCCAAAGCCAAAGCAACCCTGATGTCTATTGAAGGATAAGTGGATAAAGAAACGTGGTATATGCAAACACTGGAATATGAAGAGTAAGACGAGTGTAAGCCTCTTCTCCGCCTGACGCTCCGACTCACATGGTACCTCCCACAGAGTGGGCCGCCCCGGGGCAGACAAATGCACAAGGGAAGGCCAGCGGGAAGTCCAGAATCAGAGTCTCTTCCTCGACCACACGCAAAAGTTCCCTCCAGGTAGGTAACCAAAATATGAAAGTCAAAATTATAAAGACAATTTAGGAGATTGTTTTTCTTAGGTAAAACCCCAAAGTATTAACCATAAAACAAAGAACTGATAAACAGGAAAGGTGTCTAGAATATATGAAGCCCCAAAATTAGTGACAACAAGGGAGACAATCCGGAGTTTTGAACAAATACTACATACAGGGAATCCAAATGGTTAACCAGAGTAGGAAAAGATGTGCTCAATCTCAGCTGTGGTTACTGAAAAGATGCAAACTCAGAGCTGCAAGACACCATCGGATTCTCATTAAGTGGTCTGACAACACCCAGTGCTGGTGAGACGGTGGAGTAGTAAGAACTCCTGCACATGGCTGTAGGAATGAACTTGTCACAGCCATGTCAGAAAGCCTGAAGGTCAGGAGCCTTGCCCTACCCTGCATGTTCTTCCAGACGCTTCCTCAGTCAGCTCTCAGGAGGAGCATCTTTTAGAATCTGCTATCGCATTTGCACAGTAAGCCTAATCTCTAAAACTGACAGGAAAGGCACCACCCTATGGCAATTCCAAATACCCGAGAGCAGCCTGGACCAGACCTAACGGTTTTATTAGGGAAAAATCTGTTTCCATTTATTCCTAGGCTGAGTCAGGAGACCAGTCAATTTACTACTCTCTGCAAAACTCACTATCCTACTTCAGCAGCATTCTCTGGGCACCCAAGCTTCTCTGTGGCTATTTCTGAAATTACTTTTTGAGATGTTTCACTAACCTAATTCCTTTTGTACAGCCTTTTAAGATTTTCACGAGAAAGGGAGTCTGAGGACAATTTACATTGAAGAATATTTCATATTCCAAAGTTACTGATATTAAAGAATCAGCATTTGTATTTAAAACGTGATTCAGCAGCAAATTGGACTGTAATCCGTACACAACAAACCATAAAAACAAAATGAAAAGGGCTTTGTTTACCATAAGGATGGAGGTGAGCCCACCACACACTCGGTGCTGGGATGATGCGCACAACTGGATCACTCCGTAAACAAGGTTTATGGGCGGCACACAAAAGGTACATTTACAATGCTCTGCCTAATTCAGCAACCTCACAGAGAAACACAAAGTACCTCCCCGGTTCCGCTCCCTCTTGAGAGCTCCGCAATGATGGAAATGAGAGTTGGGTGCGTGAAGCAGCAAAACAAGGGTTCTGAAAAGGACAGGGAGTCAGGGCACCTACATGTGAGTCCAGAAAACCCACAGTTCGTGGCTGCTGACCAAACCCAGTCCTTTGAGAGCCCTGTGTTTCCTCCCCAGGCCCCTGTATCCCAGTTTTTTAGAAACTGCAGCAGTTCAACTGGGAAACCAATCAAGATGATTTCAGAGTCCGCCAAGGGGCCACAAGATGAACAAAGATAGGATTCTCTGTTGACTATCCAGCAGTGCTGACTCGGGGCAAGTCCCTGTAAGTTGGGTAAACCCAGAAAGGATTTATGGCTGAGTGTGGCAGAGGAAGACGCACACGTTCAAGTCTATACTGCGCATGTCCTTCTGCGGTCATTACTGGGAAGGTGTGTCTGTCTTTGCCCGGTAGATGGCAAGATCACGGAGGCAAGGATTTAGAACTTGGTATGTTGCCGGGCACACAGGGCAGCAGCGAACGCTTGTCAGCTAAGGAAGGAAATGGTGTGTCTTTTTTCTGCTCCATTTTGGAAAATAATTCAAGAATGGCAATGAAGTAGTTTATTATGAACAGAAGGAAAAACCCCAAAAAGCCCAAATGGCAATTCCAGAATCTGAATGTATTACTGACATTAAGACATGACATCTTGGGGACTTCCGCCAAGATGGAGGCATAGGTGGAAACACNGGAGGGGATTGAAGAGGGGGAATAGAACAACTGTAATGGTATAATCAATAAAATATATTAAAAAAAAAGACATGACATCTTGGGAAATAAGATCTTGAATCAAAGATTGAATTTGATTTACTATCAAACTTTACTTTAAAAGTAAAATATTTAGCAGAGTTGCGCAGCGGAAGCGTGCTGGGCCCATAAAAGTAAAATATTTAACTTACCTTAAAAATGACTAATAAATAAAAATTGCAAATACATTTTGAATGGTTTTTCATAAAAAGATAAAAAAGAATAGATTATGGGCAAGTTACCAGAACACAGTATTATAACTACGAGCTGTAGTTACTAATATTTAACTTAGTCACTTCAGCAGTTTTTCCTTATGAAATCGCAACTTTTGGAATTGCAGTATTTGAGATATATATATATATCTCCAGAGTTTCTCAATTCATCTTTTTTTCAAAGAGAAACCTGAATGACTAAAAACACACCCAGTCCAGTGATGGCTGACCTCATATTGCCTAAGTTTCCAAATTCTTTCCCATCAAAATCACTTGAATGTCTTCCTGATAGTCTTACACTCCGGTCAGATGCCACAGCCATACACATTTGGTTCGTAGTTCCATTTTCAAGGAAGACCTTCAGATCTGAAAATGTGCCCACACTAACAGTAAACTCTGAAAGGGTTCTGTCAGATCTGTAAGGACATCAGGCTTTACCTTTGTGAAGATGGCCAGCGGCATGCCATACTGGTCCTCCTCCAAACCGGAAATGAGCCCCGGCACCAGGACCGCCTGGCCCGTGTTTGCCTGCGGCTGCACAGTAATCGGAGGGCTGTCCGAGGGCGCCGCCTCCTTTGGAAATGAGTTTGTCTGCTCCGACCCGACCTGCTCCCTTTCTTTCAAGGCGTGGTCCTCTAAGACACTAGGGTCCAAGGTCTCCCAGTCACTCTCTGAAGACTCTGGAGATGGCCGAGAAGGAGGTCTCAAATACTGATGGCTGTCACGGAGCTCCTGCCCTTGGCTGCCGTCTTCTACAGGGAATAAAGGCTCTTTGGTCACGATGGCAGCATCTCCCCTGTGGTTTCCTGTCACGATTTTCTTGACAGCATCCGAGTTGGTATTTGAAATGTTAGAGGCAGACACGGGAACAAAATCATCTGCAGGGTTGTTTTCCTGAAGGCCAGCATCTTCTGATGTACTCTTTCGGGGTCGGTACTGCGAACAGTCACTGAGACCGTGTTCGATCATGCCTGCAACGTAGAAGAGTGGAGACTGGCTTGCTTTATCACGAGGTGGGAGAAAGTAAGAGTGGTACATTCTGTTCTAAATCGCAGGGCTCTCCTATAAATTTTTGCAAAAGCTATGCTTGCATATATTCCAATGAAAAATAATGAAAGTATCACACAAAACAAAAAAAACCTATTGCCAAAATGGAGATGTCATATTAAAACAGAAACATTAATCCTAATGAGCTTATCTTTGAACACTCTTATAATCAAGTCCCAGCACCAGTGAAACAAAAGCAGGCGTGCACACTGCCCTGCCTTACCTGGGAAGAGGGACAGCACTGTCATGAGGGCTCCCACCAATTTGTTCACTGGAGAAATATAAAAGAGAACCTGGAATGGTGTCAATGAAGATCTAATTAGAAAATCTGAGTCCACAAGCATACTTTAGAAAAAGGGGCCGGGAAAGAAGAGGGGAAAACTCTTCTTTCCAGAAAAAGAACAGCTAATAAGGATAGAACTACTGATGGAATTAGAAAATCACCAAGCACCCATCTTAACTCAGGTGAAAATCACCAGTGGACACTAAAACGATGATGAAGATTGCTGGGCAGCGGGATGTTCACACAGATTCAAATTTACCATCCTCTAGACGACCTGTTAACTGCACAGGGTAAACCAAGTACCTTAATGTGAACAAGTCTGGCAACCACCACTTCATCAAATGATTAAACTCACAACATCAACAACAACAGAACAGTTGTGGGCCTCTTGATGTGACACCCTCAGGGCATACCACCCCCTTGGTCTCCAGATTAAAAAAAAACAACCACTTTATAGGACATTATTATGACATATGAGGACATTTAAAAGTGAATTTCAATATTAAGTATCATTTATTATATTAACGTTAAAATTCTTGAATGTGAAAATGGTATTTTGGTTATGTAGGCATATACCTCTTATTCTTTTTTTAAAAAATATATTTTATTTATTTATTTTCAGAGAGAGGGGAAGGGAAGGAGAGAGGGAGAGAAATATCAATGTGTGGTTGCCTCTCATGTGTCCCCCATCGGGAACTGGCCTGCAACCCAGGCATGTGCTCTGACTGGGAATCGAATCGTGATCCTTTGCTGCACAGGCCCGTGCTCAATCCACTGAACTACACCAGCCTGGGCTTACCTCTTATTTTAAAGAAATATATCCTAAAGTATTCAGGGATAAAGTACCTGATTTCTACCAACTACTTTAAAGTTATTATGATTGGGGGGAAACGAACATACGTAAAGCAGAAGTGGGCAAGTGTTAACCGGTAGATATAGAAGAAAGGTGTAAAAATGCTCACCACTATATTCTATCAACTTTTCTGTAGGTCTGGTAGTTTTCAGAATAAAAACTCAGATAAAAATCAATCTGAAACAGGATTCAATTAGATACTGCACTAAAACTAAAACTTGTAATAATTAAATTAGTTGGAAAAACCCCCCAAATTTGCATAGGTGAGTTTTTTCTTTTTTAAACAATTAAATCATTCAGTGACACTAAAGTGCTATTTCACAAAGCACAGCGCCCATAACTGTGTTCTCCTTACACACTGGTCTTGTTTAAGGGGTAGCTTGCAAGTAAGAAACCAAATGCTGCATTAAAGGATGTCCTTATTTTATTAAACCAATATAGAGAGTGTGCCTGTGATCTGCCACACTGGATAATGTTTACTTGATCATAAACGCCACTGCATCGAACTAGGCTAGGTATTCTTTTGCAAAACATTTGTTTTAGATAGGTATATCCATGTATGTTCTAGGCTGCAAAGTATGTTTTATAATGGGTTGCAATAAAAAAGTGTGAAACCTAAAACTTGACAACAAAAAACTAAACAACCTGATTGAAAAATAGGCAGAAGGTCTGAACAGACACTTCTCCAGTAAATGGCCAACAAGCACATGAGCAGGCGCTCAGTCGTACCAATCACTAGGGAAATGCAAATCAAAGCCAGGAGAGACTGCCTCACCCAGCAGGATGGTTACCAGCACAAACCGGGAAATAACAAGTGTCCGTGAAGATGTGGAAAAACTGGAATTTCTGCTCTGTTGGTAAGATGGTGCGCTGTCATGGAGAACAGCACGGTGGTTCCTCGGACTTAAAACGGAGCTGCCGTGCGATCCGGCAACACTCCTGCCGGACATATACTCTGGAGAACTGAAGGCAGAGCTGCATGCCTTTGAGTGGCCCCCAGAAAAGGTGGCGTGCATCTATACTTCTAGGACAGTGACAAGGATACAGATGCCGCTCACCAGTTTGATAAGAAAAAAAAGCTAATTTGTACTTTATCATTAGTTTGAATTTTATATAGTGTTTAAGAAATGTCAATAAATGTTAAATATCATTGCCTTCAAATCTCACCTTTTTCTCAAGAAGAATTAATTTAAACAGAATTAAGACCTGAACAAAAAAAGAAATACTGTATTACAATATGCAAGCCTATTATTTATTTGCCTCCCCCCTCCTCAAATATACCATGTATCATTTAATCAATGATATTTGTTATACTGCTTTAAGAACACATTGGAAATTATGAACTTGTACTAAGAAATTAAGTATTATCTGTCTCTTCTATAACATGTCGGAATCACTTCCAACTGTAACAAATTGTGCTTTTTGGAAGGAGTTGTGCCATTTCTGCTTGAAATACTACAAGGTCCGTAAAGGGTGGGAACTATTCATTTATTTCCAAATGTGTTCAGAGCATTCACATAGCAGACACTCAATAACTGCTCATTAAATGAATGGCTGATGTGTGCATGCCTCAGTCAGTATAAACTTTAGTACAAAAGATAGGAAGGAGCAAGGATACATATTGTACTGGAAAATGTTTCACTCTTCAGGCAACAAATAAAATATTCTGCAAGATTAAAACAGGTTTCTCCCCCTCTAATTTCATGACATCTGACATTACAAAGACAACTACAAAGGTAGTCTATCCTGCATCACCATAAACGGACCGCACTTGTATGTTTAGGAAGTTCTCCCATCCGAGCTCTACCAGCACTTTCAGTTCTGCGTCATTATGACAGACGTCTTGGAAGAGGTAAAAGGCGGTGGTAGCACAGTGTGCATCCGACCACGCAGCACACGGAGCCTGCCCAGTTCAATGAGCACAACTTTAGTACATCATAAGTTATGTAAGGTATCATACCTTGTGTCGAAAATGAAGCACAAGATCTCGAGGAGACAGACCTACAATATTAACAAAAAAGCTAATCTGTAACTACAACCTACTATTTTTGTAAAAAAAAAAAAAGCTTTTTCTCCTCAAAGGCAGATTTTTTAAAAAGCAGTAACATGAAAATATTAAAATATTATGTAGTGTTTGATTAATGTACCCAGTACTCAGGATGTATCAGATCATTATTAATGGTCAAGCACAGTAGGACAATGAGGAAAATGTCCTAATTCTGGATTGCCCAATCCAGGGGCCACTGCACCCTTGAAATGTGACTTTTACTTCATTTTTATTAATCCTAATCTAAATGTCCACCGTCACATGCCACTAGTGGCCACTGCCACGAATACTGCAGCTGTAATGCGTTCTCCCCATTCTACAGACAGCTTACACATCACACCAGGTGAGAAATGACAGAGCTGACGCGACAGTGGGAGTCAACCCTTTAAACATGGCTTCTGGGCGCTACACTCCACAGGCTACTTTTTCCGAACCACAGTCCTTTCTGATCCTTTGCTACAGGACAAGAGAAAATAATTTAGAGAAAAATGTTCTCAGAATAGGAGTTTTGTAACCAGCTTGCCTTAGACACAGGACTGCAGCAGGGAACTACCTGTTTGGCCACTTCATGCTGAAATAGGAACTGACTAGACATAAATCATTACATGATTAAAACTTTTCTTTTAATCATGAAAAGGAATTTACTGAGTACCTCGGACATTGAAGGGTATTGTGGGCTGTCAAATAGCATAAATTAAACAAAACCCCCAACTTGACAAGTTTTTAAACAGAAAAGAGCTAAGCCGGTCTCTCTCTCGCCCTGCCTGTTATGACAGGGAATGGGCCCAGTCTGCCTTGATGTAAGGAAAAGAAAAAACTTTCACTGTTATTCTGAAAAATTTGCCTTATACAATAATAGTTCCAAATATTGGTACAAGAATGCTATAACCTTTGTCAACGTGACTAGGGGCTAAGAAGATATTTAAGGAAGCAGGAGCAGCAGCAAACGCTGAAGAATTTAAACCCCACACTGAAATGTAACTCTGATCATGAAGTTTCACACATGGCTAACTCGGCGTGCCAAACGAGAAGGCAGGCACTTCTTCTGACTAGTAGGAAGGCTACTTACCAAGATACACCTGGGAGCCTTCCGGCGCCGTCCCTCCCAAGGAGCTGTTCATGTGCTCATAGAGTTCCTGTAAAACACAGATTCAGTGCTACATGCTACTGTATTCTTGACACTGAATTAGAAATAGGACGACCAGGAACAAATGGGTCCTTTAACAGAGGCCGTTTGTTTCTCCAGGCCCTACATTTAGACACAATCAAGGTCTCTCTGAAAAGCTGCTGGCCCAGGCACTCCATCCATCTTTTCCTCTACATTTTAGACGCTGATTCAGACCCAGGGTGGGCGGGACTCCCGGGGTAAATCCCCGCCGCTTCCTCACTAAACACCAGCTGTCCTTCTCTCGCTAGAACCCAGCAGAGACCCAGGCTCTCTACATTCACAGCAGCCTGCCATGCCAGTGAGCCGGGCAGGCCCGATGCGGAGGTGTACTGAGCAGTGGGTGACCAAGATGAGTGGATCTGGGGAAGCAAGGCCATAGCCAATGGGCCATTACCTTTCATTAATAGAAACATTTATGCTAGTTACCATCGTTTGCATTATTTCCCAATAAAAGACAGTTGGGTTAAATGTACGAACTGCACATGTGGGGCAGATCCCTGCCGTTTCAATGTTATTTTCAAAGGTGATGTCTTTCTTCAGGTCATCAGTGGTTACGATATTACTGACGAGATTTACTTGACACATGAATCTGTCTTCAGCCAAACACACCTATAGAGGGGTATACAGTTACCTTTAGAATGGAAATTTGGGAAAAATCCTTCTCTTCAAAATAGGCATGTGTGATGAGCTGAAGTTTTGCTTGAAGTAAGCCATAGAGAGGCTTAAAGAAAAAAGAAAATCGACATTAGTTTGATAATAGTGAAACACAAACACCCCCCTGCCTTTTAACTGAAAGGGAACAGGAAGAGTTAGTGACGCTCAACTTTAGTGTCCTCTTACTCCCCACCCAGAGCTGCTGAGCCACTGGGCTTGCTCGCTGTTGGCGTGGAGTGTGGGCGTCCTCCATCACTCGGCAGCCACACTGGGCACTTTCTTTTCCTGCTCCTGCCTGCGTGCCGATGTGTACACGGGTACATGAAAAGTCAGACCGTCTTACAGAGTTATTTTTGGATTTAAATAACCAGGGGAAAGCACTTCGTTGAAGATCTGCCACACGGAAAGCACTTATATGTTAGCTATTATGATCGTAATTCAAAACATCATCTAAGTCCATACACTATTCTGCTGACTTGTGGAGACATTTAATCATCCTTACAGCAGCCAGTTCTTATATCTAGGGGAGCAAGACTGCCTTTCCCTTGTCCGTCCTCTCTGGAGGCTCACAACAAGTCTGTGCCCTCTATTATACAATTTTTTAATATACTTGAACAAAGTTATTTGGTAGTTCTTAATTTCCCTATTTAAGACCCTCTTTTACCATTTCCATCCTCTTATTCTTAATGTTCTTTTCTAGATGTTTTCTGGTTTTTATGTCCCTTTTAGGATGCAGAGACCAATGCTGTATTTATATCCTAATCAGTTAAAATAGGTAAAACCGGAACAGTTTTTCCTCAGTACGCCTGTTTCCTGTTACTGTATCATCACTCCCCTCTCAGTACAACATCTCAGTGTATTTCAGTGCTCAGACCACAGTGCACTGCGAGCCCCGCCCCTCTTTGTGTGAGCTGGCTCTCCCCACCCCACGCCCGTTTACAGACAGATACGGCTGGGCTTTCACCCCAATCTTACCCTTTGTGGTTATATGTCTCCAAGAGACATCTTTTTCTCTCTGAAATATATCTTTATTTATAAAGTGAGAACAGTAAATACTTGTATCTCACAGTTGCCATAGGATAAAAATGACAATTATATCTAAAAAGCGGTACAGAATTAACATCTGACATACAGGCACTTGATCAATGGCATTTATTGTTACTATAATTGTTCTTCAAAGGAGATTACTCAGTAAGCTTTTCAGCATGTTGCATTTGCTGTAATACCTAACACTCCTGTGCTTTCTTTTCCTTGGACATCTGGCCCAATGTAAAAAAGGAATTCATTGTATATTCTTCCAGTCGCCCCTCTGCACATGGGTCAGATTAGCATCTACCAATTTTCTGATAGCAGGGTCTTTTATAATCATTCCTTTTTCTAGGAGACTGCTCTTGCCCTATGCTTAAATTTACTGTCTTGGAAGAAATATCCTGATCCACAAAACCTTATTATCAAGGCCCACAGTATTAAATTGTTATTAGAGATTTTCTTTGCTTTATTTTTAAACTTAGTAATAAAAACCAAAATAAATTCTCTCTTGCAAAACTCAGCTTACATTAAGCAAATTCTGCTTAAATTGTCTGTGTATATAGAAAATTGGACAACTGCAGAGGAAATAATTACACAAAATCTATACACATCTGGTAAGTGGGCTATTAAAATATCCTCAATTTTGGTTTAGGTTAATTGCAGAAATACCTGTATTCGGTAATTACTGAATAGTAATAAACATGATAGAGATCTGGGCTGTTCCCCACAAAGGAGTTTGGGGTGCTATATATTACATGTAGGATTAGGTATTCGGTGTTATTATCCTATTAATAATAAAAGTGGAACCTCACAAATGATTTAATGAAGACAGCTATAAAAAATAAGAAGTGTTAAAAATTCTTTTTAAAAATAAAATTGAGCCTTGGCTGATGTAGCTCAGTGGATTGAGCGTGGGCCTGCGAACCAAACAACAGCGGTTCGATTCCCAGTCAGGGCACATGCCTGGGTTGCAGGCCAGTTCCCAGCAGGAGACGCACAAGAGGCAACCAAACATTGATATTTCTTTCCCTCTCTCCTTCTCTTCCCCTCTAAAGATAAATAAACCTTAAAAAAATAAAAAAAAATAAAATTGAAATGATGATACACTTGCATCTGATCACCCTGTACACAGCAGAAACAATTTAAAGCATTGTTATAGTGCAACTGATCATGCCGCTCCCCTTCCTCAAATTTTTACAGTTTTTAAAGAGCAAGTTAAGGCTACAATTTTTTCATTATAAAGCAGCCATGTACTCCTCGTTCATCAATAAAATCCAAGTTTAATTATAATACTTTGAATTTTGGTGAAATATTATTTATTCAAAGTCTTGAGAACAAAACAGACATGGCTAAATGAAATATGCCCACTCCCTCACTTGGTCAAGGGTCAGCCTCCTTCCTCACCCAGCTGGGCCACTATGGGACCTCCTTCTGGTCTGTTCTTGGGGGGGGGGGGGCGGCAAGTAAGAGGGGAACCCCTGCAAGACCAGCAGGAGGGGGAGCTGCGAGAGCGCAGAGACGGAGCTGCTGATGAGTTTTTAATACATCGCTCTCTTCCTATGTCTCTTCTTATTCTAACAGTGCCCAATCCTCACATAATCATCTGTCGTGAAAGTTTAGCAAACACAAACAGCGAGTGATCTGACCCCTTACCAGCTTGCTGAGCACACAGACACTTTTCTGCACGGTCTCTCTGGTGACATCTGCTTGCCGTACTTTCAAAGCCTAGCACAGAGAGCCATTATTAGAAACAATTCATCAAAATTCTAAAAAAATCATTATTTTTAACATAAAGTTAGATAACATAACAATGAGACAGAAAACACTGCTTGCATTTGGTTAATTAAATTCAAGAAGTATTTACTGAGAATCTCAGAAAAGATTTAGTGAGTCGGCATCAGCTAGCCAGGGCCCCATGTGCTGGAACCTGGGTTAGCACAGTGAGGGGTGACCTCTGTCATCAGGGGTGTACGGTCTGACAGAGAATGCTTGACATGGGGGCTGCCACACTCAACTGTCATTGGTTTTGGTTGTAAAATGGGCCGCCCTTTCAGGGGCCATCGCTTCTGGTCCAAAGGAGGTGGTTGAAGAGGTGACAAAAGCAGCCCGTGTCTCCAGAGATGGAGAACTGTCCCCAGTTTTGTTAAGGCAGCTGATCCGTGCTGCCTGGAGTCTGTTCTTGCTGACTCATGTTGTAGCAGCAGTTCTCCAACAGTAGAAAATGAGCCTTGAGTAGGCCGACCTCAGATGAGGATGGGAGGGATGTCTTCCCTCTCCAGTACTGCCTGAAGTCTCCTCGGACTTGGGTCTGACCTGAGGACCAGGGGGCCTCGGTGTCTTCAACTAACTCTCAACTAGTGGTGGACCTGGCTGGTGTAGCTCAGTGGATTGAGCCTGGGCCTGCGAACCAGAGAATCATGGTTCGATTCCCAGTCAAGACACATGCCTGGGCTGCAGGCCAGTTCTCAGCAGGGGACACACGAGAGGCAACCATACATTGATATTTCTCTCCCTCTCTTCTTCCCTCCCCCTCTAAAGATAAATAAATAAAATCCTTAAAAAAAGAAAGAATAATGTTGAATAAGTTTTAAAAAAAATAAGTCAAGAGAGGAGCCTTTCCTCACCCTCCTTCCTACCTCTCCACCTCGTCTGGGTTCATTCACCAGGTCCTGCCTTGTTCCAAGGGGATTAGCCTTTCTCTTAGGCTCTGAGCCCCTCTGAGATCTGGCTTATCTCTCTGGTTATCAGATGAGGCCAGAAAAACCTGGAGAAAAAGGCAACTTCACCACACCCTGGAGTGGTCAGACCCAGGGGTGAGGGAGACGGGCAGTATGAAACGCCAGTGAAAGGCTATGCAGTGTGTGAGAATGGCTCTGGATGCCCGGCTTTGTGGAATTAACTTTGCTAGTGCTTACACAGCCTGTAGGGGACAGACGTGGTAAAAGGAACAGCTTTCCGAGAAAGGCCAGTAGTAGCTCAAGTCATCGCATATGAAAGCACCTAAGGGTAACAGTGTATGAAGAAGTCAAAGGCACAAAGCTACCACAAAGAGTATTCCCACAGCAAAACAAAACAAACAAGCAAATAAACAAACAGTGCTGCTCAGAAGCAGAACATAAAAGGGGAAGGTACCTGCCTTGGTTTATCTGAAATCATCATTTAGATCTATTACCCTAAGTCAGGCATTAAGCTGGCAGGTTGTTTAAGAATGATCAAAATCTCAGTTACAGATAATTAAGACAATTTGAAAGTAGTGGGAAGCTCCTATCAGTACTTTCTACTACTTCTCAAATGCTGTTTAAAACGACAAAAAACATCTATCACCACTCCATTTCTCTGTTATACACCAGACACTAGAAAAAGGAAATTCAAGAACACCATGAGATTTAAATGCAGTATTTTGAAGACAAATAAATAAGTTTGGTATCACTATCTGAAAACAATGTACAAAATATTACATAGTCATAATCACCAATATCAATTTATAAAAACATTTGTATAAATAAATTCTTACTGTTGGGCAAATAGCTGCAAACTGTTCGCAAACATTTAAAACAATATCACAGGTTCCACATTAAAAAAAAGACTATGTACTTTCCCCACATTTACATTTTAAGTGGTCAACACCTAAGAAAGAATTTTCAAGGGTTTTTTTGTGGTTCATCAAAATCACCCTACCTTGGCTTCAATTTGCCGATAGCAAGAGATACCATATACGGTGGCCCCATTTCCATTTCTGGGTGGCAAGTGAAAAAACACAGTATCTAAGAGATACAGAGAAAAAAGTAAATACTAAAGTGAATTACCCTGGTTAATGAAGAATGACATTTTTAGTTATTATAATGCAGCCATTAAAGACTAGAACATAACAAGGAATCCAGGCTGCACTCACATCACAACCACTCCTTCCTTCGACTTCCTGCCCCGGCCTTACAGTACGCACCCACCACAAAAGCACAAAAGGCTGAACTGTAACAGGTCAAGTTGAGACTACGGTCACTTACCTCAGAAATACTTTATTAGTACAGGATTCTTCCCGATGTGAAGAAAATAGAGAATCAAAATGCCAAAAGCAACACATGAATCATGAACAGATCCAAGAAATTCTTGGACGACTGGGGTGATGTGAACAGGGACTGGGTATCAGGTAGTATTATGGAATTACTGCCAAATCTCTTGGCTGTGATAAAGATATTGAAAGCTCTCCTGGGGATGATCTTACTCTTTGGAGGGGTGTGCTGAAGTAGTAAGGGAAGAGTCATGCTGACTTTCAAATGGTATAGGCAAAGCCGTACACAAACACAAAGAATACTATGGAATATTTGCTATATCATTCTTTCAACTTTTCTGTTTGTTTAAAAGTATTCATAATAAAAACAATTAGAACAAGAGCATTTGAGAGGTTCAAATACTATTTTTAAATTTATTAACCTGCATAGTATCATTTGATTCATTTCATGGAAAGTTATTAAATATCAGGAAAGCAGGCACTCTAGCGAAGTTCAACCTAATGTTTTGGCAGAGCCTCTAACACCTTTAAGCTGGTCAATGCACTCATCCTCAGGGCAGTAGGAGGCTCCGCACCAACCTCACAGCAGTGCTTTCTCTGAGGGTGTTAGCACGGTCAGCTGGCACACAAACTTTAGGTGGAGCACTGTGATAGCAATGGCCCCGGGGTGGAGGGCAATGCCAGCTGTCTCCAGGAGGGTGCAGCAGTCCTACCCTTGCTGCTGCACAGGCGAAGCCCCAATCAGTCTGCAGCTGGCGCAGGTGAGCCCTTCAGTTTGCCTCTGGGAGGCGTCTGCAGTATAAATGCAGGTAGTGCTACCGGCAGCAAACATCCTGGTCTGGCTATTGGATTCCTTTGGCCAGGCCCCAGTAAGAGTGGCTAAGATCCACCAACCATTACCAATGGAAGTCTGGCACTCTGTGGATATCCTCCAAACAGGCACTTAAATATTTGATCAACAGTCACAATGAACCAAAGGCCTCTCATTCACAAAGTACTTAGAATCAAAGATGTCCTGTCAAATTAAAAAACAACCCATACTGATCGCTCCATGGCCTGTGTACATACCTTCCTGGTAGTTGTGGGCGCCATCCGGTAAGGCAAGGAAGGGCAAGTACTTCCACTCTTCAGGTACAGTGTGACTGTCGTGTCCCTCTCCTGCCATCAGGGGTGGGTAAGAGAACTCCACCTGAAATGGTGAGAACGTTAGCCATGAGATGGTTGATCAAAGGGAGAGTTTTATCGCAAAAGGAAAAAATTCTTTTAAACCCTGAAGGACAGTAGTAAGGGGAAGCTGCGCTTGTGGATGTCAGCTGCCGCTATTGGCAAACCTATGGGACAGAAGGAGGAAAAAAAAGAAAAGGAGTGAGCCCTGGCTGGTGTAGCTCAGTGGATTGAGCGCGGGCCTGAGAACTAGAGGATCGTGGTTCGATTCCCAGTCAGGGCACATGCCTGGGTTGCAGGCTGGTTCCCTGCAGGCCAACTCCCAGCAGGGGATGCACAAAAGGCAACCATACATTGATGTTTCTTTCCCTCTCCTTCCCATCTAAAGATAAATAAATAAATAAATCTTTAAAAAAAAAAAAAAAAGAAAAGGAGTGAAAGGAAAGATGTGTATACCTTTCCCCCTGGCTGATTTAAGAGGGGGCTAAATTTTAATGGGCATATGAGAGTAGTGGGAAGTGGAGGTAGCGCCTGGATTGGAGATTCACATTTGAGAGTTGTCATCAGATAGGTGGTCCCTGGAGCCCCAGAGCCCCGAGGACATCTGGCACCCTGTTGAACTGAGCGGAAGCGGTCCAACAAAGGAGCCAGAGAGAGTGAGCCGAGATCTAGGTTTGCTTCCCATCAACTGGCTCCCTCGTTCCTAATATTTGGAGCTTAGAGTTTATAGTGTAGAGGGTGGTTGGGGGGCATTAAGTAACATTTCAGGTTACTATTATTTTTCAAGACTGAGAACTGATCGATGAAAGTTTAATGAAGTCTCTCCAACACTGTGTCTTGTGGAAAGAACACAGTTTTCCATATACTCCCCACTTTCTGGCATCCCAAAAGTTTCTTAGCATTTTCTCTCTGCTTCTAATTGGTTATTTCAACGAAATCTTTGGAGAGGAAGGCAGCACAAAGTACTATTTAGCTACTTTAAAATTTACAGTTCAGTACTTATTCATATGGAAAGATATTAACAGCATGTTGTTACATAGAAAAGCAGGTCATAAAACTTGATTACAGCATAATTGTTTTTGGAAAAAAGTTTCATATATTCATAAAAATATCTGAAGCACTCTCTCCCTCCTGGGTGCACATTGATGCCTTTCCTCCCCCCCCCTCTTTTCTCCACAGGCACACATCTCCTAAGCTCTAAGGGACCCCAGGAAACTTGCAAGCAGGGAAGCAATGGGCAGTGGCAGCTCACCCCTCCCCTGAACCTGCCCCCAAGGCCCCTTTCTCTGACTCTCCAGGGAGCCAAAGCAGCCCCACCTAGGCCCTTCCGTTGCTTCTTCTACCATAAGTTATTCCTTGTTTTACTGTTCCCAGCTCTAATAAACATGCTCTCAAAATCAAAAAACAAAACAAAATTGGAAGGATATTCCTCAAGGTGTTAAGAGCAGATTACGCTGTTGGGATAGTACAGAGATGAGTTCTAGTTCTTTCACGACTCTACTTTTTCAGGAAGTACAGTCTGGTAAAACCAGTTTATTTAAGAATTAAAACTTCTAGCTATGTATACAAAACTACAAACAGGAAAAAACTGGAACAGTGGTCCAAAATCAAGTAATAGCCCTTGCCAGGTAGCTCAGTTGGTTAGAGAGTTATCTTGATGCATCCAAGTTGCAGGTTTGGTCCCATGTCAGGGCACATACAAGAATCGACCAATGAATGCATAAATAAAGTGGAACAACAAGTTGGTGTCTCTCTGTCTCTCCTCCTTCCTCTCCTGCTCTAAAAAGCAATTAAAAAGCAATAAAATAATTCCCACATTTTATAATATCACTTTGGAAAATAACTATTCCCTATTAACTGGAGTGTTTTTAAAAGTTCCAATCTATGAAAGAACCAAAAAGTTTCATTGCTCTACAATTTGATTATATTATTTTGCCAAGAAATACACTAATCTGATAAATACAGTCCATATATTTACTGCCACAAAGCAAATAAGGAACAAACAAAACTCTGGAACACAGGGTCCGTAACTATCACAGAGAAGGTTCCCATCAATTATCTCGCGTCAAAGAATCCAACTGCAGCTGAGTTTTTTTAAAAAGAAGAGTCCCTTCCTAAATGCTAAATTTTAAAAAAATTCAGGAAAAGAGCCCTGGCTGGTGTAGCTCAGTGGATTGAGTGCGGGCTTGTGAACCACACGATGGCGGTTCGATTCCCAGTCAGGGCACATGCCTGGGTTGTAGGCCAGTTCTCAGCAGGGGACTCACGAGAGGCAACCATACATTGATATTTCTCTCCTTCTCTCCTTCCCTTCCTCTCTAAAGATAAATCAATAAAATCTTTTTAAAAAATTCAGGAAAAGGGCTGGAATGGATAAATATCTCGGAACCACTTTAGATGTCATGGCAGTACTTTCACTCACTTAGAACGTTCTAAATGTTAAGTGCATCTGTCAGCTAGAATTATCACCACTATAAACTAACATGTTATCTACACAAGAATTCCCCCTGCAAATTACCCCAATAAAAATGCGAAAAAACTGACCAAGTAAGTGATAAAGTTATTACATGTTCACTTTAATTTAAATGAAGGAATTTTTCATCAAAATACCTCTGAAGGCCTCAAAGGTGCAACCTGTGTAGGGAACAAGATGATGGGACATCTATCTGCACACCTAGTCTGGGGTCTTCAACACAGCCTCACCAGAAAAAGGTTTTAGCTTGGTGGTCCACAGGGATTAACCTGACTCCTTTATCATGGCATCACTATAGAGCAGCTTCATAACAGAAGAGTCCAGGAAGAATGCGCCTGTTCCCTTATGCAAAGTTATCATGCTTAACCCTGCAGACTGCTGTTAAGGAGTTCCTTTAAACAGAGGTTTTACTTCAGCTCCCGTGAATCTAAAAATGGCAAATTACAACCAAGTATGGGAATTTTTGCTATGAATAATCTCAGTGAACGGAAAGAACTAGTGATCAACACCATCCACAGCATTTGGAATACTCGGAAGACCAGTCTAACAGAGCACCCTCCCGCAATCTAAAACGATCTGAAGTCAGACTCACCTCAATGACCTGTGCACCTAGAAGGAAAGTGTTAAAATGGAGAATACAGATGCTCCGACTGGTGTGGTTTAGTTGGCTGGGCCTCAGCCTGCAGAGCAAAAGGTCATTGGTTTGATTCTGGACAGAGCAAATGCCTGGGTTTAGGTTCAGTCCTCGGTCTGGGAGTGAATGAGCGGCAACGCACTGATTTTCTCCCTCCTTTCCCCACTCTCTAAAAATAAATAAAATCTTTTTTTAAAAAATGGAGAATAAGGCCCTGGCTCATGTGGCTCAGTGGATTGAGCATAGGCCTAGGAACTAAAGGTTTGCTGGTTTGATTCCCACTCAGGGCACATGCCTGGGTTGCGGGCCAGGTGCTCAGTGGAGGAGTGTGTGAGAAACAAACCCACATTAATGTGTCTTTCTCTCTTTCTCCCTTCACCTCTCTCCAAAAATAAATAAATAAAATCTTTTTTAAAAATGGAGAATAAGGTAGTTGATGAATACACCCGGAGGGAAATCTTACATAATTAGATCTTCTGAAACACCTGATATACTGATTTTGTCTCTGCATTAATTTTAGCAAGAATCCTGCTAGGTTTAACTAGAAACCCCCTTTATGTTGATGTAGTAAATTTGCATGCAACGATATCCCCCCCACCTTCACTATAAATTCCCACTTTTCCTCGTTGTATTCAGAATTGAGCCCAGCTCCATACTGAGGTCTCTTCTTCCCTAACCCAATAGCTTTTCTGAATGAAATCTGGTTTTACTGCTTTAACTATTGTCCAACTCTGGTTTTTCTGATACTACCAAACTGGCTGTAACTATGCCTAAGTCACTTAGCCTTTTGGGGCTTCATTTTACTCATCTGTAAATTTAAGAGAGACAGAGTAGATGGTCCCTAAGGATCCCTGCCAGGTCACAAATCCTCAGGAAGAAACAAGGTACAGAAAAATGAAGCAACTGGACTTGCTAGAGGCCTGGGAGCTGTGAGGCCAGCCATCATCCCGGTCTCCTGATTCCCAGCATTGTGTTTATTTCACAAAACCAGTGACCTTTATAAACCTGATGCTGAAACCAAAAACCAGACAAATCCAGAGAAATGCCAGGGTGCTCCTTCAGCGCAAAGTGCCTCTTTCATCTTATAGTCTGTTGTCCAGTTTTCTTTAATCTCTGAGCAGCATTACATTTTGTTTTCTAAAATAAATAAAATTTTCCTCTCTGGAAATAAAAATTATATTACTTTTGCCACTAAAAATATAAAATACAGTAATTAACCGTGACTTTAGTTGACAGCAAAAATTACAAGATTTTATTTGATCTCCTACCAACAGTTCCTTCTTTTTTGTATGCAAAACAATCGGGTTCAAAAGGGGGTGCCCACTTCTTACTTTACCCTAAAAGACTCCTAAAAGCCACATGGCTCCTCAGAGTGAACACCCAGGGTGCCAGGGCGATTCTAGGTCTGACTCCCAGGCTGTTTTGCAGTGTGACCTCAGCAAGATCGTTTTACTTCCTCCAGGCTTCGGTTACTTCACCCATATCCAAAGGAAGTTATAAGGTGACAATTAAGATCAAAGATGTGAAGTTTTAAAGTATTATAAATTTAATGACAAACACTTTGTTTGCACGCCATGATACAAATTCAAATATCTATTCTGTTACCTCCAAATATACAGCCACATTCAAAAGCCTTAGAGTTTACAGTGGCCTGGAATTTTTTAAATACCACACTGAATAATGCCACTTCCTCCTTGGTATCCACCAGTGCCATTTCTACCTGGGGGACAAGGAATAGCACGCACAACCATCTTCTCACTTCCTTCGTTCCTATTCCCTTGCCATCCTCTAACGAACCAGAATTTTGCCCGTAAAAGTCTTTTTAAATGTTCCACTCCTATGAAATACCAGAAATGAAATGCTACCTTACCTCGTGGTAGCAATCAGTATTTTCAACATTGGAAACATTTCATTTCCTGTTCACTAGCCCATTATGACATCACGGCTGGAATCCCAGTGTGGGTGCTCCTTAAATAATTCTGTTTCTATTTTCTTCCCTTGCCTTCGGTACACAGACTGCGAATGCGCCCCATTCCCTTCGCCGTTTCGGTGAAGAAGCTGAAACATGACTTTGTACTTGCACATTTCTTTGCTCAATAAATACACTCTCTCTTACCGCAGCTGAGCTGGAGAGGTCCATCTGTCACCAAAAGGCAAGATCTGGACGAGACCAAACATGCAATGGGAAGGGGCGGGGGAGCGGACCGATTCAAGGGCTTCCAAAGATAAACAAAGGAAGTTGATTTTCCCACTGAGGCGCACGTGCTTCCCCCAACCTCAGGCATCGGAGTGGAAGCCCACCGAGCTCGGTACCTTAAAAACGCTGAATTTCTCTAAAGGTTTCAGTTCCAGGTGGGCACCCAGAGAGTCGATGGAGACAGAAGGACGGGGGAAGATTCGATTCTTTCCTCCCACTCCACCGAAGAACCTACGCACCTACCGACCCCAACAACCGACATAGAGCTCCTCCTCTGCTAAATGCAGTTTTCAGGGTAAAGAAGGGGGTGTGGGAGAGGCTGCAGGTGGAGGCGCACGAGAGAGGGGCCGAATTCGGAGGCGAAGGGCCGAAGGCGCTGTGGGGACAGAGCGGAGGGGATCGGGCGCTGCCGGAGACAGGACCCCCTGACTACTGACCCGGGTCGGGATCGGGCCTTTTCCTCACCTGGCAGCCCTTCTTGTGATGAAAACCGACCACCACGATGTGCAATACGGGCCCCCGCGGGGCGCCCTGGCAGCCCCGCCCGACCTTATCCATGGGCAGCCGCGGGCCCGCACCACCACGTCGTCAACCGCCAAGGGCGGCGGGCCCGGCGACCCGGCGGTCCCCGGGAGGACGGCGATCGGCGGACTTCAGGTGTCAACCAGGGCGCCGCATGAGAGCCGCGCGGGGGGCCTGGAGGAGGCCGAAGCTCCTACAGCTCCGCCCCGCCCCCCGGACCGCAGCAGCGCTCTGCTCAGCTGCGTCGGCTGCTTCCGGGCTGTCACCTGACGCGACCGCCGCTTGGGAGGCGGGGCGGGGCCGCGGCTTCAGAGACCCGACGGGGCGGGGCCTTAAGGGGCGGGATGCTGCCCTATGGGCGGGGCACGGGGCGGGGCCGGGCTGGGACTTCCTGCACACCTGTCCCCGGCTGTCCTGTCTACCTGCTTCCTCCTTCTACTCCCTCTCTTTTTCCTAAAAATCTCCGACCCTTCCCTCTTCTTTCAACAGCTTATCTTCTTTTCAAACGTCTTTTCTGTATCCAATTCTTTCACTTCCTTTCCTTGGACTCTAGCCTAGGGTCTCTAGGCCCTTCACTCTTAAATATTGGATGACAAGGAGGCACAATGGTGCGACTCTGCCGGTGTCTTCGGTATTTAAATGCTTCTCCAGCGTTTCTCTTTGGCTTCGTTCCATGTCTTTATTTTTCTTTTTATTTAATTACTGTCTATAGGAATTTGGAAGCGGCTTAAGGACCAAAGCAGAATATCCTTGACAATAAAGGAAATTTACAGAGAGACGTATAAAATTATTATTTTAGTCCTATTATTTAAAAAAATTTTCCTTTCTATCTTTTAGGTTTAGTACTCCGGATCAAAATATATGGGATCTGTTGTCACCAGAGTTTTTAATTTCCTTGCTGTTGTACTTCAGCATTTTCTTAAAGCATTGACTCTCATCCTGTGTCGATTTAAAGTGAATAATGGAAATACTAACAGATTTAACAAGTCTTATCCAGGGCCATTTGGTGGTAAACAAAAGATAGGAGCCTGCGTCAAATAGAATTTGAGACCTGTGCAATAATTGCCTGTGAAGTTTACCATTATGGTTACACATCCCTTAGTTTAAACAACTTTAGCAGTTGATATTTTCTACTCTTGGCTTTGACATTTAAGGACCTGCACTCTAAGTATAGTGGCGAAAAACAGTAGGCTTCCTATGATCAAGTTTAGTTGCTATGATTCAGTAGAACTGGTTTAATGCTAATAAAAATACTGGTAATTTTTTCAAAATGTTGCTATCATTTCTTTTCTATGTTGCAAAATTCTTGGAGTTGGCTCAATACTGTGTGAAACTATATTATTCCTTGTATGCAGAATATGTTACTGTTTTCTTTGATCTGACTTGATATTCTTCACAATTGGAATAGCTAAAATTAAAGTCTAATTGATTATCTTTTTTAAAAGATGCAAGTGTAGGGCATTTGAGAACTCTGTATCTACAGGGAAAGCCAATTAATTCAGTAATGGCTTCATAAAAATCTGGTTACTTTGAATCCCAGGGCTTCAAACTAAGATTAAATAACTTGTTCACAGCTATTGCATTGCTTAAATGTTTAAAGAGTATATCATTTAAAATATGCTGTAAACAAAAAATAATATATGATATAAACAAGAAAGCTATGTTATGGAGAGACTTGGGAGAGAAAGTAAGCAAGGGAATTTCCAGAATTTTTTCCATCTCTAAATATGTGGAGTGGCCCATTTAACAATTTAGAATAACAACTTTTACATTAATTTTTATGAGTTGTAATAATACAATAAATTCATTAGCAAGATGTCTATAAGGAAAATACGTATTGAGCAGAAAAAAACAAATTTAACCTCTTATGAAGTGTTGGAAGAAGATTATCAAGATTGGAAATAACAATTTGAAAATAATGGAATACTTACTGCACATTATTTTGATTGTATTTTTATGATATTTATTTCCAGGGAATAAGTGAGAAATGCTTTTCTGAACACGTTGAAGAGCCTCTTCTAGTTACAGATATCTTATGATGGATATAAATTCTGTTTTATGACTGCTCTGTAAAAGATAAAAGGAGAAGAACCTTGGAGACATAGAATGAACTCTCACCCTGACCAATGTGGCTCATTCGGCTGGGCATCTTTCCAGGGAGAGAAAGGTTGCTGGTTCGACTCCAGTCAGAGTGTGTTCGAGAAGCAACCAATCAATGTTTCCCTCTCTCTCTCTTCCTTCCCCCTTCTCTAAAAATAAATAAATAAAGCCTGAAAAAAAATGAACTCTCCATCTGGAATTGGCCTGTTATTTCTTTTGTATCTTGTCTCGGGAAACAACAGGACAAAATAAAACTCCTCTCTTTCTGCAACCTCCATTAACTTTACTGTGAAAATGAATTTATCTCCTTTTTTCAGATTACAGTGATTCTCCCTTATCTGCAGGGGATAGTTCTAAGACCCCCAGTGGATGCCTGAAACCTTGGGTGGTATTGATCCCTATGGATACTATGAGGTTTTCTTCTTATTTAGTTGAGAACTTTCACTTTTTCACTTAAAGGAAGCATTTTTGTGGCTTTGTTTTGGCATATCCAAATTGCAAGCATCTCTACTCTTGCATTTTGGGGCCATTATTAAGTAAAAAGAAGGGTTATGTGAACACTGTGATACCACAATGGTCAAGCTGATTGCCAAGAGGGCTGCTAAATGACTAAGGAGTGGGGAGCATGTACAGCCTGGAGATGCTGGCAAAAGGGATGAATCACTTCCCGAGCAAATGAGAGGGATGACAGGAGATTTTGTTACTTTACTCAGGGCAGCATGTAATTTATAAGTTATGAGTTGTTTATTTCTGGAATTTCCCATTTCATATTATCAGACCATGGTTGACAAGAATAACAAACCACGGAAAGCAAACCTACAGATAAGCAAGCACAACTGTATAAGGATACTTTATTCTCCATTTATAGCATTGAAAACTGCTAAATTTTAAGTTTATTACTATAGTGGAAAACAAAGTATTAACTTTTGTAAAGCCTATTTTTATGAATTTTAAACTCTATCAAGTAGCAACAGTGACTTGAATTTGGTCTCTCCTCTCATGGTATGGTCAAAATAAAACAATAATAGAAATGGAAAAGAAAAGGGCTCCACAGGCAAATTTGGCATTACTTTGTCTTTAGAATTTTATGGAGATCTAGGAGGATATTGATGAGTAGGACTGAAATAATGAGAATGAATTTAAAGAACATTCACTAGACCATGAAGTAAACCTGGAACTGTGTGTAGTAAAAAAGTAAAAAATAAATTCCTGCCTTAAAGTGTCTTATGTCTAGCTATAAAAATAAGATGAATAAGGCTAGCAATGCTAGCTTTGTAGCACACACTCTAAACCAAGCATCATGTTTAGTACTCAGAAACGAAGATAAATAAGCAGTAATAGCTCACATTTAATAGGCACAAATGTGCTAGTTCTGTACTAAGCACTTTGGATGGATTATCTCAGTCTTCACAGCAATTACAGGTGGACACTATTAATCTCATTTTCTCCCCAATGGGTAAATTGAGACTTACAAAGTTAAATAACTTGCCCAAAGCCAAGTAATTAAAAGGAATAAGGAATAGCGGTGGAGATAAGACTTAAACCAGCCCTGGCTGGTGTAGCTCAGTGGATTGAGTGCGGGCCTGCGAACCAGACGATTGTGGTCCAATTCCCAGTCAGGGCACATGCCTGGGTTGCAGACCAGTTCCCAAGAGGGGCCAGTACCCAGCAGGGGATGCATGAGGAGCAAGCATACATTGATATTTCTCTTCCTCCCTCCTTCCCCTCCCCTCTAAAGATAAATAAAATATGTTTAAGTGATTTTTAAAAAGATTTTATTTATTTATTTTTAGAGGGGAAGGGAAGAAGGAGAGAAATATCAACGTATGGTTGCCTCTCATGAGTCCCCTGCTGGGAACTGGCCTGCAACCCAGGCATGTACCCTGACTGGGAATCGAACCACGATTGTGTGGTTCACAGGCCCACGCTCAATCCACTGAGCTACACCAGCCAGGGCTAAAACATTTTTTAAAAAAAGATTTAAACCAAAATAATTTAATTGCAGAACCATTGGATTTTATCACCATACTACTTCCCAAATTCTTGTCTTTGAAGAACTCACAGTTTTTTTGTGGGCATGGTAGCCTCTTGGAAAGATAATTATGAGATAATACATTGAGAACATTCTGAGAGCTATTAACGTTCTTGCAGGGTGAGAGCCCAGCAGGTCTGCAAGCCTCACGGAGATAGTCACATCTGAGCAGGGCCTTGAAGGATGAACAGGACTTCTCAGAACTTGGGGTCAGAGCATCCTAAGTGCAATAAAGTAAAATCACTAAGAACTGGAGTTATTAAGGGAAACAACTGGGAATGGAAGGGTTTTATGCCAAACTTGGAGGAGGCATGTAAGATTTAAAGTGCAGCGGAAGATGTTTGGAGTCAGACACATGCCAATTGCACATGGTATTCGCTCAACTTCTGTCCCTTTTCTGCCTCTTAGTCATGTCACCTCTTATTCATCCTCCATGAGGGTGAGTTGACTCCTGTCAATTCCTCTGAAACTTCCCAAGCTATCTCTGGGGCCAGTGGGCAAAGTATTTAACCTTTCTGAGTATGAGGAACTTCATCCTAACACCTGTCTCAAAGGCATCATAAAGATTAATAAGTGTATTTGTAAGTTTCCTGGCATATCGTGAGTGCTTAATACTCATGAAATGCAAAAAAAAAAAAAAAAAAAAAAGCCACAAGGAGGGTGAATCCCGCAGGGCTTCGAACTCAATGTCCCATCTGTAGGGGCTTCCGAACCTCCTCACTGACATTGCCCTTAAATCTTACCTACTTCTCTAGAAATCTTGAAGCTAATAGAAGCTTTTTAGTCTATACGTTAAATTTCATATGCTCATATATTCATTAGTTGTCTTTCTTCCTCCTACATCCTTAACCTCCTAGAGGGCAGAAGACCTTATACTTCTGTTCTGTACAATGTTTTATGCTCAGCAAAATGCCAAATAGTGTCCAACTAATACATATTCGTTCAATGAATAAATGATGGGTGCTTTGCAACGACTTGTTGTATAAATGAATAATGTTCTTGTTTAGAGTCTAGCTTTAAGTTCCTAGGATATAAATATAAAATACACTAAGGCAGAAATTTCTTTGCTTTCTATTCAAAACAGAAGTGCAAAAGCATTAAGGTTTCCGAAGCGTGATGAGATTAACACAGAGTGACATCTGGTAGTTGCCAGTTAGACAGTGTGTTTAAAAATAATGAAATAGACTTAGAGTCTTAAAAATAGACTCCTCGATATAACAAGGTCGAGAACAATGGGTTAAATACAAGAGAAAAATAAAAAGAAACCATTTAAATTTCCAGTCTCGAAAAGTTTACAAAAATTGCTCGTTGTGGGTTTCCTTAATGAACCCTCAATGAATCTATTCAGAAGGTAAGATATTTTTAATGTTTCTCGGGAACTTCAAAGGGAGCGTGGATAACAGTGGAGAACGCAGATTGGTCGGTGGACAGAAATATGTCCCGTGTCCCACTGCCTGCGAATGAAGAGACTCCGCGAGATCTAGGAGGACCGGCGTGATCGCAAGCTCGGCCTTAGATTAGTCGAGCCTGGCCAGGTCGCGGCGCGGGGGGGAAAAATCGGAAGCGCGCTCATTCAAACTCGCCGTCCCGACGTCGCGGGACACAGACCACTTCCGGTGGCGCCATGGCGGCTAACGCTACCACTAACCCGTCTCAGCTGCTGCCTCTCGGTAATGCTTGTCCTGTGGGAAACTGGGGTGAGGAGGTGAAGCTGGGGCTTGGGGACCCAGGGGCTGTGGGCTGAGGCAACCCTGGCCGAGCGTTAGGAAAAAGTATGGGACCAACTACCTTTTCCCTCGGCCGCTTGTCTCTAAGGCTCCGAGTCTCTGTGGCCCCAGGCCCCCACGGCTCCCCGGCGTGGTAGAGGTCCTTTAGGTAGGGACTTGGTGACTCCCCGAACCAAACCGTCCCCGGAAAAGGTCCACGCTTGGTGAATGCGTCGCCAGCCTTCTTTGTTGCGAGCAGTCTTATTCTTCAGTTTGGCGTTTAAGCTCCCAGGGTAGACACCTCCGTCCCATAGCTGGCCGGTTGTTGAGACAAGCACAGGGTCGGGAATGAGCCTTCAGAGAGGATTCTGGAAACGAGGTTTCTTTGTCATTCATTGATTCAACAAGCAGTTATCGAGCATCTGGGTACCACCTGGCTGGGCACGATTCGACAACTTTCAATCGCGGCCTTTGCCTTCAAATAGCACACAAACCAGGGGGGTGGGTAGGACACTAGATAAATAAACATCATACCAAATAGCGCCAGGCCTGCTCTAGAGGAGTGTTAGCTGCGGAGTACAGAGGATAGACTTCTTAGGGTGACAAGGAGGACTCTGGTGAAGACGGGCCTCCCCCTAATATATATAGATTCGGTTAGTCAATAGGGCTGTGACTTAAGTTTTTTCCTTCATTTGACAAACTTTAAAAAAAATATTTTTCAATGACAAACTCATTTTGAATACTTAGTAGGCTCTGTCTATTGGGGATACAGTGATAAGCAGAAACAACCAGTCTCTGCTCTCCTGGAGCTGAAAGTCGGGGGTGGGGGCAGTTGCCAGTTAGACAATGTGTTTAAAAATAATGAAATAGACTTAGAGTCTTAAAAATAGACTCCTCGTTATAACTCCTCATGTGTTAATTGTACAATCTAATATAAAACCACAACCATGACAAACTGCTACAAAGGAGAAGTGAGGAAATACGTTTCTGTTAATATAGTGATTGAACAGAGATGTGTAGTATAAAATCTAGTTTTTGGATGAATACTTTTCCTGGTTTATCTTTCACCGTATGCAAGTAATACATGCTAGTAGGCACACAAATACTTGTTGAAGTAATGAATTGGTAAAATAATCGTTTCCTTCTTCCTTTTAAAAAATACGTAGAGCTTGTGGACAAGTGTATAGGATCAAGAATTCACATCGTGATGAAGAGTGATAAGGAAATTGTTGGCACGCTTCTCGGATTTGATGACTTTGTCAGTATCCTTTTAACATAACAGTGGTAGGGTTTTTTCTGCAGTATTTAAGAACAGAAGTAACTACAGAAGGTCTACTAACTGATAATTATAATAAAAATCAATGCGATTTGATTATTGATTATTCTAATCATTTGATTATTTTATTTGATTGTTCTCAGGGAAGTTGTGATACTATTCTAAGTAACTTAACGAAGATAAAGTTCCTACCAGTCATAAGCTTTTTGAGTTTGAGCTACTGTGTTAAATGTTGCAACTGAAATTGAACAAAGGCAGAAAGCCAGAGTAAATTCAATCTGATGTATTTATTTCCTTAACACCATACTTCAGACATGGTCCTGGAAGATGTCACCGAGTTGTGAGTAGTGTTAAAGATTAAAGAATTGGCGGGGGTGGGAGGAGGGAAGGCCCTCTTTTTTTTAAAAATTTAAGGCAATTTTATACTGTTGAGTCAGTAAAACAATGTATGAGAAAACACTGCCTGTTGGAATTGCCGTAAAGATAGAAATTTTATTTTTTGAGACTGTGCTAGTAAAATTGGATCTGAGGGTTATTACCTTAATGCATTATTACTGGATTGCTAGGAAATTAGTAGAGACAAAGCTTTAAGGTAAAAGATGCTAAAAACGGGGCTCAGGTCAAGTCAAGGAATTGACCTTAAGTGCATTTAGTGCTCTTAAGTAATTTCTGTAATTTATGTGTAAGATAGAATGTGAAGGATGGCTCATTTACACTAATTATAAAGATTGCAACCAGCATCTCTGCTTTCAGAACAGAATTGATGCAGACTGGCTTAATGAATAGGAATCAGTAGTAAGAGTAAAGTGAGGATAGTGAACATTTTATTTCATATTTGATTTCCTTGGCACATTTCAGCTTCTTTTATGAAGATCAGCCCTAGGGGACATGGTTCTTAGGCCAGTCAGTCCACTCTGTCGCCTTTAGGGAAGAATGTATATCACCCAGTGAATAACCTGCATCTCTGAAAACTTGCTGTGATTGGCCTCGTGTTCATTATATACAATAATAACCTTTTCGGGGATGAAAATGTTGGCTGTGATTATCTCTGTTTACCTCTACTCTTTTGTTTTTTACCTATTCATTTAGTGAAATCACACCAGAAGGCAGAAGGATCACTAAATTAGACCAGATTTTGCTAAATGGAAACAATATAACAATGGTAAGACAGCCAAGCTGTTGTATGTCAGGTGTTAGACCATTTTGTTTTGCTGGGGAAGGGATTATGGAACTCACTTGCTTGACTCAGTGCTCATAGCCGGTGGTGTTTTAGATGGGAAAGGGATGATTTGGCGGTCAGGGCCGAGCTGTTGATCATGACATTGGGCCAGGAGATAAGTTTGCTTGTGCTCCTTAATCTTTTACTTTCCTGTGGATGATTGTTGAGACACTGAGTATTACCTGATGGTGTTTGGCATAGAGAGGGTGTCATGAAGAAGGGGGGGAGGGGGCGTGCGGCAGGGGCGGAGAGGCCTGAGCAGCTTTGGTCCTTGAGGAGCTCTCAGTGGGTGTTTTTAGATGGTGTTGAGGTGGTGCTATTAAACTTTTTCTCCTTTGCAGCTGGTTCCTGGAGGGGAAGGACCTGAAGTATGAATGGATTCCTTGACTGTTGCTAGCTAGATTCTGTGTCATCTTGTAATGGCAACAAAATAGAATTTTTTTAAAGCCTTTCAATGTCTGGATTCTGTGAAGCTAAGTTTCCCGTTAAAGGGGAATGCTTCGAGGAGGCATTATAAATGCCATTTTTGTAAGTTAATCATGTTTATCTTGGAAGAAAAAGAACAGTTTGTTCTTTGAAGGCTACGATAGAGGTATTTTTGGTTAGATGTCATTTTATTTATTCCGCTGCAGTAGCCATTGGAACAGAGCCTGTCGTTACGCTGTCCCTTGCTCTCTTTTGTTCCTCATTTACACAGTTACTACTTGGTTCTCAAAAATTGTTCGAAACAAAATGAGGGACTTTGATTTTTGAGCAGATGCATTTAAAAAATGAAATGATTTAATTCAATTCAAACTGATGCTTTGAAATTAAGATTTTTTTCTATTGAACTCAAGTTTCATTAACTCCTGTTAAAAATGAGCAAAAACACACAGGTAATATATACCTGTAGAAATGCAGATAAATTAAAAGGAAAACATTTGTTACGCTTTGCTGTCTGTCCTCTTAGACTCTCTCAGCATACATTTTATACTTACAAAAATGTTTTGACCCTGGTTACACTGTTTTGTAGCCTCCATTTAGGATTTTTAAAAAATTTAAATGGTGAGCATCTTTCCATGCCATATTTCAGCAACATTAATGTGTGCACAGTATTTCGTTGAATGGGTTTATGGTAATTTATTTAGCCTGCTCTTATTATGGGCCACAATACTCTAGCTAAACCTTTATACAGTTTGATTTTTCTCAGAAGAAACTCAGAAATGTGTAGGGTCAAAGGGTGTATGTCATCGTGTTGCCTGCAACAAGCTTGTCAGCTGTTTTCCACAGTACCCTTTACATGCTTCACACCATTGGCTGTGTTCTCGCCTCTCTTTGACATTGTGAAAGGCAAAACCTGGTATGTTTGATGTTTTCTTCATTTATTTTATATTTTGTGAATTACTGCTGTGAGACTTTTGCCATTGAGATGCTTGTCTTGTTTCTTACTAATTCGTAACAATTCTTAATAGGTTACTCTTAGTCATCTATTTTGCGGGTTAAATTCCCCAGTTTGTAATAGACTGCCTGTTAGTGGTACATTTTTTGACATAAATAAAAAATATTTTTCTGTAGTTATGTTGGTCTTGTCCTTTATGGTTTTTGACTACAGCACACATGGATCAGGGGGAACTTCTTTGTGCTAATACTGTGGTTTTTTGTACTTTATATTTTTTTGGTTTCATTTAAGTCTTGACCCTATCTTCAGTGTTAGTGTTTCCACTTGAAAGAAAGACCCAACTTTATTTTCTAAAAGCACTTATACTCATGGTATGTTTTGATTTTCACAGTATAACTCCTCCGACCACGGCTGATGCCCAGTGGCCTAGGGTTTGACCAGTGGCTTGCCACCTTCCCACAGGCTTTGCAGCTGGTTGTCCGAGCCACTGCTTCCGAGCTGGGTGGGGGGACCGCTTTCCCGCCTGCTGTGCCTTTCCTTTTGGAGGGAGGTGAAAGGATGTCGCACCATCCTCTTACCACCCTTTTACTCTCTATTGTCCACTGTGGTCACGCTCAGCTGTTACTGTTTTCCTCCCAGGAGTTCCTTGCTTTGGGGAGCCCGTGCTCCCAGTCTCAGAGGAGCCTCACCTTGCAGGGAGGCCTGTGCTCATCCAATCTGTGGCCAGAGGGCTGATTTGAATTCTGGGTTCAGTAACAGAACTTCCTTGCCTGCGGATAAACTGTTTCTTAACCTAGTCTTTTTTAAAAAATATTTTATTTATTTACTTTTAGAGAGGGGAAGCGAGGGAGAAAGAGGAGAGAAACATCAGTGTGTGGTTGCCTCTCCAGCGCCCACTACTGGGGACCTGGCCCACAACCTAGGCATGTGCCCTGACTGGGAATTGAACCAGTGACCCTTTGGTTCGCAGTCTGGTGCTCAGTCCACTGAGCCACACCAGCAGTGCTTAACCTAGTCTTTAACAGTGAAAAAGATGAGGGTATGACCCTCCCATTGTCTTATATTGAAATTCATTTAAAGTTGGTACTATTCTAAATAAGGGTTTCTTAACCTTGCCACTATTGACACTTGGGTCTGGATGATTCTTAGCCCTGTGAGTGTTGCAGGGTGTTTGGCAGTGACCCTGGCTTCTGCCCACTGGTGCCGGCAGCGGTAGCATCCTTCTTGTCTTCCCTGCCTGCTCACATTGGTTGGTATTGGAGAGTGACTTCGCAGGGGACTGTGTTCTGGTTCCCCACAGTTTTAATGGTGACACCTAGTGGGCAAAAAGAACAAAAACAACAGGACTCTTAAGGGAGGCAGGCTTCTTTCCATTCCTGGTGGTGGTTTTCTTGTGGAGTAAGATTGAGCAGTGTAATAATGCACTGGGCCTCTCCCCTGTCCCTTTGTTCACCCTGCCCAGGACACATGGAGTGACTTACCTGATTTGAGTACAGGAGGAGGGAAAGTGGGCATGTTTGTCTTGACTCCTTTTTCCTCTTGGGATTGAGTTGCCTTTAGGGAGCATGTGTTATGCCCTGCTTTTGGCTGTAACTTTTATGGGGGTCTGCATCAAGACAGGAAGAAGTCTGGGGTGGTCCGTCATGCCTGTGGTTTTGTGGGTTCATCAGAGTTATTTGGGAGTTCCATACTAAGAAGTGAACTTTAGCCCATAGAGCAAGCTACGTCATCTAGTGCCTGTCAGTAATAAAATTGATAATATAAGACATGTTTGGCCCTGGCTGGTGTAGCTCAGTGGATTGAGCGCGGGCCTGCGAACCAGAGGATCGTGGTTCAATTCCCAGTCAGGGCACATGCCTGGGTTGCAGGCTGGTTCCCTGCTGGCCAACTCCCAGCAGGGGACACACGAAAGGCAACCATACATTGATGTTTCTCTCCTCTCCTTCCCCTCTAAAGATAAATAAATAAATAAAATCTTAAAAAAAAAGAAGTCTGAATAAATATATTTTTTAAAAAAAGACATGTTTGGAACCCTGTTACTGTTTTGCCTTTTTTCTCACTTGGTTCAGAACTCAGTCGTGGAAGAGGGGTGCTGGTTCTGGGTCCCCTCCAAGACTCTCATAGCCCTCAAGTCTGATATAACAACATCCTTTCTCTCCCAGGCTGCCCCCTCTTGCCCCGTATGTCTCCTGCACAGCAGTGAGCATGCGGGTGATTTCTCTGGAATGCAGAACATGGTCACATGGCACTCAGGCTTTCGGACCTTTCAGCAGCTTACCCTCTGCACAAGTGCCCAACTTCCTGAGCAGGAGACCATAAGGGATGCCTGTTGACCTTGCAGCCATGTCTAGGTCTTGCCTTAGTAACACAGAACTTGTAATGCTGGCTGTTTCCTCTGGATTTTTGGCTTATGTTGAGCCTCTATGGGAATACTTTTGACTTTAAACTTTATTTGGATGACTTCACAAGTGTCACTTCCTCCAGGAAGCCCTACAAGACCCCCCCCCCCTTCTACCACTTCTCAGTGCTTATATGGGACAGGTCATGGAGACTTCAGAGCAGCTCCGCATTATATAGTATTAAACAGCAATCTCAAGCAGCGCACGCCAGGCAGAGTCCTGGTTTCCAGGGGGACAAGTCCTGTTACACTGTTGGACCAGGAACTGTAGAGTCTGGGCCACTGCTAACACCACCAGCATCTGAATATCTTAAAACGTTCTATAAAGTGACAGTAGCGATATGCAACCATCTTGTTGTTGGGCTTTTGTGAACCATGTATTTTTAAATTATTATCAATGAATTAGTGATTTAATCAATACAAATGTAGAAACAAACAAAGGAGATGCAAATGTGGATCAGCAGTGAACACTGGCGGTGAGTGAGTCATGGACGATGAAGATACATGTTGGAAACTGAGGTCCGATGTGGAAAATTATTAGTCTCATCCCTCTATTGAAACTTTCTATACAGAGATGGTAGGAATAAACAGATCACAGTCTCATATTGATTTTGTAGATGTAGATTTGTTGTTATGGAATAATGATTGAACCGTTCAATATAAATAAATGTACAAAGAACAGTGAGGCATCATCAGCTAGGACCGAGTGTGGTGACGCAAACCAGAAGCGCCGCAGCCCTGCTGCTCAGTAAGAAATGGATGGACGCAGGGTTCACCTCTTTGACTCGGGTTGAAAAGGTTCTGCTAAGGAGTTTTGTTCTGGGTCAGCCTCAAGATTGAGTTTGTTCTTTGTTAGGGTAATAATTACATATACTAAGAAAAAAACCCCTAAAATACTGAATCAATGAAATGATTAGGTGATGACCTGAACATCTTAGGAGTTTGGCTGGTGTGGTGGATTGGCCCTCAGGGCAGTGACAGCTGGGCTCTGGCTGCTGGCAGGTCAGAGGTGGAGCCCTGGGGAGCTCCAGCAGTGTCCCAGGCTCTGTGAGTGCTACTCACGGACATCTCCCATCCAGTTCTAACCAGGCCCAGCCCCACTTAGCTTCCGAGATCAGAGGAGATCGGGCATGTTCAGGGTGGGGTGGTGATAGACCCACTCACGGACCTCTAAGTGGCTAGCACATGCTCAGCCCAGCCTGGTGCTCAAACCCATGCTCTGTCTGCTCCACGCATGAAGAGTGTGAGGTCAACTGTCACAAGGCTGGAGCAGAGAATGACTGGAAGACAGATTCAGTCTACTTTATCCAAGGCTTACCCTGGTTGGATCTTTGGTTATTAGATATTTTATTATTGAATTTAGTAAGAAAAGTCATGTATGACATCAGCTGGTCACCAGAGGGCACTGTGGAACAGGCATCTAGTTGCCAAAGCCAAGGCTTCCTTGGAAATCCAGAACTTTGCTAGAAGACTTCAAGAGGATGGGGACCGCTGGTTGACCAGATAGCTGGACCCAAGCACTCTGAGGCTCCTCCCCCCATTCCTGGTCCTTGAAATGTGCAAGCTGCCCACCATAGGAGCCCACAAGGGACTGGTTCAAGGACCCAGCCTTGAGAGTGTTGTTGAGACTCTCTGGAGGGAAGATGTTTCTGAACCCAGGTAAGGCCTCTACACAAACATTTAAAATTCAGGTGGGTGGGTGCGGATCTACCTGTTTTGAGGTTGCCCCAGACCAGCCTCATAAGTTGGTTCTCTTGCTTGTTCAGTTTGCTGCCCACTGACCTGGAGTACTCTGCCTCTTTCTTCAGTCTCTCCTTGCCCTCTATGCATAGGGGCCCTTTTCAGATTTCATCCAGCAAGCTCCGAGCTTTTATTTTGAACCAACAAACTCGTGATTGAACCCAGATTGTACTAACTATTGGATCATACCACCAGGGCAGGTAAAGGGTTGACTGTCTATTGTTTTACACCGCTTTTTGAAAAGGGAATCCTTTTCATATTTTCCATTGTAAAAAAAATTGTGTAAGTATAATGGGGATGAAAACATGGGCCCTAGAATCAGACTTATGGGGACTCTAACCCCAGTTAATAACTTATTATGAGTGTGGGCGCTAGTTAATGTCTGGCCTTAATTCTCGTGTTTGTACATTGGGAAAGATAGCCACCTCCCAGGACTGCAAAGATGAACACAGATGACGTACAGAAAGCATCCAGTATGGTTTCAGGCATAGTAAGTGCTCAATAAATAAATGGTGGAAATTGTTACTGTTATTTACAGAGCCTCCAGATCAGCTTGTTTTTATGGTTCTCCCACCACAGCGATTCCATTTAAACAATTCAAGCTGCCTGTCACTTAATCCCATAACATTCCCCCAGGAATTGAGCCTCTCTTTGCTTTCCAGATCTTCTACCACAGGGGCTCAAATGGTATTTGTTGAATTAAGTGGTGACAATAGAGTAGGAAGTTATCTTTTGTCCCATAATTGCTGCCCTTGGGAGATGGGCCCCATTAACACTTCCTCATAGCAACCCTGTTATTTGTCATTGGTTTTAGCCACCCTCAGGATTATTGTCTCCTGCCAGGAATAAAAGATAGGAAGGACCTCCTTTTCCCCTTTAAGAACTACTTGGAGCGTCTCTTGGTGATTGCAGCTGGAAGTGTGACATTTAATTAGTGGAGAAAATTGGGTCAGGCTTGAGGCAGCCTGTACCAGCAAGAGGGCAAGAAAGGCTGGGGAAGAAATGGTGGGCTCAGTGGGGCAGCTTGGCCCCTGTGTTTCCCCAGAGCCTCGTCGGGTGTTCAGGTCGCCACAGATGGGGGTTGCAGAAGCTTGAGCAGCAACTACCACGAAGCCTGCCTGGGCACTTAGTTTCTTCCATTCCACCTGACATTTACTTAAGAGGAAATGATGAGCTCCCTGGAGGCGAGGATCTCATTCATTGAAGCCTGTCCTCTTGCGGGTTTCTCTTGGCAGGTGCCTGAGGTGTCATGGGCTCCTGCTGTCTGTGGCCTCTCACGTCACAGGACCTGGGGTGTGCCGAGTCAGAAAGCAGCTCCAGGTCCAGTCCTGCTCTTTATAGATGAGGACATCTAGGTCCAGAGAGGGGCCTGCTGAGGGACTCGGGGGCTGAGTGGGAGCTGGGGCTTGGGCCACCAGGACCTGGTTCAGAGCTCTGGGCTATGCTGCTTTGCATTCATGACCCAGTGGGTTACCTGGATGCAGTGACCCCCCTCTGCCCTGGAAGCTGATTGAAATCACCTGCACTTCCCCTTGTGCATCCTAGAGGTGTACCTTCCCAGTTTGTTGCCAAGGAACCATCTTCTATAAGGGTGCCTTGCTATTAGAATACCTCATCTGCCTCAGGCCCTGACAATCAGCAGCAGGAGCCAAAGGGCTCACAGGGGCCAAAGGGCACAGGGGTGAGGTAAGTGGGGCAGGAGGAGAGGCTGGGAGGAGACAAGAGCTGGAAAGGAAGAGGGCCCAGAAAGGAGTCTATGTTTTTAGATTTCATTTATTGATTTTAGAGAGAAGGGAGGAAATGAGGGAGGGAGAGGGGGAGAGAGAAACATTGATCTGCTGGTCCACTTATTTATTAATTCATTGGTTGCTTCTTGTATGTGCCCCGACTGGGATCAAATCTGCAACCTTGGTGTATCTGGATGATGCTCTAACCAGCTGAACTACTCGGCCAGGGCAGCCCAGGGAGGCATTTAAAGGAAGCATGGCGGTGGGGTGGCTCTGGCATCTAATACCTGCTCTGTCTCTTCTTCAGTGGTGTGACCTTGGAGAAGCTACCCCACTTTCCTCTGTAAATGGCAGTGATGATGTGCTCTTCCGGGTTGTGTGAGAGGTGAACGAGAGAACGTGCATTGGTGTAGACGATGTTACACGTACTGTGCGGAATCTGAGTGCACCCCTGGTTCTGGGTGTGCAGTGGGTGCCCTCAGGTCAGAGCTTGCTCTTGCACTCCTTCCCGGGAACTCCTGCAGGGCCCCGAGCTCCCCACACTATCTGCCCTTCATGGAGCTCCCCACCTCAGCCTCCAGTCATACAGATTGCTCATTGTAACGACAAAGGTCAAAGCAGTTAGTGTTTGTGCTTTTAAGAAAGAAAAGGGGGGATATTTGTTGGTTTGCATAATTGAACATTCCTGTTACCTGCCTGGCTAGACCCAGGGGTCCCGAGGGTGGCAGCAGGTGCAGTCTCTCCCTGACTTAGTTCTGCTCTCCCGGATGCAGATAAGAGCGAGGGTGCAGACCCTGAGTCATCGGTGAAAGAAGACGAGTTTTTTGTAGCGGACCCTGGAAACCTGATTTTTGCCACCTCTTTCTAAGTGATCCCCAGAAGAAATAGAGGATGATGAGCACCCTTCATTGCTTGGGAACAGTAGTGGAAGCTGCTGGTTGTCTCTCATTTTCACTCTCTCCTTACATGGTTGTTCAGCTAAATACTACATTTTAAAATTATTTTTTATTTATTGATTTTAGAGAGACAGGAAGGGAAAGAGAGGGGAAAGAATTGCAAAGAGAGGGATACCCATAAACACAGAAACTGAGAGAGAGAAACTTCGTCCAGTCAGCTCCTTTATATTTTCATTTCCAGCAAGCCTTTAAAAAACCAATTATGTTATAAAAACATTCAAACATCACAAAGCTGGAGAGACCATCCGTCCTCAGAGTCAGCGAAGAGCGGTGTGCCATATTGGCTTCCCCTCTTTTCCACCCCTCCCCTCTACTCCTTTCTCTGCCTTTCCTCGCTTCTCTGTTCTTTGGGCTGTTGTGTTTTAGAGCGAGTCTCCATCCATATGTCATTGGACCCCTGAGGACTCTGTACACGTTTCTTAACAATGAGCCTATTTTCTTACAGAATGATAATACCATTATCACACCAAGTCAAATTAGAAAGAACTCAAGTAATACTATTTAATACTCAGAAATGCATGTGATTTTGCCTTGTTGTGACAGATAACATTTATTACCTTTGTTCCTGTGGCACTTTGAGGCCACAGTCATAATTTCCGTATGTCGTGTAACCCCCTAGGGGAAATTCATAGTTCCTGTACTTCTGAGGGTGTCAAAGACGACTTCCTATTAAGGCACTTCATGTATCACTTTATATAATAATAATGTGACAGACATGTGGGTAAAGCTCTATATATGGGGTGGGCAAAAATAGGATTACAATAGTAATGCAAATAATAATATAATAGTTAATAAATAATACAAGAATGAACTCTTTCACATGCAACCGTAAACCTACTTTTGCCCCGTCAGAAGTGAGGTGCCCTGCCTCCTGGAGGGCTGAAGGGAGGAGCTGGACTTTATGTACAAGTATGTACTGGTGTCCAACCTGGACAACTTGGATCCAGGGGAGGCAGGGGACGGATAAACACATTGTGGTGTATTCACGCAGTGGAATATGAAACACTCATAAAAGGATCTGCAACATGGATAAACCTTGAAAACACATTAGGTAAAAGAAGCCAGGCACAAAAAAGTCACACACTGTGATTTCTTTGGCATAATATACCATAATATACCAGGACGGGCAAATTCATAGAGCCAGAAGGCAGACCAGCAGTCACCAGGGGATGCGGATGGGAGAATGAGGGGTGACTGTTTTACAGGTACAGGGTGTTTCAGTGGGGTGATGGAAAAGTCTGGAAACCAGAGAGCTGGGGGTTGTACAACATCGTGAACACACTGAACAGCACTGACTTGTACACTTAAAAATGGTCAGTTGTATGTTATGTGAATGTTCTTCAATTAAAACAGCTGGGAAGTTTTAAAAATATCTGAGCCCCTACCTCTCCTGGCCCCACATTCTGATCTGCCTAGCCCAGGGTGACTCATCATCATTTATTAAGCAACCTGGAGGCTTGAGAGCAGTGCATTTTGGGCAATTTGCTGATTCCTTCAGGCAGTCTTAATGCTGAGCCCCGTGGGTAGCAAGAAATAGCATATGATTAGAGCAGAAGCAATTACTCTTAGAAAAGCACCATTAATTTCTAAGGCTCTTGTCCTGAGCGATGTGGCTGCGTGGAGACCAATTAGGACGCTGTGTAGAGGAGAGTAAGTGGAGTTGTTTTCCCCTCTTTGGGACAGAAAGGAACCTAAACTCGTCTGTTCCAAGCAGTTAAGTCTTCCTCTGGCTGGGGAGGGTGGGGGGAGTGGTGGGCTTGGGAAGGGCTGTTGGCAGGTGAGTTGGAGGAGGCTGGGGTTTGTATGAATTCCCCGGAAAGCAGCCTCGGTCCTTTGTTGCTCTGTCTCCTTGGTGATAAAGAGGAGCTGTTCCCACCTCCCGTTTGTCTCCATCAGAGTCTTCCTGGAGTCTGATTAGCAAGGAGGAAGGGGCATGGCCCATTCTCAGGAGATCCAGTACCGACGTGGACTCTGCTCTAGGATGCCTGCTTGGGCCTCGCTCTTCAGCAACATAAACCAGAGCGGAGCGAAGCCCAGGGGCACCGCCTCCCAGATCCTTGTTTAGAGACAGACCCTGAAATGCAAATTCTTACTAAGAAAAAATTCGAGGCATTTGGGCAGTGGGACTTTCACTCTTCACTTCCCACCCCCTCTCAGACAGGTTGTCTAAACAAAAGCTAACGAAACCCGCAAGGTTGGTTGAATGCCATGTCAACCAACATAAGCCCTCGTCCTCCTGGCTGCAGCACCGACTTCAAGGATGAGTCCCTAACACTTGTGTGTTGCCCTTCCCGCACTACTGGGCAATTATGCCTACATTTAACTGTTATTGTGGAGACCAGAGGGAGTGGCAATGCCCTGGTCTTAGCTGGGCGTCGCCGCCTCTCCTGTCTGACCTCCTGCTCAGGTTAGGTTGCCGGTTGCTGGGACACAGCCCCCTCCTCCTAACCCAGAACTGGTGACTCAGGCCACCAGTGATGATCTGTTGTGGCCCTAGCCCCATTCTGAATAAACGGCCCTTCAGATAAACTGGCAAAAAGTTCTTCAAAAGTTAAAAAGTGGAATAAATGTACACAGACCCAAAACAATTCTGCCCTTTTCAAAATGCTGCGGATTTGGTAAATGGGACTTTGGCATAACACAGAGGTTAAGAACATGTGTGGGTCGGAGTCAGAAAGGTTTGAGTTTGCATGAACTTGTTTCCTTGTCTGTAAAATGGGATTAATACTGGACCGACCTCACTGTGCTGTCTCGATAGCATGAGATGAGGTGTGCTAGCATATTAATGCTACTATAGACCAGCATTTTATACAGAGACTTCAGGGGCAAACTTCTTATTATCCCCCGTTTCACAGAGGAAGCACCTGAAGGACAGAGAGGTGGGATAGTCCCTAACGTCACCCCCTGGGAAACTGGGAAGCTGGGCTTTGAATCTAGGGCACCTGCCACCTGAAGCTAAGTGCCACACAGCAAGTTAAGTGCCACATTTAACATCCCCAGCACATAGGAAGCAGTTCAGAAAGGCCAACTCTGATTATTATTGTTTGTAAGTAAACAATGAGTGTGAATTTGTTTAACATTCCTTAAAATGCTCCAAAGATGATGGAATAGTAATATGAGCTAGCAGGTGCAAAGATGGAAAAGTGTTCAAAATTAGTTTTAGTTTATAACGTAACTGGTAATCATTTATATTATACACACTGAGAAGAGCCTGCCTGCTTGCCCTTGGATGTGTCACCTTCGTACAGACTCCTGGTCACCATTTCTGCCTTCCTGCGGAGCCCCACGCAGGCCCTCAATGGAGCCCCCCAAACAGGCCCAGGGTGATAGGGTCCTCTGCTTGGTTGCTCTCTGTCCCAGGGCTGGTCCCTGGGTCTCTCTCCCCTACCCCTGCCCCCAACCATGTATAATGATGTTCCCAGTTTTGTTTGTTCCACTTTCCGTTCCAGTGCACATGCGCACAACTCCTGGTTTGAGATTTTTGAGAGCCAGTCTCTGATAAGTGCATTTATTATGCATAATTGTTACCTGCTTCCCAGGCATGAGCCCACTTACTGTTCACAATGAGGTAGATACTATTATTACTTCTAATTTAATATAGACCTTCAAACTCTTTGTTTAAATTTAAAAACTCTGGCTCGAGTCATAGGTTTTATTTTAGCTTGTGCATGTGGGAGAAAGAAAAGTGCCACTAATTTTTTCCTGGCTTAAAGAAAATGTGCAGGCTGGGCCAGGCTGCTGTGCTGCCTGTGGGCCTCTGTCCCAAGGGAGGGCTTTCACCACCACCCAGCACTGGGGGTGGCTGTTGAGGCCACCGGACAAAACAGAAGGGTGCCAAGATGGAAACCACCTGGACCCTTTGGTCATCCCATGGGGGACAGGAAAGCTGCCTGATGCGTATTCATCTTTACATGAACAGGAAATAAACTGTTGTTGGGTTAAGCCACTTAAAACTGTCTTTGCTAGTGAAGCAGAGCCTTGCTACCTGATGAATACATAGAGTTAGACAATGCAGGATGGAGAACTGACCAGGAACTTTAGGAAATGACCTCGACTGCATCAGCATAAACAGACCTCGAGTGAAGCATATTATCCTCCATAGTGTGGGTGGGCCTCCTCTAATCAGTTGAAGGCCACAAGCAAGGAGACTGAGGTCTCCAGTAGAGGAAGGGACTCTGCCTCCAGATTGCCTTTGGCCCCCAGGCTGCAACATCACCTCATTGGGCCTGCAGTGGGCCGGCCACCCCTGCGGATTGCGGGTTTCCCTGTTCCCGAAATGGAGCAAGCCACATCCTTCAGTGGAATCTCTCCTTCTGTGCTTAAAAAAAGAGAAAATTTATAAGTATTCACACTCTCCAGAAAACAAAGATATGAGTTTAAATATCATTATCAGGGGAATATGTTAGTAAGAAAGGAGACCAAGTAGAACTATAAGAATTATGATAAGAATTACTATAAGAGGTAAAAGCCTACTTTCATAGGCTGTTTTGGAAAATGCCTTTGTCCAAAAAACCACTTTCACGTACAATTATGAATATAGACACCTCGTTGCTTGGCTGCAGCTGGCAGGGAGGTGTGGATCTTGCTGAGATTCCTTTTACCAGCTGGTGGGAGGTCATTTGTTTTTCAAAGTCATGTCTGAGTTTTTCATTCCTTAGCACTAAGAGAAATAAAGGCTGGCCCGAGAAGCTCAGAGCCTATAGCAAGGAACTGAAAGGGGTGGAATGGGATCACTGACAAAAGGAGTGTGTGCTGCTCTGTCTCCTTCTGCCCCCCAGACGTGCCCCCTGCCCTCCTCTGCTCTGTGCCCTGGACGTAGGGTTGCCAGAGGAGGTACAGGAGCTCCGTTAAATTTGAATTTCAGTATTGGGACATACATATGCCAAAAAAGCATTTGTTGTTTGTCTGGAAGTTTAATTTACCTGGACTGCTGTGTTGGCTAAATCTGGCAACCCTATCTGGGAGACTCCCCTGTCTTGGCTGCAGCACCAGGTTCCTGTCCTCTGGCTTCCCATTGGGTTTGACAAATGGGCTGCACTGGCGGGAGAGAGGGTGCAGGAGGACGAGGCAGTTGGGGTATTAATCTCCCGTGGGTCACTTCGGATTGGCTGTGTCCTTCCGTGTCCCTTGCTCACCCCAGGAGGCTCGCTGCTCTCTCCCTGTTTGTTTCTCCTAAACTCTGCCCATACCTCTATAGGTGAGACCCTTCGTTAAACTTGTGTCAAATTGTCTAGTCTGAGGTGCCATCTGCTTCCAGCGGTGCCTTAGCCAATGTTAATGTTTCACATCCGAAAAAGATACTGTTATTATCTCTATTTTGCAGATGAAAACAATGGGGGTCGGAGAAAGGCTAAATCACGTGCCCAAGGTTTCAGCAATGTAAATGGTGAACACTAGGTAGCAAACCTAAATCTGCCTATTCAGAAGCTCAGTTCACTGCTATGCTGTACTTCGGTAATGAGCCCAAGGAGACTGGGGGGTGGAGCTGCAGGACAGGGTGCCTGAGCTTCCTTGTTTGTGCTTTTGCACCAGCAGGCAGAGGCAGAGACAGGTGCTGGGAGGCAGACTGTGTCCCTGGCCCTGATTCTTCACTCCTCTCTGGTTCCTACTTCCCTGCCTTCTTGACTTGCATTTGGCCATGCAACTTGCTTTGGCCAATAGAGTCAGAAGCAATGGATGCCATTGATAAACCTCAGTGAGCCCCACAGAACTTGTAAGATCGTGGAAGAACAGATGGATGGAGCAACCTGAAGTGTGATGGTTGGGGAGAACCAGGGCCAGATGGAAAGCTGGGGGTTCTGACTAATTGGGTTGGACAGAGTGGTTCCCATTGCCTGAGGTATAACAATTGCTGATTGGCTAATGACATCCAATTTTTAGGAATAGGTTTCTAAAACAATCAGGAAACTGGTTGTGGGAAGCTGTTGCATCTTGGCTTAATGTATTTTTTTATTTTGTTCCTTTTAATTGAATTTATTTGGGTGACATTGGTTAATAAAATTATATGGGCTTTGGGTGACATTTGTTAATAAAATTATATGGGCTTCAGGTGACAATTTATAATAAAATTATAAAGCCCATTACATGGGCTTTAGTTTCACAACACATCATCTGTATATCATATTGTGTATTCGCTGCCCCAAGTCAAGTTTCATTCCGTCACCATTTATCTCCCTGTTACACTTGGCTTGGTCTACTTTTTGAAGAGTTTTCACTCTTCTGGTTTGTCACAGTGGCAGCAACAATGAATCAAAGGAAGTACTATTGTGAAGGACTTAAGTTTAACAACTGTTAGGTAAAGAAATGCCATGGATTTATCATTTTGCTGTGTGGGCTTCGAGAGGGCTTTTAAAAGTTGGCAGGGAAGATGTGAAAGCGTTTCCTAGATCTAAGGGCTTCGCGTCACCTGTGAAGCCAGCGACACCTCTTTGGGAGGATTATGGGTCGACAGCTCTTTCCAGAGAAGATTTAATCCCATCTCTATGTGAGGTGAGGGGCGGATGGCTCTCCTCACAGGCTGCCCGTGCACCTGCCTCCCCCACAGTGTGGGGTGGTGGCCTGCTGCGGCCCGCCACAGCAAGGGTGGTCGTGAGGTGAGGCGAGGGACTGAAAGAATGGAGAGGACCAAATGCTCTGCTGGCAAATGGCAACTTTATTCAAGGAACAGCTGTCTCATATACAAACTGCTAACGCCTGAAGCAAGACCGCAAGGAACTAGAAACAATGTTGTTTTTCAAAGTTCGTGCACTCCCTTAAGCTATCAAAAGGGCAAGATGTTCTCATAACCGTCATTTTCTTGGAACATGACACTCATGCCAAAATCTTGTTATATCCTTCAAGGCTGGGAACAAGATAATAAGAAGGTCAGGAGCATGTCAAGACACCCACTGGCTCCAGGGACCAGAAACCAAGTTCCTCCACCATTTTCACAGTGGAGAACTCTGTCCTTGATCCCCTGTGGCCTGGCGGGCTCCCACAGTGGCCGTGTGGTATTCTCTCTCTCTTCCTAGCATCTGATGTAGTTCCTGGCATGCGGCTAGTGGTTGAATAAATATGAAGTTGAAGTGACCTTTTAGCCTTTTGCATCGGAGAGACTCATATATAAACTGACAACTTGGGATCAGCTACCTGCAGCAGCCAGTCCAGGAAGCCAAACAACTCCCAGAGCAGGGGCCCCGGGTGGCCTCCATGTGGTCCATAACTGACAGCCTCCCCAACTCCTGCCCCTGCTTTCAACTTGGGACCAGCTGGACAAAGCCCAACATGCTCCCCTGACCAATCACGTCGGAGACCCCACTTCTATCAGCTCCCCCACAGCTTCCCCGGGCCCCCACCTTTCTCCTCCCCACTGTTCTGCCAACCTCAGAGTCTCTGCCGAAACCCAGCTGAAGGTGGCTTACCCCCTTGCTGTGTACCAAGCCTTGAATAAACAGCCTTTGCTTGTTTATGGACCCAGTAAACTTTCTTTATGGACCCTGAAATTGAATTTCACATACTTCTCCATGCCATGAAATAGTCTTTTTAAACTTTAAAAACTTTAAGAAACATTCTTAGCTCACAGGCCACATAAAGACAGGTGACAGGCAGATTTGGCTCCTGGTCACTGTCTGCCTTATCCCTTAAAAACACACTGAATTTCTTTTAACTTTACAGCTGGAATACAGGAGATACTGAGATTGATCTTTGCTCTTTGTACATACTTCTGCTATGATTTTATGTGTCTTTATACCTGGCATATGGAATAAGGTATATGTCTATCATAGTAAGGGTTGTTTCACACACACATTTCATATAAATTAAAAAATATTTTTATGTACATATGTTTCATATAATATTATGCATAATTAAACACAACATGATAATGTCTTTTCTCTCCTTTGGTTTCCTTTAGAATTATGTTTCCTCTTTCTCATTTAGATTCTGGCTCAGGACTGGGCGGGTGGGGACGGAACAGAACAATCACTCAGCATGTGCAGATGTCCTTTAAAGTCTCAGGGAATTACAGACATTAGGTTTTCTTTTCTGGTTTATTTCCTGCTATGGCGTGGGGGCAGTTAAGATCAATTGGAAGTCCCCTGCTAACAGCCCGTAGATGTCAATCCCAGGACCCTTGGCAGGACTGAGCCACAGTAAAACCTGTGAGGCCTTGCTGGCAAATCAGTGGCATGCCCACCCCTCTCTCCTGGCCCCTGTCTTCAACAAACATCTCTAATCTATCCCTGCCTTTTTTCCTGCTCTGCCTGCCTGTGGCTCCAGCTTCCCGCTAAGCCCAGGGCAGTGGCAGCCACTACCAATCAAACACAGGCACACTAAATGACACCGACTTGCCAAGTCTGCTGTTTTTCTCAGTCTTGATCTGACGAAATCTCAGACGTTAAAATTTATCATGTGAAGAAGAGTTGAAGGAGCTGGGAAGGGGGACTCCTGTGCCTTTCAGATTTGGTCTTTTTTAGTTAGGTCATGACATCTAATGGGTTTTTTCTTCTCTGATTGTCAAAAGTGATTCAATTTCACTTACTTTAACACAGCTGAGACAAAACATGCATTCTAGAACAGGTGGATTAAAAACTCTGCATGTAAGTCCCAAGGCCCATGTGCCAAGTCGGGGAAGCATCTTCCACAAAGCTGGCCTGGGGTTTGAGTTCGTGATATTCTCCGAACAATTCTCAGAACACATTGCTGGGGAGTGTGGGCCTGCTTGATGACAGGGAGGATGGTGTCGGGTGATGGTCCTGGTCTGGAAATTCAGCTTTCGGAAAAGTATTGACGACGATGACGACAACAACCAGACAGCAAGAGAAGGAGCTGCTGGAGGAGAAGGAGGGGAGCAAGGCGTCTGAACAGCCTGTCACATGGGGAAAGGCAGCAGCGAGAGCAGTGGCCGTCTTCATGTATCTACAATGTCACTGCCTCGAAGAAGACACAGGGTGATTTGGTGCTGCTCTGCTGCGTCTTTGCTTCTTTCTTTATTTTCAATAATTGGGTTAAACACTGTGGTAGAACACACTTGGCATAAAATGTACCGTGTTCCATCATTCACAAGAGTACAATTTCGTGGTGTTTAGTATATTCACATTGTTGGACAACCAACCTCCAGACCTTTTCATTTTCCCAAACAGAAACTCTGTGCCCATGAATCAATTCCCATTTCCTTCCCCCCAGCGCCTGGCAATGACCCTGTACTCTTTGTTTCTATGAGTTTGGCTACACTAGGTACCTCATGAGAGTGAAATTATATAGCATCGGTCTTTTTGTGACTGACTTAGCACAATGTGTCACTTAGCAACTTCTGTGTCACTTCGCATGATGTCTTCGAGGTTCTTCCATGTTGTTGCATGGTCAGAATTTTCTTCCTTTTTAAGGCGGAATAATCTTCCGTTGTACATATACACCATATTTTCTTTATTCATCTTTTGGTGGACGTTGGTTTGCTTTGGCCTTTTGGCTGCTGGGAATAATGTTGCTGTGAACCTGAGTGTATAAATGTCTCTGAGACCCTGCTTCTAATTCTTTAGGGTATATAACCAAAAGTGGTGGGTGTGTAACCAGAAATGCTCTTGCTGAGTAACATAGTTGTTCTATGACTCATTTGTTCAGGCACTGCCATACTTACTCAGGACCTGCCATAGTGGCTACACCATTTTACATTCCTACCAAGAGTGCATAGGGTTCCAAGTTTTCCTCATCTTCTCCACTACTTTTTTTTTAATAGCAACCATCCTAATGGGTGTGAGGTGACATATCATTGTGGTGGAGAGTGTTTGTTAGCCTATGGGAACTCTGCTCCTTTTGAAAGAAGATAAAAATCTCAAGCCCCTTTAAAATGTTAGAAATCAACATATACCTCACTTGTATTTTAATATCAAAATAAAAGACATGTCAGAATGGTGGGATTGAGTGGTTGAAATTTTATTCTTTATGCTGTCATGTAGTTGCCAAATGTTACCTAAAATGTGTATCACTTTAATTATCAGAGAAGGAATATATTATAAAAAGCAATGAATTCTCACTTAAGACATTAATTAGGGACTTCAAGTTTTAATTTTACTTTTCTTTTTTTTTGGTCAGCACCCTATAGAAGGAAGTCCTCCATTGTTGCTAAGTTGGAATGGATAGATGGCTCACAGATCCAGCTTCAATTTTCTCCTTGATTTTTACAGTTGACAGAACATTGGTTAGAGGCAGAAGATCTGAGAGCTTAACCTGGATATGTAGCTCTCCTTAGTCACCACTTACATCTGGGCAATCCACTTTAGCTTTTATGTTTTTGTTTTGTTTGCATATAGGAGGAAGGTGAATAACACCGTTAACCTTTGTAATTTACCAGGCTACTACAAAGACAAATGAAATGATGGAACATACAGCAGGAAAACATCCTGTGTGTCATTGTATTTGAGAACAATAATTTATTCCTGCATGTACCCAGAGGCTTAGCAGTGACGCCACAGTGCCAGGGCTCTGCATCCCAACCCTCTCTGGTTCTCATATTTCCCTGGAACAGGTCAGCCTTGACCTTTCAAGCTTGAGCTACATGCATTTTTCCTTTTATCTTCCAATGCCAAGCGTGCAGCTCAGGTGCCCAGCATTATATTATATTCCCATAGTCCCCACTGGGCAGGAGACATGTCTGCTTCTGTGTGGTTGTCCACAGAGAGCTGTTGATGCCCAACTGATGTTGCAGGTGCCCAGGTGAGTCCTTTTTCTGCTCCTGCGTGTTGTGACTTGACATGAAATCATTTGATTACATGAGTTCAGGGCTTTCTCTAGAGCCCTCTGAACTGTCTTGGGAATTGTTAACACCTCTTCCACCTGGAGTGGTTAGAACAGGCTGACAGCGAGACAGAGTGGCGAGGCTGGTACAAACGCTGACTGTGACTATGTTGGAAGGGGACGAAGACCAGGTGGTTGGATTTGGCCCCTCCTCTGTTGAGATCTACTGCCACTAACGTGCTGGTCGATTTGGATGCTGCAGCCTGACCAAGGAGGAGGCTGAACTCTGGGATCTTTAAGGTCCTTTGGGGGTGATTGTTGGTTAATGACCCAGGTTCCAGTGTGACCTCTGTGGGGTCCTAAGGAAATCATTTCCTGTCTATGGGCCTCCAGGTTCTTATCTATAAATGAGTATAATACTTATGTCATAAGATGGTTATAAGATTACATGAGATAAAGTGTATCTAAAATCCAGGGCTGAGTCTAGTGCCAAGTAAGCTCTCAAAGTACTCTCGCCTGCCCCCATCCCTTTCCTCAACAGGGGTAAGTTAATACCCGTAAACAGCATTAGCTAACCAAGGCCCAGAGTCCCCTGTCAGGAATGCTTGTATTCCATGAGGGGACTCTTAACGATAATGTCCAATAAAACAAACCCAGACTTCACAAGGAATGACTTTATTTGAAAGGATTATTGCAAAGCGGGCAGGGGACTAGTACACTTGGGAGAAGGCAAGTGCCTAAGCAGTTAGGTGAAAGCAGTTCTGTTTTTACAGAGAGGAGTGAACAGGGCTAGAAGGAGCTGGGTGTGGGGAAGCGAGATGAGCAGGCAGCAGGACTGGACAGCGGATCAGAGAGCATTTTCTGCTGAGGCCGGCCAGCTCCTGCTGTCTGCTGGCTCAGGCTGCCCGTGGCTGGGTTCAGCAGCCTGAAGGATGGAGAGAAACTTAACCAAAGTTTGGTTAACAAGCATTTTTTCCAGTTATTCAGTGGGGAATAAAATAGTTCAGCTAATCATTTATAAGGCAAAGCATGGGAACTTGGAGGGTTCTAGCATCTAGGTCATAGGTCATAGGTCAGCACAGGGGCATCCTTGACTCTCACCTAAGTCCTCTGGGTTTAAAAAGTTTTTAAAAATATTCTTTCTTTATTTTAGTAAGTTATTTTCTCGGGTATAAAAAGGTGGGAACTTTCTGCATCGTCATGGTTTTCTAGTAGCACAGCGTAGAGCTCAGGGAAAATGCAGCATGGTCAATGGCAAAACCTTGGGGATCCGAGGTCACTTGGTGACATCCCCACAGGATGTTGATGGGTGAGTCCAGTCTTTCCAGTGGCCCTCAGTGCACCATCTGCCCAGCACCCACTGGTGGAGATCTGCAGGGTCCTCTCCTGTTCTGGAGTGAAGGGTGAGTGGGAGGCCAGGGAGAGCGCAGGCGAGGTGAGGAGGTCGCCCACAGATGGCATATCTCCGACGCCTCCTCTAACCCAGAGGACCGTGCACAGTCCCATGTGAAAGAACACCAGGGGAAAGAGACCATGTCCCAGGCTTGTCTCTGCTCTCTGGCAGGAGAACGGGGTGAGTCTGACCACCAGAGGCCATGTCCACAGCCAGACCTTAGTGGGCCTGAGCCTCCCTCCTGGAGAAGGGGGTGTGTCCTTTGGAAGATCCTGTGTGTGTGTGTGTGGAGGGGGAGACTCTGGGGACTCAGGAGAGCAACTCCTTACCATTAGGAACTATTATGTCCATGCATTTTCCCAGTAGGGACAGCCAAGTGGAATATGTCACTTAGTGTGGGTCCACAACATCTTGCCCCCTTCCACGCCCACTTTTAAAAAAAGATTTTATTTACTTATTTTTAGAGAGAGGGCAGGGAGGGAGAAAGAGAGGGAGAGTAGTGTTGATGTGTTGTTGCCTCTTGCACACCCCTAACTGGGGACCTGGCCCTCCACTCAGGCATGTGCCCTGACTGGGAATCAAACTGGTGACCCTTTGGTTTGCAGCCTGGCACTCAGTCCACTGAGCCACACCAGCCAGGGCTGGAATTGCTAATGATATCAAGTTGAGGTGCAAGAATAGGAAATACCTGCTGAGGGAGCTCCCTTTCTAAAAGGCTATTTTCCCCGAATGAGGAATTTTTTTCTTTACCTACACATCAATGATTAAAATGATTAAAGATTAGTATAGCCATACAGACCCTCTTTGTTCCTGTTGCCTGTCCTGAGACCCTGGTTTTCCCCAAGGCCTCTCCCCATGGTCCTTGCATGGTGCGGGGATTACAGGGCGTATTCTCCCAAATGGTGCTGGGTCCTTTGTGTGATGTTAGCTCAGGGCCTAGGATTTTGGCTTCTGCCCACCTCACAAGAAACAGTGTCAAGGACTGTGTAGGGTTCACAACTGTCCTCTCCCAGTTCACCCCCTGACTTGTCCCTACTTTAAATGCCAGGGTGCTGGGCACTGAATGAAGAGGAGGGGAGTTGGTTCCCAGGCCAGGGGAGAAATCCCCATCCCGTATTCCAACCTTAGATCTGCAATCGTGGGTTGCCCGATTGTCTCGCCGCGTAATTCAGTGCCTGAAAACCTTTGGGATGGGGATCAGTGTAGGACAGTGGGTTAGAAGAGGAGTGACGGGCGTAAGACCCCGCCAACTAATCGGCTGTGTCACTCCGGGCAAGACCTGTCTGGGTACCAGAAGTGCTTCTGGCCGGGCGTCAAGCCTCGCCCCCTCTCCACTGCAGTCAGAGGAGGGATGGGGCCAGCAGGGCAGGCCTAAGAATAGGGTCCCTGGCTGCTCTGGCTTCCCATCAGGAGAGCTCCCAGGACCGACTGGCGCCTGACCCCCTCCGTTCCGGCGCCTGACCCCCTCCGTTCCGGCAGAGAACCAGCCACACTGGCTCCTCTTGCACCACCCACTCTGGCCTTGACCTGGACGGGAAGAGTGGGCAGTCTTTGTCCCCAGGAGGGGCAGACGCCCGGGGAGAGGGGCGTGGAAGAAGGCGTTCGGGGAGGAGGATGACCTAAACTTGCTCGGGCCATTGGCGAGTAGGACCCTGAAAGAGTAGTGATGTGGGCTCTAAGGAGAGTCATTGAGAAGAAAACACGTGTAGGCTCCTCCTCCCGGCTCCTGAAACTCTCTGTCCTCCCAGGGGACAGAGGCGGCCCAGCTGTGTCGGGAGGAGCGGGAAGGAAGTGCTCAGCTTGGAGCCCAGGTGAATCGAGGGCAGAAAGGAGAGAAAAAAGTATCCCTCACCTAATGCCACTCCCCTCCTTCTCTCCACCCGCCCCCTCCGCCCCCAGTAAAGTCTTTCAACAACCTGTGCACACGGATCCCTCCGAGTGTCCCCATCCACCGCAGACTGTCAGTCGGGAGTGGACAGGGCCCGGGCTACCCTTTGCCCGCCCGGGGAGGGGGCGCAGCCCTCCCCGCATCCTCGTTCTCCCCCTCCTTTGCCAAGGAGGGACTGCCACCTGCGGGGTCAGAGGCGGAGCGGAAGCCCGGGGGCGCTTTGGTGGGAGCAGAGAGTAAACCTTTGGCAGGCAAGGGGTGTGGGTCCCACGGGGAGACCTGGCCGCTCACCTGGGCCCTGCCTAGCCCGCAGAGATGGGCTCAGTCTCCTCGGCGCTGGCGCGGTCCCGCAACGCCGTGGTGCAGTTGGGCTCGTCGCCACCGCGGCCGGAGTCACCACCGGCTGCTGCCGCTGCTTGCAGGGACCCATTCACGCTCCCGAAGACCCGGAGGCTTGGAGCCGAGCAAGGAGAGACGCTCGCCACGCCTGCAGCCTGGGAGGCTCAGCCGGCGGCGGGGAGCCGGGAGGGGCTCGCGAAGTTAGCGAGTCCGGAGCTGTCCCCGGTGCTGAAGCTCACTGAGAGCATGTCCCAGTCGGACCCGCCTGGAGGCCACCTCGCCTTGGGTGAGTCTCCTTACCACGCGAATACTTCGAGGGGAGCTGCTGCGGGGAGAGACCTGGGGTCGGGGGTGGGGGGCGCTTCTTACCTCGGGGCAGAAATGAAGGCTCTGTCTCCCAACAGGATTTAGCTTTTCTCGTTCTCTTGCCCATAACTTCTTTCACAAGTTAAAACTCATTTCTGGCTCAATAATGGGTTATTTCAGAAGGACCATCTTTCGCAAAGAGCTTGAACCGCCGCTGGCAAGGCACCCTAAGGATCCCTGTCCCCAGCTTTGTTCTGGTGCCGGCGCCTCCGGGAGGATAGGGAGGCGCGCTTTCCCTCCTCCCAGGGGACCTGGGAAAAAGGGCTGGAGAATCCTCCTTGTCCAGGATCTAGTGCCACGTGTGAGGAAGGACACCAGTATTTGAACTTTTCTGAGGGGGACTTGCGGGTGTGTGGGGAAGACATTTTTAGGGCCTGTGACAAGGGAGGCGTGAAACCACACACTTTGGAGTCAGAGACGGATCTGAGTCTCCATCTGCTGCTTTCACTGTGATCTTGGTTGGGCAGGACCCTCTCCTAGTGGCTGGTTTGTCTTCGTAGACACCGGGGTGATAGAAGTGTCTCGCTACGCAGCTGGAAAATCTGACCGCAGGCAGGGGAGGTAGAAGTACGTTGGAACTGTAAGGTGCGATGCAAATATTTGAGGTGATGCCTGAACTAGGTCTCTGCACCTCTTCAGCCCAAACTGAAGGGAACAGGGGAACTTTCCCATGATTAGTTTAATGTATGCAAAGTCTCCATTTCATAGGGCAGGTCCTGTCTTGTGTGAGTGAGATAAAACATGTAGTCGGTACATGTCATTAAAAGAAGGTCTCTCACACTAGCCTTGTGGTCCCAAGCATGCATTTCTACTTCATCCCAGACGATGCTCACTCTTATCATCAGTTCTGAGTTTTCTAGAAGGTTTCAGCAGATTTAGTGGGAAAAACTGCTTCCCCTAAAGAGAAAAAGATGAGGTTAGTAGAGAGTGGGGTTGGCTTACACTTTGTCTCATAAGAGGTAAGGATACACGTATCTTTATTGCATTGAGAATTCTCTTTTAAAAAATATTGTGAGCTTATCCATGAGATTTTATTTGTTCTTGTTCCATTTAAACAATCTTTTAAAATAAAAATGAAAAGATATGTGAACATTGTCCTTGCAATGGGGGATTTAACAGTGTAAACTTTGTTAGTTTTTTCTATTCATAGGCCATGTCTTTTTGGTATTGATGGAAAGAACGAGACTTGAAGTCAGGATACCTGGGTTCTGCTGAGCTTGGCATCCTAAGGCAGAAGACCTTTTGTTTCTAAGCCTGTGCTCTCTGCTCTTTTAAAATAAGTACAAATAGCCCTGGCTAGTGTAGCTCAGTGGATTGAGCGTGGGCCTGTGATTTAAAGGATCATAGTTCTATTCCCAGTTAGGGCACATGCCTGGGTTACAGGCCAGTTCCCAGCAGGGGATGCACGAGAGGCAACCACACATTGATGTTTCTCTCCCTCTCTCCTTCCCTTCCCCTCTAAAAATAAATAAATAAAATCTTAAAAAAATAAGTACAAATAGAGTCACACCATTTCTTATGGCATAATTTTCTGAGGCCACTATGGAGATACAAGTGGAGATACTAAGTACTGTGTAAATATAAGGCATTATTAAGTACTGTTGGGAGGTTTAATATTTCCTACTATGTAGGATGCAAATTTAGATTTGATATAATGTTATTATGGTCTATCAAAGTTACATTGGATGAGACATGGACTTCCTGTGTGTGTGTGTGTGTGTGTGAGAGAGAGAGAGAGAGAGAGAGAGAGAGAAGACCCTACCCCTGGGGACCATTCTTTTGACAATATCTTTTTTTTAAATTTTTTAAATTTAATTCTTGTTCAAGTACAGTTTTCTGTCTTGTATTCCCAGCCCTGCTTCCCCCAGTGCTCCCCACCTCCCTCCCATTTCCGCCCCCCACCTTAGTTATTGTCCATGTGTCCTTTATACTTGTTCATGTGAGTCCTTCCCCTTTTCCCCTGTGATTCTCTCCCCTCTCCCCTCTGGACCCTGTCAGCACATTCTGTATTTCAGTGTCTTTGGTCACATTTTGCTTGCTTGTTTGTTTTGTTGTTTAGATTCCTGTTAACGGTGATATCATATGGTATTTGTCTTTCACTGCCTGGCTTATTTCGCTCAGTATAATGCTTTCCAGTTCCATCTATGATGTTGCAAAGAGTAGGAGTTCCTTCTGCCTTTCTGCAGCATAGAATTCCATTGTGTAAATGTACCATAGCTTTTTGATCCAGTCATTTACCGATGGGCATCTAGGTTGCTTCCAGCTCTTGGCTATTTTGAATTGTGCTGCTGTGAACATCGGAGTGCATAGGTTCTTTTGGATTGGTGTTTCAGGGTTCTTAGGATATACTCCTAATAGTGGAATTGCTGGGTCAAAAGGCATGTTCATTTTTAGTTTTCTTAGAAAATTCCATACTGCTTTCCATAGTGGTTGTACCAGTCTGCAATCCCACCAACAGTGAACTAGGGTCTCCTTTTCCCCATAACCTCTCCAGCACTTGTTGTTTCTTTGTTTATGATAGCCATTCTGACTGGTGTTAAGTGGTATCTCATTGTGGTTTTAATTTGCATCTCTCTGATAGCTAGTGATACTGAGCATCTTTTCATGTGTCTCTGGATCCTCTGTATGTCCTCCTTGGTGAAGTGTGTGTTCAAGTCCTTTGCCCATTTTTTAATTGGGTTGCTCGTCTTCTTTGAGTGGAGTCATGTGAGTTCTTTGTATATTTTGGAGATTAAACCTTTGTCCGAGGTGTCATTGGCAAATAAGTTTTCCCAAACAGTTGCTTCTTTTTTTATCTTGATACTGTTTTCCTTAGCCATGCAGAAGCTTTTAAGTTTGATGAGATCCCATTTATTTATTCTTTCCTTTATGTCCCTTCCTCTAGGAGACGTATCAGTAAAAATATTGCTGCGAGGAATATCTGAGATTTTCCTGCCAATGCTCTCCTCTAGGGCTTTAATGGTTTCCCGGCTTATATTTAAGTCTTTTATCCACCTTGAATTTATTTTGGTGTATGGTGTAAGTTGGTGCTTGAGTTTCATTTTTTTACACATAGCTGTCCAGTTCTCCCAACACCATTTGTTGAAGAGGCTATCTTTATGTTACTGCCCCCTTTGTCGAATATTAATTGACTAGAGATTTGGGTTTATTTCTGGGCTCTCTGTTCTATTCCATTGGTCTGTGTGCCTGTTTTTATGCCAGTACCAGGCTGTTTTGATTACAGTGGTCCTGTAATACAGTTTTATATCAGGTATTGTAATCCCTCCTACTTTGTTCTTCTTTCTCAAAATTGCAGCTGCTATTCGGGGTCTTTTATGGTTCCATATAAATTTTTGAAGTGTTTGTTTTATGTCTGTGAAATATGCCATTGGTACTTTAATAGGTATTGAATTGAATCTGTAAATTGCTTTGAGTAGTATGGACATTTTGATGATGTTAATTCTTCCAATCCATGAACACTCTTTTGACAATTTCTAAGCCATCAGGGTACTTATGAATCTTTTTTATTTATTTGTAGAGAGAGGGGAAGGGAAAGAGAAAGAGAGGGAGAGAAACATCAATGTGTGGTTGCCTCTCATGCACCCCCCACTGGGGACTTGGCCTGAAACCCAGGGATGGCCCTGACTGGGAATCGAACAGGTGACCCTATGGTTCCCAGGCCAGCACTCAATCCACTGAGCCACACCAGCCAGGACTAGGGTGCTTATGATTCTTTACCAGTAACACTTCTGTTTTGATTTTGATTTTGAGAGTCCACTTATTAAAGCTAGGGGCCCAGAGATGCTTTTTATTTGGGATTAAATTCTTTGCAAAACCTTGGCTGAATTAAAAGGACCAACTAATGTGAAAAGAAAACTCTCATTGGGAAACTCAGAGGGTGGATGGGTGGAGCGGTGACACTCCTAGGGTCTCAATCTTCAGCCCCCACAGCAGCTCCCTGTTCTGAGTTAATTTAAACAGACACACGCAGCCTTCTGAAAGCTTAGGTCAGTGACCAGCAATACTGATGAGAACGGACGTGTGACAGCCAAGTGCCAGACCTCAGTGCATTTGGCATTGCTTTCAGGAACTTCCCCTGCCCCCCAACCCCACTGCCTTCCCCCTTAGGAAAGTGAGCCAGGGTCCCAGGATCTCGTGAAGGCTGGGGCATCTCTGAACCACTGGCCTTTGATTCTCTTCCCTGCCAGTTGCTGGAGTCATTGCTTCAAAGGCAGTCTCAGCTCCAGGCAGCTCCTGACACTCCCTTAAAGGCCCTTGTGGAGTGTCAGGCTGTGGGGTTTGCTCCTGGTGCTGCTTGTCATGTAGTAGAGCCCTGGGCTGGGGTCCTTTGGACTTTCAGGCCAGGTCAGTCTGCCCTGAGGGAGGCAGCAGCCTCGTGAAAGGTCATCGTCCTCCTGAGCCTGGGCAAAGTGTGTTGGCTGGGAGAGGGAGACATGGGTGGGTGCTCAAGGCTGGCTCTGTCTGTGGTGGTTCTCTGGGCCTCTGTGGACTCACCCAGGGGAGTTGTTGCCCCTCAGGCTCTCCTAGGTCACTCTGGACACAGCTTACATAGAGTCAGGCCACATTCCCTCCTAAGGACTAGCCCTGCCCTACGCAGGGAACACTGTTCTTCGGGGATTTCCACCCACCATGTGGCCTTGCCAGCCACAGTCTTGCTTTTCCACTCTGTCACTTTTTCCGAGCATGCTAACTGGGGGCTCCTCAGGGAGAAGGAAGCGAGGCGCGGGCTCTGGCCCTTCTCCAGCCTCCAGCCTTTTGCTTTTCTCTCCTCAGTCCTGGTGTGGAGGGGAGAGGGGTAAGAGTGCCACTTGAGGAGGCCCCCAGACCTCTGCCCACACCTGCGCCGCTTCTCAAACTGTCCTGTAAGGCAATGAGCCCCAGTGCAAAGTGAGTCCTATTTTCTCCTTTCAGAAAATTACTCAAAAATAATTTTTAATGGCCTACTTGAACATACAACCTTTGGAGAGACTAGAAAAAAAAGGCACAGGTGTACTTTTTTTTAAAAGATTTTATTTATTTATATATCTTTAGAGGGGAAGGAGAGAGGGAGAGAAACATCAATGTATGGTTGCCTTTTGTGCGTCCCCTGCTGGTAGTTAGCTTGCAAGGAACCGGCCTGCAACCCAGGCATCTGCCCTGACTGGGAATCGAACCGCGATCGTCTGGTTCGCAGGCCCGCGCTCAATCCACTGAGCTATGCCAGCCAGGGCACAGGTGTACTTTTAACACTTATGTTGTTATTTTTGTTACACTTATTTACAAAGCTCATATGTTGATTTAAAAGATTATTTTTTCCACTCTTACATATCATAAAATGATTTTATTTAATATTTTTTGCATGCATTTTTGTCATTAGTATCGATGTCTTCACTGACACCACTTGGGGTCATCTTACTGTTTTCCAGAGCACATCATGTTCTCCTGTGTAAATAGTTTGTATTTTAGCCCTTTTTGAATTTGCAAGGTGAGCATCTATCAAGGTTTAGGTTTTAGCCATTGAGATTCATTTCTCCTCCCCTTTTGTGAAGTCTGCATTCTTTTTTTAAAAATGTTCTTCCCATATATATCTTTTATTATTTTTCTTTTTAATATATTTTATTGATTATGCCATTACAGTTGTCCTATTCCCCCCTTCATTCTCCTCCACCCTGCACACCCCCTCCCCCACCATTCCCCCTTTTGTTTATGTCCATGTGTCATAAGTTCTTTAGATTCTGTATTTCCCATAGTATTCCTGGCCCCCCGTCTATTTTCTGCCTACTGTCTATGCTACTTATTCTCTGTATCTTCTCTCCCCTTCTCTTCCTCCCACTCCCCTGTTGCTAACCCTCCATGTGATCTTCATTTCTATGGTTCCACTCCTGATCTAGCTGTCCTCTTAGTTTGCTTTTGTTTTAGGTGTGGTTGTCAATAACTGTGAGTTTGCTGTCCTTTCACTGTTCATATTTTTTATCTTTTTTTTCTTAGGTAAGTCCCTTTTACATTTCATATAATAAGGGCTTGGTGATGATGAACTCCTTGAATTTGACCTTATCTGAGAAGCAGTCTGCTGAGAAGTCTGTGTTCTAATCCATTGGAAAGCAGGGACTAGCTCAGAACTTGAGTGAACTAATTCTGCATGCACACACATGCACGCACACACACACACCCTTGCTCACTGTTTGAGCCTGCATAGCATTAATGAATCTTTGTAGCTGCAAGGGGCCAAGGAGATCAGCTGGTAGTGGATACCAAATTCTTCTGGTGTTTTAGTATGAGTTGAAAATGGCCTTTATTACTTTATAAAAATAATGCAAGGTTGTTGGAAAAAAGGTCACACAATGTACAAAGAATAGATCACTAACAGACTACCAGCCAAAGATAACCACCATTAACATTTCGGTGAAAATCCTTCCAAATATCAATTTAGGCATGTACACACACATATTTTATACAAATGAGATCATATCACATATGCTATTTTATAATGTATTACTTGTCAGTAATAGTTTGTAAGCATTTTATATCAATATAGTTATACATCACTGTTTTTAATCAGTGCTCTTCTGTATATGTAGTCTGATTTACTTCTCCACAGCTGATGGATTTAGGGGCTGTTTCTGGTTTTTCTTATTATAAACAATTTTGTGATAAACAGCTCTGGATTCTGAGTCACAGTTATAACAATTAAGGCCTTCTCTAATCTCATGCAAGGTTATAAAGGAATTCTCACATGTTGTCTTCTAGTATTCTTTAATTAAAAATCATTTTTGCAGACGATGTATTTATTATAGAATTGTACACCCCAAACCTAAGTACTTTTTAAACCAGTGCCCCCACAATGTATTCAATAACAAAGAAAAATTATTTTTCCTTGCGGTGACCACTTTAATTGTACAGCTTAGTGAGCGGCATTAAGTGTGTTCTCACTGTGGTACAGCCATCGCAACTACCCACCTGCAGGACTTTTCCATCTTGCCCAGTCTTCGCCCCACCCCTGCCCCACGTCCTGGCATCCTCTGTTCTGCTTTCTACGTTGAGCTCCATCTCTCCTCCCCTTTTGGTGAAGTCTGAGTTCTAATCTGCCAGAAAGGAGAGACTTCAGAGGTTAGGTTTTGTATCTGACCACTTTAGGCATGGTTTCTTTTGTGTCTAGCTTGTTTCACTTAGCATTCTAACTTCAAGGTTCATCCCTGTTGTGGCATGGCTCAGAATTTTTTCTTTTAGTATTTAAAAAACATTTTATAATTAAACATTGAAAGTATACAGTGAGGTTGAAATAATTTTATAGCAAACACTTTATACCCACTGCCTAGATTTCACCATTAATTTTCTAATTCTTATGTTATTATTTTATATCTATTCTTCTTTCCATCTCTTTATTCATCCTTCACCCATCTTGCTTTTGGTGCATTGGAAATTAAATTGCATCTGCAATTATTACTACACTGCCTCCTAAATAAGTCTACATGCATACTACTTACTATCTGATGTTCATTGACCATCTTTTCATGTTGAGATAAAACCTGTATACAACAAAATGTGAAAATCTCAGTGAAGGGTACGTTCACTGAATGTTGAGAATCCCGGGTGACTCAAACCCCCATCAAGATACCGAACGTTACCACCGTCCCATAAAGGTCCCTCCTGCCCCTGCCCAGTCCATCCGCACCCCATTCCCACTTACACAGGGGCTCTTCAGATTCACTGTTCCAACTGTGGCCACCCCTGGCTAGTTCACCTCATCCTCATGCCCTGTGCATGGACTAAATCAGATGGCACAAATTCTTCTGTGTAAACTTCTATCACGGCGTGTTTTTGTGACTTGCCTCTGATGACGCATGTATCAAAATAGGCACACCTCATTTTATTGCAACTTCCTTTATTGTGCATCCCAGACAGTGGGTTATTTTATTTATTTATTTTCTCTCACAAATTGAAGGTTTGTGGCAACCCTCCATCAAGCAAGTCTGTTGGCGCCGTTTTCCTAACAGCATTTGCTCACTTCCTATCCCTGCGTCCTATTAATTCTTGCAATATTTGAAGCTTTCCCATTATTATTATTTTTGTGGTGGTCTGCGGTCAGTGGGCTGTGGCACTACTAGGGCAAGACCATCCTCCAGCAAGACAATCACAACTCGCTGCAAGCTCAGACGATGGTAGCATTTTTTAAGCAATAAAGTATTGTTTAATGAAGGTACCGTGTTTTCCAGACCATAAGATGCACCTACGTTTTAGAGGTGGAAAATAGAAAAAATACTTGAAGCAAAAAAATGTGGTAAAATATTTAATAACATAATATAATATTTCACTGATATAAATGTAAACAGAACTCAACAGCAGCATTAACAACCATTCTTCCTCCCAAACTTGGGGGAGGGGAGAAGTACATTTTATAGTCCAAAATATATGGTCTATACATTATTTTTTAAAATTTTTAGTTAATGTTTAAAAATATTTTATTTAATTTATTTTTAGACAGAGGGGAAGAGAGGGAGAAAGAGAAGAGAAATATCAGTGTGTGGTTGCCTGTCATGCGCCCCTTACTAGGGACCTAGCCTGCAACCCAGACATGTGCCCTGACTGGGAATCGAACAAGCAACCTTCTGGTGTGCAGGCCAGCACTCAGTGCACCTGAGCTCCACCAGCCAGGGCTATACAGTGGTTTTTTAAAAAAAAAGATATAATGCTATTGCATACTTACTAGACTACAGTATAAAATAAATATAACGTTTATATGCATTGGAAAACCAAAAAAATTAGTGTAACATGTTCTGTTATGATACTGACTTTACTGGGGAGATCTGGAATCGGACCTGCAGTATCTCCAAGGTATGCCTGTGTGTGTTCCTTTCTGTTGCTGAGTAATATCCCGTTGTATGGCTATGCTACAGTTTCTCTACTTCTAATCTTTTTATAGTTTATTTTGTTTTTATTTGTTTTGGAGTTATCTTGGTATAAATATAAATATACTTTATAAATACAAATATTTTAATATAACTGTACTTTACATTTTTCCAGATGGCTATCCATTTGTCTCAGCAGTACTTATTAAAATGTCCATCATTACTGCTCCATTGATTGGAGATGCTGACTTCATTACACACAACTTCACTGTGTGCATTCAAGTCTATTTCTGGATTGTCTGTTCTGTTTCATTAGTCTGCGTAGGGGTCAAGGCCCTGGCAGTAAACAGAATTCCACGCAAATGGTTAAATGAAGGGACTTTAATGGAGGTGCGGTCAGGTTCAGGGAATCTACAGGGATGGGAAGCCAGGACACCTAATGCTGGAAGGAGTAACAGAGGAGTGAACTTGGGCTGCGCAGGAGGGGCCTGTAGTTTCAGGAGAGCAGAGCCACTGCCTGAGAAGTATCTGGGAGCAGGGGAGAAACTCCCTGACCTCCCTGTTCTCGCCCTCTGATCTTCTGCCCTGGTGTCGCATTGGCTGAACCCACAGGAAGCCAGGAGGGGAGGTCAGCTGATGCCCCAGGGGCACAAGGACAGCGCAGAGAAGGGCAGGAAATGATGGGTGGGCATGACAAGTGGAGGAGAAGCGGCCCAGTCCCGCTGTTGGTCCCAGCCAGCACTGCGGGTGCTAATTACTAGGATTTAGTAAGTCTATTTCCAGCTCGTTGCTTTCTCCCCTTAGAGACTTCTGGCTGTACTTGCTTGTTTAATTTTCCATATGACTATTAGAATCAATTTGTCTAGTTAAATATGAAAGAGAAATAAACCCAGCTTGTTGATATGTTTGTTTGGATTAAGATAGGTTGGCTAACCCAGAAGAAAATTGGCATCTTAATGATGTCGAAGGGTACTTTCTACAAGTGTCTTTACATTTGTCCATTTGTTTTTCATGTGCGTGTGAGTGTACGCATCACTGGTGTTTATAATTTTCTGAATATGGGTCTTATACATTTCTTGTTAAGTTCATTCTTTGGCATTGGTTACGGTTGCTCTTTAAAGGGATTTTTCCTTCTCATATATCATACAACTGGTTTTCGTTGGTATAAAAAAGCCATTGGTTTGTAAAAACTACTTTATATAGATTTTGTGCTTCTATATCTCACTAAATTTTCCTGTTGTTCGTAGTAGTTTATTGGGCAGTTCTCTTGGAGTTTCCAGATACATAACCATATCACAATCATAGTTCTATTTCTTCTAGAATTTATGCTTCTTTTTTAAAATACATTTTATTGATTATGCTATTACAGTTGTCCCATTCCCCCCCTTCATTCCCCTCCATCCTGCATATCCTCTCCCACCCACATTCCCCCCCTTTAGTTCATGTCCATGTGTCTTAAGTTCTTTAGCTTCTACATTTTCTGTACTATTCTTACCCTCCCCCTGTCTATTTTCTACCTACTGTCTGTGCTACTTATTCTCTGTATCTTCTCCCCTCCCCCTCTCCTCCTCCTACTCCCCTGTTGCTCACCCTCCATGTGATCTCCATTTCTGTGGTTCTGTTCCTGTTCTAGTTGTTTGCTTAGTTTGTTTTTGTTTTTGCTTTAGGCGTGGTTGTTAATAATTGTGAGTTTGTTGTCATTTTACTGTTCATAGTTTTTGATCTTCTTTTTCTTAGATAAGTCCCTTTAACATTTCATATAATAAGGGCTTAGTGATGATGAACTCCTTTAACTTAGCCTTATCTGAGAAGTACTTTATCTGCCCTTCCATTCTAAATGAAAGCTTTGCTGGATAAAGCAATCTTGGCTGTAGGTCTTTGGATTTCATGAGTTGGAATACTTCTTTTCAGCCCCTTCTTGCCTGTAAGCTCTCTTTTAAGAAATCAGCTGACAGTCTGATGGGAACTTATTTGTAGGTAACTGTCTCCTTATCTCTTGCTACTTCTAGGATTCTCTCCTTCATTTTAATCTTGGCTAGTGTAATTATGATGTGCCTTGGTGTGTTCCTTCTTGGGTCCAACTTCTTTGGGACTCTCTGAGCTTCCTGGATTTCCTGGAAGTCTATTGCCTTTGCCAGATTGGGAAGTTCTCCTTTATTATTTGTTCAAATACATTTTTCACTTGTTGCTCTTCCTCTTCCCCTTTTGGCACCCCTATAATTCAGATGCTGGAACATTTAAAAATGTCCTGGAGGTTCCTAAGCTTCTCCTCATTTTGTTGAATTCTTGTTCCTTCCTTCTTTTCTGTTTGGTTGTTTCTTTCTTCCTTCTGGTCCAGTCCATTGATTTGAGTCCCAGTTTTCTTCCCATCACTCTTGGTTCCCTGTGCATTTCCCTTCATTTCTCTTAGTGTAGCCTTCATTTTTAAAATCTAATTTGCAACCAAATTCAACCATTTCTATGAGCATCCTGATCACCAGTGCTTTGAACTGTGCATCTGGTAAGTTGGCTATCTCTTTATTTCTTAGTTGTATTTGCTCAAGAGCTTTAACGTGTTCTTCCCTTTGGGCCATTTTTTTGGTCTGGTCACGCCTGTTACATATGAGGGGTGGAGCCTTAGATGTTCGCCAGGGCGGGGCAACCCAGTTGCTGGGTTGTGACATTGTATGTGGGGGCGGAGTCTGAGGGGGAACAATTGGCGCTTTCCTCGCTCTCTGTCAGACTTCATTTGGGCCCTTCTAGTGCTGGTTCCTGGGTGAGTGGGCTCGTGTATGTTCTAGGACCCTGTGAGTGTCTCCAACGAACTCTCCTATGAGGCTGGGAGTCTCTCTCAGCACCTCAACCCCCACAAAGTGTTTTTAATCAGTGTTTTGAGGCTTTATTTCTTGGCACTGGGGCCCTGGGTTGTGCGGTCTGTCTCACTCCCCAGTTTTGCCTGGCCTATCCATGTACGAATGTGGGTCTGCCCGACCAGCCAGCGCCCTGTGCACTGTGCCCCACTTCACAGTCGCCGCCTCCCTGGGTCCAGTGGTTGCCACCCCATGGCCAGGATCTGTCCACCACTGTCCTGCATGCCCGGGGTTTGTCAACTGCTGCCCTGTGCCTGGTGCCTGGTGCCACTGCCCTCTCTTGCAGTGACCCCTCTCTGCCGGGCAGATTGACTCTGTCCCCTCCTAGCGGTCTGGATGAATATTTTAACGGCTTGGTTGTCGGACTTCCATACAGCTCAATTTCCTGTCAGTTCTGGTTGTTATTTTGTTTCTAAATTGTTGTTGTCCCCACTTTGGTTGTGTGAGGAGGCACAGTGTGTCCACTTACACCTCCATCTTGGCCAGAAGTCGAATTTATGCTTCTTATTTCTTCATATTGTTTAGTTGTATTCACTGATTACTTCATATCACCTCCAGGACCAGCATTCTTGTTTCTGACTTTATTATAATGCTGTCTTTAGAGTGAGTGCATGCATATATATATATATATACACACATACATGCACACACACACATACAAATGTACATTACATATACATATATGTGGAAGAGAATATATGTTAGGAACACAATGTCATGTTAGGGATATATGTCTGTGTGCATATATATATATATACACATATATATATGTATATCTACACATGGAATTATTTAAAGATTCCTATTTTATTTAGCTGAAAAAAGATCAAGAATAAGAATTGGTTTGTTAGATACCCTTTCAGCCTGTAGGATATCAGTGTGGCTTTTCTCCTTAGATCAATAAATAGTAATAATCAGTAGATTAGCTAATATCGAACCACCTCTGTATCCCTAGAATCAACTTTACTAGAATCAATGTGCAGTTGCATTCTGTTGATTAATATTTTATTCAGAATTTTCACATTGACATGAAGTGAGATTTGTCTTTAGTCTTTGTGTGAAATATTTATCAAATTTTGACATTGATGTAATACTTCTCTTCGCAAAAATAGCTTAGAGGTTTTTCTTACTGTGTTCTAGACAAGTTTAAATACCATCAGAAGTACCTGCTTTTTCAAAGCTTGCGTGACTCTGACTTCTGCAGCATCGGCATTTCGTGAGGTTGGGTCGTCTGGAGTCCACTTTTTGCATTATGGATAGGTTTTATTGTAAACGTCGATCATTGTACTGAAAGGGGGGTGGGGAGGAAGTCCGCAGCCAATTTTGGGTAGCGCTTTCTCTCCCTCCTCTACTNCTGTCCACCACTGTCCTGCATGCCCGGGGTTTGTCAACTGCTGCCCTGTGCCTGGTGCCTGGTGCCACTGCCCTCTTTTGCAGTGACCCCTCTCTGCCGGGCAGATTGACTCTGTCCCCTCCTACCGGTCTGGATGAATATTTTAACGGCTTGGTTGTCGGACTTCCATTTAGCTCAATTTCCTGTCAGTTCTGGTTATTATTTTGTTTCTAAATTGTTGTTGCCCCCACTTTGGTTGTGTGAGGAGGCACAGTGTGTCCACTTACACCTCCATCTTGGCCAGAAGTCGAATTTATGCTTCTTATTTCTTCATATTGTTTAGTTGTATTCACTGATTACTTCATATCACCTCCAGGACCAGCATTCTTGTTTCTGACTTTATTACAATGCTGTCTTTAGAGTGAGTGCATGCATATATATATACACACACACATGCACACACATGCACACACACATACAAATGTACATTACATATACATATATGTGGAAGAGAATACATGTTAGGAACACAATGTCATATTAGGGATATATGTCTGTGTGCATATATATATATATATACACACACACACACACACACATATATATATATATATGTATATCTACATATGGAATTATTTAAAGATTCCTATTTTATTTAGCTGAAAAAAGATCAAGAATAAGAATTGGTTTGTTAGATACCCTTTCAGCCTGTAGGATATCAGTGTGGCTTTTCTCCTTAGATCAATAAATAGTAATAATCAGTAGATTAACTAATATCAAACCACCTCTGTATCCCTAGAATCAACTTTACTAGAATCAATGTGCAGTTGCATTCTGTTGATTAATATTTTATTCAAAATTTTCACAATGACATGAAGTGAGATTTGTCTTTAGTCTTTACTGTGTGTGAAATATTTATCAAATTTTGACATTGATGTAACACTTCTCTTCGCAAAAATAACTTAGAGGTTTTTCTTACTGTGTTCTAGACAAGTTTAAATACCATCAGAAGTACCTGCTTTTTCAAAGCTTGTGTGACTCTGACTTCTGCAGCATCGGCACTTCGTGAGGTTGGGTCGTCTGGAGTCCACTTTTTGCATTATGGATAGGTTTTATTGTAAACGTCGATCATTGTACTGAAAGGGGGGGTGGGAGGAAGTCTGCAGCCAATTTTGGGTAGCGCTTTCTCTCCCTCCTCTACTGGAAACAGAGGCCTCCAGAGGCATCTGGGCACATGCGATGTCCTCCTCCTCCTGTTCTCTGCAGCTTGTATCTGAGTGTATTGTACTGGAGAGATTTACTTGTTTTCCTTGCCAACCTAGGAACCCCGGGGAAGAGCTTTCCCTTCTTTGTGTTTTAAATCCTGGTGCCTGACTCTGGCCCATGGCAGCTCATGGCATCGTGTGGGGGAAGTCAGATGAGAGACCAGGGGAGAAATCAGAGAACTTCTGTGACAGGAGCCTGACAGTGCAGGGGTAGGGGATGGGGGGCAGGGAGAGGGGGTGGGGGCTGTGGTGGAGGCCCAGATACCAATTTGCACTTTGGCCTCTGTGGAGTAAGATGCTGAATTTCTCTGAGCATCTATTCCTTTGTGATAAAATGAAGATAACCATACCTGCACCTCATGGGGTTGATGTATTTACCAAAAAATATAACGGACACTTTGGAAAGTAGTTGGAGCTATGCAGTGTGATGACATTGACCTGGTACAGGGGGGTCGGGTGTGTGTCGAGTGGGTATTCGGACATACTGATGGGCTTCTAACTTCCCAAATGCTCTTCCCACACATTCCTGGGGTAACTGGTAGAGCATAGCAAACCTCTTTTTAAATGTAGAGCTGAGCTTGCAGGAAGTTAAAGGCACCTCTTGGGAACTGGAACTGACACCTCTGCATAAACTAGGACCCCTGTGAATGAATGAACTAAAAGACATTTTGCCTACCAACAATGAGAAAAAAGTAACAATATGTTATTTATCTGTTTTGTCCTGAGTGTGGGTGGAGGAGAAGAGTTTTTTTAGGCTTTATCTCTGCAGATATTCCATATGTATAGTATGTAAATAAACTTTTGTATAATATACAGTGATGTACAACAGAGAACAGACTTGGATTGGTAGTGCACTGGGTTCCAGGCAAAGGAAATGTGAGCATTTGCTGGAGAGATAGACCCTCAACCCTGGCCCCACTGGCCCCCATGGAGAGTCTTGCTGAAATAAGTGCTCCATCTACAAGCACAAACTTATACAGAAACAAGCCAACTTAAGATAAGGCATTTTAAATGCAAAAAGTGGGGACTTCCTGCCAAGATAGAGGTGTAGGTGGAAACATTGTGCCCAACAACTAAATTTAAAGACAGCGAAGTTTCAGTAACAAAAAGGCAGCCATAACAGTGAAAATTGAACTGTACGAAAGCCCAACAGCAATGAACCATTCAGCCATACCGCGTCGTCATAACCTAGCGACTGGGTTGCCCCACCCTGGTGAACACCTAAGGCCCCGCTCCTCATACATTACAGGTGCAAACAGACCAAACATTATGACTCAAGAACAGTTCAAAGCCCCAGAGCCTATAATTCTAAGTGCCCAAGAAATAGCCAACCTTTCAGATGCACAGTTCAAAACACTGGTGATCAGGATGCTCACAGAATTGGTTGATTTTAGTCACAAATTAGAGGAACATTTGAAGGCTAAACTGATTGAAATGAAGGGAAATGCACAGGAAACCAATAGTGATGGAAAGGAAACTGGGACTCAAATCAAGGAAGTGGACTAGAAGGAAGGAAGAAATGACCAAACAGAAAAATGTGAAGTAACAAGAATTCAAAAAAATGAGGAGAGGCTTAGGAACCTCCAGGACATCTTTAAATGTTCCAACATCCAAATTATAGGGGTGCCAGAAGGGGAAGAGGAAGAGCAACAAGTGGAAAACGTATTTGAACAAATAATAAAGGAGAACTTCCCCAATCTGGCAAAGGCAATGGACTTCCAGGAAATCCAGGAAGCTCAGAGAGTCCCAAAGAAGTTGGACCCAAGAAGGAACACACCAAGGCACATCATAATTACACTAGCCAAGATTAAAATGAAGGAGAGAATTCTAGAAGCAGCAAGAGATAAGGGGACAGTTGCCTACAAAGGAGTGCCCATCAGACTGTCAGCTGATTTCTTAAAAGAGAGCTTACAGGCAAGAAGGGGCTGGAAAGAAATATTCCAAGTCATGAAATCCAAAGACCTACATCCAAGATTGTTTTATCCAGCAAAGCTTTCATTTAGAATGGAAGGGCAGATAAAGTACTTCTCAGATAAGGTCAAATTCAAGGAGTTCATCATCACCAAGCCCTTATTATATGAAATGTTAAAGGGACTTATCTAAGAAAAAGAAGATAAAAATATAAACAGTGAAAGGACAGCAAACTCACAGTTATTAACAACCACACCTAAAACAAAAGCAAACTAAGGGGACAGCTAGATCAGGAGCAGAACCACAGAAATGGAGATCACATGGAGGGTTAGCAACAGGGCAGTAGGAGGAGGAGAAGGGGAGAGAAGGTACAGAGGATAAGTAGCATAGATGGTACATAGAAAATAGACAGAGGGAGGGCAGGAATACTAGGGGAAATACAGAATCTAAAGTACTTGTGACACATGGTCATGAACTAAAGGTGGGGAATGGTGGGGGAGGGTGTGCAGGGTGGAGGGGAGTGAAGGGGGGAATGGGACAACTGAAATGGCATAATCAATAAAAGATATTAAAAAAATAAATGCAAAAAGTAAGATGTATGGAAATGTGTTATAGTATAATCCCATCTCTAGGAGAAGAAGCACTCATCTCTCACACACGTGTACTCACACGCACCCATTCTCTCTGTGAGTGTGCATTGGATCGGATGAGCATAAACAAAGTACACACCAGTTGTTACACACCAGTTGTTACCATGGGTGATCTAGGGGTGGGGGATATAGCAGAAAGAGAGATGGGGGGCAAGCCAAACTGAGAAAGAGAAGACCCCAGTCCTGGAGTCTGCCTTCTGCAGCCCACCCACACCACACCGCCCTGTGCTGGGTCCCCGCTGAGGCTGTGCCCTCTGCCTCTCCGTCTCAGCCACACAGTTCTGAGGAGCACCCCTGCCCCCTCACACATGGAGCGCAGGGGCACAAAGAACACTAGTGTCGTCAATGGCAGCGAACAAATAAACAGCAGCTATTGCAAATTAAGTTAAATACCAGTGTGGGTACCGCAATTAAGAGCCTCCGCTTATTTATTGACTGTTGTGTGGCAGACCCTTTCTGAGGTGCTTTACAGAAATTCCTTTAGCCCTTATGCCAACCCTACGGGGCAGGGACTGTCGTGATTTCCACTTTACCCGTGGGAAAAGGGAGGCACAGAGAGCCCAGATCCCGTGTCCAAGGTCTCGGTTCCCCCCACCCCTCAACTGGGGGCACTGGGATTCAGACCTGCAGTTCCCTCCCCAGCCCAGGTGCTTGCTTAGTCACTGGGCTGACATGGACGCAGGTGCATGGAGGGTTTGATGCCATAGGGATCATTTTTGTGTTGAGGGTGAGTTTTGAATTATTATTGCAATTTTGTCTTTCCTTTGCCTTGCTACCCTTAAAATTAAAATCTGAAAAGAAGTGGACAGAAGGGCAGCTGTCAGTCCCGCAGCCCCCACCCCCACCCCCAGTAGCTGACACATGGCTGGTGCTCCTACCTATGTATGGTCACCGCAGGCATTGCTGAATCTGTCAGCACAAAATGTGACTTAGGGAGCTCCCTGCCAAGGAGTTGGGGTGTAGGAAGTGTTTATTGAACAGAATCAAATGGAATCCCAATGTGCTTTCATGTTGGTTGTCGATGAATCAACAGCAAACCGAGAGGGGCCGACCAAAACAGTATTTCCACTGATTTAGAGAGGACGAGAGTGTACCCTTCGCGTTTCCACACCTCAGGTCGCCTTTTGTGATAAAAGTGATGAGTAATTTCAGGACTAGTTTATATTTATGATATAGCTTCTTCCTTCTGAGGGTCTTCAAGCTGTAGCGTATGCCCACTGGCTCTTACTGCCAGGGAGACAGTGTAGATCATTTCACAGGAGAGATGGAGTTAAAAATTTGAGGGCTTGGAACTCAGAAAGGGCCGAGGGAGGTTAGACACTATGGGAGGCGGAAGTCTACGCAGGAGAGAGGGGGTGGGCGGTGACATCAGGAAGCACTGGCAAGGCTCTAGGTTCCTACACATTGGAGTTTTAAACGTGTCAATTATGAATTTAGTGACCCCAGCACAGAACATGAGTGATCAGTGAATTCTTTCCTCCAGAGAGGGCTGGACTGCTCTCAGAAATTTGCGTGGTGACCGTAGAGTCAGAGTGAAGGTGGCTGACGTGTGAAGGCTGGGGGTCAGGAGGTTGGGAGGGTCCCAGGCTGCCACCTGCACTGCCGGCGAGGCTGTGCCAAGGCCAGGGTGAAAGGGCAGGGCACGGCACATCCCCACCCATTCTCTCCTTCCTAGGGGCTCCCTGCAGCCCCCTTCTCTCGGCACCTTCTTTTGTCAGAGCCCAACACAATGAACCTTCTTTATAGTCTTACCCTGATGACTCACCTCCGGTACTTTTTGGGGACTCACTGGGGTCCCACAATACCTGTTAATGTTTACTGAGCCCAGGTGCTGTGCTCACCTTGCCTGGGTCCAGTTTCTCTCCATTTCGCAGGCAGAACAGCAGAGGCCCAGAGAGGGAGAGTGCGGGGCAGCACAGTGTGGGGGTCGGGAGGCGGGAGCTGGGAGCCAGGCGGGCCTGGCTTTTGCTTTGGGCACACTGCGGAGCCTTTTGGTGTCTCAGTTTCCCTGAGTCGTCGAAGGGGGACAATGCAACCCTCACCACACGACAGATGTAGCAATGAGCAGATTACATGTGTCAAAGTGTTTAGCAGGCAGCCCGGCATCTAGTGAATCCCTGTTAAATGGGAGATACCATACATACCTAATATAATGGGGTCAACGTCATATGGCAGCAAGTCGATAAAACCAGAACGTGAACCCAGGCTCAGGTCCAATTTGAGTCCATATTCTCCTGCAGTCTGCTGATATGCTACAGAACCTTCCAGAAAGGCTAGTCCCTGCTCATTGAGCTCAGCGTGGAGCCTGGTAGAGCCTTCCCTTCTGCCTCCTTTAGGCTGGTCACCTGAGTGTTACCTCTACTGTGAAGCGCCGGGTCTCCAAGCAGCTGGGGATCCCTGTTGCCTCAGCTCCTTCGCAGCTGTCCTGAGGATTCCCACTAGGATGTGCTCTCTAGATAACCCCCTCCTGTTTGAAGGAGCACTTGCCCAGAGGGACTTTCCATACTTTTTCATGACCTTTTCGCCAGGCACCTTAATTAGCACACCTCAGGGGTCTCCCTGGAGGGTCAGATAGCTCCGAAGCTTTACGTGTACTTCCTTCTCAACAGCGAATTTTTCCATGAACAGGTTTGTACCATGACAGCTCTAGCTGACTTATTTCTGAGTCATCAGTCACCTGCCTGTGTTTTTGGTTTTTTTTTTATCATTCGAACGTACAGCATACCAGGTATACCTTTCTCACGAATGGTGTGGCATTGGGAAGACGTCTCATAAAACATGGTTAAGGGGTGATACAAAATGGGGTGGGTGTTAATGATCTCGAAAACATGAGACAGAATATATGACTGGAGTGTTGGCAGAAATTCAGGCAAAAAACTTGACATGAAATCTGAAGTGGTCTCCAAATTCAAGCGGCATCAGCTTATGTTTTTAAACTGCGTGAAGGCCAGGCCCAGGCTTTCCAAACCTGGGCATTGCAGGCGCCTGGGGGCTGCAGCAAGCATGTTTCTTGGAATTACTCAGGAAATGACGGCTGACCAGAATGGCCGACCCATCCTAGGAAGATGGCAATGACGTTTGGTTGGAATGAGGACTCATGCTGCTCCTTTCAGTTATAGCCTCACAGGTTAACTCTTCCCCTGAAACAACTACAGATACTCAGGTCAGAAGCAATGCTGTGGCCAGGACTTCCAGACAGGGGTCAAGGGGACGGGGCTCGACTCTAGGGAGCTGATCAGGGCTGTCCCAGGAAGCCCTCCCTGAGAGCCCAGCGGTGGGGTCTGTGGGCACCTTCAAGTTCAGTGCTGGAGATGGAGCAAGGAAAAAGGGAGACAGCTGGGCTTCTGGGGCGGGGGGTGGGAGGTGGGGGTGGCTTTTCTTCCTTTCTATGAACTCAGACAAAGTAAAGCCATTCTGGGCTTTCATTTTCATTTGCTTTCGACTGGTTTGTCTTTCTGCTTGTTCACCTCTTGCTTCCCACTGGGGAAAAAGGGGGATGCAGGAAGGAAGTCATGATTATTGGCAAGGTACTTAACATCAGGCACTGCACCAGGGCTTTCATGTAGGATCCCATTTAATCCTCACAGGTGCCCTGCATGGAGTCTGAGTATCCCCACCGAGCCGATGAGCGGCCTGGCGCCCTGGGCAGAGCTGCCTGGTTAAAGGTCTCGTGTCCTGGCCCTGGCTGGGGTGGCTCCGTTGGTTGGAGCGTCCTGTAACTGAAAGGTTGTGGGTTTGATTTGCCCAGCCAGGGCGCATGCCTAGGTTATGGGTGCGATTCCCTGCCTGGGTATGGTGATCCCCAGTCCCGGCATCTCTGGGAGGCAACCGATCGATGGTTCTCCCTCCCATCGATGTTTCTCTCTCCCCTCTCTCCCTAAAGTAGTGAAAAATGTCCTCGGATGAGGATTAAAAAAAAAAAAAAGGACTGCACAGTCTGGTCCAGGGACACCAACTAGGCGGTGGGCTGGGCCGTGAACGTTGCCAGCTGTCTGACTCGGGGGCTCACGTTTTCTCTGTGTGGCTCCCATTTTGACCCTTCGGTCAGACAACTGCCTCTTCAATTGTCTGGGTTGTTCCAAGTTTAGAACATCCTGTCCTTCCATCATCCTAGCCACAGTACCTTCACACTGGCTGCCTTCATACGCCCTGATTCATATGCCCTGATTTTTCAAATAGAATCCTTGGGGGTTTGCTTTTCTTATTTCCTCCTTGCTCCAGTATTACGGCCAGAGGGCCTACTCCGATCTGCCTCTGAGCAGTATTTTCTGGGAAGGACATCACGGGTACCGCTTTTCATTTTCCGTACCGAAAATCGTGTGCCTTTGTGCTGTCATAGAACAGACTGAACCGTGGCACGTTCTGTAATTTGTGCAGCGATTGCATGTCCCTGTCGTGTTCTCGGCTCTTTTGCACTTTGGGTGGTTACAATTTTCTTTTTCTTTTCTTTTCTTTTTTACTGGGAAGTTTTAAAATTAATTTGTCAGGTCTATATAAATGATACTTCAGTTTTTCAAAAATATTTTTTGTTTATTTTTTATTGTATTTTTTCCATTACCATTTATCTCCCCTATACCCTCTTCCACCTCCACCCCCCGGCCCCACAATCACCATGTTGTGTCCGTGTCCAGGAGTTTGTTCTTGCTCCATCCCTCCACCCAGGTGCTTATACTTTTCTTCTCCCCCGAGCATCCTGGAACCTGCCATTGTGCCGTGTGTAAGAGAGAACATTGTAGCCTTTGAGGAAGACACAGTGCTCTTCTCTCCCTGTTATTATATTTCTGAGAGAAAGCATCCGGAAGGAGCTATGAAAGCCAAGGGCATGGAAGGGACTCAGAGCTCTTCCAATTCAAATCTTTTTTTTTTTTTTTAATGAGGGCTCAGTGAGGAGGAGGTCCTTACACAAAATCTCAAAGCCAATAAATAGTACTACCAGGATAATGCTCCTTCATTCTCAAAATATAATGCTTTTCTCTCCTAACCCAGAATGCAATGTGATTGGATTAATTGGGCCTCTAGGCTGCAGAGAGAACAGCCAAACCAGGAAAACTTACCGATATTTCTTAGGTTTGCTTTCGTGCCCAATAGAATAGCACTGGGGGGAAAACAGAGATAGTGCCTACGGAGGATGAGAGAAGAGCTGGCTTCAAGAGGGCGTGTCCCCGTTCCTCCCCAGGAGGAACGTGATGCCCCGTGGAAGGGGGCGTGTTTCCAACCGCCTGGTGGGTCCCAGCGGGTCACATTGCTCTGTGCAGCGCCATCATGCTCAACTTCCACTGTTAGGAGAGAAGTCAGCTCTCACTCTCGAGGTTGTTTGACTACCTCTTCATTTTGTTTGCTTTGTATTCTTTTCTCTTTATATTTAATGTTGTGCAGCTTGAGTACAGTGCATTGGGTAGGGTTTCCCTTTTGTTAATTCGACTTGGAATTTCCTGGTCAACCTGGGACCACTTTAAACTAAATGTTTGACTTGGGGCTTTCTGTCCCCAAAAGTAGTGTAGATGCTGGCTCTGGATCCAGGTGAGTAAAGCTTTGTGATTAAGCATTCTCTAGGGAGGTTGCCCTTCCCCCTGCCCTTTTCATACTCTACCCAGAGTCAAAGGCCCTACACTTAAGATCTCTGCTGTTTGCCCACATTGTGGGAAGTTTAAAAAATAACTCAGGTCATGCCACTGAGGATGGTGCATTTTGGCAAGTCCTGTGTTTTGGCGAGATCTCTCATTCAGCTCCAGACTTTATTTCCTGTCCTGCCATGCCCGTGAGGCTCATTAAAATCGGTTCCTACACCCCAGGGGTGGCCAGAGGCCTCCAGAGAGAATGCCAGTTTCAGCACTTGCATCTCTCTCTGGATTTATGGTTTCTCGTGATTTCTAACTCCTGAGCATTTCTTTTACTCTTAGGCCAGCTTAGCCACGCGAGTGAAAGGGGATTTAACGGACGTTTCACTCAGATTTTAGGTGCCCTGCGCCAGGAGACTTTTTCCTGGACAACCTCATCAGTCAGACTGCTGACGATGGAAGTCTGTTCACTCAGCAGATTAGTCTGGCTACGACATTACCATGTTACCTTGACATCACGCCAGCCAGCGCAGTAGCCATGTGGACCGCCCTTTACTGAAGAAGGTGGACACGGACCCATCACACACAATGAACTGAAGAACTGGACACGGTGGTCATCTCTACGGGTAGATGGGACATGAAGGAGGAGCGGAGGGTCCAGGGAAGTCTTCTAGCAAAAGCTGACTTGGGCGGGTGTTGAAAGGAGCGGGTGGGAGACACAAAGAGAACAGTGGAGGAGCCAAGTCGGTAGAGGCGGGGCGGGGGATGGGGTGGGGTGGTGCGTGTGTGAAACAGCGCCTTCCCAACCCCACAGCCAGAGTCCCCTGGCCACCTCAGGCTCTGGGGCAGGTCCCAGATGATTAATGATGTTGAACACCTTCTCATGTACCTGTTGGCTGTTTGGAAAAATGCCTATTTAGTTCCTTGGCCCATTTTTAATTGGACTGTTGTTGTTGAGTTGTGTAGGGTCATATATTTGGGATCCTTATTGGACACAGGATTTGCAAATTTTTCCTTTGGTTCTGCAGGTTGCCTTTTCCTTTTTTTGGTTGCTCCTTTTGCTGTGCAGAGCTTTTTGCTGTGATGAGCTTTGGCTTTGCTGCTGTGCTCTCACTGTCCTGTTTTAAAAAATCATTGCCAAGGTCAGTGTCCAGGAGCTTCTTCCCTGTGTTTTCTTTTAGGAACATTACGGTATCACGTCTTATATTTAAGTCCTTAATCCATTTCAAATTAATCTCTGTGAGCAGTTGAGGTAGGGGTCCCCTTTCATTTTTCCGCGCGTCGTTACCCAGTTTTCCCAACGCCATTGCTGGAGCGACTCTCCTTTCCCCACCGAGTGTTCCTGGCTCCCTCGTCAAATACTAGGTGACTGTATCTTCAGGGATTCCTGCGTTTCTTGTGGATTTTGTGGATTTTGTCTTCGAGGCAGCCCCGGTGGCCTTCCATGTCTGATCTCGGGTTCCCGTGGTGCTCTGGATTTTCCTTCTCTCACTAATGAATTCTTTTTTTTAATTTTCTCAAATGATATTTATATGACACTGGTCTCTTTGGGGATGAAAGCCACATGTATTTACTCACTGTGAACCCTTAGACCAAGCCTAGCTCAACACTTGGCACAAAAAGGGGCTCTGTGGAAGCTTGTTGGGTGGATGGGGAGCTCTGGCCGCGCCGATGGTGAGGTTAGAGTGTGAAGGACGCGCTTGGTGAATGAGGGGCACCTCTGGGCTTCTGAGTAGTCTGGTGTGTGCCCACGCTTGTCAGGTGGGTGGGTGACAGGTAACATTTTGCTTCCTTTCACCCGAATGTGCTCCGACAGCTTTATTCTTAGTGTTCTGGAGACTGGGGAAGGATGGTGGTGGGAGCTATGATCTCATTTTAGAGACGCAGAAACCGAGGTTCAGAGACGTTACACAAGTCAGCCTCAGTGACACTGACAGTGACAAGCTGGAGCCAGGACTTCACCCCACGGGTGCCTGACCCCAGAGTGGGGGACTGGTCCAGAGTCAGGGCCCAAGTCAAGGTCAAGTTGGTGCTTTATTTCTGACCTGAATAAATGAGCACATGCAGCATCCAACCATCATTCTGATGATTATTTTAATGTAGCAGGCACTTCACATTCAAAAGGGCAACTGTCTCTAACACAGACCGGTCCTTCCTGGTCTTTTCCAGGGACGGCAGACTCCCAAGGGAGAGTTCCTTTGGCTGCTGCTCTGCCTTTTCATAGGATGCCAAGTCCAGAAGAGACCTCATGAGAGGCCTGTGGGTTCCATTCTCTCTTCACCAAAGCTCAGAGACACAGAGCGACTTATCCAAGGTCACACAGCAAGCGAGGGCAATGCTGGGGCTCAGACCTGGAGCTCTGAGTGGTCGGCCCAGAGCCCTACCCACCCGCCTTTGCCACCTCCAGCTCGGCCAGCAGGTATTCCAGAAACCTTGGTGCTGGTCTTGTGGCTGCTGCCCCCTGCTGGGAGCTCTTGCAGCACGTAGAATGACTCAGGCCCCAGTCACAGGCTGGGCCCTTGCGACTTTTTGTAAGTGGAGGAGACGTTCCTGGCTTGAGCTGTGATTATCTGTTCAAATCCCTGCAATTAGTGTCAGTGATAATAACATGATGGTTATTATTAAGTGTAAATGGGGATAGTCCTGAGATGCCCTGGTGCAGCCGTCTGTTAGTTTTGAACAGAGACATCTGCTGGCTGCAGCCTTGTCTTGTGATTTCCTCTCCGTGTGTGCGGCTGTGGCACAAACACAGCCAGAGCTAAGTGTCTCAGAACTTTCTGCGCCTGGTTGTCTTGGAGACGCGCGAGAAGCAAGCAGACGTGCCCACGGACTGTGTGAGGTCTGCCCGGTGACAGTGAAGAGGAGAAACAAGGGAGGAAGGGTGAGGAGGAGGGAGAGGAGGAGAAGGAGGGGGAGGAAGGGAGCCTGGGCCCTGGAGTCAGACGGACTGGGCTCGTGTTCCCTCCTCGACCTTTGGCAAGTTTCTAAACAAAAAATTTTACCCTTCGCAACAGCATGGATGGACCTGGAGAACATTATGCCGAGTGACACAAGCCAGTCAGAGAAAGACAAATATCATATGCTCTTACTCATATGTGGAATCTAATGAACAAACTGAAGTAACAAGCAAAAGGGAGACAGACACATAGATGGAGAACAGGATGACAGCCAGTGGAGGGGGGAGGTGAGGGGGTGGAGAGATCGAGTAAAAAGGAAAAAGGACTCACGGACATGGACAACAGTGTGGTGATTGCTGGGGGGAGGAGTGTAACGGGGATAAATGGTAATGGAAAATACAGTAAAAAATTAAGTTTTTGGATTTGTCAAACAGGTTTAATAATACCTCTCTTACAGGATTATGTAAGGTAATATGTGGGAAGTGCTCTTCACAGCACCTGGAACATTGTATGTGACCCAGGAATGATGCGTGAGTTGGAGGCCAGGAACCTGACAGGTTCCCTGTGAGGGGCTGGTGGATGGGCCACTCCCCTGGGCCAGGCTTGGAGGCAGGTATTGGGCTGCCAGCTGTGTCCCTCCTGAGGGGGAAGCAGACGGCAGCTGAGCAGGGTGCTCCCAGGAAGTTCTCTGTCCAGACAGTAACGTGGTCAGCACCTGAGGTCCCTTAGCCTTCTCGTCTCTGGGGAGGGCTCCGGTGGAAGCTGGTTCTGGGGACAGGGGTTCTGGGCAGGTGGGCCAAGATGGAGACTTAGGACACCTGTACCAAGGAGTGGAACGGAGCTGAAGGCGCCAGGATGGCGGCCCAGCTCTCTGGGCCCAGGGTCAGAGCCCAGGTGCTGAGTGGTGAGACCAGGCAGCATGGAGCCTCATAAAATCCTCCACATTAGACATAGAGCTCCTTACGGGAGGTGCATAATGGTGGCTGGAGAGCAGGTGACCTCTGGGTTCAAACCCCGGCTCTGCCATCTGGGAGCTTGCTGATCTGGGGCACTTCTCTGTGCTTCCACAGCTGTGAGATGGGCATGATGTGACATCACTCCTTCTAAGTCTCTTTGGAGGTTCAGATGAGTTCATTTTGGTAAAACACTCCATTGGTGCTCGGCACACGGTAGCACTCGGTAAAGACCAAGAGGGTCTTCTATGTGCCAGGCACTGTGCCAGGCTCCCAGCATGTGGCGGGAGACCAAGGGCCCTTCTCCCATGGAGCTGACCTTCAGGTGGGCAGGGAGACAGATAATAGCACCCAAACAAACATACACAGTTAAGGGGTAATAGGGCAGGCTCTTCAGGCCAGGTCGGGGAGCTCTTTTGGACAGTGTGGTCAGGGAGAGCCTGTCTGGTCAGGAGATTGCTGGCCTCACTGCCTGACCCCCGGCAGGGCAGCCACTGAAAACAGCTGCGGGAAATCTTCGCTTCCAAGCCCTGCTGCTGTCCGTCAACCGCTCAACGGGAGCTCCCGGGCTGCAGCGTGGCAACTGAGTCCGCGTTGAAAAGGGTCAGAGAAGCCCTCCGGAAAATGGATGAGATGCAAGTCCTCTGCCTGCAGATAGAGCTTCTTTCTAGCTACCCCAGGCCACGCTGGAAAAGGTGGACTCCAGGGCTGCTTTATTTCAGCGCTGCTGGAAAGTGACATTCTCAGAGGATGAGCCGTCAGATAACAGACAACTTCCTGCAGCTCATGGATGACAGTCTTGCTTTCTGCCCCCAAGGCACAGCTTCCTTTTTCTGGACCCTTGAGTTGTAGGAAGTCCCAGGTGGGCAGCCCTCAGTGTGGTTTGTAACCTTGCAAGCCAGTAGAGATAGCTGTGGTGTTGCCCTCTAACAGAACCTTTGGTGGGTGGGAGGGGGCGGGCACTGTGGCTGAGAGTGTCCCCTTCTCTGTTTCTGACGTTGGTTCTGTGTTTCTTTCCTGTTGGAAGTCCCCACCTTCCCTCTGTGTCCCTCTGGGTCGTGGCCCCAGTGATTGCCTTGGTTGGTGTCTCCAATCCTTGCTTGGGTCCTTGGCTCAAACGATCTCCATCTGAGGGAGGTTCTAAGCTGTGTCCTGCTGTCTAGACTTGGACCTCTGTCTGTCCCACCTACCCGTCTTGCCTGGTGTGGCTTCTAAGTTTCTTCCCCAGGACCTAGTCAGCAGAGGGTGGTGCTCCAGGCCCCACTGGAATGAGAGCTGCCTGGCTGTCTGGGCCAGTCTCGTATCTGTGCTGATGCTGTACGCTGGGCCAGACCTCTGTGCTTGGCAGTGGGCCCAAAGAGATGAGTGGGACGTGCCCTCAAGGGGCTGATGGTGCAGTGGGGTGACAGTCACAGGGAGGAGTTGGAGAGCATGTTTCATCTAGTCCTTCTGTGGGGCTGATGTTGAGATGGATGGAGCTGGAGCTGGGGGTAGGCAGGCCAGGGTTTGAACTTCATCCTGAGGGCAGTGGGAAGCCACTGAAGGTTTAAGAAGGTGAGTGACATGTCTTATTTGCACTTGGGATTTGCATGCAAACACCTCTCTGGTTTTTGCTGCTGCTTGGAGGAGTACGGATTGGGGGTGGGGGGTGCCAGGAGGACTGGTAAGGAGGCCTCTTTCCTCACTGCACCTGCCTGGGCCAATGGGGGCGAGTGGCAGAGGTGGGGGGGGCAGTTGCCTGTCAAAAAGAATAAATGCACTCAGTCGGCAGCACCCCCAGCTCGGCTGGAAGGCACGAAGCCCTGGAAACAATGTGCACAAATTCAGTTTCTTTCAGTCTTCACTCAGACCCCTCACTCTCCCAAACTCGTGGGGTTAGCAGTGATGTGGCTTTAAACACTGCCGCCCCTCCCAGAAACGTGATCTGTTCATAGAGATTGGGGGCAGGGGCTGTCTGTCTTTGCAGATTCGTGTGCCATGGAAACCACAGCCCCACTCCCTGGGCCACTGGACGAAAGGGAAGAGGAAACACATGCGGTTTTCAGCTTTCCTGCCTGTGTGGCTGTTTGGGTGGGTTGGCGAGAGGCTCGAGGATGTTGTCGGAGGGCGAGCATTTGGTAACTAGACTTCCCTGGATCTGAGTCCGGGCTCCACCATTTACTAGAGATTCTGGGCAAGTTACCTCACTCCCTGTGCCTCAGTTTTCCCATCTGTGAAACAAGGCTAACCATAGTAATCTGTACCACGGTGTTTTTCTAAAGCACTTAGAGCACGCCTTGGCTAACAGGAGGATCTAATACATCTTAGCCATTACTCTTTGTGACTTGGGACATCTGAGGAGGGGAGGGCCAGGAGGGGATGCTTTTCAGTGGCAAAGCAACGGTAAAGGGACCCACCAAAGTAGGTCTTCCCAGTGGGGGCGCCAAAGAGGCCACGCTGGGGCCCATGGGCTATTTTAGGATAGTGCATGGAAAGTGCACATTAATTTAAGGCAATCATCTCAGGCTGTGTTGCAATGCACTGTGGTTATAACGATGGTGCGAACACAGTGCTTTGGGAAACCGGGACAGCATCGATGCTGCTTTTGGTGGGAGCCATGGGGCTGGGGGAGGGGGTTCTTCAGGCTCCCAGCTCCTTTCCAGGGACCTGCCTTGCATCCCCCTGTCTTGTCAGACCACCTCTGGGCAGCCCCCACCTTGCTGAGCTATCCAATGTCCTTTGGTCATTGTCTAACCTATTCGGTTTCATTCTCTAAATTGACTGGAGAGTGGGAAGGGAAGGGGGCAGGACCTGTATCAGAGACACAGGGATTTCTTATCTGGGTCCATGAGGAGGATGTGCCCACACCAGGTGAAGGGCTTGCAGGGGTGTTCAAACTTTTGGTGTCTCTGGGCCACACAGAAAGAATAAGAGTTGTCTTGGGCCACTCATGAAATATACTGCAACATGTAATCACACACACACACACACAAACTCAAAATGTTTTCAGTAAATTTATAATTTTGTGTTGGGCTGCATTCATAGCCATCCTGGGTTGCCTGTAGCCCGCAGGCCACACGTTGGACATCCCTGGCTTACAGGGTCTTAGGAACAGGGAGTCATCATGTTTTTATGTTAATTCAAAGAGGCATGGGCTTAGGAAGCTTGAGCAAGTGCTAATTTAGTCCGATAGGTTCGCTGCTGGGGATGGTGCCCCGCAGGAAAGAACTGGCCCGCGGTCAGGGAGGGAGAAATGGTCCCCGATGTGGTGGGCCCACCAGGACCAGCAACTGCCCAGGGGCTGCAGGGCTCTGTAGCTAGAGACCTCGCCCGACACTCCCAACAACCCCAGGGGGCAGGGGAGGGCAGACGCAGAGGCATTGCATTTTATGGGAATTTGGAAAAGCATAATGTCGTATCCACAAAACTGTACTTTGTGCATGCCATTAGTGTGATTCTTCCAAGTGTAAAAATCCATCAGGAGTCACATAATTTCCAAGCTGGTCGGCAGACGGAATCTGACAGTGTGTACGCTCACGCCAGGTGGCTGCACGGGTCCAGCAGGTAGACAGAACTGCCACGCTACTTCTAAGGATTGGTTTTGACTCCTTCCAGGTGCACATCATACCAAGTCTTCAAGAATGCAGTCTTTCTCTGAAGAGCAAAGGTTCTGTATCATCACGGACTCACTGGGCTGTGGGAAAGAGACCCAGTGAAGTTGTGTCGCCAGCCCAGGCTGTAAGCTGTGAGCAGCAGAGCAAGGTACAGGCCAGGCTGCATGGTCCCCTCACTAGGACCTCCCTAGCCCGGTGCTATGGATGTTCTGGGCTGGGTGCTTCATTGTGGGAGCTCCCCTGGGCCCTGCAGGAAGTTAAGTGACATTTCTGGTCTCCACCCACTGGGTGCTCATAGCACTATGTGCCCCCAGCCTGCAGCCCCTTTGAGTCATCTGTCCTCAAATTACCATTTTTCTGATCTGTTTCCTGGAGATGGAAGGAGTCAGGGCGACCTGGTTCCTGGGATTCAGGGGTACCCATCTGGTACCTGGGTGATGTTAGGACCAAACTACAGGGCTGTGTTAGCCTGAGCACATCAAAGTCCAGTGAAACAAATGCAAGTAGGGTTTGCAGCAGAGGAAGCAAAGGTTTGTGTTTAAGGAGTTAGTGTCAGACCCAGAGTCACAGGTGAGCTGTAGGACCTGGCTCCCCAACAGCTTCTGGGGGGCAGGTAATAGAGGGAGACAGTTATTACTCATGGTAGAGTCAGGGGCGTGGCCTCTGTTGACTGGTCGGCTCTAGGGTGTGTAGGGGGTGGCTGGCCTGTGCCTCTGGTCCTGACGCCAGTTGTGGCTGGAGTCCTGTCTGGTTTTGCAAGGAGGTGGTCCTTCGGGTCATTCTGTGTCTCTGGGCCTGGAGCCGAAACATACCTGAGGCCTAGATGTCATCTCTGGTTTGATCGAAACTCTCGCTCTGTGGTGAGCACACCTGAGGCTTTGCTCCTGAGATTGTCTGATGTGACTCAGAACCTCAGTCCCTGAGGACTTCATGCTTACGGGAGTGGACATGCAAGGGGGGAGGGTGAGAGTCAGGGTGCTCCCAGCTTGGACAGGGCCAGCTGGAACACAAGGAAAGGAGGAGGAAAGGTCACATGGAAGAATGAAGCTTCTGTGCAGTTACAGTGTGTGACTCCCAGTCTGGCCGTGGGCCTGAAGGTTTAAGGTCTGTGCACTCCCTGTAGGGAGCTGGGCTGCTGGACACAGCTGCGGGCTCTCTCACTGCTTCCCCCTGGAGCCAAGTCAGATGACTCTGCTTTTCCAAGTTGAACCTTCCCATCTGAGGAAGAATTGGAAAAGTGATACCACATTCAATGCCAGGTTTTGTCCTCTCAAACCACTGGACAGGTGTTCTTGACTGCCTCTGTCAATGGTCACCATAGCAACACATGGGATGACTAGTTTGCTACAGGTCTCTCATCTTACTAATCGTATTCCACGCCCATACACTCTACTGATCACAACTAAAACGAACACTTGGCGGTGGCCATCTATGGCCCATTAGTTCCTTCTGTTCATTCCAGATAGGTCCACCCCTCGCTCCGGCGCTGCCAGACCAACCAGGTGAGCTGAACAGTCTCTCTCTCCCTTACAAGCGGTGGTCCCTGGGCCCCTAGAATGGGCTTCAGAGCCAGGGAAGACACTGTCCTTGTCCTCCCTTTCCCTGCGCCTGAATCTGCCACCACATCAGGGAACTCGATTTGAAACAATTACAAGCCAAGCTGAGCCTCTGGGGAATTCCAGGAGCACTGGGAGGAGAGAGGGAGGTGTGTGGGCTGGAGGGCTGGAGGACCCTTCCCAGAGCAGGTTTGAACTGACTTTGAAGGATGGGTAGGATTTGGTGGGTGCTGGGGAGGAAGGAGGCATTTCAGGGAGAGGGGACTGTTTGAGCCAAGGCCGCCATGGAAATAATAGTTATGGTGGGGACAGTGAGGAGGTGGAGCCAAGTGGAACATAACATAACATAACCCAATGATGTGGGCCAGAAATAAAGCATTTAATAATAATCCCTTACATTTATGCAGTTTATAGTTATATAGAACCACCATTCATAGAGAGGTAGTGTACCACAGTGATTAAGAGTGCAAGCTTTGGAGCTAGGTTCACTCATGCATAATACTATTAACTGAGCATTTACCATGTACTAGGCACTGTTACAAGCATTGAAGATAGAAGGGCAACAAAGCAGGCAAAAGGCCCTGCCCCACGGAATTTCAGTTCCAGTGGCAGAGGGATGGCCAGCAGTGTCCCGTGCATGGTCTGCCCTACTGGCCTGAGGTTTTTGAGAACCAGACGTGCCTGGTCCTGCTCCCTGTCCCCAACCACAGCCCAGGGCCTGGAGCAGAATGGAACTCGATAGAGATGAAGCCAATTGCAATGAATAACATTTGGTCCGGTCTGTGCATTTTCTGCCACATCTAGAGAACTCCTGGGGGGTCACAGGTCATTTTGAGGGCCACCTCTGTAGCGGGACTTGGAAAGAGTCCCTGACATTTGATAATGACTTGAAGTGATCCCCTTGAACACAGTTCACTGAGCTTTTCTTTTGTAGCATGACGCCCCCTGGTGGTTCTCTGTTAGAATAGCTTCTTCAAGGAGCTGTCTTATCTGCAGCTTGGGTTGGGTGGGAGAGGCCTCAGAATCCTTAAGTGTCCTAAGTTTAAACTGCACCTGGCAGCGTTTGGTCACTTACTGCTCTTTAATACAGGTGTGGCCAGAATGGGTGAGCTCACCTGCAAGTGACAGGGCACACTCGATAGTGCAAATGGGGTGGCCGTGTACAGATGCTCTGTAATAGGAGCTTCAGGGAGTCACCATAAATGGATTGTTCCTGGTTTTTGGTTATTAGCTTGTGAGAGGTTTTGTAGGGGCATGTGTTTTCCTTTCTCTTAGGTGGATGTCTGGAAGTGTAATTTCTGGGTCCCATGGGGAAGTGTGTGTTTAACTTTTTAAGAAACTATCAAGTTGTTTTCCAAGGTGGCTGTACCATTTTACAATTCCACTAGTGTGTCTAAGGGTTTCTTCACATCCTCAGAAGCGTTGGTCATCTGCCTTTTTGATTATGGCCTTTCTGCTGGGGTCTGTGGAGGTATCGCATTATGCTTTTCATCTGCATTTTCTTAATGACTAGTAATACTCAACGTCTTTTCCTGTGTTTATTTGCTGTCCATATATTTTCTTTGGTGAAGTATCTATTTGAATCTCTGTCCCGCTTGTTTATAAATTGGGCTGTTTGTCTTATTATTGAGTTGGGAGACTTAAAAATATGTTCTGCATACCAGTCAGTTTAGTTGCATAATCTGTAATTATTTTCTTCTGTGCTGTAACTTGGCTTTTCAGTTTCCTAATGCTGTCTTTAAAAGAGCGAACGTTTTTGATTTTGTCAGGTCTAATTCACCATTCGTGATGGTTCTGACTTTTGATGTAATCTGATTCTTTTTGTTACTTTCCTCAAGAAAGACACCAGGCGTCATGGTGACAATACCCACTCTTTGACTTGATTTGGGTGCTTTGGGTGCATCGAGGGGCAGATTTCTCTTGATTGTCTTATAGACACACACAGAGAAGATAAACATGAGTTTTTCTATTAACAGGGGCTTTGCAGCCTCTCCGTGCCCCCTGTTTCACTGCAGGCTTGCAGGGGGTGTCTGTGGGGAGACTCACGCACAGGCTTGGGGACGATGGAGAAGAGCGAAGCCCGGCAGCTCTGCTCTACCCGAGGAAGGGAAAAAGTCATGTGCATGGTTCAGGGATTAGGGGTCCTCAGGCCCTGGATGAAGGGCTTTCTAGAATATCTGTGCTAGATCATGCTGGAAGGGGGATAGACTGAAGCTGAAGCCCTAGTTATTCTTTGGTTCAAAATCTAAGCACCACTTGAAGTTAATGATGGGCACCAACCTCAGTTTCAGCTAAAACTGCAAATGGGATATGACAGACGCAGTCCTCCTAATGTAAACGACAAAGAGATGACACAGGGCATCTTTAGGTTATGAACATCTTTATGCTAATTTAAGGATATTTATTGAACGCCTATTATGTGCCAGGCACTGCTCTAGGCCCCACAGATGCCTAGACAGTGCAGAGCAGAAAACAATCCTTGTCCCATGGGGCTTGCGCTCCGGTAGGGGGAGGTGAGGGATGGGGAGACAGATGATATGTAAAAAGAAAGGAAAATGATGTGGTGGGATAGAAGCCATGATACACGGGGAAAACCCAGCAGGGGGCGGGGGCTCGGGCATGCCGGAGCTCTCCGACACCGCGTATCTGGGGAAGGACTGGCAAGGGAAGAAGCCCTGGGCAGTGCAGAGGCCCGCGGACTGTGCCGTGCTTGGAGTGTTTGAGGGCGGGTGCGGGGGTCAGGCTAGGGGAAGCGAGGATACACGGGGGACTGCAATATTACAACGAAGGCAAATAGACTTAAAAGGCGACTCACCAGAGTATGCAATTACTAGATATGACTAAGGTGTTCACGTAATGTTTTTGCATATACCTGAGTGATATGGAGTAATGTGGACAGTATTCAGAGTCTGTCCCCATGCTCTGGGGGAAGGGAGGTGCTGACTGAACCCATTCCCTCTCCTTAGGGGATGGGCTGGGCCCACCACTGGTCATTTGTGAACCCACCTCAGGCGTCTGTGAGGAAGCAATAGGCTTGCAACAAGCTCTCCAGGTCAGGGGGCAAGACGACCCTTCAAAAAAGGTGTGGGGTATGCAGATTCAAACTCAAAGATTATCAATCATTTAAATCAGAAAGTTCTCCAAACCAGGGGGTTCTACATTGGTGAAACTGAACCTTCACATGTAAAAAAAATTCCTGCTTCAGTCAGATTGGGGTAGATCCAGATGTACTTCTGGCATAAACTGACCCGTTCCCATCTTTCAGGATGTTCACCTTGGCGCCGCTTTGTGGGAAACCTCTTGCGGGCGCCCTCTGGTGGCAGGTTTGAGCAGCCGACCGGCAAGGGCAACACCCTGGAGGCAATATCTCCTAATGGTCCCTGCGTAATGAGATTTTGCCTGGACCAATGTGCCTCACGAAAAATGCAGCATTCCCCTTTGCTCGTGGTGCATATTCCAGAGTTTCACAAAATTACTTGAATGCTAAGTTTTGTCTTAAAAGTAAATAAGCACAACATAAATAAGTACGGAAACTCTTGGTGGAACATTTCTGTGTTGTAATAGTAGCTAACACTTTTAGGGTAAGAGATGGCAAAGGAAGGGGGGAGGAGAGAGACATATTTAAGAACTGTGAAAGCCAAGTCCATGGAATGCGAATGTCGGGGGATGGGGAAGGAGGGGTTTAATGGGACTCAGGACTCAGGACTCGTGCAGAAAGGATGGTGCCATGTTGGGCCAGGGAGTCGTCACATCAAGCTCGCTGGTGTTCTTTGTTTGATATGATTTAGTGGAATTTAATGGTCAGCAAAGAACCGTGTGAGGCAGTTTCTTTCTTTCCTATAAGAATCCTCTCTTTCCTCTGGGAAGTTTCTCACTGGCAGGTCTTGAAAAAGTGCACAGCTGTCCACTGTAGGGAGGCTGGATGAAATGTGTGGAGGTTGCAAGGGAAAACACTCTGCGAGCTGAGATACATTGCAGATCACAAGTTACATCTCATCTTTTAGGCCCCATCTTTCCTCTGCTTTTAGAACTTCGTCTTTTTTATTTCTCCTTTTTTTGTTTCACAAATGTGCATACAGCAGCTTCAGCTCTGTGAGCTCCTGGTTGGGAGAGCCTCCGATTCAAGCCCACATAATAATTCCCATTTTCATGTCAATTGTAGTAAGGTTATGAGACTTATGTTGCAAATCACTCACTCTCGAGCCTGTCATTTTTTTCCATTTTCTACACATTTTTGACATAACAAGGGTGAAATGCAGTGAACTATTCGAATCAGTGCATAAACAATCTCTCTTTAATGGGACGTGGGTAGGGGAGCTGTGAATGCCGAGCGGTGAGCTGGCAGCGGGCGTGTTCGCTGGGACGGTTTGTTTCCCTGTTGGGAGATGTACCGACGGTCTCCCACGCCGAGGGCACCTGTGAACAAAACGGAACTTGACTGCTGGTCTGGGAACTTTGCAGGCAGAGCCACACAGTCTCTTCAATTGGATGTTCCTGGTTCTGTCAGACCCATTCCTCTTGCTCACTGTGCTCCTTTCTCTGACGGGAATTTGTCAGGGGCTGATTGTGTTGCTCCCCACCCCAGAATTCAAACGTTGAGTCCTAACCCCGGGTGCCTGGTGACCTGAACGTACTTGGAGATGAGGCCTTAGAGGGCTAATTGAAGTAAATGGGTGGGTCCCAATCCTAGACGACTTCTACAAAGAGGAGATCAGGACCCGGACAAAGGCGGAGGGGAGACCACGTGAGGACATAGGGAGGAGGGCTACCCACAAGCCAAGGAGAGAGGCCTGGGCAGAAACCAGCACCACTGACCCCTTGATCTGGGACTTCCAGCATCCAGGATGGTGAGAAGGTAAACTTCAGCTGTCTGAGCCACTCCGTCTGTGGTACGTGCTTACGGCTGCCCTGGAGAAGGAATACAGTGCTCTTCGCTCAACACCACCAGCCTTGCTGAGCCTCCTCTGACCCCCTCTCAGCCTCACAGCATCTCCCTGCCCAGAGAGGTGGGGAGGCTGTCCCCATAGGGCCCCAGGGAGGGGCAGAGGGTATGAGAGGTGGGTCACACACCCAGGTGGAGGCCAGACTGTGGCCCTGAGGAACCTGTTCACCACATCGTCCTTTTGGACATGCACGTTTTTTACTCTATTTGGGAAGATGCCGTTAAAGCCTAACATCTGGACTACATCCGTGTTCTCACCTGCAAATGGAAGCCTCTTCTCCTTTGGATTTCACATGATGTTCATAAAGGTTGCACATGCACGGTCGAAATGAGGAGGACGTGAGGGGGAGCGCAGAGCCAGGGAGGGAAGGCTTTACAGACAGACACAGCGAAAGTCGGCTGCAGGTCGTTATCCGAAAGAAGATTTTCTCATCTCATTGTAACAGTGACAGATATTTGTGCTGTAAAAATGTACATATCACGCAAGATTAATCACTGTACAGGCACTATTTCACAGCCTCTGTTTTTGGCCTTTCTGAAATTTTTCTTGGACATTTTTCCAAATCATCAAATATCCTTTGAAAATGCAACTTTTATGGTTGCATTTTAAAGTCCTTTACAGAAACATGCCATATTTTATTTAATTAATACCCAAGTTTGGGAATATGACAGAAAGTTGTACTTGAACAAGAATTAAATAAAAAATTATTTTAAAAAACACCCAAGCATATTTTCTATTAAAAAGTGGATAAAATGTTAGTAGAATTGTGTTAAAAATGCAGTTCAGGAAAAATGTTATTTTAAAGAACATATTCAGTTACCAAAATATTAAGGATCTTTAGACAATTGCAATTGACACGATCCTTTCTCATTGCTTCCTCATTGTCACCACAGGGAGTCTCGCTTTACTGACAGAAATCTGATTAACATGTGAAATGCAATAAAGCAAAATGTATTTTTATGACTCCTTTTGGACCTTCTTTTCTTGAATCGTTAATTTGCGGTTCATTTTACTCTTACTTTTAGTGTGTCTACCTGAAAAGGTACTTGTTCCACGAATTCAAATTTAAGGTCCCATTGCCTTACCTCCTTATCTTTTCTTCCTCTTTCTGAGAAGACAGGGCCTGGCATATTTTCAGACACCTTCTGAAAATGCCAGTCTATGAAGCAAGTTCCAAAGAACTGACCTTTCATCCTTAAATTACGGAGGAAGTAGAGGAGGTCAATGTGTTTGCTTTAAAATGGTAGAATCACAAGATGAAACATCTGCTACATATTACTGCAACAGTTTGCCGTTTCTTACGGGCTTAGCGTGTGCCAGGAACTTTCCCGAACACGATATAATTAAACTTTCACTCTAGTCCCACAATTTAAAAAGTATTTCCTCCCTTTGACACGAGCTGAAACTGAGTGAAAGAGGTCGAATCGCTCATCCAGGGGCGCAGAGATGGACGAGAGGTGGCCTCCAAAGCACGTGTGTTTCCATCACACAGCGCGAGTCTCCGATGACCAGGGCGGCTGTCTGACAGTTCCTGGGTTTTTTAAATGAACGTTTGGTGGCCAGGAGCACACAGAGACCAAGTGTGATGGTAACATAATCAGACTGACTTGGTGAGTGGTGACGGGAATCATTCTCATTGTTTTGTAGTCACATGCTTGTATTATGTACAGTACATATCCTTGTGGGCAGAGGGCTGTGTTCATATGTACAGGTAAAAAGACTACAGTGAGCCCTGGCTGGCGTGGCTCAGTGGATTGAGTGCTGGCCTGTGAACCGAGGGTCACCGGTTTGATTCCTGGTCAGGGTACGTGTCTGGGTTGCAGGCCAGATCCCCAGTTTGGGGCTCACGATCTCTCGATCTTGTACACTGATGTGTCTCTCCCTCTCTGTCTGACTCCATTTCCCTATCTCTAAGAGGAAATAAATAAAATCTTAAAGAAAAAAGACTACAGTGAAAGGGGTATGATTATGCCTCTGTAAATCTCTAAAATACATCCAGATCCTAGAGCTATAACAAAAATTGGCAGCCAAATGTTCTAATAAGAATAATATATCAAGGCCAAAAACTGGAAAAAATGCTCAGAAAATTAGTCTTTGAAAATATAATGAGTTTACTATTCATTCTTGTTTTTCAAAACTATTTTATTTTTGATTTTAGAGAGAAGGAAGGGAGGGAGAAAGAGAGGAGAGAAACGTAGGTGGATTGCCTTCTGGAGGAGCCCCGACCAGGGACCCAACCCGCAACCCAGGCATGTGCCCTGACTGGGAGTCAGAGCGGCCACCCGTTGGTTCCCAGGATGACACCCACCCGTTGAGCCGCATCATCTGAGGCATCCATTGTTATTTTCCTGAGTCCTCATTCTTTTAACCTGATGCTTGGCACTGATTGCCTGTGGCCTTGGTTTACCTTGAGTATGATTTTGGTTATTTGTTGCAGCTGTTTTGCCTCCGGCTGCCACAGGCAAGTACCCTCTGAGATGTTTTTAGAGTACATTTGTATCCATGTTATGACAGGTATGTTTAAGTGTAGACAAATCACAAGGTACAGGTTGATGGGTGTTCATGAAATGGGCTCACCTGTGCAGCTGGCAGCCAGGTAAAGGACAGGACCGTCACTGGCACAGGAGACACCTCCTTGGACCTGGCCTGAGTCCCCACCACCCCTCCCCAAAGGTGTCCACTGTTCCGGCTTCTATCACCATAGATCAGTTTTGCCTATTTTTGAACTTCATATCCATTGAATCAGAAAATGTACTATTTTGCATTTGATTTCATTTTTTAACACTATTCTCGTGAGTCACCTATGTCCTTGCAGTGGTTCCAATGTAGTCACTCTCCATACGACATTCCTTCATACGAGTACGTTGTGATTATTTTATCCATTCTCGTGTGGACGGACATTTGCGTTGCACGCAGTGTTGACTGTTGTGAATAGTGATTCTCACACACAGCTTCTGGCGCAAACATGCAGATGTTTCTGTTGGATAAATGCCTAGGAGTGGATTCTTGGGTCACTGGGTACAAATATGTTCAGCTTTTAGCAGGTAACTGCCAAACACTTTTTTTGAAAGTAGTTGTTTCGGTTGAAGTTCCCATATATACTATTTAAGAGATTTTGTTGCTCTGAATCTTTGTCCACACTTGGTTTTATCTGTCTTTCTCACTGTGGCCACTGGGTGTCTGTGCAGTGGGAGTCAATGATGGTTCGAGTTCATGTTTCCCTAATGACCGATGAAGTGGAGTGAGCACCTCTTCCTAGGTTTACTGGCAACTTGGAAATCATTTTTGGCGAACTGCCTGTTCAGATCTTTTGCCTATTTTCTATTGGGCTGTCTATGTTTTTCTTCCTGACCGTGGAGTTCTTTTCATAGATGGGTGTCCCAGACAATGTCACGGTGGAGGTACGAGAGACTTGGGTTCTGCAAGGCGTGATGCAGAGGCAGGAAGAACAGAAAGGGGTTTGGGGTGTCAGAGTAAAACCTCACTTTCCAATCCTTCTAGCCCCGACATGGGAAGGATTTAGGAAGCAATGGCTTTAGGTATTGCACTTCACCAAAGGATAGGCAGGCCTGGTCATCTGGGTTTGGAGCCCCATCGTCTGGGGAGCTCTACAGTGTTGTAACTCACAATTCCAAATGCCCTTGTCCCAAACTTGGGAGTTGTCTCCTCTTCCTCGCCTCACCTCCAAGCCCTCACCTCTCCAGTCCTACCAAGCCCTGTGCATTCCTTGTCTAAAAGATGCATCCAGGTGGGTCACTCTGCCCCACCTCTGCCACCAGCTCCTGGCTCAAGGCCCATCAGCTCTTTTCAAGCCAGTGAGATGGCTTCCAAATGGACCTCCAATCCCCACCATGAATGGTTTCAACGTAAATCTGGATGCTGACTTAAAGTTCATTTCCCCTGTTATCATCCCTCATAGCCCCCGTTCTTTCCTCCGTTGTTCTTACCACAATGGGCCGTTACCTGTCTGTTTCTGGCTCCATGTCACATCTTGTCTCCTCCACGGACCCGTCATTGTCACAAAGGAGCTACACCTCTGTTGTGCACTGCTCAGTGCAACAAACAGGTGTAGAATTGGAGCGAGTGACAGGTGTAGAATTGACTCCTGTCAATCTGAATCAAGTCCCTGACAACCCCTTGCAGGGGTCACCCAGCTCCTTTGGGATATTTCAAGGGACGGAGCTCTCTTTATCCCTGATGCCACGGAGACTGCTTTTGAAAGGAGAGCAGCACAGGCAACTGCAGTGCTGGAGGGGGAGGCAAAGCACGTGAGCTGCAGGAAGCGGGGTTCTCGGCCAGACTTCAGACAGCAGCGTCTTCCCAAGGCGCCGAGGCCCTGGTGAGCTGTTTCAGTGGGAAAACTCCCCTTGCGAGCAGAGGCCGTTCTTAGCTCTCTGGCCTTACTTTCCTCCCACTCACAGCACTTCTAGGGAATGCCCTGCACTTCTGTTCCAGGGGCCAGAGCAAGCTTGGGGGTCACTCCTGTTCCCACGCCCTGCCTCTGACCCTGCCCTCTGGAACTGAGGTCCATGGTGGACTAAGTCTTGGCCTCGGGCTCCCAAAGTGGCCTCGAGCATCCCTCAGTGGCCCAGCTCCTTCCCCAGAGGGGGGTTATTTAACACACCTGGATCCAAGGTGGTGACAGGCAGCTTGACATCCCAAATGCATCTCTGAGAAGAGACAAGACTCTAGTTTGCAATTCTGATGCTATTGAGGCCATGTTCCTAGGGCTTTGCTAGTCTATTAAGTGGTAATCTCACCCTGTGAAGATCTTGATTAATTCCTTGTTTCCCCAGTCGCCTTCAGGTGGTCTGTGCCCAGTCCTGTGGGTGCACGAGCAGTTTTCAGTCCGCCCAGGAGCGGTTCTCCTCTGTTCCTCGTCTTCATTTGGCCACTGTTCACGGCCGAGGTGAACTCTCTCAGTGCAGCTGAAGGAGGCCTTGGGGCCGAGAGATCTGGATTCAGGCACGATCCGGCCACTTACTAAGTGGGACCCTGGACGGCTCACTAACCTCGCTGAGCCTCAAGGACTCAGGTGCAAAAATGCGACAACACTTACCTCTCAGGCCACTGTGAAGATTCGGGAGGTTGTAGAAGGTGCTGGCCCTGTGGTGCCCAGCTCGGGGGTGGTTCCTTCTCCAGCCCCCCATCTCCCGAGAAAGACGGCTGGATTTATCTGGTTGTCCTGGGAGATACTAGTTGTATTCTTGACTCCAGGGCAGCATTTGCTGAATTGCTGGTGCAACTCCGGCAGCCCCGGTGGGCGGACTAAGGCCACAAGTGGAAGGCGATTTGAGCAAGTGAGCCAGAAACAGGTCCAAACCCTGAAGCTTTTAATACTCTTATCTACAGTTCCTTTTCAATCCTCAGCCTCCAGTGATGGCCGAGTAACCAGAGTCTCCCGAACGCCCTGCTCTGTGGTTCCAGATGCGCCTTCTCCTGAGCCTCTGGAATGACACTGACAGGAAAGGAAAGAGCAGGCACTTGGAGGAGATGCCTCGGCTTTGCTGGGAGGTAGAATTGGGCCTGGCCGTTGTTTTCCCTTCCCGGTTCCCACGTCTTGTAAGCGATGATTCACCAGCGTTGTTATCAGACCCCCTCAACCTTCTGAATTAAATGCGCATATTTGTTCACATGCTGCTGCACCTCTGAAGTAGCGACGTGTGGTTATGTGGGCTTATCCCCTTTGCAGTCAACAATGGCTAACAAATGACCCATAACTGATGCTTCTCCTCTGAACATCTCGGAGCATGTTGCTGTGCTTTCCTCTGTGAGAAAGGGCTGCTCAGCTTACATCTCCCCTGACAGGGGTACTATTTGTTAAGTCAACCAGCTGATAACAATTGACCGAGCTCCTGTGAAGTACCAGGTCTGGGTATGCCAGAGAGACCAGGAAAGTCATGTCCTTACCCTCAAGGGTCTTATAAGCTAGTGGGGGCAATAGGATGTGAACAAATAAATGAAGAAACAAGATATGTGTAGACGGGCAGGTGCTCCAGAGGAAATAAACTTGTGTTAGAGAGCACAGGTAAAGTTCTCACCTGAGGAGGTGCCTCGTAAGTAGAGACCTGAAGGATTAATAACAGTTAGGTATGCAAGAAGTTGCAGTGGGGAGTGGGGGCGGGGGGTTGTGTCACAGGCAGAGACCCCTAAGCAAGAGGGAGCTCGGCTTGTTCAAGGGAGAGAAGGAGTTTGGTGTGCCTGGGACATAGGGAAAGGCGGGCAGTGTGCTCAGTGTGAGATGAAGTCGGACAGGTGGGTGGAAGCCAGGTCATGTGGGGACTTGGAGGCTATGGTTATGGTGGGAGTTCATTCCATGTGCAGTGGGAGCCACTGGAATGTGACAAGAAGGGGAATGGGGTGCTCTGCCTTGTATCTGAGGAGCATTTTTCTGGTTTGACTTTCTGGAGAAAGAATTGGAGGGAGGCAGAAGTAGAAGCAGGGAGAACAATTAAAAGTCTATTTATCCAGAACTGTGATGAGACAGCACCATATACCACTGGAATGGCTAACAGGAAAAGAAGCATAACATAAGTGTTGACAAGGATATGAGCAATGGAGCTGCTGACTCCTACCATGATGAGAGTGTGAAAGGATGTGACTGTATGGGAAAGCTGTCTGGCAGCGTCTACCAAAGCCGGATGTGGCACATCACTCAGGAGCCAGCAGTTCCACTCCTGAGGACGTGTAGGCATCCCTACGCCTACACAGGTGCATGAGAGATACAAAGGGAAATGTTCGTGCCAGACTGTTCCTGACTGCCTCAACCTGGAAACCATCCAAATATTCATTAACCATAGAATGGATAAATACTTTGTGGCATATTTGTCCAAAGGAATACAATACAGCAAAGGGAGAGAATGAACTATTTCTAGATGCAAAAACATGGATGAATCTCATGAACATAATTTTGAGTAAAATAAAGAAACAAAAAAAGCTACACTGTGTGATTCCATCTGTATACATTTTAAAACAGACAAAAGTAATCAATGTGGACGGCAGTCCAGACCTTGGCACAGTGGTGAGAGGGGAGGAGGGAGCGTGGAGAGGTTTCTGGGATCCTGAGAAGGTCCTGCTTCTTGATCCAGGTGGTGGTCACCCTGGATACGGGTGTGTTCATTGTGTGGAAAGTGATCAGGCTGTGTAAATAAGATTTGGGTTCTTTTCTATACGTGTGTTATAGTTCACTCAGAAGCGTCCCTTAACAGAGGAAGGAGGAGAGACAGTTGTGTAACCCACAGAGAAATACCCCTGACTCAGGTCACAGGACACTAGTAGTGGAGGCAGTCAGGGTGGTTAGATGTTGGCGGTGTGGCCAGTGGAGGTTACTGATGGATTGTGTGTGTGTGTGTGTGTGTGTGTGTGTGTGTGTGTAGGGTGGAAGATGTTAGGTAAATACGGAAGAAGGATGACACTTGGGTGTTCTGCCCACGTCACTAGGTAGATTACAGGGCCACTGGCGGGGCGTGTCTGTCTGCACTAGAGCCCAGTCCCTGGGGTCAGGGACACGTCTCTGGTGACTTCCCATTTCTACTTTCTGCGTCACTCACTTCCCCCTCGGGACTGTGTCATCCCCATCTGCACCCACACATGCTGTTATTCTGCCACCTCAAAGGCATGTTCCCTCAGTGCCTTGTGTGCCCCAGCCACCACCCTGGCACCCAGCAAAAGACCTCCAAACAACTTGTACCTCTGTCTCTCACTTCTCTCCCCCATTCTCCCTTAAACCTGCTCTGATGAAGGGCTTTGCCTCTGTCCTCCTGAAACTGCTCTTGCTACAGTACCCGGTGACCTGAACTTTCCTAAATAATAGTCAAATCCAGTTAGTCCTTCTCTTTATTCACCTGTTGCAGGTGTTGGACTTGGCTGACCACTCTTTCCTTTTCCACTTGGTTTTCAGGGCCCCACATTCTCTTGACTCCTTACTGGCTTTTCTTTAAGACTCCTTAAGTGATGTCTTACTGGTACCTGAGGTCTGCTGTGGGGGGAGTATTTACACCACAGAAATAGGCAGAGGAAATCTGCACATATAAACCCAGGCTCCCCCACCCCCAGACCATGGCTACTTCTTCCCTGGAGAACTGGTTTACCAGCACAACAGTTTGTATGAGCCCAGGCAAAGTCATTTTTAGAGTATAACACAGCCCTACTCATTGATTTACAGAATGGTAGGCTAGGAGAAATTTGGAGTTAGGTGCAGGGTCCATTAGGAAACGTCAAAAACACCTGGAATATCTCCTGACTCCTGTACCTTCCCGACAAATTCCTGCTCAATTCTCCCAGTCTGCGTTGGTTACCTTTCCTCAGGGCACTCAGTTGTGTCCCCCTTTAGCGTCCTCTACTCGCCCCGTGTCTGTCTTTTATTCAGTGATGAGCTTCTTGAATGTGAGCCAGGAGGGGCAGCTGTAGAGTAGCGAGGACTTGCCAGGACTCTAAGCCTGGCCTTCTGGGTCTCAGTTCTGATTCCATCACTTAGGATCTGAGTAGCCCCGAGCAATTACTAAGTGACTCAGCTGACTTCATCTGCAGAATTGGGAAAATAGTAGAACATTTCTCGAAGATCACCAGGATGAAATAATTTAACACACACAAAAGCACTTGGAACAACACCTGCCCTCAGTGAGCACACAGTGAATCCAGCTATTGTGAGTATTTATTTTGTCCTCAGTTGCCATCATATTGTCTGGCACACGTCACATGGCATGTATTTAATATGTTTAATATGTATACGAAGTGCCAAGTATATGAGCAAAAGCACCAATGGAGACAGAGAAGGGACTGCTCCTTGTGGACTGGACATCAGATGGGATTGGAAACGGCATGAAGGGTTGGCAGAGAGTGGACAGGCGGGGAAGGTTAGTGGTTACTTTGGCAGGTGTTCATTGGACGAACCCTGCTCTCCAAAAGTTAGGCCATTTAGAAAATACAGAAACTAAATGTGAAAAATAATTAGCATTAAGCTGATTTCGTCTCAAGTTAGTGGAAGACAAAAATTCCTTTTCTCCCCTCCCTGGTGTCTGCTGAAGTGTTTACCAAGTGTTTGCTTTAGGAACGGAATAGATTTAAATTACTGAATGATGCAATTGAAGAGAAATCGGGAAAAGCCTGGAATGTTCTATAACTCCGGAGCAGCTATGTAATGCGTCCTGGAGAAGGTCACATGGTACTCTGAAAATTACTTGCCCAGGACAGAGAACGGACCCCGGGTTCCTCCCATGCCTGCAGGCAGCGCCTCTCTGCCTGCCGTGAACGTCCCTTCTGGAAGAGCCCGTGGCAAATCAAAGACACGCCCCTCACGCTCTGCCTTGCGATTGTGCGGAAAGAAAATCCGCTTCCCAGAAGCGGGCGGACATAGATTCATCTTGTTTAGGACCCTCACAGTGATTTGGGTGGCCTTCTCTTTGAGGTCGTTGTTGTCTGGTCAGTGAGCCCTTGTTCCTGAGTGGACAGCTGTAATTTGGAGTGAGATGTGAGGCCTGGTGAATCCGATGGGTCGGGGCTGCTGTGGAATTTACTCTTCGTCCTCCCTCCTCTCCTGTAAGTCAGGGCCTCCGGGGCAGGGCAGGTCTGAGTTCGGATCTGCCCTCTGGTGCTTTGTAGTGGAGACTTCGAGCTCCGAGCTCCGGGTGCGCTTTCATTTTGAGCCTCACTCTCCCTCTTCTGTGAGCAGGATCAGGACAGGTCCCGGCAGTGGTGTGGGTTCAGGGCCCTGGGGCTCTGGGTGACCATAGCTGGCACAGCGCCAGAGGCTCCCTGGGTGCTCAAAAAATGCTCCTGCTTTTCAAAGCGCCTTTCTTCCCCCAAGTGCTGTATCCGCTGCCTGAAAGGTGGGGTTTTCTTTCCATTGACCCGGATATGTGAACATTAACGCCTAGACGGAACTTTCATTTTGTGAACATGCACAGGAGTTGGAGTGGAGGTGTGTGGGTGTGCGTGCTCCTGGGGGGAGGGGCTTGTAGGGACAGGTGGGCAACGCCCCCGGACAGTTCCATGCAGACTGCCCTCACCCCACCCCACACAACCCTTTCTGCTCTTTTATCAAGAAAGTAGATCCATTTGTCCAGGAACAGCAAAAAATAACCGGCTGGTCTGAAAGTGCATTGGACAAGAAAAACCCATTCTATTCTTACAAAATCCTTAGTAGGTATGATAACCATGATACTTGAAGTTCACAGAATTCATAAGCAGTTGTCATTCTCAGAAGATTCCATACACTGGGTGGGCTCAGTGGAGCCGAACCTTTGTGAACTTTACAAAATGTTACTACAAAGTGGGGTTTGGTGAGTCAATAACCTGTCCGTTAGGAGGTCGAAGAGCCGCTGATTGGCAAATAAAAACTCTTCAAACTGGCCTAAAATCATTTCGACTACCCTCTCCCCAGCACAGTGGACTGTGGGCAGGGAAGCCTTGCTCTGTGTCCAATGCCTTGGCATTCTGGTGGGTCTTTCATCTTCCCTGTTCACTCTGGGTTTGGGGGTAACACCATGTGTATTTGCATTTCATTTGTCTGTGCTCAGGAGGCACAAAAGCTATAGGAACTGAGAGAAAACACTTTTGGTCCTTATAAAATGGGTGCAATTAAACACCGTCTTAAGAAAAAGTTATGTTGGAGCGTTTTCACTTTCGAATGGACTTAACTTTTCAGGCTTCACACCCAGAGCCCTGGCTGCTAAGGACACATGTTCCAGCCTTGACCCTGCCGCTGAGGAGCCTAAGGGCCTGGGCAAACGACTGTACCTCTCTAGTTTGTTTTTTTCCACTTGGAAAGTGGGAGGCATTATAAATACGCACTGAATTGTGGCCGATGACATTCCATAGCAGAGTTTGGCCTCTTTTCTATCCCTGCTTCCTCTGGACCTGGAAGGCTTGCCACCTGGGGCTCATGCCAGTGGCCCACAGGGAGCTCCTTGCACTCTCCCAGCTGTGCCCCTTGCCAGTGGTGGCTCGCCATCTGCCCAGACGTCCCATTCCCTTCCCATGCTGGTGGGAGAGGTGGGAGAGATAGGGGTCCAGGGCACATGCCCTGACCGGTGTGGCTCAGAGGGCTGGGCGTCCTCTCACAAGGCGGAAGGTTGCTGGTTTCACCCTGGTCAGCACATGCNAGCCTAAGGGCCTGGGCAAACGACTGTACCTCTCTAGTTTGTTTTTTTCCACTTGGAAAGTGGGAGGCATTATAAATACGCACTGAATTGTGGCCGATGACATTTCATAGCAGAGTTTGGCCTCTTTTCTATCCCTGCTTCCTCTGGACCTGGAAGGCTTGCCACCTGGGGCTCATGCCAGTGGCCCACAGGGAGCTCCTTGCACTCTCCCGGCTGTGCCCCTTGCCAGTGGTGGCTCGCCATCTGCCCAGATGTCCCAGTCCCTTCCCATGCTGGTGGGAGAGGTGGGAGAGGTAGGGGTCCAGGGCACATGCCCTGACCGGTGTGGCTCAGAGGGCTGGGCGTCCTCTTACAAGGCGGAAGGTTGCTGGTTTCACCCTGGTCAGCACATGCCCACTTTGCAGATTTGGGCCCTGGTCGAGGCTTGTAGGAGAGGCAACCTGTTGATATTTCTCTTCCTCTCTTTCTCCCTCCCCTCCCCTCTAAATATATACATATATAAATAAAAATCTTGATTAAAGGTGGGAGGTGGGGGTGGGGAAGGTTGGTGGGGGAAAAGTGGAGATAATTGTGCTTGAACCAAAAACCAAAACCAAAAACAACAAAAAAGAAAAAAAAACACCCCAACAGTATCCAAAGGGATGGATACCATTGGGTGAGAACAGGGGCCTGCCACGGAACGCTTGGGAACACCAGTGTTTCGGGGTTTGGGGGAGGCAGAGAGCCAGCCAGGAGTGAGCTGAGCGTGCGGGGGCAGGGCCAGCCCAAGTGAAAAGTCCAGGCAGGAACTGGTCAGCTGCACGTGCTCCTCTGGTGACCTTCAGGTGCCTGACGGACCATGTTTCCTTTCTCTGCTGTCAGAGGCAGGAGTCAGGAGGATGGAGGCTGCCGACAAACTGGACAGCCCAGGGGAGACCGGGGAGACCCTCGAGGGCGCAGGAGAGCAAGGTAAGCCCAACTGCGTGCAACCGACAGGGTCCGAAACCCTCACAGCACCCTTCTTTCCTCTGCTCCCGCCTTGGCTCAGGGATGCGAAGGCAGGCACCGGGAGTCCCACTGAAGTGCTGGCAACTCGAAGAGCGCAATGCTTTCCCCCCCACCTCGTGGAGGGGGGTGTGAATCTTGCTCTTCCGAGCCTCTGTCCGAGCCCTTCGCCCTGGACCGGACTCGTGGTTTGGGACTTTCTTAAGCAGTTCCCATTCCAAAGCAGCAGCAGCCGGCACTTCGTGCAGGTCTCGGGCCTCCTGGGAGGCCTGGCTGCAGCACACTGCCCTGGGTGGGAAAATACCCGGATGAAGGCTGTCCATCTGAACATCCTTGTGGCCAATCATTTCATGATTTCTTGCCTTAACTTCTAGTGGGCTCAATGTCCTATATTCTGGTCACTTCTGCCAGACGAGGGGTGGGCCCTGGTGTGCCGACGCCACCAGGGCGTCTGCCAGCACACTGGTGCCACCTATCGGTGCTGATGGTAAAGCTCAGCTGGGTGGGCAGCACCCTGGGGCCCTGGAAGGGAAGGAAGAGCCTATTTTCCAAAGGAGGTTCCTGGTGCCATGGGCTGTGGCAGTTTGGGGACTGTGGGACAGAGGGGCCCTGTGAGACGTGGGGGTGTGGAGGGTTTTCACCATGCTCTGAGGGAGATTCTGGGGTTCGAAGTGTCCCAGCACCCCCAGGTCGTTGGCTCTGTCTCATTGCCTCCCAGGGTCACTTCCCTCCTTGTTTATGTGAACTTCCTTCCAAGAGTTCAGGGTTTTTGGACAACTTTGTAAAATATCACAAAGCTTTGGGAATAGCGGGCAGTCAGAAGTTCTGGTGCCAGAGCCGCATGAACTTGCTGCTGGGGCAACCTGTCCCCCTCTCTGAACCTCTGCCCCCTTATCTGTGATTTCCCACCCTTCACAGGTATCAGAGGTGCATGGAAATGCACAAGGTGCAGAAACAACAATACCCACAGCAATAGCAGGGCTGGTGTTTATTGAGTGGCTACTACATGCTGGACATGGCTTTGAACACAGTTCATGTGCTAAGTCATTAAGTCCTCACACAGCCCTGTGAGGTAACCGAGGCAGAGCCCAAGGCCATGTAGCCATTATGAGCAGTCCCAGGATTTGGCCCCAGCTGCAGTGAACATGAGCGTACATAAGATGAAAATGCTGTGAGCTTGGTCAGGATGAAAATGACACTGGAAAGGAAAAAACAACTATTACTTTTGCTCATGCCTTTTTATCACTCATGTCAAAAATGAGACTAGAGTTAATATTATCTCCTGCAGGAAACTGTGGGCTGCAGTAATGGCCGCACCCCTTGCCGGGCTCCCCCCACCTCCTGTTTGTCACCACCCTGTCAGATCCTCATCTACTCACTGTGAGCTGTTTGCAGGCAGGGGCAGTGACCCAGAGCCTGGCCCCAGTGGGTTGGCTGTGGAGCTTGGCTGCTGGGCCTGTGGGTACTCTGGGCATTTTCTCCTTCCTCTCTTCCCTCCTACTCTTTCCTGTCTTCCCGGGAGAGTCTCTGTGGGGAGGTTTTGAGGGTCCATCTGAACATTCGAGAGGCAGGTCTGTGGTCCTCCAAGGGGCCGTTGACTATAGTGAGTCATCTTCACAACAGTTGGGCTTTCTCATTTCCCTTTGCCTGGGAGGAAGCTAAAGGTGGTCATGTGGGGATGAGGGTAGGGGGCGAGTGGGGACCTGGGCCAGTGCTATGGGTGGGAACCAAGCCCACCCTCCCCAGGGACAGCAACCTCAAGGGCAGGTCAAGGGCAGTAAACGTCAAGGGCACAGTAAACGTCAGGGGAATTGCTGGGAGGGCGAACGGTGGCTCTGCAGCCGAAGGGGTCCAGCAGGGTGGTCGCACCACACTGGGGGACTCGACCTCCGTGGGTGGGAAATGAGGAAAACTCCCGAAGGACCCATTGATCCTTCTCTTACTTCTTTCTGTTGAATCAGTGAGTCAGGCCCCCGTTTTACTTTTTCCCCGCTTGCTGTTTCCACATCGTAGCAGCTCAGTTTCCCTTGTGATTTGCTTCGGTTGTCACACGTGTTGAGTCAAGCCCGTGTCACTGAGTGCAGGCTGGTACCGATGATGACACCTTGTGGTCTGAAGGACGACTTCAAAACCGGGGAGGATTCATTGAGCCGGGGGCAACTCGTGTGGAAAGAGGGAACACCGAACCGCCTCCATTGTGATCTTGAGGCATTTTGTTAGAAACTTGGTTGCCAAATGTATGCGCCAGAATTTATCACAATGGGTGGAAAAAAACAAAAAACCTTTCAGTGCCTTCAACACCTGACAGAAGCACTTCAGCATCAAATCATCGGCCCTCCCACCTGCTGCCAACTCTAACTGCTTTTCTTTATTATGATAATGCGGGCTGTCTGATTCTCTGGCAGAGGTGTTTGGGCAGCCGCATAACCACATCTGGGAAAATTCGCTGTGATTCCGAGATTTCAGTCAACCCATCCATGTGGGGACTCCGCTTTGCCCACCACAGAGACTTTTCACAACTCACGACCATGACTGAGAGCTCCAGCCGCACAGTCCGGCGGCGGCTGTCTGTTTGGGCACCCGCACGCCTTGTACGGTGAGCACGCCCAAGGTTTTCTGAAGTGCCAACAGAGAAGGTGTCCCATTACTGGTGGTGTGGGAGCAGGCCGTCCCCGGGGGGATCCTGGGTGATGGAGGGATGAGATCGCTTCTGGGAAGAGGAACCAGGAGTTTGCAGGCAACAGATAGGAATTCTCCTTCACTCAATCAGCGGGCAGGGCGGACATGTCAGACAGGAGGCTTAGCGCACAACCCCAGCCTCAGGGGGCTGCTGTGTCCATTTCTGTACTTCTGCTTAGCGCCCCCATCAGAACCGTGTTCTTTCAGCCACCGCCTGCTCAGTACTCAGCATTGGTCCAGGTATTGGGAAGCTTCTAGATCGTGAAGCTTCCCGCCCAGGGGTAGGTCATTGATCTGGTTCATTTATTTTGATGTATATCTTAAATTAGAAAATGTTTTAATGTGACAAACAGAGGAAGTAATTTAGATACCTGTGTCTTTATGGACGACTGACTTTTAAATACTAATTTTTCTTTTTAAAAAATTATAGGCATAGTAGAACATTTGGAGGACAGATAAAAAAGAAACTAGATTCCCCCAAGGTTCCTGGGTGGGGGGCTCACTGGGTGCAGCCAGTCTGGGTCCACAGGAATCAGGACGAGCCTAGTGTCACTGTCCCTGGGGAGCCCGAGTCACCTCTGATCCTGAAACCAGAAAAGCCAGCTTTCATGCTGCCTGTCACCTGCAGAACTGATAAACAGAGACAGAAATCGAATCTTTATGGGCACTTTATTCAGATGACCGGTGATCTGAGAAGATGGCGGGTATGTACCCCAACAAACCATCTGAAATTCCCTGTCAAACCTCCTGTTTTTATAAGCAGAAGAGAAGTGTAGGTGAGGGGTTTGGAATTCAAGGCAATAGAGAGTGTGCATAAGGCATCTGGAATTCAGGAAAGGGGTTCATCAAAGCTGCAGTCCAGCAACTCCCCCGACATCCTTTTATCCGCTGACCGGGGATTTTCTATCTGCGTCCTGCGTCCTGGGCAATTTTCTTCATCTGCGTCCTCGGTGGCAGGACGTCTCTCCCTGGGACACAATGGCTCCGATACCACCTTGATCACTATGGTCTCTCCTGCAGCACTGAGGTCGGACTGCTTGTGGTCTCCTGGAGTCAGGGGGCGCCGCACCTGCAGTTCCTGAAACACTAGATTTCACACGCATGCACTACTGGGGTTACTAATCGGAAACTAAAACCATCCAGCTCTGGAGCCCCCCCCAGGTCCCAGTCCCAAAGTGCGGTCACAGTCACTCTTCAATGTGTCTCCTCCCCGTCTTTCAGACGTGTGTTTTTTTTTTAGGTAGCTGCAGCCACGTTGTATCCTGCTCTGCAGGCTGCCTCTTCCTGAAACATAGTTTATCTTTACTCCAAAACACCAGCATCCTTGTCATGACTGGGGACCAGAGAGTCATGACCTTGTCAACAGCAGGGACCACAGCCAGGACACAAGGGTGGGGTGTGTGTACCTAGCTGTGTGTATACGTGTGTGCGGGTGTGTGCTGGTGGTAAGGAACACGTTGGCCTCCTTTGTTTGCGCTGAATCACTAAGTGGAGGGACGTCCCAGATGAAAGGAGCTGCCTGTGGACAGCAGATGGAGGAGGATCTTTCTATTACAAGTCATTTTGCCAGGCGCTGGGATCCCCTCTGGTGTCAGAAGTGCCCCCGTTGGGCTGCCTATCTGTTCTCCTTGGTTCCAGTGTTCTTGGTGCTCTTGCTAATTCTGTTGCCAAGGTTGCCACGGAGAGCAGACCCCTTCCCCAGGGGTTTCAGATCCACAGGAAGAAATCCGAACTCCATCATTCCAGTCTTTGTCATCCAGTGGAGGGCCGGAAATGAGACAGGCGCACATGCAAAGTAGGTGGCGAGTGCCTGGCACATGGCGGCCCAACCCGTGCTGGCCCCTCAGCTCCCTCTCCCACGTCCCAGCTCAGGTGCCTGCTGACTCTCCCTGTGACGGGTTATCCATCAGGGACCTGTTGCCTTGCCGATGGTAACCTTGGATGCTCTGTATTTACCCTGGTCCCGTGTCCCCCAGGTCCCCATTGAGCAAGTCTGATATGGCCCATTTTGCTGGCTAGAAAAGAGTATTCACCCCATTTCTCCCTGCGATTCCCCTTGCCTCTGAACATCCTGGGGTTTTCGTTTTTCGATGTATTTATGTTTTCCAGTTACAGAAAGAAAAAAAACCCATCTGTCACAAGCCAATGTAATTTTCAATGACTAAATGAATTTTTCTTTTGCTTTGCTTTCTAAAGCCAGAGCTATAACACACTATTAAAATCGTTTACACCCTTTAACCTTCTGTAAGTGGACCACAGGAAGAAGGGGGTCTTTTCCAGGGCAAAGCTGTGATGTCTGTCAGGGGGTGGGCGTGGGGGCTTTGACTGACTCAGCCTGGACTCGGGATTGGGCAGATTCTTTCCTCGGCCCTTGGCACACAGGTATAGACCGTGTCTGCCCCTGGTGACCTGGTGATCAGACTTGCTCAGAACAGTGGAGAGGATAGGGTTTCCGAGGATCCGTGTACCAGACCCTCTTTTCTTCCCTAATTTCGCTGCCCAGACCCCGTCTTGCAGCGTGGTGGATCTCTGTGGTTAACCTTTGGCTGTAGAATTGGGAAAAGGAAGGTGTGCTTCTTCAGGCCTGGTCCCTGAACACCTTTTTCATGGTCTTCCACCTTTTCTCTTTCTTCCTGTCCTGGCCAGATGTAGAGCGTCCCGGGGTGGACACCGGGGACCTAGGGGATGGTGGGGAAACTCCAGGAACCCCACAGAACAAAACCCTACCTTCAATTTATATCAGGGTTTGTGATGGGAGAGAAACAACTCCTGACTGTGGTATCAGGCCACTGAGGCTGTGGATGTTTATTACAGAGGCTAGCTATGCCCACTGATAAGGGCTTGGCACATAGTAGGTGTTCAATAAATATTAGTGTGGGACTTTTTCCCTTCCGTTGTTACCCAGGAAGCAGAGAGTGCGAGAATCCTCAAGGGCGTCTGAATGAGAAGAGTGGATAAGGAATGTCTGAGTGGAGCCCTGAGAGGAAGGCAGGCAGGGAGCATGGGAGGCTGGCGGTCCCTTCCAGACCTATTGGGGGTCAGCAGGAGAGAACAGTCTCGGAAAGCCTGTGTCTGTGGAGGCATTCCCTCTGCAGCCCTCACTAACTCCTTCTCCACTGAGTTTTGCTCCTACCCCATCGCTTCCCAGGAGCCCCTTCTTTGTGTTTCTATCAGGTGGGGTTAGGGATGGCAGAGACCATCTGCAGAGACAGGGAGGGTAAAAAGCAAAGTGTCTGTACAGCCGGGTTGTTCAGGGGCTCACTCTGGTGGTGAAGTCCCCACAGACAAGGACGGTCCCCTGGTTAGCACAGTGCCTAACGCACAGTCGGCACGCACTGGTGCTAGCTTAATTCTTCGTTCCTCTGTTCGCTTCTCCATCCCTCCTTGCAGGGAGTGTGTGGAGACCCCCTTCCTCTGGGTCGCACACAGAAAAGGCATATAGTATAAGTATGTCATCTCGTGGAATCTGGGAGGGGCTGGTTTTCGTAGTTGGGCTGGCAACTGGGCGTGGGCCTGTAGTGGAACTTTCTTGTCGCCTCCCATGATTCCTAGTCCCAGTAGAGATACACATTAGCTCTCTCTGGATCCTACCAGCTACAGCCCGAGGAGCAGGCTTTCGGGTCAGAAGCTTCACCGCCTGCAGCCATTTCTGTGGTCCAAGGACTGTCAGGGGGCCTTTCCCGAATTTGGAGTGGTTGTTAGGTAGCCCAGTGGGTGTCCATGAGGGATGTGCACAGTGCTCTCACTGGGGAACCTTGGGTAAACAATTCTGGGGCCGTTGGCCGTGGGGAAAACTCCCCATGGTAGACTGCGTCTTGTGTGGGAACGGTTGAAATGCGTCCATGAGATACGGAGGGGCCGTCATCTCTTTGGTATGACAAATAAAAGTTATTTTCTTAGAAAGCTGACTTTCTGGAAATATGTCCTACTTAGAGCGTGTCATTATTTTTCTGGAGGTTTAAAACCCAATGAACAATAAGTACCTGACTTTGACACTGTAGGTATCAGCCCCTGACACAGGCAGCTTCCAAGGACACGATATGAGCATTGGATGCAGAGGGGTCTGCTGCACACTTTGATTTTCCCACGGACAGTTGTCATATTTTGAGGGCACTCTTTGATCCGTGAACTCTGAACGGCTTTGGGTTCTAAATTCAGTTCCTACTCAAGTTCCTTGGCAGGAAGCCAGGGCCACGCATGGCATCTGGGGATAAATTAATCTCCACCTAATTCGTCTTGGCTAATGACTGGATTAAACTAGTAAAATGTGTATTGTTTCTTCCCTGCCTTCCTTCCTGCAACAAACATTTGTGAGTATGCCTTCTTGTGGGAGTCCATTCCAGCAGTTAAAGAAAGATCAATTCATTTTTCAGACTTATTTTAAAGGAAATATCATAAAGCTAGAGCTTTTATCCAAGTCTGGACAGGTGTGAGGTATTCGCTCTAATCTAGGAGTCAGCAAACATTTTCTGTAGAGGGTCAGGCAGTAAATATTTTTGGCTCTGGAGGCCGTAGAGTTTCGAAATAACCACTGAACTGCGCTTTTTAGTTTAAAAGCAGGCACAGACCATATGTAAATTAATGAGTGTAGCTGTGTCCCAGTGAACCTTGTTTTTTGTGGACACTGAACTTTGACTTTCATATGGTTTCAACATGTCCTGTAGCACGTTCCTCTTTTGAATTTTTATTCAAACACTTAGAGATTTGAAACTCCTTCTTAGCTCAAAGACTGTACCAAAACAGGTGACGGGCCGGATTTGGTCTGTAGGCATGAGTGTGCTGACCCCTGCCCAGACCGCAGGAGCAGAGGGTCCGCACACCTGCATGGCCGTCTTGGTTTAGTTTCCTTACTTCCCAGGCGTGCTTGAAGGAGAATTCTGAAAGCGCAGTGCTTCTCTTGAGCTTGGTCTCCAGCTCGCTCTCTGGGCTTATGTAACGTTAGCGCTGCACTTCCCTCGGTTTGCTGTGGGGGCCCCACACTGGGAGGGCCGCCGTAGGACCCAGCGCTTGGAGCCGCGTGCTGCGGAGGCCTGTAGGTGTGCAGTCTCGAACACCACGGGGAGGGATAATGGTTCGGGGGAGAAGCTGTTTAAAAACAGTTCCAATTGTTCAGGCAAGTTATTTTTACCCATCTTGAGAGGCCTGAGAAGTGATCACATTGTTATTATTTTTACATATGATATTGCAAAAAATCTGTTCTGCCAAGAGCGGTGAAATACCAAGTTCTGATTTTACTCCCTCAAGGCCAGATGGCCACCGCGTCAGGATAGTGTTCTCTCGAGAATCTACTGAAGGGGACGGGTACTCAGGGCTCCAGCGCCTCATTGAAGAAGAGATGGCAAGTGCTTCTGCTACAGGTTCAGAAATGCAGGAGAAATACAGAAAAATGAGGACTGTATTAAAATATATAATGCGGTGTGTAATATAGTCTACATAAAATTTTCCTATAAAGTCGATGGTGATCACAGTAACTGAAATGCAGGGTCCAGCAGCAGTAAGGCCTGCTTGGGTGTGGTTGGTCAGGTGATAATATAGGTGTGATTATTTATAGTTTCAATTCAATCATTCACCTAGAATGTCATAGGGTGTGCTTGGGTGTGATGTTGTCATGTTACAGAATGACATGCTTATGACTTTGTAGTAAAAGATTTTGTAATAAAGGGGGGCCTTATTTGTGCCGGATGCTGTACATGGTTGTCACGGAGATTGCAGCGTCCACATCTTGGAGTTGGGGGCTGCCTGATGCCTGCAGGCGCCGGATGCCCAGCTCAAGCCCTGGTCTCCCCTGCATCCTCCCCGTCCTCTCTGTGAGAGGAGGAAGGCAGGACTCAGGGATGCCCAGCCCTTGCCCAAGACCCCATAGCTGATGAGTGGTGGAGCTGGAGGTCTGGTCTGCCTGTCCATGAGCCCGGTTTGTGCTTCCCTGCCGTGCCCATGGCCAATCTCTCGGGGCACCTCGGGGTTGGAGCACCCCAGCCTCCCCAGCTGAGAGGTGCCATGGGGTCCGTGACACCCGCTGCCTGAGGATCAGTGAATCTTGCCATTGCCCTAAGGAAACAGTCTATGTGAGTGTGGGTCCACGTGTTCTGGGAGCATTTGTAACTAAAGTTCCAATGGCATTTAAAAATTCTTACTACTATAAACATACGTGGTCAATTGAAGAAGAAGATTCAATTCCTGAGATGTTCATTAACCTGCGTTCCAGTGCGCTGGAGGGTTTCATGGGCCCCTTGAAATTTTATGTAGAATACTGCACATGTGTGTACATGGGCCCTTTTTGGGGGGCAGGGCAGACGGTTTCTGATTTTAGTTGGATTCTGGATTCTCTGCTCCCTAAACTCAATTGCAGAACCAGTTAGGAATGTAGCGAAGTGACTCTTTTAATATTGACAAGCGTTTGCTCACTGCGTCACATGCCATCACGACCAGTGAGAGTAAGTCACTTGTAGTCCCACAGAAGCTTGAGCACAGACAGCCCTGTCATTGACCTGTGACACCAGGGGGGCATCTAAGGGACTGATTGGGCGCTGGTTTCTGCACACGAGCCCCCTGCCCCTGACACAGAACACTGGGATCCTTAATGTGTGGTGGCTGCTTGCTGGCCGGAGGGAAGGACTTCCCCTGTGTAGACCTTGCCTAACTCAGCCATTCCAGGTCCTGGGAGGACCAGTGATGGACGTCATAAAACGAAACACCTATGTCCAAATGCTGCCACTTTCTAGCTGTAGGACCTTAGTCCAGTCTCTCTCGGCCTCAGTTTCCTCTTTTGTAACCACAGGGTTGGCTGCAGGATTGCTAACATCTCTCCCACCTCCGCCAAGTTTCAGGAGCATCGTATTTGGCACAAATACCACATTGGAAAGCGCTGAGATGAGCCGTTGGGAGTGGGCTAGAGCTTGGTCGTGAATCGCACGACCGACCGCTGGCCTTCGTGTGAAAGCGCTGGGCCACAGATATGGGTTACTCTGATAATCATCCCTTGGTGGGCAGCGGGGGCCGCGCGGGGTAGGGGTGGGGGTGCTGCTGAGAAGTGATCTCGGGCTCCAGGCCGGTTTGGGGGCCGGCTGCTGGGAGGAAGTGGGTGTGGCGATTTCCCGGCTTCCTTGTTTGGAGTAAACTTTGGCAGCATCTGCCCGGCTTCAGTGTTTGCTTTTCCATCTGTTGATGTGCTTTTTGCGAGCTCTCCTGCCTGCCAGAGAAAACATCTAGAAGCACGAGGCCAAATCGGAGCCATTCCCTTGGGTCCCCGAACCCCACCAGCCCCCAGAGAGGGGCGGGCGAAGCCCAGAGGGAAAACAGACGTGCGCGTAGCGCGCGGGTTTCCGAGGCTCCCAGAGACTTGGGTGGAACAGACGGGATTTCGGCTCCCACCCGCCGCCCGCCCGGAGACGCACGCTCCGTGCGGGTGCCGCCTGACTTCCTCGGCCCTGCTGTCGCATCTGAAGTTGGCACTGGAGCTGGGGCAGTTGCCATGCTGGCTGACTCTGCCGCGCGCGTCTAGTGCATTAGCTGACTTTGCGGTCCCCGCGCCCAGCTCGCCACCAGCGGCGGACCGCAGACCTGCCGGCTCAGCGCAGCGCGCAGCACGGCCAAGGGGGAGGGGACGCGGCCGAGCTCGGGGCGTGGGCGCGGGGCTGCTGCTTTGCTGCTGGGGACCTCGGGCGCTGAGGGCCCGCGGAGCTGAGCCATGACGGACGCCAGCAGCAGGAAAGAGGGCTTCAAAAAGTGCAGGAGCGCCACTTTCAGCATCGATGGCTACAGCTTCACCATTGGTGAGAACTTTCCTCCCCCGTCTGACTTGAGGCTTGGGCAAGCGCTCTTTCTGGTGGTGGCGGTCAGGGCGCTTTCTAGCCGAGGGATTTGGGGGTGGCCAGAGGTCAGGCAGGGCCTCGAGGCGCTGGCCAGAAGCCTGGGGAGCAGTGACAGGGCCGGGGAAATCCTGCGTGTGGCCGGTCGCTGCGACTGGGGCTCCCCGCGGCGCCCCTCCCTCCGCTCTAACCCCGCATCCCAGGGAAGCCGCGTCTCTGAAGGGCTCGGTTTCCTTGCTGTGATTTTAGTAACTTAACTCGGGAGGGAGAGGGACAGGGATGGAGGCAGAGAGATGGAGATAGAAATAGCGAGAGGGACGTCAGCGAGCACAGGACGGGACACGATGGACACCGAGACGGAGATACCCAGAGGGACCCACAGAGAGACAGAGTGACCGAGACAGCTAGACACAGAGACGTCAATGGAAACACCAAGACACCAGGTCAGAAATAGAGACAGACAGATGCCAACACTGAGACTAACAGACGGAATGACAGAGAGGGTGGACAGCGCCAGGAACTAGAGAGGTGAGGAGGGTGAGACAGACAGGCGTAGAAATAGGTTGGGAGAGAGAGAGATTAGATGATAGTTTCTGCAAAAGTTAGAGAGAGAGAATGAATATGCAGGCAGGGAGTGATGTACTGTATCACTGAGATATTTGCGAAAAAGCTGCCTCTTATCCTCTGATCTCCCAGTGGCGCACTGCTTTCTTTAAACTCTTTACCAGGAGGAGCACAGGAGGGGGCTGGAAGTATCATCGTGGCTATTAGAGGGAGCAGGACCGGGGGCTGACCCTCTGCAAGCTGAACTGGAAGAGGTCGCTTCTTGATGCGCGTGGTCCAGCGCTGGGCGCTGTTTTCAAATAATGGTCGGAGCTTGCCTCCTCACCTTTCCAGGAGGCGGGCGAAGCCTGGAATGTCGGTTTGGAGAGCAGTGGGGCCAAGTCAAGCCCCCAAGCCTTTGAAAATGAGGGGTGTGTTAATTTGCTTTTGGGGGTTGGTGCAGGCTTGGAGGTGGCCCAGGAAATTGCTCAGGGCTGGAAGAGACCAAGGGATGGGGGCTCACCTCTGGACCGCTTTGGGTCTTTCTAACAAAGTGGCCCCAGTGGGCCATGGGCTGCACACGTTATTTCCAGAATTAAGTCTAAGCTCAAAATTAAGTCTAATTTTCTTGAATAAAATGCAATCATAATGTTTGGTAATCGAATATTTCTTATTAGATTTGTTTCTGCTGTGCATAGAATAGTTCATCAATCTCCTCGTGTTGGCTACTTAGGTTGCTTTTAGGTTTTGCCCTAATAAACAGTGGAACAAGACAACATCTTTGAGCACACCCATGAATACTCTTTCAGGATAGGTTTCTAGAAGTCCGATTGCTTGGTCCCAGAGTGTGTATATTTTGGGGGACTCTAAAACGTATTGTTCAACTCACCTCTGGAAATAGCAGGTCACACTCCTACCAGCAATCCGTCCAGTTACTCAGTTGCTCTCATGAGCCCCAGACACTTTAATTTAGGAAGAGTTTGAGAGGTGGAAGGTAGCATCTCAATGCCACCTGCATTTCACTTCTTTTGTGAAATTGCCTTTTTGTGTCCTTGGTCTGTATGTTTGTCCTTGGGGGGAAGTTTATCATTTATTAATTTGCAAGCACTTATAATGGATAGAGTCAATATTAATTATATATGTAATCAATGTATTAACTATATAGTATATAACAATAATTACTAGATATTAATGACTGTACTATGTATTATATAACTACTACATATTAATCACATAGTAATTATATAACTAACATAGTAACATATACCTTATGCACACACATGCACTTATCTTTGTGTGTGTGTGTACTTTTCAAGTGCTGTCTGTCGAGGGTATTATAGATATTTCTTCCAAGATCGAAGACTCCCACTCCTGCGATGTCTGCGTGGGGCACTGGCGGTCAGGACTTGCTTTGAGAACAGACAGATGTCTTGTAGTCCACATCTGTGCCTGCCGGCTTTGTCACACGGCTTCAGCAGGAGGAGTAGGTGGGCAGTTCCCCTCCTCCAGGTGGAAAAGGAGCCTGATGAGATCCCGGTGGTCCTGAAGCCTCTCCTTTTCTCAGGTGTCCGACCCTTTGCCGTTGGAAATCAGTCCCTCTCCCGGCCTGCTAATTATGCAAACTCTCTGGGTCAGAGCCTGTCATTGAAGGAACTCGTGTTATGTTAGGTACTGGCATGTTCAGAGAATATTACCAGGGGGGCCCTGTGAGGACAATGGGGGGTTTCAGGGACCCTGCCAGAGGGAGGTGTGACCCACCTGCTAGGTCAAGAAGAAACTTTCCTTGGGGGGCTCCAGGCGGAATCTCTCTCTGAGAGTGGACACTCCTGGGCTAGGAGAAGGTGTCCACTTCTGGTGCAGACTGGGCAGGGAGAAGGCTTCAGCTGTGGTTCTCTAGCAGGGGTGGTACTTCCCAGGGGTCTGTTCTCTGAAGCACCATGCTGGGTGGCTGGGTGACTTGGTGACTTGGTGGCTGGGTGACTGGGTGGCTGGGTGGCTGGGTGCCTGGGTGGCTGGGTGGCAGAGAACAGAGGTTGCAGGAGTTAACATCCTGCAGCATGTGGGGATGACCGCTCACAGTGAGGAGTTGCCCTAAACACTGGTAGCACCCCCATAGAGAAACATTGGGGGGTCCCTCTGATGTGTAAGCCTAGGGCTCCAGCCCCGGCCTCTACCCTGCCTGCAGGGACTCTGGGATGCTGTGACCCAGGCTGCGCTGAGAAGAGGCAGCCATGGGGTGTAGACACTGAGCGGGTGCTTTGCTCACGACAACCCTGAAAGTGGCTGTTAGCACCCCACGTTAGGGGAAGGAACTCCTAAGACTCCGAGAGCAGGCAACTTGCTGAAAGTCACAAGCTGGCTAGTGGCAGAGTTAGGTTCAAAACACTGCTTTCTTGACCCCTCAGTTCAGGGTTTGTCCTCACTGCACTGCCTCCCACAGTGGACTTGACCTTGGCCTGGGCCTGGGGCCCAGCCCCTCGTCTCCATGAGGAGGGATCAGGGAGTTTCTGCTAAGCCAGTGCAGGCTGGGGAGACACCAGAAAGAGTCGACCTTTGCTACAGGTTGGGTGGGCCTCACTCCAGGACGATCAGGTGGAAGAAAGCAGGTTTGTTAACCTGCCTCCCACCACAGCTGCCTGTTCAGCCCTGGGCTCCTGTGTCCCAGGGCCAATGGCCTTTTGACCTCTTTACATCATTTTCCCAGGTGATGGAGTCAAGTACATGGCGAAGAGGTCTTGGACGCACGACCCTGAGGTTGCACATGTGCCGCATCCAGAAGGTGCTGGGTGTCGTGGGGCCTCCACGGTTCGACAGCCCCCTCCCCAGGAAGCCCTCGGGTGGTGCGTGTGCTGCCCAGCGGAGTGAACGGCTGAGGGTGGGGAGGACGGTTGTCTGTCACTGTTCCCCTGTCTTCTGGGGCTTGGGTGCCTGTTTGGGTTTGTGTTGAGTCAGTTCATAGATTCTTACTTTCTCTCTGAGGCTGCAGAAAACACACACATTCTCCCCCCAAAGGGAAGCATTTCTGCAAAACACAAAGCACTTTTCTTAACCATCTGAGAGGGCCTCCTTCGCTCTCTTTTGGTTCTCATTTTGCAGATGAGAAAGTGAGGTTCTCTCATTTCCCCTCTTCCCACGGTGATGGCCTCCGAGGTGTCAGAGGGACATGGGAGAAGCCATGACGGTGGGAGGGTGTAAAATGGGGGGCGGTATAGAGCAGAGACGCTGCTTCCCTCACCAACGGACCTGGTAGTGTTGTGGAAAATTCTAGGCCTGTACTGGAAGAGGTGTTGCTAACAGAGGGATGCGTTTCCTGTAGCAACTGCCACCAGCTCCCTGTGAGGTTGTCCCAGAGGAGGAAAGATAAGGGGCCCCTAGACAGCAAACAGAGGCCCAAGGGGCTGGGGAGAGGGTTCCCTGTCCTGCCCTTGGACTGTCAGGAGCTGGGAACCATGCTGAGTGGGCAGGCCTGCTGGCCCATCCTCCTCCTAGAGGAGTTCCTTGGCGGGCAGGGCTCCGTGGCTTTGTCCAGGCCGGGATAACTTGGCTGCATGCACTGGGGGTGTGGCCCACTCTCCAGCCCAGGCACTGAGGCCTGGCCTCCTGTGGGGCACATGGTTGAAGACTTTCTCAGTCCAGACTAATCTTGGTGCTCTTGGCCAAGGGTCTTGTCTGGGCAGATGGGGCTGGGGGCAAGACCTTTGGGCATTGTATACCTGGTTGGGGTGACAGTGGGGAGCAAAGAACTGAGTAAGGATCTAAGGTGAAATATTCCACGGCCGTCCATCAGAACCAGTTGCCCAGACTCTCTCCCACTCTGCACAGCTCTCTCAAGACTGCGGGACTCTGGGTGGCTCCTTGTGGTTGGGGGGCTGGTCACCAGAAAGACCAAGCCATGGTTAGAAGCTTGGCATTTTCAGCCAGCCCGCCTCCCCCACCTTCTCCAGAGAGGAAGAAAGGCTGGAAATGAAGCCTCTGTAAGAACCCCAAAAGTATGGGGCCCGAGGAGCTTTCAGGTCGGTGACCATGTCTGTGTACAGGGGGGTGACCACCCCAACCCTCTGGGGACAGAAGCTCCTGTCCTCGGAATCCTCCCCAATCTCGCCTTGTGCTCCCTGGCTGTTTATCTGCGTCCTTCATCAAGTCCCCTAGTGAACTGGTAAATGCAGCATTCCCTGAGTTCTGTGAGTTGTTCTAGGAAATAATTGAAACCAAGGTGGGGGGGTCATGGGCACCTCCAATTTGTAGCCCAGTCAGACAGATGTAACCTGGGGTCCTGCTACTTGCCATCGGCATTGGCAGTGGGGGGCAGTCTCTCATGTGACTGAACCCTTAACCTGTGGGGTCTGATGCTGGCTCCTGGTGGGTCACGTCAGGGTGGAGGTCAGTTGGAGGACACCCAGCTGGTGTCACAGAGTTTCTTGGAGGAGAGAAGACCCCACAGATTCAGTGACCAGAAGTGTCAGAAGGGAAGTGTCCGGTATGAGGAATAAGGGGGAGAAGACTGGGGTCTCTTCCTGGTGTAGAGATAATCACTGAATGAGACCCGAGGAAGGACCCAAAGTGTCGGTGTGTAGCTGTCATTTCCCTTTGTGACATCAATTCTGGTGGGAAATGCAGGGATGAGGGGCATCTCCGAGTGTTTCTGCTTGCTGCAGGGCTAGCTCTCCTTTCGTTCTGATGTGGTGCAAAGCCTTTGTTGTTTTGATTCATGTTAGTGAACCTGTTCATCACAAACAATAAATGGGGCTTTTTATTGTGTAACAGTATGGGAGACCCTTGCATGGGTCCCGCTGGATTGGAGAGACAGTATGTGCAGAGGGGAAGAGCATGAATTCGGCAGCTTGAGTTTCTTTGAATTTTGGCTTCACAGTTCATTTGCTGTGTGGTCTTGGGCAAGTTGCTGAACCTCTCTGTATTTCTCTAGGTTCATCTGTTAAAAGAAGATAATTGTATTGTCTGTCTCCTAGGGTTTTGGATGATGAAATGGGTTAAAGTACACTAAGCATTTGAAACAACACCTGATATATAGTTCTAGATATATGCTTATTATTATTTCCTTAATAGTGTTATTATATATCCATTATATATACTCATAATAATATACTTCCATATTATTAACATGATAATAATAATAATAATAATAACAACCAGCTTGGAGTCTTTCTGGATCAAACACCCATATGTATTTGTCCTCAAAAGCTATAAGGATGACCTTGACCTTAATTATCAGCTGTTCAAGATTTGCCCTTCCTGCCAAGAGGCAGGCCCTCCTGTGTCCTTGGGCCTCGGTGTCTGATGCTGTTCCTGATGGAGCCGTGGTGGACCTCCAAACGCTCCCCTCTCCACAACCATTTAATGGTCTTTCAGGATTCGGTTCCTGCCTGGCAGTGGCTTTGCAAAGGGCATCCCTTTTCAGGTGCTTAGCTCTCCTGTGCCAGGAGGCTAGGTTTTTGAAAGGAAAGTGACACAGAAGACCTGTCCCTGCAGTTTCTGTCCGGCGCTTGAGGAAAGATCGTTAATCTCCTTGAGCCACAGGTCCCTCGTTCGCCAGTGGGGATAGCGCTTCCTTCTGTTGTGCTGTTGGCGAGTTTGGCAGGGGGAGGAAGGTAGGAACCTGGCACCCGCCAGGTGCCCAACCTCTGGTTGGCTGTGAGGCTCGGAAATCAAGGGAGCGGGCAAGGGTCCCAGCCCACAGCTGCTGCCCTGGAGCACGCCCCCACCCCCCTCCACCCCAGCCTGCCTCCTGCTGCCTCCCATAGTCCCCCCACCAGCCGCCATGTCAAGGGCCTGCTCAGCTGCCAGGATGTTTTTGATTTAGTGCAGGATTTCCGACCAGGCTGGGCTTCTGGAGCTCCTGCCTCACCCCCGCCGAGGGCTTCCAGCTGGGTCGGGGTAATTGGTGCCAGCTGCTCTGGGAAGAGCTGGTTGGCACTTCCTGTGCCGTTTGGCAGGCGGGCTCCTGTGGCAGGAGCTTGGCCTTGGCCTTCCCCCAGGAGCCCTGGGGAGGCTTGGAGGCCGAGTGGCTGGAGGCTGGTTTTCACTTGCGGGAGGGCAGTGTCTGCTGGCCAGAGGCCCCAGGCAGCGGAGACTACCTGGTGAGTGCTGGTCCGCGGATGCTGCTGCCGGGATTCGTTTCTCTGGGGGGATCCCCACAAACTGATTGATGACTCCCGCCTTTTCTTGCTTCTGATGGCCAGAGCTGGGCTTCCTCTCTACTCAATAACAGCCCAGGGTAGGTCCCATTGGTTCGGTGGTTTTGGGAAAGGACATAGGAGAAGGATCAGTCATCTTGCATGAATGACTACATGGACTGGTTTAGCCTTAAAGAAAGAGCTTTTCGTAGACGGCCTAATTCAGCTTTTTTGAGTGAGGTTGCCACTGGGGCAGTGACTGATGAGTGAGGGGTTTCCAAGGAGGTCCTCAGAGTTCAGGTGAGTGCTGGTCCCCTGTTTACTCCTCATTTATACTTTTTTTAAAAGATTACTTTTATTTTTTAAGATTTTATTTATTTATCTTTAGAGGGGAAGGGAAGGAGAGAAGGAGAGAAATGTATGGTTGCTTCTCGTGAGTCCCCTGCTGGGAACTGGCCTGCAACCCAGGCATGTGCCCTGACTGGGAATCGAACCGCGATCGTGTGGTTCGCAGGCCCGTGCTCAATCCACTGAGCTATACCAGCCAGGGCTCTTCATTTATTCTTTACTGGGGGATGCAGTGTCGGGCCTGTTGACTTGTATGTCTTATTCATCAGACATCTTGACTTTTGGAGATCGTCTCAAAGAATTAGGGTAGTGAGTGTGGTTGAAAGACCAGAAGCTAGGTTGCTGGGCTCTGCTGCGCATCATTTATGAAATATTGAACCGCTCTCTTTACCTTTCGGAATCTCCTTTTGGAATCTTGCCAAGTAGGATCAATGATGTCGGTACCTGATATGACATGTTAAGTGCCGGTCCAGTAATGAGACCATCCCAGCCGCTCATGAACTTAGTTCCTTTCCCTTCCCATTTCCCCTCCCCTCTCCTCCTCTCCCCTACTTCTCTCCCTCCTTCCTGCAAAACCTGAAGGTGTCCCAGCTGGCTTAGACGTTGGCCCTGGAATCACAAAGGAGGGGAAGCCTCCAGCCCTTGGGAAGCCCTGTCTCTCCAGGAGGCCCCAGGAGAAGGCCAGTGTTGTCTGACCCCTAATTAACGCAGGGATTTAGGCAGCAGGTGGGAAAGTGGATGGATTTTTATTTCAAAGTCATTTGCTCACAATTTCTAGGGAAGACTCATTGTGTCTAGTGACTTATCTTCCTTTAACAGTTGGAAGCTACGTTAAGTTTTCACATTTAGTCAAGTCGATGACTGTTGAAGAGGAAGCCATCCTCTCTTGGAGAGCGGACCAGCAGGCCTCTGAGCAGCACCAGATCCCAAGCACCTGCCCGGCTCTGGGGAAACCCAGCTCTCTAACAAGGTTCAGCTCTGGGTCATTTGTGAGGCCAACCGTGTAAGCTGGTGAAACTTGTAAATGAGGAGGAAGTCAGGCCAGTTGTGCAGGACTGCAAGTCTGGCCTCAGTGACTGTTTCAGGAGGGCCGTTCCCACCAGGCAGCTCCCCCATGTTAATGATGGTGAGAATAAGGCTTTGCTGTTTTTGAAGCACTTTCCCCAACATCCACTCATTTGATTCTACCAATAACCCCGCAAGAGACCCACGAGCAGCTCCATTTTACAGGTGTAGAAACTGAGGCTTTAAGGGGCACAGTGACCAGTTTCAGAACCACGACTCGTGGCCAACTTCTGCATTACGGAAGGCGTGGGAACCAGAAATCAGGGAACCACCTTTGATTCTTTCTTCCCCTGTCCCGCCCCCGCCTCTCTCGTTAGCCATCAGGTGCTCTGCATATTCTGTTCCAAACCCTTTCCTGTTCGAACTTTCTCTTCCCTCTCATCCGCCTTAGTTCAAACCCTCCTCATCTCTCACTGAGTCTGCCACAGGAGTTCCCAGTGGTCTGACCTCCCTCTCAACTCGCCTCCCCTCCTAACTCCTCTTAATACGGCAGCTAGAATGTTCTTTTGGAACACACGGTTGACCTTGCTCCCCTCCACTTTAAAACCATCCAGGAGCTTCCCACTGCTGGCAGGATAGAGCCTGCACCCCCAAATTGGGCTCATAGGCCTTTCGTGGTCTGGCCTTTGCTGTTCTCCTGGCTCATACTTTGTAGCATCCTCACTAGCCCACGGTTGTCATCAGTCACTTAGTCTTTCTTCATGGAGGGCCTGCCGCATGACAGCTACCGTGTTAGCACTGGGGATCCAGTGCAAGTGAAACCGACTAGCCCAGCAGAGCCCACGGGCAGCATGGCATGGCCAGAATGCACCCTCAAGGGAAGGCCAGGGTGCTGTGCGAGGGACCAAGTTTGTGGGACTGGGTGGGGAGCTTCCCTGGTGAAGGGGTTGAGGGAGCACCCAGGTAGAGTGGACAGCCTGTGCAAAGGTCCTGTGGCTAGAGGGTGGGTGGGGGAGGGATATGGATCTGGAAGAGGCTGGAGAGGTGGGCAAGGAGTTCTTGTAGACCAGCTGAAGCGTTCCGTTTTTTTTCTCAAGAGCAGTGGAAGGCAGCAAACCACTATAAGCAGAAGGGACACCATCAGAGGTATGTCCCCTGTGTACACTTGGGTTAGACTGGGGGAGTCAGTCCAGCGGTATGCGTTGGCCGCTCCTGCTGTTGCAAGGTAATGAGCTGCTACCGTGTGCATGGCATCCCTCCTTCATGCCTGGGCCTTCCTGCATCCTCCTGGGCGTGCCTTCTGCCCTGGGACAAACCAGACCAGCCGTGAGAGTGCTGGAGAGGCAGGTGGTCCGTGGGGGCTGCAGGCTCACTTCCTCTTCCTAATCACTTCACTTCTTTAGGGAAATCAGGACAGGATTATTAATTTTACTTGCCTGTAAAAATGATTCATGTTCATCTTAGGAACTCGGGAAAGGAAACCTCATTCTTCAGGGATGACCTCTGTTACTGGTTAGGTGACTCTGTTTCCACAGTTTTCTTTCCCCCAGGTTCCCATAATGGTCTGTTGCAGTTTGGTGTTGGGTGGGATCCACACATGTTGTTCCGTTACCTGCTTTTTAAACCGCAATCGCACGAATGGACATTTACAGGTTCCCAGCTCTTGTGTTCTCTGACTCAGTGCCTAGGCCCTCTCTTGGGCTGAGATCAGCCTCCNTACTGGTTAGGTGACTCTGTTTCCACAGTTTTCTTTCCCCCAGGTTCCCATAATGGTCTGTTGCAGTTTGGTGTTGGGTGGGATCCACACATGTTGTTCCGTTACCTGCTTTTTAAACCGCAATCGCACGAATGGACATTTACAGGTTCCCAGCTCTTGTGTTCTCTGACTCAGTGCCTAGGCCCTCTCTTGGGCTCATCTCAGCCTCCGATTCCTGGTAGCCCACAAACCAGGTGTAGCTCACCTGAGCATTTCACAGCATGGTCTATCTGCACAGTGCAGCCTCTCCAGTTACACACACATGTTTTATACACCCCCCCCACACACACAAACTCTCTCTCCCTCTTTCCCCACCCCTTCAGTCATTAAAATGGTTATGTGTGAGCCTACCTGTGCATGGGAGCCGTCAGGGAAGGGTTCCTCCTTCCCTCCCTTTTTTCCTCCTGAGAACACGCTTTACTGGTTTTAGAGAGAGAGGGTAAGGGGGTGAGAGAGAGGGAGAGAAACATCCACCAGTCACTTCACACGTGCTCCTACAGGGGACCAAACCAGCAGCCTAAGTATGTGCCCTAACTCGAACCCGTGACCTGTGGTTTACAGGATGATGCTCCAACCAACCGACCCACACTGGCCAGGGCAGGAAGGGCTCTTCTGAACACCCGAGGGACATGCCTTTGGTGAAAATTTGGAGCACTTGTGGGAGAGCCAACATCTCCTCTTAGCATCCCAATGACAGGGTTGGTGACTACGTACGAGGGAGGCAGGCTGGGTGTGAAGCTCTGAGGACCACATGTCTCTTACAGTTTGTTTCAACGGAAAGCTCAGTGGGTCACGCACTCCTTCATGTGCTCTCGTATAGACATTTGCTGGGCGCCCACTGTCCTGCAAATCTAAGAGGATGCTAGACAGTTTTTTCTTTCTCAAAAAGTGTGTGGACTTACAGGGGAGACTGATATTGAAAAATGACATCCTTGGGCTCAGTGTTTGGAGGACTTATAAAGGATCAAGGGGAGTGGGCTTGCCGCCTGCAGGAGTCAGTGAAGGCGTGGGCTCAGTTTCTCCTGCCTTCTCTTCCCTCGTCACTTCCATTCTCCTCACTCAGTTTTATTGAGGTGTACTTTATATGCCATAAAACTCACTCACTTTAAAAGTTCATGATTTTTAGTAAAGTTTCAGAGTTGTCTAATTGCCATGGATAACCACTTCATTGTTTTATTTTGAATGGTGTCCATCATGTTGGTATATGTGATACGTGTGTTTATCATTCAACAGTTGATGGACACAGGTGGTTCCCATTTTTGGCTACCATGAGTGATGCTGCTATAGACATTCATGTACAAGTCTTGGCATGCACGCATGTTCTCATTCTCCTGGGTAAATCCCCAGGAGTGGAATTGCTCAGTCGTATGGTGATTTCGTGTTTAATTTTTAAGGAACTGCCAAATTATTTCCCAAAGTGGCTGCACCATTTTGTAATCCCACCAGCAGCGTGTGAGAGTCCTTGAACTGAGTTGTAAAGAATTACTTAGGTCAGCGGGTTTCAAGTACTTCCAGCTCAGGGCAGGCTGTGTAAGAACTGAAGGGGGAACTTGTTAAAGATTTCTGAGCTCCCTGCTTTGATTCTGTAGCTAGAGGATGGCCGGGCGTGCGCAGTTATAGGAAGTCTCTGATGTGTGGCTTTATTTGGGGATTGCTGATCTGCACAGGGCTGAGGATGGGATGGGCAGGGGAAAGATTCTGGGAACATTCTAGGCAGATAAACAGCCTGTGAAAGAACACCAGCACGTGTTCTTGTTATGATTGGCAGGAGAAATGGCTGGAGATAGAGGCAGCTTTGCATTGGTCCCACGGAGACCGAAGGAGGGACCATTTGATTCATTGACCCATCCGTCTGGTTTTCTGTGAACATTTTTTTTTTTAGCGGAAACTTTTTTTGAGCACCAGAGCTTTACATTTAATTTTCGACAACCCTGTTTACTCATTATTATTCTGAGTTTACAGGTGAGGAACCTGAGGCTCAGGAGATTGAATATGGGGGCCGAGACTTGAAACCAGGTCTGTCTGGCTCTTTGCAGTAGGGCAGCCTGCCCCTCCTCTGAGCAGACAGCACTGTGCGAACAGGGGCTTGGGACTTCATCATCACCGTTGGGGGCTTCGTCATGCGTTCTAATGATGCAGTGGATCCCCTGGCCTGCTGTGCACTTGCGGCTATTTGCTCTTCTGGCCATGGGTTAGAGGCGTGCTAGGCTTTCTCTAACGGAAATGACAATATTTAAACATGCCAGGGAGAGGCAGTCTTAGATCCCTAAGTTACACGCCTTGAGGCTTGTCTGCAAAAAAGCAAGAGTCCTCTGGCGGCTTCTTCCCTCCTGGTCCCTTGTGATCGAGGCTGCATTGACAGACTGTGCGGACACTTGACCCTGGGTCTCTGGGGCTGTCCCTCTGAGCTCTGCACAAGTGGGGAATGAGGGCCTTCTGTAGATTGGGAGCTGGAGTCCTGTGGTCAGGCTGTTTTCAGAGTTGGATGCATGATGAAGGGAAACTTGTAGTAATTACCAAACAGATGCCCTTAATGAAGTCTCTGCTGGGTTCCCAGCTGGCAGTGTGAACTCTGGGCTGGGCTGGGCGCATCCCAGGCCCTGGATCATTCTGTGACATCACATTCTGCCCTTGTTGCCATAGCAGCTGTAATCATCCCACTGAAGGCGTCCCTTGGGGATGGCAAGCCACGTCTTTTTCCATTAATGGGAACCCATGGTCTTTTCATGCTAAGGGGAAAAAATTAGTTCATTAATGCTTTTGAAAGGAGAAAAAGATGAACGATTATCAGCATGATACCATTACTACAATCCTTATGATTTTAACAATTATTCTGCAAGTTGCATGTGTCGATTGTGGAAAATTTATAAGCTAAAGTTTGGAAAGAACAGAAAATCCTACTTGTAATACCAACATGTACAGGGAATCACTATTAACATTTTGATAAATATGTTTATCTGCTTGAAGTTTAACACATATGTATCAATGCATTCATTATTATTTTTTTCAGATATGAGACCATTACTGTATTGTTGTTTACTTTTTCTGCCTACCTACCAGTGTATAATTGATATCATTTCATATTGGTGGTCTTTCGGGTACTGTGGTTTACTTAGCTGGTCTTTGTTGTTGGGTGTTTAAATTCTTTCTGCTTTGTTGTTGTCCTAAGTACCACTCAGTGACTCTCACTGTTTCTTTATAAGTCCCTTTTGCCTTGAGGTAACTTCTTAGAAGTAAGGTTGTCAGGTTGAATATTTGTGAAGCATTTGAAATATGTATTTTAACTCTCCTGTGTTGAACCAGGTTACAGTTTCTCACAAAAAGTATGAGTTTGCCTGTTGACCTTTAGTTATAGTGCATATCAACCTTTAAAAAAGTTATAATTTTATAGGTCAAATATGGCATATTTCTCTTCTGTTAATTTATTTGATTATTTGTGAGTTTTAAACATTTTTGTCATGTGTTATTCTTTTATAAATAGCATATGCTTTTTTCTATTGGAGTGTTCCCTAATTTATACAAAGTTTATATATAATGTTACCAAACGCAACCAGTGGGGGTGGGGGTGGGGGTGGGGGTGGGGACGCCAGTTCTACTGCTTGCCACCTGCCAGGCAGAACTCCAAAGATAGAGTTTGGTGGAAAAGAAAGGAATCTTTTATTTAACAATGATATAATTTGAAATAATGGCATGTTCCTGCCTAAAATATCTGGAGTATGACATCAAAGATAGCTTTTAAATATTTGTCATTATGACTACCACATAGATTCAAGAACTGAAGGCACATAAACTTTGGTCCCGTTCAGTACTTTTTTTCCCTCTATCAACCCCGCCAAACTAATATTTTAGTCTCACAGGCCGGCCTATGCTGGAAGAAGGCGGGGAGGCCAATGACAGGTGCACATGAGAGAGGGGGACGGGCCTGCCACTGAGGTGCCCTAGCTTCCTTCCCTCCCCTCTTACCATCCCAGTGCCTGGGGCCCAGGGCCTCCTGTCCCTAGCTGTGCAGGAAGGAGGGAAGATTAAAAAAGGAAGTGATGTTTCCCTACGCTCCTTTTTAAATGATCTCCCCCAGAATCCTTTGCGTTGCCCAGCACATGTGACCCTGGTTGGCAGGGTGATGCCTTAGCGTGTGCAGCTTAACCCCTCCCCCACTTCTGGGGGTGGGGCCCCCAATGCACTAAGACCATTAAACTTTGGTGATATTTGCAGCAAATAATTTTTGCCATGTGTAAATATGCTCTTTAACTTCGTTTTTATTTTAAAGTGAACCATTTTTTTCATTTATGGCTTATATTTAGGGAAACCTACATTGAAGAAATTATGAAAACTGCATCACTGTTTTCTTCTAGCACTCTATAGTTTTATTTTTACAAAATACTTAATTGAAAATTTTGAATTCATCTAAAATTTGTTTTATGATGAGATGGAGATTTAATTTTGTCATCTCTCTAAATGTAGCCATTTTTTCCTGCACTGCCTTAACACATGAATTTCACAATGTAATAATATTAGACACAGACACATGTGTGCATCGGGGTCTTATTTTGGAATTTCTATTCTATTCTCCTCTCAGTCTTTTCCTATGCTACTGTGATGCTATTTAGTTGTAACTTTGTGATACATTTTGTATCCGACATGGCACGCTATACTCATTCATCTTTTCAAAACGTTCTTGGTTGGTGCTCATTTTTCTTTCTTGACGGACTTTAAATTTGCTAGTTGGCATTCAAAAGTCTTTATGATTTTTGATGGAGTGGCAGTTAAGGGCATGCCTTAGCAACTTCTTAGGTGGTCTAATTCTAAATAAACTTTAAAAAATTATTCACGGGCACGAAACATAGAGAACATTTCCTGTTTCTGTTTATACCATTCAATATATGTATTAACTTAATTTTATTGTGTTATAATTATGTAATCCAGACTAATTAGCCAGGTAAGCAATCATATTAATACCATTATTCAGACCCTCCCATGGTTTTCTGGCTGCTTGATCTGGTGAGGACTTGTTTATTAAAGCTGTCTCATCATTATATTATAAGCTTATAAACTTTTCTTCATTTTTTAGTTTTAGCTTTATACTTGTATATATTTTGGCACACTGTAACTTGTTTTGTAGAATTTATGAGAATTTATATATTCACTGTCAATTTTACTGTTTTTAATGCAAGTGGTTCTCTGGATACACGCCGCTCAGTGGTGTTTACCACTTTCTCTTTTCAAATTGGCGATGTCCTTTGTGTATGTGTGCTTGAATGTATTATATTTTCATTGTTGAAAAATGTTAATCAGACATCCACCCCCAACCTTTCAAAACCATACACATACCTTAAATCGACTTCTGACATCTTGGTGAGTCCCCTTTATTTATTTTTGGGGTGTGTGCACATGTGAACATACCTCATCACAATTTGCCAGGGGATCATCCTGTATAGGTGTAAAAAAATGGTAACTTTTTTTCTGATGTAAAAATATATCATGGTTGTCTTTATGTTTCAATAAACATAAAAAATAACCATTTAATATGAAGCTTCTTGGTTTGCAATATTTATATTTTTCATCAGATCAAGAAATGAGGTTTCTCTTTTTTCTTTTGCCCTTATCCTATTTGTTTCACTTTGCTTTAGGTATAATACTTTGTCTTTTGCTCCAATTTGATAGTTTTTTTTTTTAATTAAGGAGACTGATATAATTAGCATTGTAATTGTTATATTGGCTCTTCTTTCTGACATGTATGTTTTCTACTGAAAAAAAAACACCCTATTTTTCTTTCCTTTTTTTGTATGTGGACTGTATTTTTTTACCTTTGATCTTTCCCAGTGTTTGGAAGGCATATATCATATAACTTTCATTTTTCAAAAGCTTCTTGAATTTGCTTTTTCAGATGGTCAGAGACAAGGGTGAGAGAACGGCACCTTGTAGGGATGAGGTACTTAGCTCACTTTCACCCGCCTCGCCTACTTCTTAAGCTCTGTTGATACAATCTTAAGTTTAAAGGTCCAGATAACTTGTATATAACTATATTTAGCATGACAGATTTTCCTCTCTGGATGAGTTGATTTTTGTTTCTAAAGCCATAGGTCGGTTAATTTTATGTGTCACCTTGACTAGGCTAAGGGCTGCTCAGATAGCTGGGAGCACATGGTTTCTGGGTGTGTTTGTGGGGGTGTTCATGGAAGAAACTAGCCTGTGAACTGGGGTGCTGAGTGGAGTCACCCTTACCGGGACCACCAGTGGGCACCCTCCAGTGTGTGGGAAGATCATGAGGAACCAATCAGTAGTTGCAAAATGGTTGTGGGGAAGGAAAGTACAGTGTAGGTGTACATAGCCAATAATATCATGATAACTATGTATGGTGCCAGGTGGGTACTAGACTTATGGGGGGGAGAGCACTTGTTTAAATGCAAGTTATTTAAATGTCGAACCACTCTGTTCTTCGCCTGAAACAAATATAACATTGAATGTCAACTGTAACTGAAAAATTAAAAAAAAAAAAGATCACAAGACCTCTTGTCTCCATCATTGTGTGAGCCAGTTGCTACAATCTCTTATCTCTCTCTCGCTACATGTCCTACCAGTTCCATTTCCCTAGAAAACTCTGACTGATACAAAGAGCTTTTGGAGGCATAATTCACCACACAGGTAACTTATGTTAAGTGGACGATTGAACGATGTGTAGTATTTTTACAGGATTGTGCCACCACCAGCGCCATAAGACTTGAAACATTTCCGTCCCTCCAAAATGCTCGGGCCCTTCACTGCCTGTGAATACAGTTTCACATCCAAGTTTCTGCCCCGTGTTTATCTCTTGTAACTACATAGTTTTTCACTGCCGGTCACTTTGTGCCTTCCAGGAACTCTTATCTTAATCTTTAGATTGTTGGATTACTAATGCAAGAAAATTTCTTGAATTTCCTATGTATTTAAGAGCTCACGCATCTGAAAATTGCTTTCAAACATGGCAAATAAATTGGTGGCATAAAATAGCTGGATGGTAACATTTTCTTCTTAAAATTCTAAAGACATCGATTTAGCACCTCCCTGGATTTTAACCTTGCTTTGGAGAAATCTGAGGCCTGACAGATGTTTCATAGTTTCCAGGCAACCTGGTTAATCTGCCTGGGTGCTTATATGTGTATTTTTTTAATTAAAAAGAATGTATTGTTGTAGTGAAACGTTTTGCAAGCATATGAGTGGATGTGAGTCTCTTGTAATTGACTTTTAAAGAAAGCCAGAAACCCATTTAATCTGCTTATGTAGTTGTTCTTGAGGTTAGGAATGAGTTCTTCTTTTATTTCTGATTTCCACATCTATTCTGCCTTGGCCTTCATGAACTCCCATTAGCGCTGTATTGACTGCTCCCTCTCTGTTTTCCACAACTAGAATCACTTACTTTCCATGCTCTTTCTCTCTGATTTCTTCTGGTGTGGGCACTCACCTGATTCCCTGCACCATCCATCCGGTTCTTTTGCTGTTTCCAATGTGCATGTTACCTGTGCTGTGCATTTATTTTCTTGGAATCCTTTCTCTCTTGCATTTGTTTTTTTTTGCAAATTTCATTTCATTTTAACTTCCATCTGCTCATGTTTCTACTTTTTTCCCCCATAAGTCCGATTCCCTTATTGTGTGCTTTTCTCCCAGTCCAATTTCCTGTTCCATTAGGCTGTTCATTTCCTGTTGAGTCCTGCTCTCCTGGAGTGATGTCTGTCTTCTGCCTCCCCTCACTAACCGCTGACCCTGAAGGAGCCAGTTGCCAGCACGCAGCACTGTCCGGGCTCATCCTGATGCAATCGTGCCTTTATTGAAGAGGGCTGTACCGGGCTATCCATTAAGTCTCTTTTCACCCACATGAATGTTGTGCTTTCTAGAATTTGTGGTTTCTGTTCAGGTTTGAAGGAGGGAGGGGGTGGAACTGGGGATGAGGATGAGGACGAGGGAACAGAACATGTGGTTGAGAGGTACAAGGGGAAGTTTGAAGCGTCTCTCTCTCTCCCCCTTCTCCCTCTCTCCTTCCCCCTCTCCCCCTCCCTGTCTCTGGCCCTGCCTTATTTATCAAAGCCAGGCTGGAGCTTCAGCAGCTGTTGTTCTAACCCAGGGCCATTTATTCTGCAGTCCTCATCAGTTGCTCGCAGGTTCTGGTATTAGGCTGTGGTCAGTTTCAGTTTTCTTATGACTTTTTTTTCTATTTCTGGGTCTTCTTTGCTACTAACAAGAGCTCAGGTATGTCTGCATTGGGGACTTGCAGCTCTATACCATTTTGTGCCAGAAGCATCATATTGGACATATTAGGCAGACTTGTGTAAAATTACCTTACAATATTACTGATTGTGTTTCCTCTGCTGAACTACACGTCCCCGTGACTATTTTGTAACTACCACTTTGTACTTCTCAGTCCCCTCACCTTTTCACCCAGTCCCTCCACCCTCTGGCTACTACCAGTCTGTTTTCTGTGTCTACGAGTCTGTTTCTGTTTTGTTTGTTTGTTTATTCTGTTCTTCATTCCACATATAAGTGAAAGCAGAAGGTATTTGTCTTCCTCTGACTGACTTATTTCACTTAATACCTCCTAGGTCCATCCATGCCGGCACCAATGGTAAAACCTCATTCTTTTTTTGTGGCTGAGTAGTATGTCATCGTATGTATGTAGCACAGCTTCTTATCCACTATTTTTAACTTTAAAAAAGCAAATGTATGTGTTCGCTTTTTTAAAATCAAATATACTCTTTTCTCAAACACATCAGCAGTTGTAAATATGTTAATTTGTGTTGCAAGATTAGCTATTTTTCTAGTGGAATTTGGAATAAAGCTGCTTCTGTTACTTCAACTTATTTGAAAATATCCTGAGGTTGCAGGGTGAGTAGCAAAACTCGTCCAGCTTGTCCCTACTTGTGAGAACCAAACCGAATTCCGTTTGAGCCTGTGTAACCAACACATGCCAGAGAAATACACTGGACGCTGAAGCTGATACAATGTACAACAGTCATCCTTAACCCCCAATCTGAGATGTTCAGGTCTAACAAAACAGCATGTAATTGATCTCATTGACTCCCTTTGTAACAAATATAAAAGTTTCACTCTTAAATACAATTATGACTATTACATACCATTATATCCACATTGGGGTTCTGTGTATAATCCCATTTCAGTAGAGGTTTACGCTAAAAATGTTTGAGGCGCTGTCCTAGACGTTTCCAAGTATCCTTCTGTTCTACAGTAAAGCCCTGTTAAGATGCGGCCATACCTGAAGCTGTCCTGTGGCCCGTGGGTGCAGCTCCTCGCTGCACAACCCTCCGTCCCCACTTCTGGAGCGAGTGCAGTGCTCGTGCCATGCTTTGGGATCTCCAGAAGAGAGGCCACGTTGTGAGCCGATATTCCAAGTACAATAACTCTCCCCCAGAGTCCAACAAGGGGGTGCCACAGGAGTTGGTGTTGTTAGATTTTATTTCTATAGACTAGGCCGCCTCCATGATTATTTTTGTTCACAAATCAGCTAGCTTCGTGCTAACTGTAGACACAACTCTAACTGCAATACCCCGCCCTTCATTGGCTGTACTAGTCTTTTTTAAAAAGTTATTTTATTTATATTTAGACAGAGGGGAAGGGAGGAAGAAAGAGAGGGAGAGAAACATCAGTGCGTGGTTGCCTCCCATGTGCCCCCTAACTGGGGACCTGGCCCGCAACCCAGGCATGTGCCCTGACTGGGATTTGAACTGGCGACCCTCTGGTTTTCAGGCTGGTGCTCAGTCCACTGAACCACACCAGCCAGGGCCAGTTGTGTTAGTCTTTTAATTTCAGACTTCAGACTTCACCCTCGAGTCCTCAAGGATGTCCCCCTGTGACCCTCATCACTGTGCTCATCTGTCCTGCTGACAGAGCTCTGAAGTGAATGTTGTCTTAGTCACAATCAAGTTCAAGGACCCACAAAGGAAATCCAGTGGGGTCTGCAGATGAGGTCCAGCTCTGCTGGTGATAACTCTGTCATCTGTGAGTAAGGCAGTAGTTGTGGGGTGATCCATGTCCTTTGGTGTAACCCCAACTTGCTTTCACGAGCACTGTAATTACAGGAAGTTCTGGTTTGTGTTTATACATTGGCTCAGAGCACAGGACCAAGACTTTACCAATTAATTTCTACAGACGGCTTTGCTTGCCTCCGATATGTTGTGCACAATGCTGGCTGCCCGCTTCCCTGGTTCATGGGGCTCGCTATGACAGGCTGTGCCTGGCAGCCTCCCCCTGGGCACCCTGTGCCCTGCGTCAGTCGCTGCTGCTCCTGCGACTACTGTTCTTTCCCACAACTCATATTATTTGTGTGCTGTGCTGGAAGAATCACTTCCCCGGGATGTGCCACGCTGAAGTGGATTTCCCCATTGCTGAGTGATGGGCCACTTCCTATTTAATAACGTGAAACAGCCCCACCCCCATCTCCTTTTTGAAACAGATGCTGCTGCATAGGTGACTGATGGATTATTCTAACTAAGCATATGCCTAACATGTGCTTGTCAAAGCTTTAGCACGGGCCTGCCCCCTCAATGCCTTCTTTTACGCCGTCGCTGCTGACTTGTACACCCAAACAGACTAGCTGTGTGTTGTAAATCCCAGCTTCTCTTCTCCAGCTCATCATTTAATGGTGGCCATGTGGCTGCCTCAGCGGTTAGCCCCGTAAATCTCATTGGCTAGGACTGAATAATGTGCACCTTCTTAGACCAGTCACTGGCTTTGTAGAAGGGGCATGCCATTACTGACTTAGAGCTAAATGCTGAAGATCTCATAGGTGAAATGATGTCTGGAATTTGCTTAAATATAAATACCGTATGCCTTTGTTTCTCTTGCACTTTGGCTCGACACTGGCCCCTTCTCTCTTACTACACTGTACCCCTGAAGAGGAATCCCTCCAAATGGTCCTATATAGCCACTAGGAATTTACTCATGTACCACCTCTTCCATGCAGCCTCTTCTGATTGCTCCATTGGAATTGAAATTTCCTCCTGTGAATGTGCACAACACCATGTGTTCTTCATTCCTGACAGTACTGTTCTGATCATGCTACCGTTATTTGGATGTATTTCTATCTCGGTTAGTCAGGATTCCTTCGGTTGCAAGTGACAAAGACTCGACTCAGTCGACATCAGTGAAAATCTTACATGTTGACTCACAAAACAGGAAAAAACAACAAAGAGTAACCCAGCTTAGGGCATCCCCGGATTTAGCGGGTAGCTCACATTATGTCCTCAGGGTAATTCTCTGCCTCTGGTTCTTCTCTCTTTCCATCTTTCGGCTCTCCCTTCCTGTGTGTTGGCTTTGCTCTCCGTTGAACGCTCTGGCTTCCAGTAATGTCATCCCTCCAATAAAAGAGGAGGAGCATTCTTCCCTTTCTCTGTTAGTTCAGCATAGTGTCTATGGTAGCGTCTCACTGGCCTGGATCGGATCGTGTGCCCATCCCTGAACGTACCACTGTCTGGGGACAGTCGGATGCACCGATTGGACAGGCTTACATCAGGCGGCCAAGCCCAGAGGTGGAGGATGGGGCCCGCCTCTCTCAAACCTTGTCGTGTTAGTGAGGGGGTAGAGTGTGCCCTGCCTGGCATCGCTCACTGACTGTCCGTAGCCGAGTCATCATCTGGCTGAAGGGTGGGGAGACAACAAGGGGCTGGTGAAGTGGGTTCTTGCCACTCGTACTTCTTTCTCGCTAGTCTTGCCCTCTCTGGAGTGGTGTACCTTTTCTGTTTTGGTAACTGCTTAACCTCATCAGTACTGAAACATTTAACAAAATGACATAACATATTCATTTCTGATATACAGCATTCATGACTGTTACGTATGTGCATGAGTCTCATCACAAACTGGTCTACTGCCCTCGCTTCTTGGCAAAGCCAGCCCGGATTCCCAAGGGCAGTGTCATTTGGATTAAAGAACAATAGGGGACATTGTAGGGTGAAACTGGAGGGACAAAAAAGCAACTGCTGGGCGTTTTGGGAAAGCCTGCTTGAAAGGGAAGGGGGAAGAGCAAAAAGCTTCTAAGTAGAACTTTGGTTAGGGCCATACAGTTGGCTGTTTTCTAGCCCCATGATAGACCCAGCGAATGTGGGGCATGGGTGCTCTGATTCACCGACTTTCCGACAGACAGAAAAAAGACGGGATCAGTGTGGGCGCTGAATCGGTGGATCCATTTGAGTAATGACTGGGCGACTTTCTGAGCCGTTCCTTCAGCATTGCACTGGGGCTGCGCCCAACCAAAGTCCTGGATGGCCCGGATGTTGCTGCATGAGGTCCCCCACACCCGCGGACACAGTGTGATGACAGACCTCTAACAGCTGAGATCCACCTTTTAGGGAATCAGGAACTAACCACAAGGGGGCGGAGTGGGAAAGGCATGGGCTTTTGAGTCGGATGGACCTGTGTTCAAATCTCAGTGCAGCCACCTGGCAGCTGGTTGACTCCGGGCGTGTGGGCTAGTCCTTCTGAGCCTTGGTGTGCTCATAGGTGAAAGAATAAACACCTACCTCCTCGGGGGTCATGAAGGGCCCTTGAGATCATGTATATAAGGGGTGTGAATATAGCAGGTGCTTGATAAATGTTGGCTTTAGTCCCTTCTTTGATAAACACAAACAGTATCCTGTGTGAGCCATGTCATTTGCCCATTAAATTGTCCACACCCACCAGTGATTTGCGGGTTCTCTATCATTTGGAATGCCCTAGGACCCGGGGAGCATTTACAGTCAGCGTTTTGTAAACTTCACAATAAAGACTGGTTCAGGAGAGAATCATCAGTGAGTACGCGCTCTGGGGGGTGGGTGGGATTCTGGCGAAGAGCCGGTATTTGCATGGTCCCAAAGCCTGTTGAAAGGGAGGGGAGAAAACAGTAGGGATGTCATGGAAAAACCTGACATCACCTTTGATCAGACGGTCAAAGTGACAGTGACTTCTGAAGAACAGATGGACATTGTGTTCCTCCACACCCGAGGCCCTGAGAAAAAAGGGAAAGGCAAGCGGAACATTCCAGGGTAAAGAAGGCCAAGAGGTGTGACCATGGAATGCCCTGCCTGACCTTAGATGGGCCCTGTTCTGAGGGGCACACCATGAAGGATGCTGTCGTATCAACTCGCACAGCTGGGATGCGGATGGTGGAATGGATGGAAGTACTGTCGTGTGGAATTATGAAGGTGATAACTGTGTCGTGGTTATCTCTATGCTTAGGAAATGCACCCTGAACCTATTTAGGGGTGAAAGGTCAGAACATGTGTAACTGACTCCAAAATGGTTTAGAAAAATGAGTTTATGGAGAGAGAGAGAGAGGGAGAGACAAAGAGTATGAGTGAGAATGAATATAGCAAATGGACTAAAATGTAGATAGTAGATGAATCTGGGTAATATGTTTATAGGTGTTTTTGCATCTCTCTGTAAATGTGAAATTATTATGTCCTGCTTTTCCTACTTCCCTTGCCCCCAGAGACCTGGGTCACCAGGGGTGCTGGGTGGTGGTGATGAACAGGTGGGCCCTGAAAGCCATTCAGGGTGGTTCTGCTATCTTCCCAACCACGCTGGTTGGAAGGGGAAGCTGACCTCTGGTGGGAGTCATGTTTTGACATCTCAGTTCTTTAATGACAACTCCAAGGTGGTAAAACCAAGAATTGTGATTTGCAGAGACTTGAGTGAAACAGTATTTGTGACTGAAGACTAAAGGATTCAGGAAGGAGAGTGGGAACTGAGGCCTTATGGGGCAAGGAGAGCCTGTAGGTAGAAATTTTCACCCACACACCGAGGTGTGCAAGACTTGCTATCTTTCTAAACATCAGTTGAAACTTGATTCTAAGCTCCCATTCCATTTGGTTGTCAGGAAGTTCAGAGTTATTCCTGCACCTCCCTTTTCCCGGGTCCTGGGAACAGAGCATGCCTAGTCCACCCTGGCGACCGTGGGGCTGCCTAGTCCCAGCGTGGTTCCCTGCAGGTCTGGCTGGTGGCTTTGCTAATCCCCCACCACGCTCAGCACACAGGGACCTTTTGTCACTCTGGGAACCTGCGTGTCAGGGTGCTGCCATGCTGGGACCTTCTTGCAGTGACCTCTGTGCCACCATCCAGGTGCCCTGCCACATAGAAGGGCCTCGGCTACTCACGGGACCCATCCCCGTCTGGATCTCTTGCTGTCTAAGCCATTGTCTTCCTTTCCCCCCTCAGAGCCTTTAAAGTCACTTAGGGCCATTGGTGCCATCCTCCCAGCCCACCTGCTCACCAACCAGCATAATTTTTCAGTGACTTTAGGATGTTACAAAAAGACAAGAGGGGACCACAGAACTAGCTACCTGGTTAGTTGTTTGGATTGGATGCGAGGTGGAGGTGGGAACCACAGAAAATGCAAATGAATGTCAAAAATTACAAATTGATATCAAGAAGTATTCTGATGCATGACTTTTTATCGCTACCATGAACATGGGCCCATCAGGGGAGGTTCTACCTGGTCTGTGGTAGTGGTTTCCTTGCCAACCATTCGATGTCCCATCTGGAAGTCCCAGAGCACCCAAGGTGGGGAGCCATTCATCTGAGGGTCAGCACACACGCTGTATAAATCCTGCAGTTTTCAGAATGGATGCTCAGTATAATTTTAATCCACCAGTGTTTTTTTTTAAATTTTATTAAGGACAATACCTTAAAACTGGTGGCATGTTAAAAGAAAAATACAAAGTAGTGATATTGAGCTGATGCCCAAGGAACAAATGATTTCAAAATAGTGAGTGACCTATACTTACCAAAATGTCTCTCTAGATTTTCTGATTTCCACTGTCGAGCTGTCACATTAATAGGCAGTTAAGGGCAGCTTCAATGTCAAAGTCAAAGTTGACTTAATTCCTGGCTTCTGATCCAAGGGGCCAACAGGGAGCTCGCAGAGCAAGGATGGGAACTTTCTGGCTTCTCGCGGTCCCCTGGGGTCAAGGAGGATGAGATCTTTCCACAGAGAAACCCAGAGAGGGCTGCCCTGCACAGACTGACCACTGGGCTCAGGAAACCCGGAGTGGGGGTGGACAAAGCTTGAGGGAAACTCGACTCACGTTTCCCTGGGACTGTCTCTGTGCCAGATGTTTCGTGTGTGCATCGTCCCATAATACTCAGGGCGGCCCTGAAACACAGAGGTGATCACGCGTCCTCATGTTGCAAGTGGAAAAACTGAGGCCCAGAAAGGTTGTGTAACTGTTCCAAGGTCACGTAGCTGATGAGGGATGGAGCCAGGCTTCCTGACCTGTCTGTGGCCGGCCGGCTTGTTCCTTTATGTTCGGCTGGACTGCGTTCAGTCACTGCTCTTCCCTTCCCGACCTTGACCCCTGATTTTTTCAGACTTCCTGCTGTGGGTCAGACCGAAAGCCAGAGTGCTCACCAGCTAGGTCTCCTCTAAAGGGATGATCCTTGTCAGCAGGGTCTGATGACACGTCTTTGTTTAGGTGGGACAAAGAATTTCTGGGCGCCTGTCCATGGCGGGGTGAAGGCAAGGCCACGACGAGGCAGGTTTGTGCTGTGTCCAGTGAGACCAATGGCGGGTGTGGTGGAAGTTGTTGAGAAGTGAGCATGCAGAATAAATTGACTCATCCTCTGTGTGCAGGCCCAGCATCTTGTTCGGGTGACAGGTGGCTTCTGTTGAGAGTGTTCTCTCTAGATTGATTGGACCTGCTTTAGCTTTGCCAGCGATCACATGGGGTGGAAATCTGGTGAGGTTCGCTCCAGGAACCTCCCCATGTGTGGCTGAGAGATCACATCAAAACCTTCCTTAAGTGCAGTGCTTTATTTGTTTATTTTTGTGTGGTTTGTTTTTAAAAATTTCAGCTCAGTGTAGTGAGAAAACCATGAAATTTTAAGTCGGATCCAGATTTAAGTCCCGGCAATGTGCCATCATGTCCACAAGGACACACAGAGGCTTGTGAACTTGCCCGAGGTCCCCCAGCTGCCGAGGGGCAGAGCCCAGACTGAACCCCGTTGTCCTGAGTCCAAGGCAGTGTGCCATCTGGAGCAGAGACTTCTCCCAGGCCCTGAGCACGCGAGGCACTTGTCCTGACGTTTGGGTACTTGGCCCTCCGTGCCTGCCTGTGCTAGCACGCAGGTGGAGTGTAACCAAGTGCTGATGGAGGGAGAGAGAAGGGAGGAGAAAGGCCGGAGAGGGAAAGTGCAGTCAGGGGTCTCGGTACTCCCCCTCCCCAGTCTCAGCCCTCTCTTTCTCCCCTTTTAGAATATGGAAAAGGCCCTGGCTGGTGTAGCTCAGTGGATTGAGCGCGGGCCTGGGAACCAAACAACCATGGTTTGATTCCCAGTCAAGGCACATGCTTGGGTTGCAGGCCAGTTCCCAGCAGGGGGCACACCAGAGGCAACCATACATCAATATTTCTCTCTCTCTCCCCTTCCCTTCCCCTCTAAAGATAAATAAATAAAATTAAAAAAAAAGAATATGGAAAAGCAATTTACCAAAACTGCCCTTTGGCAGGAGAAAAATTCTGCCAGCATCTCTGGGTCTGGGGAGCTGGGAAACACACCCCATCCGAAATGTTGTAAAAATATCTTTGCTGTTCGATAAGCCTTTTGTGACTGCGTGCCTTGTGCAGTGCTATGAGGTCCACATCACGGAGTGAGAGGGAGACCTGCCAAGGACCCCCCACCTCCATCTCCCCTCCTCCAGCCTGTTGTACCACAGGCAGTGCCGTTTCCAATCCTCATAGCTGCTCTCCCAGAGTAGCTGACTTGGACCTCTGGAGAGCCCGCGCTGCCTGTGGAAGGAGCAGAGCTGTTTGGAGGGTTCTCTGAGGGGGTAAGAACGCTGCTTTTGGCTTGAGTGACACACCACAGAAGGCTGCGAGCTTGTCCAAAATAACATTTCAGGAAGTTGGCTGCCTTGCCCACTGGGTTTCCCGGAGCTCCCAAGCATGAGCCAGGCCCTAAATTGAGACACTTAGCTTCACTGGCCTGGCTATTTTTTCCTGTTACCAGCCGGGCTCTACTTTTTTTCCCCCCACCAGCTAGGCTATTTTTTTTTTAACACAGCGATTCCTCTGGGACTCCAAAGTTTTGAATTCCCTTGGCTAGCACGGGTATGCTGGACACATCTATGGCCTGTTGCTGAGAATTTGCAGGTGGCTTGCCCTTGTCCTTGACCTCCAGCATACCAGCCACCCCCAGGTCATGCCAGGTGCAGGGGCCCCGCTCTGCTGGGTGAGCAGGGAAGCACCCACAGAACGCAGGGCTGAGCGTCCCTGTCAGGCGACTGTGCTCTGAAGTGGTGGCTTCACAGGTAAAGGGCGGCAGCAACACTGGCTCCGACACAGGCTCTGTTTCCTTTCACTGTCCAGACTGGACCTCGTGCTGGGGCATGATTGAATTCCTAGAAGCAGGTTTCTCTATTTCCATTGCATAGATGAGGACATGCTCATTCCAGATTCCAAGAGTCCAGGGAATGTGCCCGAGGCCCTGCAGCTGGAGGAAGGCAGAGCCCAAATGCAAATCCAGAGGCATCTGTCCTGTCCCTTTGGGGGCTCATCTGGCTCCTTGGAGATCACCCCACTGGCCCCAGGTGGCGGGCGGGAAGGAGAGCGGGAAACCTCTGTCCCTGTCTCCTTGGTCACAGCACAGCCCCTCTGAGAGCTGCTGTCTGTCTGAGGCCAGGCGCTGGGGTCTGTGAGGGTTAATGCCTTGTGTGGGTCTAGCCTTGAGCAAGGTGACAAAGCGTGCTGAAAAGTAGTGTGGGCAAGTCTTGTGAAACATTTTTCGATTTCTTTCCCTCGTCTCCTTACCCGTGTGGTCATTCTGGGTCAGACATGTAACACCTTTTGCCTCCTGGACGGCTCCCCTCTTTCGAATCTTGGCCCCCTGGGCCACCCCCCCCCTTTGCCACAGTGCCCTGTCCCAACACAGGTGTGATTGTGTCACTACTCTGCTTCAGCAGTCAGCGTGTCCTTACTGCCCATGCAGTGTGTCCATGCACACGGCAGTACACGCCACTTCCTGCCGTCTTTTGTCCTGCCTCTGTGCTCCTGGTTCCACCCACAGCGCCTGTTCCCCTCCTCCTGTGGTCCTTTGAGGCCCGCTGCAAGTGCCCCAACCTCGGCGACGATTTTCAGGTTCCCTGCTTCCCTGCATGCAAGACGAATACCCTTTCCTGTTTGGTTTCCATAGCATTTCATGTTTTCAGTGTTAATACTCCAGATAATACATTTGAGTCATTTACTGGTGTCTGGCTGCATGATTTTCTCCGAGACAGTGGAGGGGGCCTGTCTAGCTCAGTCCCCAGTGCCCAGCGCCAATGGTGGGTGGCTCTATCTGAGTTTGAGTGTGATCTAGCCACATTCACACTGAGGTCTGTGCCTCCCGAAGCCCACGTTCACTCTCCTGCCCCTGCCTCCACCCCCGTGTCTGCCCTCCTGGTGACAAGAGGGAAGGAGGTCAGGGAGGACAGCTTTGGAGCAGAAATAAATCTCAGCAGTTGATCTTGGTGTCTTCCCTCTGCGTGGCCTTGAATCCCAGGAACTCATTAACCTCTTAACAGCTTTGCAAGGTGACGTCAGCCACCCTGGTTGACACCCTGAGCTCTCGATGTGGGTGATTAGAAAAACAGAGCTGCTGGGGGTGGGCTTTGCGGCTCTTCTGGGAAAAGTTTGGCAGTGGGGGAAGGTCCAGTGTTTCAGTGGCTGCTTTCAATAGACTCCTAAAATGATTGCAGAGATGTGTATTTTCCCCCCATTTTTTTCCAAGCCAGATTTAAGAATGTGCATTTGTCTTTCTGGGACAGCCAGTGTCTCCTGGGAGACTTCCGTCCACAGGGAAGGGCTTGTTGGAAGTGCAGAGCTGATTTCAGGGTCTCAGACCCTGCTCTCAGGCAGCCCTCCTTGGAAGGAGATGACTCCTGGCCGGGGTCTCTCAGGTCCTTGCTGCCTTCTGCTTGCTCACCTGCACACATATGCACAAACACACACATATGCACACACACACACACAACACACATCCACCCACTGTGGCGGGTCTCCCTAAGCTGGAGCTGTCTCTCATGAACAGTAGAGAACAAGTCAGGATGTTTTTTTCCTCGTTCAGCTGCCAAGAAAATTGACTTAACTGCTTTCGGAATACGGTGATACCAGTGAAGGAAGCCTTGGGTTTTCTGGTTTCCTTTTGAAGCTGGGGAAGGGAGAGGGCTTCCCCGGGCTCTCTCAGGAAGACCAGTAGAGACAAATTGTTCTTTTCTCCCTTGGGCCAACATCCAGAGTTTTGTACCTTCTCACAAGTGTGCAGAGGACCTGGACCTGCCAGTGCGAGTGAGGTCACGGTAGCAAGTCAGGTGTCACCGGTGTTTGTCCTCACCTGCATCTCTCCAGACTGCCAGCCCGTCAGAGTCTCGCTCTTCTTTCTGGAGGTGTCCACTAGGGGCTGTCAGGTGGACACCACTTCTCGTCATTCTCTCTGTGCCTCCATGCTCAAACGTGCTCTTGGAGTCCGGTCCCTCGCGGGTCCTCACACGTGTTCCGTATTGTCTCATTTCATTGTTTTCTCTGGGACCCCCCTGGCCCTGTCTTTCCTTCCCTCTTTCCCTTGTCCCCACCCATTTCCCCAGGAGTGAGCTACCGGTGACATCCAGATGCATCGTGATGATCTGAATCTCCCTCCCTAGGATGGTGGTCTCAGGCTTGTCCAGTGGGGACGTTTCTTCGTCTGCTTTAAAAGATCAGCCAGTTCCTCATCCAGGAACTTTTCCCTGACCCACTGTCCCCCTCCCCGCCCCCCAGGGACACTTTCTCTCCTGGGAGCTCCTGCATGTGTCTCTTTGTGTTACGTTCATTGAGCAGCATTGCCCTTTATTTTTGTACCTCATCCCCCCATGTCTGTGACCTTGGCATCCAGCTCAGTGCCTGCCGCATCGCTTCTTCCTAGAGATGTTGGTTTGGGTCACACAGAAGCCATCTTCGCATCAGCCCTGTGAGTGAGCCAGAGCAGAGGCCATGGGCTGCCTTTTGTAGAGGAGGAGACCGAGGCTCAGAGAGGATGTGTGAGAGGCCGGGGGACTTCCTGCAGAGGTGTGATGGAGGCAGGCGACAGGTGCCTTCTGTCTCCAGAGGCAGAGGCCTCTGCTCTTGCTCCCGAGTTGAGCTGCCTGCTGCCTGGCCTTCCCTGAGCCCCACCCTCCCCCAGCTGCATAAGCTCAAGCATCTCTTTAAAGCTTCTGGAAATTCATCAGTGTGAGAGAGATGAGAAAAACAGCGACAAGAACAGCCCATTATAAGCAAATTTTCTTTCCAGGTCTGGGGTTTCATTCACTGCGAGACGTTTGCGTGAAGCACAGCAGCTGTGCTCCCTGGGAGGCGGTGCAGTGCCGAGGGGTCACGGCAGGGCTCGGTGAAGGCCAGCTGGGTGTGGGTGGCGTGGAGCGGCTGTTTGCAGAGGCCGCAACAGGGGCCTTGTGATGAGGTCGCCAATAAGGTGGCCCTAAGGGCTGGGTTGAAATAAAGCTTCGGAGAGGCTGGATTTAGTAGGTTTTTGGAAATGTGAATTCTCCTTCTGGGATGACCTTAAATCTCGCTTAACCGTGGATGTAATGACTACTTCATCGGTTGCTGCAAACACTAGGTATCATTCCCTCGAGGCTGTGTCACTTCTCACCAACGTGCCTGCAAGAGCCCAGGTGACCCTTCAATCTCAACCCCGTTCCCGCACAATGGCCAGAATGGCCTTTGGAAAGCACAGTTCCCAGTTCACCTTGCCCGAGCATCCACCGCGCTGCCCACAGTGTGGACCATGGAGCCCAACCAGTTTTTTTCATTAGTAAGGACACAGGTCGAGAGCAGGTACTCAGAAACTTTTGTAGGAACTGGCAGGATAACTTGATATCTGTTCAATCTAATAGTAAAAAAATTTGGCCTTGCATTTTGTATGTCTTAATTTTCCAGTAACCCATTTTTATTGTATTTTACAAATGTATCAGTGCATGACACAGTGGGAATCGATAGTCTGGGCAGCACTGGCCTGCAAGGCCCGTGGCCATGGCCCTGCCTGCCTCCCTGGCTTGTTTCGTGGTCCCCTTCCGCCTCCTCTGCACCGCAGCCACGCTGGCTTCTTCCCACTCCTCCTCCTCCCGCCTGGGGCTTTGCAGACACTGTTTCCTCTGCCGGGAATGCTTCCTCCCTGCCTGTCCTCACCATGGACTGAATTCCTGCTTACCCTTCAGCTCTCAGCTCACACATCCGTTTCCCAAAGAAGCCTTCCTCTTCCTTTCCCCTCCACACTAGCTAGTGATACACTCTCTTTGCCTCTGGCTCTTCTTTGTAGCACCTTATAGAACTGTCATCAAAAACCTAACTGGTGGTTGAAAGCCCATTTCCCCACTAGGATATGTGTTCTGTGAGCATCTACGCTGTGTCTGCTTGGTGCTTGGTGCCCTGTGGTCTCGGGGTTTTGCACAGGGCCAGGTACAGAGGAGCTGCTTGGCCAACAGTTAATGAATGACTGAATGAAGAATCAACTGAAAAACGGGCTTGGCCCCTTGCTTACATGATTATTTGCCTGGGAGTAAGTAGGTAAGGTGAAGAAAAGGGCACACAGGTGATCGGTATAGCGTACAATTAGATCATCACCCTGAATAATTGGATTTGCCTGAAATATTCTGGTCTGTAGGGAGAGATCAAATGGCATCCTTCCTGGAGACCTCAGCCATTGATGGGGTCGTCTTTCTGACCCTGTGGGGCCGAGCTGTGATGGATACAGTCTCTCAGATGGGATCTCAGCTGAAAGGCCTGCAGTGGGGATGAGGGGAACAGCAAATGACAGATTTGGAGTGATAACCGAGACCACCCTTTACGAAGAGTTTGGGCTTTGTTTCACTAGCTAGGAGGAGGCCACAGAAGTTTTAGGGGCGTGGGGTAGAGAATGGAGAATAGGGACAGGGCAAGAAGTTATGAATATTTTAATTAGGTTTTTATTATTCATGGTGGATGGTTGAGTGTGTGTATTCCCCTCCTGGGAGCCAGGCACCTGCTTTGTGTGGGGGCTGGAGAGAGCAGTCCATACCTGTGGAAGAATCTGGAGGCAGGAGAGCCGTTGGAGCCTGCCACGGTGACCCAGAGGGAGCAGGATGGCTGGGACAGGCACCTGGGGTCGTCCTGGCCCTGGGGGGCTGCAGAGAGGCAGACAGACTACAGGTAGAGTTGCCAGGAGCTGGTGATGGATGCCCAGGCACCTGGTCTGGAAACCTGGGCGGGTGGTGGGGGAGGTTTCGGGCTGCCCATGCGTGTTTAGATTGGGCTGACCTGCTCCCTGTGTGCGGGCAGCAGTTGGGGGGATGCTGGAGGAGGTTCCCAGGGGCCTTGTCCTGGGCTGCCAGACTGAGGCCGAGGACTGTGGACATGCCAGCTACATGTGGGTGAATGCACAGGCCTGTCCAGCTGTAAGGGGCTGGGGACTGCCGGGGCCAGGGCTCAGAAAAAGGCTGATGGGGAACCTGCTGCCAGTCTGCAGAAGTTCGCACAAGCTATGAGTGTGTGTGTGTGTGTGTGTGTGTGGATAAGCCGTCATTTTCTTTGTCTGCATCATGCTTCACTAAAGCTCTTGACTTAATCCGGCTTGACTTGTACAAATGTCACCATCTGGCACTCGATCCTGTGCCTTTTCAATCGAAAGCAGTGGAATGACTCCATTTAGAAGTGTGAGTCCATGGCTGCATGCCTTCGTGGGGTGCTGCAGCCAAACCCAAATTTGTAATTAGCCTTTGCATTATTTTTTTAAAGTAAGAACCTTATTTGGATTAACTAGGAAACAGATTTTATGCAGGAAAAGGCCCCACAGTTCCAGGGGCTTTACTGTGCCTTGAATCATTAAAACAAACCCCAGGGGCTGGAGGTGCTGTTGGGGCACTTGGGACCTGTGGCTTCAGAGATGAGGGGTAAGAGGATGTGGCCGTAGTGTTATTAGTCATTGTCAGCAAGCGTTTTATTAATAGCCCTTGCGGTACCGGGCTGACCACGCGGACATGTGGTTTCATAGAAAGTGCGCAAGCAGGGAGCCTGCAGCTGGGCCGCTCAGAGCAGGGTCTGTGGACCCTCACATCACCACTGACTAGACGGGGAGCCAGGATTCTCCATTAGCTGGTAGGAGAGGGATCTAAGAAATGTCCACCTTAAAAAAATTGTTTATTTGGCTTTAGAGAGAAGGGGAGAGAAGGAGAAAGAGAGGGAGAGAGGCATCGATGAGAAAGAGCAAAACACTGATCTGGTGCCTCTTGTACGTGCCCTGTCCAGGGACCGAACCTGCAACCCAGGTGTGCACCCTGACTGGGGCATTGGACCTGTGATCTTCCTCTTTGCTGGACAGTGGCCAACCCACTGAGCCACACTGGTCAGAACAGAAACGGCCCACTTGGCACACCTCATTTGAGAACGGCACCTACAAGCCCATGTTTTTGAGTCAGACCCACCTATGGCTCCCGCTCGGCCACTTGCTGGGTGCGTGTGGCCCAGGGTCTCCACTCCCTCTTGGTCTCAGGTGTGTCGTCTATACAATGGGGAGAGGAGCAGCGTCTGTCCCATCGGTGGGTGGTGGAGAGGATTCAGTAAAGTGCTCACCCAGAGCTTGGGAGCAGCCAAGCTGCCTTTGAAAATCCCTTCAGCCAGCTGTAAAGCATGGTCTCCCTGGTCTTACGTATACAATCCTGCTCAGGGCCCAAGAGAAATGCATGCAGTAAGGTAGGGTGTTTAATAAAGAGCACGTGTGCAAAATATAAATTTGGAGGATTTTTAATTACATAAAAGAGGAAAATGAGGGTGTGTAGTTAGGTCTTTATAAGCCAAGTGCACATATGCTGCGCCCGGCTGCATGCACAGCGTGTCAACTCTGTAGCTCTGTATTAAGACCCCTGAGCTGCCCAGATCGGCTGGCCTGGCAGAAGCTGGGTGAGGACACAGGGGCTCTAATTTCCAGGGGTTTGTGGGCACGTGTGATTTTTGCCCTTGGAACTAACTTTGGAGCCTGACCTCCACCGAAGGTGAGACTCCACTATGCTCAAGACAGGATTTATGGGCCCTGATTTTTTTTAATCAGAAAAATTGAAATAATCTCATGGGCTGTTGGGCGGATGCAATGGGGTGGCAGCTGTGAAAGGCACTTAGTTTTTAGAAAGAAAGACTTATAAAGTGGCCCGAAGCAGGACTGACCTTTGTTACCAGTGCAGCGGGACAGCCCTTGACGACCAGCTCCCCAAAACAGGTCTGGGCACCTCATTCGGCTGGTGGGTTGGGGCCCCTCTCTTGTCCCCCAACATCACCTGTAGCCACTGAAGGACACCCTCGCTTACTGCGTGGCTGCCGTTTCCCACGGCCTAGACTTTGCTGCGGAATGGGTCCTCTAACATGCAGTTCAGTGCCTACTTGTGAGGGCGGGCGTTCACCCTCCTGGGGAGGGAGACCGCCACCCACAGAGGTTCTCCCAGCCACATTTTGTAGCGTTCAGAAGCACCACCTTCAGTGAAGGGACCCAGACTCTTTGCCTGAGAACGATGGAACCTGAGGCTCTAGAAGGAATTTTCTGTGCTGTGTTTGAATCTCCCCATAGTATCCCTGACAAGAGGTTGTCCAGACCCTGTTGGGACAATTCCAGTGATGAAGGGGAACTGTTATCTCTAAGTGACCCACTCCCTTCTGGGCACCTTTGACTGTCGGACATCGTCCTTGTAATGTTATGTGGATCTTTGGACTCCCAGGAGCTTCCGTCCATTAGCACCTTACAACCCATGTCCAGTCCCTCTTCTGAGTGACAGCTCTTCGTATATTTGAAGACACTGGATACGCCTCTCCCTTGCCGTGAACAGTTCTGCTGGGCCTCCCACTCAACATGTCTCATGCCTGTTCTGCCCATGGGCAGCAGCATTTGTGTGCACTGCACACAACAAGAGGAAGCTTGTCACAAAATCTTGTCTCTCCCAGTGTTTCGTCTTCCAAGTGCTGGTGTCGTTTTGCCCGTCGGTGTGGTTAGAAGTGAATTATGGTGCAGCGTCTGGGCGAGAGTGTTCGCTGCAGCGGAGGGTCCTGGCACATCTGTTTGACGAGAGGCGGTGCTGTTACTTGCCGAGGTTGCGGTTTTCCTTCTGTAGAGCTCAGCTGTCTGCTGCGGAGCTCACCGCCCCTGGAGGGCTCCTGTCGCTCTGCCGTGTTCTCCGGCTCTGTTCCTGTGTAATTCACCGGGTCGCGTTTCCTCCAGGTTCTGGGAGATCCCTTCTGGGGCTGAATCAAGCTGTTATTTCAATTTTGCATGTTCTTTTCATTCTCCCTATGCTAATCTCTTGTCCCACCTGCTCACTACAAGCCCACTTAAGGCCAGGACTGGAGCTTGTGCATGTAAGTGTTTCTAGTCCAGCGATTTTTATGGTTCTTGGTGTTCAGGGACTAAGATATTGATTTGAAGAGGATTTGGTCTTCTCTTCAATTCTAAATTCTCGCCCTTGGGCACCTCAACCACTGTAGGGTTTCTGTTGGGAGTCCTCTATTGTCCATGCCAAACTCCAGACCCTATTGTCCCACTGCTCCTGGGTCTCTCTGTTTGCACACTCCATGGGAACCTCAAAGACACCATGTGTAGTGTATACTACTTATTTAGTGTAGCTTTGCCTGGGCCACCCAAGCCTCTTGAGAATGGCAACACGTCTCACTTTCACAGCCAGCGCTAGCCTGTGCCCGCATGGTGGATTTAGTTATTTGTTGAGCTGAGTTAATTCAACCTTGGAAATGTCCATAAATGCATCTTCTCCTCTCTGTCCCACTGTCATACCTCCCTGGAGGCCCTCGCTACTACCAATGTTTTGTGGTACTCACTGCGTCACCTGTCCTTCCTCTAGGCCAAGTCTCCCGCCATTGCCCCAGTGGACCTGGTAGGTGACCGCTCCAAGCATTGGAGACACAGTGATGCACCAGGCCACAGCCCTGTCCTTACAGAGTTGACACTGTGGTTGGGGAGACAGGCAGTAAATAAAAAATCCTGAGCCAGACCAGCAAGGCCCTGGACTCTCAAGTCCTGGTCTTTGTCTCCTGCACCATCTCCCACAGTATCTCTGCTAGTAGTTCCCAAACACTCCACACTCACCAACTCTTCTGGGTCTTGGCACGTGCTGATCCCTTTCTTCACCTGTTAAATCCTCCTCCTCCTTCGTAGGTTCAACTGTCCCCCCTTCTGTGGAGCCTTGACTTTCCCAAGGAGGTTGCTCGCTCCTTCCAGACCACCGTAGCACTCGCTTCTGCACTTCTATTACTGAACCCGCAAGGTTTTGATGATCTGTTACATGACTCTCTCCCCTGAGTGCTTCCCTGGGAACACTGTTGCTCACCTAGATATTCACGGAGAAAATGAAACCTTTTTTGTATGGATTTGGTGGAAAATCTATAAACCCACCGAGTGCTTCTTAAAGGCAGACACTGTGTTTTATTGATCTCCTCAGCCGTGGTGCGTAGTATGGTGGTCGGCACATGGCTGACACCCAATACATTTAATATAAATGATAGCCATCATCTGTTGGCTGGCACCTTACGTGCTGTGCATTGTGATGAGAAGCTATTAACGTGAGGTGTCTCATTTTGTTCTCATAAGAGCCTTACGAGGTAGGCACTGTTACCAAACCCACTTACACCCGAGGAACCCGAGGCTCTGAGAAGTGAACATGCCCAAGGTCATGCAGCTGGTAATCAGGAGAGCCAGGGTGTGAACGCTCATCTCCTATTCTTCACAAACGTGCTTCCCTGCCTCTTGCAGTAGCTGTTTCTTGAATGTGTCAGTGGAAGGACTTCCTAGGAGTTACAGTGTTCCCTGTTCCTATGCCTCCGTGCAGGCTCACTTCTGCTAAGTGCTTCTCGGGAGATCTCTGTGTTCTGAGAAGATTCCAAACACACAAACATTGTATAGCCTGGCCAGTAACTGGAGTTGTGTTCCCTGTGGGAGCATCTGAGCATGTGGGTTTTCTTCACAGTATTTAGTTGGCCTTGGGACCGGAGAGAGTACCCCTCCCTCCTCCCAGGACCTGCCTCCAAGGGGCAAAGCCCTTCTTCCATCATGAATAGAAAAGTCAATGCCGAATACACTTGGAAGAGAACACAGAGCACAGGATGCTTCGTAGGTTGTCCCAGGCTGGAGGAAGGCCCTCTCCAGGGAGCAGAAGGCAGGGTGGGAGGGATGCTGGGAAAGGGGGAGGTGGGCTGGGCTGGGCTGGGGCAGAAAATGACACAAGGCAGCAATGCCCAATGGAAACAAATTCTGCTTTCTTCACAAAATGACTTAGGACCCGCTTTGGGCAGTCGAAGAGCTTGTTACGTGGTATAATTCTCTAAATGAGAGGCATGTCAGGACTGGGAGGTATCTTAGAAGTTTTGTATTTCAGGTGAAAATAAGGAAAGAGAGGAACTTGTCTGTCTGCTTGGGCTGGACCACCTGGCAGCACCCGGGGTGCGTTACCATGGCTCCCATTGATTTGTTCATTTGCAGTGAGGAATTTAACGTCCGAGGGGACCTGGACACACAATGTGCCCAGTGCATTTTCCCACTCGGGAGGGGCCCTTGGCAAAGGAGAGCCCGCAGCCTTTGGGGCCCTGCAGACCTTGTCCAGATGCTGCTCTGTCACACACTGTTGGAGCCCCAGCGCCGTGCCAACAGGACACTGTGCTCAAGGGGGTCAGCTCTTCAGTGGGACGGTTTACAGTTTACGGGAAAAGCCACCTGGCACTCAGCCGTGTGCTTGGTGAGATGAGAGCCAGCATTGAAAGATGATGCTTTTAATCGCTCCCGTTGTCGGGTTGGGAGCAGCCAAGGCAGGAGCCACCCCCTGGCACCTGAACCGAGCAAGTCCTGGGCAGCTGCGGAACTGAGGGAATGTCCTGGCATGTCACCAACACATTCCTGTTCTTGGGATTCCTGTTTGTTAGTCACCACGAACTTGGTGCCATCGATTTCTGCTTATGGTTGCTTCGAGTCATGTCTTTCCCAGAAGCCCTCTGTGAACTCTTAACAGTTTTGGAGAACATGGGGTTGGAGGTTTTCAGACATAAGCATGGATCAGAATCACATGGGGAAGCCTTTTTACAATGTGGACTCCTGGGGGACCCTCCCTGCCCCCAGAAGTTCTGGCCCAGGAGGTCTGGGTGGACCTGGGAATGTGCATATTAGCCATCGTCTTGCATGATTCTGCCACAGAGGGTAGGATGATGACACACTGAGAGACACTTGTCCACTTCCGCTAATCTTACCCAGAGTCTCATACTTCATGTCGTGTTTCTCAATCCATGGATTTATGGAAACAAGGGTTCGTTTTGGGGAGCCAGGTATAAAGTACCTGTCCCACAGGGAGGTCTAAAATAATCTCTGGGTATTGGTTAATGGTCCTAGACAGTCGTGTGACAATGAAAGGCAAACCTTCACATCGAGATGGCCTTTACAATGCCCCCTGTACTGCAGGTTCAGCAAAACCGCCCACCTTCCCCTCCCCTGAGTCCTGCAGCATCTTGTTCATTCCTCTCTTGTGCTGCCAACATCTAAAAATCTTTACAGTTTCCACGTTCATTTGTGAGCTGAAAGAATGCAAAGGCTTCTTACTTTTGCAAAGCCCAAGGCTTTAGCTGAAGTTGGTTTAGAGGCTGATGGGATGATGAGACTACCTGATTCCCCATGTTTGAGCATCCCAGGGAACACCACTTCCGGGGGACATTTCATGGGTGCATGGAAGGGTTTTTCTAGTCCCTGTATTAGAAGCCCTCTATTCATCAGGTTTCTTTATAGCCTTTGGGATGCCAGTGTGCCCACACATCTCCGGGATGTGAGGTTGTTTGGAGGGCTCCTCCGCTGCCTGGCAAGGCGCCCTTCCTTCGAGGACAGCCTTGTGGTGCTGGTCTCCCACAGAACGCCCACTGGAAAACAGCGCCCTGGGCTGTGGGAGGTGGTGGTTAGGTGTGGAGAGTAAACACCCACAAGGGAAAGAGAACTATTGTGGATTCCATTTCCCACGTTTGGTGTCAGGGCTATGGGCAGCTGCCGTCAGCATGCTGTTTTAGCGCAGGATCGGCAGGGCCAGGGTGGTCAATTCTGGAATACTGGGGGGCAGGGCCGGGAGGCCGGCTTTCTTCACGTGCAGTTTTGGCTGCCCTGCCTTGGGTGTGCGTGCGCCAAAAGCTTTAAGAACCAACCTGGGCTCTTGCCTTGTTTCTCGTTATCTAGTGTCACTCCCTGTCCCCAGCCCAGTGACCAGGTTCCTGACTGCCTCTGGGCTCTGTCCTTGGGTCTCCTGTGTCCACTTTTACATGTCTGTCTCCTTTCTCTTTTCCATCTCTGTGTGAAGATAAAACCCAGCGTTCATTCATTCATTCATTCATTCATTCCCCAAATCTGAGGTGTGGGGTGCTGCTGCCTTCGTATGCTGCATTTGGCTTCTGCCTGCTACGTTTCCCTCATTCGTCAGAGTGCAGAAGGAGCTGGCTGAAAGTGGGAGCGGGATGTGGTCTTGTCTTTGCAGAGGGTGTGGAGCTCATAGTAGCTTTTGTAAAATCTGTCTCCTTGGAAACCCCGACACATACATCCTCATCACAAACGAGCTTCATTTTACAGCCAGTTCAGAGACTCATGTGTCTCAGTGCTTTCCTGATCGGGACACTGATACCTCCTTGTCCTCTTCCTCATCGTTGGTGGGTCCCAGATCTCAGTGTTCCCTTCTGGGGATGAAGGCGATAGAGAAAACCAGTGCTGATTTAGTGCTGGCAGCTCGATAGACTCTGCTCTTCACACCTGCTCTCAAATGCAGGCATCGTCACCCTGCGCCTGCCCCGCCCCCACATTTAAAGGCAGAGGAACAGGATGCATGACTTTTCAGGCATCCTGGAGTCAGGATTTGAACCCAGGTCTGCAGACTCTTACTTCTAGCTGATCTTTGAAGGACTCTTCCAGGTCCCACATTTACCACCTGCCCCCAGACCCACAATGTTTGTTGTTTTTCTTTTTAACAAGAGATTAAATCCACTTTTATTTACTTCCTTTTCAATAAATGTGCATCCTGGAGGGGTACAGCATTACACGGATTCTGGATCCAATGGCCTTAGCAGGGAGGTTACTTTGGAATTTGGTACAAACCATCTGCTATTTCCACGTGCCTTTCCCCGATGACTCTGGTTTTGTTTTCTTTGCCACCAGGAGGCACTGTGTTGCTCTTCGCTTTGCGCACATAAGCACACCTCTTGCCTGGATAGAGTTCAGTTTCATCTCGAGCATAAACACCTTCCATTCTAAGGAGAGCTGTGTGCTCCCTCTGGTTCCAGAGACCCCAGTATAGCCAGCAAAGATGATCTTGGACCACAGCCTTGCAGACGTATTTGTCCTTACAGAAGTCTGTTCCCGCACCCTCCCCAGGCACCAACATGGCAACAGAAGCCCAACTGCAGTGCTCTTGAAGGCCTGACTTTCCTTTAGGTCTGTGTGCTGGAGGGGGGACTTTGGTTTGCTATTTCTGGTGTGCATTTGGGACCATTTCAAGTCCACCAGAGCCTGTTCCCATGACGGGTCAAGGAAAGTGTGAATCATTGAAAACCACAGAAAATTTCCACATCCCATTTTAAACTGGTACCGTCAGCTTCCTCCCCATCGGAAACATCACAGGCTGCTGATCAGAACTGATCTGAGCGTGCCCCTTTCCCCTTGCCCTGCTGACAGTGTGTGTACCAGCCCAGGAAGGCAGGTGCTGCCTGTGTGTGGGGTCTCCTACAGTGCTCATTTGTAAAAAGCTCTGTCTCAGACCCATTTGTCTAAAAAAGACTCCCTGGGAATGCTCCTTGGGCCAGAGGGCGGTGCTTGTGTGATTCACGCGAGATCCACTCTCCCTCCTCCTAACTGCCACCCCACCCTGATGCACCTAAGAGACTGTCTGTCTTGAGTTGTCCGCCAGGAGAAACTGATCTGTGGCAAGCCCTCCAGGAAGCCAAGGCCTTGGTCGGGTCATCCATCCCCCTTGCCCTAGCACTTACTTCTATATGACTCTTTGTCTATGCAACCTTTAATCCGACTCAGTGTCTCCATTCCCCTCAACCTTCCACAAGACTCCACAACACTTCTTATTTCCCTGAGAAAATAGAAGAAGTCAGAAGAGAATGTCCACGTTTCCTACACCCAAGCTCACGGACTCCACATTGGTGCCCAGCACTTGCTGCTTCTCCCCACACACTCTCCTGGCACAGTGGGTGGTCCGTGTCTAAGGCTGGCTCCTCCCCTTGTGCCGAGGACACACCATCCCCTGAACTTCTCTTACAACTCTTCTCCCTCCACAGCTGCATCGTTCTCGCCAGCATGTGAACATGCTCTAAGGTCTCCTATCTTAAAAAAAAAAAAAGAAAGGAAGAAATCCTGTGTGGACATGCAATTATCCTCCAGCCATTGTCCCACGTCTTAGATCTCATTCAAAGAAAAATTTCTCAGTGTGGTTTTTGTGCAGGCCGACATAGTTCCCCTCTCCAGCCTGTGTCAGTCCCACCACAGGCCCACAGGCAATGCTTTTGGCAAGATCAGCTGTGGCGTCCACATCGGCCAGATTCAGCAGCCGTCATATTGGACCCCCCCGCCCCGTTCGACACAGTTGCCCACTCCCTCCTTCCTAAAACCTTCCTTCCTTTGGCTTTGAGGTACCGGCCTCGGCTCTTCTTCAGTGGAGGCTTTTCTGCGTTTGCTGTGCTGCCTCAAGGTTGAGTCTCTGGGTTTCTTCTCTCTCTCCACTGACCTTGTAAGTGAGCTAAGTCAGTCCATGACTTTAAATGCCGGCTATTTGCTGGCCACTGGAGTCTGAAATTGTCCCTTCAATTCTGGACGCATGTATCTAGTTGCCTTTTGATATTACCACTTGGGTTGTAATAGGCATCTTAGAAAGGACATAGTCCAAACCAATCAAGGCCCCTCCCTAACCCACTCAGCTGATGGCATCCCCATGCTTGCAGTTCTTTGGGTCAAGTTTTCATGTAGAAAATATCTCAGGACTTTCTATTCTGTTCCATTATTCTGTGTGTCTATTTCTGGGCCAGAAAAAAACATTTTCTTAATGGTTTTATAATCAAATGCTAATGTCTGATAGAATGAGAATCATGCTTCTTCCCACATCTGTGCTTCAAAAATTGCTTTGGCTATGTCTGAACCATTGTTCTACCCTAAAAATTAGAACAAGCTTGTCAGGTCCCATGAAAAACCTCGTTGGGATTTTGATTTATTTCTTCAACAACAGTTATATATCACTTACTAGATGCCAAGCACTGTTCTAAATGCTTTGCAAATATTTATTCAGTTAAAACACATATTGCCCTGGCTGGTGTAGCTCAGTGGATTGAGCGCGGGCCTGCGAACCACACAATCGCGGTTCGATTCCCAGTCAGGGCACATGCCTGGGTTGCAGGCTAGTTCCCGGTTCCCAGCAGGGGATGCACGAGAGGCAACCATACATTGATATTTCTCTCCTTCTCTCCTTCCCTTCCCCTCTAAGATAAATAAAATCTTTAAAAAAATTTATTAAAAAACCCACATATTTTTATTAGGAGACAATGTCATCTTCTTGCTGTCAAGTCTTCCCATTCATGATGATGGCGAAGATTTGGCTTTCTTTGATGTCTTTTAATACATATTCATAATTTTCTCCATAATGGTCTTGAATTTTAGATAGATTTGTTCCCTGGCACCTTGTAAAATTTTCTTTCTGTTGTAGAAGATATATTATTTGACAAATGACAGTTCCTACTTGTATATTGCTGGTATAAAAGAACTCGGCAGAGATTTGTATTGTTAACCTTCAATCTGACAACTGTACTTAACTGTCTTATTCATTCTAATCATTCATCTGTGAATCCTCTTGGATTTTCTGAGTGAAAATGATAGCCCCTCCTGTTTAGGCCTCCTGGTTGAACAGAAGTGGTAATGGTAGGTGTACCTTACACTATTGCTGACTTTATAGAGAGCCTTCTCATTTTTGACCACTGAAAAGAATGCTTGCTGTGGGTGTCCACTGGATTTTCTTGGTCAGATTAAGGAAATTTCTTCTGGTTTTCTGAGCAATTTTTGGGGGGTTTGTTGTAAATTTTATTTTTTAAATTAACATAGGATTTTTTGTGGTGTACTGTTCTATAGATTTTAACACATGCTTAGCTTTGTGTAAGTGCTACCATAGTGAAGGTATAGAATAGTCCCGTCACTTCCGGAAGCCTCCTTGTGTTCTCATTCTATAGTCAGAACGAGACCTTCTCCCCACCCCAAACCTCTGGAACTACTGAACTACTGATCTCTTCTCCATCATTATGATGTTATGCTTTTCAAGAATGCTACATGAATGGAGTCAGGCACTATATAACCTTTTGAGACTGCCTTTCTTTCACTCAGCCTAATGCCTCTGAGACTCATCCAAATTGCACATTATCTGTAGCTTGCTCCCCCTATGGCTGAGCAGTATCCTGTCGTATGGATATAGCACAGTGTATCCATTCACTCACTGTATGGATGTACCACTGTCTATTTATCCATTCACTCACTGTATGGATGTACCACAGTCTGCTTATCCATTCACTCACTGAAGGACATTTTTTGTTGATGATGAAGAGGGCTGCCATAAACATGCGTATGCAGGTTTTTGTGTGACAAGATTTCCATTTCTGTAGGGTAAATACTTTGGGGAGGTGTATGTGTAACTTTATAAAGATCTGCAAAGTTTCCCCCAGAGTCGCTGTACGACTTGCATTCTCATCAGCACTGGTGGAGAGTTTCAGTGGCTCTGCATCCTCTTGCACTTGGTGTTGTTGAAATTTTTTATTTTAGCATCCTACTCATCCTAAGAGGTGTATAGTGGTATCTCATGGTGGTTTTCCCTAATGGGGAATGATGTCGACCATCTTTTTATGTGCTTCTATAGGCTGTGGTATCAATATATTGTTCTCGCTGAGCTGTCTGAGTCTTTTGCCCAGTTTTTAATTGTGTTATTTCTTTTTTTTAACTATTGAGTTTGAAAAACTGTGGTAAAATTTATATAACATAAAATTTACCAGTTTAACCATTTTTAAGTTTATAACTCAGTGGCATTAAGCACATTCACAGTGTTGTGCAACCAGCACCATTACCCATGTCCAGAAATTTTTCATGATCTCAAACAGAATCTGTGCCCATTGAACAAGAGCTGCCCATTCCCTGCTCCCCCCAGCTGCTTGTAGCCTTTACACGACTTCCTATCCAGGTGAGATTTGCTTAGTCTAGGTACTCATGTAAGTGGAATTATACAACATTTGTCCTTTTGTGTCTGGCTTTTTTACTTACCGTAATTTTCAAGGTACATGGTTTTCAAGGTGGTTAGTAGACATTTGTCCACAAAGTGTCCACAGACACATTGGGTCCATGCTGAAGGGTCCTTGAAGTGTGAAACTGACAGAGCCGTGGATGAGCTATTACCTGGGTTCTTGGCGGCCACACCCAAATATGGCCGCCGGGCCTTACGCCGATGCTGACAGCATCAGATCTGTGTCACCGAGACTGTTCACGGGTAAAACGATTATCAGCTGGGTTGATGCGCACTCAAGAGCAGCTGCTCGCCAAGTTCAGCATAACCGTACTATGCATTACGATGAGAAAGAACAAGGATCAACGTGAAGCCCCAGATTCCTCCCGAATCACAAGAAGAATAACATCCATACCCTTTGAACAAGGCTCAATGTTTGTATTCTGAAACAAATTGTGGGCCAGATGTCTCCGTTTTGGACGGGACCAACTGCCCTGTGAGGTTCCAGGTGCACACACGTTGCGGCATGTGTTCAGTTCCTTGTTTTTTAATCTTTAGAGGGGAAGGGAAGGAGAGAGGGAGAGAAACATCAATGTATGGTTGCCTTTCGTGTGTCCCCTGCTGGGAACTGGCCTGCAACCCAGGCATGTGCCCTGACTGGGAATTGAACCGCGATACTCTGGTTTGCAGGCCCGCACTCAATCCACTGAGCCACACCAGCCAGGCAGTTCCTTGGTTGTTATGAGGGACTGACACTCCACCTGTGGATGCAGCACCTTTTGTTTCTTCGTCTGTTGGTGGGCACTGGGGTTGTGTCCACTTTGTGGCTACTGTGACTAAGGCTGCTCTGAACATTGGTGTCCAGGTATGTGTTTGCATCCCTGCCTTCCGTTCTTTGGGGTGTACCCCTAGGAGCGGAATTGCTTTATTTAAATTTCTCTGCTTCTCNCAATCCACTGAGCCACACCAGCCAGGCAGTTCCTTGGTTGTTATGAGGGACTGACACTCCACCTGTGGATGCAGCACCTTTTGTTTCTTCGTCTGTTGGTGGGCACTGGGGTTGTGTCCACTTTGTGGCTACTGTGACTAAGGCTGCTCTGAACATTGGTGTCCAGGTATGTGTTTGCGTCCCGGCCTTCCGTTCTTTGGGGTGTACCCCTAGGAGCGGAATTGCTTTATTTAAATTTCTCTGCTTCTCACCTCCTGTGATTGTACCTGGATTCCAAGTCAAGGGGCAGGTGGAGACACAGAGGGGGAAATAGTACTGGGGGGTTTACTCCATGCTCTCGGGACCACGGCTCCTTTGGTCAGAGAGGAAGGTAGTCCTCCCTCAGGGGTGTCTGGGTGTCTAGGGGCTGGGGTATAAGAGAATACACAGTGGACAACATGTGGATTTTCCCTACTCACAGAATTCGGAGATCCACTTCCCGCTCTTGTGCCCAAGCTACCGGACGGAGTCCCTGGGCGGTCTGTCATTCATGCTTGCACTGTCTTGAGGCAAGGCCAGGGGGCCCTAGAGGAAGAAACAGAAAACTCACCATTGGTTTGGTGGTGCTTTGGATTCTTGTCTTTGCTCTTCGTCTGTCAGCTACTGATTAGTTTCAGGTCCTCAAACAGGTGCTGCGTGCGTCCCATCCAGGTTTTGTTGCTGTATTCGGTGGGAGAGGCAGGGTGGAGTGTGTCCACTCCATTTTAGTTGGAAGTGTGCCTCATATTTCTGTTTGTTTACTTTTAATCAAGAGTAAGTCTTGATTTTTTTCAAAGACTCTATGTATCTTCAGATAGTATTTTTGTTTTCTTCTCCAAACTATGTTGTGAAATCAGTAGATTCTCTAATGTTGTTCCACTTCTGTGATAAGCAGAATGAACATATATTCTTGCTTTCAGTTTGCTGGCTCTGGTGTCGTTTTGTTATTATTTCACCTACATAGTATGTTCGCCTTCATGTTGGTAACATCATCATAAAAATATTACAGTTTTTCATGCTCTCTTTCAATATGTTTCTCTTTTAAATAGCTATTCCTACAGGCTGGTTTTAAGATTTACTCCTGTGAATCGATCAGCGGGTGTCCCTAGCCGATGAAAATTGGGCTCTGGGTGTAATGGAAGAGCACCGAACTAGCACGTTGCTGTACAGAGGGACCTTCAACTTGCAGGGAACTCAGTGGCCTGTTCTCTCCAGCGCCGTGCAGAGTGTGGCCCCTGGGAGTCCAGAGTTCTGCCTCCTCTCCCTACCTGGCCCCTAACGAGATGTGTGCAGGGGCAGGGCCAGTGGCTCAGGCAGAAATGGGTAGGCCAGGTTCACGTGAGGTGGGGTGATTGTCTCCAGGGACATCTACACTGTCATGCTGTGGATGTTGCAGAGCCAGGAAGGAGCAGCTGAATCACCTGGGGCAGGCGACATCGCCTCTCTGAACTTTGGTGTCCAGGAGGAGCCTGTGTGGGTCTAGGGGTCTTCCAGGCCATCATGCCTCTTGGCCTGACTTGGGCACTTTTGGGCTCTATTGTCTGGACGGGAAGCTAGGTGGCCCTTGGGGGTCTGGAAGGAGCTGTTAACCAGGGAGCAGGGAGGTGTTTTAATTGGCATCCTGGACGGAACAGCACACTAAGTGCTCGGATTTCCTCCCTGCGTTCTTTTCCCCTAGGCTCCCATCGCCCTGGCTGGAGCCCAGACAGACCTGAGCTGCCCCTTGGGGGCTTGTCGCCATGGTTGTCAGGGGCTCCCAGGGAGGCTTTGCAGAGTCGGAGTCCTCCCTTCAAGCTGGTTGACAATTGCTTAGAGAGCCACCAGGGAGAGCCGAGAGACTTCCACTTAGTGACAGTTTCCCTCCCTGGGTCTGGCAGGCCTACAGAGGAACGCGCTTCTCCTCTCTCCTGGAGAGGCTTCTGAGCTGTGGCCCCTTCAGCTCCCTCCTCCCTCCCACCACCATTGTCTTTGAGCTTGGACTTCAGGGAGTTGTCATTGAGGGACTCTCCCTGGAGACCCTGCACTCACTGCCTCCACCTGCTGGTGAAGACGTGATTCTGATGCAAAAGCAGGTTGCGACTAGCCTGCATAACCCAGCTCTGATCATCTATGTTATGTGACAGTGACTTTGTATTGGGGCCAGACCTGCCTGCAGTTACTCGGCATGCAGCTGTGTGACCTGGCTCCTCTCTGGGCCTTGCATTCTCCCAACCCAGATGGAAGGTAGCTTGTCAATCGCCGATGTTGTTTCCAGCTGGGATGTCCAGAGGTCTGGGACCCCATCTCTGCCTGAACTGTGGGGAACTTGGCATAGAACCACTTGAAGTTATCTCGAGGAAGGTAGAATGGTCAGGTGGAAAGGGTGGGGACTGTGGAGTCAGGCAGACCCAGGGCCCAGTCCCTGCTGACCAGCAGGGCGGTGGCTCTCTAGGAGACCCACTGCTGACTCGTGTGTGTCTTTGTGTGGATTGGAAAATGATGCCCCTTTCTGAAGTTCCTTTCCTCTGGAAAATTCTCATGACAAATCTGCGCTCTGACCACATGATATGTGCTTCCCAGAATTGTGCCGAGTGCAACCTGCCCAGCCATGCCCAACAGCTGCCTGAGCCCTGGGCAAGGCACTCAACCCCCGTGGACCTCTGTTGACTCATCTGGGGAAAGAGAACAGTGATGTGTGTGCCCCCTGCAGTGGTGAGAAAGGAGATGTGGGTAAAAAGCCCAGGCTGTGGACAGAGTCCGGAAACGTGAATGTCCCTTTCCTTTTCCAGGGAATCATCTTCCAGGGGTGGCTTCTTCAGGGCCCAAAGCACCTCCCACTTCCAGCAGGGCAGCCGGTGGCGGCCTAGGCTTTCTGAGACGGACTTGGAGCTGGGAGTCACAGCCTGTCAGCTGACCTTAGCTTTCACTGCCGTCTGGGAGTTCATTCCAACGTGCCTTGGAATGCTGCCTCTGTTTGCCCCTCAGGAGGGAAGGGGAGCCCCCTGGGGGCTGGGATCTGTGGGACAGAGTGGCGTCACTGTTGCCAGGCAGGGGAGGCTCACGGGAGCCAGGGCCAGGGAGGAAGAGAGGCACATACTGCAAGGAGCCCTTGCCTGGATGGGGCTGGGCCTGTTCTGGGAGAGGCTGAGGGGAGACCTGCAGGAAGGCTCCGCCCTCAGACGGGCTCCCTATGGTGGCCCCACTGGGCATGGGTAGGACATCGAGGCAGCGTGTGTGCAGTTGAACCAGTGACTTCTGTTTCGTCTTAAAAAAATGCAACTACAGTTGACCTACAATATTACCTGAGTTTCAGGCGTACAGCATGGTGATAACTTGCAAAGTGGTCGCCCCGATAAGCCCAGCACCCATCCGACACCATCATCGCTAATACAATGTTATTGGCTCTATTCCTTATGCCGCACTGTATGTCCCCGTGACTGACTGTGTAACTGGCGATTTGTGCTTCCCAATCCCTTTGCCTTTTTTACCCGGCCCCCACCCGCTTCTGTCTGGCGACGTTCAGCTCGTGGGACCACGTACTGTGCTCTCCTGCCCAGCGAACTGCTGAGAAAGGGGAAGGGCTCACAAAACTGGGCTCCGATCCCAGCTTCTCTTTCACTAGCCCTGATTTGGGCAAGTTGCCCAACTTTTCTGGGCCTCAGTGTCCTCATCTGCAGATGGGAAGGGTAGTACTTGCCTCATGGGATGGTGGGAACGTTAATTAAAAACCACGAGTGCGATGTTCCTACCAGTGTCTGGTGCAAAGTGGGGGCCTAACCCATTTTGGTGTCCTGCCCCCTCTCCCAGCTACGTTTTCTCTTTGCCTTGTGTGGGGCGGGCTATCGTTAGTTAACCAGGTTTGCTCAACTCGGGTGTTTTAATGGGGCCAGGACAGTAGGGGGCCCTGTATGGTCCCCCAGGCAATGCCTGCAGTCCTGCATGGCCGATGGCCGTGGTGGCTGCCAGGGTATCAACCAGCCAGGCCAGACAGAGCCTCGCAGGCTGTCAGTGTCCAGCAGTCTTGTCCGTGCAGAGTTGGACCATGGCCGAGGTGGCTGTGCTTGGGCGTGACCGCTGACCTGGCCTGGGGTTTCAGCCCCTGAATTTAGTGTGCGGTTGGACATCTGCTCTTGGGTGGGTTCACGTTCCCGTTTGCCAACACGACCTGTGCATAGACGGGACTGGGAAAGGAGGTGGGTTGCAGCCAGAGGCGTTTTTAGAGCATCACGGTATGAGTGCTGTCCTTTCGAGGCTTTTCGCTGCTGCCTTTCTCGGTGAGAAGTTTTTCTTGCCTGAGAAAGGGGAAGATTTGGAGTAGAGTTGGTCCATCTCTGTCTGCTCCCCGGAGCTAGAAGTCGCCACGCACCCCTTCCTTCTACCTTGGAATGGCCTCCATCACCCTCCCCACCTCACCGCCCGCCACCTGCCCCAGATCTCCTAGAAGCCTCCTGGTCCTGGTACTCCTCACCCCAGGCCACCACGAGCTCTCTGTTCTGTGAACAAAGATCCTTCATTCAGCAACAAACAGATTTCGGGCCATGGCACGTATTGGCATTGGGTTTCCCGGCTCAGGTTCCCTGAGGTCAGGTCAGTAGCTTGGCTGGGCGGTTCCCATGGAAACGCCAGGTGCCTGGTGAATTCAAACGCAGCAACCCTAGTAATCCACATCAGGAGGCTCCGTGCCAGGCCTCTGGGTCTTGGGTGGGCTCTGGCCACCCAAGGACCAGTTATATCCGACCTGCAATCCAGCTCAGTGACGGGGGAGGGGCTCAGGGGCACTCGGTAGGGGCAAATTAATTGTTGGATCTGAGTGAGAGGTGGAAGGTCAGTCTGAAACCCCCGGGGTTCTGGGGCTTGGAAAAAGGGGTCAGAGAAAGGGAGCGAGGGAGTGAGTGAAGTAAGTCTGTTTCACTTTTAACACCCTGCTCTGTTCCCTAAAGGATTGGTGCATAGAGCCAAACAAGTAAAATATACTGTGGAATGAAGTGGGAAACAGATAAATGAACAAATGTATAAAATCGGGACCAGAGAAGAGGGAACTTTATTACCTGAGCCTTTACATGTGACCCACATTCCGCTAGATTAGAAACATGTTTGCACAGCTGCCCTCTTGGTTGGCAAGGCTGCTTTGATTTCTCCTTCCGCCTGCGCTTCCCGGCACCCTGGGCTCGGTGAGCGGGAGCCACACCGCTGCTGGGGGGCCAGCCTCACCCTCAGGGAGGCTTGCCCGTTACCGAGGAGAGAGGGGCCCCAAAGGGGAGCGGCCCCTGCCACTCTCAAATGATCAGTCCCGCGAGTCATCACAACAAAATGGTTTTATTTTCTTTTGTGCAAGAGCCTGATTCAGAGTTGATGTGACGGCTGGATTGGCCCGGGAGGTAGAAGGAGGCAATGCGAGCATTTCTGGAAAAAGGACGAGGGAAGGACACAGGCTGAGGGCCGGTGGCGCCTTCTATGTCACTGGGCTCTCACTCCAGCTGCATTGAGGAGCTCTGTCTGCGGAGCTTCCAGGCTGCGGCTCCATGGAGGGGAGGCTGGGCCCCGGCTGGCTCTGGGCTCTCGGCAGTGGGGCCCATCAAACAGGACAGACGTTTAGGTGTGAGACGTTTCAGGCAATTTGGTTATGTTCGCAGGGACTCAGTGTCTGCATCTGGAAAACGGGGAGATGATAGCAACACCCTCAGAGAGTTGCCGTGAAGATAAAATTAGGGAATGAATGGGGAGTGCTTAGGCTGGTCCTTAGGTAGCGCATGGCACCTGTCATTTTAAGCAACACAGAGTTTGATTTGGCCATCACCCGAGTTTTACATTGTTATGCTTAAAACCAGTCCTGGGGGTGTCGAGCATCAGTATTTTCCAAACAAAGTGGAGTCAAAGGAAGCCAAACTCTCTTGCCCTCAACCAGTTGCTCTGCGGGAGTCGGAGATGGACTGTATCCTCTTCTCCGAGAACGCTGGCCTCGGGGCTGGAGGGAAGGGGCGGTGTTTCCGGCCCCACTGACTGGCTTCCATCTGCTCGAGGAATGTCAGTTTCCCCACCTGTTACACGGAATAGGTCTTGCCTCCTGGAAGTCGTATTTGTGAGTTGTACTGCTTTTCACACTAAGATGAATCTGATCCTTGTTTTTATTCCCTTGTTACTCTTTTCTGCCTAGGGAAAGTTTAATGGGCTTAGGGAGATACCTGGTTGCTGGGGCTCTTGTATGGCCATGGCATTGAAGCTCTTTCCTTTGTAATTAGTGTCTCCCTCTTTGGGGTCCCATTGTTCTGGGTGCTGGCCCCCTGTGCCCAAAGGGCCTCCCTCTACTGACCGTCTCCTGGGCTTGTGCCAAGTACCAGCTCCGAGGCAGGTAACCTCCCCTGTTCTCTGTAGGCTGGTACATGGCCCTCTCTGGGGCTAGAGGCATGGGGTGGGGTGGGGTCAGGCCTCAGTGAGACTTTTCCCTAAGTGTGGCCCTCCCTGGGGGTCACAACTCCTATCTGTCGACCCTTCGTGGAAGGCAAAGAGCCGATATGGGAAGGGCCTGGGCTTTGGAGCCAGGTACACCTGGGTTTGGGTTGGAATTCTGCCACACACACAACTGTGTGATCTTGGAAAAGCGACCTGACCTTTCTGAGCTCCCGTGTCCTGTCTGCCTATCAAATGGGAATGACAGGTGCATTCGTGTGAAGGCTGGGGCCGTGACTGGTTGTCCGAGGCTTCATCTGGTGTCTGCAGTTCAGTCGGGGTTGGAAAACTATTCTGCAGGGCGGGATGGATACTCACAACACACGTAAGTGCTCGTGCGTGTTCACGTTCTGGCACCATGTTCTTCCAGCTTTCCCAAGCCCTGGCCCCGTCACGCTATGCATGGTGGGTCAGAAGAAGGTTGGTCCTTGATTTGTACAATGAATGTTGTGTCCTGGGCTGTTAGGTCCTGGGGGTATAGTAGGTTTTTCATGGGCAGAGAGTCCACGCTTGTGTGGGGCTCACACTNCTTGGAAAAGCGACCTGACCTTTCTGAGCTCCCGTGTCCCGTCTGCCTATCAAATGGGAATGACAGGTGCATTCGTGTGAAGGCCGGGGCCGTGACTGGTTGTCCGAGGCTTCTTCTGGTGTCTGCAGTTCAGTCGGGGTTGGAAAACTATTCTGCAGGGCGGGATGGATACTCACAACACACGTAAGTGCTCGTGCGTGTTCACGTTCTGGCACCGTGTTCTTCCAGCTTTCCCAAGCCCTGGCCCCGTCACGCTATGCATGGTGGGTCAGAAGAAGGTTGGTCCTTGATTTGTACAATGAATGTTGTGTCCTGGGCTGTTAGGTCCTGGGGGTGTAGTAGGTTTTTCATGGGCAGAGAGTCCACGCTTGTGTGGGGCTCACACTGTAGTGGGAGGAGAAAGGAAACCCCCCAGGGGCCGAAGGTGATAAGTGCTGTGGGGTGGGGTTCGGGGGGAGGGGCAGGGGCTGGGGTGGAGGAAGAGGGGAGTTGGGGGCTGTGGTCTTAGTATGATGGTCACGGAGGGCCTTACTTGGAAGGTGACCGCTCAGCCCAGGTAGTTGACGATGACCTCGGACCAAGCCTCTCTCCCAGCAGCCTTGGCCCAGGTCTTTGCCAGGTAAAGGCAGGGTGAGGTGAGGCCCAACGCCCGTGAGCCATTCTAAGCTGCACCCTCCACAGTAACCAGGAAGATGCTGCCAGCTCCTTCCAAGACATTTTTCTTCTCTGGGCATCCCTTGAGCCTGGCTTTTCAGCTTCAGGCCGCCAGAGGACCTCACCTGGGGGTCCCAGAGCTTGTGGCAGAGTAGCAGGCGGCACGGGCAGGCCCCTCACAGGAAGCCAGGCTGCCCCGCCCTGGTTGGCTCACTCTGCTTTGCCCTGGCACCCTGCACCCCAGCTGCGTTTACACTCGCCCAGGTGCCAGGGCTTTCAAAACAAGGGTGGCAGTATTTTGGGTGCTCCTTCTGGTTACAAAGCAGTGAGCACCTGCTCGGGCCACCACCCTGACTGCTTGGGCCACCCTCCCCTGTCCTGTTCTGGTGGTCTGGGGTGTTTGTGGCTTGGCTGGGATGCCATGGCTTTAGTTCACCTGCTGTCTCCCCTGCCTCCCTCCCACCCTTCCCCCTCCAAATCTCGGAGCCTTATTTCAAGATTTGTTTCTGGCCGTTTGGGGTTGGGGTGGGGAACATACAGCACACACACCAGGGGAACACTTCGTTCCGAAAGCTGCTTCTCAAATGAGGGCAGCTTCTGAGGCGGTTGATTTTAAACCCTGGGGTCCTGTCCCCACACGCAGGGATTGTGATTTAGTGGATCAGGGTTAGGACCAAGGAATCTGCGTGGTCATCATCACTGTCGTTGTTGTCGTCATCACCATTGTATCGTCATCATCCTAACGTCAGCTCCATAGCTGACCACACTTGAGGAAACTTAAATCGCACGGCTTCCCTCCCTCACTTGCCCGTCTGTCGAGGCCGAGTGAAGTCTGTTGTTTTCGCCCCAGCAGAGTCTTGCCCAGCTCCGAGCTCCCAGGGGGCCCTCAGGACATGTACTGAAGGCAGAGGCGGTGTGAGGTGGATCTTGCATAAAAAAACCCTTCACTCACAGCATGAACAGCTGCCCACTAATGGATCCTCATAGCTGTGTTTGCGTCTTTTTTGAATCCTCATCTGAGAATATATTCATTGACTTGAGAGAGAGAGAGAGACATTGATGTTAGAGAGAACTATCATTCAGTTGCCTCCCATACGCTACCCAACCAGGGGTCCAACCCTCAACCCAGGTATGTGCCCTGACTGGGAGCCAAACCTACAACCTTCTGGGGTGGTGGGATGACGCTCCAACCAGTGGACCCACCCGGCCAGGGCTGTTTGTTGTCTCCATGGTTGATTTTTTCTCAGAGTCATGTTTTTGTTCAGGATTATTTTCAGAAAAGATTTTATTTATTTACTCTTAGAGAGAGGGGAAGGGAGATAGAAAGAGGGAGAGAAACATTGATGTGTAAGAGAAACATTGATCAGTTGCCTCTCCCATGCGCCCAGACTGGGGACTGAACCTGTAACCTAGGCCTGTGCCTTGACCAGGAAAGGAACTGGTGGCCATTTGCTTTGGGGCAGTGATGCCCAACCAACTGAGCCACACTGGCCAGTGCTCTGTTGGTTTTTTTTGGTCAGGATTTTAATGATGAAACAGCAGCAGCCTGAGAAGAATTACATTTGAAGGAACACGAGTCTTACCTTCCTGCCTGAATGTTGCTTTGGTCGAGATATATAAGGTCACACCATTTATTCGTGCTTCTGAGTCCTGGCTGCTCTTCGGAATCACCCGGAGGCTAACAGGGACCAATGCTTCGGTCCCACCTCCAGCCCCAGCCCCAGCCCCTGTTTGATTGGTCTGGGCTGTGGTCTGGGTGCCAGCACTTTTGAAGTCCCCCAGAGCAGCATCCTCAGTAGATCACCACGGAACCTGGCAGAAATGCAGATCCCCAGGCCTCACCCCAGACCCACTGAGTCAGTATCTGCACTTTAACGAGTCCTGCAATCTACGTTCACACAGCCTCCTGGCGATTCTGGTGCCTACGGCAGCTCAAGAACCACTGGTCAGGCAGGGGAGTTAGACAGAGGGGCGCAGGTCTGTGAAGTCTGGCGGGCATGGGGGCGTGGCTTTTAGAAATGGATGGCTCCGCTTGGACCTCAAAGGATGAGGCGGAGCTTGCCAGTGACGCAGGGGTAGGTGTGACCAGTGTCGGGGGAGGAGCAGCAGGAGCAGAGTATGAAGGGCATGTTTGGGAATTCTCAGTTTAGACCATGTGATAAGGACGCTCTGGGCAATCTAGTGAGCTGGGAAGAATAGGTAGGACCAGGTTTTCGATACCTGGCCAAGGCAGCTGTGTCTTGTAGCAGGGCGCGTGGTGGGCCTGCGTCCAGGAGGACAAAGCTGGTAGCAGGGTTCAAGTCCCTCCTGGGTAGGGACGACTCTCCCGGTGCTCCACTGGCCTGGATCTCCATGCCAGCCCCTCCTGGAGTGACTGGGATCTGGGTCAGCAACTCCCACCCTTGGGTGGGAGTGGAGCTGTCAGCAGCCACCCCCACGTGTCTAATAGTGACGGTCCTGTCACCGCACCTCTTTCTCCCGGAAGCGTGACTCTCTGAGCTGAAGGCTTTAGTGTTGCCTGGTGTTCTCAGGGACTGCCGTGGGCTTTGTAATCCTACTTTAAAAGCTGCCCGCCTGTTTCTGCGGCAAATACTTTGGAGGATCCTTGCTGTATTTCCTCCTTCAGAGATCTGCAGTGTCTAAAGAGGAAGCACTTGGGACTCAAGGCCAGGGAAACTCGTGTCTGCACCTAGCTCGGACTCACACCCCCTGCCCCTTCCTTCGCACTCTCTGTCTGTCTTTCCCGCTTTCCTTTTGAATTGCTGGGCCGTGAGGGATCAGGCCAGCAGGACGCAGCGTCACCTCCCCCTGCTGCTCGCTTCGGGTAACGTCTTGCTTGTAATAGAGCGGAGTGGGGCATCACGAACCACGGAGACGCAGAAGTGGACTTCCTTTAATTAAACATATGGAATCCTTAGTTTAAAAAATCGTCCACGCGTAGAAAGTTAAAAATCGTCCACCTTTTGTGAGAGTGTGAAAGGACTTTTTTAACTCCTTCCATTCTTTGTGAAATATTGACTTGTATTTATGAAGTAGTGATTTCTCTTGTCCTGCTGCTGGGACCAGCGATACGTCCGCGATCTTTACCCTGCGTCTGTACTGAATGTCTTTTCTAAACTGAGATGATCAGATGTTTCCAGTCGAGTGCTTTGGGTGTGCGTTCAGGTCGGTCACAGACATCTATATGCTTTTGGACGGTGTATATAGAGAACAACCAAAGTACAATCCTTATGGGCATGGACAGTGATATTTAATGTCAGGGAATTTTGTCTTTCTACTTGACAATTGACCTCTTTTTTATCCTAACCAGAGGACATTTTTCATTGCCTTTAGGTGGGAGGGGAGAGAGAGAGAGACAAAGAGAGAGAAATATCTATGTGAGTCCCCCACTGGGGAACCCACAACCTGGGCATGTGCCCTGAGTGTGACTCGAACCCACAACCCTTTGGCCTAATGGGACAGCACGCCAACCAAATGAGCCACACCAGCCAGGGCCGTACTTGATCACTGTTCAATCACAAAGATGGTGTTTATAAACACAGGGATATTGTTAACGACCCTGTGGACAGGATCCATCACGTAGGGCCTCTTCAGAGGAGGCCACCATCTCGATGGGAAGCTTGAGCAGGGAGGTCTTCTCACGCAGCTCTCTGAAGGGCGTCCTTGGTGCCCCCATGTTGGAGTCCCTTGTTTGCTGGCATCTAAATTTAAATATCCTTCGAGTAAAAACCAGCCTTGATATCTTCTGACACCCCTGCAAATCAGGCTTCTGGCAGTTGGACGGGGCACAACTGTATGCTGAGCGGTGGTCCGATGAGAGGAGGATTGAGACAGAAGGACAGACGTGCCATGGCTCGGAAGCCAGGACAAAAAGCCAGCCTCTTGCTGAGTGGACAGAAGCCAGTTAATTCCTTCAGGCACAGTTAGCTCGATATTGTAAGGTCCCCTCGAGCCTTATTCAGACGTTCTAGTCGAATTGGCTAAGGCATTCAGCCTCACTCAGGCTTCGAGAGCAGCCCTGGAAATATAGAGAGAGCAGAGACAAGGTTGCTTTTACTCCTTACGAAGAAGACGCTCAAATGCAGCTCCCTGTCGAACCACCCAGAGCTGGGGCTTTTGGGTTTTGTTTGCACATGTGCCTTGTTCTTATCACGTTCTCTGTTTCTTTTTTCCAGTCGCAAATGAAGCCGGAGACAAGGCTGCCAGACCACTTGCCCGCTTCTCCCGTGAGTAACTCTTTCCTTTCCTGGGCTTGTTCTGAGCCTCGTTCACCCCCGAGCTCCCGCCGAGTGTCAGTAAAACCCTGCCAGGGAGGGAGTGCCATGAGAAACGTCTTCGGGGGGTTCATATTCTTCCCCATGCAAGCCCCATCACGGGTGGGCTAGTCCTTGCTATTTATTTAGCAAGGACCTGTTTAATCCTTAGAACTGCTGGTTTATCAGACTTTTCTGGGCTTTGCTATTCACGTGTGGTTCTGGGAGCAGGAAAGACCTGGCCTGGGGGCTTGTGAGTGAGGCAGAGCCCCAGGCCCACCCCCACCAGGCCTGCCAAGCCAGACTCTGCCCAGTAACCTCCTCGGGGGATGCTGGCACATGTCTGAGTTTGAGGACCCCTGGGCTGGGGGTCCCGAGTGCCCCATGGTGGGCACTCTTATGAAGACAGAGTGAGAAGAGGGTGTGAAATGCTTGTAGTCCTCACGGTCCCTGCACTGTGACAGTGTCCTCGCCACCTAGAGTGGATTTCTGGGCTGGCTCCGCTGGCTTCCCCCGAGTTAGGGGACATTTGGAAGTTCCGACAGACGGAATGGGTTTCCGTCGGCACAGGGACACTTGTGCAGGCCGCGGGGCGCCCCTCAGTGTCACTTGGCCCCTTTGCCTCGGGTTCTTGATCCGAATGGGAGAGCAGGAGTCGAAAGCCTCTGAGGGTTTGCTGGGCCAGTGTGGTCGGTGAATCGCATGTCACGTTCATGAAAACCGGGTCCCAGGAAGGAAGCAGACCTACCGGAGACGGGGGTGCAGTGGAGATACTCCCGCAGCTGTGTGGGCACCAGAGGAGAGACAGTGGGATCGTCAATCAGAAGAGATGGCTTCTAACTTCCAGCCCCTCCCCGCCAGCCAGCCTTCCCTTCAAGTGGTTTCACTTATGTTCTCCGGGCCTCGGCTTTCCCATCTGAAACAGAGGAAACTCATACCCATCTTCTCTCCTTTATGAAAAGCCATTTCCTTCTGGAGTCCCAGCATGAGAGAGCTGCCCAGACCCAGGTTGTGGCCTTATTCATGTTGGGTCCATTGTGTCCTGGGTGCGGATGGACCGACTTCACGTGCAGGCTTGAAAGTGTAACTTCCGTGTTTACAGGGCTTCCTCTAAGCTCTGCCTTTTGGGGGGCTTCCACATGCTGGGATCGACCCCTAGAAATGATTTTTATGGAACTGGAGTGACACATGATGATGAGAGAGCCTTGCTTCCCACAGGGTTTTACGCCTGTTGTTGCCGCCCCGCCTGCCGCCTGGAATCAGCATTTCCAAAATAGGCACATATTTCATCCACGGCTCCATGAGGATGATGAATACGCTTCTAGGCCTCATCTTTCTTCCTCCCCTGAGCAAAAGTCGGGCCACAGTGACACGCTGGTGTCCCCGTGGTCATCACCAGATGTAGGGAGGGACCGAGCGCAGAGGCGGGCTTCCCTTGTGAGTGGATCCTGCGCCTTCACAGTCGTGTGACTGGGCTGGCAGGACAGCGTGACACTGGAAAGCTTAGTGGTGGAAGGTAAGTGAAGCCACGAGGGGAAAATAGCCACGTGGGGGAGAAAGGAATTCGTGGCAAGCCAATGAAGTTGGGTTGATTCTGGAAAAAAAAAAGGCAAACAGTTGTGACTTAATGTACCATTCTGGAACGACGTCAGATGGCGCCTTAGCTACTAGATCTTTTTGGAGCCAACACTAGAGGGACAACGTCGGTGGCTTTTAGGAAGGGAAAAATAGTTCTTATTGACATGTCACCCCACTGGAAGTGACCTTGATCAGGTGGTGCGGTGGGGCTGAAATATTCAATTTGGGGAGATTGGGAGGATTTGGGTGACGGGCTTTTGTGTGGAGATGGGAGATGAAGCACTGGTGTTGGCCACAGGCGATGTGAGGGCCCAGGATCCTGGGGGGCCCTGATAGGCCAAGCATTAACCTCTCAGTTGCTGGATAAGGCTGGGGCCCGGGGTGGATGTTGGTCCTGATATCCCAGGATAAATTCCTTAAATCACAGAGCCTGCAGCCTGTGGCACGCAGCAAGTGTGGGTGGTTGCCTCGAATCGTCATTGCTCTTCTTCCCCCTCCACTTCCCTCCCTTCCTTGCTCATGTATTTTGAAGACCTTCTTGTGCTTGGCCCTGTGGATACAGAGGAGTAACTTTGTCTTCAGACTGACCAGGGTCTGAAGCTCACAGTCTGACCAGGGTGGTGGACACGAGAATGGCTGCGATGCAGTGTGTGCAGGGCAATGCAGGGGCTGCGCAGCCGGCCAGCGCAGCCTTCATCCGACTGGGAGTGGGGGTGGGGGGAGCCCTGGAGGAGCCGAGCACGAATCAGCTGGGGCCTGGGGAGCAGAGGAGGAGACTTCTGACCCCGACAAAACCCAAAGCCCTCAAGGGCCACCCCCGTTCACTATGCTGAGTGAGACATGCCGGACAAACGGAATACAAGCAACAGCTGTGGAAGATAAAATAAGCACAGCACGGTCACTGTAGTTAATAACACATTGTGTGTTTCAAAGTGGCCAAGGGAAGTGGATCTTAAAGTGCCCAAGAAAAAAGATTGTAACTGTGTGGTGATGGATAGTAACTATGGTTATGGTGGTCTTACTGGGAATTACTTTGAAATGTATACAAATATCAAACCTGACAGGAATAGAATGTTATATGTTAATTATATCTCACCCCACACAACTCCCCCAAACAAACAAAAAACCCCAAACCAAAAAACCAAAGCAATTTCACTTTTCAAGGAGCAGAGATTACTTGTAGTGTCCAGACATGGCCACAGGGTGGCAGAAAAAGCCCAGAATTTGCTGTGTATCTCTGGTCTGGGAGCCTTGAGAGAGGCTCCACTCCGTGCAATGGACCCAGTTTTTGTGGGGAGAGCCCAGGGCAGTGGAAGAGATGGCAACGGAGGGAGGAATTGGCCCTGAAGTTTGCGAGCCGGGCAAGTCCATTCTGGAGTTTCAATTGTTTTCCTGACTGAGAGGAGAGTGATTTCTCCCCCCAAGATGAGACGTGGTTGAAAAGAAAATAATGTATCAAAATGAGGAAGAAAACAGAGCCAAAATTTGGCCTCTTTTGCTTTGGGAGGTAAAAATGCAGACAGTGTTGGAAGCAGATTATCCCACTGAAGAGGGGTGATTTGGATGCCTGGGGGATAAAGCAAAGGGAGGTACCTACCTAAGAGAACTGGGCAGGGCAGAGAGAAATGCAGAGAGGGTGAACCCCACGGCTGGGCCAGCGGGTGATGTCCAGGACAAACTCAAGATGGCGTCTGACAGAGCACAAGAGCCGGACCTTCCCTAAGTGACCAGTCACAGCTAGGAGGTGGATGGGTTATGGAGCCAGGGTGATGAGCACAAGGAGAAGGTACAATGGGTGGCAGTGGCTGCGACTGGTGGCTGGGCAGTGACAGTCCTCAGGGGCATGTCCGGTGGATGCCCCAGAGCCTCATAAAGGGCCCAGGACAGGGCTGGAGCTGCAGAGTGGTTTTCCCGATTTGTCTTCAGCAGCTGCAGCGACTCCTAAACAGTTCAGATGAGTGTGCTGCTCTGGATTCCGTCTCAGCAGCATTCGGGGACGAGCATCTTCGATTCCACTTGTGCCAGCAGGAAGTTATCTTGCACTGTGGCAGCTCTAGACTTTCCACAGGCTGAAGGGCAGCAAGCTGGCACAGTGGTCCTCAACGGAGCAGGGTGGGGGGTTGTCCCTGGGAACCTATTGGAAATACAAGGCCTCGGATCCCTTGCCAGCTCTGCTGAAGCAGGAACTCTGGGGGTGGGTCCCTACAGCCTGTGTTTTAGCAAACTCTGCCCGGGGCCCTGATGCGTGCCTGGGTCAGAGAACCACTGTCCTGGTGGAGGTGGTGGCGGGTGTAGAGGCAGAAGCCTGGGAGCAGAGCAGTGCGGTGTTTCCACTTACTTTCTGTACCGCAGAAGGATTCAGCTAGCATTTCTCATAGCTGTTTGTAATTACATATAGAGAAGACAGAGCAGATGTCAATTGTCCTTATTGAAGAAGGGTATGTTATTATTTTATTTTTACTGGAGGGGCTTCAGGGGTGCTGATGGTGATGACGGAAGATGGTCCATGGGTCTCCCTACTCTGCTCTCAGAACTGGCGGTGCTCTGCATCATTCCTTGAGCCTAACCCTTTCTCCTTCTAAGGCCAGCTTGTACCCGGTCCTGGCCTTTCCTTTACAACAGGGTTTTATGGTAAGGGCTCCATGGCCAGCCCACTAGCTTCCCGCTTGCACCTCCCCCCGCCCCCAGCAGGCGCCATCACCTTCATACTCTAGTTTTTGTTGCGACACACCTGTGCTTCAGGAACCCAGTTACTCCCCAGCTGTGTTCCCCCATCTTCTGGACCACAGGGGGCCTCACCGCTTTGCCTTCCTCCTTTCCCCATCCTTTTCATCCAACACGGCTGTTTGGAGCCGAGGAGGTCTGCTTGGTCCAGTAAACAGACAGACTTGTATCAGCCCATTAGTGTAGACTTGAGAAGTTTCTAGTCAGACGGGGACTTCAGAACGATCCAGTACAAAGCTCACTGCCTCAGGAGAGCTTGGCCTGGAGAAGTGTTGGTAGTTGTGGTCATAGGGAAGGACTGAAGAGTACGTGAGTGTGTGTGTGTGTGTGTGTGTGTGTACTGAAACCCACTCTGCTTTTCCCTTTTCAAAGACGTGACTGTTTGACTGTGTCCACTCTGTTACTTGGCCCCCCGTGTGTTAGCCATGGGTTCACCAGGGGACTGTCCGATGATGCCGTGAGTAGCCCCTGTGGCATGGGGACGAGGTGGCGCCCTGATATCAGGAGGCCCCTGGTCCATGGGGATCTACTCCATGGGGATCTGGGTGCACGGGCTCATGTTGCTTCTGTGAGCACTCGGGGGGGGGGGCAGGGCTAGGGCAGCAGTCCTCAGGGATTTCTGGGGAGACTTTGGGCGACCTATTGTTCTTCCTGCCTCAATTTCCTACCCCTGGTCATTGCTCCCCTCAGTCTGCTTCTGACTGTCCTCACATCTGCTCTGACATGGGCCACAGTGGGGACAAGGCCCCTTCTCCTCCTCCTCTTCGGGCGTAAACAGAGGCTGTCCATCAAAGCAGACCTGACGGAAGCTGAGGGATCCACAGGAGAGACCCCAGTACGAGAATGCAGGCAGACCCTTTAAACTCATAGCTCTGTTCTCAGCAGTCCTCCCTCCACCCAACACCAACCCTTTCCTTAAAGGCCACTTCGCCTGTGTGGCTCAGAGGCAGATACCTCAGAAACAGGCCAAGGGCTCACCTCGGGAGGACACCAGCCAGTCACAGTTCTTGCCCTAAAGGAGCTTACCATCAACAGACAATCCACGGTCTTTACTTTATTACCAGCCATGGGTAGTTTGGGCCCAGATTAGGGAGAGTTCTTCTCAGTGACTGACGTATGACCCCAAAGCCTCTGCTTTTCTGGAACTCTTGACGGAAACTCCAAATCTCCAAGCAATTGCTTCTAAACACTTTTATTTTTGATCCCAGCACTGAAACTTGACAACATGTCTGGGACGAAAATGGCCTTGGATTAGCTGGAAATGTCCATTGTGAACTCTAAAGAAACCACCTGAAAAATAAGAGAATTATAACCAGTGTGCTAAGAAAAAGAGAAAATGGAATCGTGTAGGATGCCTAGTTAAAACCACAAAAGACGGGAACAAAAAACCAACAAAAACCCCACAACAAAACCCAGTGGAACACAAAAGACGGGAACAAAAAACAAGGACAACAAATAGAGAACAGTAACAAATATGGTGGGCATTAATCCAGTCATATCAGTACTTATTTGAATGTTAATGGCCTAAGTGCACCAAGTAGAAGACAGAGATTGTGAGAGTGGATTGGAAAACCAGACCCACCTGTAGTTATCTATGAGAAACTTTAAAGAAAAAGACTCATGCAGATTAAAGGTACATTGATGGAGAGAAATGTACCATGTGAGCACTAATCAAAAGAAAGCGGAGGAAGCTACATTAATTTCAAACAGAGCCGACTTCAAAGCGAGGGAAGGTTCAGGGATAAAGAAGGGGGTTATGTAAAAAACGCCACTGGGTTGGTCTAATTATGGGAGGATTTCTCAATGGTGGCTGTGGGCAGCTGAAGACTGATACTGCTAAGGGACCATTTTTTAAAATCCATACAAATCCAAGGGGAACACGTGTCAAAGGTCTCATTTAACTCGTGAATCGATGAAGAAAGCAGTCTGACGTTACGAACGGCCTGAAGGAGAATCCTCGGAGTGAACCGGCTCGTCTGTCAGGAACACTGAAGCCACTTCGCTGAGCAGCCGCGCACGGGCAGTGTCAGTGTGGACAGGGCAGCAGTGGACCGTGCTCCGTGGAACTCAACCCACATTCTAGGGACAGGAATCATTTGCATCCCCGTCAGGGTTCTCCAACTTACAGAACAGCAAAACAGCTCCCAGACAATGGAAAATGGAGACGACCAAGACGGGTGACTACATAGGACACCCACGGAACTTTGTGGCCTGTTGCAAAGTCTTTAACCATTTTCCTTGACCATGTTGGTGGAGGGGTTGGGGAAGAGGGGTAAGGGAGACAGGCTATTTTTTCCAAAGACTGGCTTTAGTCTGGAGCAGTTGGTAGCTGCCTGGCGTTTCTCTGCCTCTCCAAAGCTTCTGGCGGGCGGGAGGATGTAAGGTTTGCACACCCAGCATGGAGCTCTGAAGAGCTCAGCACCATGCCAGAGTCTGTGGGCAGCTGGAATGTATCTGTGAACTCATCCCCCAGGCTTCTCCAGTGTTTTTTAAAGGTTTTATTTATTTATTTTTAGAGAGAGTGAGGAAAGGAGGGAGAAAGAAAGGGAGAGAAACATCAATGCGTGGTTGCCTCTCACATGCCCCCTACTGGGGATCTGGCCCACAACCCAGGTATGTGCCCTGACAGGGAATCGAACTGGCGACCCTTTGGTTTGCAGGCCGGCACTCAATCCACTGAGCCACACCAGCCAGGGCATCTCCAGTGTTCTTAAGCCTTTCCCATTTTGTGTGGGTTGTTCATCTAAAGCAGACTGTTGTCGATCATTTACCTTCTGAAAAAGGTAAAAACAAATCAGTAAAATTCTCCTCATGATGCCCTGCGTCATACCAGCTTCCTGGGTCTCTCTGGGGTTTGGGCTTTAGGGCCCGGCTATGGGTGAGATTGTCCTGAGGAGCAGTTACAATTAGATCCTTCTTACAATTACAGCCCAAGTGCTCCTTAATGACAGCTTTTATCAGCTAAAATCAGCTGGGACACTTTGGGACAGGGCTACCAAAGCCCCTCTTTCAAGTACGTATCATCAGAGAAAAATGTTGGGGACTGACAGGCGTCAGACACTCAGACACCTGTGGGACAGCACAGAACATTCCGTCTGGGCACCTCTCAGAGGGCGTGTAAGAGTGTGTAAGACCCTCTCCACACTCAGGAAGAGGTGGCTGTCCGCTTGCCTGTATCAGTGGAAACGCACCAGGCCTGGCCAGTGATTTTCCAGCATTGTCTACTGAAATCCCATCATCCTTTTCTGTTTCCTTTTTTTTTTTTTAGAAATTAAAATCATAATATACTAAAACATTTATTAGTACTTTAGTTTTCTTATCATTTGGATTTGGTGAGAAGGGTAGTTTTCTCACCTTCTCGTGCTGTGAAAATTGCTACCTTGGGCATGATACGAAGTGTTTGCTGGAAGATGGTTTTCTCATTTGAGTCACGTGTGTGTCACCAGCAGCTCCCTCTTTATGAGTATGGAGAGCGTCTCTGTCTGTAGTTTCTATCTGGAAAAGCAGCTCTTCAGAACCTGGTTCAGCTCGAGGCCCACAGGCTGCTGGCTGCCCCCAACGTTTTCTAAGGGCATCGCGGTCTTCTGGGCTGCCACAGAGCAACCTGAATCCACCCTGGTACCTTGCTCTTCTTCATTCTCCACACGTCACCTGCCCATGCCGACTGATGCTGTTTGCTTCTCTCCCACACCACCCTTTCCTCTGTGTCTTCGTTATTACCGGGCTTTTCCAGACCCGCCCGCCCTTTTCTCACAGCTGATTTGCCTTCGAGCTGAGTGCCCCAGTCCCAGGCCTGTGCTTGCCTCCTGTCTCAGCTGGAACATGGATAACCGTGTTGCTGGTTCCCAACATTTTCTTGAGCAAAGATCCACCCCCGCCAACTTTGAGTTAAAAAACAAAATGAAGCAAAAGAGAGCAAAACAAACAGAAAAAACAAACCATGGACCATCCCATGAGAGCAATTGTTCTTTGGGCTGTCAAAGGTCAAGAGAAACACAGGCTATTTCCATTTTTTGAGTTTCCCAGAAAATTTTAAAAATATGAAGAAATGCTAAAATAGCTTATGAAAATTGTGGTGTGTTTTAATGGTTCACATTTAACAAATTGGTCATTTTAACATGAGAAAAGTAGGCAATGTAGTTCTGCCTTTCACAGGCTAATTGGAGGATTTATGAAAACATCCGTTTCCCAGTGTAAGTTGCCCCGGGGTCTTGGTCTCGCAGAAGAATGGACCTGCCTTCAGTGAGTTGCAGGCTCAGGGGTGGAGCCCTCTCTGGTTGGGCATTTCCACCAAACGGGGTCTAGAAACCTGGGCCTTAGGCCAGCTGAGCTCCCGGGGGAGATTTGTGTCGGAACATCCTTACTGTTCTCTAAAATAGTCGTCCTTTGTGTACTTTCCAATTGCTAAATAAATACATAAGTAAACGCCCATAGCTCTATCAGGACTTGGAGTTAATCACCAACTGAAATAAGACAGAATATATAATATCCCTCATACTTCGCTATGAGTCAAAATATTCAGAGTGTTAGCCTATGTTTGCATATGAACTAAAAAAGGTCACTTTTTACTCCATGAGTTGCTTGACCAGTATCCTTCGGAGCCCTCCGAGGTTGGTGGTAGTCATGAGAAATACATATATTTCTTTGCTCCGCTTTTGAAAATCCTAAGTCGGGCAGAGAAGGGCTTGGCATCGGTTGGTAATTCACTGGCACCCCTTTCCTTCCCTCACACTTCAGGGTCAAAGTCGCAGAACTGTGTGTGGAATTCCCTGATCGATGGGCTCACAGGCCGTGTCAAGGAGAAGCCGCGGCCAACGATTGTCCATGACCCCCGACCACCGGAAGAAATCCTAGCGGAGGAATTGCCCCAGCTTGACAGCCCAGAAGCCTTTGTGAAGACATCCTTCAGGTTTGGCAGCGTGTAGCTCTGTCTGCCCCTTCTTATTTGCTTGTGGAGTTACTTTCCAGTTGGATGCGTCGTCAGCGTGGCCAGCAAGTGACCTCATTTCTTGGCACGGAGTAAAATTAGAGTTGATGAAGGAGTGTTGGAATTAATGCTAGCTGGACTTAAGGCTGGATTTCCTGAATGGAGAGAGGATTCTATCAGGAGTTAAGTTGCTGTTGGTATTTAATTGGCATTGGCATTTAAATGCTGAGGCAAAGGATTTACTGATGTTGGCCATTTGAATTGGATTAAAGAGCCTTTTGCTTCAAAGGAGGTTGGCATGGGGAGATAAGAAAAAGCACGTGGTAGCAATGAATCCAGCACTGTGCTTGTGGTCTTCTGGGGGTGGGAGGGAAGGTTACTAAGTCATAAGGGATGTGAGAACTGCTGCCTCCCGAACGGAATCGCGGATCTTCCCTTGGTTGCCAAGTGGCCGTTTGTTCTTTGTTTGGTTTGCATCTCCCTGCAAAGGCCTCTTGTGTTTTCTTTCATCGTGACTCTGGCCCTTACCTTCTTACTGCATTAAATGAAAACCAATCTGGGTGTGCAGGAGGAGTTACAAGTGACTCCTTTTTTCCAAACGGGTCTCTCAAAATCACGTTTGAAATACACAGTAGTACCATACGAGAAGTCAGAGTCAATGGTTTTGCCCGCCTGCCTTCCTCCCCTCCTCGCTCCCTGTTACCCTGACTTCTTTCGTTTTTCTTTCCATTAGGGAATGCGTTCACACTCTGCACGTGGCTAGCACAACATAGAAAGCTCGTTTTTCTCCCCTCATAAGCAATGCAGACAACCCTTGGAGTCCATGAAATAGGTTTGAAAAATGTGCTCCTTTGTGTCCAAGTGATGTGTATAATCGCTCAGTAAAAGCCGTTTCATTGTGTGAAGGTTCTTAGCGGAGGCTGAATTATAGATGGGTTCCGAAAGGGGTGATGAATGGAGGTTTGGGTTTCTTTATACAATGTGGCTGATGCAGTGGCGGAACAGGAATTGCAAGGCAAATGCTTTTATTATTCCTAGTTTGGGTTTGGTTACTACGTTGTGAGGTCACAAACAAAATAAAACCCACTCGAGTAGAGGGGAGTGCAGTCCATGAACCTGCGATTCTCTGCAAGTGACCGCAGCGGAGGGGAGGGTCAATGGCGGTCTGGGTCCCTGTCTCTTCTTGGCTCTTGTCTCTGGTGGAGTCGATCCCTTTGCATACAGGCTTCTTGCTGCTACTCTTTCCACCTCACACCAGGTTCATTTTCTTCTTCAAGACACAGCTAAAGAGTTGCTTTCATGAAAAGAACATCCTGTCCACTAGCCCAAACCCATGACCATAATCCCTTCTCTTTGCATTTCCTCAGTGCTCTTTAATAGGCAAAAAGGATCGATGACCATGAACTTCATTTAATCTTCTAGCTGTATGCTGTGTCAGTGCCTTAGTTTCAGAACTATGGTAAATTCCGTCGTAAGTATTAAGGTCAGGACTTACATCTGGTTCCTTGGGCGGTAGGACAAACACAACCTGTATAAATATGCCAGCCCTTCGGCACCTGAAGCTAGAAGCCCGTGCATCGGTTACTCATCTATGAGTCCTTAAGACAGAGTGTGCTACTTGGGAACGGTCTTTCTTCCAAAGAAAAGAGCTGATTTCAAAGGCAATGTTGGAGAGTGAATGTCCTTGAATGCAGTTGTCCCTAACTGTGGGAGTCACCTCAGTGGCAAGATTTGTCGTATGTAAATTACTATAAGTAAAGCACTAAAGTGTGGGAAAAGTTGACTTCTCAAGAAGTAAGGTAGAGCAGAATCAGGTTACCCTGTGGTCGTGCTGCTGGGTGTCTGTTTGCCGCTGGAGGGCGAAGGGGAGGAGTGAGCTTCAGCTGGGTTTTAAATAACGTTGATAGGAAGGGATCACTTGGGTGTTCTCTCCTCACTTCACTGAACGAGTGAAGAAACCTGAGAGTTGATGACTCCCCGCGTGAGTGACTCTGGGAAATCCAGGAAGAGCGGTGCGTGTGTGTGTAAAACACATTAATAGCTCCGGCTGGTGTGGCTCAGTGGATTGAGCGTCAGCCTGCCAACCAAAGGGTCGCAGGTTTGATTCCCAGTCAGGGCACATGCCTGGGTAGGGGGTGCATGAGAGGCAACCACACACTGATGTTTCTCTCTCTCTCTTTCTCCCTTCTTTCCTCTCTCTCTAGAAATAAATGAATAAAATCTTTAAAAAAACACGTTTATATGCACTCCCACATACTGTTAAGAGACCTGGGCATGTGATTGTCAGCATCTGCCTTTCTCAGCGTTGGAGAGTCCGGTTTGCTGAGGAGGAGCACAAGGCTCTCATGGGTTGTCACTGTCTGTCCCCTTGCCCCTATGTAGGGTCGTTGCCACTGAGCAACAGGAGATGTGTGATGGCACTGGCTACTCCCTTTTTTCCTTCTTATTGGGAACTGGGGGCCACAAAAGAGGGTCATCAGCTTTTATTATTAAATAAGATCCAAGTTGCAACGACAGTAAACTCCAGTGTGCCAAAATATCAGGAAGTCCCGTTTTTTCTTGGGGTTCTTCTTCTTAACTGTTCCCAAGGACCCCCTAGGCTTCCCAACAGTGGGTTAAGAGTCAGCCCTTACCCTGCTCTGCCCCCTGCTCCTGCCCCTGCCAGGGTGGAGGGGTCTTATGTGGAAGGTGGGCTTTGTGGCCTCGGTGAAGTTATAAGATGACATCACCATGCCACACCTCCTGCTTCCTGTGATGTCTCCTCCTGTGGGGTCCTGTTGTTCTTTCCCGACACCTGGCCTCGGAGGGCCCCGCCCCCTCCCAGACACATTCTAACAACATTGATCCTCACAGGGAAGGTGTTAGACATTTCATTTCACTTTTCCCAGAAATTGCTTCTATCTGATTGCAAGTATGTGGAGACGATGATAGGCACTCCACCTCCAGGACCAAGCATGTACTTGTGTTTTCTATTTGCATAATACCTTCATTCATATAGTTCTTTCACAGTCAAAGGGACAGTCTTCCCTAAAGGTAAATTCTGTTCTCTATCCCCAAATGTGTGCTGTGTTTATATTGATACATTTACAAAAGGTAGGTGTTTTTCAAAAGATTTTAAAAGTTTGTATGTTTCAGTCTCCCCCAGGTTCCCTGTTGTAACAACAATAACCTTGTTCCGTGTTCTTATATTGCCAGGCATGTCTGTTTTAGAGATGAAGAAACTGGCCCTAAAAAGTGCAGCCTATAGTTTAGATTGAATTCAAACACAAGTTAATAAGGATGGTGGGGAGTTGGTAGCCAGCAGTGGCAGAAGCAAGGGGTGGCTTGTGTAGACTTGAGCTCCTCAATCTGTATCAGCCCCTGGAATCCCACCCCTAACGAACATGTCGTCTATCAACTCACCCAAAACACTGCTTTCGATGCAAATGCAGCTTCAAGAGAAGTCCTCTTCCAAGCAGACTGCCGTTGGTGGCCGGCACTGTGTGTCTAGGTCAGTTAGCTATAATGTGGAATGCCAGGGGGTGGAGCAGAAGTGAGAACCCAACATACAGGCTTAGAAATGAGGATTTGGGGAGATGAGAGGCACTATCTTTTTCCTGCCAAAGCTTGTAAGTTGATAGCTGAGGGGTGTGCCAGTGCCCTCCCAGGCCTAACCCGGTCCCTGACACTGTCCCTCCAGGCCTCTTTGCTAGGCAGCAGGGCTGAGGCAGGTGTGCTGAGTTGGGAAGCAGACAGTTCAGAGGACTCTTGGGAGAAAGACACCAGTGTGTGAAGGGAAGGGTCTTCTCTGTCCTGTTTCGGATCCCAGCCAGCGAGTATCGCTGGAAAGTATGGCAGGTGTGTACTCTGCTGTGCTGTGCACGTTTGCCTTTACTCCCCGTGAAAGGGATGTAGTGAGCTATGCAGGTAGGAGACTGAGAGGCCAAAATTGTCTGTCCTGGATTGACGGTTAGCTCTGTTACCAGGGGCAGATAGCTTCCTCTCTTCGAATCTCTGTTTCCTTAACTGTCACGTGTGAGTGTTGAACCAGGACAGTGGTTCTCAGACTTGTGAGCATCCCATTTGCCTGGAGGGCTGTCACACTGTTGGGCTCCCTTCCCGGTCTCGGTGGGGGGTGTCCTAGGATGTGCCTTTTGGGGGGTGCCCAATTAATGTGCCTTTTGAAGAAGCTTCAAGCGGTGCTGATGCTGCTGGTCCAGGACCACACCTGGAGAACCACTGGACTAGGTGATATTTAACATCCTTTCGAGCTAAAATATTTTGCTGTGTTAATTTGAGCAGGTCACTTACCCATACTTTGCTATGTATACTGTGCACCACATTTGTGCACTTTATACACAGGATTATTCTATCCATTATTCTACCCATGGTAGGTAATCATTATACCCATGTATAGCGTGCATCCTTATTTTCCTCTCAAAAATTTGGGCAACAAAGTGTGCATTAAACATGGCAAAATATGGCATCTAACTCCACCTCAGTTCTTTCATCTGTGAAACAGGGATAAAGATGCCCACCTCTCAGGGTTGTGGGAGAATTTAAAGCAGATTATTATATACGTGAAAGAGGCAGGCTCAGTGTTCCACACTGAGAGCTAATTTCCTATTCCTGCTCAGCACTCACTCAAGCCTTGCCTGCCTTTGACCACGGGCCGCAGAGGACGTAGGGTCAGACTTGGGTGTTGTGGCTCCGGGTGCAGGCCCTGTGGGCTCTGAAAGCTCACTGAGCCTCTGGCGTGAACCCGAGCAGATTTGGAAATCTGCTTTCCAAACCTGAGCCTTGGAGGAGAAAGTGGGAGCAGTGACTAAATAAAAGGGCTTCCGTGTCTGGAGAGCAGGCACTCCTGGAACCCGCGCCCCAGCTGCCTGGTTCCTCCCGACCTGTCCCTTTGAACCTGCTGCTTGGCTCAGGTTTTTCTTAAGAAAGATGGACGTGAACTAAACCTGGAGTTTAAGGGAGACAGACAAGCCCAGCCAATCTGATCTGTGATGGGAATCTCAGTACCGGCCACTAGAGGACCTGAGAGAACAGAAAGAGCTGGCTGCTGACCGCCTCCAGAGTGCATCTTTGCAAAGGTGAGACCTGGGCCAGAGTGCACTGAATGTGAAGGACAGCAGTTGTTCACTGAGCATCTACTGTGCCCAGGAACTCCACCTGCCTTTGCTTATTCAGTCTCCCCAAACCCTGGCAGAGTAATGTTATCCCACTTGTACAGGTTAGGAAACCGAGGCTCAGAGAGATCAAGCAACTTACTCAAAGTCACTCAGCAGGTGGCAGAGGTGGAGACTTGAACCTAGTCCACCTGGCTGCAAAGCTGTGGCTTCTCCACCATGTTTGCCTTGGCCTCCGTGCTTCTGGGTTTGTTGTTAGTGAGATGAGATAGCGTGATTGGTGCTACCAGTTTGGCTGTGCAGCTTGGATATGTGCAGTCTGATGCTTCTCCTATGAGACCGACCAGGGTCTGTTGCACTAAATCCCTTTTCTAGTCTACACTTACGTGTTTAGTGCACCCACCCCTTTTGGATAGGACCCCTTTGAGGCAGTGTGCTCCTCGAACTTCATGTCTAACGGATTCCTTGGAGGCTCCTACTCAACACGGACCCAGATTCACTAGGTCTGGCTGGCAGTCTGCGACTCCACATTCGTAACAAGCCCCCACGTGATATGACGGTCCGGAAACCACCCTCCGAGAGGAGAGGCGTGGGCTTTGAATACCACAGGTGTGAATTTGCAAACACTCCTCTAAACTGTGTGATTCGAGCCCTGGTTTTGAGTCTCAGTTTCTTCCCTTTACAAAGAAAGCCGGTGAAATAGCAACATAGGCCTTGGGGACTGTTGCCAGGATTAGGGGGGCTGATGGATGTGACGGCCCCTAATTCTTCTCCCCCAGTTTTCAAAACCGTATTTAGGAGTGAAGTGATCCTCCATGCCTTGACACCTGATCACCCGCCCCCCACCCCTTCTCCTGTGCCTGGGTTGTGCAGTGAGCCCCAGGCTGCTCATATGAGCCCTGCGGGGGCTTTGTGAGCAAGGCTGGCCTCTGGCCTGACCTCCTTGGACAGTGGCGGAAATTCTGAAGCCATCAGGGCATCAGCCATCTTGGTTACTTCCCTTGAATTGTGTGACTCCCAACGTAGGTTGAGTTGCCAGGTTTTGACACTTTTGCATTTGGAAGAGGAGCATGCTCACTCCATAGAGAATCACCGGGGGCTCGGTGAGCTTCTCTGCCCACGCCGAATGGACTTATTTGGGCTTTGGCAAAAGCGGGCCTGGTTCTATACATAGCTTGCTAAGAATATGTTGCAGAGAGCAGAGCTGCACTGAGCCAACACCCTCGGCTGCGGATGAGATTAAGGCCTTGTCAGATCCTTTAATGGATTGTGTTTTCCACGCAGAATTAAATCATTGAACTCATCCTCATTTTGGCTCTGGCAGTCACTTTTCCAGCAGGGGCTGCTGCCAAGAAGCCGGTTTCTGACTTGATTACTTTCAGGAAATGTGCAATCTGGCTGATGATATGGCCTGGCGTGGGGCGGTGTCTCCTGCAGCTTCGACCCCGCCCCGGGATGAGTCATAGGTTAAAATTCCCAATTAGCTCATGGGAAGTCTGGTCACACGTCTGCCTCTATCACTGTATGTCGGTCACCCCCTGGGAACTTTGGGGACACCTGCCTTCCTGACTCAGTGCTGCCCCCTGCAGTTGACATTTCTCCACTCTGGTCTTCGCTCATCCACATCAGTTGAATCTTCCTCAGATTTGCTAAGGGAAATATGGAAGAATAAGTTCCGAAAAGTTTCTGTTGTAGTGTTGGCTTCCCATAAGGGAGGCATTTAGGTTTCTCTTCATAAGTCCATTTTCATGGATGGATTTTTCGCTGCTGGGAGTTGACAAAGCATATATCACGCAGACACCATTCCTCATTCATTCCATGGAATTTTGGAAAAGAGGGGTTTTGTTTCTGCGGTGGTCCTGTGGATGCACCTTTCCCACCTGCGCCCGCAGGGACTGTCTTTGACTCATGGCCCCAGCTCCGGTGCAAGGAAATTTGTCCCTGTGGTGGCCAGTGCTGTGTTTCTCATCCGAGAGTGTTAGGGATGCCAAGGCTAGCTGTCCCCGGGAGACATGGGTCTCCTGGGGTATGACATTGGCTCAGGGACTCCCCGATGGCCTTGCTGAGCTTTCTTTAGAGTGGCACTGTGGTCGGGGGCCCTCGTCCCCAACTTCCTGTCTTTTTCTCCTTCACTGGGAGTCAGACCTGCAACCCAGCTCTCCTGGCCTCCCTAGTGCCGCCTCCATTCTCTCTCACACATGTTGTCGCCCCTGGTAAGTTTCTTGCATCTGCTTTCTCACGGGGCTGTGATCCCTAGCTGGCCCCCCACTGCCAGCTCCGTGCTGTGACATAGATACCCTGGGCCAGCTCCTCTGACTGTCTGTTTTATACCTGCAGCCAGGTTTGCACGCACAGGAGTGGGGCTGGTCTGCGGTGCCTTCCACCCCTCAGCACACATCCCTCAGCACACACCCCTCAGAGTGACTGTAGCAGCGTATTTAACAGAGATTAGCAGATTCACTCCCCAGAAAGGAGCCAGAGCTTCAGCACTGCCTGGGGGTGGGGGTGAGGGTGGGGGTGGGGCAGAGGGCTGGGAGCCTCCATCTGAATCTCCCTGCCAGAGCCAAATGCGGATCCCCCATCCCCTTCCTGATTAGCCATAGGAATTTGTCCCCAGGCCAGGCAGAGACCGGAAGTGCACAGCAAGTCCCTGAGGTTTCCAAGGAAAAGCTGCCTACCCTTCCGTAGTACTTTGGGTCTCACTGAGGTCCTTTGTGATTCTCAGAGTTCTGGGTCAAGTGGTCCAGCCTTTCGCCCTTGGCTACTTGGTCTCCTTGTCAACCTCACGGCCACCTTCCAAACCACAGTCTGGGGGCATTTCTGAGGTCCGGCCTCAGGAGCTTGTGGGAACGTCTGAGGCCCATCCAAACCACACAGAAGCTGAACACCAACCTGAGGAAGATAAAACCTGGCTTCCCTCTGCCTAAAGCTGCTGGCCACTGAGTTTGCTGGGATGTAGACTGGTGTGTGGGCAGATGTCCCTCTACAGAGAGAGGACACACAGGTCTCACCCCTGCCCCTCCTTTGCCCCAGTTTCCCTTCTCAGTGGAATCCCCCAAGCCAGAAAAGCTGGCCCTCTCTTTCCACCTCTCCTGCATTATCGCCTCCTTCTCCCCAGGACCAGGCCTTGGGCTCAGGCATGATGGTGGGGGAGGCAGAGAGACAGATTGGCCTACACTGGGAAATAGCTCAAAAGCACCATATGTTATCCCTCTCAAGTGTTTGGTGATGAATGACTATACTGCATTTGTGTTTTTTGCAGTAAAATTAAGGTACCCTCACTAAAAATGAAGTAAAACCCTTTAAGACTGTGCCCTGTGATAATGCAAGTCGGGACCTCGCTTGATTGGGGATTGGCCCCTGTCCTCTGAGATGGGATGGGGGTCCTGGTCCGTTGTTAATCCCATGGTACTGTGACCCCGTGTCTTACTCTGTACAAATTTTTGTTCCCATTTACAGCCTTAGGGCAGGGGTTCCGCCCTTGCTAGCAGGAAGGGAGTGGTTTCCTTCTTATTAGAATCTTTTAACTATCAGATCCTTCTCCCTACCCTACTCAAGTGCATGTTCAGCAGCCACATCCTGTGCCTGGTGCTGGAGCCACATGTAGTGAACTGGACCAGCTCATGTCCCCACCCCCCCAACCCCTCACCCCTGACCCGGGGGCCTCATGGAGATCCAGGGGGATACACTGCATGCCATGTGGTGTAACTACGCAGCAGACCACCCCGCATCATGGAGTGTGGGCTGGGGTTGGGGGCAGGAAGTCAGGATGCATGTTGAAGGCACTGCTGGGTTTGCATCTAGGATGAGTGGAAGGAGGCGGTGCTGGAAAAGTGAGGTCAGGACCAACTCTGCTGGGACCTTGTTTACCATGGGAAGGCGCTTTGGTGTTGTTCCACAGGCTGCGGTCTTTGGAGCTCTTGGGAATCTCTGGGGGAGTGGAAAGGAAACTGCCTATATTTTCCTGTCAGTTACAGGGTTAGGACTTACATTTCCGTGCCTCGGCCCCCAGCACACAGAGCATCAAAATACAGGTTTCCTGGGCCTTGCAGAGAGGGACTGATGGGGCTGGGAAACAGCCCAGGCTGCGGACACCTGTGGGGCCCAGGGAAGGGCAAGGGCACTTTGGGGAAAAGGCTTGTGAAAACTATGTTTTCCCACATAGAGAGGCCATTAAAACCGCCCCCCAAACTCCTAAATGCAGTAGTAGCTAAGGTTATTGAAGAGACAGCCCCTGACCTGTCACCAAGCTGTCCCCCACTTATTGGTTACTGTTGAATGCAGCAGGAGTAAGTTCGCTAGGATGAGTCCCCTGCAGGCCCCGGAGGTGAGTTTGCCTGGGGAGGGAGTGAGGTCTGAGGGGGTGACTGCAGGGTGACGCTGCAGAGACACTCTGGCCCCCAGTTTGGAAAAGGCGAGGGTGCTGTGGTCCTTGGAGGCGGGGCATTGTGGACTGTCCCAGGGTTGTGGGACGCAGGCACTCTTCAGAGTCGGGAACAGAGAGATGCCAATCAAATGGCAGACTTGAACTGTGGATCCAAACCTTGGGTCTGTTCTTCATTTCCATTCCCCCCAAATGGCCCAGATGTAGAATTAGAAAAAGGTGTGGGAAGGAGACTGACTTGTATTTAGCAAATTATCTGTTTCTCCCATGCTCGGCTGGTTATTTTATCCTTGATTATGTCTAACTGAGGTAGAGCTAGAGAGAGAGAGAGAGAGAGAGAGAGAGAGAGAGAGAGAGAGAGATCAACGAGTTCTAAAATTATTTCTCTTTCCAACACATTGAACAACGCCAGTGGCATCACCAGCGATATGAGTGAATTCCCTCCACACTGTCATTTCATCTTCTCTCAGCTGAAAGCCTTGTGTTTTATGACACTTAGTGGTCTCTATTCTCTTTGGATTCACTGTCTCCCTTCTGTTCCAGGGGCTCTTCATCCAGGCTGCCCTGAGGACTGGGGCTCTGCTCGCACTGCAGCCTCCCCTCTGTGCCCCCTTCCTTCCCTCCACCCTCCCACATCTGCGTGCCCGTTCCCTCCGAGGCGCCTGCTGCTGCCCCAGGGGCCTTTTCCCTAATGGCCATTAGCGGCCTGTCTTGACCACATGACCCGATGCAGACTTTGTTCTTTGCTCCCTCCCAGCACTTACCTGGACCAGGCGTTTACAGTTTTGCAGTGATCACAGAATACGCTTTCCCACCCCATGGGATTCCATATGTCCATGCCATTTACGATAACTGAAGTGTCACCAAATGTCCCTTATGCTGTCTTTCTCCAAGAGCCAATTCAACAGAATGGAAATGAATTGCGTGTTTCCACTGGGGACGTGCTAGGTGGAAGTTCTCAGAAGCCTGCGAGGCACTGGCTGTTTTCACTTACTGTGTCGGTGGCTGACATGGTGTCACCACCTCTGGACACCCTGACTTTGACACATTGCCTTGGTTTCTTACTCACTGGCCCTCTTTCCCAAAATGAAATTTTGTCCTAAAAATAATATATTACCTTGCAGGAAACTTGATAAATGATAAAATTTAAAAAATCCTGAATATAATCTATACTATCATTTGGTCATCCTTCCAGAAGAAGTCTTTGTATCTGTGCCTTATATTTATAGTTGTAATTATGGTACAGATACAATTTTGTATCCTTTTTTTATTGAACATTTTATCTTAAGCATTTTTTATGTTGCCACATAATGTGTGTTTGCTTGTGTGTGTGTGTGTAAATGTGTGTTGGACATTTAGGTTGTTCCTGGCTTTTTACTCCTTCTTACCTAATTAAAATTTCTTTTCATTTATTGATTTTAGAGAGAGAGAGAGGAAGGGGGAGGCAGAGATAGAGATAGAAAGAGAAGGAGAGAAAGAGAAACATCAGTTTGTTGTTCCACTTATTGATAGGTTCATTGGTTGCTTCTTGTATGTGCCTTGACTGGGAATCGAACCTGGAACCTTAGTGTATCAGGAAGATGCTCTAACCGACACAGCTACCGCACCAAGGCTCTTTTCACTCCTTAAAAGGATGTGATGATAAAAATCTTCAGGTGCCTAGATGTCGCCATATTTCAAGCTGCATCTTATGGGGTGGATAACTAGAAGAGGATATACCGGCTCATATTTACTGTCCACCAGACATATTTACTCTCCACAAACCACATTGCAAGCAGAGCCTGGGGTAGCCTCTTTCCATGGGGCCCCTCCCAGCAATTCCAGTCCACGTGGAGCCCCTTAGACTGGGGTTGTGATGCTTGTTTCTCACAGCTTTGAATGGACTCTTACTACATTTTCAAGGTTGCCTATGCTGATGGTTTCTGTGTCCTTTGCTGATAAACTCCTCATGGGACTGATCTAGTCCCTTTTTGTTCTGCTTCTGGTAGGTGTCACTATCATCCTTCTGTCACATATTTGCAAAGGAAGTTTCATAAATATTAAGTGACTTGCCCAAGGGCCCGCAACTGACAAACAGCAGAAGCAAGAGTAACTTTGCATCCTCTTGGCTCCAAAGCCTGTGTGCTTTTTACTTCCTGGAATCCCTGTCTGGAAGCAGGAGCACGGAGAACGGAGGCGTACACCGTTCCTGGGGCAAGGAGGCAGGGGTGAAGGAGAGGGGAAAACCTGTGTCCGAGAAAGATTTCATGAAGGTTCTTGCATGGGAGAACTTGGAGGGAATGTGAAAGGAAATCCATGAGTACTGTAAGGTGCAGTAGCATTTGTTTTACTTATTAAAGTATTAGTTACTTTATATACTAGTGAATATAACTAAAATACATGCTATTAGAGGAATAAACAGAGAAGAGCATTTTTACAAACAGCTTTACTAAGATATAATGGACCTAGAAGAGAGTGCACATATTCAAATACAAATGTCAGGCGTCCATTTGAATGGACACCTGCGAAACCATCACTGTGATCACAGTGCTGACCATACCCACCACTCTCAAAATTCCCTTGTGCCCTTTTGTGATTCTTCCTTCTAGTCCTTCCCCGCCGGCGACCACTGATCTGCACTCTGTCACTATAGATTATATAGATTAGCTTGCAATTTTCTAGATATTTATATGTGGAATCATACTGTACACATCCTTTAAAAAACCCAGCACCATACTTAGTACAATTATTTTAAGGGTCATCCGTGTCGTGGCGTGTGTCAGTAGAGTATTTCTTTTCATCATTGAGTGGTGTTCTGTCTTGTGGCTGTCCCGTGGCTTGTTTGTCTATTCAGCTGTTTGTCCATTCCGTGTGGAGGCAACCCGCCCTGGCGGCGCCATGGGTGAGGCTCTGCGGGGAGCCCGCCCGAGTCCTGGGGGGTGTGAGCAGTACGCTCTGGCTGTCCAGCTGTATCTTTCACGTGGACTCAGTTCTTCAGAGCTGTGTGACCTTGGCCATCTAGGTGACTGTCATCGAGCAGTTGTCACATCCTTCCAGAGGGTGAGGACAATTCGTGTCCCACCCAGTAGTTTAGACAGCAACTCAGGGATAAGGGTTATCTCCTTGGTTGCAAGTGGAAGCCCACTTTCTAGACAGAAAGAGAAACTTTTGCCCTCCTTGGGCTTCGTTCTCCATTGTAGGGGGTGGCTCGGGGGACATGAGCTGTGTCTGTGTGTGTGTTTGTTTAAAGGGAGTTTTTACAAAGAGGTTTCTGTTGTAGAAGGGGCACATGCACGCAGAAAAGGGAACTGGGGAGAGGGCCACCTGCAGTTCTTTCTTCCCCTGGTATTAAAATTCTAGTGATGTCCTCTATGAATAGATTGAACTTCTCTTTAATCACACAGTATCATGTTCTAAAATTTAACGTTTTAACATTCCCCCACATTTGAATTTTCGTGAGTATCGAACATTTTGAATGTCACTTAGCTGTTGTATCCCTGACGCAGTCAAGCCTTTGTTGATGTTTGCAAGCTGAGATGTTTCCCGTGTTTTGGCAGAAGTGACATAAGCAGCGCTGGGGTGGACGTCTCTGCATAAACAGACTTTTGTGGGTGTGGGACACTCACTTGGGGTGGAACCTCAGGTCCCAGGCGGAGTTGGGGGAAGCCCCCAGGTGAGCAGTGTGGTCTGGGATTAGAGATCTTCCAACCAGTGACGCCTTTGCCGTCCTTCCTTAGCCACTGTCCAGCCCTGCTTCACTCGACGTGTTCTGATCCAACAGGTGTTAGCTGCACTCTCTTTGGTCTTAGATGTTTTGCCTCTGCCCATCCCCTGACCGGTACATAGAATCTACATAATTTTGATTTTCACATTACCTATTGGTGTAGGACCTCCGGGAGGATCCTTGCCCAGCTAGACTCAGCATTCTTTGTGCACACCACAGTGGGGTGCAATGCCCTAGGAATTTGGGGTTTGGGGTTCAGCAAGAACAGTGTCGTTTGGCTGAGCCTTGAAGGCAAGGCAGGTGGTTACTTTTATGATTAGGTACTGCTAGGGCAGAGCAAGTTCCGAAGAGTCAGAAAGTTTGGGGCCTGTTATTAGGAAGTATAGTGGCTTAAAATTTTTGAGAAATGCCATCAGCCCTGGCTGGTGTGGCTCAGGGGGTTGAGTACTGGCCTGCAAACTGAAAGGTTGCCAGTTCAATCCCCAGTCAGGGCACATGTGTGGGTTGCCAGTCAGGTGCCACGTTGAGGGGTGCGGGAGAGGCAGCAACAGATCAATGTTTCTCTCACACATCAGTGTTTCTTTCCCTTTCTCCCCTCCTCCCCTCTCTCTAAAAATAAATAAAATCTTGAAAAAATAAAAATAAAAACAAAAATAAAAAATGCCATCCGCTTTAGCTCTGCCTTAGCTGAAGTCTCAGGGATTCAAAGTCCTCTCCTGCCCCAACTCTGCCCCGGTGTACTGCAGTATGCCCCCAGGCCCCTAGGGGGCGATAGAAAACACAGGTGGGAATTTTGGTTGTCCCAATGCCCGAGGTGGGGCTGGGGGAAGATTTTAACATCCTAAAATACAAAAGACCCTCAAATACAAGGAGAAGTTGTTCTGCCCCAATGCTAATAGCAACCTCATTGAGAAGACCCTGATATAAGGAGCTGAATTGCTTTGGGAGTTTTTCCTACCTCCCCTGAACTGCCCACCCTTTCTCCTTCCTCCCTGTTTAAATTTTCCCCTTGGGGAAATGCAAGTAGCTGAAAATCTAAAAGCTAGAGGATGATGCAGTTCTCAGATTGGGAACACAGTCTTTTTTGTTATTTTTTACTGCATGAGCACCAAAATGAAGTGGAAAAATTAAGGTCCTAGATGTTGCAAATCTGGAGTTCCCACCCGACCTCTGCCACCAACCTCATTGCTACGCTTTTGGGCGAGTCCCTCAGTTTGATCGTTTGTGAGACAGGACAATGTTTCAGAATTGTTGTGAAAATAAAATAAATGGTGAACTACTATAACACATGAGGCATTGTTTTGAACAGTTACTAGTCATAGTAATTTTACAACAATTAAGTATGACAACTATAGGCATTATTAACAGTGCTCACGTAAGTGTGAAAATCACAGAAAACCCACCAAAATCATTGTTGTACATTATTATTTGATTATATTTAAAAATACAAATAATAAGCAGTCAGGAAGCTGTTCGTTCCTTTGAACCTGAGAGTGGGGAGTTACTGAGGCCCGGATCCCCACACCAGGCTGCGGTCATTTGCTTTTTTTAAAAAAGATTTTATTTATTTATTTATCTTTAGATGAGAAGGAGAGAGGGAGAGAAACATCAATGTATGATTGCCTTTTGTGCGTCCCCTGCTGGTAGTTAGCCTGCAAGGAACCGGCCTGCAACCCAGGCATGTGCCCTGACTAGGAATTGAACCGTGATCGTCTGGTTTGCAGGCCCGCGCTCAATCCACTGAGCTATGCCAGCCAGGGCCATTTGCTTTTTTCCAGTGCTTGCGTTGCCGCTGCCCGGCAAGGGGAAGAGTTAATAATGGGGGAGGGGTGAAAAGGGATGGCTTGGGAATCATCAGCGAGAGCACAAACATTGTTCTGCTGTTCTCCAGTCAATAAGCAGTTACACCCTACACAATATCTCTGCAATTAGCTCCTCTACCTCGTTTGGCTCAAGTCCTTGGCACCTCTCACCTTTCTACCTTAATAGCCTCCCAACTGGCCCCTCTGACTTCAGACTCCCCTCCCCCGTCCATTCTGCATTTTAAAACCTCCAGCGTCTCCCCCTTGCCTACAACATCTGCTCTGCTGAGGTGGTGGGAGAAGCTGTTGAATCAAAGTAATTTGCTACTACTGGTAATTAGAGAGCAGAAGCCTGTGAATAATTTATTCTCTTTTTTGTTTTACTCTTTAGAAACCAATTAGAGTAAGGTTCACTGTATCATTGCTGTCTAGCGTGGGAGAAGAAGGGTGGAATTAGAGCTAACGTGTGAAAAAATTGTGAATAATGCTGTGAATAACGCCCGGATGTGCCCGCACACGGTGTCATTCATTGGTCATGTTGTGGGAGGAAGTAGTTGAGAACCCGTAGCCTGAAGAATAAAGTCCATGTTCCTTTGCACATCCTAAAAGGGATCCCTGGTATGGTCCTTATTTCATCTTAATCCTTCCCTTCCACCTGCCATCTCTGCCCTGCACCGCCCCCCCCCCAGCCCTCTAACACACACACTCCTCCCTCCCTGGGGCTGTTCCCCAGCTGCAGGAGTTGTAATGACATCAATGGTTTGGGCGGGGCTGACCCCACCTCCAACCTCCCGTGCTGTGCCTTGCACTGTGCCTGGCCTGTGGAAGTACAAGATTCCTTCAACCATGCGATTGGGTGGAGAAGGGTGGGTGCCTCTAGCTGGGCCAATAAGAACCGACCTATGCTTTTGCAGGAATTAGTGGAAAGTGGTGCCAAGCTGGTAAGGGTGTATGTCTGGGCCTGCCAGGGTCCAGGTCGCCCCTGAGTGGGGGGAGGAGCCCAGGTGAGTATGAACTGAGGAAGAAGGGAGGGCTGAGGGACAGGTGGCTACAATGTTATGGTGGCGTCCTGGGAGTCCCTGGTGCACTCGAGGTTAGATAAAACTTGGTTTTATGGGCGGATATACTGTCTGCCTATGCATCAGTCTTTCCTGTTGAAGTCAGTTTCTGTCACCTCCGGTTGGAGGTGTCCTGACCAGGATACTGGACTCTCTAGCATTCTAAACCTTGGTAAGCTCTTTGTCCCGATGTGTTCTTGCTCCCAGCCTGGAATGGCTCCCCCATCTCTCAACCCTATGTGTCTCCCAGGCCCAGGTTAGACTGCCCCCTGCCTCTCCATCTGACCCAGGCGGACTGAGTCTCGCCTCTGTGTCCCTGTAGCCCAGGGTCACACCAGTCACTGTACTTTGTCTTACTGTCAGCTATGTGGATGTTGGGATTTCTGACACCTTACTCATGAGATCCTTAACTCCACACTCTTTCTTATTGAAGTTTATATCCCTAACCATTTGCACAGCTGCTATGAGGTGGCAGTAAATATTTGTTGACTGGCATTTAGCAGACACAGAGAAATAATGAAAGGAAGACATAAAGAAGGAAGGAGAGAAAGGACACTTAGTCCTTTACAGTGGGAGTCTTGGACTTGAGCTGGGGGTAGAGGGAGATGGGAACAACTTGTTGGATAAACAGGAAACCTAGTAAATCCCTTTCTCTGGGAATTGTCTGTGCTTGACAGCTGGGATATATGGTGACCCCCAGAGGGGAAGAGTTTAGCACAGCACGTGGGACTGGCCGGAAGAGAGGCTGAGGCAATGCTTGGTCACATCAAGTTATGGTCAGGGACGCTGGGTCCTGCACTGCTGAGAAACTCCTGCCAGTTGATGGGATGTCAACTCCAGCAACGTCTCTCAGGACTCTCCTTGTCGCCAGTCCCTAGTACAGGCTGTCCCCACTGCACTCCTGCAGTGGTCCTCTCACAGAGCTCGCTGCCTGCCTCCTCTCACACACGGGCTTCAGCCTGGATGTTGGGTCAGAGTGATGCAGGAGATCTGCTCTGGTCACAGCCTTGATTATAAACTTCATAAGATATTGCTGTGAAGCATCCCTTAGGACTTGCTATGCTGTGGCCTGAGCTTTCTTCCACAGCCTCATTCCCTAGTGTTCCCATTCTTCCCTGTAGTGTTTCAGCTAGGCTGAACCATATGCCATTCCTTGCTGATGACCACGCTGTTTTGGTGGCTCTCTTATGTAAGTCTCACCACCTGGAATAGTCAGTCCTTAACTCAACCAGACCTGAAGCTTTATCCCTTAAGGTCGCACACTGATGCCACCTCCTCTGCTTTCCACACTCGGAACTGCTCTAGAATGTTTTGCTCACTAGTTCTTTTTATATAGCCTGTATTAGAATAGGCTAGCTGCTCTAACAGGCAAGCCTCAAAGCTCAATGATTGACCATGGCAAAACTTTTTTTCTCATTTGGCTGCCATCCTTTGCAGCTGGAGCATCTCTTCTGTCTGGAAGCCTCTAAGCAGAGACTCCAGAATCTGGGCATCTTCCATGGTGTGGCTTTATTGTTCAGAGGCCTTGCCTTCCCACTGCTGGTCTTGTGAACAGGAGAGAAAGGGAAAGGATGGTGGGTGATGTGAGGTGTTGGAGAGGCTGGACTGGGAGGTGGTACCTGTTTTTTCTACCTACACACCACCGGTCAGAACTTAGTTATATGGCACAAGCCTGAAAACAAGGATAGCTGGGAAGTTCAGTTCTCATGTGGGCCCTGGCAGAGGGAAGGGGATTGGTGAGCCTCTGGCTGGTCCCTTCCCTCTGGGTACTGGAGAAGTCTGTCTCGTCATTTCTGCACCCTTGGGCATTTCTGAACAAAGTACCTCCCCTATCTGCATCAGCAGCAGTGAAATTGATGCTCCCCAGGACCTGTGCATGGGCAGCCTTGCTCACACTATCTTTTGCAACTTTAATTTTGTTTCCTTGCTCCTCAGCAGGGACAAGACCTTGATTGCCGTCACCTCCCTACCTCTGCCCATTGCTCCCCTTCCTCCTCCTTTGCTGCATCCGCCTTTTTTTCTCTCTACATGTTTCCGACCTTATCATCTAATTTTTGCTATTCCCTGTGCCTTCTCTTAACCTACTTATTATTCTCTCAAACCCCAGTTGCAAAGGCCTGAGGATGGGTGTGTGTATGTTTTAGGGAAGGTAGAAAAGAGGGCAGTTATCCCACTTCTTTCTATTTGTTTTTGGAGGTGGAAGAAAGATGTTAAATAAACTTTTTGTTTGTGAATAATTTTAGATTTACAGAAAAGTGGCAAAAATGATATAGATCATCTCCGTATACCACTCACCTGGTTTGCCATGATATTAACATCATACATTTGTCAGAATGAAGAAACTGGGTACATTAGACCTTGGGATCATGCTATTAACTGAACTACAAACTTCATTAGGATTTTGCCCCTTTTTCCACTGGTGTCTGTTTTCTGTCCCTGGGTCCCGTCCAGGACACCACAATGCATGTGGTCTTTGTGGTCTCATTAAGTCTCCCATGGTCTGTAATGCTTTCTCAGACTTTGTTTTGCATGACCTTGAGAGTTGTGAGTGGTGCTGGTCAGGTGTGTGCAATGTCTCTCAAATTGTTTTTTTTTGATGTTTTTCTTATGATTAGTCTGGGGTTACAGGTTTTTGGGAGGAAGACTACTGAGATGAAGCTCTTTTCTCATCACATTACAGCAGGGGTACATATCCCCATGGTACCACTCACTATGCTAAACCTGATCACGTGGTTAAGACAGTGTTTACCTGATTTCTCCACTGTAGAGTTACTGTTTTCTCCTCTCCAATCTCTTAATTCATTGGATAACAGACGCTAAGTCCAGCCCACACTCAAGGGGGATGGGATTAAGCTCCACTTCCTGGAAGGTACACTCTCTATTTAATGTTATTTAAAACATTCTATTCTTTAATGCTTCCCCACTTAAATGCTTTTGAAGTCTCTAAACGGATTTGAGCCTCGATGACAGGCATAAATCATGGCCTCCAAAGCTATCTCCCTGACAACTAAATGAAAAGCCTTGGAAATTTTTATTCCACCGGTAGGAGAAAGAGTCCATTCTGAGGAATCAAAACAAAGTGAGCAAATGAACCTATTAGCATATAATCATCTGTAAAGCAGCTCACTGGGGAGTTGGCGAATAGCCTACCGCTGCCTGAGTCCCTCACTGCCTCCATTATTCACAAATGCATACCGTCACTCAGGGGAAGGGTAGTGAGGCTCGGAGGCTTTTCCCAGTTACTCCCAGCATTTGTGGCAGGCTGGCGTGCCAAGGGGCTCTGTTGGTTGGTGAGGAAAGAGGGCAGAAGGGTGAATTTTGCTGCCAGAACAGCCACAGTTGCTCCCTACCTAGCCAGCTAAGAGCACCAGGCATTCCGGGGAGGAGCCTGCACAGTGTCTGATGGGGACGGTGTGGAGGCTCTGGCGTCAGAGCCTGCAGTCTCAGCTCTTGGGAAAAGCTCAAAGGGAATGCTTTTGAAATTGAAGTAGAAATGAATCACGACTCTGATTGTTTTCCATTTATAATATAGTGGGGCACTTAAGGTCACTTAAGGCAGATCACTTAGGCAGATCAATTTAGGTACACGTGAGGATCTGTGGATGATGTAGAGGGGAAAGCAGCTGAGTGCAGAATCAGGACACAGGAGGGCCTGTCTGGCAATTCCCATGCTCATTGGGTCATCTGCTCTGAGAGGCAGGAGCTGGATGAGAAGTAGGTGGGTTTTGGCATGAGGCACACCTGAGTTTCAATCTTGACCCAGCCATTTATAGTCAAATGACCTTTGCAGGTCCATCTTTCTTGAGTCTCAGATTTCTCAGCTGCAAGATATAGTTGATGAAACTTTATTTGGATGGTTGTTATAAGGATTGAATAAGATAATGCCTGGTAAGTGCCTACTTGGTACTTGAGTGTTGCATCAGAATGCTTTTGGTGCAAGGAACAGGAAATGCAATCTGAAGTGCCGCCCCCCCCTGCCCCCGCAAAAATCAAAAGAATATTTATGTTAGTTTACATAAATGGAAAAGCAGGAGTAGGATGACTCTGGGATTGTTTGGTTCAGAGGCTCAATATTGTCATCAAAAGCCTAGATTCTTTCCATCTTTCTGCTCTGTCTTCCTCAGCAGGACAGGCTAGTCCTCAGAGTAGTGTTCCTCACAGTCGTAGTATGGCTGCTGGAGCTCCAGACATCAAGTTTATAGGATGACAAGCTCCAGAAGCAGATGAGATCTTGAGAATGAGAAAACATGTTTAAAAGCAGCCTCACCCTAAGTCTTCCTTCCCTAGTTGACTACACTTCATACCTCATTGACTGGAATTACACCATGGATTTGTGTCTAAATCATGGGTTGCTGTGATTGATCTAGACCAATCAGGGTCCACTCCTGGACCACTATAATTGGATTAGACCAATCACGGTCTAATCCTGAGGCAAAGGCTGGGGTCCAGCCTCCCTGGTGCAATGGCCACACTTTTACCTGGAGAAATATCTGGGTTCTGTGGAATGGGAGAAACATCAGAATATGTTAAAACTTTTGCCGATGCACTATATAAAGTTACTGAGATAATTCATGAGGCTGGTCTTTGGCCTGATGGTTAAAGCATAGATACTTCTTCCTCTCCTTTAAATTGGTCATTTGGTTCATTCTTTAATATTGTAGAGCCTCAGAGTTTGAAGGAATCTCTCTGAAGCAAGTCTAAAGAAGGATTATTTTCTCTTCTTGGATTCCCAGCAGAACACAGGAGTCTCTCTGTGAAGCGCACCCGAATGACTTCTGGCAAACCAACCCTGGGGTTGTAGCTTAGGGTGATTATTTGCACCAAAATTAATCAAAATAAAATAAAATCACAAATTCAGCTTCTCATTGCTCTGGGCATATTCTGAGTGTTCCGTGGCCACATGTGACTGGTAGGGACCACACTGGACCACACACGTCATGGAACAATTCTGTCACCGCGGGATGTTCTGCTGGGCACTGCTGTCACTGATTACCGCCCAGACCCTCCCAGTTTTAAAATTCTGAGGAAGCAAGGGACTCAGGAAAATGAATTTCCATGTATGGATTTAATAATTTGATTGGTTGAAAAGTAGCAAATAAAAATGATTTATGGGTCAACATTTAGAAATTCTTTCCAGAAGTTATTTGTCAGTTGAGCTGCACATAAACTAGGATTAATGATTCTCCATGTGCCTACATTTGCAACATGAGTTTTAATTAATTAGTATTTAATTTATTTTGTGCCTACTCACTTATGCCCATAAACCTCAACTCCTGGGTATTCCAGAAACGACAGTCTCTGACGTTTTTCTCTCTTCTCTTGGTCTGCCTAGTGTCTGCGTCTCCCGGTTGTTAATGCCTTTATCAAAGGGTGTCAGGGAAAGGAGAGCTTATTCAATTGAAATAGTGAAAAATGACAGCTTGTCAGCATCCCCGGTGAAGCTTTCCTGGGAGAGCATTGGTTCAACTAAGGAATTTGGCTCGTGTGTTGATTGAATTATCTGCTGATATTATTAATCATCGTACCTTACGTTGCAATATCCTTTTCACATGTATTATTCCATTTAATCTTCACAGCAGACCTGTGAGTTATCCTATCAATCTCATTTTCAGGCAAGAAAAGAGACTAGATTAGTACTATATAATGGAGTGCATTAATTGGAGGTTGTGCTTTTGAATAAAATAAGAATTTGGTTGTATCACTGAACATACAGCATGTGTTTCAAAAGATTATAAAACTAGGATTTGAATCCAGAACTCTGGGTTCAAAATTCAGTGCTATTCATAGCATCCCTGGCTGCCATTCTTTGTTTTTCACTTTATCTTTCCATTTGCCAGAGATATTTAGCAGATGGCCACACTAAACTCTCATAGGAAATTGTGAAATACAAAATAAATGGACTCCATTATTAAGTAATCATGGAAGAGCTTGAGATCTTGACATTAAAAGTATGCTAAATTATATAAAGGTATATGAGTTATAATAGGATTTTCTTCTTCAACTAGAGATGTAAACACATGGATTGATGCAAACCTCTTATTTACTATAAGGACCATTTCCACGCACGTGCTGGGAAGATGTCAGAGAAAGTGGAGGGTGGGAGTAGGAGGTGGTGAGTCAAATGGAGAGACAGTTTCTTTTCCCTCACGTGTTCTCTGTCAATATCGTATCCAGAAAGGAAGCACTCTTTCAACTGACGTAGACCAACCTTGGATAATAGATCAAGTGAATCAGACAACATACGGAAGTGGAAAATGATTTTTGGCTGTTTTCATGATTTAATCTGACAGTGAATAGCCTTGGTGGCCTCCCCTTCTGCATCTTCCCCGGGGGACAGAGGCGTTAGTCCTCTGGCAGTGAGTCCACCCCTCACCTGGTTCATCGTTCAATTTTAGGATCTTTCTTTAACTATGATTGCTGATCAGCTCTTTTCCAAGCGGTCTTCACATTACTTTTTAATAATGGTGACACCCACGCAAAGCATATGACAAGGATTAATTTGATTGTGCTGTTCAGAAAGTGGAGCGTGGGCTCAAAGGGTGCCGCAACTGCACCGTCCTTGACGAGCCAGGTGATGCCGACGCTTTTCCTAACGGAGAGTGAGGATGGAAACTGCTGGGCTTGGAGGTGGACCTTGGTCTATTTTTAGATTGCTGTGGTTGGTTGCTGTGCAGCTCTGCTTGCAGCATGAAAGCTGGTTTTTGGAAGCAAACTTACCTCCACAATGTATACTGTATATAGTAGCTTACAGGGTCTTTCTTGAACCAGACTATTACTTTGTTAAAGCACTGTGATACAGTATGCCCCATCCTGGATTATTATATATAGAAATAAAATGAATGAATGAATGAATACATGACTCTGTGAGTAAGGGTGCACTCATGAAGAAAATACAATGCTTTATAAATTCTAGGTTTTAAAAGAGTCTTTTGGGTGTAATTACTTCCTTCTATTCTATTATGAACTGCTAAATCAACAACGCCAAACTACCTCCAATTAAATAAGTGAACTCGGCATGTCTTTTCACATGAGGACACTGTTTTGGAAAAGGAAGCAGACATGTTTAGATTCTGTTAGGCCCAGACACTTCTGTTCACGATGCAGAATAGATTTGTCCTGGGAGCAAAGATCTGAGCTAACGCTACCTCAACACCGACTGATTTTTCCCCAGCAACTTGGACATTGCTGTTATTGCTAGATGCTTGCTTTCACGCCTCTCTCTTTGTAGATAAATATGCATTTGTTTTTAAAATCAGCTAGAGTCCAAGCCATTTTGGGCAAGTTAATTCTTTCAACAACGATTTATTGGGTATTTACTGTGTCCTAGGCATTTCTAGGCCCTAAGGAAGAAAAGAAAAGGAGGAATGAATTAGGGGGAAGTTAGCGGGGCTGATTGCAGAGGGCCATCGGTTCTCCCTTCAGAATGGCTCTTCAGAGGCCTCCCTTCTCACCATCGCTGCCCCAGGAGGTTTCCCAAAGTGTTCTTTCCGACCTCCTGGCAGGACCTGCATGAGAGGAATTCTGGTAACGTGGTGTCTCCATTGGATTACTCTTCCCTCGATGTTTTAGTGGTCCTTCTTGATTGGCATTTTGGGAAGCAACAGCCAAGACCCTTAACTGCCGTGAACTCTTTTATGAAGACCTTACGTCTCTGTATTGACATTGCAGAGAGTCCACGGAATGGCTTTTCTTAGGAGCAAGGCAGAAGGAGTTTTGCAGTGTTCGAAGAAGCTCTGTCATCAGAGTGCAGGATGGAAGTCCTTGTGTCTCTTCATAGCCTTCCTTTCTTTCCTCATGCTCTTTCTGTTGAACTTATTTCCCCACCCCTGGGACTGCTTCCCGAGTTGCCAGATCCGACTGTAACTTCTTTGCCTGAATCTCACTTGGTCGACCCTACCCCATGCAGCATAACCATTTCCTTCCTAAATCACCTTTTCTCTTGGCTGGTGTGACCACCACATTCTCCTGGTTTTGTGATATCTCACTGGACATTTTTTCTCAGTTTCCTTTACTCTTCATCCTTTACTTGACCTCTTCATTTTAGAGGGTCCTGGGGCTTAGTCTTCAGCCTCTCCTCTGTTCTTACCTTGGATGATTTTATCTGTTCCAGGTGTTTGTTTCAGCACTTAGGCTATTTTGTGCATAGGTGTATTATTTTTAATGTACTTTCTCTGAATCTATAAATATTTGGCTTTTACTGAGTCTGGGAAGTTTAGGCATTTTTTTTTTCTCTTCTCCTTCCTAGACTCCAGCTATTTTCGTGGTAGACTTTTTGAAATTTCCCACAAGTCCCTGAAGCTCTCACATTTCCCCCCAATATTTTATCCCTCTCTTCTTCAGATGAGATGATTTCCATCATATATCTCTTCAAATTTACCGAATCTTCTCACTCAAAGCTTCGTGAAGTTAGAGTTGATGCCTGTGTCTCCGCCATATGGGGCAAGCCTGGCAGTGCTCAGTAAAGAACTGTTGAATAAATAAAAGAAAGGGAGCCCACCGGGAGGGTAGTGCCTCTGGTCCAGAGGGAAGAAGGCAGGGAGAGCCTGACTGGGGCCGTGGCAGGCTGGAGGAAGAAAAGAGACTCAGTCAGATTTCTTTTTTTTAATTTAATTCTTGTTCAAGTACAGTTTTCTGTCTTATATTCCCAGCCCTGCCCCCCCCCAGTGCTCCCCACCTCTCTCCCATTTCCACCCCCCACCTTAGTTATTGTCCATGTGTCCTTTATACTTGTTCATGTGAATCCTTCCCCTTTTCCCCTGTGATTCTCTCCCCTCTCCCCTCTGGTCCCTGTCAGCCTGTTCTGTATTTCAGTATCTTTGGTCATATTTTGCTTGCTTGTTTGTTTTGTTGTTTAGATTCCTGTTAAAGGTGAGATCATATGGTATTTGTCTTTCACCGCCTGGCTTATTTCACTCAGCATAATGCTTTCCAGTTCCACCCATGCTGTTGCAAAGGGTAGGAGCTCCTTCTTCCTTTCTGCAGCATAGAATTCCATTGTGTAAATGTACCATAATTTTTTGATCCAGTCATTGACCGATGGGCATCTAGATTGCTTCCAACTCTTGGCTATTGTAAATTGTGCTGCTATGAACATTGGGGTGCATAGGTTCTTTTGGATTGGTGTTTCAGGGTTCTTAGGATATACTCCTAATAGTGGAATTGCTGGGTCAAAAGGCATGTTCATTTTTAGTTTTCTTACAAAATTCCATACTGTTTTCCATAGTGGTTGTACCAGTCTGCAATCAGTCAGATTTCTTATCAGGAATCATATCACCAGATCAGTTTGAAATTCAATTCAAGTAAATGATCCTAAGGCAGAGAGTACCTGAAGGAGGTTCAAAAGCCTCACTTACGCTAATGACAAGGCTTCATTAGGGCCCCTAAGGGCCATGGAGTCATTAATGGGAGCCTAACACTCAGCTCTGATGTACTACTGACAAAGCATTTGCTTTCTTCAAAGCATTTAAGGATTTAAAGTTTCCCTTTCACTTATCCAATGAACTAATCACCTACCGACAAATATTACCCTTACTGAGACGGGAATTTGCCATAAACTGGGTTCTGGGCCAGACCCTGCAGATACAGAGGTGACTCGACTCCTATACTACATTGTGAGACTAGTCAGACATTCAAAACCTGGTGCCATCTGGTACGATAAAAGGCCCTAACAGAGGTATGTGCCAGGGGCTCTCTCTCTTGAGAACGAGTGTAAAAGGTTCAGGGAGCACTTGGAAAGGATGTGCTTGGGATGTGATGTTTGAAGGATGAGTAAGAACTCAGACACCAAGAGGATGGCTCCTGTGTGGGCCCAAGTAGAGAAACCATGAAGAGGCCCACCAACCTGTGGGAAAATTCCAGCCCCGTGGTGGAATGTGGCAGTCTTGATTCACGTAGGTTCATTCTGACCTCCTCAACTTGAAGAGACGAAGACAGTGAAACAGGGTTTGAGACACAAAAATGCCCAGCAAAAGTTAGCAACAACAATGGCACTTATCCCCGTGATTGGCGTGAAAGGGACTGGCAGACGGTGAGCTCACCAGTCTCCAGTCCTTATCATCGCTTGCTCAGTTGGGAGGCAGCCAGGCGACAGGCTGAGGGGCCACCATTTTCAGGGTCTTTGCCTCTCTCCTGTTCTTCAACATAATGTGCATGGTGATGCTATTTAAGTGCCTCACCATCTCCTGTGTTCTTAGAGGTGGTTGTAGTGACGAGAGGTACAGGTTCAGAATCTTAGATGCTTCAGGGCGGGGGGTGGGGGAGAGTGTGTAGTTAGAGAAATAAAGCACGTTGGAGATCATTTCGTAGTTGAGAACCAAGGGGTCTAAGGACAGGAATTCATTATGCTGAAGTTACGCATACAAATACTGGCCACACCAGGACAGCTGTTCCTGAATACCTTAACTCCTAGTCAGGTAGTGGGAGCCAAATATTCCTAGTATAGAAGGGAAGAGAGAGAAGGAAGGGGACAGCAGGGAATGGAGGGGAGGGGGAAATCCTTAATTAACAATATTCACCTTTTCAACATCTGTGTAATGTGTTTTCCTTGTCTTTGTTACTTATCGTTTTTATTTTATAATGGAAAAATGCTACTTTCTGTTTCTTTCAGGGGAAAGAAATCGATGGTATTCCCCCTCAGCAAGTGGATGGGTAGCTTCTGTGGGAAGAGAGAGGAAGGCAGCAGTTGCTTTGACTGTGAAAGAGACACCTTTCCCATTGGCCTGACTTTTCTATTTGCACACATTGGCACTATTTTCTGGAAATAAAAACAAACAATCAGAAAAAGATTTGCACTATAAAATAAATTAGCATTGTAAAATAAATCAGTCTAAGTGAGTAGTTAGCTTGGTTGTTGGACTTGGGTATTACAAATAGGTTTTTATTATTATTGCATGAGGTACGTTGTTTCCAGGTAACGGTGAAGAAAAAGCTTGGGAGCTCAGAATCACCATTTTATCATGCTCATTGTCAAGTACCATCTAAAAGAACTTTAGGCCTAGTGGTACTAGAACAATGCGTACTTTGTTTTAATCTAGACCTCAGACAACAGAGCCGTTTGGAAGATTATTTCTGTCTTAATTCAGAGGAAGAAAAAAAAACCATAAGCTCATTTAAACAATCTAGAATCTTTGAATGAAAGCAATAAAGCAGTTAAACTATTACCACACTATTTTTGTATTATTTCAAGTTCGTGTGTAGTGACTCAAAGAGAGTAACAAAAAGTTTTGAAGCTGAGAAAAACTAGTTAACTTCAAGGTGATTGAAATGGCGCGAGTAAAGGCGTTAGTGTGGTTTTTCCTTTTCATAGATTACTACTGACATTATACCTCAATAAAGGGAAATGGCCCTCAATAAAGGGCCATTGCAGGAAGTTTGAGATTGTCCCTGGTCTTCCATTTAGGCCAAGATCATTTAAAAAATTGATGGCAATTTGATGAATAAGAAACATTATTGTTGTTTTTACCCCCATTTTTAAAATTCTTGTTTATTCTATTATAGTTGTTCCAACTTTCTCCCTTTGCCCTCTTCTGTCCAGGCTACCCCTGCGCCCCACTCCCGTAGTCCATCCCCACTTGTCCAGGTCTGTGGGTTATTCTTGCATGTTCTTTGACTAGCCCCTTCCCCTTCTTGCCGCCTTTCCCCCTTCCCTCTTTCCTCTGGCTTCTGTCATCCTGTTGCTTGTTCCCTATTTCCATGTCTCCGGTTCTGGGTTCTGTTTTGCTTGTTAGTTTATTTTATTAGATTCCTCTTATAAGTGAGATCATATAGTATTCGTCTTTCATTAGCTGGCTTATTTCACTTAGCATAATGGTCTCTAGTTCCATCCATTCTGTTGCAAAGGTGTTTTTTTTAATATAAATTTTATTTATTTATTTATTTTTAGAGGGAGGGGAAGGGAGGGAGAAAGAGAGGGAGAAAAGCATCAGTGTGTTGTTGCCTCCCTTGCACCCCCATCTGGGGACCTGGCCTGCAATGTAGGCATGTGCCCTGACTGGGAATCAAGCAAGTGAGCCTGCAAAGGGTTTTATTTACATTTTAAAAGTTGATAATGAAGTTGGAAACTTTTATAGTCTTACAAACCATTTCATTTTCTTTTTTATATGTATTTCATTTTTCTCTTGCTAATATATATTATTTATTTTATTGAATTTGAGTTCATTTCACTATTTGTATGTCATCACATGTTGCAGTTTCTCCCTCATATGTTGTTTACTTTTAATTTAATGGTGTATGTCAATATATAGAAATTCTTACAAAGTAAAATTTTTAATCCTCTAAAAATTTTTTTCATGCTTAGAAAAATGCATTTTCTGAATAAAATTTCTAAATCAATTTTCCTCTTTCATGGCATGTAAATAGTTCCTTGAGCTGCAATTTAGTATTCTTGTGGCTCCATCTTTTTTCATTTATATCTTTAATACATTGTTTGTTTTGGTGTCTTGCATAAGATAGGCACTAAATTAATTTTTTTACCAAATTGCTATATATTTAATATAATACCAGTTCATACAATTCTTACTTTATTAAGTGCTTCATTTTCATATGACAACTTCTGAAGTTTGCTGCAGTTCTTTGATTTTCAAGTCTCGTGCAATAATTTGCCTTTTTTCTGCATTAGCTTTACATTGTTTTATTTACTGTAGCTTTATAAAATGTCTGTTAGTATCTGGTTGGGTAAGCTTCCCTTGGTTATTGTTCTTTCCCCCCCAGAAACAACTGAATCATTGTATACATTTAATCTTCTAGGAACAATTTAGAGTATTTTTGCCATACATTCCCCTCCCCCCCAATCCCATTGAAATGGCATTAAATGTATAGGTTATTTTGGGGATAATTTACATCTTTACAATATTGACTTTTTCAGTTTAGAAATTGGTATGCCCTCTACTTGTAGTCCTGTTTTAGGTTCTTTAAGAAGGTTTTATCAAGTTTTTTATATGGTCCTTGTTATGCTTATTTCTAGATATTTTACATTTATTTTTACTATTATAAGACTCCCACCTTCCAAATTATATTGTCTTGATTATTGTTGGTATATAGGAATGTTGTTATTTTTTATATTTTGTTACTTTTCTTTCTGAGTTTCCCTGGTAGATGATCATAGCATTCGCAGATCAACCCAGAAAAGTTTTCTTCTATTATGTCTTTGATTATTACTCTTACATCACTGGTTCTGCACTTTCATTAGGAGTACCTATTATGTTAAAGTACTCTCTTTTTCTTTGTATTCTGGGGAACTCTCAAGTTGGTCTTCCACATTAATCTCTATATTAGTAGGGTTCTCCTGAGATACAGAACCAATAGAACATATGTATAGACAGAGATTTATGATAAGGAATTGGCTTATGTGATTATGGAGGTTGACAAGTCCCAAGATCTGCAGTTGGTAAGCCAGTGATCCCCAGGAGTCAAAGATGTTGTTCCAGTTGAAATGCCCGCAGGTTTCAGACCCAGAAGAAGCAGTTCACGCCTGGAGGCAGAAAAGGACCAATGTCCCAGCTCAAGGTAGTCAGGCAGGAGAGTTCCCTCTTACTAGCAGGTGGGTCTGTTTTAGGCTATTATGGAAATTTGAACATTTCTCATTAAGCTGTTGCTTTTCTGGGAACTCGCTGGTATTTCGCAGTAGGTCCCTTAAATGAGGCAAGCCTCAAGTTGTATTTAAGACTTTGGGTTAACCTGGGGCTTTTCAGTGTCATTCTGTATGTTGCTAGCTGGCAGTTTTGGCGTAGTAGCTTGAGTGTTTGCAGTTTCCTTTTATTTCTTTCAGTTTCCTGAGAATCCTCTTAAGCTGTGTGTACACTTGGAATTTTAGTATAAACAGAGGATGTCCAAGTACCTCCATGATCCATGTGAAAGGCCGGGTTTGGTGTGGGGAGGGAGAGCCGGGAAAATAAAAACTCACTTTCAGCTTGCCATTGAAGCTGGCACCTTTCAGTTCTCCAGACCCTGTGCCTGGGATGCCCTCTGACACATTATCTGGCTTGGCATGTGGTACTGCTCCCCATCCTGGAGGGGTCCCTCTAGGAGTTCTGGATAGGATCAGAAGTCCGCCATGTCACTGTAGTACAATAAATGACATAGAGCACCTGCAAAATGTTGACCCAGAGGTGTAAATGATGTCATGTTTTATTTTTATTTTCCTAAATGAAATCAAACCTGGCTTGGAACTCCACTAGCTATGGTTGGGGATGAATTCTGACATCCATTTTCATTGGGCTCCCTTTCTTCTCTTGGGAATTGCACAAGGACCTTAGCAGCTGTGTGTGGAAGTAGAGGAAGGACCTGACCTTAAGTCCATGGTGGTCACCATTGTTGCTGTCCTTCCATCTGTTCTTGGTGTTCCAGTTGAGACTGGTTCTCCATGGCTGTCTGGCATTGCTTCTGCACTTGTCTGTTGATGTCTATAGGATCCCTTCTCAGTGGTTACAGGCTTAGCCATGGTGATACTATGCAACCCTCCACTTCCTCCTCCCTACCTCTTACTTTCCAAAACACGCTCACGTGACTTCCCAGGTTCTGGGGGTCCAGTCCTTAGGGAAGAGGGAAATCTCTCTTCCTCTTGTTGCATCAGTGTCCATCCTGTCCCACCTTTGGACAGCCTCTCCCATGGGATCATCCTGTTAACGATCCCTGGAGGGTAGGAGAAGCCAACCCTTAAGGACATAGACTCTAGCTCCTCCCTGGAAGAGGAAAGCAAGGATAGCTGTAATTCCCTGATTAATGGATTTATGAAAACATCCCCCCCATAGTAAAAGCATGGTACTAATTTAATTTTTCAATAACTCTATTCCAGAGTTTTGGGGGTCATTTTTTGACCACAGCCTGACATAAGAAATATACCTCTAGCCAGACTGATTGAGGAAGTAAGAGAGAAGACAAATGACCAATATTAGGAGTGAAGGACAGGACATCGCTATAGATTTTGGTACATGCATGTGTATGTATGTACCCATGTGTGTCCACAAATGTGGTAAACTGACCAATCATTATAATAAGCTTGAAAGACTTGAAGACACAGAGAGGCGGAAGAGTGCCATACTGGCCTTATAGAGGGCTTCGGTTGCAGTTATAGTTCTAGTATTCATTTTGAGCAAGTCTTTCCACTGTTATGGGCCACAGTTTTGTTCTTTGTAAAAGAGTGTAATAAAGCTGCACCTATAGGCCCAAAAGGAATCATGTATGTGATTCCATATAGGCTGTACCTGAGGCCCAAAAGGAATCATGTATGTGAAATCACCACACAGACAATATAAAGTCCATTCACATGAGACATAGTTTTCTCATAGTTGTTAATATCATTAGCAGAGTTTGGTCAAATAGCCCTTGGTCAAATTGTTTTGAAAGCCTAGTCACACTGCTCCAAATCAACGTTGTTCTCTTCAGCTTTAAACACAATTGCTCCGAGGGGTTGGATGGAAAGAAAAGTTGATCATGTCAAGGGAGGTAGGACTTTCAAGGATGCTTTGCCTCTGATGGGCTCCCAGATGCATCCCAGGTGAAGGTTTTGATGTCTGTATTTCGCATCTGTGTGCTCCCAGGGGCAAAGGAACAGAGAGTTTTCATTTGCATAGTTGAGTGATAACCTGCAAATAAAAATGCTCTCCCCATATGGTCCAGAAAGCTACAGTGAGATGCAGTATTGGCACGCCATTCCGAGGCTTCGTTCATTGCCATGAAAGGGGTGGTAAGGTGTGGTTGGTGAACTTGTCCAGAGGTGTGACTGAAGCTCCTGGAAGAAATAACTCTGTGGTTATAACAGGGCCTAATTTTGTAAAGCTATAGTTTTGTAGTCCAAAGCAACAATGAAAGAGGACACAGATTGCCGGATGGGGCTTGTGGACTGAAAAGGCTTTCAGACCAACCTCTCTCATCCTGCTCCGTGTCTCTAGCTCACTGCTCCCTCACTCAGTTCCCAGCTTTCCAAGGTTAGGTACAGCACCTTCTGTGCTTCCAACAGCTCACCAGCCCTCTCACCCCAGGTGGTGGCATCAGGAAAGGAAGGTACAGGTGGCAGAAAAAGCCTGGCGCTTTCCCCGATACTGTTTTACATATGAATGTGCCTATTATGAGCAGCCCCCTGCCATTTGGGCAGGTCATTAAAGTGTTTACTTGGAAGAAATCTGACGAACCCCTGCCTGCTTCTTGGTTGTGATGATGCGTCAGCTTTAATCAGAAGCAGCAAGGACACGCCCTCCCATCCCCTGAGGATAGCAGGTGTATTATCTGATGGAGGCGTTGAGCACTTTGGGAGCGTCCAGGTCTGTACGTGGAGGAAGGGAAGCGTGTGAGTGCCTGCAGCAGGCCTAGGTGTAGAAACAAAAGGGGGAGTGGGGAGACTAAGGGGAATTCCAAAGCACCCTGTAATTTCATCCCAGGGAAATGTCACATTTAAGGACAAAATTTTTCTACGCACCCTTCTCTAATGGTTTTGGGATTTTAAGGGGTCTAAGGAAACTCCTTTAACACCCCCCCATTCTCTTTTTAAGGACCCCAGTCTCTTGGGATTTTCTCACACTTCTACTTGACCTCTCTCATTCATGCCATTTGGTCATGCCACCTTGGTCCCTTAGTCCTGTGCAGAAGCCTGATTGACTTCTGACAGATGACAGCTTTCCCCTGTGCAAAGCCTTCTGGGAGGTGTAGTTCTTCTCCCTGTTGGCTGTTCCTTTTGGAATCTGTCTATACAAAGTTCATCCTTTCTGTCCTCAGGGAGCTGGGGACAAAGAAGAAGCTGTCCTTGCCTGCCACCTCACTCCACTTCTACTCCCTGCACCATTTTCCATGATGGGGGAGGGGTTCCAACACTTTTAATATAACCGACGCCCCACTCCCACACAATTGTATGTCTCTAAAAGGCTGTGGACATAGTGATAATATTCAGAAGATCTCAGGGTCGATAACAAACCTACTGTCTTTGGTGTCTCAGGAACGTCCTTATCCTCACTTCACACCTACTCCTCTGCTCCGAGCCTGAAAACCTAGGGACTTGGGACTAGTGATGTGTGATTTTTCTACTTTCTGATTTCATAGGCTTGCGTTTTTTAGACATCTAAGAGATTGTGTCCTTTTGGGCCTCATTCAGAGCCTTGTTCTGCCATCTGGTTCCAGCCCTTTTCCCTGCGGTGGTGTGTGTGAAAGGCCCTGCTCCTAGTTTAATTTGCGATCTCCCAACAGCGCCCTCCAGCTTTGTCGCTGTCAATAGCGCCGAGGGTGGGAAACCCTGAATTAGACCATTAGATGTGCTACATGCACTTAAACAGATGGAATCAAAGGTGGATACTGTTTTGCCCCCTGTAGTGATCAACATCTATCCATGTAAGTGAACCCATCTCTGTCATTATTAAAGCCTGTGTGGATGTACTGTGATTTAAATAACCTTATTTTCAGGCGGTAGGTTATTTCCAGGTTTGTATTTTTTTTCTTTTTCTTTTTTTGCTATCATAAACAGCACTGTGAAGAGAGTTCTTGTACACATATTTCCACATTTGTTAAATTTGTACCCCCACCATGCATGCTGTGCTTGGGTTAGCGTGGGCACTGCGTACATGCTCCCCAAGGCTGAGCTTCCATTTCTCTCATGCCTCTGCCCCTGCAGTATTTGTGGCCAATTCCCTGTCTGTTCCTTCGGCCAAGGGGCCTTATTTGACCTCAGGTCCAGGAGCGAGGAGCAGATGCATCAGAATATACCTGTGCCAGGAGTAAGACTGACCTGGAGGGAGGGCACGAATGTTGGCACAGAAGCACATGTAGGCTGGCAGATTGCACTGAGTGACTCAGATTCCATTTAAAATCTTCGTGCTCTGACACAGCTGAAGGGCTGGTGCTGTATGGATGGACCAGCCCAGAGGGGGCCAGGGGTGGTCTCAGGTAATGTGGGATGCAGGAAGAAACCATGGCCAGATTTTCTAAATCACGAACATTTATGCTCTGCAGCCTATACTCTTATTAGAATAAGGAGGGAGCAATTTGATACAGGCTTTGAGCCTAATGTTCATGTTGGCCATGGTACCGGGAACATAATAAATGTTCAATCAATGTGTAGGGAAGGGGTGAGGTTGTGTAGCTTGCATCTCTGTAATTTTCTTCTGGAACTGGGGCCCAGGCAAGCCTTTGACCCTTCGCTGTCTCTTAGGTTGATCGTCTAACTTTTTTTTAATGTTTTCTATTTCTGTTTCTGTGTTTTTTAAAAAAGAGATTTTATTTATTTATTTAGAGGGGAAGAAACGGCAGTGTGAGAAACAGCAGTCACTTGTTTCTCTTATGTGCCCCTACCAGGGACCCAACCCAAAACCCAGGCATGTGCCCTGCCGGGAATCAACCAGCGACCTTTGGCATTGCTCTGACACCAACCAACTGACCCACACTGGTTAGCACTGTTCCTGTGTTGTTTTTTTGTTCTTTCTTTTTTCCTTTTTTCTCTACTTTGTGAAAGATTTAACTAAACCTATATTGAGATGCTTTGATTGAAATTTTCATTGCTTTTCTCATATATGTAATTTGTATGAGTTATTTCTTATTTTCTTATTTCGCTGAATGTAAATATGTTAGTTTTTGTTGTTGTTGTTACTCTTTTTTTAATTTCACTCTTACAGTCCCTGTCTTTTATTTGGTATATTTAGACCACTTATACTTAAAGCAACTATTGCTATAATTATTGCTATAAAGTAATTATGGCTATAGCCTGATTAATATCTACCATACTTAGAAGTATTTTCCATTTGTTATCCTTATTCTTTGTTTCTTTGGTCTTCTCTCTTTCTACCTTCTCCAACTTTAACTGAGTGTGTTATGTGATTCCATTTTCTTTCTTGTCTTAGTCTATCAATATTTCAAAAATTTTCTTAGTGATTGCTCTAGAGTTTGCAATACACATTTATAATTAATTTAACTCCACTTTCAAATAGCACTATACTGCTTCACAGATAGCGCAGGTAACTTATAACAAAGAATTCCTGATTTCTCCCTCCCACCCTTTACCACATTGCTGTCAATCATTTTCACTTACCTATAAGCTATAGTTATCGAATACATGATTGCTATTACAACATTTTGTACAAACCATTATCTGTTAGATCAATTAAGAATAAGAAAAAATGTTTTATTTATTTCTTCTTCAATGTATTCTTCCCTTCTTTGTTTTTGGAAAGAGTTTTTGAACTATATTATTTTCCTTCTCTTGAAAGAACTTCTCTTAACATTTCTTACAAGGCATATCTACTGGTGACCGAGTCCTTCAGTTATGGTTTGTCTCTGAAAGCCTATTTCTCCTTTACTATTGAAGGAGAATGTTTTTGGATACAGAATTTTAGATGAATGTTTTTTTTATTTAATGCTTTAAGTATTTCACTTCACCATCTTTTTGCTTATATGGTTTCTGAAGAGAAGCCCATTGTAATTGGTATCATTGTTCCTCTGTAGTTAAGGCAGGACTCCTCCCTCTTTTGGTTCTTTCAAGGTTTTCTCTGTATCTGATTTTCTGCAGTTCGTATATGATGTACTTAGGTGTGGATTTCTGGTATTTATACTACGTGGTGCTCTCTGAGCTTCTGGGACCTGTGGTTTGCCATTCATCTTGGAAAATCCCCCACATTATTATTTCAAATATTTTTCTGTGCTTTCTCTATTTTGCTTTTGATACACCTCTCCTGTGTATGTTACATCTTTCGTAATGGTCCCGCAGTTCTTGGACATTGTGTTCTGTCTTTTTCATGCTTTTTTTTTCTTTTCACATTTCAGTTTTGGAAGTTTCTACTGACAGATGTATATTCAGGCTCATTTCTTCTCTCCTCAGCCACCATGTCCAGTCTACCGATAAACCCACAAAAAGGCATTCTTTATTTCTGTTGTAGTGTTTTTAATTTCTAGTGTTTCCTTTTGATTCTTTCTTAGAGTTTCTGTCTCTCTGCTTACATTGTCCATTTGTTCCTTTATACTGTCTGCTTTTTCCATTAGATCCCCTAGTATATTAATGATAACTACTTAAAATTTCCTCTCTGAGGTACAACAGAGACATCTTTCCACACATCATACACACAAACACTTTTACGTGGAGACATACCATACATGCTGTTATATTACTTTCTTTTCTATAATAAAAGTATGTCACAGACAAAAAAAATAAAAATTTCTGTCTCATAATTCTGAAATCTTGCCAAACATGAGTCTGGTTCTAATGCTTAATTTATCTCTTTTAGACTTTTTGTTTTGCCTTTTAGCATGACTTGTCATTTTGGTTGAAAGCCACATATTATGTATCAGGAAAAAGGGACTGAGCCAGATAAGCTTAATTCTTTAGGAGTTAGGTTGTGTTTGCTGTAGCTGTGGTGTCCTTGTTTTGGCCTTCCCTATTGTCTGGGTTTCCCAGAGATTCCTTAAGTGGGGTCTGAGGCTTACACTTAGGTTAGCTTTGATCTCTTTTGTTAAACAGGAGGTGTGGGAGGTGATGCTAAACCTATATGTGGGTGGGAGGGCGAAGAGGAATGGTGCTTGTAGCCTGTGGACTTTACTGTGAGCAGTTTGGGGAAAGAATGTCTGATATCAGTATATCTGGTATTTTTTTAGGGGGGCGGCTGCTTCAGATTGCTCAGAGAAGAATCTTCCATTGGCTTCCCTGGGAGGAAACTGCTCACCTGCCAACATGCTAGGAGATAAATGGGAGGAGGAGGTATCCTCTCTCCCTCCAGACATGTTCTCCTTTGCCCTCTGCAAGGACTCAACCTTTAGGCTTGTTGGGATAAAATAATTCTCTCTCTAGAGAGAGCATGGCTGGGGTTCTTGACATCCGATTCCTTTTTTTAAATTTTATTTATTTATCTTTAGAGGGGAAGGGAAGGAGAGAGGGAGAGAAACATCAATGTATGGTTGCCTCTTGTGAGTCCCCTGCTGGGAACTGGCCTGTAACCCAGGCATGTACCCTGACTGGGAATCGAACTGCGATCATGTGGTTCGCAGGCCTGTGCTCAATCCACTGAGCTACGCCAACCAGGGCTTGACATCCGATTCTTAATCAGATTTTCAAACAATCCTTTTAGTTTCAGCCTGTCCTCTGCCTGAGAACAATGGTGATGCCAATGACGAAGCCTTTCAGGGTATTCTTTCTGGGTCACCTGACTCAGTGACTGCTCATGTTGTTGCTCATTTCTCTGTTCTTTCATTTTCTTTATCTTTGTGTGCTATTCCTTCAAAGAAAAACTCGCATGTCCCTTAGTGGAAACTGGACAGAGAGATGGAATAAGCATGTAAGTTTTGTTCTCCATCTTTAGCCATAAACATGCCTCCCTTCTCTGTTTCCTGCCATCCTGCTGGTCACAGCACCGTGGGGACTTGTGAACAGGTGTACAGTGATCTCCTTTTTCACTTTCACTAGCTTGGGGGTCCTGGGGTTTTCCACCACAATTTATAAGGGAACACTTAGGTGGGTTTCTGGAGTGAGTTTTTTTTCCTGGAGCCTTGAAGAGGGAAAACAAATTGAGTTCAGATCTCAAAGAGAAGGTATTTGAAGAAGTCTTCCATCCTTGCATTTGAACTTGGTTGCTAGTCAATTTATACTTTTGAGGTTACCAGCCTAAATTCTGTGCTGACTCATGGGTACTTTTATTTCTTTTTATTTTAAATGACTATTTATTTTTTAATAAAAAGAATGCATACATATAGTGCTATCCTTTCTTTCTTTGGTTTAGATGGGATCCATTAACCTCCTGTCCTGATAGATAAAACCCAGTTTTCTTAGACTATTATTCCCATTTCTCCTCTATCCATCTTCTCAGTAGATTTGCATTATTCTTTTTAGCTCTAGCATCAATATTCAGTGTTTATATTATATTGACATAGGACCTAAGAAACAGGAAATCCAACTCAGGAGACAGGTCGGATTGAGCCTCATGTCCTCCATAGCTGCCTGAGGAAAGGAATACATTTTCTTTTCCCTGAAAAGTTGCATGTCTGAAAATGTGTTTACACTACCCTTACGCTTGTTTGAAATTTTAGCTGGGCATAGAGTTTTAGGTTGAGGAAGATATTTTTCTCAAAACAGTGGAGTCATTGTTATATTGTCCTTTAGGTTCTTGTAGTATAATTGAGAACCAGACTGCTCTCTGGTTCTAGGTTTTTGTTTTTTTTTTAAATGTGAACTGTAAGCTTCCTTCTCTCTATGCCCCGCCCTGAAGCTTTTCAGGATACTTATTTTTTATAGCTCTGGTGTTACAACATTTTATGATATGTACCTTCGTATATGTCCTATTTCTCATTATGCTGGGCATTATGAGGACCTTTTTTAATATGGAAACTCATGTCCAATTGTGGGATGCGTTATGATATTATTTCTCTGATGATTTTTCTATTCCATTTTCTCTTGTAACTGGAACTCTTCTCAGTCAGATGTTGGATAATCTGGAGTGTTCTCTCATTTTTAAAGATATTTTCTGTGATTTTTAAAAATGTCTTTGTTTTTTTTGTTTTGCTTTTAGTAGATGTTTCAACCTTATCTTCTACCCCTTGTGCTGAGACTTTTAATTTTTTTCTAGTATATTTTAGTAGCTCTCTTGTTATTCCTTTTATTTGAGTAGCACCCTACCCTTGTTTCTTACCTGCAATATTTTCTCCTATCTTTGTAGGCATTATCATTTTTCTTGAAAAGTTTCTTCTCTTTTGTGCATTGCTTTTATTTATTCTAGGTTTCTTTTTGTTCTTTGTTTTGGATGCTGAGCATGTTTAAAGATTTTCTTAAATACATGACAGTCATTGCCTGTGCATGCATGTTTAAAGGCCGTAGAGCTAAGTGCAAGTCCTATCTATGTGACTGGCCTTGCCAGCTGCCGGGCTTTGCTGTAGGGTAGTTAGGCAGCCCTCCAGCTGGTCTCTCCTGGGGGAATCATATGTTAGTGTCTAGTGGTATTTTCCCTGGAGCTCTTGCATTTCTCAAGAAAGACTCTTCCAGTCTCCTGCCTGGGCAGGCATGGTTGGGAGACATCAGATTGGCCACTAGCATCCTAGGAATAGGAAGCAGGCTTAGATCTTTGTTCTCATTTCCATCCTCATCCCTGCCTTCCACTGAACTTGACTCCTCAAGTCTGGTTTTCCCAGTGTTCTGCAGGATGAATCAACTTCTCATTTAGAGTATAGTGTAAGCAGTTTAATTTTAGTATCCTCTGCTTCGATAGCCTAGCCAAACTTTACCTTCTGCCCTTTCTTTTCTGCTTCCAAATATCTTCTGGAATCGTTCACCCTCTGATGTCTTCTCCATATTCTTTTCGTTCATTTTTATTCTTGTGGAGTATCGGGTGGGAGAGGTGAGGTGATAAACCCCTGAACTTAATTGATTGTATTTAAGCAGCATGTCCTGGACCTACCTGTGCTTTTGGCCCAAGCAACTCTCCATCACTTGTAAGAGGCAGCTGAGTCCCAGCTCGCCTAGGCAGGAATCTCTCTCCTCAGTGAGTGGGGTATAGTTTTATGTGGCTTGTCATATGCTCCTCAGCCCCCTGGGGAAATGCCTCAATTGAGCTTCTCTATGTGAAGCAGACCGGCCAAGACCAGGGGAGGCCTGGGAGGTCATGTGCAAAGTGCACATCTGACATAAGGAACTGGTTTCTGTGTGGCCAGCAGGTGAGCAGTGGGTGCCTCTGGCAACAATATCTAGGAGACCACACCAGAAACACAAGGACTAAACGACAGTCACCCCCAAAGCCACCCTTTGCCCCTCTGTCTCCTTTGGCATTGTGCCGTGTTGTGTGAGCAGTTGTCACTCTCGGCCCCTCAGGAATGAGTGCAGTTTTTTTCCTGGACAGTTGCCTCCTGCCAGGTAGGAAAGGAAGGAGGGAGAGGAGTTGACATTGCTTAGGTAGGCATCGTGCCAGGTGCTTTCTCTAGGTCGCTGCCCTCATTCCTGTAACGACCCTTCAGGAATAGCATTATTACCCTCATATTGTGGAGGAGGAAGCTGAGACTCAGGGAGGTTAAGTGACTTGCCCAACGGCATGGTTGGTAAGTGACTGAATGGGGATTTGAACCCAATCAGGTCAGGCTCAAGCACTAGCAGACCTCCAGTTCACCACTGTGGATGAAAAAGTGGGCCTCTGTTCTCGAGGAACCTCAAAGGAGCCATGCCCTGTGTTAGGTCCGTGTCCAGAGACGATCAATAAGTCTGGTCTAAGTGAACAAATGCTTCGGAAGGACTCCTCTTTTCTAATTTCCTCAAGAACTTGAACAACATTTGGAATTATAGATCATTATTTAGAAGAATCCAGAAATCTAAATACGCAACCAACCTTGAATTGTCCTTGACCAAGAATTATATTTTGGGTGTCCCCAAACCAAATTTTTATCATTACTTTTAAGTAATTCCCTCTTTGGGACTCAGTTGGGAACTTTGTTGGTTGATGTCACATCTCTATGTTGGAGAAGCAGGTTGACGTCCTTTTGTGATATTTTTAAAAGAATGTTTAAAAAGATACCAAAGGGCGCTCTGTCTGGTGTGACTTAGTGGATTGAGAGCTGGCCTGTGAACCAAAGGGTACTGGTTTGATTCCCAGTCAGAGCTCGTGCCTGGGTTCTGGGCCAGGTTCCCAGTAGGGGGTGCAGGAGAGGCAACCACATACTGATGTTTCCCTCTCTTTCTCCTCCCTTCTCCTCTCTCTAAAAATAAATAAATAAATAATTAAAATCTTTTTAAAAAGTACCAGGGGAAAACAACTTATATTCAGGGGCAAAAGCATTTGGATCTGGGTATTATTTCTTCATTCCCAGCATGATTGTCCTATGTTTAGCCAGGGAACCCAGGGGGGGAAATGACATCAAATGTGACCAAAACATTCAGCTGGGCCTATCTATTGTGCTATGTGGAGACTGCATTAGAATCAGTTAGAAACAGTTCCATGAGAAACAGAATGAGGTGGTGGTGGAGCCAGTCAGTCAGCTAGCTATTCAGGGCATGTTTGTTCAATTCTTTCTTTTTTTCCAGAACTAGGGAGAACACAGAAACACCTAATCTGGCTCTAGGTGTTGTGTATGTGTATGTGTGTGTGTGAATTTGTGTGTGTGTGTGTGTGTGTGTGTGTGTGTGTGTGTGGCGCAGCTTCAGAAACTGTTGGGTATTTCAGGGTCGCCTTATTCTGGCAAGCAGGTGGGTCATGGATGGATCAGTCTCGATGAAAGGGGAAGATCAGTGCCTGGCTCTGTAAGGCTTTATGTACCGCCTATGCCAAGGCTGAAGTCTTCATGTGGTTTTCTGAAAGATTCAAGTGAAACATCATCTTCACTTTTTCTTTAATTTAGTAGAGATTGGCAGCCCAAAGCATATGGCGTGAGTGTGTAATTCAAGGGAAAGTAGATTAATGCGCCACTAGCAGGAATTTAATTTATGGCACTGGATGACTAATGTGAACAACCAGAACTATGGATTTATTTTCCTGTCAAACACAGTGGAATTTATACCACTTATTTCCTCAAATAAGAAATTCTTCCCTAGGAGTGTCCTAGTAAAACACCCTGAAGTTTGACATACAGAAAAGTTGGCTCCCTCCCTCCCCCTTCTTCTCCTGTCTCCCCTTCTCTTTCCTTCTTCCTTCCTTTCATTATGTCCACAAAAACTGGGGTAGCCATGTGCCACCTCCCTGCTAGGAGGGGAAAGGAGGGGAAAGGAGGGGAAAGGAGGGGATAGGAATCTAAGGGGAGGGTCCCTGGCACAGACTGACTCACCAAGGCGGCATATCTAAAAAAAAAGCTCATTGTGGATGCAGTGTGGGTTGTAGAAAATGAGGGTGTGCGATGTTAACTGAATATATTGTGGTAATCATCTCACAACATAGATGTCTATCAAATCATTATGATACAACCTAAAACTGTGTACCAGTTATATTTCAGTTAAAACAACAAAGCAACATAAACAAATAACGTCTACAACAACAAACCCCAAACAAACAGACCAACAAAGACAATGAGGATGCTGCAGATGGAGCAGGTGCATCTATGGCGGCGGCGGCAATGCTGATGGAGATGGGGGCGAGGGAGGGGAAGGTCTGAGAACAGGTTACTGCCAGGTGATAGCTGCGTGGGGTTACAGGAAGAGTCAGAGTGAATGGAGGAAGTGGACCCAGGTGGGGGCTGGGGATGAGGGGAGGGTGTGGGCAGAGCAGGGACCTCTAGCCAGCAGAAAGGCACTGAGGAGGGTGCACTGGAGAAGAGGCCAGTGACTGCTGCCCATGGTAAAGGTCCGCATGATGGGCAATAGGCAAGCTGAGGCAGCAGGCTTGCAGGGCCTGATCTGTCATGCTCAGAAGCTCAGTCTCGACTTTGCAGATAAGGGGGATGTAGCAGACATTTTTTTGGATTTTTTAAGGTTAATTAATGTAGAAGTTATTTAATCATATAATGTAGAAAGAAGTATCAAACATGCAAAGGCACCATGATTCACAACATGTTAGCGTTGCAAAGGACCTGAGGTATCACAGAATGCAGCAGCTTTTCCCAGAGGACAGCATGCACGCCGGGGAGGGGAGACCCAGGAACACGGGGTTTGCGGAGCAGCACACAGCTGCCTGGCGTTGGGAAGTGAAATGTTGGGAAGCGGAATCAGGTTTCTCAATTCGGTCCAGGGTTCTGTACAAGGCCAAAGGAGACGTTTCCTTTCTCCAGGGGCTTTCTTCTCTGGAAACCAAAGAATCTGTGAATAACTTCCTTTTTAAAGACTTAAAGCTATGTTTGGGTTTAATAATTTTACCTCAATTTTTGATATTTATCTGGGATATTTATATATCTTTTTTCTGACCCGTCTGTGTATTATCAAGAGCAATTATTACTACTATAGCAATTTTCAGGATAATTCAGTGCTTCTCCCCCTTTTATTTATTTATTCACTCATTTATTTAAATATTTATGTAGTATTGAGATATGCATAATATAAAATTTAGCATTGTAACTTTTTAGGGCATATAATTCAGTGGTGTTAGCCCCATTCACCTTGTTGTGTGACCGTCACCACTGTCTGTCTCCAGGTGGATTTTCACCTGGATCAGATTTTTCATCACCTTCAGTGGGACCTCCCCAAGTCATGGGCAGCCACCATTACCTTTGATTTCTCTATGAATCCACAGTACTTTTAATGAAAAATTTCAAAATTTTAGCTAAGGTGATAGAATGGTACAGGGAACATCACGGATCTATCATTTCAACTCTACAATGAACAATTGCTATATTTGCTTTTCCACAGACCTATCTCTCCATCGCTCTGTCACTGGTGAATCCATGCCATCCCCTTCCCTGGGTTATTTTTTGACTCATTTCAAAGTACACTGCAGACATCTGTATCCTTTCCCCTGACACGGTGGCCTGCATATCTTATTGAGGGTTCAGCATTTGCTTGTGGCAGTAAGTAGCTGCTTTTAATTTCAACTATAGGTGACGACTTGTTCAGGTGGTTCAGTGCTTTAGAAAAGGAACCCTGGCCCATTCAGTGGGAGAGACAAGATGGCGATGATCTTAGAGAAAATTACTCAAGGTCTCCTGCCAACCCAAGACATACAGCTCTAGGGACACTCTAGAGAGTCCTGAAGGAACAAAACACAGCCTAGTTCAACTGCATCCCTCCACTGAATGGGGTGAAAGGAGTAACATCCTTGGGAGTGGACAGATCCAGACGGTCGTCCCAGATGTCCCTTGCAGCCGTCTTTCTGACATCTTGCTTCTACTTTGCTTCATAAGGGATCTGACTTGGCCTACAAAAGCACGTGAACAAATAGAAATTAAATAAACTCAATGAGCAGGGATTGTGTCATCATCACCGGAATTTGAGTTTTGTGACATCTTTAACAAAGGGGCAAATGGAGTCATTTATATAATTCTCATTGTCCATGAAGAAAAGGCTCTTCAAGGTTGTAAAACCTTGGGTAAATCACTTAACTTCCGTGAATCCCAGCTTTCTCAGCTATCACATGGGGAAAATAAATGCTTCCCTGCCTCGGGAGTGTGGTGGGAATTAGGTGGGTTGATGTCTTTAAAGGGCTTGGCACAGTGCCTGGTACATCCGTGCTCAGCAATTGTTAGTTTTTCCTCCTTTTCATGTCACGCTACCTTGTGACTTGTGTTGCTGCTGAAAGTGGAGTGTGAAGATCCCAACAGAATGAAAGTTTTAGTCTCATTAATTGATGTCTTAGTGCTTGTAGAGACTGCTCTTCCTATTTACCTACCCATTTCCCAGTGGTGATTTCAGTTACATTCTTTAAAAGTTCATTTTTTTTGGTGCTGAAAGAAGTTTGAGGGATGCTTCATTGTTTTTTTCTTCTACTATGCACTCATAGCAGAGGGGTATAGGACTAAAAGAAACAAAAAAATAAAACCGCATGAAAAACATTGCCCTCAGCATGGGATGCTTTGCTGATGGCTTAAAGCATTTTTCCTTTAATTTACAGTTCTCCAAATGTTGGCATTGGTGTTGGAGCCATGATCTGCTGATCCTGGGGGTCGTTCAGTGGGCAGCGGACAAGATTGTGGAATAGTCATTTTATCTAGATTGTTAAATGATTCCTTCAGTTATTTAGGCATCTCAGCACTAGAGTTGGGCTGTCATTTGGCCTTGCTGCTTGACAAATGGGTCGTATGACAGCCCCAAGTCCCAGATTTCCTTATCCTAGTTAACAGTAGCTGTATTTAGTTAGATGATGTGATAGTTAATTTTCTGTGTCGATTTGATTGGACTATGATGTGGCCAGACCTTTGGCCAAATATTATTCTGGGTGTGTCTGTAAAGGTGCTTCGGGGTGAAATCAGCATTTCAATTGCGGACGAATAAAGCAGGTGGCCTCCCCAGTGTGAGTGGTCTTCACCCAGTCAGTTGAAGACTGAGAACCAAAAAGAGGAAGAGGAAACTGCTCCTGCTTGACTGTGTGAGCTGGGACATTGGTTTTTTCTGGCCTTTGGTCTCAGGCAAACAACTGTTGTGTTGGTTCTCAAGCCTGCTGGTTTCAGATTGGAGCTGATACCATTGATTCTCCCAGGTCTCCATTGGCTAACTCCGTATCTTGGGACCTCTCAGCCAGTAAGTCATTGTGAGAGTTAATGTTTTATAATCAATCACATCCATCTCTATACACACATATACAATCATAATTCCGTCTATCTGTCATCTCTCCATCTGTCTGTCCGTCTATCTGCATAATCATGTATATATCTCCTGTTGGTTCCATATCTCTGGAGAGCCTTAACTGACAGAGACTTTTCCTGCACCAGAACGTATACCAGAGCTGGGATTAGAACCATAGCTTCTGTATAGATAGAACAGAGGTTATTTGCATGAGACATAGTGAGATGTCTTCCACGTCATAGAAAAAAATAATTTCAGGCATGTATTAATTGCTTTTTATTATGCAATGGTGCACTTTGTCTTATTTAATTCTCACAACAGCCCTGCACAGTAGGCTGAGAGCCAGGGAACAGGAGCAGGGCCAAGGTCAACTGAATGCAGGTGGATCAGGTGTCCGAGCCTGTATTAGTGCCACCATGAGGACCATCATAAGGTGTCGGGGTCGTGGCCAGTTCACTCTCCTGGCAGTAGGTGATGTTCCCTGTGGCTCTGTATTAAGGCTTTAAAAGTCTAGTTTTGGAGATATTTTAATGTTCTGTGTTTAGCATTCTGTTGTATGACTTCATCCTGTATTTCCTTCTCAAGGGGTTTTTGTAAAAAATCTTCCAAAACCATAATGCTTCCTTTCCCAGCCATTAAAGTGCCTGGCCTGCTCAGTAAGTGAATGAGTTCAGGAGGATGGAGCTGGGCTCCCAAAGTGCGCTGGGAGAACATCAGTGCCTACAGATGGCCCATCAAAGGAGGTGGGTGTGGTTTCCATGGTCCATTATGTCTGGGGACCCTCGTACTCTGTACCCCATTTTGGGCGGTTCATAAATCACCTTAGCCTATCAAAGCTCTCAGATGTCCTCCAGGAAAGGATCATTCTTCATATCTTGTCAGCCAGTATTTGTATAACTTACTTGACCAAAGATCATTTTTATGATACCAATTTATAATTCTATGCAACATAATGCTATGGGAAGTACTGGAATAGGCATGGGATGGGTGTTTGGACTTGGTACCTGTTGAAGCTGGACAGGGGCCTGGTGTCAGGGCCTTGTATTGAGCTGTTGTTTAGGCCCTTGCCTTACAGCCTAGTTTGTTTAGGTCTCATTTGAGGTGAAGGCCTGGAGGAAATACCCACAATACATAAGGGCAGTCAATGTCTGATGTACCCTGTTTCTAAAAGTTCAAGAAGTGAGAAGAGCAACTTCCCCAGAAGCAGCAATCTAATTCTGCGAACTGAGTTGATGAACGACATCCGTGCTGGAGGCAGCATATTGGATATGTTGGGATGAAGCAAAGCCCCACATTGTTAAAGGCCCAAAGTGAGCTGTGGAACTATGATAATTAATGTTCGTGTCTCACCTGGTATTCCCTGACCCAGGTCAAGGCCAGTGTGATTCTGGCCAGACCACATAACCTCCGCAGCTGCTCACTGTCACAGTGGCACGGGGCAGACCTTGCTCTCATGGAGGAAGGCTGTCAGCAGTGACACATCTCAGACGCCATCGTCTGGGTGGAAGCAACTGTGGAGGGACTGCAGGCGCGCCAGGAGCGGTGCCGGGTGCACCTGTCCTGGGGAAACAGTTTTTGATTGTTGTCTGATTTACTGTCTGACTTACAGACTCATCAGAAAAGCTGCCGCTCTCTGGTTTCTTTCCCAAGGAAATTTCCAGTCTTCAGGCAATCTGAGCATGCAAAACTCTTTTTGGGCAGTGGGACCATTTTTCTTAATGAAATAACAAGATGATTTCAGCAAGAATTTATTCAACATTTCCTGTAGGTTCTAGAGGACAAATTAGCCCAGTCTTTGCCTTCAAATAGTTTATTTAGGATAGAGGGGCGGAGTGTCTTTTAAAGGAATGAATACAATAAATAAGTAAAAAGAGATACAGAGCTTAGCCGGGGTGGGAGGGGCAGAAAGGAGGAGCTCCACAAATAGTGGGGGATGGGGGAAGGGGTGACTCCAGGCCAGAGCTGGGGAACAGCCAGTTGTTGTAAGGAAACTCCCAGCAGTGTGGCTGGGGTAGAGACCAGGTTGCAGGGCCAGGGACGACAGGCAACAAACAAAATTAAAGCTGGAGAGGAGGTGGGATCCAGGCCAAGGTGACCTCCATGGCACACCACTGTTCTGGGACTTTGTCCTGTGAGTAATAGGGAGCCACTGGAAGGCCTAAATCTGGGAACGCCATCATCCTGCCTCCACTGTAGACAGAACCTAGACTCCTCTCTGGGGAGGTGTGAGCAAACGAATGAATAATAAACAGGGCTTGGGACTCAGATCGGGTTTTTGGTTGGCAGTCCTACCTGCTCTGAGGCGGTCTCCTTATCTGTATAATAACACCTACTTGCCCTCTTTCATAGCAATTTTTAAGTTTACTCGACTATAAGTAGTAAAAATCCACACACCCTCCTTGGCAGTCTAGCAAAGTGTCCTGTGCTGCCTGCCTCCACTTTGGTCATTCTTGCAACGACATCTCCCTCCTCCCTCACTCAAAGAATGAGAAGAGGGGAGACTAAGGAAGGGAAAGGGGTTGAGTTCTTGGTGGGGGGATTTGAGTGGTGGTGTGCTGGAGGTGCCTTGTGAGGTTACTGTCTCTTCCCCACTCTGTGTTCAGTGACGTCATGTTGGTAGCTTGAAACTGCAGGACTATTTATATCCCAGAAATCAGCAGATACTAAGAGTGGGCCCCCCACCCCTTCCTGCAGAGAGCCAGCCATCAAACATTTACCAGTACACCATTGCATTGGGGGCACTTGCATGAGCAAGAGAGAACCAGGCGGGGAGCACGCACTTCTGCTAGAGCAGCGGGGGTCCCTTTCCATCTATTTCCGGGTCAGAGTGATACACTCACCTTCCGTTCCATTTGGGCATCATCCCGAGATGAGGAGGTGAGCCAGGAGACTGTGCCTTGCTGTGGTCCTAGCCTGTGGACAGAGGTGTGTGGAAGGACTCACCTGTCTCTTGGGTTCACCCCTGCCAGCTGTGTCCAGAGCTTGTGTCAGAGGCCTCTCTCTCCAGGTACCGCTGGGCTGGTTGGTCAAAGTCCAAGGCACCCAGGGCAACAGTTCATTAGTGTTGGCTTATTTCCTGCTCTCCAGTGTCTTTGATCAAGTTACTGGATGATAAAGAGAAGGGTGATGTCTTCTGGGTCACCTGTCACAGTCAAGAACCGAGGACATCGCAGCAGCAGTGAGACTCCTTGAGGAGGGAGTTCTTTGCTAGTTGACCAGTCACAGTCAGTGCACTATGTGTCACCTGACATTAGCATAACCATTTGTGGAATGAATGAGTGAGCAGTGGCAGCGAATGGTGTGACCCAGGCTCTGGAGAAGCAGCATCACCTTTCTGAGCAGCTGAATTCACTCATGTCCCCTCGGCAAGGTGCTGGTCCGACTCCTGGGGTAAATTAGTCAGGTATAAATTATAAAGAGATCAGAACAAGAAGTGCAATTGACTTGTGCAGAAAATGGTACAAAAGGCAACTGGATTCGGGAGCACTCCAACTGGCAAGCCTGCTTTGGGATTCAGCTGAAGGAACTGATTCTGGCGTGGGGCTGAGAGTGCAGGGAACTGAGGGTTCACGCTCTGCAGCAGATTCCCACCAAGGCCTCGCTCTTGTGGTTGCAAAAGACTGGCTGGGAAAGAAATCTGCTCTTCTCCAAGGTGAACTCTTGAGGAGCCCTTGCTTACCTTGCCTAAGGGCATGCACTTTTGATTTTCTCAATGATGTTTTAATGGACTTCAGTTATTCTACTGAATTCCTAGGTATTCTGGAAATGATTGTATTTTTTCTCAGTGCATATTTTAATTTCAATAGGCAGCTAGCGTGATTAAGGGGTCCCAGTGTGCCCTGGACTTTCCTGGATTTAAAACAGAATGCCCTGCATCCCAGGGACCCTCTCAGTGCCAGGCCCAGGGGCTCCGTCAGGCATCCTAGAGGCAGCTGGCATTTGCAGTAAGACACCCGTGCTGACTCACTGGGTCACTTCAGGTAAGTTGCTTCACCTCTGTCCACGTTCCCTCTCAGGACAATGGAGAAAACAAAGCTGATTTCCAAGGATGTCGTCTAAATTCCGTAAGACGATAGTGTTAGACACATATTAGATGTACAATAACTCTTTCCTTACCAAAATATAGCTTTTCTATCATCCCGACTTTACCATTTTTAAAAAGCAAGCCCTCCAAGGAAGCAAGTGGGAAACTTAGCTTCTGCCAGCCCTCCGGCACTCTCTGATTTGACCACCTGCTGACTGTCTTCTTGGCTGAGCCGTGCGATTCGGACTTGAGCTCCAGACTCACTCTTGACTGGGTCCAGCGAACGGTGGCTCGACATTTGCCTGGCAGCCTAGGCTAACCAGGAATGCCTGTGCTTTTCTGCAGGGAGACGGGGCAGCCCTGGCTTCTCACTCTTGGTGTCAGATCGGGCCACCAAGTCAGTGTCTGCCTAGAGCTCCTGGTAGCAGAAAGCTGTTTAACAGCACCGTGTAGTGGCCGGCAGGGGTGTGTCCAGGGCTGACCTGGTGTCCAGCAGAGCGGTGAGAAGGTCATGCTGCCTTAGCTCTGAAGGTGGGGACTAAGAAAAAGAAAACACTTTCCAAAGCCTGCTTTCCAAAACTTTAAATCAACATGCACTTTTTAAGGAATGCCTTTCTTTTTCTTTTTCACAAGGCTACAGAGAGTAGCACCTCCCTCATGAAAAAAGGAAACATCTTTGGAAACTGTAAACATTGTATTATTTCTCTTAGATCGGTTTTAAAGGCCCCAAGAGTAAGACAGCAGGTTTGCCTCCTTAGAAAGTAGGGTGAGCCTGACCAGATGTCAGTTTTATTCCCTGGGCCAAATACCTTGGAACTGTCGCAGACTCCTCCCTCCCCTCACGTGTCCACCTCCACTGCTGCCGCCTGGGTCAAGCTGCCGTCATCTTTTACCTGAGTGACTGGGTGAGGAGTCCCATCCCTGCCATACTCTAGCCAGCAGCCAGAGTGCTCTTTGAAGATGGAAGTCACTTCATGAGATGGCTATTGTACTCTAAATCTTTCTTTTTCTTATCTTCCCTCTGAGGACATATTTTTCATTGCTTTTAGAGAGAGAGGAAGGGGAAAAAGAAACACTAATGTGAGAGAGAAACATTAATTGGTTGCCTCCTGGATGTGTCTGGACCAGGGACTGAACCCACAACTTTTTGGTTATGGGACCATGTTCCAACCAACTGAGCTACACCAGCCAGGGTCCCACTCCAAAGCTTGTGATGAGTTCCCATTTCGCTCGGAGGAAAAGCCAAAGTGTTTGCGATGACTGTCCCACGGTCTTTCTGCAGCCCCTGGTCACCTCTCCAACCCCACCTCCCCTGACTCCCTCCCTGGCTCCCCAAGCCACACTGGCTCCTCCTTCCTTGGGCCACAGGAACATTTCTCCCTGATGGGAGAAGCCTGGCTCTGGCTCCTCCCCTCCCCGGGGCGTATTCCTCCGCAGAGCCCACCCTCTCCTCCCCTTCAAGGCTTTGCTCAAATCCCACCTCCCGGAGAGGTCCACTCTGACTGCCCCTGACCCCGTCAGTTCCGTACCCTGCTCTCTGCTGCTCCAAAAACACCCAGTCTCCCTACTCAACTTTTACTGCTTCCCACAGCTTCTGCCACTGGTGTAGCATATAGTTTGTTTATAGTGTTTTTATGTCTTTGCTTTAGTCTCAGAGAGGATCATATCAAATGTTCATGAGGACTCAGGGGATAGGGGACAGGCAGATCTGAGTTCAAATCCCACCTGTACCATTTATTCCCTGGCTGACTTGTGTAAGTCACTTAACCTCTTGGAGGCTCAGTCTCCTCATTGTCTTGGCCAAAAAGTTCATTTGTTTTTTTCTGTAAGATGGCTCTAGTAGTGCTTAGTTGTCTGTAACTTCATTGGAAACAATTTTGTTAGATTGTATTGTGACAGCTGTCAATCAGTGTGTATTAAAAAAACTGATCAAAATTGGTGAATGTTTGTGTAGCCATTTTAATATTGAAGATGGAAGAAAATATGCAATATTTTCAGCATATTATGCTTTATTATTACAAGAAAGGTAAAAATACAAGTGAAACACAAAGAAAGACTTGTGCACTGTATAGAGAAGGTGTTGTGACCGAGTGAATGTGTTGTAAGTGGTTTGCGAAGTTTCTTGGTACTACAGACATTTTGGCCAAATGATTCTTTGCTGTGGAAGATGTTTAACATTGGAAGATGTTTAACAGCTCCTCTGGCATCTACCCAAGAGAAGCCGATAGTGGGAGAGAGCCGACATACTCATATATCCAAATCAATGAAAGTTATTGGTGAAAATGAAAAATGTGTCTTCTATTTTACAGAAAAACATAACAGACTTTTTGACCAACGCAATAATAATTCGCTTGGCAAGTATTCAGTAGTGCAGGCCCTGGGAAAGGCCCTGAGGATGGCGGGGCGGGGGTGGGGGGGCAGGAAAGGCTCAGTTGTTATTGTTCTGAGATTATAAAGAAGATTAAATGCACATACGTGTACCTTATACCTAGTGGAGAACTTAGTATACATATGGTGCTCGTTAAATGCAGTCCCCATTTTGAAGAATTTCAATGTATCTTTTCTTCTTCTTCTTTTAGGAGTAGTTATCTTCTCCTTTTAGTTCACACCCTTTTCTTTTAGTGCTAAGAAGAGCAGACTAGATTAAACACACACGTCTTTGAGCCACAGCGGAATTTTTGGGAAAGGGGGCTGGATGAGCCCCCAGAGAGTTCCAGAGCCTCTTGGAAATATATGCTACTCACAGCGTACACATTCGATTTAAAAAGGTGGAGAGAAACTCAGCAGCTTTTATCAGATTTTCAAAGGGTGCCCTTGATCCATAAAAGCTTAAAACTTTCCCCAAATCCCATGAGCAGTCTACTGTGCCAGGCTTCTTTAAATAAGGATTTGTCATGGACACTCTGCAATGGTGACTGATCCCAGGGTGGAAGATGGCTAAGCCCCCAGCTTCCTGGGTAGTTCGAGGGAAGCCTGCATCTGTCAAGGTCATCGTCTTTTGGATCCCCAGGGCCACCGGAAGTCGGAGGCGAGCTCCCACGCAGATGAAAGCACCCTGCCATGGCTGGGGTGGCAGGAAGTGGAAGCACAGATGTTCTAGCTGCTTCGTTAATCTGGGTTCAGTGCCGGTCACAGAGGGCAGACGCCAGCCTAATTCCCTGCTTTGGTTTGGGGAGCCTGAGAAAAGGACTGTCCCCGAGGGCGATGCGTGCAGAAGTGCTGTGATTGCATTAGTAGCAGTCATAGGACGGTGCCATTGCAATAGGCTCCCGGAGCTCTGTGCATTAGGCTCAGGGCTGCAGCATTTCATCCCAGCTCCCGGCATTCTGTCTTCACGTTCATGCATCATTCCAGGAGAACATTTTCTTCTGATTTCTTCTTGCGAGAGAAAAACCAGATGAACGGAATGAGAGGAGTTTGAGCCAGGAAAATGGCGCTAAGAAACTGCCCTGTCCTGCCTACATGAGGTGGAGCAAGTGTGCTTCTCACTGTGGCCTCCTCTCCCCTCAGGACAAAGGAAAATGCTGCGGGGGTTACATGGAGCGGGCGATGGAGGAGCTTCCTGGGGACGGGAGGATGTGCTGGGTTTCTTACCTGGAGTCCCTAACCGGCCTCCCTTCCACCATGCTCAGCGAGCGTGTTTATTCCGCTGTTGTCCTTCCAACCCTGGGGAACAGAGCCCGCCTCCCCGTGAAACCTGTGCAGGGCACGCGCACGGAGGCCTTGGGCACGAGTGTGGAGGTGCTGTGGCGTAGATGCTCATCAAACGTTACCAGGTTTCTTTATGCAGGGGAACACATTCCTCAGATTTAACGTACAGCTTGTGACTATAGCTAATAATACTGTACCACATACTTGAAATTTGCTAAGGCCACTTTTGTTTTAGTACTGCCCGTGTCTGCAAGTGTGGCCTTGGGCTAGTGGTCTCCTCTCCGCTTTGTCTCCTTGGCCCTGTTTGGAAAGCTGCTTCAAGAGGGTGCTCAGGAATTGCGAAGTCATAGTGTCCTCATCAGAGGGCTTTGGGTCAGAGGGCCATTTGTTGGCCAGATGCATAGAGTCAGCCTCCAACTTGCACAAAAAATACCTACTTCTGAGAGACACTATTGTAAGTCAAGGACAGGCTTCAGTTCAAGTGCAGCTTTGGCACTTAACTGCATGACCTTGGGCAAGTTAAGTTTCAGTGGGAGGGTTTTGTGGGATATCATGCTTACGGAGAGAAGTACTTACACGGTACATAGAAGCTATTATGGCGATCACTATACCAAACCTATTACTGCTACTACTCATGTGGGTAGCAATTTTTAGGTTTGGGGTAAGGAGAGAGGTTGGCAGTGACCCTGGATGTGACCCAGAGTCAAACCCGCCCTTCAGTAGGCAGGGACGGCTCTGTGCACACATTTAGACACCTCCTCAGTCACCCAGGGAGCTGAAAATGTGTCAGCCCTGTGTCCCGATGCATATGGACTTGGCTCTTTTCTTCCAGCTGCATCCCATGGTCCTTGTCCACCCAGCCAAGAAGGGAATTGCCTCTCCCTCTCCCTCTTCCTCTGTCTCTTCCTCTGTCTCTGTCTCTGTCTCTGTCTCATCTCTTGAAGACAGGCCAGAGTGTAATCCTGCTCCTAAATGTTTTCCCTTCAAAGGTGAAAAGCATGAGTCACATCTGGTTGTCCCTGCGGTTATTTCCACACAGCTGCTCCTCTGCACGGCTTTGCCTCTGCGCCATTTCTATTTCTCGGGTGATTGAAGACAGGCAGGCGCTCTGGGCAGGAGTGAGGTCAGAGCCACCGGGTGGTGCAAAGAGGGATTTTCCTCTGCTTTGCAAATAACCAGGGACATCAGGGAGCCTTGGGGGCTCTGTCAATTTCGGCTCTGAAAGCACCTCTGAAGGAATATTGATCTGGCCAATGGTTAGCAGCAGCGGGGACAAATGGGGCCTCCTCACCGCTGCGGAGGCTCTGGCCTCCTGAGTGACCCACCCACAAGACAAGCGTGACCGAATGTTTGCAAATGCCAGGCGACACAGGCTCAGTGAGGGCATGAAAGGACGAGGCGCCAGGCCGCTTCCAAGAGGCCCAGAATAATGCGTTGGCACAGACTTTGAAAGAGCAGACTCTGATAAGTGCTCAAATTTAAGCACCTGCTTAATTGGTTTGAAAGAAGAGAGACAAAGAGAAGTCCAATCCTGACATTTTCAGAAGTCTTTTGGCCTTGAAATATGATGCAGCCTTTTTAGGAATGGTTTTCTTTCCTCATTCCCCCCCCACCCCTTTTATTTTTCTTTAAATGCCCTACTTACTCATGGTGGTTTGCAGGGCTAAACAGTAACCACGGGAGGTAGGCTATTGTTGAATTCTAATCACATTTGCAATCAAATTGAATGATGTCAGTCTCCCTGCCAATATTTTCCCATAAACACATTTTTCTTTGATGAGAATGTTGTTTCTAAAAGCTGCAGTTATCAAATAAAGTTCCAAGGCCACCAGGAGTAAATGACCAATAAATACTCGACTGAGTGTGACTTTGAAAAGGTCATACATTGAAATTTCCTCTCTGACCAGCCAGTTGCAGCACACAGTGAGAGACACCTATATCCTGTGATAAATAAAAAGGAAAAGTGGTCAGGTGTTTCAAGTCAGAGTCGCATCTTTAGGAATGGCTTGGAGTTAATCTTGGCAGAAACGGTTGGTTTCTGGTAGACCGAATCATTGGTAGAATAGGAGTATGTGGAAAATTAATGATCTGATAATGGAGATTTGAATCCAGACCAGTGAGACTGATTTTTGTATAGAGTACAGAGGGTGCTTCGGCTCTGTTATGCGGATGGTGAGTTGGCACTGGTTTTCATAAATGTTCTTTGAGCTGAGGCTGGGGAAGGGAGGTCTTAAGTGACATCTTTCTTATGTAGAGATGAACTGATTCAGAGGGCTCTGTTTGATTGGCCCACAGTGAAAGCTGCATAGCTTCTAATAGGGTCTTAATTGAGTTGATTGGAGCTATTTTCAAGGACCCAGCACTCTATCCCTTCGGTGCTTTGGTTAAAATCCTCCAGTGCTTCCTGAATGCCACCGAGGAGAACAACTGTCATTTCTGCATTTGCATTTAGGCAGCAGGGAAGCCACAAGACTACCAGGTGTGTGTCAGGGCTCACCTGGCTCCACGGTGATGCGGGCAGCACGTGGGCACTCTTCCAGCCTCTCGCCAAGATTTGCTTTGCGTGCTAATTACTTTTAAATTGTGTCTCTAAGTTTCCCTTCCTCTCCATTAATCAAGTCCCACTTTTTGCTTACAGGAGTCTGTTTATATCGGAGGAGGAGAAATGTAAGCTTATATCAACCTCTGATGGGTCTGTTACCTCTGGACATGTGAAGGATTATGGGCCGAATCAAGGTGCCTTCAAGGGTCTTTTTTATTAGCAGGGAATCTGTCAGAGCGTGTGGGCAGAAGACATTCATGGAGACTTTATTCTCTCATTTTCTTGGGTCTTAAAAACCCTTTCACTTCTTAGAATCACAGGGACTAGAAGGATCATTGTGGGGTCCCTAAGGACAATTTTGAAAGTACCGTCAGGCGTAGTTAGGCTCCCTCAACCCCCTTGTGTGCCGAATCACTCCAAAAGTAACATTTCACTTATCTGGTGGGTGAGGGACAGGAGGCTCAGCTGCCAGATGACAAAAGGTAACCCTTTATGCACCAGGAGGGCCCCTAGGCAGGGCCTTACTGTCTTCCCCGAATAACCCCGCATTAGCTGTTGGTTTAGTTGAAGATTCCTTTGTTCCCTTGTCCCAGATTTGCTCCTTGGACATCATTTATTTGGCAGGAATCGCCGTGGGCCATCAGTGAAGTACATTTCACCGTGTAATGTACTTCCCTTCTCAGGGAAGCTCATTTGGTACATTGGGCTGTGATGCACCTTGGGGGGTGGGGGGCACAGTGATGGACAAGCGTTTGTGACCCCTGCCCTCCAGGACACTGCTCTGCCTGAGCCCATGGTACTGGAGCCTAATACTACCAATAGGGAACTCAGCTCACAGTCACTGATGAATGAGTTCAGTATTGTCACAGATTTGAATGTCGGAGCATGTGCGTCTAGAGTCTCTCCTCAGTTTCAGTCACTTTTTGAGATCATTCAGCATCTCTGATTAAGCCAGGGGACATCCTTGCTCCTTTTCAACTGTTCTTTGCACAGCAACCAGAGTAACTGTGGATAAACCTGCATTCCTGTGGAAATCCCTCCTAGATTCCCCACTGTACTTCAAATGAAAGCCGGGCCCCAAATGTGCCTGCGGGGCTCTGCCAGCACACTGCCCCGCCCCGCCCCCCCCCTCGCCCTTCCGCCTGCCTCCTCCCCCTCTTCCCTGGGCCTCCTCATTCCAGCCACAACTGACCTGTTTCTGATTCCTTGACCCCATCCTTCCTGCCTCAGAGTCTTTGCACATGTTCTTCCTTCGTGTCAGAAATGTTTTTCCTCCTCCTTGCTACTTGGATGACTCCTTTTCCTTCTTTGCTTCTTGGCTCAGATGTCACCTCCTCACAGAGGCCATCCTTGACCACCTGGGTGGATTCAAGACGCCTGTAAAATCTGTCACTACTTTCCCCTTGGGAGGTGGAATGTATTTCCCCTGCCCTTGAATCAGTGCTAGCCCCGGGATTGCTGTAACCAAACAGCCCCGGGCTTGCCCTTCTCTGAACACTTCCTGTCACAATCTAGCTCCATCTACGAAAGTCTAAGCTAGCCAGCCACACAGAGAGACCATGTGGAGAGCACGAGGGAGGGGCCCAGCCTCCTGGCTGTCCTGCGAGGGCCCTGCATAGTGAGTAGAACTGTGTTGGATCTTCTAGCCCTGGTGGTCTTCTGACGGCCGTTGCATAGGAGACCCCTAAACAAGACCAGCAGAAGAACTGAAGGCCCTGGAATCATGAGAGTAAGGAAGGATTACTGTGGTTTGGAGCCACCCAGTTTTGGGGGGTGGTTTATTACCTGGGTGAAATGCCAACCTATTTATAAATAAGTCTCAGCCCCTTTTCTCTCTTCACTGGACTCTGTTCAGTCTCATTTCATTTTTACAATGATGTGTTTTTTGTTTGATAATCTCTTACGATTGTTTCCCCAGTCAGACCGGCACTCCATGGTGCAGGCACCAGATTTTCTACTGATCGCTGCACATCTACTATCGTATATGAATGCCCGGCGCAGGTTAAGTGCTCACCAAGTGTTTGTCGCATGAATGAATGAGTTTAAAAGACTCCAGTTTGTATTTGTTTGGCAGATTCTCCCCATCCCTGAACCCGGATAACAGAGATATGAATCTGTAAATTTTCTGTAGTGGCAGTTCAGAAACCATGTTTGAAAAAAAAAGTTTGTCCTTCTTTCTAAAGCATGCGTGTTAACTCACAGTTCCACTCTGCATCTACTACACGCCTGCTCAGCAGATTTCATGGTTCCCAGCTGGCAGGGGCTTTCGTAGGGTAGCCAACCTTGCCACTGTCCCTTTCTTCACCCTCTGACACCCGTCATACCTGGTCCCCTGTTGCTAGCCGTGCCACCAGGCATACTTCCACTTTCCTGGGGTCTGTCTTCGCCAGTCCTTTCCATTTCCCTTTCCTTCAGGAAGTGTTTGTCAATAGCCTGTGCTTTTTCGTGGGTATTTCTTCTTATCTGTACACAAGCCACTGAACCAAATCCTCTGGTGGAAGCCGGAGTCATTTTTGAGACCCAGGCAGTAAGTTCGGAGGTAACAGAGCCCTGGGCTGGTTGTCTGGGGGCATCCCTTCTGGTCCCAGCTCTGCCACCGAGAGCAGGGCACTGTGCACAGTTGTTTAACTCTGCCTGCTCCTATCTGTGTCATTAGGAGCTGGGGCAGTGGCATTGCCCAGGTCCTCTCAAAGCCCAGGGTTTCCACATGCAGACTTGCTCTCCAGCCCTAGGAAGGGCAACCTGCTGATTTATGTGCATTTGGGTCAGGATGTGGCTGATTGTCGCATCAGCAGTTTCGCATGAACAAAAATTTCGATTTAATCAGTACAGCCAAGTTACTTCTGCTGGGTTGGCAGTATGTTCGGAGAGGCAGGTTGACCCCCTGTAGCTGGGAGTCAGGAAGCCTTGTGCTTCTACGCTGCCCAGCTGCTGGCGGGAGGGTAGACCTGGCAGAGGGAGGCCAGCGGGCCTCTTGGACCTCATCTTCTTCATTTCCAAACTGGGATGAGAATGCGCGTTTCACTCACTCCAGGCCTGTTTCGAGGGGCTAACATGGGTAATAGGGCATGCACTGATAGGTCATTATCAAAAAGTTATTGAAACAAAATTGTTAATATACCCGTTTGTCAAGACAACGAAGTTTGTCTTCATATTTGCCTCGGGTGCTCTGCCCACTTCATGGTTCCTACACCGTTTCCCAGCTTCTTTCCCTTCATTTCCTGTCACATGGGTGAGGTGGGAGAAGAGCCACTATTACATTTAAGGCACTGGGCATTCACTGGTTTTTCTAACTCCTTATAACAGTCCTCTAAGAGTGGAGTTGTATTAGGATTCTTTTTAGTTGTCAGGGATGTAAATCTGATTTCAGCCTAATGTAAGTGAGAAAAATGGGGGGAAGGAGCATTTATTTGGCTTATAGAACTTTAAAGTCCATGGGTATACTGGCTTCAGGCATAGCAGGATCAAGGGGCTCAAAAGATTCCTTCACACTTTTTGCTTTGTCCCTCTACTTCTTCTTTCTGCTTTTCTCTGTGGTGGTATCATCTTTCTGGTACACTGTGTCCACATGGTAAAAACATAACCCCAGGGCCAAGATAACCTCAAGCCTTATAGCTTGTTATCTGTCCCAAATCCTAAAGCTGAACAGAGAAGACGTCAAAGAGACCAGCAGTATGACTGTCACCAAAGAGACCTCTTGCTGGAAAGGGACGCTAGTGGAGAGAAGAGCCTCTTTGGCAGCGTGTTATGGACAGTATCCGGTGTGGGCAGGGAAAATGGGCCACTGGGCCTAATGGTGTGACTTCCAGTGTCCCAAGTACTTCTCCGTAATTTCTCCCTCCACAGACCCTCTCGGTGACACCAGGTCTAAGCCCTGAAGAGTGTCCAGGGCACTGGCTAGCTTCCTGGGTCAAAGCCAGCAGTCATAATCCCATAGCTGGGAGATAGGTGGTCATGGGAGATGATGACCTTTGTTGATTTGGTCTCTTTTCTTAGTTCGATTCTTCCCTCTTTGTAGCCTGAAGAGCTTGTCTGCCTTTGGTAGCTGGACTCGTCTTCTGGGGCCCTGGTTACCCTTTGCCTGTGGTTGTTGAACCCTCCCCGTGGCAGGTTCCCAGGGAACTGCACTGAGTGTGTGATGTATGTTCAGGACAGCAAGTGCCCTCTGCATGTGGCCGTGATTTGCACTGCTGAGAGCCACCCGTGGCTCCCTGTCATCGAGGGGAGAGAGCCCAGGCTTCTTCCATGACCACAAGGATTTGGCTGACCCTTGTAGCATTTTCTCTGGCTCTCCTTAGTCATACACTTCTGCTTGTGGGTCGCTGGACACCCCATCCCTTCCCATGCCTCCATGCTGCTTTTCATGCCGTTCCCTCTCTCTGGAACCACTCATCTTCATGTAGGTAGCTCCTGTTCATCCACCTGCAAGACTCGGTTCAAACTTCACCTCCACCATGAAGCCTTCCTAATTCCCCCCCCCCCCAGTGTTAGTGCCCCTGTAGTCCCACCCTCTCGGCCATGTGCCCTATGTCTGTAGGGGGGTGTTATAACAAAGGCAAAAGACATGAGCTTTGCCCTCTGGTCTGGTTTTAAAACCTGGCTCTGCCATTTGTTAGCTGCATGTCTCTGCAAAAGTGATCTGACCTTCAGGAGCCTCTTCATCTTGACTTACAAGCAGGCATAATGAACTATTCCGAGGCATTTTGTGATTGCAACGAACAATCCTGTGATGTGCTTAGCATGGTGCTTGGCACGCGGTAGTTCTCAATAACTGGGGAGAGTGCTAGTTGCTGTGGTTGTGATTATTATTGAATCATGAAGTCTTAGGGGCAAAAGGGACCTCGGCGGTCAGGTCATTCTCATGCCTACAACGCCTGATTCCTGGTCAGTCACCCAGCTTCTCCTTGAACTCTGCCAGGGACAGGGAGCTCACTTTCTTTCTGATTTTATGATACTTGATGCTGATGATGCCAGGTTGGCTAGTACTTATGTCTACTTGGGGGACTATTTAAACTGGCACTTGTATGTCTGTATGCGTGCATGTATGCAAACACGTTCTTATATACTTAGTGTTGTTTGCCCACATAGGATTTCCCGAAAAGTCTAACTCAAAAAGCTAGGTTAGCACAGTGGAAATTAATCTCTAAAGCAGCATTGAGAGTGGCTTAGACCTTTTGCTTCCCCGCGGACTTCCATCTGTTTTTTGCTCACCTCCGAGCAGAGCTCCCGAAGAAGTCAGGGTCTGTCACATTGCTGCAATAATCAGGCGCTCCCTGTCTGTGGCAGATAAAGAAAGAACAACACTGCCTGGCATAATAACACGGTACGTCTACAAGTAGTGATATCTTGTTGGCAGAGAGAAGACGAGCTTTTTTCCCAGTGTGGTTTAGAGAGGAGCCTGGATTAGGAGCGAGTGTCCTAAGATACTTTGTCTGGCTTTGGCCTGAGTTCTCATCTGGGCAGTGGGGGCATTGTCGCCCAGAGATGAACTGGGAAGGCAGAGGGGGGCTTTGTCCCTAAGAACTCCCTACTCCCCTCCCCCATTCAACCAGGGCTGCTCTGTCTTTCGGGAATTCCTTAGAAGATGTCATTTGAAATATAATACTCCATTGCTTAAAAAATTCAAAAATGCCCAATCTGGACTATCTTCAAAGGGCCCTGTAGCTCCTGTAACTATTATGTCTCTAAAATAAAGCAAAGTTATATCCTTATGGACTTTCTGATACATGTTTCCTTTGTAAAATTTTTCTAAAATGAAACACAGTGTTTCAGAAACTTTTCTAAAGAAAATTATAATTGCCCCCCCCCTTTGATTAGCTTAACTGCAGTGAAAGGCCCCTTCTTTTAACATCTTGTTCAGCCCCACCCCCAGGTGACTGTACCCTGCTGGGTGACACTGGGTGGGAAATTGGTTTTACTGAGACAAATGAATTTAATATTAAATATATTGGCTGCTCAATGCCCAGAAGGAATGCCTAAAGTCAATGAAAGTGTGTGCGGTCCCAGAAAACCTTGAAGGACTGACTTTAATGAGGTGACTGCAGACTGTGTGGCCGGTGAGTGTGCGAGCGGTTTGCCCTGGCATGTTCCTGGAGGCAGGACGTGTCCTGTATGCATGTCCTGTATGCATGTCCATGTATACACGTCCTGTGTCACTCTCACCTGTAATTTCCGGAAAGTAAGTGGAAACCACCACATGGGTGAGCAGTTAGGGTTTTTCAGATGCTTGGATTTCATTCCTTCATCCAGGTCCCGTGACTGGGACTTGACTTGAGTTCTCGCCTTTCAGTTTGTCTTACTTTCCAGATGCAGAAAATCAGATAGAAATTTCCCAAGCATCATTACCTGCCAGTGAGGAAAAATACAGCGATAGAGCAAGCGGCACCCCGATCTCAGGAGCCCCGAGTCCCCCATTGGAAAGAGCCCCTGGGAAGAGGTGGTGACCTCACTTACCAGGGGCTGTGACACCCACTGGCTTGAGCACTTTCCTTTTCCGGTCTCTGGTCCCTCTGTTAACCACGCCCCCCCCTCCCCCGCCCCGCCCCAGCTTCACACCTCAATCTGCCAGAGCATTCCACTGAATCGTGAATGACCCCCCGGGGGGACAGTGGCAGCCAGTTGCCACTTTGTGGAGCTGAAACTCTTCCTAGTATCAGCCCCTGCCCTTGTCACCAGGCAGGAGTCCCTTGAGTGTGCGACAACAATCCACAGACATGCCCCCTCCTCCCTGTCGACTGTTGTTTATCTGCCGCCTGCCCCCCAACACTCCTCGGTGAGAGAGAGAGAGGGAGAGAGAGAGAGAGAACTTTGTAAGTGTGATGTGTGGATGTGTGGTTACTTTAGTCCTCATCAGTTGCTTTCATACTTCAAAATGGAACCGGCTCTCCAGCAGCGCGTGAGTGCGCCCCAGCGCAGTGAACAGTGAAGAAAGCTTGGGCTCCAACTCCGAACCCCACCGCTGCCCTGTTTGCCCCCACAGCCCCAGGGAGGACGCAGATCCCTTTTCCCTCGGTTGTCCGCGCCTGGTGCCGTGTTCCTCATTCTGTGCGGGCTTCAGGAGCCGTGGACTCCCCTGGGCAGGGGGCCCTGGCACGTGAGGGTCCCTGGGGTGCAAGGCTGCAGCCCCCAAGCCTGTGCCCTGCAGACAGCGGTGCCGGGCGCACCCCTCCCTCTGCGTCCTCAGGGGCCAGACCAGACGCCAGTCCTGGTGCGCTGACAGACGACTTTTCTCAGTTGTCAGTTTTCTCGCTTGTCAGCAGAGCTGCTGCTGGTAAGTGAAAGAAAACAGAGAGGGGGCGCGAAAGCAGCCAGGCAGGGGAGCGAGAGCGTGGAGCGGGAGAGCCAAGGGCGCCCTGAGGCTGGGAGTGCAGGTGGAGCCCGGTGTACGGGGTGTTGGGGTGCTCATGGTGCTCGGGCTCTGGTCAGACCACCCGGCAGCCCTGGTGCCAGCTTCCCCCCAGGCGCCTTCCCCGCCCCTCTCCAACCTCCTCACTTTCTCCCTCCTGGCTCCCTCCCCTCTCAGCCTGGTCCCCCCTTTCTCCCCCAAGTCTTTTCAGGTGCCACACTGATCACTTCTGTGGCTTTGTTTAAAAATTATATGCATACACAATGATTGTGTATGTATAATTATATAATTATATTTATCTCTTTTGGGAGATATCTCCAAATAGATCCGAGGTGCCGTGTGAGTGAGTAAGGAGTACAATTGCCATCCCTGGACAGTAGCCCGGGGCCATGGCTGGTTATAGCTGCCTCCCCGAGGCGCCCCGGCAGGGGGTGGCCCGCCCTCTGAGCCCGCTTTGAGTCGCATTTGGGGGGCACTGAGGAGGGAGGCTCAGGGAAAGTGACTGGCAAGTACCGGCTCTGCACCCAGCAGGGGCTCCAGCCCAGGAGGCCAGGAGGGGACAGCCCAAACTCTCTCAGCCCCACTCTCAGTGATAACCTGCAGCTATGGAGTCGCCGACCAAGGAGATCGAAGAATTTGAGAGCAACTCTCTGAAGTACTTGCAGCCGGAACAGATCGAGAAAATCTGGCTTCGGCTCCGAGGGCTGTAAGTAAATCTGCTTACTTCTCTTGCTCCCTTTCCCTCTCCCATCGATATTTTACTACACAGCCCGGGTCATGAGGGCTCACCTCGGTCCTGCATGGCCCTTTAAATCCAGCCCAGAAGTTCCACAAGTGCTTCTCTGTTAATTACAGTCACTGCTACCTTCCTTTCCACAGAGGGACCTGTCTTTCTGACTTAGAATGCCTTGCTGTTTTCAAGTCACGCTTTCTTTGGGGGAAGGAAACAAGTCTTTATATTGCAGTTGTAGTAGCTTAATGCCGCAGAGATGTTTCTTGTCCTTTTTGCTCAGGGAGAGAAGCTGGGGGACTCAGGTCCCAGACTTTTAATTATAGGAAGAGTCTTTTCTGCTTGCAAGCATCCTGGCAGGTGTTCCAAGAACTTACCAATAGTTCACATTCAACATTCATTCTGGCTGCCGAATTCTCTTCTCCCCATTCCCAGCCTACTTCAACTTCTGGTGTTTTCTTAGGTTTCTTTCTAGCAGGGAACTGGTTACTGGACGAAAGGACTATTTTGGAGGAAGTGGGGGTCAAGCAGCAGTACTGGACTTCCTAGTGATCTCTGGGACCCCTTTAAAAAATAGGGAGTTTGCTTTCAATACTGTGGCCAGAATTCTAGTTGGACTGACAGATAAAGATCTCTGCATTTTATTCACTTCCTGCGCTGGAGCCTTGTCTGTCTCCAATTTCCTTCCCAGGTGCCCAGGCAGGTCCCAGAGAAACCTTCCATAATGCCCAGAATTACATTCCATCATGTATTTGGTGTCAAATCCAGTGCGGTTTAAGGGAAAAAGTTTTTCTCCGAGTCTATTCTCTCAGCATTCTGTTCCTACCGCAGGCAGGACTCTGGCAGTCAGTTTGTTCTGCTGCAGTTCATTGGTTTTGAAAGCACCCACAAAACTCAGAGTGGAACACATCAGAAAGGTGCTGATCTCAGCGAGCTCCCTCTTGGGGGAGGCCCTATCCCAGCTGGGATATGCTAAAGGGAAGCCAAGGCCGTCTGTGATTTTTTTAAGGGGGCCCCTATTTAAAGTGCAGTGTATACAAGCCCTTCCATCAGTAGTCTTACTGGGCTTGCACTGCTGTTGATTGAAATGGCAAACCAGGCCCAAGAGCAGCCCATTTGGAGTACCTGGCTCCTGCGAGCAGAGGCTGTGTAACTTATTTGGAGATCTTGTCTTTGTGGCTGGCAGGCTGTTTCACGGTGGAGGCTCAGGCACTGGTGCCTCGTTCTGAGCCGTGTTTACAGAAAGCTCATGTCCCATGGAATGAACATGACATCTGATCATATTTCGGTGCACACAGAAACTTCGTTGCATCCACAAAGCCTGGGTCCGAGGTGTACAGTATCCGAGTGTTGTCAAGCTGGGTCTCTTTGTCATCCCGGCGAGAGGGACTTGGGTGCACACACTCAGGAACTGCTTGCTCTGGCTGCTTTGTAGTTTAAACCGACTCCACGCAGCTACTCCAAGGCTGGGGGCGCACCTTGTGCGATAAAGCATTTAGTGGTCACAGTTCACTTATTTATACCTTTCTCTGTTTCGTGTCTGTCGGGTTTCTGTCCCTAAGATGTCGGGGTGGGACGTACCTGCATTTTCGGGTTTTAGTCTATCGCACCTACTCAGCACCCAGTGCCTTTAAACATAAAAGGTGTGGCTGTGGGCTGATTGATTCTTTTCCAAATGTGTGGCTTAGAATCCCTCTCTTCACCCTTCTTACTTTAACGCCCCGCCCAAGAGCAGTTCTGTGAGATCTGTGGCTTCTCTTTCTAATCTGAAGACAGGTGACTGTCGTTACTATGACATATATATATATTTTACTGCAGTTATGGCTCTTACTATGTCTTTTTTAATGTAATCATAGTGCTATAACATTGCTAAAGCCTCTGGAAACCAAACGCATGCTTCTTTGCACAACTCGGAATAACACTTCTGCAGTGTGTGGAGTGGAACCCCTTAGGGGTTGAAGTGTGTGTTCATCCTACCCCAGACCCTGGGTAAGAGACCAGGAGCTGCTCTGTGGACATTTTTGAAAGACCCAGTAGCCACAATTGGATTTTCATATTAATGTATTACCATAACTGCCTTCTAGAAAGGGCTGTGTAGGTGACCACAGATCATCAGGGATTCAGTTCAGCTTGTTTTGAGAACTGTCAAGTTCAGGACTGGATCAAGCATCTCATGCTTGGACTGTTCAGTGGTACCTGTATCCTTGGCAGTAGCCGTCCTCTGTAATATGTTGTTGACTTTTTTGTCTCCTCCATTATCATGTCAGTTCCTTGAGGACAGATGCTTGTGTGTCTTCCTCACTGTTGCACCTCCAGTGCCTGGAACAGGGTATGGTGTGTAGTAGGTGCTCAACCAATTGCTGATGGCAGAATCATAAAGCCCTAAGTGTAAACTTCTTGAATCCAAGTACCTGCTGAGCTAAAGCCAGCGCTGGACTTCTTAATATTCAAAATGAAGATAAATACATATTTGGGTCAGTTTATAGGCCACGTGACTTAACAACACAATGTTCCATGAGCTAGAGGGGAGGCAGGTTTTATTGACATCATTACCCAGGTTGGGCAGAGATCTAAAGGGAGGTACAAGTGGGCAAGGTGTGGCAAAGCCATGACCCAGGGCTGAGTCCCACTCTTGTGTGTGCCCAGGTCCTGTCTTTGTGCCCCTTACCTCCCCAGAGTGCTCTTTACCAGCAGCAAGAAGGTTGCTGGGTGTCCGTCTGCCAGGAAGGTAGTGAGGGAGAGTGCAGATGGACCCCGTGTGTTACAGCCCCATCCCCCTTCCACACCTCCTTTGTTGCTCTCTGTTTCCTTCTCACCATCTGAATACTATATATATATATATATATATATATATATACATATACACATACAATACATATATTTTATATATCATAAAATATATATAATATACAGTACATATAATATATAACATATATTAAACACATATATTTATGTTATATTAATTAACACACTACAATCAATATATTATAATATATTAATCACACATACAACTATATATTGATTATATATTATATGCAATTATTTTATATACAATATTATGGTATATAGTTAATTATATTGATATAATAATATATTAATTATACCATATTAATTAATATGGTATAATTAGTATATTATATATTATCTATATAATATATAGAGAAATATATATAATTTTTATTTATTACATTTCTTGTCTTTTTCTTCTGCCTAGAATACAGACTCCCTGAGGACGGAAGTTTGGTTTGGTTTTTGGTCAGCTTTGGTCACTGGCGCATCCCCAGTGCCTGTGGTACTACCTGATATGCCGTAAATTACCAATAAATATTTGGAACCCTGGGGCTGTTTCACGTGTTTCTCTAGGGAAGGGTTAGGAAAACTTTTCACCTAGCCTTGTAGCATCATCAGCTTCCTAATAGTGTGTTGGATCTTGGACATGGGAATTTTAAATATACTGTCCGCCCCAACGGAGATCACAAAACCCTGCAAGCTCAGGTGTTTACTCTGATGGCGATGGTCATTTCCCTGCACACCAAGCTCAGAGGTGGCTGCGATTCCAGGTGACCCTCAGCCACCTCTGCATCCCTGACCCCCTCTCATACTCAAGTTCACAGGTCGCTAATCAGCAACCCACCCCCCCCACACACACACCTGAGCTTTCTTAATTATATCTCTCAGCGGGATGCTGTTCTCTGACATTCCTGGGAGGAGTGTTTTTTTTGTCATTTTTCTGTAAAGCTCAGTGGTAGGCGTGGGCAGGAGTTTTAAGAGCCCTTCCCAGTGGCTGTCTTGTTCAGGAATCTTCCACTCAGGGAAAAATATGATAACGGCTGTACTTTCTTTTTTTATTTTATTGTTTGTGCTATTATAGTTGTCCTGTTTTTTTCTTTGCCCCCCTCCACCCTGTATCCCCATTCCCTCCAGCAATCTCCCCCCTTATTCATGTCCATGGGTCATGCATATAAATAAGGTCCTTGGCTACTCTACTACCTACACTGTTCTTTTTTTTTTTAAAGATTTTATTTATTTATCTTTAGAGGGGAAGGGAAGGAGAGAAGGAGAGAAGTATCAATGTATGGTTGCCTCTCATGAGTCCCCTGCTGGGAACTGGCCTGCAACCCAGGCATGTGCCCTGACTGGGAATCAAACCACGATCGTATTGTTCGCAGGCCGAGCTCAAACCACTGAGCTACACCAGCCAGGGCTACCTACACTGTTCTTAACAACCCGCTGTCTGTTCTGTACCTACTAATCTGTGCTTCTTATCCCTGCATCTTCCCTCCATTTTCCCCCTTCCCCCTCCCAAATGATAACCTTCCAAATGATCTCCGTTCTGCTTGTTTGCTTAGTTTGTTGTTTGGATTCAATTATTGATAATTGTGAATTTATTGCCAATTGAGTGTTCGTCATTTTGATCTTCTTCTTCTTATATAATTCTGTTTAGCATTTCATGTAATAACGACTTGATAATGATGAACTCCTTTAGTTTTATCTTGTCTGGGAAGTACTTTCTCTGCCCTTCATTCTAAATGGTAGCTTTACTGGATAGAGTAATGTAGGCCCTTGCTTTTCATCACTTTGAATACTTCTTGCCAGTCCCTTCCGGGCCTGCAAAGTTTCTTTTCAGAAATCAGCTGTGAGTCTTATGGGAACTCCCCTATATGTAAGTAACTTATTTTCTCTTGTTGCTTTTAAGATTCTCTCTTTACCTTTAACCTTTGGCATTTTAATTTTATTTATTTATTTATTTATTTTTATTTTTTTTAAAAATATAATTTTTATTTAATTCTTGTTCAAGTACAGGTTTCTGTCTTATATTCCCAACCCTGCCCGCCCCCCCACCCCATGCTCCCCACCTCCCTCCCCCTTTCCACCCCCCACCCTTAGTTATTGTCCATATGTCTTTTATACTTGTTCATGTGTGGCATTTTAATTATGATGTGTCTTGGTGTGGTCCTCTGTGAGTCTGTCTTGTTTGAGATGCTCTGAGCTTTGTGGACTTCCTGGAAGTCTATTTCCTGCATCAAATTAGGGACATTTTCTTCCATCTTTTTTTCAAGTGAAAAAGTAGTAAAATTACTTGCTCTTCCTCTTCTTCTGGAACCCCTGTTATTAGGATATTGGTATGTGTAAAGATGTTCCAGAGGTTCCTTACTCTATTCTTGTCTTTTTAAGGTTTTTTTCTTTCTGCTTTTCTGATTGAATACCTTTTCCTTCTTTGTGTTCCAAATTGTTGATGTGATTCTTGGCTTTATCCTCCCTACTGTTGGTCCCCCATAGATTTTTCTTTATTTCTCTTAATGCACCCTTTATTTCTGCCTGGGTCTTTTTTATGCTGTTGAAGTACCCAGTGAGTTCCTGGAGCATCCTGATAACCAGTGTTTTGAACTGTGCATCTGATAGGTTGCTTATTTTCATTTTATTTAGGTCTTTTTCTGGAGTTTTGTTCTGTTCTTTCATCTGGGCCGTATTTCTTTGTCTCCTCATGATGGCGGCCTCCTTGTGTTTGTTTCTATGCATCTGGTAGAGCTGCTTTGACTCCCTGACCTAGTGCACCTATTAAGTTGTATGGGGTGGAGCCTTAGGTAACTGCCAGGGTGGGGCAACCTGTGACTCCGCTGTTGCCGTGTGGTGGGGAGGGATACAGTGCCTCTGCCTTCCCTCTGGAGTGAGTTCTGCCTGGGAGGAAGCAGCCTTCCTACTCATGCTTCACCTTCTCCCTCTATGCCCCTGGTACCCTTCCAGCTGTTGCCCTGGTGTTGAATCCCATAGGGGTGGGTCTGTGTGAGTCCTAAGTCCACCGTGGGTCCTTCAAGGGGACGCAGTTTCTTCTGCCACCCCAGCCCCTACTGGTTTTTACAGTCAGAAGTTATGGAGACTTATCTTTCTGGCACTGGGACCTGGGCTGGGTGGTCTGGACTGGGGCTGGGACCTTTCGCTCCTGAGGTGTCTCTCCTGATTCCCATCCACTGCACGTGGATGTGGGACCGCCCATTTCTGTCTCCAGGCCTCTCCGTGTTTCTGTCCCTCCTCTCTGTCTGGAATAGTGTGCATGCTTTAAATCCTTGGTTGTCAGACTTGCACACGGCTCAATCTTCTGACTATTCTGGGTGACGTTTGTTTTGTAGTGTAGCAGTATTTTTTGCTATAGTTGTATGCATGGAGGCGCGGCGTGTTTACCTATGCTTCCATCTGGACCGGAAGATGGCTGTACTTTCTTCTTTTCCTGACGTGGGGGAGCCTCACGGCTGCATAGGTTTCAGTCATGACTTATACCTTGGGTCCTGACCAAGAGTTTTTCTTTTGCCTGTCTGCTCTAGGACAACAAAAAGGTATTTCTGTGCTGAAAAATAAAATTGCAAGCAGAGAACAGGTTTCACTCATTCCTTGGCATTTACTGTCACAATTGTGGTTGAGCCATCGTGTATTCTTTCTGAGCAGCTCTGGGGGAGTCAGTGTAACACAGTTATGTTTATGCGGCACTTCCCCCCAGTCTCTGAAGTGGTATAATGGATGTAGAGGGCGGTCTTAGTTACTAGGGTAACAAATAGGGGCCATGTTTTTTGTCTGACTGGCAAGCTTTCCTACTTTTTTATTATGTTAACAGACCTGCCCCCCAACTCCACCCCCTGCTCCCTGCCATAGGGGTGGGCCCAAGACCCCCAAAGGACAGGGTGTGGTTGGGTCTGTTTGCTGTCATTCAGCATGGAGCTGCTGGACAGAAATCTCCTGGGTCACCTCAGAAGGAGTTGGCTCCCAGACTGGTCCCTGGTCTGTTAGCTGTTCAGGTAACAGGGTCACTTCCCTTAGAAGTCATTCCCCAAGAACTGTAGGGACTTTCCTCAGAAGGTGTGGTACCCTCTTGCAGCTCATCTAGTACAGCACTGAGGGGCAAATAGGAGTTCCCAAATCGAGGGAACAGTGTGTGCAAAGGCTCAGAGGCCTGGGGCGCCTTGGCGTATCCAGGAGGAGTGAGAGAGAGTGTTGGAAAGGAAGGCACGGGCCAGCAAGTGATACACGGAATGTTTAAAACACTTATTCTTTGTTTTGTATTCCTACAGTTTAAGGAGCCAAAGTATCTGAACACATTTTACTCCATTACACAAAGACATGTTGTGTTTGTGGCACTCCCCATTCACATCCTTCCGAGATCTTTTTTTTTTAAATACATGAGATTTCAAGGAGTTTGCATTTTATTTCTCAATTTATAAGGGATTGTCAAAAGACGTTCAGTTGGAGAGTGACAGAATGAGGGTGGCTATCCTGGGAGAAGTGTGGGGCGCAGAGGTGGGAGGTGACACTGGAAGCCTGGAGACCATTGGAGAAATGGCCGCAACTGGGGCCGCACCCCTGACGAGGAGAGTTCAATGGGCACATCTGACACAAGCATCAACAAAAGGAGTGTTGGAGCAGAGAGCGAGGAGAAGTTGTCCCCCAAGTTGGCTTTGGTTTGGAAGTCTTAGTGTGTCTGGTGCCACTTGCCTTGCTAGGGACCATGGAGGGAAGAGCAGGCTCGGGAAAAGCAGACAGAAACCCTGGGTTTAGACACATTGACGTGGCCCCCGGCATGTCCAAGCAGCTGTGAACAGATGACCTAGGGGAGAGGGGCTCGACCTGAATCTCACTAATAAAGCAATTCCAAGAGAATAATTAAAAAAATTATGGTTTGTTTCCCACAGGTTACATATACTAGTGTATTAACGGGTCCTTCCACCTTCCTGTTTAACTGGAAACATCAGATGGCTCAGCATATTTTTATTGGGCTCCTATTATATGTTAGATATTAGGAGTTTCAGAAGAGATATGAAATACCAGAAAAAAAAAATCCCTACTTTCAGGAAACTTTGAGTCTAGGTAGGGGGACAAGATAATTTTATATACATGTGAAAAATTAAAAATACCAATAAAAGGCTGGGTAATGATTAATTGCTCAGTAAATGACATTGACACTATGTCTGAGGGTTTGTAGAAGGCAGACAGTTTTGTTTGAGGGATTGCTTATGAATCTACTCTTCCTAATAAAGGTCAATTAAGTCTCCCTGAAATATTTTCTTAATGTATATTAAAGGGGAGTTAGAGGTGAACATCACAAAAGGGTAAGTAGGTCCCTACATGTAGAATGAAATTTTCCTTACTTGAATCCAATCTATTAATACATCATTAATTGCTTATCATAATTTGGTTATGCTAACTTAGCTAATTATAACTCAGTGTTAGCAGCTGAGTGTTTATTATTTTGACCAAGCTTTCCAGCCTCTGTTGGCTGGGAAGCAACTCTGGGCAGAGAGCTTTCTGCATTTCTGGCTCAGTTTTCTATCTTTAATTTTCTCTGGCTCATAGAAAACTACTTTCCCTGGTTCCAGTTTCCCCACGTGGAGGGAGGCGCTGGCATGACCTCCCTACCTCATGGCTTTTTGAGAGACGACTAAGAAAGATAATGATAAAATTATGAGGCATGTAAAATGGTCTCTAACAGCCTTAAGAATGACCGTCACCATTGCCCATTAGTAATGAAAAATGAATTCTACAATGAATGAAACACTCTTTCTGAAGGAAGTATACCTAATCCATGTGAAGTGTTGGTGGTCTCCAGGTGTATTGGCCTGTACTCTTTATTTAGAGATCTTTTGATATCGCTTATTCATCAAAATAACTGAGTTTCATGAGTGAAAAAAAAACCTCTAGATGTTCCTTGGCTGTGAAATTATGAAAAGGCTTAAGAGAATAATTCAATCAAAAAGACCTAACTTATGATGATAGGTAATGAGTTTTATTTATATGTTTCCATAAATGCATTCATCACTCATTCACTCTGCAGACATTTCTCCAGCACTTACTACTTGCCAAGCACTGTGCTAGGCACCAGTATACCATGGGAAATAGGACAGGGACCGTGAGAGCATTCAGCTCACGGGTAGTGACAGATATTAAACATATAATTCCGCAAATAATTATTCCCTGCAATGAGTGCTGTGCAGACATACAAAAGGGGCCCAAACCTGGCCTATGAATCAGGGAAGGCTTCTCTGAAGCAGTGAAATTTAAGCTAAATATGAACAAGAATACATAGATATCACGTGACTGAAGAGTTGAAGAAGCGTGTTCAAAGATATTTGAAGCGTGGGAAAACGGCATGTGCATGGAGCCAAAGAAACACGGCACCTCTGAGAAAACAAAAGAGGGTCAAGTGGCTGTGGCCTTGACAGTGTGAAGACAAGAGGTGCAAGACACAGCCAGGGAGGGACAGATCTTGCCTCACCTTTTAGTCCAGGAGCCATAGCAATGGGGAGCCGTGGTCAGTCTGCAGGGATGGGTTTGAGAGCTTTCCAGGGGGTAGACTCAGTAAGACTTGGATGTGGGGGATGAGGAAGACAGTGGAATCTAGGGTAACTCCCAGGTTGTAGCTTGAGTCCCTGGGGGCTGTTATTTACTTAGGATCATTGGGGCGGGGGCACGGCCCAGGTTGGTAGGTCTGGTTGTGGGTGGGAGCAGGAGGAGTGGGGAGCAGAGATCAGGACTTCAGGTTTGGACAAATGGAATACGAGCGGTCTGGAAGAGGTCCTGGAGGGGATGTGGGGATGGCAGGAGCTGTTGAAAAGTGGGCCTGGAGGTTAGAGGGAAGGTCTGGGTGAGAGGTGTGAGGTAGAGCCTGACAAAGTGCAAAGAAAAAATGTAGACGTATATAATGTGTGTATGTGTGTGTTTAGGTCTGAATGATACCAAATTAACATTAGCTCAAAGAGTAATAAGTAAGAAAACACTTCTCCCTCCACACAGGGCTGTCCAACCTTTTGGCGTCTCTGGGCCACACTGGAAGAAGAGTTGTTTGGGGCCACACATTAAATACACTGCAACACGTAATCACAAGTAAATCTCGTAATGTTTTAAGTAAATTGATGATTTTATGTTGGACCGCATTCACAGCCACCCTGAGCTGCACGCAGGCCGCAGGTTGGACACCCCTGTTAGACAGTCACCCTGAGACTGCGTTGACTGCTCAGCTGAAAGTCACTGTTGGCTATCCAAAGACCTTAAAATTCTGTTTATCCAGAGTCCAAACAACCACAATGCTTAAATAACCAAGGCTTTTCCCTCACTGTACAGCAGCAATTTCAACAGGTGTGCCACAAGAATTTCTGAAACATGCAATGTCTAACTATTTAGTCAGGGGCACTGACCTCTTTTCCCTTAGCTTGTCAAATTAAAGAAAAAATGACAGAAGCCAATACACCAACAGCTGTCTGGTGTGAATGAATCAAATTATAGCTACATTACATTACATTACATTACATTTTTCGGTGCGCCGCAGAGTTCTAGTGACTGCATTGTGTGTGCCACAGGATGAAGAAGGTGGAAGCCGCTGCCCTAGAGACATGCTGAGCATAGCCAGCAGCAAAAGAGTGATCCTTGAAAGCTACTTCCAGGTGTGCTTTACTAATAGTTTAAGTTCAGACTGATCTCCCCCCACCCCACTTTTCTGTCTCTATTGCTCTGACTCTTGTCTCAGGATGACACCGAGGAGTCTTACACTACCTATCAGTTAACCCGGCCCCCAAAGTATGGTATCTTGTTCCAGGTGGCTGTTACTTGCAAACCTTATTTGCTAACTATTAGGAATTGTGAGCTAGAAGCTTTCATGAATAGGGGCCTGTGTAGTGCCTTTGAGAAATCTTAGGGATTAATGACTATAAATCAAGCTTTATACATGTTGTTTAAAACTGCCATTTTGTCTATAAAACCACTGACTGAAATTGGGCATGGTTAAAACAATGAAAAAATTGTTTGGACCCCCTTCCGGGGCGTCTTGGTGTGCTTTCAGAGTCCGGCACTGTAGCTCACGGGAGTGCGGTCCCAATGCTCAGTGGAGCTTGGATGACAGCAAGGCGCTCCCTGTGGCCCCAAGGACTGCCTCTGCTGATGGGATGTTGTTGTTGTTGGTCTCTATTGTGGACTTTGGCCTCGTTTTTGCCGTACTTAAATTGGTAACGTTCACGGCATCTGTGTCCAGATGCTATTCCCAGGAGGGAAAGCTTCAGAGGGACGAGAAAGGACTTCTGCTCCCAAGGAGCTGTTCTGGCAACTTCAATTCACCCGAAATGGTGAATTGCCAAGAGCTGCTTTCCACGAGGAGTAGGTTTTTCTTTAAATTCAGTTTATGGGGGTAACATTGGTTAATAACATTACATAAGGTTCAGGCGTACAACTTTACAACCCAACATCTGTGTACTCTGTACATTTGCACTCGCCACCCAAAGCCTAGTCTCCCTTTGTCCCCGTACATTTGACCTCCTTTACCTTCTTCCTTCCCCACCCTCCCTCCTCCTGTGGTTTGTGTCTGCGAGTTTGTGTATTTATTTGCTGCTGCTTGTTTTAGATACCACATCTGAGTGGAATTATATGGTTGGGAGGAAGGGCTTCTGAAAGGAGACTGAGAATGAGGTACTCCTGGAGTAGATAGAAAAGGCTTAGAAAATGAGGCTGGTTGCTGAAGTTTTACGGGGAAGAAGTCACAGTTTTTGTTCTGGCTATGTCTTCTTGGGGAAAAACAAGGCAGACAATGCATTGGAGCAACACTCAGGCTAATTCAATTTCAAAAGCTTCGCCGTTCCCTAACTCCAAGGATAGATCTTCGAAGAGGGAGGTTTTTGTCTTCATCCTCTGGGTTTTTCTCCACTTTGGCAGCGTTGTCACAGAGACAGAGAGACATTTTTGTTTTCAGCCTTTTGTCGTTGATGTTTATCGAACTGGAAGCCAGGCTCCCAGGGGAGAGGTCACAAAAAGTGACCTCTTCCCCCTCCACCCACGCAGTTCTGCTGTGCTTGTAACACAGCAAGTGGCGGTAAACATGTGAATCAAGGGACACATCATTTATGCAAAAAAGTACTACTTGGACTTCTAGAAGCATGGAGTTTACTTCCTATTTTGTTTCTCTAAAAACCTTACCACAGTTTCTCACTGGTGCTGCTGATGAGCTCATTTTTCAGCCCTGAGTGATAGATTGTTACAGTGCTTGCTTGGTCTGCTTTACAAGCCTTGCTTGCCAGAGGAGGATTTCAGCTCTTTGGGGAGGGGTCCCAACGAGGGGCCTGCTAGACAGTAACCCGAGCACTGGAATGTTTAACCCAGGCCTGGGAGAGATCCAGGCATGACCGGGAGATTTGATTTCTGGGTCTGGCCAGCTGTCTGCAGACAGACCAGGGTCTGGCTTGGGAGAGCAGGGAAGAGATAGGCTTGTGCGAAAGGTACAGATGGCCTGTTCTGGAGGGGCTTCCTGGGGGTTTGCTTAGTTCCAACTGAACCTTCTCCTTAAAGGTTTCTCCTCCTTCCACTGCCCCACCAGCACCAGAGAGAAGCACGTTTGCTTCCAGGAGTGAATCAAAACTTGATCGTCTTACTGACAGCTCTGTTTCACACGAGCCTCCTCTCTTCCTTCAGCTTCACCATTGTCACCCCCAAACCACACCATCAATGGCCTCCTTCATTTCTATTGTGTCTCATCCCTTAAACGTGTTGGAGTTTTGCATTTTGGGAGTTGCTGTTCCTGAATATGATCTTCCTTTTATAAGTGGCTGAATGAAAGGGCGTGCATCTGTAGAACGATTTCCCCCAATAGGAAACCTAGCAGAAAATTCTTTAGAAAATGTAAACAAACACATCCCTTTCCTAACTACTGGGTTATTCCAGGTGGAAGTGAGTGTCTGTCATTTCGTTATGTTTTGTCTGTTGTCTTGCCTTGGATCTTTGGCCAAGCAGGAAAATATATAATCATTGTTTGCATGGATTCTCTTATCTGTAGCTCATCAGTTAAGAAATACTCAAACTAGTAAGAGAAAAGAGGCTCTTGCTTTTTCCAATATCTTCTCCCCACCCCCACCCCTCCCACAGTTGCTGGACAGCATCAGGAAACTGCAATTTATATATACTTTCTCATGGCATTTACTTGTTCAAAATATGGGACTGGCCATCAAGCAATTAATATACATTGCTTTGCAAATGTAGGTTTTAATGTACATGTCAGGGAAATGAAGTCACGGTAGGAATGAAAGAAACATCCTCAGCAACCTGTAGGGCAGACAAATGACTTAAGACAGATTCAGTAGATGTTTCTAGAGATACCTAGTTCTATTCAGTCTGCATCCCACTTGCCAATGAAAAACAAAACTAGAGGATCAGATGGTCGTTCAGACCCTCTCTCATTTCCTGGGTATTTGTGGCATTTTACCTTGGTCCATGTTCCCACGAGTGAGTCCCACGTGACCTGAACTTCTGTGAACACGTAGTTAACTCCATGAGTCTTGCTGCGGTCTTTGTTTTTCTGAGTCTGTCCTCCAATTTCCTCTCCCTTGAGGAGACTCGGGGCTGAGAACCGAAATTTCCGAAGCTGTTGGTGCATCTGCAGCAGTAGTGAGATCAGGAAGGAAGCATGGAGATGGGATCTGCTGGGACCTGGAACAGAGTGAGTCATCATTAGGCAGAAACCTTGAAGAACACTCCAGGCAGAATTGGGTTTCTCATGGTGCCTGTGTGTCGTAGTTAACATATTCAGCTCCCCAAACCAGGAAACCTTCTTGTGCTCCCAAGTGGGAGGTAGCTTGCTGTCAACTTAGAAACCGAACACAAGTTTTGGTTTTTCTAAGCCAGCTTGTTTGAATATTAAGCCTATTTATAAACCTCATGATTGCAGCGCCCATATGGCTCTTACTCAGAGACACTCCCTTTTAGAAAGTGAGAGACTGCCAGGCACTTCGTATTGTCACACTGGTGCTTAATTGCCTCCCAGTGTCCAGGCTATCAGGATTGATTCCCCAGTCCTGTGTTTCACTTGGGAGTATGGGAAACTTACATTGGACTGTGGGTGTGCCCAGTACTTTGAGAACTCCTGGCCATCGAAAAGCTAATAAAGCCCCTCAACAGCATCCTGGCTCCCACCCCACTGGTTTTGTTTGTTTGTTTGTTTGTTTTTTGCTGTGTCTTTGCTATCTCTACTCTGCCTCCAGGCAGGTAGGTTCAAGTTCACTGTGGACAGAATCAGTGGTCCCTTATGCTGGTTTAGTTTCATCCTTCTCTCCCTGACTGGGGCCAGGAGAGGTGAAATGAAGGTCAGGGTCCAGAAGCCTCTGCTGGATGATGCAGCCATGGAGAGCTTTGGGGAACCTTTTAAAATATTACAGGTTGGTGTTTTTTGCCCTTTGGTGATGTTCTGGTCTCAGTACCCACGTGTCAGAATGTGATCAGCAGGATGCACAGGGACTGAAGCCTTTGAGGGTTGATTTTTGAGCTCACCACTTCCCTTGTTCTGTACGGGAGTGTCCCATACACACACATGCACACCCGTCTGGCACTTCTTGGGCAATCCACAGTTCCCTGGAAACATTCCGGACTTAAACAGACATTGATTTTTCAATGAAGACCCAGGAATCTTTTAATTTGCTTACTAGGTAAGCGGACATGGGTCAATCACTAATTCTTGTTATAGTGCCTGTTATCTCGGCACGGGGTTACAACTTTGGGAGGATGCTTAGGGACTCTGTGTAAGCAGCTCATGGGGTTTCAGTTTTCAGGGATTTATTGATAAACAGGATCTTTATAGAAAGATAATTTTAGATATTTCTAGGGATTATTCTGGTGTCCAGTTTTTAAATACCCAGTTTTACTTTTCTTTTTTTTGCTGTCAGAGCAATGGCCCACCATGTCAAAACAGAGGCAAGTGCATGCCAGTGGTCCCTGAATATGGGACCACTGGCATGCGGGGGTATTGGTGTACAGCCTGAGCAGTCCCTTGGGCGTGGAGGGGTAGTGGGGGCTGGATGGAGTTTCAGCTCCTTCTCTTAGCAGCACTGAGAGTAGCATCGCTTTCTCTGTGGCTCAAGTATTTAAGACAGGGAGAATTGGGGGTATTCGGTGTTCCACTTTAGAAATTGATCTTTAGCCTTTTCTCTTTACTTAAAAAAAATCAATGAAAGGCTTTTTTCCAGAGCAAAATTTGGAAACCTTTGGAATTACAATACCATTATTATTTATTCCATGCTGTTGTTATTAACGCAATCACTGGCTCTCTCCTGGACATGTACTGGATACCCAGCACCGTGTTAATCTAGCTAAATGTGAATAGCTAGATCCATTTTTCCATTCAGCTCTCACCTTACCTTGTGAGCAGGCATTATTGTTACCCAGATTTTACAGATGAGGGGACTCGTGGTTGGGAACAAGATGCAAGTTGCTACAGTTCACATGACTTATAGGACACAGTACATTGGAGAAGGAATTGGGATTAGGCAAGTGATCTAAGCATTGTGCTGTAATGCTTCTCCTTAAATGAATGAACAGACCAACACTGTGTGTGTGTGTGTGTGTGCCTGTATGTGTGAAGGGCAGAGATTCTTCTGGCGGACAGTTGGAAAGGCCCTGGTCTAGGTCCCCACTGACACGGGTTTCTCAGCCTGGCCCCGCGAGCACGACCCGCCATGATGCTGAGGGTTTTGCTACATCCCAGAACACAGCGGCTCCAGGTCATTCCCTCCTGTCTCCATCAGCTCCAACTAGCGCCACGAATCTTGGAATAAGTGATGTGCTGTTTCAGTTTAAAAAAAAATTTACACAGTGAAAGTAAGTTTGAAACACCAAGCTAGACCATTTAAAAACATTCCCTTGGTCTTTCAGGATATGGATCAGGGGTACATTCTGTTGACGTTTTTTAAAAACAAAAGGCCAGAAATAAACTGGGTTCTTTTTCAGCTCATTTCCTGTGTTTGGATGGAAAGAACCCAGTATGCTCTATTGTTGTTGGTTTTATTTGTTTCTGTCTAGTGTCTACATTTCCTTCTGGCATCCTTTGACTTCTTTGTCTATTTTTCCAAGTTTCTTCGAAGGCCTGAGTTTGCTTTCCATCTCAACCATGTGAAGGTTCTGTATCACTAGGCAGGTTATTTAACCTCCCTGAGCCTCCCTTCCCTCACGTACAAAGTGAAGTGCAGGTCTGTGGGAGGTGTCTTCTCGACTTGTCACAAATCATCAGCAAACAGAGGGGACATGAGTAGAAAGAAAGCATTTGGGGGATTAGTTTTTAAAAATTCATTCATTCCATGACTGTAAATGAGCAACTGCCATTTGCCAAGCACTGCATTAGGCAAGGGAGAAACACTAGCAGGTACTGGACAAGCCAACATTTTTGCACCAGCATAACAGGTCCTAACTTTCGGGAGTGACACACAGAGGGGGCGTTGCTGGGTTTGGGAGGCCCGAGGAAGTTTTCAGGAGGAAGCGATGTGTCCACGGAGAACTGAATGATGAGTAGGGCCTGCAATGGGGTAGTTTCCATGATATGCATTTTTTCCTTGTTATTTAACTGCTGACCTTCCAACTCCAGAATAGTGACACTTTGAACTGGGTCTTTCTTGACTTGAGGGCTGTCCGTGTTTCAGCGGGACAAGATGGGGAGGGAGGACTTAAGGGCTGGTGAAGCCAAGAATGCATCTGTGAAGGTGGGGATTGAGTGTCAGGAAAGTGAGCTGGACTGAAAAGGCAGATGTTCGGTCTCTCTTTGGGTCTGCCAAATGCACAACCTATATTTTGGTAGGTGTGAGTGGCAGGTGCAAATGATTCATTTATTTGGCCAATAGGCATTGGTTGTGTGCTAGCCATGTGCAAGCCCTTGGGATAAGGGCCCATATGATAAGAACTCTGACCTCAAGAAGCTCAAAATAAGGGGTCAAGGGACCTAAAATGTTTAGGATGCCCCTTATGTGGCATTCACAGTACCTGGCAAATTCAATACATTATATCCTCTGAGTTAATTCCTTCCACATTACAGATGTGAAACTAAAGTTTGATTTTGCATACAGCTTGCTTGAGGTCTCATAGCTAGAAAGGAGGGGAAGCTGGCTTTTGAACCAGGTCTACCCCAGCCCAGAACCCTATTGTCTTTCCATGTAGTCAAAGACAAGGCAATGTAAGAGGTTACCCCTTTTACCAGGTATGATCTTTTAAAAAACGTAAGTTCAAATATTATTACTTTGGAAAACTTTGTCTACAGCCTTATTACCTGCTCTCTACCCCCATATCGGGTTGGGCTGGGCTGGGGTGAGGCTACCAGGCATGCCTTTCTTACCTGCTTGCCTCCTACTCAACGTATTTCTCCTTGTTGAAGCCCACCTGAATCAAGATTACCTCTTTCAAAAAGTTTCTTTAACCATCCATCCCATTGGTTGTTATAATAAACTAACACTCTAGGTACATGTCTTAACTTCCACTTTTAGAATTCGAATTTTCAGAGAGTGGATCTTAGAGTTATTGTGAGGAGTAGCAATGTACATTAAGTGCCTCATGACTAGCAGGTGCTGAAAATGGAAGCCGTGCTTATATTTGTTCATCTCTGATTTTTCTTGGCACTCTGAGAAGTGCCATTGTATAGTCCTGAGCAAATGCTGGGAGAATTGTGTGAAAGCCAAGAGCAACCGTTGTCTTCTTCTGGCCTCTGAAGACACCCTCTGCTGATAGAACGAGTTGGACTTCTGGGTAGAAGCCAGGGTATCCGTCTGGCCGGTGCTCCTTCCCTCTTACCTCTGGTCCTTGCATTCTCAATGGGCTATTTTCTGGTCCCGCTGAGACTCCTTAACCCAGTTCATTTGACAGCAGTTCTCACAAGGATCAAGCATGTGGGCACACCCGTGGCTCGCCCCTGTGCTAGGAGCCTGCGGATGAAACCATTGCTGCCCTTGGGTACTGCCTGGAGAGTGTGCGTTGCACTGGCAATAGGGTCCATGTGTCAGGGAGTGGATGGTCAGCGCTTGTACATCACAGCTTTTGCAGGAAATGCAAGGTGCTGTTTTAGACACTGCGGGTGCAGCAGGGAAGCTTACGAAGACCATCTGCCTTTGGGGAGCTGACAGTCAGGGGGTGGGGTTTTCTCATTGATTTCTCACCACAAACTCCTGAGAGAGGTGCTCTGATTATTCCCACTTTATAGCTGATGCAGTTAGCTGATCCCTTCCCTATTATATGATTCACACATGTAAATATCTCTGTATATTCATACAGTGCTGTGTGTATGCGACTAGGTATATACAGGTGTATGAACAGTTCATGTTTGTTTCTAATCCTGTTCAAAATGCTCATTTTAAAAAGAAAACGTGGAAGGTTCTTACAAGCGAAAAGAGAAGAAGTGGCCTATTAACGCGTTACCCTGGGGTCATGGTTGTCATCGCGTGCTTCCTTCAGATCAACGGGGACCTCTGCCCTTCCAGCAGGGTCGCCCTGGGGGCCCCGGGTGCTGTGCTGCTTCTTCACTTAACACCTGGCCCTGCCGTGGATGTCTTCACATGAACAGAGATGCGACAGGTTAGAGGGAGCCTGGGTTCGAAACAGCTGCACTTGTTGTTCTTATTTGGAAGTGTTTAACACACCCCTCTGTTAACAAATCAGTGGCTTGGCTTCCTGGGTGCAGTGACTGTAATGGGCAAGTAGGTGTGGAACTGAGGCCCCCAGGGAGCATGGCACTTCCTGAGGATGCTCTTCCTCTAACCTCCGCAGGGAAGAGCCTATTACAACTCTCCTGAGCGTGAGTCTTCAGTCTGTAAAACCTGACTCGGACACGAACCACATTGGGATACCGGGAAAATGAACTTGTATAGCCACTTCCCCCTTGGATGGGCTAGCCACTATGACCTGGGTGAGCTAGCCAGGGTAGGTGTTATCCCATTTGACAGATGCAGACACCCTTGCTGGAGGCTAAGGGAGTGCTGGGAATAGCAGAGGTGCACAGAGCTCAGTTACTCCTGCTTCCTGGGGTCGGGGGCGGGGGGGGGGTGACCTTCCAGACTGAGCCCACAGCACAGTGTTAATGCTCCTCTCATGGCTTCTGGCTTCCCCTTCTAGTCTTTCTCATTGTCCTCTTCCTTTTCTGAAGCTCGTATGTCTGATCGCATGGCTAAGCTGCATGATTATGTATTTACATTTGAAAAGGCAGAACTTTAAAGGGACTTCAGTGCTACACCATGTGGGTAATAGTAACAATAGTGACAGTACAGACAGCTAATAGCTATTGACTATTTAATACATGCCAGCGAAAGAAATGCTTTATAAGCTGCTGGTCATTTACTCCTCAACAACTCCATGAGTCTGATAAATGGAAGGGCTGAGATTTGAGCCTGGATCTTGCTCTCTTTAAAGCTGACCTCAGCCAAGATGCTACAGTGCCTTCCAAGGGGAAAGGGAAAAACATAGGGGGCAGAGCCATTGAGCTCTTGGGCTGCTCTTTGTCACTGCCAAGGCTATGGTTTTATGCGCCTGGCCACAAAATAACACGATTATCCCAGACTTTGAGCTGGACTGTGAGACCCCCAAACCTCACAGAGAGCACCTTCTGCAAAGTGTTCCCTAGCGCCCATCCCTGCCGAAGCTTTTTCTAACCCACTGCCTATTGCCAACCCTTTCCTGATATGTGTTTATGCTTCTTTTCCTACAGGAGAAAATATAAGAAAACGTCCCAGAGGTAAGAGCCTCTTTCTGAGAAAGGGCAGCTGGTTGGTCGAGTCATTTGGGGCACAACTCTTTGCAGATTTGGCTCCTGGTGGAAGTTCATTTGTAATAAACAGTCTCCTGGTTCCCTCTCAGTGAGTTGCCTGCTTTCTCTTTGGATCTCTACTGCTGTTGTGATTAAAAATTGATCGTAGGCACTTAGTGTAGCACAGTAAGTGTCTCCCTTCCCGTGAAAGTGGCCCTGGTGGGCTAAAAAGCTTGTTACTGCTGAGCTGTCTGGTGATTTTATTAAAACCTTGGCTAGAGAGCGGCTGAGCTGGGCTGGGGTGGTGGTGTGTGCTGAAGGTTTATGGGTGGGAGCACAAAAGGATTATTAATTGTACTTTTTAGTGTTTGAGTTCTTCTTTGCCTAGTTCGCTGGCAAAGTGCTATTGAGCTCAAAGCATAGGTTCAAATTTCCTGAAGGGCAGTGATGGTCCTTTTGATTTCACCATGGAAAGGGTGGTTTAAAGAAGAGTATCATCTGCCCTGACTCATGTGGCCCAGTTGGTTGGGTATCATCCTGCAAACTGAAAGGTTGTCAGTTCCATTCCCCGTCAGGGCACGTGCCTGTGTTGGGGTGTGTGAAAGGCAACCAACTGATGTTTCTCTCCCTCTCTTTCTTCCTCCTTTACCCTCTCTCTAAAAATAAATACATAAAATCTTTAAACAAATAAAGAAGAGTAGCGTCCATCATCACCCTCCATCACTGTTTTATTGAGAAGAGTTTGGAAAGCATATGGCAAACAGATAGAATCGCATAGACCTTCTGTTCACCAGAAGGTCTATGCATTCAAAGCCCGCACTCTAAAGACTTGTGTCTGCTTTTATTGATTGTACTGCATTTGACTTTGGTGTTATAGCTTTAAACAGATCACATTCAGATCAAGAATCACTGGTGTGGTGAGAATGCCAACAGGTATCGACAGTGTTGCCTTTCAGATGACCACTTTAACGATACCTTTTCCAAGGCATCAAGTTTGAAGTTACTATGTCAGTTATTTTAGAAAGCTTATTTTTGATTGTCTCATAGCAAAGACTCCTATATCCTGTGGCTCCCAAATAAAGTCTGTAGTCCAAAGTGGTGATGTGTCAGTTTCATACGCATTATAGAGATGCACAACCATTGAGAGAAAATAGACTGTACTCTAAAGCTTCCTAGAGGTTGCTATACTTTTCAAAATACACTGAGCTTATACAGATGGCTAAATAATTTTCTTATTCAGGTTCACTGGGCTCATGGTAGTAATTGGATATGAACCACTGAGCAGGATGTAAATTAATCACTCAAATTATAGGGCATAATAGTCTTCAAGAGTAAAAGGTAATTTTTCACTCTTCACAGGGTCATGTAGTGACCCTGGGGTGTGACATGGTTCCCCGTTGCCTCAGTTTGACTTTAAGGGGAGGTGAAAGGGCAGCAAGAGGGAGTCTTACAAGAGAGCTGCTCAAACCCGTCAAGTTTCAAATGACTGTGTCGATTACATTTGAAGGCATATTTTTGCACATCTGACGTGAATGCTGTTGCATTTTTTATTATGTTGATGTAAAAAAAGCCAACCAAACCAGACTGTCTTGCACCCACTTCACTGAAGTCATGTAAAGTACAAATTAAAAGAAGATTGGTTTGAACTCTATTTTTAATCACCCACATATTTTTGTATGAGATCGATCCATCTCTACTAATGTATCATTGAGTAATGAACTATTCTTAAACATTGGGCTTAAAACAACTGATTTTGTTTGCTCACAATTTCATGGCTCAGGAATTCAGGAAGGACTTTGCTGAGTGGTTTGAATCTGGTGTTAGCTGGGGTTGCTGGGGATGGGGGTCCACTTTCAAGACTGCTTCTTCACTCACAAGTGGGGGGCCTGGTGCTCCTTGCTTCTTTCTCTTTATCCACACGGCTAACATCTTCCAGGGTGTCTTCATGGAGCTTGGGCTTCCTACTGAGTGGTGTGGCGGATCCTGGCTGGCAGGATCCATGTATGTTGTGGCTGCACATGAACAAATACACATGGACAACAGAAGTCCTGTGGAGAAAAAGGGACGGCATGGCCACTCTCGAGGGAGAGAAGGCGAGAGGACCAGAGTGCTCAGTCCCTGCCTGGACAGGCTTTTATTGCTTCTCTGGGTACATTACATGGAGGGTAGTCCTCACTTACTATGCACAGGTTCGCTGCAGGGGGTTACCTTTTACAGATAGCAAAGGAAAGAATGTTGCTAATTATTTCAAAGAGAAGGATGTTGCAGACCAAGGGGAAAAGTGGTTGAACAGTCACACTCCATACTTGAGAGGTTTAGCTCAGATTTTAGGAAGTTGCAGTAAACCCTTGCTGCCTCAATTCAGGGTGAGGGATTTTTAGCAAAAGCAAGTCTCATAGTAGTCTGGGTACAGTACAGGCCTGATTCCCCATGGGAAAACCTATCTGGCGGGCATGGTCCTATGCCTATGGCCACTCGCTCCCCACTGGTTTTCCATGTGAGGACTGAGGTACATTTCCATGACATGCGAAATGGTTCCTGCAGAGTGGTGGTTTCGGGGTAGTGCACAGGGAAGCTGGCTTTCTAGGCCACATGTTCCCAGAGACAAGGAGTGGGAGCTGCTGATTCCTTACCTGGCAGTGCCACTCCTGTATCTCACAGGTCAAGATGTCACAGAACCCGCCCAGATTTGAGAGGCGGAGGCACAACTACATCTCTTAATGGAAGGATACTACAGAATCTGAGGAGTCCTTCATGTACCAAACCTTCAGCCTTTTTCAGAATGACCTTGCTTGAGGCCTTTTCCAGGGATCTACAAATTTGAAGTATGTAGATACCTCATTTGGTGAATGGTAGACACTTTTAAGTCTATCTTGGTCCACCTCTCAGATGCTGGTCTGTTTGAATGTATGCTTATTTGTTTGATGTTTTATTTGGACTGGGAGTGTTTGTGTTTTGTTTTGTTTTGTTTTACATGTTAGGGACAAGCATACTAGTATGGACGCAACTGTTTAATTGAATTCTAAATGTAGTTATATAATTAGTCTTCAGTTAATAATTAGTCAAAAAAGCTGGTGGCTTCATGAAAGAAGACTGAATAACATGAATGTTACATTATTAAAAACTTGAGGTCTCATAAATTTGCTTTGAACATCAGGTCAAAGACAGGCCAGGGTACAAAACTAATCTACTTTTGTTTAAACTGTTGTTTTTTTGTTTTTTTTTTGCTGTCTGATTTAATTTCACATATGTACTTATTCACCTTTCAAAGTCATGTTGAAGAAAAAAAATCCACTAACTTTCAAAGTCATCATTAGCCTATCACAACTCAACCAAGGCTGAGATCTTTTAAGTATTTCATGAGTACCAGGCAGATCCTCGTAGCCCAAGGGGATGTTTTGATGACAGTGAGTCTCCCTTTTTGCATTAAGGGAAATGCATGTGTCCCTTCCAACACCAGAATTTCATCCAGAAGGATGATAAGTACCCTCAACTGGGTTTGCCCGGGCACCAGGAGCTTTACCTTGCTGCAGAAGACCTTACTGGGCTGGGCTTTAAATCAACACAAGGAAGAGGAACCATCCTTTTGTCCCATGAATGAGTCTTGTCCACAGGGGCCAATTGTTCCAGGAGATTTGCTGAAGTGGTGAAATGGAAGTTTGATGGCTCGAGAGGGTTATGCAGGAACCCTACTTCTTCGTGAAAGTCTCATCAGATTGTTTTCACACTGCTGCAGCTTTGAGTTGTCAGGTTTGCCTTTGAGAAGTGTGTATCTTGGAGAAAGCCTATCAGACCGTGTACAAAATAAAAACCACTACCTAGAACTAATCTAATAGTTCTGGGCTGCCTCCGAGGAAAGGAAATACCATCAGATATGGTGTTGTAAGCTGAAGCTATGTTAGAAGTGTTTTTTGCACACACACACACACACCCCTATTTCATTATTCTCTGGAATGCTGATTGGTCAGCACAGTCAGAGGCAGAGGTAAAAATAAAGACACATCCACAAACCTAAGGGACCTCTGCAGACACAGGTTCTAGTTTTCACATGTCTGGACTACAGACATATTTGGTTAGGATGATCAGGAGTTGGGGTTTTAAGCCACTCCAGAAAGCGGAACCATCTTTAGACTGTGGAGGTTTCTGTTGATTTGTTTGTGATGAATCCTAGCTCTGTTAATTAAGGTAGCTTAAGTACAAGTTCTGGTTCTGACTCTATCTGATTTACATATTCCATAAGTCTACAAATATTGCTGTGAGCAGTTCAATTTAGCCAAAGGCATCTCTCATCTTTTTGATGATCATATTATACTGATAGTCACCTGCATAATGCCTCAAAAAATCTTTCAGTTGAACAAAAGTTGACTTAGTACTTACTATTTTGCCATGTGCTTGCTTAAGGAAATACTAGAATTAAGGCCTTTAAGACAGCCTCTGTGAAGGGGTACACAGGTTTGTAGGTTAGATGCACATGAACAAAACAGTTATAATGGAAGATGGCAAGGGCTGTGATAGCTGTCAGCATCAAAGGGCGTTGGGAACAACCGGGCCTGTCGGGAGGAGCTAATATGCTCCCCTCTCTCACTAGACCACAGAGGCGTCCCATAGTATTGCTTATTCTGCAAGGTGTTTGAAAGTGTGGGCTTATTCAAGTCTAGTGGGGTAGTCCAGAATCTTTTCTCTTTGTTCTCTTCATGTTTTTAATTCTTTTAAAAATACATGTCCTGCTGATTCTCCTTGTTTAGTTTTATTATTCCCTCATTTATTGTATTTTGTTGTTTATGCTATTACAGTTGTCCCCATTTTTCTACCTTTGTCCATCTCTACCCAGCCCTCTCCCCTCCCTCAGGCATTCCCCACTAATGTCTTGCTGATTCTTTTTTCCAAGTTTTTTAAATTGCATTTTCCCATTACCATTTATCCCCCTATGTCCCCTTCCCCTGCAGTCACCACACTGGTGTCCATGTCCATGAGTCCTTTTACCTTTTTGCTCCATCCCTCTAACACCTCCCTCCTCCCCCACACAGAGCTGTTAGCCTGCTTCTTGCTGATTCTTTAGGCCTTTTCTTTCTCAAAGGGACCAGTGGCTCAAAATATTCTGGGTATTAGGAGGAAGACAACCCAGAACACAAGCATATGTGAGATAATCCATTAAGTAGCTATCACATGTGTAGATAATAGAGTGACCTCTCTCTGTTGCGAGGCAAACAAGGAGTTATTTTTTCCCCAAGTGTCTGATGCCTTCTTTCACTCGGGCTTCTATGTGGCTCAGTAATCACATTCGATAAGCCCAATAATTGATTAAATCCAGCAAATGATTCTCTTGACTGAGTCCCTCAGTCAAGACTGCCCATGCTCAGCCTTCACGACTCAGCACACTTATGAGTCATCAACAGCACCACCACCTTTGCTGTTAATAATAGATTGTCTGTGTGGGGGGTGGAAGGCGAGTAGCTGTCACCCTTTGGGAAGGTTGCCTTCTAAGCCGTTGTGTCGTTGTGTTAGCAGATGCACCTTCTGCTGAATTGTGCCCCGGTTTCATTCCTAGGACATATTAAGCCTGGTTAATTCTAAAGCTGTTTCAATCAGAGGACCGTTGTCCTTCCTCCACCTTTGTACTGAAAGATGACAGCTAAATAACTCATTGCAAAAGTTAAAGTGGCGACTGGATAAACCAAGGCATACATTTTTACGTACGATGGATAACCAGTCCTGCATACCACTACTTCCTCTGCGGTATTGATATTTAGAGCCAAGGATCTTCTAAACAAGCACGTCCTTTGAAAAGCATTTTCCTATACTTGTGATAACTGATAATTTCTCAAAGTAGTAAGAACATGTGCACCAGCTATGAGAATATGTCCCGTTTACATTCCAAGATTGCCATCAGGGCAATTTTGCAGTGAAGGGGCAGGATGTCAGGGCAGACCTGAAAGAGCAGCTAAGTGGTCCGGCTAGAATACAGCTCAGAGGTAGACACGTCATCCCACAAAGGGTGATGCCCAAGAAAGTTAACATAGGGAAGGACCTATGACAACTGTGATTTCAGGTGAAACATAGCCAGAGGGTAAAGGAGGGCGAGAGAGTCCATACAGGTAGTTTGGTCAGAGTTCAGAGTATCAGGTGACTGCCACTCACGCATGCCTTGCACAGTCACTCTCCTGCTGTGTTGGCAGGCGCAGGGAGGTAGACCCAGAGAGACTCCATCGCAGGAGTTAGGAATTAGATAGGGTGAGAGATGTAGGAAGCAGCTCAAGAACTGAGTCTGTGTGGTATATTTAGAAATTAGTAGCAGGAATGACCTTGGCATTGAGCTGTCATTTTCTGAGTCAGAGGATCATCTGGGCACAATTCAGTCTTCTCTTCCACTGTCAAGTCTGATAATTACTACTATTCTCCCACTCAGTTAGGATCCAAACTTTTGAGTCACTTTATTTGTTTTTCCATCTGTATGTTTCTTTAATTTTAACTTTTTCTTTTCTGTCCTCAGCCATGGTAAATGAGTCTCTTGTACAGGTCATGGGCTTTCCCTTCTCATTGTTTTCATTCCCATGATCTTGGTCCAATCTCATTACCCATCTCCCAGAGTGCTTAGTAGCCTCCTAACCATCTGTTTTTTCTTAATTTTTAATTGTTTATCTTCACCTGAGGACATTTTTTAATTGCTTTTAGAGAGAGAGGAAGGTAGGAGAGAGAGAAAGGGAGAGAGAGACAGAGAAAGAAACATCAATGTGAAGATAGAGAAAGAAACATTGATGTGAGAGAGAAACATTGATAGATTGCCTCTCACATGTGCCCCAATTGGGGATCAGACCCGCAACCTAGGTCTGTGCTCTGATGGGAAATTGACCCGCAGTCCTTCTGTGTACAGGACAGTGCTCCAAGCAGGGCCTACCCATTCTCTTTACTATGCTTCTTTGTCTTCTCATTCTGCCCACCCATGCCTGATTACTTTGTCCACAGTGTCTCTGGTTGTGTTATGTGTGTTTAAAAAATAAGACCACCACCATCAAGCCAACCTCCACTGGCTTTCTTTTGGCTAATGAAGATCATCTTCATGTCTAGGATTTTTCAGCTATCTGTGTCTGTCTCCATGGCAGCTCAGTGCTCCTGCCTTGCCTCTGTGACTGTCTTCCATTCCTCCTCGGTTCCAGTTGAGTTGCAGGCCTCCCAGACTCTCCTATCAGATTTGCCCCGTGTTTTCTATCACCCTTTATTCATTAATAGTCTTTCTGGTATTGTAGATGTACTCATTTTCACCTGCTAAAATCCTGTCTCTTCTTCAAGATCCAATTCAAATGCCATTGTTCGTTCCATGGAGCCTTCTCCATCTTCCACCTAAACGAGGTCTTGTTCTTCCAATTACTGCTGTACTGATTCTGTGTACAAGAATTAGTTGGGTGCACGCTATTCTTCTTGGTGTTACTGTGATTTTATTGAGGAGGGAATATATTATCCAAAAGCACAGTGCCCTGGACATAATTATTAAATGTGGACTGAATTTATGAGTGAATCAGATTGAGATGATCCATGTATTTCTAACATGGGTTAGACCTACAGTCAGAATTACCAGGTGGAACTGTGGGTAAATAAACTGAGATTGATAAGTGACTCATCAGTATTTTGATGATCAGCATATACTCCCACGTCCAGGCTCAATTTGTCCCTCCTACTGGCCAGGGTGGGGTCCTGTGAGGTCAGAGAGCCAGATGACTTGCAACTGGGGCAAGATCAAGAAGGACATAATTGCCTGGATCATTGACCCTGAGTTTCTTTTCTGTTTAAGTCCTTCCCATGTGGAACTCTAGCTTTGGGGGGAAACTCAGAGAGTTGTTTAGTTCTATATCAATGCTTCAATTTCTGTCTTTTCTCCATTTGAACCATAAATCCTAGAGATATTAAGTGCAGTGTCAAATGTATTTGCAGTGCCTTAGTCTGAATATTTGATAATTGCATGGTGTACACCATTTGTTCTGTAGTGTTTTGCTAAAATAGTTCTGGGAATCATTTTCTTACATTGTCCAGTAAGGTAAGAATCTCCAGTAAGAATGACCTGTCTATTTAAGATTTCAGTGGCACTCATGCTGGGCATGTAACTGCTTCAGAAGTTAAGCCCAGACTGTGAGATGCCCGAGTAGGCAAGTGTCTAAATCCCTCCTAATCCTAGTGTTCTGCAACACTCCAGAGGCAGAATTGACTTGGTTGGTTCAGTCATTTTTGAGAGCTTATGAATTGGGGCCAAGTCTGACTTCTAGCAGCTTTTGGAGTCTGTGGAGGCACTGGGCCCAGTGGTATAGTCAGAGCTTGTTAACCTTGGCACTGTTGATATTTTCAGTTGGGGACTTTCCTGTGCATAGTAGGATGTTTAGTAACATCCCTGGCTTTACTCTCTGGATGCCAAAAGCAGGCCCCCTTCCCCTAGTTGTGATGACCAAAAATGACCCCCGGAGGGTAAAATCCCTTCTGTTTGAGAACCACTGGTGTAGGGAAAAGATTAAGAACCAGATTAGGACTTTGTGCCAAAATTCTCCTCTGTGGTCCCAGTGTCCTCATCTGCAAGGAGATGAGGTTCAACATGAGGACTTCTCTATTCCCTTTCATCTTCAGAGTGATGTTCTCTGATTGGAATTCCTGAGGCCCTCCCTCCCACAAGAAAGCCCAGCCACTAAACGGCTTTTGTTGTGATGGCAAACTCTCTGTGCCCTGTGACTGAATCACAGGCACAGGGAAGCTGTGCCGACAAACACGATGCCTCTGGGTGGTTGACAATGTCTGGCCCTGTAACAATGGTCCTTTGGCCACCAGCTAGATCACTCTCGGTTTAGACACTCCTAATGCCACCTAAATAATTCGAGCTAATCATGAGAAGGCCATTAAAAGGATGATTGGCTGATCACAAATGCTGACAACAACACAGATGTGTCTCAGGGACACCCTGTTGATTACATTCATCGTGCGTCTACTGTGCGCCTGGTGCGCCACATGCATTGTCTTATTTGATTTTCGCAGTGACCCTGTTTTACAGGTGAGGGTCTCAGGGCAAGTGAGTGACTTGATTGCAGTCACAAAGCAGAGAAGTGGTTGGGCCAGGCCTTCCAGGCAGGTCTTGGAGACACCAAAAGCTTCGTGAGCCCTTTCCATCCTTGTGGTTCAATCATTTGCTGCAGCTGTGGAACCTCCCCCCACCCCCCCGCCCCCCGAGGCTGCCCACAGCTGAGTAAAATCAAAGGGTCGGAAAAATTCCTCTTTTGGAATTCTCTTCTCTACTTCATCAATTGCTTTAGTTTTCTCATCAGCATATTTTACACTTGAAAATTTTCAAATTTGGCCTCAACCCCAAAGTTAAAGCTCTCGGGAAAGTTTAATGAAGATTAAAAAAAAAAAAACCTCCAAAAACCAAGCATAATATGACTGAAGGGGTGAAAGTCATTAACCTCTTCCACCAGTTTCTTTTTTTCAAAGTTGCCTATTCTAGTAATTTACAGCTTAAAGTGCTGCAAAGCGATGTAATCAGTCATACATGAATAGGAAACTTTTTATGCGTAAAAAGTAAATAGCAAAACTTGAATCCGTTAAAAGGAAACCTGTCCTGTATTTTTCTGTCCTCTGATTTCATGTGATAAAAAGCCTTTTCAAAGTTCATGGGGTCACTGCCAGAATTTTTTCCTCTGCCTCCACAGGGAGAGTCACACTCAGCTCCAGGTTGTCTATTCCCATAGTTTGGGGACCACGCGGGAGGGGGATCCGAAAGAAGATTTCTAAACAAGCTGGACGTAGTAGACGAAACCGGAACACGCTTTGGAAGAGGCATGCCTGTAGTCTTTGTTCATCCACAACATGAGAAGGGCATAGGATTGGCTCAGGAGCAGTGGATTGAAGTTGCCAACACTTAGGTTGCCATCTGAGTCCTGGAGCAAATCCTGTGCAGTGCTTGGGTAGGCTCCCCTACTTAATGGACCCTTCGTTTGCTCTTGGTCAAGTGGAAATAATAATACTTGCTTCCTAGGGTTCTTGGGAGCCCAGGATGACAGTATATGTGAAGCACAGAGGAAGTCTTTGGCATGTGCAAAGTGCTCAGTTCTGAGGGCTTATGAAATCCCTCAGAGCAGAACCAGAGTTCACTGGCCACTGTGTGGAGGGTCTGGACTTTGAGATGGTCCAGGACCAGCCAAGGGAGCTGGCAGGAAGCAGATAGGCCCTGTTCTTTAGGGGCTTCTTGAGGCCAGGAACTCTGTCTTTTTTACTGAAGGGTGGAATCAGCCTTAACAAGTGATTGATGGTTGTCTTTTGGGACACATGTAACAGGATGGAAAGTCGGTTGGGGTGGGTGGGGCAGGGGAGCGGGCTATGCAAGGACATAGCCATTGGGCCATGGGCCTTAATTAAGAACCCAAAGTGGAAGGGTCCAGTCTGGTGTGGTCGTGGAAGATCTTTCCACAGGAAGGCACTCATTATTCATCTTCATTTTTAGTCTCCTATTTTGAGAGAAAAATTTATGTTCTTTAATCTATCACAGAGTGACCAGCACTATATATCAGTGGTGGATAGCATACACTTTACAATCAGCATGCCTGGCTTCTAATTTCTGCCCTACTGTTTCCTAAGCGTGTGACTTTCAGTAAATGACTTGCTCCCTTTAAGTCAGGGGTTTTCAAGTGGGAGCGATTTTGACACAAGGGGATATTGGTAGCATCTAGAGGCATTTTTGGTTGTCATATCTGGGACTGGGGTGTCCTACCGGCATGTAGATAGAGGTCAAGGATGCTGCTAAACATCCTGCAAGGCACAAAACATCTCCACCATAACAAAGAGTTATCTGGTCCAAAACGTCAACAGTGTCGAGGCTGAGCAAACTTGCCCTCAGCCTCACTTCCTTCATCTGCGCAAAAGGGAATGCTGGCGGTGCTTCCCACGGAGGGCTGGCGAGAGGGCTGGCGAGAGGGGGAAACGCGGTGATGTTTGAAAGTGTTAAGTGCACTTCCTGGCTTTTAGGAAATGTACAGAGTATTTCTTTAGTAGATGTATAGGGTATTTTTAAGTAAATGTATAGAGTATCATGTTAACAATTTTGACCTATGATTCATTGTTTATGTGGCAGATTTATGAATTTTGCTTCATAGTTTTTGTAGCTGACATATATGATTTGACAGGTATATTAGATGCATTTATATTTTATAAGGAAAAAAATTAAAAACACTTTTACTCATGCATTAGAAGAGCTTTTGACATTATCTGGAAGGGGTAGTATTGTTTGGTTTTTGTAAATACAGTATACTCTATCCTGAATCAAGTCAAAAATTGCAAGTCTCCATGCTGTTATATTGTATTATCCCCGAAAAAGCACAAAGTCATAGATATTAAAAGGAACACTTCGATGTTATTACTTATTGTTATACAGGAGGCATTAAGACAAATCGAGTTTCCTGGTACATGAAGTCCCATTCCATCCATGTGGGAGTGCATAAAGTAAATTATCATAGTTACTGTAGGGAAAACAAGTAGCTACAGAGTGAGCCCCAATATAGATCAGAATGGATTCCTGCTTATACCCCAGACAACAAAAATGGCCCTTGAAATGATGCAGGCCTGGGAGCCAGGGCAGTGCCTCTGACCGTGTGGGTCTGTCTGGAGTCAAGGGCAAGACCCCCTGCTGGGAGTCTGTGACTGCAGTGCTCTGCCACCCAGGGACGGGACTGTCCCGGTTGTGTCGTTGGCCCTCTACTGTTAATACAAATGGAGGACTTGTGGGTTGACCTTTCTGTGGTCAGTCCCTTAATCATTAATTTGTATTTTATCTTTCAGACCATAGCCGAGTGTTCCTTAGCATTATCACAGCAATTAAATAGCTTAAGAACCTGATATGTACAGTATGGACTGTGAGGTACATATCATCCTTCTGCTGTTATGCCAAACCCATAATTTCAAAAAAATTTGCCATTATTTTGTGGTAATTTTACTAATTCCAGTGCACTATGTTATTAGTAATATTTTTTAACTTTTATTTATTTAATTCTTGTTCAATTACAGTTTTCTATCTTTTATTCCCTGCCCCCTCCCCGTGCTCCCCACCTCCCTCCCATTTCCACCCCTCACCTTAATTATTGTCCATGTGTCCTTTATACTTGTTCCTGTGAATCCTTCCCCATTTCCCCTGTGATTCTCTCTACTCTCCCCTCTGGTCCCTGTCAACCTGTTTTGTATTTCAGTGTCTTTGGTCATATCTTGCTTGCTTGTTTGTTTTGTTGTTTAGATTCCTGTTAAAGGTGAGATCATATGGTATTTGTCTTTCACCGCCTGGCTTATTTCACTCAGCATAATGCTTTCCAGTTCCACCCATGCTGTTGCAAAGGGTAGGAGCTCCTTCTTTCTTTCTGCTGCATAGAATTCCATTGTGTAAATGTACCATAGCTTTTTGATCCAGTCATTTACTGATGGGCATCTAGGTTGCTTCCAACTCTTGGCTATTGTAAATTGTGCTGCTATGAACATTGGGGTGCATAGGTTCTTTTGGATTGGTGTTTCAGGGTTCTTAGGATATACTCCTAATAGTAGAATTGCTGGGTCAAAAGGCATGTTCATTTTTAGTTTTCTTAGAAAATTCCATACTGTTTTCCATAGTAGTTGTACCAGTCTGCAATCCCACCAACAGTGAACTAGGGTCCCCTTTTCCCCACAACCTCTCCTGCACTTGTTATTTGTTGCTTTGTTTATGATGGCCATTCTGACCAGTGTAAAGTGGTATCTCATTGTGGTTTTAGTTAGCATCTCTCTGATAGCTAGCGATATTGAGCATCTTTTCATGTGTCTCTGGATCCACTGTATGTCCTCCTTGTTATTAGTAATATTAATATAGTTGCTAGTCACCACTGCCGACTCATTATCAAGAGAGAAAGATAGAAAAAAGAATGCTTTTGATAATGTGAAGAGTGCCTATTATATGGATAAGCAGAAGCCTTGTTCCTACAGAGTACATAATAACGCAGTTTCTTAACAGTAACAACACCAATGATGGTGATGATGATGACGATGATGGCAGTGACAGTGATGATGGTGGTAGTGATGGTGATGATGATGATTGTGGTGGTGATGCTGCTGCTGCTGATGGTAATGATGTTGGCGGTTAGGGTGTTGGTGGTGGGCATGCGCACAGCTATCCATTAAGACTATGGCTTGTGCTCATTAGGTCACACTAACTCCATACTTTCACCTGTTTGCTTTACATCTGCATTCCCCCCACCCCCACTGCTGATTTCTCTGTGTTGAGAAATGTGTTCTGGGAGCACAGTTTTGGGATTTGACAGATGAGGCTCTGATGAAGCCATTGTAAAGCTTAAATTGCTTCCCATTTAGCATCATTATTTTGAAAAGAAATAAATTTCCCCTAAATTAGTCTCTTGTTGGAAAATGAATCATATTTAAAGGTTACTTTTGATCTTTAGGTTGCTGGGCTGGATAGTTCCCCCTTTTTGATATAGGTGACTTACTACTGCTATTGGTTTGCATGGGACGTTGGAGGGGCATAATTGTACCAGAAAACTGCACACAAGGCAGCAATGGCCTTGGCACTATGAGCATGGATTTTGGGACCCGAGAGGTCCAAATTTAAATCTCACTTCCTGTCCTCCTTAACCTTGTGATTTTTCAGCCTGATAAACATACCTACTCTCAGGGTGCTATTAATATAGTACCTAACTCATAGGGTGGTTGATAAGGACTAAATGAGATGAGGGATGTGTGGTATATGACTGAGTTCTTGGTATATAGTAAGTACTTAATAAATGTTAACTGTTAATATAATGCCCTTCCTCCCAGCAAAAATTAATGACCGCAGAATGCCATTCTTCATCATAATTAAGGGTGAGAGCTTGGCCCTGACCACTGTGGCTCAGTTGGTTGGCTCTCATCCCACAAAGCCACAAAGCAAAGGTTGCCAGTTAGATAGATACCTGGTCAGGCCAGGTCCTGGTCGGGACACATACAAGAGGCAACCAATCCATGTTTCTCTCTCACATCCGTGTTTCTCTCCTTCTCTTCTCACTCCCTTTACCTTGCTCTAAAAATAAATATTTTTTAAGAGTGATTGCTTGAAAACTCTCTCAAAACCTGGCTTCCCTCAAGGACTTCCTCTGTACAGGAGATGAATTCTTCAGGGTCTTGCATCAGGGGGGTGGTTGCGGTTATGGGCGGAGGCGGAGGGGCTGCTGTCTTGTGCTTTAGGTTGACCCACAAAGCTGTGAAGACAAAGTACAGGTCTGCAGAACGAGCCTTAAAAAAGGAATCTAACTAATCTAACTGTTGTAGCCAAAGGTTCAGCGGCAGTGTCATCCATTCACTGCCGCTGTGTTGGTCCCTCTGAGAAGTTGTGCAGTGCACAGGTCAATGGGCAGGGACCCAACACACCCATCAGTGATTTAAAGGGTGGAGTTCTACCAAAAATATTGAGTAAAATAAAGTTAAGCATATTTTATTTATGGGTGTAGATTTTGGCTTGTCTGACTCTTCATTTTACTGTATATTTACTAACAACTATGTGATGTTAAAAAAAAACAAGATGTGGTTTCTACCTTCAAGGAGCTAAAGGCATATGAGAGAGGGATAGCAACCCAGGCAGGCAATTTCAGTGTAAGTTTTTGATGGGGGTGCAAAGGCACAGAGGAGGAGTGCTCTGCTCAGTTTGGGGTTCAGAAAAGGTTGCTGGAGATGATACCTGAGCTGAGACTTAGGAATGAGTAAGAAAAATAGCTACATGTAAGAAGGTGGTATTGGCATTTATTTAGAGGGAGTAACATGACAGGCAATGGATTTTTATCAGCACTTTTTGTATCTGAGTCCCAGTCTCTGATGTGGTCGGAGGGACGTTTTGGGGGTGAAGGGTAGGGCAGAATCACGGTGTGTGGGTGCCCTCACAGGGAGCTGAGAGCTTTAGCTAGCTACCTCATGTAGAAGTGGGTAATCACTCCTCTCAGGGCTGCAAGCCAAGAAAGACGGCAGTTAATAGAGACATTTCCCTACTTGAGGGCATGCAGTGTGGCCACCTGGACACTTAGTGTCAGAACGGTTCATTCCACAGAAACCAGGAGTCACTTCAAAATAAGAATCAAAGGGTAGGTAAAAGAAATCTCTTACATCTTCAGTAAAGGGAGTAGAGTCTGAAAGTAATGGTGAGAAATATTCTCTCCTCTTCTATTTCCTCAAAGAGATTTTATAGGCTGAAATGATTTCTTTCTTATATGTTTGATAGAATTCATCAGTGAGACCATCTAGGCCTGGGTTTCTTGTGGGAAGATGTTATTCAAAGAATTCTTAAATAATATCAGAATCACTAGGAAGTTCCTACAGTTGACCCTCGAACAACATGGAAGTGAGGGATGCCAGTCCCTGCTCAGTTGAGAATCCATGCATAAATTTGACTCCCTCCAAACTTAACTACTAGTAGCTTACCATTCACCCAAGGGCTTATTGAGAACATAAACAGATGATTAACATGTATCTTATATGTATTATATACTGTACTTATAATAAAGTAAGCTAGAGAAATGAAAATGTTATTAAGAAAATCATAAGAAAGATAAAATACACTTATAGTATTTATTGAAAAAAATCTTTGTATAAGTGGATCCATGCAGTTTAAATCCATGTTGTTCAAGGGTCAAGTGTACAACTCGCCGATACTCTGTTCCTCCTCCCAATTCTGATTCTCTAGGTTTGGGATGCTTTACATTTCCTAAGTTCCCAGGTGCTGCTGATGCTTGGCTCACTACTACCTTATATAGGTATAGGACTATTCTGACTTTCTCTTTCTTCCTGTGTCATTGTTGGTAAGATGTGTTTGTCCAGAAATGTATTCATTTTGTTGGTGTTGTGATGATCATTGGTATAATGCTACCACATCTTTAAGGTCTGCAAGATCTGCAGTGATATCCCTTCTTCTATTCCTGATATTGGTAATTTGTGGTTTCTCTCATTATTGACCAGTCTTGCTACTTGTTTATCAATTTTATTAATGTTTAAAAAAGCCTAACATTTGTCTTTGTTAACTTTCTGTATTCATTATTTTATATTTCATTGCATCCTGTTTTTTCTTTCTTCTGCTTGCTTTGGGTTTAAGTTTCTAACTTCTTTTTTAAAAATGTTTTCAATCCTCATTTGAGGATTTTTTAAAATTATTGATTTTTAGAGAGAGAAGAAGGGGGAGAGAAACTTCGTGGTGAGAGAGAGAAATTGATGGGCTGTCTCCTGCTGGTGCCTCTACTGGGGATGGGACCTGCAACCCAGGTGTGGGCCGTGGCCTGGGATTGAGCCCACAGCCTTTGGGTGTATGGGATGGTGCTTCCAACCTACTGAACCACCTGGCTAGCGCAGTTTCTAACTTGTTAGGATGAAACTTAGAGATTGATTTTGCAGCTTTCATCTTTTCTCATATAACCATGTAAGTGATATACTTGCCTTTAAGTACTTCTCCTCCTCTCTATCTCCCTGGTGGCTCATCCATACCTGTAGTGTTACACTTATCACACTTGACCCTTATTTGTTTGTCTCTCAACCATCCCATAAGCAACTTCATAGGAAAGCTCCACTTACGCATTTTTGCTTCCCAAGTGAACCCATAGGAAGAGTATGTTGGACCAGATGGATGAGTAAATGGGGCTGACTAGTGTGGCTTAGATGCCTCTTTCTTGGTCCTTATTTCTTGCATATGTGGTTCTCAGACAAAGGCACACCGTTTATAAGAAGAAGAGTCATTTCTGAAGAAATTCTATGGAAGTGGAGAAGTCCTTGCTTTGAAAAGCTGTGGTCAGTGGCAGCAGTGAGGCTGGCCCGGGCTCAGAGAATGGGAGCCGCTGCCTAAACCTGTTGAGTTTTCTCTGAGCTGCTCCCCCACCCAGGGGCTCCTTCAGGGGGCCAGGCTGTCCTTGGAGCTCATTACCAAATGGGGTCAGGTTGAAGGATCTCTCTCTTCATGTCAGATTTCACAACAGACCTGGTGCATTGCAGCTGAAATGCAGGGGTTGCTGTGCCCATTTCCTAACCGGCCACGGGTGCCTGTCGCTGTCAGAGGCAAGAACTGCCTCTGTTCATGTATTTTATACAGTTTCTTCCTGTTGGAATGTCCAACTTCTGGGTCTTTAGTGATGAAAACTCAAAGGTATGGATTTTTTGGCTTTTGATAACTCATCTAAAGGGAGAAAAATTGTGATATTTATTCCCCCAGGGGAAATGGGAGCTTCCCTGGGGGATTTAGTCTGGGGGCTCACCATTATATGAATCATTTATAATAAACACTTATAATGAAATATTACTTCTTTATTCTCCTACTTTTAAATCTATACCAGTGGCACAGATCTCAAAAGAAGTAAATGAACAAACAAGCTAGGCCTAGGAGAAATTAAACTTTGCTTTGAAATAGTAATGACTGATAATAAAAATAATAATAGCAAATAACACATGATAGTTGACTCTATTCCTGGCAATTGGATATAAGTGCTTTCCACATTTATTTCTTTTAATTTTACTACATCCTCTGAGGTAGGTGCTGTGATTATCCTGATTTTATGGGTGAGAAATAGTAGGGCTTGGTTTCAGTTGAGGTCAGTCTGGCTCTTGACCCCTAGCTCTTAACTTCCATGTTCTCCTGTCTCTCTAAGTGGCTCTGGGGACCTTGGGGTCCGGTGGTTGGAGTGGGTTACGGCTTGGTGTTTGCACTGCATTCATCCTCAGGGCTGATTGTAGTCATTCTCTGTGCATGGCTTGGACATCTGCTAATGCCTCTGTTTCATTTCTCTTGTGTGCTTGAAGCTGAGCATGACCAGGGGCTACTGTGAACATACATGCCTGAGGGAGAAAAGGAAGATGATCTCTGTAGAGAATGGAGACTTCAGTGGAAACCGTGCCCAGCAAAAGGATCGAATTGCTTAGCCTCCCTTTCCCAGCTGCAGGGTGCCGGGGGTGGGGGTCCACACACCAGGCAGGCATCTCTGTGCAAGGCACAAATCCGTGCTGAAACAAATCAGCTTTCCTTCCTGCTTGTGAGGTTTACGACGAGATGTGGCATCTGATTGAGCCTTCATTAGGAAGGAGCAGGAGGAGGAAGGGGACGTCCCAGAAGCTCCAGTTCCCTCGGTCAAGCCACAGACACTTGATTCCTTCCTCTTCCTGCTTTCTGATGGGGGATGCCAATGCCCCTGGTCTGTGACCCTTCTTTGAATAGTGAAGCTCTACAGGTTGGTGTGCAGGGGGCTGAGAGGCACTGTCTGTCTGTTTCTCATTTTTATCATGTGACTAAGGGATGGTGGATTTTAATCTACAACAGAATAAAAACTCATCGTCCCTTCTGGAGTGATCTGTACCCTCCAGTCTGATCACTTGTCTTTTTATGCATGCGTCTTATATTTTACATGTGCCTTTGGGGATTGGAGGTCCTGTTGTGTTGTCAGCCGCTGTCTCCCACACCCTCAACCGTGAATGGATTCACAGTGAACTTGACTCTTGCCTTGGAGTTGTGAGGAACAAGGTATGCCCAGGTGGCAGAGAGATGGGAAAACTTGAAGCGGGTGAGAAATTCTTGATAGTGACACTTCTAACCAAACAAAAGCAGCCTGGGCTTGCTGTGAAGTTCCTGCTGATCTGGGACACAGCCTGACAGTCAGTCAAGTGACAGCAAGTGGCTTTGTTTTCTTTTATTCCATGGCGTCTCCATTCCTCTTCTGAAAAAACAAAACAATAACCAAACAAACAAACAAAAACACCCACCCTGGGGGTAGCCCCTTCTCTCCAGGACAGCATATGGCTTTTCTAAGCAGTGGCAGCATCCTGGATTGCTGTAAACGTGTGATTACAACTTGACACACCGCCTTGATTTGTTTAAGCAAAAGTGTATCTGCTCTTTTGACTGAGCTTTGGCCCTGGCGGGAACCTCAGCTGTCATCTCATTCAGCCTCAGGTGAAGCAACAGGCGCATGGTGAAGGGTGGTGCCCCAGGCCAGACAGTCTTGCAACGATTCTTACTTCTAGGCGAGTAGGGAACTCATTTCACAACTTCTTGGTATTTCTCCACCAAGCAGGGATGCTCCTGATATGCAAACCTATGGCTTCCACTCTCTGGTGCCCTCTGAGCGTCTTGTGACAGAGTTTCTTTGCCCTGTCTCCTCTCATTGCCACACCCCCTCCTGTGTGAGTGCCCTAGGACCCTGTGGTTTAGGGACCACCTCCTATTCTTCACACCATACGTCCACACTGTTCTTCCCTGTTTCCTGCATCCTGCCAACTCTGTTGACTACTTATTCACCAAGACCTTGGTCAGATTCAGCTTCTTCCTTGAACCCAAGATCGCTAAGCTGGGTGTAAGGGGCCCTGAGTTCTAGTCCCCCACAAATAAGCTACACTGTGTGGGCAAGATCTTTATACTTTTATGCCTCAGTTCCCTCATATGAGAAAGGAACCTGCCCTTGATATTTCTATCATTTCATGATATTCCAATTCCACACTAATGTCTCCTTTCTCGGAGTGGTTGCCCTAGAGATACTGTGGAGAAGCTGTTGACTAGAAGGAAGGTATTTTGATTTCCAGCTCTGCTGTGCATCAGTTTGGGGCCTGAAACACATTATTTAATCTCTCTGGGCCTCCATTTTCTCATTAGTGAAAGATAAGGTTGTTAGGAGGATTAACTATATAGTCAAATTATCTAACACATATTAAGCATCGTTAGGGTGATTTTCAAAAGAAGGTTAAGTCATTACTCATTCAGATATAACATGAATATGTGTTAAAGATTCTGTTTAACTTCTTTTTAATGAGGTAACTGGCAAGATGTTGCAATCAGCTTAAATGGATGGTAATAGATGCATTAACGGATGAGGAATCTATGGCGGAGGCAGGGGGCTTTTTCCATGTTGGGGCATAGAAGTCGGTTGACACTCCACCAGACAATGGATTTGTGTGTCCATAGAAAGCAATTATTTTGTGGTATCAGCCATCCACAATTTACATAGCTGTAAATGGCTCAGAAGCTAAATAGGTTGGCCTCCTGTGAAGAGGGCATAAGCAAGAGAAAAAAAATTGCTGGTCACCTTTAAAGCTTTTGCTTGGTTGAAGCATATATTAGGCCTCGCCTTCCTTTGGGTCAAAGGAATCTCCTGACCAAGCCCGGCATCAGTGGGAGGGAGGAGTGTTGTCCTCGTGTTGCGGGAGAGAGGGTCCATATTTGAAAGTGTTGATAGCATCTACTACGGTTTGCGTTTTGCGTTTTTAAAAAAAATAATATTTTATTTATTTATTTTGTGTTGTGTGTTATATTTTAAGTTAGGTGTCAACGAAAGTAGGAAGGCCCGCTACTGTGCCTACTAAGGACGGTGTTTAAAATGCACAAGTGCCATTGCTGTGCTCTGCAAAGCCTCGCTCTTCGGGTGTATCTGTGTGCATGCTTGACAGTCATTGCTTTGAAAATCCCTTCTGTGACATTCACTCGATTTTCTAAACCTGGGTTGCATTACCTGTGTGGGTGAAAGTCATTAGGTATGAAAATTCTGCTCTTCAAAGTCTCGATTCCTTCCGTTTATTCCTATGATATTATGTGATACCTGCCCCTGCCCCACTTCTCCTCTCCCCCACCCCTCACCACACTTACCCCACTGTTTTTTTTGCAGGCTCCAGGTCGCACAGCACATACTATCTCTTGGGTTTTTTTGTTTGTTTGTTTCTTTCTTTCTTTCCAATCTGTAGGTTACTGTTAAGATAGAACCACATACAGTGTCACTTTGAATCACAAAGGTAACTCGAGATGAGAAACTCTTCGCTTTTCCAAACAATATGGGGAGGATAAAAACTGGAAGTAAAATAATAATAAAAACAATAAGCTGAAGTTGAGCTGGTTGTCACACTAGCCTAGGTCTTTATTTATGGTTTGAATAGATTGAAACGGTCACTCAAGTGCTGTTCCTGCTTTCTCTGGTGAACTTGCAGCAAGAATAATGATATGTGTGTAGAGATTTAATAAGGGTGTTCGAAGGGGTAAATATTCGAGAGGGGAGAGCCTGGGTCCTTTAAGATGTGTACTAAAAGTTCAGATCTGTGCTGTTGTTAAGCGGTAAGCATTGGATACATTGAGTTAAATGAACGAATCATTGCTATGAGTGTCTCCTGACTTGTTTAAAATGTTGAGACTAGAAAATTTCGAGTGCCACATGGGACCTGCAGCATCCTTCTATAGACCAGCACTGCTCCGGCTGGGAACCGTGAGGCAGGCTGGCTCTGAGCCAGGGCTGCTCCTGAAGCCCCTTCTGGGTTAAGGACACCCTTCAGTTCTGACCCCACCGTTAGTCCCTCAAGGTGATTCAGTCTGATCCAAGAAGACTTGCCTAATGCTGGGTTTTTTTCCCTGTTTGGCTTTTGAATATTTAATATGGTTTCATTGTAAGACATATGCTATTAGATTTTTGCTGCTCTGGAAAAGTAAAGAATTAGAGGAAATGATAATTATTGCATTAGCCTAACAGATAAAAAAATCATTTCTTTCTCATTTTTTAAAGCCTTTTCCGGAGCACTCATAATGCAGCCCAGGGCTCGTGTAGGCAGAGGATCAGAGCTGTGATTCTTGATGTCTAAACATTCCTTCCTTTAGCCTCTTTACCATTTTTGATGGGTTTCTTTGCCTTTCCATGCAGGCATCTCCATTTGGTGTATTTGGGGTCCTAGTTCCTGTGCTTGTAAAGACAGCATTCTTCTGCATCACTGTGACTTGGTGTCTATTTTGGCACCCACAAACACACAATCCGCCACTGATGTTACATGTCAATATTTCTGGTTTGGCTTTTGTTAGCCTCGGAGGATTTCTCTGTTCAAATCAATGAGCTTGGTTTTTCAGAGCAGTTCTAAGTTCACAGTGCGATTGGGTGGAAAGCACAGGGAGTTCTCGCCTCACTCGGCTCCGCCACGCCGTCACCCCCACCACCAACCTCTTAAACCTGAGAAGTACATTGGTTACATCAGTGAACCTCCCGTGATACGTCATTATCACCCAAAGTCATAGTTAACATTGAGGTTCACTCTTGGGTTTGGACAAATGCATAGTGACATGTATCCGTTGGTATGGTGTCACATAGAATAATTTTACTGCTCTGTGTAAAATCCTTTCTGCCTTTTCTACTCATCCCTTCCTCCCTCAGCCTCCAGCAGCTACTGATTTTATTATCATCTCTACAGTGCTGTCTTCTCCAGAATGTTCTGAGTTGGAATTGTTCAGTATGTATAGTCTTTTCAAGTAGGCATCTTTCACTTAGAAATATGCCTTTAAGTTTCCTCCAAGCTTTTTTATGGCTTGATAGTGCATTGCTTTTTAGCACTGAGTAGTATTTTATTATCTACATGGACCACGGTTTATTTATCCATCACCACATCGGTTGCTTCCAAGTTTGGCAATTGTGAATAAAGGTACTGTCAGCATCTGTGTGCAGGTTTACATGAACATAAGTTCTCAGTCCATTTGGGTAAATACCAAGGGGTGTGATTGCCGGGTCACAAGTTAGGGATCTGTTTCATTTTGTAAGAAACCTTCAGACTGTCTTCCAAGGTGGCTTGTGCCGTTTTGCATTCCTGCAAGCCGGGGGGGGTGGTGGGGGGAGGCCCTGTTTCTCCACATCCTCACCAGCACTGGGTGTTGTCAGTGTTCTGGGTGTTGGCCATTTTTTCTGATATGTACACAGTGGTGATGATCACTTTAATCTGGCCAGACCAGTGAGTGGTTCAGCTGGAATTCTCTTGGACCAGCAGAGTGCCACTCTTAGAGGACTGCGGTCTGTCCTTGATTGTCTGAGATGACAGCAAGTCTCTTCTGGGGGGGCTACACAAGGGNTTCTCCACATCCTCACCAGCACTGGGTGTTGTCAGTGTTCTGGGTGTTGGCCATTTTTTCTGATATGTACACAGTGGTGATGATCGCTTTAATCCGGCCAGACCAGTGAGTGGTTCAGCTGGAATTCTCTTGGACCAGCAGAGTGCCACTCTTAGAGGACTGCGGTCTGTCCTTGATTGTCTGAGATGACAGCAAGTCTCTTCTGGGGGGGCTACACAAGGGGTACGGGAAGACAGCAGACCAGATGGTGGGGCACCAGCATCTCACCAAAGCTGCAGGCTGTGGCCAGCTCTGCTCTGTGGGTGAACGGAAGTGTAGGCTGTGCACCTGGCAAAGGAAAAAGTGGGAATGCTGAGTCTAAGTTTGGTTCCGCTTGGGGCTGGATACATTCTCACGATGGTTTCTGAATTGTACGGGGAAGAGCGAGAAAGAGTGTGTGTGTGTTGTACTGGTTTCCTCAACATGCAGATTTTGTTTTCCAAGAGCAGCTTGTGTAACCAGCTGTCAGATGGGTTCTCATTAGCGCAGCAAATTCCTGGGAAAGTAAGGAAACAGAAGCTGCCAGAACTTGGCTGGCCCGGAAAGACACAGCTAGGTAGGTGTGCTGACTCTCCTCCTTACGCTCTAAAAGAGAATCCCTGTGAACAGAGCAGGGGTGCGGGAGTGTGCATCCTGACTAGGTGACCTCTGGCTGTAAAAGTACAGGCTGGGAAGCACATCCGTAAAGTGGGTGCTGGATAAGTAGTTATGGACAAGCTCATCTGAGTCAGCCAATGATTGTCCTGAACCAGCCTCTTTGCACTGTCATGGGATCCTTCCCATGGTGAACCGATGGCAGCGTGGCTCTGCCTCCTTCCTGCCACTGTTGGAATTGGCTCTCCCTGGCGCTGCCCACTTCTGCTAGGCTTCTCTGGTTGTCTGTCCTGCTTTGGAAGCCTCGGCCAGCCTAGGTAGCATTAGCCTCGCCTGTTCTGAGTATAGCAGGCAGCTGTCCCAGTGATCTGTTAAGGCGCTGAGTACATAGAGGCTCTCAATTACTGTCTTCATTCCCCACTTCCCATTGGGTCCTGCTGACTCTTCCCAGCTCCCATGGTCCCCCATTGTCCCTTCTGCTCCACCCTCACCTGGACCCTGACCTTAGGTTTTGGGTTGACCTTGCATCTGACCTTTCTCTTATGCTATCTTTTTGATGTCTGGCATACAAATTAATGTAGATGAGTAGGTGCTTTTAGAGATGGGAAAGTGTTCTCTACAAACATGGTAACTCATTCTGAAGATGATTTTTTAAACAAAAAGATTTTATTTATTTTTGGAGAGAGAGGAAAGCGAGGAGAAAGAGAGGGAGAGAAACATCAGTGTGCAAGAGAAACATCCAATCAGCTAGCTGCCTCTTGCATATCTCCAACCAGGAACCTGGCCCATGACCCAGGCATGAGCCCTTACTGGAATCGAATCAGCAACCTTTCACTTTGTGGGACAATGCCCAACCCACGGAGCCATGCTGGTCAGGGCTGTGAAGATGACTCTTAGTGTGCTGCCCTGTCTGCTTTGACTCTTGAGGTCATCAAGGACCCATTGCATTCTGGGATGTTTGCCTCTCTGTCGGCTGATTCTGGAACCGTTTTCTGCTTTGCTGGTCCTTGACCTGTGTGACTGTTCCGTGTTAAGCCTCCTGGATGGATTCCCTCATTGGGCTGGTACTTGAAGACGCCACTTTGCTAGTGTTCTGTGTGCCACCTGTCCAGGTTGTTACAATTCACTACAAGGAAAAAACGGGGGGATTATATTCACCGAGAGAAGTGAAATTGCAATTACTTTGGGAAGGAGGCAGAGGTAGAGAGTTTTGGAGTTAAATGTCCAAAGCATGGCTCTTAGGAATGGGCTGCAATGTTTCGGCCCCGTGGCTGAGCCCTGAGCTGTGTGTGGGACCCTGTGCTCCTGGGAGCTTGCAGCACGGTGACCCAGGGCTTCAGGGAGTAAACTGAGGCCACTGACAACAGATGTGCCCATGGATACAAGCTCTGATTGGATGTTTCCTCTTGCTCTCTCCGATGACTGTGAAAGGGGACTGATAATTATATCAAGAAGTAAGGTCATGCAAAAAGGGGGCAAGGAAAGGAGAAGAAAATGATTGAGAATTTTCTTTTTCTTTTTAATTATTAGAAAAGAATGATCATTTCTTGAGCCTCTTACTAAATGCCATATATATTTCTTTAATTTGCACAACTACTTTACAATGTACCCATTGTGTGATGGTATATCAAAAACTTCAGATAATTTTGTTCCCCAAATTGGATTTCTGATCAATTTTAGATCTACTAGGGATGATTGTACACTTTCCTTTTCCATCCCTCTCTTCTTATCTTCAAAAAAAAAGCACTTATTTTGTACCTTATTCTGCACTCAGGACTGAACACTGTTCCACTTAGTAGGGATAAATCTCATGGCACATCCTGATATGAATGGACCACATATTTTTAAAACTTTTTAGTTTTAAACAATGATAGATCCATGGGAGGTTGTGTACAGGGAAGGCTTGTGCTCCCACCCTGCAGCCTCCCTCGGTGGTAATAACCGTCTTACATGACTAGAGTCTGATATCAAAACCAAGCAGTTAACATTGGTGTGATCCATAGTACTTGCGCAGAGTTCACCAGTTATGCACACGCTCATTTGCATGTGTGTAGCTCTGTGTGATTTTGTGACAGGTGTACCTTGTGTCATGACCCCCCCAATCAGAAGACTCTACTGCACCACTACTGTGAGCCTCCTTCATGTTACCGCTCTACAGCCACTCCCAGCCCCTCTCCTCCAGCCCTGATCCCTGGCAACTGTCGTCCTAACTTGTTCTACGCCTCTATCATGTTGTTATTTTGTAGATGTTACATAAATGAATCATACAGTGTGTGTCTCTTTAAGACTGACTTTTTCCTCATGCAACATAATTGCCTCCAGGTTCATCTGAGTTGTTGTGCATATCTGTACTTTTGTTTTATTGCTGAGTAGTCATTCACGGTATGGATGTACCACAGTGTTTAAACATTGGCTCATCGAAGGATATCTGGGTAGTTCCCAGCTCCGGGCTGTTACAAATACAGCTGTTATGCGTATTTGTGATCCAGTTCTTGCATGAGAGAGATTAAGTTTCTCCAAAGTATGTTTGAAAATCATTTGAACTTCGGTATGAGAAAGGTCATTATGTGGTATAGGAAGTTTGACAACCATTGAGTAAGAACTCAGTTAGAACTTAATGACAGTGGTGAGGTTGTTTTCTAGCAAATACAACCTTCAATAAACTCATGGGTCAGAAGAGATTTCCACCATTGCCAAGCATATGCTAACGCTTTCGTAGTCCCACTGGCTTTTGTTCCGATTTTGTTTTATCCATCTTATTCCAGAGTTAACATTTCTGCCAGAACCAGTGGTGCAGCTGTGTGTCCTATTTCTTGGTTCTTTAATAGAAAGAACTCAGCCATAAAAGCCAGCGGGAGAGTGCCTCATTGACAGGTCAGTTGGCCAGTCTTTAATGTGTATGCGTATTGAGCAAATAGGCTTTTAAATGTTAAAAAATATTAGAAATAAAAAGAAAGGCAAACATGCTGGGTTGCTTTGCTGGTAATAGTAAAAATAGCAAGTTATCTCATATTTATATGCCATATCCCTGGGATTAAAATAAAATGACATGCACACACTGTGAAATAATTAAAATTTTGTCATTCATTTTTTATTCAAGTAGATCTAATTTGGTGGGGGAAGGATTTCTCATAACATCCTTCATAGTCAGAAAGGGCAGGGGGAGGTAATTTGCAGTTGACATCTGCAGATGGATTATAGAAACCGTAGTCATATTCTTTGTTTATCTTGAAAATGCCAGGTCTAAGCTAATTCATTTGTTTGTTTATTCACTTGTTCATTCATTTAGGCACTTACTCATTTAAATATTCTCCTAAATCGCTAGTAATACTTCTGCTGTATCATTATACAATCCCGGATACTAAAGGTTCCCCATCCCACAGTCAATTCTCCCCTTGAATGACTTGGTTTCCCATTGCCCTGTGCTCCTGATCTCTCCTACCTAGAAGTTACACAACTTTCATCTGAATTTCTCCAACATTTTATCTGTGTCCTTTAATGTTTTTCTTTGTATCTACTTTATATTACATTTCACCTCTTTGCTACTCTATTGTTAATTTCTCAAGTTTTGAATTCATGTTTGACCTTTCTTAGCATCTGTTTGTTCTCTCCATCTCTTTCCTTTTTCTCTCTCACTTTTTTCCTTTTCTCCCTCTCTTCTCTTCCTTCTTTCCCTACAATCTTTATTTTTCTCTCTTGTGTGTATTCATTAAATATTTGCTGATCACCTACTATGTGCCAGGCATAGGAGCTTTGGGTAGAGAGCATTAAAACACATATTAGGCACCTGGAGTAACTTGATTATTTAAGTTAAATATAGGAATTAAAAGAACACAAACATTTCTCGTAGAGTGAGACACTGGGACATCCTTAGCATGACAGAGTATTAAGTGCTCATCTCTTCAGAAATTTTAAAGGAAGGTAAACTGCTTTTTTTTTCTGGAGACAAGGGTATATAAATGAAGTCTTCCTTAATGCCCATAGGCTGAATGAGACCTATTTCCTTCCCAGATCCAGGATTCTGGATGTGAGCTGATGCAATAAACAGCAAATGTCAAATAAGACATGATTGGAATTCAAATTATGTGTCAAAATAACTTATTGGTACCCAGAATGTTTCAGCCAAGCATTTTGGAAGCTCTGAACATATAAAAACAGTAAGCAGAAGTAGAAAATAAGGTTTTGGTTTGCTTATCCCTTACCCATATGGTATCTAGTTTTGTGACTTGTCCGATGATTGAGGTGCTTGATCTTCAGAAAACAGGACTTGCATCTACGAAAGGCAGGCTGCATTTTCCCCATGCCAGCCCCTAACTCTCACCTGCCATTCTCTCTTCTTGAGAAAAGTTACAGTGGAAAGAACATGCTCAGAGCTGGGAGCCTCCATTGAGCATGATTTATTTAAAGAGAAGTCAGTGAAGAAGGGGTTTGTAGGGACAGGTGTGTAAAGGCGTCAGAAATTCCGTGCCCTGGATTTTTAAGAAAACAATGAAGACACTGAGGAGTCCATTTCTAAACGGCAAAAATCTCCGGGAAATATTTCTTTTTATGAAATGTGAGGGAGGCCTATGAACTCTGAACGTGGGGATGTCCAGGAGGTGGGCCAAGAAAGCACAGTCAGGGCAACCTTGAATACTGGCTTCGTCTTGGATAAAATCCACAGCATTGGCACCAGTGAAGCTGGACCACAGCCCAAATCAGGAAAAGGTAGTAAAGGGATGAACTGAGGAGCTCTTCCCGAAACTTGCATACATCCCCAGACGTTGGTTCTGTGCCGTTTCTCTCCTGCGCAGCACTCATTTCTGGCTGGAACAAAGCCTTTGGCAGCCCCAGCCGTGCCGCTCATGGGAGAGTTTTCCCAGATGAAGGGTCTAGAAATTACCGCAATGCGAAACATGGTTTCACATTTTATGTTCCTGGCGATCGCGATGAAAACAAACATAGGATCTGTGCTTTGTCAGGATGCTCTTGATTTGCCCTCCAGAGGAAGACTTGGGAGCTGTGTGGAATTTGGCCGACATGGACGGAGCTCTTCGGGGCCTTGTTTGAATGCATTTGTCCCTGTACTAACTGCCTGGATCCAGGGCTCTAGTGCTCCTTCTGGAAAATAGAACTGCAGTTTCGCACTGAATGTTTCTACTCTGCAAACCCCAGAATTCGTGTGTATTTTTGTGTCCTGATTTTGAAGGACCTACACGTTTCTGTGCATCAAATCTGTGGGATTTGGCTCCAGTGCCCGATGTTGAGAAACAGACCTAGTGACATCTTGGTAATTTGCAAGTCTTTGTAACATTTTATGTGCTTCCTATTTCAGAAGAAGAAATTTAGAATTTATAGAATTAATTGCCTTCCTTTATATGTTGTCCACCAAAAAAGGAAAAAATACAGAGAATTTCTGTATGTTTATTGTTATTTAATTTTCAGTCATAATAAAGAGATTCAGAAAGAGATTTCAGAAATAAAGTCCATTGGTGTAAAAACTACACGGGAGACAGATGTTGGTCCCTTTGGCCCTGCAGCTGCTCCTCAGTGGTTATTTGCTCTGACTGGTAGTTACTTAGCATACTATTATAAACCAACACCTGTCTTACGCTTTTGAAAGGTACCCTGATGCATAGGATCTGGGGTCTGGGTCATGGCTTAGAATTTTCTTTTTGCTGCTTGCTTTTCAAAACGCAAACCTCATTAAAGCACTTTCCAACTCAAAATCCCTCAGTGATTCCTCCTCTTTTGAGATAAAAGGATTTCCTCATTTGCACTTTAAGCTACAGACATTCTGAAATACTCGCCCCCCTCCCCGGCCTACCTTCCTGGGCACAATTCAGGTCTGTGTGTTTGATTTCTCCTCTTTCTGGAAAACCCCACCCTGGGAGCTCTCTCTGCTGACGCCTGCTGTACTACCTGAGTAGAAGTGTGCCCTTCCTGAGGGTGGGGCCCTTGCCAGAGCCACTTACCACAGGGTCCTGAGGTCAGAGAGCATTCTCTTTGTCTTTCTGCTCAACCAGGCTTTTTAAGGCAAGGGTTTGGTTGGCTTCTTTATCCCCTAACACGCAGGTTAGCTCTCCTTCCCTGGGATAAATGCTCACTAGAGGGGCATGAAGGGCCAGGGTGTCTGGGGTTAAGGAAGGAAGATCAAGGTCTTCAGTGGTTAGGCCCAAAGTGACCCAAGCCAATCTAGATGTCCTTGAGAGTAAAAGGGAGACTCCTGGGAGGTCCAGGGGGCCTGGATGGGGGCTCTCATGGCCCAGGAGTTCAGTGCTCCCTGGGGTCTGCCCTCTTCCTTCTCTTTCCTGACAACACCACTGCTCCCTGCACGCCCGCTAGTCCGCATTCCCAAGTCCACATTCCTCAGCCAGCTCTCTTCTCTGATCTTCAGACCCACGTGTCCAGTCAGACACCCTCACTTGGAAGTCTCAGAGCACCTTCTGTAGTAAGCCAAGTTGGAATATGTTTAACATCTTGCATTCTAAAATAAAAGGTCAAAATTACTGTTTCTATTGCCTGGCTTCCCCTGGCCTCCAGTGCTGGGAGGAAGGTTAGAGGAATCACAGTAATTTTCCTTTCTGGTTCCCCAGCTTGTTTGATCTTAAGCACTGGTTATCTGTATTTCTTTAGCTCACAGAGAAATAAAGTGACAATGTAACCATTTGGCGTTAAAACGTATGCAGTAAGAGGAGCTGGGACGCAGAATAGGGGTCTCCAGGACGTCCTCAGAATCCAAGGGACTTAATTTATATGAGACAGTGTAAACTTTTGGAGAAACATTGGTTAGAAAACTCACACACTATCCAATCACCGACTTCAGAGATTCAGGATTTTCTGCCTGAGTACGCTGGTTATTTCTTGAGTAGAGGAACAATCTCTGACCTCCTAATCTGGTTTGGGCTGAACACAATGGTGGCAGTCAGACTGCTTTCACGCTGTGGATTTAGAAAATAGATTTTTTTTTCATTTTTAATCTGGTTTTTCCCATATGTATGAAATATATTTTTAATTTTGGCTCCAGCCCCTTTTCAAATTTATTCTCTGTCTAAGAGTTTAGACAGAGGACTTGAAATATGCCTGCCTTAATTATAAGCTAATACTAAGTACTTTCATTTGAAAAATACTGTGCTGAACACTTCATGCGCTTTATTCCATTTAATCCTCACAATAAAATGCGATCTTTTTATGTCTGTTTTGTATAGGAGGAAACTGAGACTGAGTAAGTTTAAGTAAATTGCCTAAGATCAAAGATGTAATGAATAGTTGGATGTATTCAAATGCAGGTTTCAGGCTGTGTAAGCCGTGGCTGGGGAAGAAGTGGGGAGAGGAAGTAGCTTCGTTGACTTTGGTACAGTTGAAACCTTGCACACAGAGCCTGGTGCCTGTGCGTATGGGAGACCATTATTGTGGTAAGTATTACTGCATTCGTAAAGACTCCCAAACTGGAAGGCCACCGTCAATCTTGTCAACTAAGCATTTGGTTCCTCAGTTTTCATTCATTTGTTCAGCAGTGTCTCCTTGGCCTCTGAAAATTTTAAACGTATACCCCTAGAAAACTTGGGTTTCGGCGGCACACGTAAAATTTCTGTGCAGACCTGCAGACTTTGTCTCTTTCTATGAATTTGGAAAATATGCGCTCAGAATAAATGAGTGTTTTTCAATCTCAGAGTTATAAACAAACTTTAATTTTTTTTAAGTACAACAAATAAAAGTTATTGGAGGTGTTTGCTCCTTTAAACAAACCCAGTCTGCAGCCATTACAGTGATCGTGAAGGTGTGGTCTCTTGAGTCAGACAACACGGGAAGTTTTCGGTTTCGTTGACTGTATAGGTTTTAAATGTGTTCATACTGTCTTCTTACTGACTTGACATTTCATGCCTCTTGCATGTGAATTTTCCTTATTTCATTTTCCAAAGTCTTAGCAAAGCACTTGGGTGTCTTGCCTTTCTGCTAATTATTGTGGTGCAGAAGGACACATTCTCAGTCCTGCTCTGCCCCCCACATATTCTGAGGGGGCTCCTGAGACCTGTATCATGATTTTGCAGCCTGTGAGCAGCTTCTGGTAGATTCCACTGAGTTTCCTGCATAAAAGATCATCTTGTCTGTATATAAAGAGTTTTACTTCTTCCCTTCCAATTTGTGTGCCTTTTGCTTCTTTCTCTTGCCTTCATGTGCTGGGTACAACCTACAGAATAATGTCGAATAGCGGTAGTGGGAGGGGCACCCTTGCCTGGTTCCTGGTCTTAGGAGGGGAATGTTCTGTCTTTCACCGTGAAGTCTGATGTCAGCCGGAAGCTGGCCAGCTCTTTCTGTGGAGAGCCCTTCTGGGCTTTGAGAGCCACGTGGTCTCTGCCACAACTGCTTGATTCTGTGCTGCGGTGCTGAAGCAGCCAAGGCTGGCCTGCACCCACGCACTCATACTGTTCAGCCATGCACTCAGGTGGGATTCTCTGCAGATCTCTGTCTGGTGTTTCCTCTCTGTGCGGTTCTGCTCCCTCAGGTAGCCTGTCCTGCCAATTCCAGCTGCCTTGTTCTCTCTGGAAACTTCTAACTCAGGGAGTCCACGGGGCTGCACCTGAGCCACCTGTCAGTTCCTCCAGGAAGGGAGTCACAGCCCTCGCAGAGCCCCCTCGTTCCCGTCCTGCCTCTCTGTTACGCCCGTCCATGGCTGCTCTGTTCCCTCGATGGTCAGTGTCTTGGAAACCGTCATTTTCTATATTTGGCCAGTTTCGAGGTGGTGTCCTATGGGAGAGTGAATCTGGTCACTGACACTTCACCTCTGTCACAAGTGTCATTCTCCAGATTTGTTCCTGTAACGTTACATTGTACCACATCTCTGCGAAGCGTCTGCTCAGGATTATTCAACTTGGAGGGATCTGCAGCCATGGAATCAAAGAGCAGCCAGTCGGCAGCTAAGTGAGTGGAGTTGGGCTGTTAACCCCAATGGTGCTGGAATGTCCATAGCTGCCATTTTCCGTGTGTCCGACAGGTTGTTCGTGGCCTGAGTAGCCTTAGAGTTGTAGTAGACATCTGAAAAGCGTTTTTTTATATACTAAATATCTCTTGAAAAAAACATTAGAAAGCAAGACTAGTTGTTTGGGAAACATTGGGGAAAAGTATCCTTGAATTTCTATCAGAAGATTTTGTTTGTAAAGAAGGTTTCTACCATTTGTCTTGGACATTTCTCTGACACCCGTAATTTCGTACTTTTATACTAACTTTTATTTCTCATGACATTCTTTTTGTTATGTATTCACGGATGTATTGAGTTTATTGGAGTTACAGTGGGTAACAAAACCATACAGGTTTCAAGCACACCATTCAACAGAACATCATGTGCACACTGTCCTATGCCCAACGCCCAAAGTCAAGTCTCTTTCTGCCTCCGTTCGCCCTCTTCTGCCTCCCCTAGTCCCTTTCCTGTTGGCTGTCTGTCCCCTCACTGTTGTCATGGCATTCTTTCAGAAAGAAGATCTCAGAGAGCTCTTAGACCCCGCCGTTCGTTCCATAAATGGTTCTGAGAACCCGCTCTGTGCCAGTACTGTTTTAGGTATTAGGGTATAGAAGTACAAACAAGTTGATGATTTATTTAGAGAAAGTAAGTAAGTGAAATATAGGGACCCACCCATTCTACTGGTAAAAATAAAGCTAGCTGGGCCTGGTGGTGATGGTAGTGTTAGAGATGTTAGTGGTGTTGGTATATAAATAAAAACAAGGAGTAGAGAGAAGGCGGAGATCTGCAGTGGGAGGTCGTTATTTACATAATCAGCCGTTTTGATTATCTTCTGGTAAACCTCTGTGATACATAAAAAATATCAATTAAAGCCACTTTACAAGTTCAGTTCTGTTCAGTGGCCTCCCTTACTCATATTTCTGAGCTCGGCCAAGGGGACTGGTCACATGACCGACTGGATTTTAAATATCCTAAAAGCTGGTGGGCTGAGGCTGTGTTAGAAACTAAGTAGAGTTTGGAGTCCGGTAGGATAAATATGTTGTGGTGGCTCTTTGGGGAAAACGAGTTAGTGGGGAATTTATGAAGGTAAATCTTACTTCTTAGGACAGAGAGCCTCTGTACAGGCAGATGTATTGAACAGACAACAGCACACAGTTAATACTGACACAGTTAGGTAAGTTCTATTTTTAAGACCTCTCTGGGCCTTAATTTAGTTAATTAGGCCAATTTAATGAAAAATAGGCTGCATATGGGATTCTAAATTCTGTACTCACTATTTTAGTCTTGGTGCGTACAGTTGAATGTCATCAAAAATAAGGTAAACCTTGGAAGGCAGGGGGCTTTGATCCCACTCAGAGGAAGTGAGTGGGGAGGGAGGAAGGGAGGCCAGTGCCACCACTGTGCCAGACACTGGGACCCTTTATTGTTTGCGTCTTGCTTTATGGCAGCGAAGCCGGAGGAGCAGAGCTGGGATTCAGCCCTGCCCTGGCCGATGACAGAGATGGAGCACTTTGTGTCACAGCGGCCCGTGTGTGTGACTGCTGTGTGGCTGTAAGGGCCACTGCGTCTTTCTCTTTCTCATGCCTGTTGCCTCTAAGTGCACCTCATTGCCACCGTCAGCCATGTTTCTCTTCCACACCCAATTTACCTGCTTATGGAATGTTATCATGTTGTCATTTCCTGCTGAGCCTGTGAGTAGAAGGACAACTTGTCAACATTGAGCTGTCGTCCTCCCACGGAAGATGGCACCCATCTGTCTTGTACCAGCACCAGCTGTGAGTGGTGGGCCTGGCAGGGGCGCCTCCTTGAACACTGGGCTAACACTGGGCTTCCAATCCAGCACATGCATCTACTGGGGGAGGCTGAAGGGGCTAGGACCTCAGCCAGAGAGTGTTCCCGTGTAAACATCCACCAGGGCACACGCGTTTCTTTTCTTTTACTCTGTGTCCTCCACCTCCTTGCATTGTTTGGTGTGGGAGAAAATTTTGTATTTTAAGGTGAATAAGACAGTTTTTTCCTGAATTGATCACCCAGTGTAGAAAATGTTAATTCTTTGAGAGCATTGTTCCTACAAAATGACACTCCTTTACCCATTTAATATGTCAGGAGAATAAGAGGGGAGTTATTTCAGACAAAGAAGTAGAAATCAATTACCTGTAAAAATTAAAGAAAAAATTTGTAGGTGATTTTATTTCTAGACTAAACGAATGAAATCCCTGTGCCCTTTTTTTAAAGCTTGATTTGCTTCGGTCAGAACCAATGGGACCAAGAAAGGGACCATTGACTTACTAGTCATCTGCAGAAGGAAAAATGTCACTAGAGAAAAGCAGTAATGACATTTTGAAGAAGTGCCTTCAGTTTTTTTTCATGGATGTGTTAGGCTATCTCCTACTGTTGCATTGAAAAGATGGTTTAAGTCTGGCTTGAATGTATCAGTGTGCCTGTAGGTACCAATTGAGTTTGTGCAAAATCTCTTTAAATCGACCACACTGAAAGATGCCAAGTCGGCAGTTGACTGTGACTAGGAGCAGTCCCCCAGACGCTGGCTCTGTGCTTAGCGGTGCAGTGTCTGTCCTGGATCACACTTTCAAATACACCAGCCAGCTCCCTGCGGCTCCTCGCGGGTGTGATCGGAAGAACTCCTCCATCTATAGTTGTATGAATAGGCCCATGGAGGGACGTGGGGACAGCACAGTTACAGTTCTGGATCTGGCGCTCGCTAATTGTGAGGCCTGGGTAATTCACCAGAGCCTCAGTTTCCTGGTCTGGCTGTGAGGGCCCCATGGGATGCCGTGAGCGCTAGATACAAAAGGTCCACACATGGGGTGATGGGGGACTTCAAAAACCAAGGATTGAGATGAATCCAGAGTGATTGTGTAAATCTGAGCCATGTTTCAAAAGTGCTTTTTAACCTAGAAAGCTCCATGCATGAGTAAAGCATTAGTAATGGTGATAGATTGTAGCATATGGGCTTTGAAGCCAGAGAAACTGTATTTTTATGTATTTTTACCCTCCAACCGAGCTTCACCAATATGACCACATAATAGGTGCCAAATAAAGAATTATTGATTAATGAAAATCAGAAGAGACCTCATTTTTCTTTTATAACAATTTAGAATTCTCTACAAATGGCTCTTTGAGTGTATTGAGAAGTACATTTTATTCTCAGTAATTTGGGGTTGGGAGACTTTACTGTGGTACGTGGTTGGATTTTTTCTGGGCATGTGTTAGAAAACCCATATAAGCTGGCATGAGGGGAAAAAGATACTCGATTAACTGATGCATTTGAGAATCTGGGAGTGTTTTGGACTTAGGTGTGACTTGGCCCAGGTGTGACTTGACCCAGATGTGACTTGACCCAGGTGTGACTTGACCCAGGTGTGACTTGACCCAGGAGTTCCAGTGAAGCTTCTAGGCCCAGTGTCTCCCTCCATTATCCCTCTTGGCGCTGGAAGTAGGGCTTTCTCAAAGCAGGTCACCAGAGAATGGGGGATGGAACGAGTGTGCCACTGACAAAAGACGAGAGCACCAGGTGGCCGGAGATAGTGAGTGTCTCCTCCATCTATGGGCCCTGTAGGTGTCTTCTTCAAGCCTCTGTCACTCACTCCTCCTCGGGAAAAGTTTAGAAAGGGATAATATTCCTACTGAGGTCATGAAAATTCTAAATAGCCTGTTTTTTTTACAGGGCTCCTATCTGTGTTCAGGGGTCGGGGGCCTATTTTGTGTTCACAGGCAGCGAAGGAAGGGGGGCTTTTTCCGAATGCCTAAACTGTACTTGAGGGTCTGTCAATATCTCTCTGGGGATCTGGGGATCTTGTGATTTGGGTGCATGGAGTTGAGTTCAAGTTCTCATTGTCTGTCTTAGTTGTGGCTTTCTGGCAAACTGAGCAATATGGTCCATCCATAAAGTCCCACAGGAATATGAACAGAACAGCCATGTTACATTCTGTGCTAAGTATAATCTTCCCCTGGCTGCCTCTTTATCATCATCCATATTTCACCTCACTAGAAAGGCCTTGCTGATTCTTTTTAACAATGCATCATTATCTGAAATTGGCTTTGCTTGACTCTTTGTCACTCTTTTCTCCTTAGCATAAAACTCCATAGGAGCAATTTCCTTTCCCTGTCTTGTTGCCCGCAGCAGCCACAGAAGGCGGGACAGTGTGTGCACATCGTGGGCCCTCAGCAGTCCCTGGGGCGTGAATGAAGTGCTCCTGGAACTGTGCTCCTGCTGCCTCTTGAGGCACAGACTGTCTTTTGTGGATGAGGTCGGCTTGAGTAACTGCAGTGGCTGGATCCAGCCATAGCCATGTTGTTACAATGGACAGACCACATAGGGTAATGACGTTATCAATCCCAAAGTTTGTATTTATCTGAAAGACACAGTACTCTCGGTGGGCAAGGAATGATTGCTGGGGCTTACACTTCAAGACAATAGGCATTGCACGATAGTGTTTCACCTCATTTGTATCTGAGGACAAACATGACTGTTTGACATGGAAATGGCATAGCATTCATTGCGAATGGCCCCTTGGAGCTCACAGTCTCCCAGTCTATTCGGCAGAGAGGTCGAAGAACTTACTCCATTCACAGACTCTTACCGTGGTGCCTAGAAGTGACTTAGAGCTTCCAGCATCAGTGATGTCAACTCCTGGACACAAGCCTCCTGCCTTTCCCCTGAGCCATGAGAGAGACAGCTGACTGCGGGGACCACGCTAGGGAAAGGCGGCCTGAATTTCCCATTCCCGGGACAACCTGGTGACTGGGTCTCTGTAGGTCTGTGACAGGCTGGGCTCCTTGACGAATTGGATTCATTTGGTCAAATGCGTTGCCTTACATTTTGTAGAAGTGAAGTTGAATGAACATGAAGAGAAGCTGCAGGGCTGATGGTTTAGCCCATAGTGGGCCTCAGAGTACAAGCTGCCTTTATTTATGGATGTTGCTTTTATGGTGAACTATCTAAAAAGACATCAACAAAATGAAAAGAAACTGACTTTCAGTTTTCAGACTATTGCTTGCAGTTATCACTCCATGAGTCTAAATGATTTAAAAATTTTCATTCCATTTTGACATTTTAAACAAAAATATATGGGCACTTTCCAAGTACTGAGCATTGGGGATATAAAATTGAGAAAGATGAAAGCTATTTGGATTTCAGAAAACATCCAGTCTAGAAGGAAGAGTACAAATCTGCCCCCAAATAATTATTATCTATGATAAGTAGTATAGTAGAAGTCTGTGCACAATACCTTAAGAGGCAGCCCTGGTGTATAGCTCAACTGGTTAGTGCATTGTCCTGATACACCAAGGTTGTAGGTTCAATCCCTAGACAGGGCATGTATGAGAATCAACCAATGAAAATATAAATAAGTGAAACAACAAATCAGTGTTTCTCCCTGTCTAAAATCAATAAATAAAAAAATACCTTAGGCAGTGAAAGTAATTCTTCATGTGGTATTGTGTGTGTGTGTGTGTGTGTGTGTGGTGTTTATTCTGTGGCTTTTTATCTCTAATAACAGGGGAAACTAAACAGACCTTTCTGTGTCAGGCACTGTTGTGATTACTTTATATTTATTATTTTATTCGGTCCTTGTAGTTATGCTATGGGATGGGTACCTGGATCTTCCTCATTTTATAAATGAGGAAACAGGCTCACAGAATATCAGTAACTCGCCCCAGGTCATGTGGCCAAGCCTGTATTCAGCCGGGTGACTTGTCAGCTGTGGCTGCCCAGCTCCTTGGGGCTCCCTGCTTCTTGCCGGTGGCAGGACTGTCCTAGAAGTGCTCCCTATGGGTCCGGGGTCATTTTCTATGGGTTGTTCTCTTCCATGCTCATGTGTGTGGCTCTGGGGTGATTTCACTAGTGTGTGTTAATTGTATGTGTCAACTTGAGTGGTTTGGGGTGCCTGAGCTGAAACATCGTTTCTAGGCATGTCTGCGAAGGTGCTTCCTGATGAGATCAGCCCTGGGACTGGTGGGCTCAGTAAAGTAGGTCACCTTCGCAGGATGGGTGGGCATCACCCAGTCCATGAGGGCCTGGATGGAGCAAAGGTGGAGGAAAGGGGAACTTGCCCTAACTCGCTGCCTCACCGCTTGGCCTGGGGCAGCTCATCTCATCTCCTCCAGCCTGAGGACTGGGGTTTACACCACTGGCTCCCCTGGTTGTCAGGCCTTTGAACTTGGTCTGACTTACACCATTGACTTTCCCAGGTCTCTAGACGGCAGATGCAGACTGGGACCTTGCAGTCTCCGAGTGCATGATAATGAATGTTCTCAAAATAAATTGGTGTGCCTGTGTGTGCACATGTGCACAGGGGAGTATTTCCCCTCTTAGTAGGCCCAGCTATTGCTCTCCTGGGATTGGTCTCTAGTGCTGAGCCTGACTGGTTGGGTTTTGAGGCACCCGCTACTGCTGATGGAAAGTTCTGATGGGGAGGCCTGCTTGAGCTGCTTACCTCACCTTTTGACCTTTGGCCACTCACATGACCCTCCTGGGCCTCAATTTCCATATCTGCAACATGGAAATAGGAATGCATTTGCTCCCTCACCTGTGACGTCGTTAGGCAGGACACCTGTGTCTGTGTGTGGTGGTTCTGTCTGTCTGTGATAGTGACCTGCTCTTGCCTGGTCTGTGTTTTTCCCCCATTCTCACATTTCTGTCCCCATCCCTTACCCATCTTCCCACCAACCTTCCCTGGTGAAACCCTACTCTTCCTTCAAAACCTTTCCCAGAACCCTCATCACGCTTCCTCAAGTGTCAGGAGGGTAGCAGTGATAGGCACAAACTGGAGACCTGCAAGTTCTTTACATGGGTTTACTCACTGAATCCTCAGTACCACTCTGCTAAAGGCTGTGCTTATCTTCCTTTTACCCATGAGGTAGCCTGAGGCACAGGAGGTTCACGCCTTTAGTGAGTGAAGCCCAGTGGCAAAGTATGGCTGTCTGAGCAAATGGTCTGTAATAACTGTAATTGCTGCCATGTTGCCCTCACGATGACCTTGAGGTTGGTGTGATTGTCTCCATCCAGACAAAAGAGGACCTGGCATGCGAAAGCTCCCCTTGCCATACCTCTGTTGCTGGATCAGTTCCGTGGGATCGCTTTCCCACATGCAGTTTGAATGTGATGAGTAGGTGCAGAGCATAGTTGCATATTAATGTGCGTGCATTTTGAGTCTAAGCCCTTTCCTTACAGGACTGTGCCCCTGAAGGCTCTGCTTCGGTCTGAGAGTGTCTGTAAGTTCTGACAGTATCTGATGTCATTCTGTCGCCCCACCCCTCCCCCACCCCAACCCCAGTTTCTGGCACAGTGCCTGGAACACAGTGAGCCAGCCCTGAAAGTTGGAAGAATGAATGGTGCGTCTTCAGGGAGGTGAGAAAGCTTCTGGGTGGGAAAGAGCTTCTGAAAATGCTCCAAGGATATTGGCTCCTCGGATAATGAAACCCGATATTTCCTTCACGTTGTAGTTCTTGCAAATGATTTGTGGTGTTTCTGATAGCATGGACCTGAGGAGATGGCACAGCACAAGTAACCTTGGCTGTGACCTTGGTTGCAGTGGCTTTTGCACAGAGTTGCTGAAATTAAACTGTTGCTTTGGCTTAGTGCTGTTTGACCTGCTTTTGTCATGTGGGAAAATGTGCAGACATTAGAAAATTTGCCAGGGGCCAGAATTTGGCCATGGAAATGAATTTTGGTTAATCCTGCCTTTAGCTAAAGAAATTCTAGTATCAGAATTTGTGTGTGTTAGCTAAATTGTTAATTATGCTCAAAGCAATATATATGATGACTAAATTACCATAATCTTGCTACTAAGGGTCATTTTCTGCTTCAGTGTCTTTAATTGTATTATAAACCATATACAATGCACAATGATGTAGCGTTCTTTCACTTAACAGTCCTTTCATGAATCACTAGTCTAAATTTATAGTTGTACCTAGATGTGTACAAGCATAACTGAGGATGGTAATCCAATGTGTTACCTTTGTTTCCGGTTGCTGGAATTAATTGGAATAATATGCGTGCAAAGGCCTAGCACAGAATCAGACATATGGCAAAAGGATTGCTAAGCATTGAGTCATCCGTCCAATGTGCAAACATCCGTTTTCCCATCTGGTGATACTGCTACTAAAATGAAGATTTTTTTTAGCAACCATAGGTATTTCATGTTTTGGTCTTTGTTGAGTAAGCGACATTTATTCTCATATATTCCAAGTTCAAAGTGTTGCTCCAGAGCTCTCTGATGCAGAGTTCTGGAGTCCCAATTCACTCCCGTTTAAACACTGTAGAGGTTCACAGTGTATGTTTTCTTTGAGAAAAAGAACTGGCTTTATAATCATTCCCACGTGAGGCAGTCAGACAGATGCTCATCCCACCACTTGGCAATGAGAGTATCAAGTTCTCCTGCCAACAACAGCCAATACAGCATGGGTTAGGTGTACAGCTGTGAGTACGTAGAACACAGAGTTCTTTCTTGTATAATTATTTATTAATTATTGCATTATTTTCCTTATGAACAACTGCAAACGTCCTTGGGCCCCTCCCTGTGTTTGTGCAATTCCCTGATTGTGGTCGAGACCATTAGCATTCTAAAGGCCGGGCCAGCCGCCATCCTTTGGCTTCCCAAGCTCTGTTGTTGTATCTGGCTAGCTATTTATTCGGATTGTTGTAGTATCCATACCCTCCGTGGAAATGCCTTTGAGGGCATTAAGTCTCTGACTTTTGTTCCATCCGCATGCAGACCAGCCATTGTGAGTGGGGGTGCAGGATGGGAGACAGAACCAGTATTTCTTGTGCACCTGCTAGCTAAGTACTGTGCCAGGGCCTTTACTTGTGCCACCTTGTTTGATCCTTCTAACAGCCTGAAGGGGTAGGTAACATTGCCTTCACTTTAGAGATGAGGAATAAGAAACTTCCTGTGCTTAAGTAGAGCCTGGCCAATGTCCTTGTCACTAATTTGAACCCAGGACTCTCTGTGACAAACTCACACTCAGAGTTTCAGTGCTGATGTGACGCATGCAGCACTGTTTGTTGTGATTTAACGTTTGGTTAGTATTTGTGGAAGTATCACTCTATCTCTGTACGCTCTCATGCAACAAATTTCTTTTAAATTCAGTGCCTGGAAGGCCTAACTTTCTGCAAGCAGATAACGCTCCCTTTTATCACATTGTGAGGGTTATTTCACTTCCCAGAATTTCCTCTTTGCCTGACCAGAGAGCCAGATTGGATGCTCCGTCGCAATAATTCTCGGCTCCGATTTTTGCTGCTATTCTCTCCCTCTTTCTACCTACCATTTCACCACCCTCTTTTCTCTTATTTTAACTGCCTGTTCAGCTTCCAAGTTATTAAGTAAGGTTTAGATAGTAAAATCATCACAATATTTATTTTCAGCAGTTAAGCAGCTTTTCTCACCTCAGACACCTGCTTAACAAGATGTGGCAGGAGAGAGATACTGGACCCATTGAAGCAATAGCTTTATGTCTTGCTCTTCCCCACCCATGCAGCACGTATATGAGTGTTTGCATGAGCATGCACACACAGATGTTAGCAGGAAATGCCCGCGGCTCTCCTCCCCGTGGCCTGTGTCTCTCTGTCCCGTGGGACATCAGCTCACTGACCCTATGCTCTAATCACAGAGTGCCATTAGAGGTCCTCCATCCAAAGGACACTTTCCCTTACTCCTCTAACTCTCCCAGTTGAGAGCTGTTCTAAAAGAGGTATTTTATGAGAGTTTGAGACTTTACAATAGGTCTACTGCCTCGGGATTTAGTTTTGGACATCACCTTGGATGATCTTCATTAAGCTTTTCAGCCTATAAATTCCTCTTCTAGCATGAGGGCTGGGACTGAAGTGGGGCCTGGGCAGTGTGGGAAGCCATTCTCCTTCTAGACAGGGTCAGGTGTCTGGAGAAGTCACGAGGGTTCTTCACTGTGTGGTCCTTCAACCTCTTCTGTGAGGTGGATGTTTTAGCTGGCCGGTTTCTCTCTGCTGCTTGGGCATCACGGCCAGTCAATGTGTGCATGTATGTGTGTGTGTGTGTGTGTGTGTGTGTGTGTCCCAAAGCACAAAGAGGTGGATGGTTCTGAAGGCTGGCATAGAACAGTAGCTTCCTGCAGAACAGATGTCCCTCTGGGGGTAAAGCCTGCTGCCCGATAAACCTGTGTTTTCTGGCACCTGCACCCATTGCCAAGGGTCCTTCCACCCCCTCAACAGGCAGCTTGCACCTCAAGTAGACAAGGAACATAGGCCAACTAGAAACCATGAACAGATACAAAGGCATTTGTTTGGCCTGGATGCCGGTGGCAGTTCAGAATTGATGGTTTTTCTTTGCTTGCTTTGGTCCTAAGATTTAGTGCCTTTTGCAAGGAGATCAGTTGGCCCATCAGCTATAAGCAGCTCTAACTTTGCATAGATAGATATCAACCTCCATGAGGTTCTTTGGGGAATTTCAAAGTTGAGTAGAAAATCTGTTGTTGCTGATAAGAGACTGCTGATCCAATCAATTTTTGCAATGCCAAAATTCACAAGAAATTATATTTTTTAAAAAATTAGGACTATAATATGATATATATCTTATAATTTTAAACATTTTAAAAATGGTTTGCTATTAAGTAGATTTAGGTGCAAAGTTGGAAACCTGGGGAAAAGTTGGAAAACACATGGTACTGTAGAACGGGGCTCCCGGGCGTTGGGGGTGTGGTGGGGAGTGAGTTGTTGTGGGTGGGTGTGTCAGTATGCATGTCAGGTGGCCCTCAGAAATTGCAGAATGGACTCTCTTGTTCAGTAAGGAGTTTACTGACTAGACCTTTTACCAAGAGGGGCCTCATTGGCTCTTTTTATTCCCCTTCCCTTCTCACTATGATTTTAGGAGGCCCTGGGCTGTAGCTATTTCTGTAATTAAAGACAATACATGGGTTACTCAGGGAAAGAAATAAACTGCTTTTCTGAATAAGAAAAAAATATCCAAAACAGAATCTAGGAACAAGCATAGCCATGAAATGAGCAAAGGTGATCTGGGATTATTTGGGCTTTTCCCCAGGATGGTCTTGTTAGGGATTTAGGACAGAAAACATTTCTAGAAAGTGTTACCATGGCCCAGGCAGTCCTGATAGTGTGGGTTTTGTTTCATGGATGAAGACCCCAATCATCCCAGACTGGCTCTTACTGAATTTGAAGTGGGGACCACAAGCATTTGCTATTCCCCCCGCTATTGTTTTGCAAAACCAGTTAAGAATGAGGACTAAACAGGTTCCAGTAATTAGGAGTTACTCTCTCCAGATTTGCATAAAACGATGAACTTTAGGTTGAATTCACGTCCTCTGTAGATGTTCTTGCATGTTTTAGGAATCCCAGGGGTCCTCGATTCACAGAGGCTGGACCTGTGAAACCTAATGGCTAAGGGTGACCAGGGAAATGGTCATGGTGACTTCTGAATGTGACAAGGCTCCCAAGAACCCAGTGTACAGTTAAAGGAATGCCATGCATTTATTTGATCATCTCATTTGACTATTTAAAGAATCTTTGTTCTTTACATGCAAAGATAATTTAGATAATAGATAATTTAGATAATTTGTCACCTATCCAGACGACAAAACTGAGGCATGAGGAAATTAGGGGGCTTACTCAAGAACATGAAGTAAGATTAGAAGCAGAGCATCCAAAGACTTGGGGCCTTTCTACCAGGCATTGTTATCCTTGCCTGCCTTTATCTCTAGCTTCCTCTGGCTCAGAGCACTTGCTACCACTTATGACACTGAAGAAGTACAGGAAGTGGGCCTTGGCTCTCAGACAATAGCAGTGGTTCTGCGCCATCACAGAATGTCCCCTTGCCTGTACCTCTTCCTTGGGGTTAGTGCTCTATCCTTTATTCCACAGAGTAATCCAGAGACCTGCTGATGAGTGGGTCATATGCTTTTTAGTGTCAGTATTGTCCAAAAAGAGAAAACTCAGGAAAGTTGTGTCTAGCCAGTTATAAAAGTTATTTTAAAATTATTTTTATTTTTTACAAGCAATCACTTTGGTCCATCATTTTGTTACTTATGAGCAAAGACACTAAGAGAGATGCAAAGATTTGCCAAGGTCATGAAGTGAGTTAGTGTGAGCTGCAGGACCAGAACTCAGGCCTTCTCATTTTCTGTTTACTTTTTACTCTGTTACATCATTTATGATGCCCCCCCCACTCAGTGAAGCTCAGACAGTGCTTCTCTGCATATCCCAGAATGCTTTGATACACCCCAATATCCTTCAATCAGCCAACTCAGGTGTTAGCCCAGAAAACAGCAATAATCTATTGGGTTAAGCATTCGTGTTGAGCCCTGGCTGGTATGGCTCAGTGGATTGAGTGCCAGCCAGTGAACCAAAGGGTTACCAGTTCAATTCCCAGTCAGGGCACGTGCCAGGGTTCTGGGCCAAGTCCCCAGTAGAGGGTGTGCGAGAGGAAACCACACATTGATGTTTCTCTTCCTCTCTTTCTCCCTCCCTTCCTCTCTCTTTAAAAATAAATAAATAATGACAGTTTTGTTTCCTCCTTTCTGATTTGAATGCCTTTTATTTCCTTTTCTTGCTTGATTGCTGAAGCTAAAACTTCCAATACTGTATTAAATAGAAATGGTGAAAGTGGACAATCTTGTCTTGTTCCTGATCTTAGTGGAAAAGATTTTAGTTTTTGCCCATTGAGTATGATGTTGGCTGTAGGTCTTTCATATATGGCCTTTATTATATTGAGGAATGCTCTCTCTATTCCCACTTTGCTGAGTACCTTTATCATAAATGGGTGTTGTACCTTATCAAAAGCTTTTTCCGCATCTATTGATATGATCATGTGGTTTTTGTCTTTGCTTTTGTTTATGTGATGTATTACATTTACTGATTTGTGGATATTGAACCATCCTTGCATCCCTGGGATGAATCCCACTTGGTCGTGGTGTATGATCTTTTTGATGTATTGTTGGATGCGATTTGCCAATATTTTGTTGAGGATTTTAGTGTCTATGTTCATCGGCAATATTGGCCTGAAGTTTTCTTTCTTTGTTGTGTCTCTGTCTGGTTTTGGAATTAGGATGATGCTGGCTTCATAAAAAGAGTTTGGGAGTTTCCCATCATTTTGGATTTTTTGGAATAATCTGTGAAGAATAGGGGTTAGCTCTTCCTTAAATGCTTTGTAGAATTCTCCTGTAAAACCATCTGGTCCAGGGCTTCTGTGTGATGGGAGTTTTTCGATTACTGCTTCAATTTCATCTGCTGTTATTGGTCTGTTTAGGGTTTCTACTTCTTCATCAGAAAAAGAAAAGAAAAGAAAAGAACACACACAGAGCTTTTTGCTGTATAATAAAAGCTTTTTTGACATTTGTAAGGGACAAAAGGATTATCTTGGAAACTCTGGATAGATTGGAGAATGTACTTGTTTTCTGAAAGTAAAATCAATTTTTATAGTAAAAAAATAAAAATAAATAAATAAAGTCTTTAAAAAAAGGCCTTTATGTTGAATGATCAGGAAGGATCAGGTGATAGTCCAGACAGAGTGAGGTCATGGCTATTCTCAGTCTCAGATGTCGCTGAGACATAGTCACAACCCTGTCTTATATTATCTCAGTGTGAAACCACTTAAATACTAACCTCCACAGATTGTCAGCTATTGGAAGACACCAAAGGCATTAATTATTAGATAAGAAAAACTATATAAAGATGTCCCTAGAGCAGTGGACATAAACTAATCAGAGTTTAATTATTATGGACAATACACTAAATAGGGGATGATTGTATGGTATGAGGATTAGAGATTAAAACTTTATTACACATAAAATGACGCTGTAGAATGGAAAACAAGAAGACTTCAATGACTTATAATTGATAGTTAGACAGTGTCTTTCTCCCAAGATCCTAACAAGTGTCAGCAAGCCATTGTTATCTGTCACCTCTGTGAGGCCATGAACAGTAGGGTTCAGCATATGTCTATTTACAAAAGAGTCAGCTTGTGGGTACTGGTTCTGCAGAAACTGTAGTATTTATGCTGCTATGATGCGGCCAGTTATTATGTCCCGCTATCACACCCTGATGCTTCGTGCCCCCCAGGCCTGCAGGCACACCTGACTCAAGGGTGCTGGGGTGACTCCTTGTCCCCCACTCTGTGCACCTCTCCTCACACCTCCCCAGGCTGTGGCTGCAGAATGAATCACATCAAAGGAATTAAAATTTTCTTGACTTGCATTGACACCAGAGTCTCAGCACCACCTCTCTGCACCCCCCCCCCCCGACAAAGTCTCCCCCATTTGTTTGGGAGGTCCCTGGGTGCTTTGTGTGGTTATGAGACAGTTTGCTCACCGTCATCCTGTCCGAACCCTTCCTTCCCTAATGCCCAAGGGGCCTGGGAGACAGGTGTGAGTGTCTCCTCTGTCCTCGCTCCTGTGGCTGGTGTTCTCTTCAAGAAGGTGGCTCCTCTGGATGGCTGGAGGTTCTCGGCCTGCCTGAAACTGCAAGCTCTGCTGCTGCCCCAGTGGCTTTGTGGTCCCAGAGTGTCACTGAGCTGCAGCCACATGTGTTCTGGGCGTATACCAGAGGGGCTTCTCTTTTCTGTTTGCTCATATGCTATGAAGTGCCCCTCTGCCTCTGACCACAGCCCTCTTCTCCTTGGGTCTGGGGTCCCATTTTGGGGACAGACACTCCTTCAGGTCATTCTCTTTACACTTACCCCTGACCCCAGGGTCTTTTTCCAGCCATGCAGATCAACTCATGGAAATAGATGTCCCCAGGCTTCCTCCCAGCCCCTTTTCCAGACTAACTCAGAGGTCTAGAACCAACTGGAAATCCTCTAACGAATCACCAGCCACGGGGAGAAAGGCTTTGGGGCTGTGACTTTCATGGCCCAGGGACAGGATAGTGATTAAGAATTTACAGGCCGTGTCCAGGACAAGGAAGCAGGCTGTTCGGTAGAGTGCTTGAAGCTGGTGGAAAGAGACCATCACATATTGAGTTTTTACTATTTACTGAACCATGTATTTAGTATTTACTGATTTTATACACATGCATGCATATACACATACTACACACATACATATATGTACACATACATACACACAAGTACATGCGTTTCATTCCATTCTTTTTTTCCAGTCCTATGGGGGAGGGCTTTTCTTCAGAGAGTAGGATGGGTAACAGGTGCAGAAAGCAAAGGGAGGAATGGAAGGGAACCAGTCAGTATTTACTGAGTGGCAATTGCTTTGGGAACATCCTAATAGGGGCTTTTCTTTTCTTGTCTTCCACTACTTGCCCATCGGTGGTGGTGAGTATTTAAGTGGTTTCAGAGATAGTACGAACAGTGACCCTGGTCTGTTGGGGTTTGAAACCTTGGCTGTTCCCTTTATAGCACCCAAGAGCCCCAGAGATCCCACCTCACTGTGACCCATCACCCCACTTCCAGCCTTTGCCTCAGAGGCCCTACCTGCATTTACTTCATCGGAATCAGGACTGAAGGCCTCTGAATTTGCCCACAGTCCCCGTTTTCTGCACGGAGATGTTGTCTGTTGTGGTGACCAGAGGCCACAGTGTCAGACATCTGCAGGATAGCCTGGGAAATTAAGCCCTATTCAATATCATTTCTGTAGGAAAATGCATGTCCCATTCCAGTGAAATGGCTGACAAATACACTTTGACTATGTGCACATACTCAACTACACAACCTTTGAAAATGTGTAAGTTGGGCCTTCATAGCATCAATAAAGTTAAACTTATTAAAGAATGAAAATGTTCCACCAGGATTCATGTCCTTCTTCTCTGGTCCTGTGAGAGGACCAGGAGCCTCACTTGAGAGCTGGAGGCAGCTCAGAGCTGCTGGTAAAAACCGTGCAAGAGGCTCCTTGATGCAAGGAGAAAAATCGTGGTGGTTTAAACATGACATAAATTTCATAGTAAGATTACAATGATGTTAATCAATGATGTTTGAAGTGTAATTTTAATTAAAATTATTTTTTTCTTGCCTCTCTCTTGCTGCTCTAAGTGAATCTCCAGCAGAAGAGTAATTTAATTTTAAAGCTGAATTATGTTCAGTAGTCAGGTTCACCAGAGCAGGTGATGCTTCTTTACACACAGTAGGATGCAAGTAAATTGATATCAATTTCAGTTGTGAAAGCATGTTTCTGCTGGTGCAGCTCTGATTGATATTATTCTTATAATTCTCAAAATCAGGCAGATATCGAGGGTGTTTCTTTATCTGTCTCACTCCAACTTAGAACTGGGGGCTTGGTTTAGCGTTTTCTTCTAATGGGAAGTCTGCTTTCTTCCTTTCCCAGCAGCCAATTGTAATAGACCACGTACTGTGTTCCCACAAGGCCCTGCACTAACACCCATCATCTTCCCACACCACACGCATGGCACCGTAGTTGCCTTTCTAGTCTTCTATGCGTCTCCCCCACCAGACTCCAAGCTTGTGGGAGCAGTTGCTTCAGATGGACCCCTCCCCTGTGCCTGCACGGTGCCTAATCCTCCATAATGGTAACTGAATTATCGAATCAATGAATGACCAGATTATTCTCATTTTCTCGAGTTGAGGGAAGGGAAGCTCAGACAGGATAGATCATGGAATGTAATGATATGTGATCAGAGATGCTACAGATGGGAGAAAGCGTCTGCCTGGAAGAAGGTGGACAACAGAGACCCAGCTGGTTTCTGCAGTTGTCCCAGCCAGGGAAGGCTGCAGACAGTCTGCCCATTGGGGGCTAGCTGTGGCTGTCATGAGTGACATCATGGGGTCTCATTGGAGGAAAAGGGAGCAAAGGAGGAAGTAAATTTTCTCTGGGTTAGCAGAGACACTGAAGTATAAGAATGAATGAAGTGTTTAGAAAACTAACTTGACCAAAGGTGAAACCTCATTTTATTTTTGCATCTGTACCTGTACCTGTATTTGTATCTGTATTTATCCCTCTCTATATCCAGCTCTTTCTGTGTCTGTTGATCTATCAATACCAAAATGGAAGAGAAAAGTTGGTTTATCAAGAAAATTTCAGTGTAGGGTGTGTATACAGATGTATAATATATGTGTGTATAATATACAAAAACCTGATATGCATGCTTAGGACAATGTTCTTGGTTTTAGGGTGGGGACATACTTGAAAACACCCACTTGGCTACAGCTTACAGCAGTGGTGCACATGTATTATGAGTACTGCCACTGAAGTAGCTAGTGGGTGGGAAAAAAACAGAAAATTAGTGCCATTCCACCATTGATCTTAAGGAGTGATTACCACGAAGGAGGATATGACTTGAACACAAGACAGAGTGAGAAAAATACCACAAGTAAAGTATAAAATAGTAAAAATTTAAAAAATATAGAGAGGCTGCCCTGGCTGGTGTGGCTCAGTTGGTTGGAGCATCATCCCATTCACCCAAAGTCTGGAGGTTTGATTCCCAGTCAGGGCACATATGGGAGGCAACCAACTGATGTTTCTCTCTCACAATGATATTTCTTTTTCTCTCTCTCTTGCTTCTTCTCCCTCTCATATCAATAAACATACTAAAAAATTAAAAATATATACATAGAGGGACCCAAGTATAGAAGAAACTGTAAGCAATTAGAAAATATGTTAAAGATGATTCTTAAAGGATGGGCAGAATTTCAGCTGGTAAAGGTGAAATGGAGGGAAGGTAGGCAAGGTGAAGTCATCTTAAGAGTTGTGCTGATTACATATGTGAATTACGTGGACTATTTTTAATTGACTTACAAATGTTGGCATTATTACTTATCAGTCATGGTTCCAGCTAGAAATCAATGGCAGACCCAAAACTTTAACTTAAGGCATTTGATGAAGGTGCTTGTTGCAGACAGGCTGGTGGAGTTAACAGAACCAAAAGGAATGGCAGTAGCAAGAAGCTTTCATTTCTGGTCCTGATGGGGCAGGGGAGGAGCAGAGTAACTGGGGGCTGGAGACAGCTCAGAGCTGCGTGGAACATGGAAGGAACTGCCTCGCCTGCTGCTGTCAGAACAGTAGTGATCTCGGCATGGGTCATGTCATGAGTCCCCTCTCTACCCCAGCTTCCTTCTCCTGCCAGTCTCTGAGGGCCAGAGAGGTGTGCAGCCCATGGGTGTCATCTCAGGCACAGGGAAGGCTGGAGCATAGGTCTGAGTTGGCAGAGGACCACCAGCATAGATACATAGGTTTTTCTAGTGATGCCTACTGCGTGCTGAAAGCTCATTATAGTCTTGTTCATACCGGAGAAGAATTCAGCAGAAGATAGCACCTTATGGGATATTATTCAAAGGGGGTTTTATTACTGAAGGTATCAGAATACCCTTTTAAAGTCTACCTTGTATGCTAATGAAGCTATAACATGGTTCTGTAGGGGAAAAATGTAACAATGCTACAATAAGTTAGTGTTACTTGGAAAGGGGATGTTTTAGTATCCAAGGTTCTGCTCCTTTATTTCATCTGGGTGTTTTGCAAAGTTGGGGCTCTGTGGGGAGATTGTGGCTGGAGACATCTTCTTAGTTTCAAAGCTCATTCTTTTCCCTTTAGTCTCGGGTATGGTTTTTCTCTTTAGGCGATTTTAGAGGTTCCAGATCTCTGTACTCGCGTCTCACTCTGCTCCTGAGAAGGGGCTGGAGAAAGACTGCATTTAGAGACAATGTGGGAGAGCGAGGTGGAGGCAAGATGAGCCCAGCTGGAGGGGCCCACCCTGTCCTAGTTCCTAAATGCCCCTGGGAATAAATGCTTCCAGTTGTGCATCTCATTTGCATCCCTCTGTTTATTTTCTTAATCTTCTGAGAATCCTTGGCTGATCAAGAGCTGGTTGCTTCTTTAGCAGGGATTTCCTGATAAACAATTTAAAGGTTCCTCTTTTGAAAAAACTCCACTAAATAAATGAATATATGAATAAATTAGAAAATAAATGCACAAATAAATAAAGGAAATATTTAGTAGCTTAATCCCAGTCTACCCAAGACTGTTTTCCTCCATACAGCTGCTTAATGCACAGATTCAATACATTTTAAATTGTTCTGACTCTTATAATCCTTTGAGTTAATCAGTATTGATATTAAATAATATAAGTTTAGACTTTGCCTTGAAATGGATGCCTGTCTTCCTATCTAGCTTTGATTCTTCTTTCCTTGTTTTTCTTTCTTCCTACCTTGCTTGCTTTCTTTTCCTTCCTCCCTTCCTCCCTTCTCTCCTCCCTCCCCCCTGTGCCTGTTCTCATGCTCTCTTTCTCATTCACTCTCTTTCTCTTTTGGAATTGTAGGGGTTCAGAGAGAGCAACTGACAGAAGACAGGTCAGGGTTGGCTGGGGTCATACCCTCCCTATGCCAGTTTCAGAGATTATTGGGCAGGGGTGGGCACAGACTGACAGGGAGCCTTAGGACGTCTTGGGTTAAGGTGAGGACAGGGTGCTGTCCCATGTCATAGCAGCGCTTTATGTTAGTGGTTACTTCACGCAGCCTCAAAAGCACTTTTACATATGGGAGCTTCTTATGGAGCCCTGAGAGCAGCCTCCCTGTGAGGAGTTGCCCAGTGCTGCTCAGGAGAGGTGCAGAGCAGGGGTGGGACAGAGTGCATTTTATTTCATTTTGTAAATTGAAGTTCAGAAGTCTGTTTTCTTGGAGGCAAGAAGAATTCTGAAGGTTTCCGAGAAACCATTTCTTTGGGGTCAGTCATGAATTTAATTTATCCAATGTCATAAACAGCCCTGCTGTTTTAAAAATGTGACCTAAGACCCCTCCGTGCGTTGGTGGAGCAGAGGAGAGCCTCGGACGCTCATCGCTCCCCATGGGGGTGTGGTGTTACTCTGTACTCCTGCTGCCCATTTGCCCAGTTTGCCCTCTGCCCCGGGCCTGGGCGGGGACACCTTTCCTCAGAAGAGAAATTCAGGGTTCAGGGTTCCACGGTGTCTCAGCTGCAGTGTCCCACTGGTGTTTTTCTTTACACATTGTCTTTTGATCACTTTCCTGCATTCCCCCCGTGGTGTTTTGATGTAAGCGTCCTCTCTCTCTCCGGGAGCTGAGCGGGGGATCTGGAGAAGGAAGTGCAATGAACAGCTGCTCTGAAGGACAACAGTCTCGATACCTATCTGAGGCTTCCACATTGCAGTTCGTCCATTTACTGGAATTTCTTGGAGAGACAAAGAGTTTATACTCCCCTGTGGCAAGACCCACTTAGGTCAACATTTAACTTAACAGTCAATGTTTTTATAAACTGAGGCTAGGGAGGCTGCACAGATTGAATTAATTTTTAAAAGGTCATTGCACAGAGATGACCTTCTTCAGGAATTATTTTTTTCAGAATTCTCCATCTAGGCTGGCAAATCCCTAAATCTTCCAGGCAGGACCAGCTAAATCTTCTGTGGGACCCAGTGCAAAAGGACCACGTGGGTCCCTTGGCTCAAAAATTATTAAGAATTGTAGGTTGGTGACATCAGAGGATTCAGTCAAGTGACGGGACCTTCTGAACATTTACCAATGAACCTGGCCCTGCTTTGGGATAATGAGATGACCCAGGATAGAAGGGTACAGTGGAGGGCGCAGGTGGGTCACAGATGCTTAAGGCTGTCTAGAAAGAACAATCAAAGAGTAAGGCTCCCCCCACCAAAAAACATTAGGCAGGAAAATAAAGGGGTGGGGGAAGACAGTCAAAAGAGAAGGTGAAAGAAGGGACTGGAGAGCTAGTATGGGAGAGAAGGAGAAAAAAGGGCCTGGACTTGTGGATGCAGCTTGCCCCCATGTCGCCTCAGTGTCGTTGCCCACGATTCCTCTTTCCCTGGGACCCTCCTCCCACGTCCTGGCTGGAGAGCCACTGTCTCTTCCTGCAGAGTCAGGGCAGAGCTCCCCTCCTCGTGAGACCTTGCCTGAATTCCCTGGCTGTGTGTGGGAGAGCGAGATGCTTTCAAGGCATGGAAGATAATTTAGTCTGCGCATCTTCACCTTCATCTATGCCTGTTCTCAGCAAGACCTTTCCTCTTCTCCACCCTCCTGCCCTTACATTGTGTGGCATCCTGAGCACTTGTCTGCTGGGAGGCTCGGGGCTTCTCCAGCTTGGAAGGACAGTCCTAGAAAACAGACTCTGCAGGGGCATCATTCCATTTCCCCATAGCAACCAGGACTTACCTTGGGTATCGTCCTTATCCATGGGCTGCAAGCCCCATCAGGTCAGGCCACATCCACCCTCTTCATGGTGCTGTCTCTCCAGTGTCTAGCACTGTGCTGGGTACGCAGTAGGCATTCAAGTAAAAACTGGTTTAAAGTGTGATTGAGCACTCCAAGTTATTATTGTTGGTTTACTCGTATATTTACAATCTCAACTTTGAGTTTTGTCCTGCAGCAGTAGCTATATCTTATTTCTTTCCAAATTCCCAGTGAATGAATGAATGGCTGATTGATTAATTGATAAGGGCCAGCTGGATGAGGGAGGGAAGCAGTCCAACTGCGTGGAAGAATTGCGTTTGCCTGTCGTGAGTGGAAGCATTGCCCAAGACATCCCGCAAGGTGAAAGGTGCAGAGGGCAAAGGTGATTCTGGAAGTGATTCTCAACCTTGGCGACACACTGGAATTGCTTGGGTAGCTTTTAAGAACCCCAGTGCCCAGGCCACATCCAAGAACTCTTCAGTAGGAATTGCAGGCGTCAGGCCTTTGTAAGACTCCCCAGGAGATTAAAGCATGAAGTGGAAGTTGGGAACCACTGCTGTTGACCATGACCCATCTCCCCGGGGAGGAACAGGCTGCGGCTTCCTCTTATTACCTTCTTGGGAGGGTTGCGTGAGATAACATTGGCAAACCGCTTTCCGAAATGCCTGGCATTCAATAACTCACCTGCATATTCTTTTCTTCTTTACTAAAAGTATACTGCGGGCCCTTTTATGTACACCCTCACATTTCCTCTTTCCCGTCAGACAGGTGTTATCTCCTCGCTACAGACGAAACAACACAGCCCAGAAAGGTTTCCCAGCTGGGCGGTGGCCCAGATCGGTCTGCTCCACGGCACTGGTCTTTCTCTACCTACTGAGGTTGTAAAGCTGGCGATCCTCAGTAAATGTTTTTACAGAGGGTTTCCAGTGACTTTGTTTTTAGCGCCTATATGTGTGCTAAGTACCCTCTTCAATTAGCCTTGGTTGGGTTAGCCACGAATAGTGATTTGTGTGCTTTTGGAAGGTGTGTTTACACAGATAAGCAAGCCTCACCTCATTTTTCCTTTACAACTGTCCGTATAGTTGGGTTACCCATTCTGTATTATTTGATCAATAATTTCTGAAACAAGTTTCTGTGTGGTTGAGTCACAAGTTCTTGCAGTGTTATTTTGTTAGAGCTGACTGCAGCCAGCTGGAATGGCTCCGTCCTGGGGTCTGAAGGTTGCTGAAAAGAAGCAGGCAAAAGAAAAAGATGAAAATGAGGAAGAAACGCTGGAATGGAGGGGTGTTGAAGCAGCCAGCAGAGAAGGTGGTGCACCTGAGAGGGGGACGGGAGAGAAAAAGGGGGAGGAGCGGGGTATGGGGTGTGTGGAGGGTGAATTCTGTCCCCGTACTAGCTCAGAGAAGTTTTTCTCACCTCTGCCACGGTTCAGGAAAACAGAGGTGGCCCTTTTCATTTTTCTCAGTTGGTTTTACACTCAAAATAACTGAGGTGCTGGAGTGGCCGGTCAGGGCACCTTGCAGTGTGTACATCACATTGAGTGGAAGGTAGACGAGGCACGTAAGCTTTGGAACATCCACGTTTTGCGCAGCAGAGCAGCGTTCCTCCCTGGGAGCGAGGGCATGTTTTGGCTCTCACTTCTCTCTTTCAGGAGCACTGGTTTCACTCTCTAATAATGACAAAAGGTTTGGGGGTTCCAGCAGTGATGCTAGATGGCATTTGTGTTTCAGCACATTTGCCTGTGGTGGGCGAGGGGGTCACTGGAGAACTGGGCTACAGTCAAGGCTCTCTCTGGGTCCGCCTGGCCCTGGGCACCCCGACCCTGGCCCTCATTTTCTTTTCTTGGTGTGGACTCTTCCATGAGACTCTTTTTGATCTTGGGTCATTTGGGGCAGTTTCAATTCACCAGGGAGTGCGTAGGCATTAGCATGTCCCTTGTACCCGTCATTGAGTGAGTAACTGGGTGCAGGTGGCAGTCATTTCTGTGGTTGCTGAGCCCCCGGGCAGTTTGTGCTCTGACTTCAGGCCAGTGTTCCAAGGACAGCCCACAAAGAGGGTGATGGGTTCGGAATATTTTAATTGTTCTCCTACATGTTGATATGACACAATCTGTGAAAGGACTTTCCTCCAAAGGAGTTGACTCCCCCACTCACAGTTGTTCATTCAGAAGAGGGAGGGAGCAGCGCTGATTTCCACTTACTCAGGTGGTTGATTTTATATAATTTTGGGGGGGCGGGGCTGTATATGGAGAGATGAACTAACTGCCTTGTTTGAATGTGCTCTGTATTTATGCAAATGTCTCAAAGTCCAAATGTTTAGAAGTATCTTATGAATTTGTTTTTCTACTTTTTTTTTTGTTTCTCACTTTTGATTTTGAACATTTTCAAACATGGAGGAAAATGAAAGGATTTGTATCAGGTCCGTCCTACAGTCGTTACCTGGGTCCAACAACCGTTCAGATGAACTGGTTCCTCACTCCGGTCAGGCACTGGTGGTGTGTGCTGTTCACAGACCCCCTTCAAAATCGGGTGGCTTTGGCTTCTCACTTAGAGTTTTCCAAACTATGAGGGACCCACTGACTTTTCCCCATGTGCAAGAAAAAAGAAAGAAAGTGTAGAAACTTCCATAAAAGTATCTTCAGTGTGAGGACAGTGTTACACCTGCTGATTCCAATGAAGTTCTCCTGTTTCCTGTGAATTCTATCTATCTTTACCCTTTCAGTTCTGTAAATAAACTACCAAAACTTGACTATGATTCTTCACTGAACACAGGGCTTTGACATTGAATTCCTGGTTTGTAACTTACCATAGCTGCTCCCACGCAAACCAGTCAGATGCATGTCATATGAAACTCTTGTTTATTCTTCTGAATTCATACTGATGTGCTCGTTGAGAGAGAGGACCATTAATTAGGTCATCCCAAGGCAGGAACCTCAGTGTGACCCTTGTCTGACGCAGCGTGACTGACTGGTCACCACATTTCCTGGGTGTGTCTGACCGTGAGTAACTTAATTTATCTCTCCCTGTGCCTATTTCCTTAAAAGAGGATAATGATACTTTCCATCTCATATGGTTATTTGAGGATTAGATGAGTTACTAATGTGAATGATACTTAGAGTGGTGCTTAGTACTTTACTAATAAAATAGTGATTGTATATTGACTTGAATTATTTAATCTTGATAACCCCCACATGATGTGCTAGGGACTAGTTTAATTTCGTTTTAGAGATGGAAATGGTGGCGCCCAATGGGGAAGTGAAAAAGTCAAGGCAGGAACCCATGTCTGCGAACTCCCCAGTGGAGCTCACAACCTCTGGTCCCCACTGCCTCACCTGCTTCCTTTTTTCCATTTAGTTACTAGTGACAGGGGAGGCGGGTGGTTTCTGAGGGTCAGTGCTGACCGATGGATTCAGGAGGATTCGAAGGCTGTGACTTCCTGCTGATGTCTGCCCTGAGTCCTGGAGTCGGAAGGTGAATGCTCATCACCTGCGAGAGTGTTCTTCTCACTGAACCCTTCTTCCAAGCCCATGTGGATGGTCATGTAGATCGCTTAGAGACCAACACCTACATTCTTAAGGCACTCTGAGGATGAGATCTTATAATGAGGAACTAGACCCAATCTTTCTGAACACAACGAAACCACTGAATGAGAATAAAAAGCACAGTGTGGTTCAAAACCCCAGAAAGGGTATCCTTCCTTTAGAGAGAAGCTCTAGGGAGAATTAGAGGAGCAAACCCCAGGAAAGACTTCACCCAGGGACTGGCTCATAAGAAGCAGGCAATTTGGATACTTGTTATAAATCAGTATTGTGTCTTTATTGCTGTTATCATTCTAACCTTGTGTTCACTGGGTTTATTCAATCATTTATTTAGTAGTTGTTGAGCAACTACTGTGAGCAACTCCCTGGGGCCCCTGTGGTTAATAAGACAGGCAAGATCCTTGCTTTTAAGGAGCTCATGTTTGAAGGCACAGGCAGGAAATCAACACACACAGCTGGTAAACAAGAGGCAATCAGACTGAGCTGTTGCGGGTTGGAGAGTCACTGAGGTCAGATGTAGTCGTCATGTTGTTGACAGAGAAGAGGAACCTAGGCAGCAGGAACAGGTGGGCACATTCCAGGCAGAGGTACAGGAAATGCACAGGCTCTGAGGTGGGAAAGAGTTGGCACGTTCTAGCCATAGGAGGCGAATGTAGCTAGAATAGTGGTTCTTATTTCCCGGGTGTTTCCAAGTCATCGCAGAGCCTGTTAGCCACAGCTTGCTGGGCCTCCAGTCCTGCGTCTCTGATTTGGCAGGTCTGAGATGGGGTCTGAAAATCTGCATTTCTGAGGAAGGTCCCAGGTAACGCTGATGTTGCTGGTTTGGGGACCACACTCTGAGAACCACTGGCTTGCGTGCAGTGAGCTGATGAGTGGCACATGAGGAGGTTAAAGAGGCAGGCGGGGCCCGGGGTGGGACAGTCTCGGGGTCTGTGAGAAAAGATTTGCTTCCTTGTTCTAAGTACAATGGGAGGCCTTTGGTCACTGTTAATCTGGGGTTGATATAATTTGATGTATGTTTTCAAAGTCTCACTCTTACTGCTGTGGAGAGAGACCTGTAGTTACGAGGCTACTAGAATTGTCCCCATGAGGGACCAGAGTGGCATGGGCCAGTTTGGTGATGGAGAGTGCACAGATTCAACAGGCATTTCAGAAGCAGACCTTTCATCTTGCTCGTTTGGATACGGCTAGGGGAGGGCTGTAGTCAAGGATGATTTAACCAATAACATTTAATGGAAACGCTGTATCTGCTAGATGTTCATCTTCTTTCACCTTGGAACTGGTCATTCTTTCACATACTTGGTATGAATTTAATCATCACTGGTCCTGAATCTTTTTACCATTCCGAATTTAAGGGCCAACAGAGATCCTTTCATAACATGCGTTTCACCTACAGATCACGGGTGGCTGGCCACCTTCTCGACTGGTTCTTGCATCTTTTCATTCATCATTTGTTCAACAAATGCTTGAATGGTTGTTGAGTGAATAGATTTCTCCTCCCTAAATTGGACTGCAAACAGAGTCCCTCCATAAGAATTCTTCTACTATGGGAGCATGCAATTACATATTATTTAATTTGCCAGATTGCATGTTAATTCATTATATTTAAAATGTTCATTTTTCCTTTGAAGAAAACCTGCTTATACTCCATGTATATGTATTTCCCTGCCTTCCTATACGGTGGTCTAAGCATTCAATATTTTCTTGCTGGCTTATGGCCTATGAACATCGCCTGATGCATGGTTTTATCAGCAGATGGAGATGCTCTGGGACATGAGACTGAATCAATCTCAGCTGGGAAGCTTTTTGGGGGGTTAAACTGAGGGTTTAAATTTTGATCTCTGACACCAAAACTTATGTTTTTCTACTACATGTGGCTGCTCTTCTTTTTTAAACCCGCTCTTTTTGTTGCTGTTAATGTAGTTCTTTGCCTTGTGTGCTGCAGGCGGAATAGACTATTTGGGGGGGTTTCATTCCCCAGTGGATCACCTTCAGTACGTCTTGCACATTATTTTTGTAGGAGGAAAGGATTGGTACTACATGGGCATTTTGGTGGCATTGCAGATGTCTTTGTCATCTTTTTTTTTTTGTATTCTTATCTGAGGATATCTTTATTGATTTTAGCTGGGGAGGAAGGGAAAGAGAGTGAGAGAGAGACATCAACATGAGAGAGAAACATTGATCAGCCGCCTCCCTTGTGCACCCTGGAACCCGTAACCTAGGCATGTGCCCTGACTGGGAATTGAACCTACGACCTGTTGGTTTACACGAATCCAACCAACTGACCAACCTGGCCAGGGCAGATGTCTTTGTTACCTTTAAGGAGAAAGTGTAGACAGTGAACCCCTGGAGGGTACACAAGAAGAAAGGGCTAGTTCTTCCCAGGGGGTCACAAAAGCTCCCTAGAATAGGGAGTAGGTTGAGCTGGGTCCTCTGCCCCCACGGGTGTTTGTTAGGCAGCCACAGGGAGGGACACTCGAAGGCAGAAGGCAAAGGAGCAGATCCACGGGGTGTAAAAGCACCTCTGAGTTTCTGCCAACTGCAGGCAGTTCAGTAAACAGAAGGCAATCAGAGTGGTGGGTCAGAGGGCTGGGGAACACGGGTGATAGACAAGAGAGGTGTGAGGTAAGCAGGAACCTTATCATCCAGGATCTTACGTGCTTTCATGAACTTGGGCTTTATGACACAGGGGGAGATTTTTTAAAAACAGTTTTATTGAGGTGTAACTTCCATATTATAAAACTTGCCTAAGTGAACAATTCAGTGATTTTTAGATTTTTGGTCAATGTACTGAATTGGTGCAACCATCACCCCAACAGTTTTAGGGAATTTCCGTCCCCCCACAGTGATCTTTCCATTTGCGATTAATTCCCACTCTGCAGATTTTCCAGGGCATTACTTTCACCTTTTATTCAAGGGCTTTGGGAGCGGCAGGGTGGTTGGAGGGAGATACACCCAGAGTCTAGGTCTCCCTCCCTCCCGTTTTCCCTCAAATCCATCAAACTTGTATTTATTGAGTCCTTTGTATGTCCTAGTGCATCCCAAGTGGCTTCCTCCAGTCTCAGAGTAAATGCCACTTGTACACAGTGCTGTCATCCACAGTGAGCGTTGGTGTGGTTCAGTGTGACAACACACTTCACTTTCCTCTCGGTTGACAGGAAACCACATTTCTGGACGTCGTTACGTGTTGAACAGAAAGACAGTATTGACTGGGTGATCCTGAAAAGGAAACTCTCACCCTGAGACTGGGCGGTTCTCCATTTGACAGTAGATCCTCATTGTCCTCTGTGTCTGCACTGTTTTGCTGTTAGATGTCTTCCCCATTGTTTGCTTTTGTATTCCCCTTTTGATTAACATAATAGTGAAGAGATCTGTTTTTCATATTTGAAAGTACATCCATCTCAATAGAAGCTGTTTAGGATGAGGGTTTGTGGAAAAAGACATGAGCTTTGATGTTCAGTGAAAGCATTAAGCCAAGAAGACTACTGCTTAATTGCAACTTTAAACGAACAAATCCCAGATGTCTTTTACTATATGATTCCGGTGGAAAAGCGTATTGTTCTCACCAAGTACGGCTTCAGTTTTGAATCAGTTCTGAACAATGAAAGTCATTGACGTTCAGGCCTCCGTAAGCCATCATGTCCAACCTTAACCCATTTTAAAGAAAAGCTGTCCTACACTATCCCACTGTCTCGTTGTCTAGTTGACAAAGACCTTGTCCTGTTTGGCTGTTGATGATAATACGCTCACATGCACAGTAGTTATGAGTCCAAACTCAGGAACCAGACTGCTTGAGTTTGAGTCCTGGGTTGTACCACTCACTGGCTGTGTGGCCCTGGGCAAGTTAGTGACGATAATGACACTTACCTAATAAGACAGTTTTGAGAATTGAATGAGTCAGTATTTGTCAGAGTGCTCATAAGCCCCCGAACACTGTAGACAGTGTATCATTGCATTATATTAATATTGGTGTCTGTCTATATTTATATATCTATTTAGCATAAATCTATTTACATCTTTAGTAGACAAAAGCTTCCCAGTGCATAATATCATCAAACCCCGACTTTTCTTATATTAACCCTATGCCTGTTTTTGTTATTAATTTTCAGTAGTTTCCTTTTGATGACTCTTAGTGTGGATTTCTTTAAGTTTTTCCTCTTTGGGGTTCTCTCAGCTTCTTAAATCTGTAAGTTTGTCCTTCACTCACCAAATTTGGGACGTTTTCAGTAATTACTCCTTTGAGTGTTTCAGTCCCTCTCTGTTCCCCACTGGGATCCCATGGTATGACTGCTGGAACTCGTCTCGCAGGTGTCTCTTCCTGTTGTTCTGTCTTCAGGATCACTTGTTTGTTTTCCTCTACCTTTTTCATTCTGCTAATGAACCCTTCCCATGGGTTTTTAACTGCAGTCATTGCAATTTTAAGTTCTGTAATTTCCATTCCTTTCTTTTTCATGTCTTTTATTTTCTGGGATTTCCTATGTTTCATTTGTTCAAAGGCATCTGTAATTCCTATGTTAAAAGTGAAAAATGAAGAGCACATTTCTATGATGACTACTTTAAAATCCTTGTTAGATAATTCTAACATTGGATTCATTGCACTGTTGGCCTCTGCTGATTATCTTGTCTCATCCAAGTTGTGATTTTCCTGCTTCTCGGGATGATATGTGAGGTTAAAGGGGCATCCTGAACCCTCGGACAGTAAGACAGGAGACCCTGGGTCCTATCTCATCTTCTATTTCAGCAGGCAGTGGTCCCACCTGGACTTAGCACATAGGTTCTGGCCTACTTTGGGGGGCTGTGGTCTCAGTAATTTAGTTCTCAGAGCCTTAGCAATGCTCTTTTGGTTAGCCTTGTCAGCCTGATGCTGCTGGACTTTCATCAATTCCTGCTGCTGTCACCTAAGGAGGCAGAAGGCACTTCCTGGGGCCCACCTGGGGCCCACCTGGGAGGGGACAGGGAATGCCAGACCTGCAGGAGCAGAAACCTTTTCCTTGAACTGGGGCTGCCCGGTGCTTGCAGAGGTCTCCTGTGGTCCTTGCTCATGCTGCTCCTGAGGGCAGAAGGTGCTTCCCTGGGTCTTCCTGGCTCTGCCTCACCGGGGAGTGGGGGAGGCGGGACTGGTGGGGTCTGGTTGTGCAGGGCTGGCTGGCTCCCACTTGGCCTTTGCCAGTGCTGCCTGCACTTGGGGAGAGTGCCTACCTCGTCCCTGATTTGCTTCTGGGCCTGGGTTCTGGAGATGAAGGCCATGGTGCTGTTCCTTACGTTTTGAGGTTCTAGCTGGCTGCCTTTGCCTTTCCACTTTTTGGAGTCCTTTTATGATGGCTTCTGTGTTACTGATAGGGTTTCCAGTCTTACTTAGCAAGGAGGAGAAGGCACTAGAGTCTATGCCACTTTGTCTAAAGCTAGGCAACCCCATTGCTTTTCCCAGATACCCCGGGACTGAGACCTCGGGATCACAGGCAGACTTCTCCTGCACACGGCAATAGCAGTGAAAACCACTCCAATACCTGACATATTTGTTCTGTAGAACTTTCTTAACATTGTATTTCTTTCGGTCCCTGAAGTGGGTCTGTGAGGTGGCAGAGGATGGCACTGCCTCTGGCACCGCCCCTCCCCCATGTGACAGAGGATGAAACCTAGATCCAGGGGAAGGAAAGGCATTTTGTTCAGTTACCCCACCTGGGAGAGGGGCTGCCGGCCAGAGCTGGGGCTAGGGCATTGGGTGCACCCTGGTTCTTGGGTGAGTGGGTTTCTTTGGAGTGCCCCCTCTTCATCTCTATAGTTCCGTAGTAGTGAAACCTTTTGAAGTGCAGGGTCTGAGGGTGGGTTAGTGAGTCCAGGCCACCATAACAAAGTACTACACAGATTGGGTGCGTGACACAGTAGAAAATTATTTTCTTACAGTTCTTGAGGTTGGAAGTTCAAAATCAAGGTGTCAGCAAGATTAGTAGCCTCGGAGGCCTCTCCCCTTGGCTTATCGGTGGCCGCCCTCTTGCTGCTGCTTCTCCTTGTCACACCTCTGTGTGTGGTGCCCCTGGTGTCTCTCTGTGACTAATCTCTTTCTATGTGGACTCCAGTCAGATGGGGTGGCCCACCCCACCTGCTTCATTTTAACTTGGTCACCTCTTTAAAGACCTTATCTTTAAATACAGTCACATTCCGAGATCCTGGGGGTTGGGACTTCGGCCTATGAATTTTGGGGGGATCCAATGGAACCCGTGACAGAAGGGTATCATGTCCACTATGACAAACTCTGAACTACTGGCCACTGAGCACTTGTCAGTGGGGGCTGATCAGCTGTGGGGACTAATAGGAGGGAACATCAGTTTCAAAGTTCCAGGACTTTCTCTTTTCCCCCTTTTGCCATGAGGTGATTCAACCAAACTTCACTTTGGTTTTGCTCATCATCCGTCCATCCTCTGCCACCCTCTTTCCCAGTCCAGGGAGCTGGAATGAGGGGCTGGGACTGTGCTGTTAAATAGTGCTGTGATTTTGCCCAGGAGTGTCACCCCTGTGGGACCACGCAGCTTTAGAAAGAAAGTGGCAGACTGCACACCACACGCTCTGCGTTCCTTCCAGAGGAACACAATTGCCTGATTTTGTTGGCATGGCCCTGCCATATCTGCTGTTTTTCTCCCTGAGGTTTGGCATGGTACCGTGGCTTAAATTTATTGGCTGATCCTTCCAAAATGTCAGTGACTTCTGTGAAAAAGATATGGGTGGAAGTTGACAAGTGCATTGTAAGTCACTAATGCAGCACTCATATGAGGGTACAGCATTTGTTAAATTGTTCATACTGATAATAGGAGGCATTTATTGAGCAATTGCTGTATGGCAGGTATAGTCCCTCTTGTATGGCTGATTGCTGTTGGTCTGGCACCGGTGGGGAGCACCGTGAGGACCGGGGAGAGTCCCACGGATGACTCAATAGAAAACTGATACAGCATCTGGAGAAGGGACGGGGGAGGGGCAAGCTTGTTGCTCTGGTTGAGGTGGCACGGATGCCAGGTGGAGCCTCAGGCTGAGTTCGCTGAGTGGCCACAAACCAGGTGGGCTCTGATGGGTACAGGATGCTCAGAACCTTTAGTATGGAACATTGAGGGAGAGCTATGTTTTGGGATATCCTGGTGGACTCATTCATTCATTCGTCCTTTCACCTATTTACCTACCCGTTTATCGGATATTGACTTTTGCCTGCTCTGTGCTAGGCAGAAGTAGCCCAAGAGCAAAACAGGAACTGACAGCTGAAAGGATGAATGTAAATACAGAGTGATCCCGACCAAAAGGAGGACTAGATCTGGATGAATAGAGTGTGCGTGCAAGGAGGCCCAGGGGACAAGGAACTGTGGCTGAGGCTGCCTCTTTCCTCCTGGACCCATTTCACTCCAGAATATTCTTACGGCCCTTCTCTCTAACAGGACACACTTTTGTAAGCCCCCACTTAATCCACAGTGGAATGCCCTAGCATGTGGGGCAAAACCCAGCAGCCGTGTGGCTGCATGGTGTGGTGTCCAGGGCGGGAAGTGGGTAGAAGTTCTGAATCCAGCTGACATTGCAGCTGAGAACTAAGATGGGCAGAATATAATTATTGGAAGTGGCAAGCCGCCAGGTTCGCGGAGCTCCTGCTCTGTGCTGGCCTTGCCAGCTTGAAGCTGGTTGATGCCCAGCAATTAAGACCACTGTTTTAGTGCTTTGCTGCAAAATAGGAAATTTGCAATGATTCACTAATAATGTGGGGCCACGGATGAAATTGCCTCAAATCATCAAAACTGATTATAGTCATGTGAACCACTGTGGTGCATTACTTTGAACGTTTCCTCTAATGTGCCTGAGCGTCCCACAGCAAAACTGTGCACCAAAACAAAAGCTATAAAAAGATCCACAGAAACAGCAGAAAGGAAACACTGAAGCAAACAAATTTGGGTCTTTGAAAACATACAGTGCGTCTCTCTTGGAAATTGTATCCAACATCCCTGGAGCTTGGAGGGCACAAATGAATGCCCATATAGTTACTCTTTAACTGAGTAATTACACGTTTATTCATGCCTGGTGGACTGGTTGGCAATTGCACATGAAATTGCTAGGGCTAAAAATGAGACCTGGTAAAGTGGCTCCTGTCAAGTTCTAGCTGAACATGGCTAAAAATGTTGGTTTATAAAGATGGTTCTGGTGGCATTTTGATAATGGTGGTTTGCAGAGTTTGAGTTTGTGATACGCCATTTTTAGGAAGACTGAGAAAGATGGTGCTGGCTGATCTGGGGAGTTTTCTCCAGGATTTGATGAAGAGTCTTGGTCTTCCTTTTTTTCTGAGAATAAAGACAGGTCAACCTTTCTCAGAAAGCAAGTTGAATCATGGCTGGTATGATGTGCGGGGTTGGGTGGACCAAGCTGTCCACCTGGGCTGGGGCTTCTGGGGTGAGATGGAGAACGTTTTCAGTATTGCCCGATACATCCCCAGATGTGCTTTTCAGTAACTGCTGGGTACATTTGAACAACGCTTCTGTCCCGTCTGAGAATGGTTATTTAATAACGATGGGTCCTAACCGCTGCTCTAGTTTCAGTCACCATTGGCAAGCGAGTGCCTTGTCAAGCACTGGCCAAGTCATCACCACCCTTAGTTCTGACAGCACAAGGCGGCGGGATGCACTTCACAGGAAGCCAACGAGAGCAGGAGGAGATGATGGGTGTCCTCACAGGAGTGAGAGTCACTGAGGGACGCAGTTGTTGCCAGAAAACAGAACTCAGAGAAAGGAGAGAGTGGGCAGGGGCACCTCAACTTCTCTCCTCCTGACCTTTGACTTGTTGTTACTGGGTCCCGTTGATCTGATCTGACCAGGTGCCTATCAGTGTGGTGGGTGGGTGGGTGGGGCTCTGGTGATGCATCTTTAGCAGGAAGTCTCAGGTCTCCAGCAGGGCAGAGAGGGCAGGAGGATCGTCCAGAGTGTAGGGGTGGATGTGAACAGGGGACCCACCTGGGTCATCATAATCAGTGGTCATCTTTCACTCTTGCCACAGGCCAGGCCCTGTGCTAAGTGCTCTGCACACCTGATCCTCAGTGAGCCTGGACCCTCATAATGGGCTCTATAAATGACCCTCACAGTGGCTCCGAGGCTCAGGGTGGTCAGGGTGGAACTGAGGCATGTTCACACAGGTTCGGGAATGGATAGCTGGGTTCTAGCACCAGCTCTTCTGTTAACTAGCAAAAAATTTTTTTCTTCCCATTTTATTGATGAGAAAACTAAGCCTCAAATTCATTAACTCACGATCACACAGCTTGTGGCGAACACATAATACAATATACAGTTGATGTGTTATAGAGTTATATGCCTGAAACCTATGCAATTTTATTAAGCAGTGTCTACCCAGTAAAAAGAAAAGAAAAGAAACAGCAAACTCAGGAAAAGCTGTGGGGAAAAAATCACACCACTAGTAAGCAGCAGAGCTGCTGGACCCTAGCCTTCTGTTCCCAAGGCCGTAACACAGCGCTCAGCAGCGACGCATGCCCTTCTGACCTCCCCTTTAGTCATCCTCTTTCCACATCAAAATGGGAAACAATACAGCGGCCTGCAGCCCTACGGGGCCAGGATGCGGGCCTCCCCAGTGGAGGAGGAGGGCTTCACATAGGCTTTCCCCCTTGTTCCTAGTGCAGGGAGCAAAATAGATCACTTTGCAAGTTGTTTATTCCACGATGCAGTTTTCATTGCTTAGGAAAAGTGAAACTGCACTAAATTCTTAATCAAAGAAAGGAGGTTTGTGTCCAAAACAATGCAATAGATAGACTCCAGGAAGAAGACAGCCCCACACTTGTTGGCTGTTCCTGCACCTTAGCAATGTGGTTCCATGGTGAGAAGCAGTTCCCCAGGTCTGTGTCTCCTTCCTTCTTCCAGGGGTTTCCAGCACGATTACTGTGGGTCGTTCTTACTGCTTGAGGAGCTGCAGTGTTAGAGTTCAGTGGGCAATGCAGGCTCCTCACAAATGCTGTCCGGTTTTGGGTTTAAAAGGGTCTCTGTGTTTCTATTGGCTTCTTATCTGCCCAGTCCCCCGACTCAATGATACTATAAGCTTGTTTATTTTGTTTATTTTGGTGGGAACTTTTCCCACCAGCATGGCCCTCTACCGACTTCCTTTCTTAACACCTAGCATGATTTGGTATTTACTGTCTCTGTAGGTGCTAACAGATTTTTCATACGGGAACTTCCAACCTTCTGGCCATTTTATAATTTCTTTCAGGTCAAGGTCAGTGGTTATAGAATTCTTTCATAACTCTCTAGTGCTAATTCAATGCCAGGCCAAGTCAATTAATAGGTGCTGATTGATGTTTACTATATCCGGCATTTATTTCTGTCTTCTGCAAGGCAACCAATTCAAATTAATTTTCTGTCACCTCTCATTTAATTTGTATTAAACAATCTCTTTTGTTCTTCTCAAATGTGACAGATTACTCTCAAAATTACAGAGAATCCAGAATAAATAGACAAGTAGTAACATAATTGGGAGAAAAGGATCCTAGTCATAACTGCATTGAAACTAAAGAATCAACTCAAAGAAGTATGATTGGAAATTGTATGAAGAACACTGTAGTCTTTACTGAGAGAGGCTCTGAATAAGTTAGGAAATACTCCGTGTTTCTGAGTGGGAAGACTTCGGACTTTAAGATGAAATTGTTTCATCACTAAGTAAATGTATTGCATATGTAGCAAATAAGCAAACAAGCAAATACATGCTGAGCAATATAACCTAGTGACTCCGCATGAACTGGGTCAAACCTAAAATGGGGCTCACACCTTTTTTGTTTTTACTTCTTTAAAAACAAGTTTGGTGGTAATATTCAATAAGGTAATATCTGTAAAATGCTTAGTAGGGTGTCTGGCATATAGTTATTATTCATTAAGTATAAGCAGTTATTTTATTTTTATTATTCTTTTATCTAGAGGTTTTTAACCTGGCTTTTTAAAATTTGCATTTTTAATTAATTTATTGATTGATTGACTTTAGAGAGAGGGGGAGGGAGGGAAGGAGAGCGGGGTGGGGTGGGGAGAGAGCGAGAGATTTGTTGTTCTACTTATGTATGCATTCATTGGTTGCTTCTTCTGTATGCCCTGACTGGGGATCAAATTCACAGCCTTGGTATACCTGAAGGATGCTCTAACCAGTGGAACAACCCAGCCAGGGCCTGTAGTTTTAAATTTATTTAAAGCATTGCTTTTAAGCTCAAGCTGTTATAGCTCAGTGGATTGAGCACAGGCCTGCAAACCAAAGGGTCGCTAGTTCGATTCCCAGTCAGGGCACATGCCTGAGTTGCAGGCCAGGTCCCCAGTAGGCGAGTGTGTGAGAGGCAACCACACATTGATGTTTTTCTCCTTCTTTCTCCCTCCCTTCCCCTCTCTCTGAAAATTAGTAAATAATTTTTTTTAAAAGTTGAAGCATTGCTTTTATAGTGAGCAGTTAACAAACATTGTTTTTAATCAGAAGCAAAAGTATACCCAAAGGCACCTTGAGCAAGATGTTCTTTAAGGGTTCAACCTTCACAAGGGAGTTGACCTGGTAATAGGCCTGGGGTCACAAGACAAGAGGACCTGTCTTGTCAGAAGACCTTTGATGTGTTCATCTTCAACCTGTGGCCTGTCTTGGTTCTCCAATTGTTCCTTTGAACCCCTTACCAAGCCAGCTTCTGACCTCTATGGGTGGGTATGACTGGAGTAAAAATGGAGGGGACTGGATGTCAAACTCAGATGTGGGGGAACTGAGTCATCTGGCCAAGAACGATCCTAGGAGACCCATTGGGCATCTGGAACCCCCATGTTAGCTCATCACCCCCCCACCCCCCCAGGCCAAGTTCATTCCCTTTATGGGGAGGAAAACCACAGTGTCAGCCCTTTCTTCTGTCTCGTGCTGAAGCCTTCCTTAGGTCCTCTGGTCAGAGGACTTGGAGGTCGCATCGCTCTCATTCTAATTGCACGCTGCCTCCGCCTTTCTCTGACCCCCTCCTGCTCAGCCCAGCCCCTCTCTAGCCCTTTGGGAATGGCAGTTGAAGCCAAAGCGAGTCACTTCTTGTTGAGTAGAAAATGTGCCCCACGAAGCCCCCCACTGTAGGCTTTATTTATTTATTTTCCGACAGAACTGTTTCAAACTAGAACACTTCAGTTTTCAACTGTTGCAAATTGCCCCAAAGGACTCACTGTTCTGTGCAGACTCTTGGGGTCATTGGCACTGGCCAGCTGAGGCGAACTTGCTCTGAAAGCACCTAGGTGCTTCCAAGTTGAAGAGTTTTAGGCGTGGCAACACTTTTGAAGTATTATCTGGGCTCCTCTAGTTAGAACTGGTTTGCTTTCAGGAAAAGGCCCAGGAGGTCAGCAGGAACAAAGTACTTCTGTATTTTGTGCTATTTTGATCCAAAAATGCTGGAAGGTTTTTGAACATTTAGAAGCCACAGTTTGATTTCTGATTATGAAGCTCTGGGCATTGTCGACAGATAGACTCTTCTTTAGGCATTTCCTCCAGATTTTACCAGGATTGCTGGCTGTGTTCCTGAGACTTGGAATTTGAGCCGTCTAGGCAGAAACAATCAGAAGCAGGAGTTGTTTTTATAAATACTTTCTTCTTATCACATATTCATTACCAATGTTGGTAAGGGTGGAAAGAAAGAAATGGTTTCTGTAGGTAATTTTATTGGTGTTGGTTTTCGCTCAAGTTCGGGGGAAGTGATGTACATGTTTAATATATTCATGTACATATATATGTTCATGTACATATGCAATATTATGTAACACACATGTAGACGTAGACATGTCTATACATGGGGAAATTCCAGCAGATTCCAGCATGACACATAGAACTATAGATGGGCAGCTGGGAGGGCTAATTTCTCAGTTTAATTGGCCAGTTTCCCTACCTGTGGTTTTTGTACAGTACAGGTCCCTCGTCCCAGTTTTCCCCAGGGTTCTTGTCTGTCGCAAGGGATCATTTGCTATTTTCCTGAGAAGAATAGAGTGGGACAAGGGAGTGCGTGTCTTTTACACTCTGAGACCACATATGAAACAAATACAAAATATTCATTGAGAGCCACTTCATTCCTTTGAAAGAGAAATTTTAATATTATTTCTTATATAGTTTACCAAATATTGAATATATACAGAGTAACTTTATTCATCTTATCTAAACTCAGTTATATAGGCAAATATGAATGCATTGTGTATAATACATAATGTAGTTGAAATATCATATATATTGGCTGTAGATAAAAGTGATTTAATGGTAGTGAAGAGTTTTAGATACATTTTGTTTTCTACTGGAAGGATTATTTTTGCATATGTTGACACTGTAAACTCAGCTAGATTAATTGTAGAGCATTCATCTTTAAAGTTAATGAATTCGTTGCTTTGCCAGGCAAAGCAGTTTATGCTTATCGACTTGAAAGCGACACTTTCTTTACTATTTCTTAAGAGGGCCAAAGACAGACAGTGTCAACTTGTTAGACACAGCTGAGACAGGAGATGATAAGATTGAACACACAGACTGTGTTGCTGGGACGCCTGAACAGGAGGAGCTTGGGAGGGTGGAAATCGTGTGATTGACAAGGGCTCGGGGGAGAGAAAGGAAGAAGCAATCCAGAGTTCGAAGCATTTTGCAACGTTTTGACTGATACACCTGATAAGATTTTGGAAAATTATGTAGACCTTCCATGCTTTCATTTGATGTGTAGCCTTTGTTTACTTTTCATTTGGAAATCAGTGCAGGCGGAAGGAGCATTGCAAGAGCACTGCAAAGACCTCCCGTATGCCCTTTGTCAGACTCATTAATTGTCGATATTAGGAATATTTTGCCAGTGTTGCTTCATCATTCCTTATCGATCTGTCTGTCTACCTGACTATCTGGCTTTCTATCTCTCTCTAAGTTTTTTCTCTGAACCATTGGGGAGTTAGGCACTCTCTTACCCTCACACACTTCAGTGTGCGTTTCCAAAGAACAGTGACATATTCTCACATAATGACAGTACTGTCGTCCACTCAAGAAGTTAAACCTATCAGATGTTACTGTCTTACAGTTTTGTGTTAAAATGTTACCGCTTGTCTTCATGCAGAGCCTTTTCCTCTAGTCTGGGACCGCCTGTTGCACGAATCCCAAACGGCTCCTCTGTCTGTCTTGCCTTCACGATCTGCACAGTTTGAAGAGTCAAGACTACTTATTTGGTGGAAATAATACAAACCTCACTTTGGGTTTGTCAGAAATTTCTCATGATTAGACGCAGGCTGTGCGTCTTTGGCAGGAATGTCCTTGGCAGTGAGAGCGTGTCCTTAAGATGATGACATGACGCATCAGGAGGTGGGGGAGGGGCGTGGGCATCCTCCTCCCGTGGTTGATCTATTAAACCCGATAGCTTGGCCAAGCGTGCCCTCCAGGCTTCTCTGCTGTAAAGTTACTATTTTAATTTTAGTAGGGTGGAAATTATGTTATTATGGTGTATTGCAATTATGGATAATTTAAAATGAAACTCTAACATCACTCCTTATGTGCCTGCAACAGAATTATTTCATTTCATTTGATACCTAATATCATCTTTTAAAAAAATAGCAGGAAGAAGTTTTTCTTTAGCAGTTGGAAACTTATTTTTATTCCACTTCTCCAGGAGAACATTATCTGTGTTTCAACATCTATTCTTGACCTTGGTGTCCTGAAAAATACAATACAAATATTAATTAAACTGTATTTATTTTCAGTTTCCTGTGACCATAAGTCTTTAAGTGTTCATTTTTCCCCTCTGGATTGAGTTATGTTTACATTATTGTTAGTACAAAAACGATCAAAGCTATTTGAGTGCTTTATGCTTTATAAATAAATAATAATTGCATATAAATAAGAAAGCTAGCAATGTATCTCTTAATAAAACAGATGGAGCTGGTTCTGGTGCCTTAGTTAAACTAGGTGTTGAGGACCCCTATTCTGCCTTGTGTTTGCATTTGCCACCGCTGATGTTTCGATGTGGGGAAAGGGGTCATGGGAAGAAGTAGTGGTGGGAAGCCTTGGCTGCGGGAAGGTTACCTCTGGGGCAAACGCCACACAGAAATCTGGGAGGTGATCTCCCAGGCGAACCCTTCTGTGCCAGTCAACCCAACCCAAAGACTTTTCTAGAACTCAAAAATTCTATAGAATCATCTAAGATCTGAGAGAGAACGAAATGCCCAAATTATTGAGAGGCCATAAACTTACATACCATTTTACAGGGTGTGTCTAGGGTATATGGTGAGACATTTCGTGGAGTTCCTGAAACTGCAGCAAGATCATCACACTGGCGAGAGCACGTATTGAATGACTGCTCTCTGCCAGCTGCTGTGGCAGGCACTTTGTATACAGCTTGGGATACAAAGATTGGCGGTTACGGAAGAGATAAATCGGGGATGGCTGTTTAGATTGTAAAGGGAACTTTGCAAAAGAATTAGTCACAGAGTTTCAATAAACAATGAGCACTCTCTGTTGCACTTTTATACCGCTCAATTTACCAAAAGAAAAAAAAAAAACGTCAGTTTACGGACAGTTCCTCAGCAGTATTTTGACCATATACGTCAGATGTACCTCTATGTCTGAAACATGTTTATAAAAGCTAAGGTATGTTTAAAAATGACTGTAATTTTTAATTACAGATGTCGGTTGAGGCTTATTCGGGTAAGTGAATGAGACCTGGAGAACGAGTGATCCTGAATGGGGAAACCGAGGTCAGGCCTTTGTGTCTGTGTTACGTGCTTGCTTGGCTCTGGCATGAGTGAAAGGTTATTTGCTGGGCAGATGGTTGAATAAGGAACGTTGTTTGGACAACGTTCACTTTAAAACCATGGTAAATCCGAAAAGGCATTTAACCTCGTCGCACTGTCCATCCAAAGTTGAGAACTCTGCAGCGAGTGGCAGACCAAGGGCTGACTAGCACATTCAGCATTCCAGGTGGCCAAAACGTGAGATCAGAAACTCTGCTTCTAATAAAACCCAGTAAGTCTTCAGAATCGTATAGCACTTGGATGGCAGGTCATTCAAAATGATAAAGCGTGTCAGGTCGCAGTTTCCTGCTCGGCGGTTTTGACCGGATGATGTTTCCTGCCTGGCCAGGCCACAGCCCCACCTCCGCCAGCAGTAATGAAAGCCACAGCTGGGACATGAAACGGGCTTTTTGGCTGGAAAGGAATGCCCAGAGTGTGCCACGCCATGTGAGAACTGTCAAACATGGCCACCATTTCCCATCTGAAAAAAATGACAGAGCTGTTAGGAAAAGGGGGAATTCTCTTGTTAGATCTTACAGAAAACCAATTTAAGTTTGCTGGTGGTGGCACAGTTCCCAAATGCCGAGTCACTTCCTATTATCCTCTTGCTCTGCACCCAGACCTCGAGGACACTCTGGAGACTGCGTCCAGTGCCAGCTCCCCACCACAGCCCTCGGCGTGGGCAGTTACTGATCCCATTTTACTGCTAGGGAAACTGAACCTCAGAGAGGGACAGGGACGGGATTGAGGTCGTTCGACTCAAGTCAGGTCTGCGTGTCCTCAAAGGTCCTAGCACAGGCTGTGCTGCCGCCAAAGGAAGATGGCAAAGACGGAAAGGGCACTCTGCCGTGAGCTTCTGACACCAGAGTGACCGGACGCCAGGCCACAGGAACTGGTTGGCTGTTGTGTGGCACATGAGTGCATCCCTTCAGTGACCACAGAAAGTGACCGCACTTCCTGGGGCCTTGTTTCTTTACTTTTAAAGTAAGACAGATCGGCAGGACGCCATCTGGTGATAGTCTTCAAGTGCCCAAATGTGTACTTTGACAGCTTAAAGTACACATGTCCACATTGGACATTTAAGGGAATGGGGGGTTTTTCAACATTAAGACTATTCATCAATCACTTCATACTGACCCACCCATTTTGGGCACTAGGGTATTTGTGACTTTGACCTCCCTTTCTGGAAATTGCCTACTGAAGACCAAGCTTTCTGACTTCATTAGATGAGCTCCTTTTTAACCGATGGTCTTAGTATTTTGTTTTGATTTCAGGGCGAATAGCTTGCCCAGTGAGGGTAAAACTTTAGTCCTATTTCCTGAACAGCTGGAATAAGAAGGAGAAAGACACGGACCCTGGGGATCCGTGGGTTCTGTTTCAGTGGGAAGGATTTAATGAAATGGGCACAGTAAGTAGCAGTGTGATAAATCATAACTGACGAATGAGCAGCCGTGTCCAATTGCACGTAACGTAATCCAAGCCGGGGGCAGAGAGGCTTGTCAAGATGATGGCCTGCATCTGATCTCACCGTGGCTGCTGCCAGATGTTCTTCTTATCTGTTAGGTAAAAAAATCTGTCAGGTAAAACAAGACGCCTTAGTACCAGTGCTGCTGCATGGGCTGCTGGGACAGCAATTCTGAGGGTGCAGAATGATAGGTGTGAACTGTTTGGGGCTGAGTGCAAAGCTCTTCCCATTTTGAGATAAGAGAATGAAATGTCAAAGCCGAGGGAAAATATGTTATTGACCTTTTGCAACAGAGGAAACTGAGACTCAGTGAAAGTCGAGAATTCACCCAGGGTTACCCAGAATTGACATTCCCACTTATATCCATACACTACCCTACAACTCTGTCCTAAGTGCTTCCAAGCTGCTACGGATAAATGGAGGAGAGAACAGATAGATAACTATTTCTGTAAGCCAAAGGGACAAGTTCTTGGCAATCTTCGCAGTGCATAAGAGCCAGGAGTAGATCAGAGAATGCAACTGTTAAGTATAGAGCAGTAGGTCCATTCAAAGACACATCAAGATGAAAAGCTGTGTGGTAACTGGGTGAATCGGGGTAAACAGGAGCTGCTGTGACAAACACCAGACTCCGAGTGGCTTAGTGTTACCGAAGCTGACTTCTTGCTCTCCAGTTCCCAGTCGCAAGGGTGGCCAGCCTTCCAGCTGGTGATTTGGATATCCCGACTCTCTGTTTTAGGGCACGGCCTCTTTGCATTCAACTGGAGAAGGGGGGGAAAAGAGTAAAGAAGGGACAGTAAAGAGTAAAGTGGCTCCTTAAGGTTCTTGGTCCCAAAGTGACACATGTTACTTACACTCAAGAACTGGTGCCGTGGCTTCTTCTAGGGGCCAGAAGGTTGGGAAATGCAGCCCTTGGCTGGGGACCTATCTCCTAGCGACACCTGTGCACTGTGGAGGAGGGGGTGGGAGTCTCAGGGAGAAGCCACTTGGCCACTCCACCGGGACCTTCTGCAGCCTTCTAGACCTCGTATTGGTGAGTGCTGCTCACTTATGATAGCGGAGGATCGAATTGGAGGACATATCTGGAGCTAAGTGAATGGAAAGGAATGAATTATTTCTTTTTCTTTTTTTTTAAGTATATTTTATTGATTATACCATTACAGTTGTTCTATTCCCCCCCTTCAATCCCTTCCACCCGCACCCTCCCTCCCCCACCATTCTGCCCCCCTTAGTTTATAACCACATGTCTCAAGTTCTTTGGATTCTATATTTCCCCCACTATTCTCGCCCTCCCCCTATCTATTTTCTACCTACCATCTATGCTATTTTCTGTGCCTTCTCCCCCCTTCTCCCCCTCCCACCCCCCTGTTTCTAACCCTCCATGTGTTCTTCATTTCTATGGTTCCACTCCTGATCTAGCTGTCCTCTTGGTTTGCTTTTGTTTTAGGTGTGGTTGTTAATAGCTGTGTGTTTGCTGTCCTTTCACTGTTAATATTTTTCATCTTCTTTTTCTTATATAAGTCCCTTTAGCATTTCATATAATAAGGGCTTGGTAATGATGAACTCCTTGAACTTGACCTTATCTGAGAAGCACTTTATCTGTCCTTCCATTCTAAATGAAAGCTTTGCTGGATAAAGCAATCTTGGCTGTAGGTCTTTGGATTTCATGACTTGGAATACTTCTTTCCAGCCCCTTCTTGCCTGTAAGGTCTCTTTTGAGAAATCCGCTGACAGTCTGATGGGTACTCCTTTGTAGGTGACTGTCCCCTTATCCCTTGCTGCTTCTAGGATTCTCTCCTTCATTTTAGTCTTGGCTAATGTAATTATGATGTGCCTTGGTGTGTTCCTTCTTGGGTCCAACTTCTTTGGGACTCTCTGAGCTTCCTGGATTTCCTGGAAGTCTATTTCCTTTGCCAGACTGGGGAAGTTCTCCTTTATTATTTGTTCAAATAAGTTTTCCACTCGTGGCTGTTTCTTTCCCCCTTCTGGTACCCCTATAATTTGGATGTTGGAACGTTTAAAGATGTCCTGGAGGTTCCTAAGCCTCTCCTCATTTTTTTGAATTATCATTTCTTCATTCCTTTCTGGTGGGATGTTTTGTTCTTCCTTCTGGTCCATTCCATTGATTTGAGTCCCCAGGAATGAATTATTTCTGAGTGATATTAGTAGAGTAAAATTCAGCTGTCACTTTAAATAATTGTTTTTAAACTCTAGATGATCTTTTCTTCAGCCAACATCTAAACTGTTGATTGAAGGGAAGCTGAATGTGTCTCTGTAGTTTATCATTTACAGCTCCTTTTCCTGGTTGCCAATCAGCTAAGATACTGATCTGTGTTTACCAAATAAGTGAGTTCCTATTAGTCAGCCCCAAAGTACACATCATTGTTTCCATGAAGGAGGAATTCACAAATGAGTCCCTCAAACTGGCATCTCTAGAGAAATAGGAATGTTTTTACGTCAGCATGTGAAGCCACATGACGTACTTGCCTGGTGAGCTGGGTGGTTAAAAAGGCCCGGAGCGAAGTTGTGGTTGAGGCCCACCCATGTTTCAGAGGCAGGACGGGACCTCATGGCGGATTTGGCTAGTACTGGGTTTAGCCTCTTAGTCTCTGGTGCGACCCTGGAAATAGAGGTGACTCTCTCAACATTACCCATCACGTTTTACCACCCTCACCTCTACACCGTCCCGCATGTTCTCTAGACCGTTGGTAGAGCTACGGTGCAATTTTCCAGGCAGACACACCTCGTATCCGGACTGGGCCCCCCTTAAGGACGTATGTTGAATGAGGCAATGTAGCCTGTGCCTGCGGTCACACTGGCAGCTCCTGGAGGAACTCCCGTTGTGTAGAGCCACTGCAAGGACTTGATGGCAGCAGGTGTTCGGTCAGGGCCTTGAGGAAATGCTGAATTAAGTCCTGAACGCTATTTCATTCAGGGTAGGTAGGTATTACTGTTAGTGACCCTATACACATGATGGATAGTAAGCAGAGCTCAGTGAAATGATTTTGGGGGTGCTTTTCTTAGCAGTGGTGGGTGATTGGGGGTTTATCCATTGGTGAACCGAGTATGGTGAAGGCCCAACTGACTTTGGACCAGTGCAGTAATGCCTTTGGAAATGAAAAAGACCCGGCTAACTTGGCTTCAAAGTCCTGCCAGTTCTTAAAAGTTCCTTTAAAAAAAACCCACAGAGGTAAATCATGGCTTTCATTCAAATATAACATGAACACATGTGATGGTTAATTTTATAAGTCAACTTGACTGGGCCACGAAACCCAGACATTTGGTCAAACGTTATTCTGGGTGTTTTCTTGAAAGTATTATTATAAAGGACACATGGACAATAACTAAGGGTGGGGGGTGGAAATGGGAGGGAGGCGGGGAGGATGGGGTGGGGGGCGGGCAGGGTTGGGAATATAAGACAGAAAGCTGTACTTGAACAAGAATTAAATAAAAAAATTATTTTTAAAAAAAGAAAGTATTATTTATTTCCATGAGACTAAAAATTTAAATCAGTAGACTTTGAGTAAAGCAGATTACCCTTCATACTATGGTGGACTTCGCCTAATCAGTTGACCCAGTTTTGAAGGCCTTCGTAGAAAAAATGCTGGCCTCCCTGGGGGTGGGGGATTCTGCCAGCAGATTGCCTCTGGCCTCGAGCTACAGTGTTAACTCCTCCCCTACCATGCAAATTCTGGCCTTGCCAAAGTCTACAATTAAATGAGCCAATGTCTTACAATTAATCTCTCTTTTTGTAGATATTTACCTGTATCTATGTAAATATATTTGTGTCTATACTTATATAGATACAGATTTATCTATATGTATATTTTCTCTATGCATATATACATTTTCTTTATGTATCTCATTCATAGTCTATAGATATAGAATCAATAATCAATACAGCTTTTTGTTGGAGGAGACTTCCCTTGGAAACAATTTCCCGAGAGCTTCTCATGTCCCATGTCTGGTGAGCAGTGAGTGCAGGGCAGAGGTGAAATCCCGAGTTCTGAGCCTCACTGGCAGAGGCTTCATAGATCCTTTTGGTGCTGGGAGATAGCTCATCCACACACAGCTCCTACTGGTTGCCTTATAAGGAACTAATCTGGCAGTGTTTTTTCCTGCATTTATAGCTCTTTCACGTGCATCCTGTACTCGGAAGCTCCAAGGTTTGCAAACTGCTGAGGGACAAGGTCCCTTTCAGGGCTGGTCTAACCAGGCTGCACGCCCAGCGTCGGGGGCTGCATGCTTTCAGGTATTGGGACTCTCCTTTACATAAGGGCCTGGTCTTGGCCCGTTTCCATGGCTACATCTATTCATTCCTCACCAGTCATGGCCAAGTGTATGTTTGAGCATTATTGATACCTTGTTTCTATAATTGCCCAAAGGGTATTGTTTTTTGCTTTTATACGTGTGTCTTTACTTTTTCTAACAATTTTATTGAGGTAGGGTTTTATAAGTTTTTGCATGTGTCTAAACTCACCCAATTGTATACATGAAAGGTATGAAGTTTTTTTGTGTCAACAATAAACAACAATAACAAAAACTAGTATTTTTAAACAGCGTTTATGTGTGTGTGTGTGTGTGTGACAAGAACAAGACTTAGCCTTAGGAGCAGGAAATTGCCCTGAGTGAATAAAGAAATCTTTATGATCACTTTATGATCATGCGAGGGTCAGCGCAACTGCATGAAATTTAAGGGGGGACAGCACAGGATGTGTTGCTTTCCACATTGAGCATGACCTATGGATAGCAATCGGCCATCACAATAGATTTAATCTGGGCAAGACTGTGCTTCCTCATTATTGCCCCCAGACAGTAACCATCCCTCTCCTCTTCAAATGAGTGGCTTCTGAGAAGAATGATCAGGAGTTGCTGTCTCCAATCTGTCTCGTATTTTGCATTGCTCCCTGCTGGCACAATGTCATTTATTACCTGGGAGACAAAGGGCAGCGCACGTTCATCCTGGTACTCCTTATATCAGTTTCAGTTCGGGCCACTTCTAGGGTGTATTTCCTCCTGGAATTCAAGTGGCTTTGACATCATTCTGCCGGATTCATGAATTATTGAGAATCATAACTTGGAACAAATGCACTCTCTTCTGGGGCAACTCTAGGCAGCGTGAGGGAACTGGGCTCTTATGAAAGGCTAGTTTAAGGATGTAAGTTGGGAGCTAGGAACCCGGACACTGATCCTGTCCCAGAAAAGTCTGCAGGAGTTAGGATTCGGGTTGACACAAAACATGACACTTGATACAGCTCACGTTCCCCACCTTGAGGTTTCGGAGGAGGTGTCCGAGACACATCAGCTAGAGTCTGGTTACACACGGGGCTCTTAGGGAGGGGACTTTGGGCTGCACTTGAAGGGAAAAATGGGCTGTCCTTTCCTCCCATCTTTGGAAGACTTCAGCTGTCTCTAGAGGGGCGTGTCCAAAGAAAATAGCAGAAGGGAATCTCCCTCCCTTCTCTGTATTCACATGAGCAGGTATCTGTTTCATAGTGTGGCTGGAAGTCTAATTCCTTGTTTTGTACACCTTTGCTTTATATGTTTTAATCATCAGCAGTGTTTGTTACATGATTCTATCGAACAGAATCACTCAAAATACCACTAAGCTATGATGAAGAGTTTTTGGAGCACTTTCATACATCATCTTACTTGACCAGCCTGTGAACTCTGAAAAGCTCCCATTTATCATCACAAGATTACAGAGGACAAACTCCTTGACCTAAGACAGCGAGGGATGTGCCTAGGCCTCTAAACAGCAGTAGAGATAAAATTTGATGTCAGATTCCCTGACAGTTTTAGTCCAATGCTCCCCCCCGCCCACAAACATCTGAAGGATTTTGATTAAGAATGATGACAGGAAGGGGGTGCTGGGAGGGTACCCAAGACCTTGATGTTTACATATGAAAGTGCAGATATCATTCCATGCCTCCTCCCTGGATCTGTCAAAGCTCTCAGGAGCAAATGCACCCTTTAATTCAATTCTGGGAGGAAGGAATGCTGTTGGGGTGACAGGGGAGAGTATGGAGGAAAAGATAGCTTCCCCTTCTGGGCTGTCCAAAGAAATCCCCCCTGTGGCTGAAGCTAAAAGATCTTTCCTGTCATCCTCCAGCACCACCTCTGCGAGTTCCGTATGGTTGGAATTTGTACCCGTGTCTTTTGCAGGAAGATGAGCTGGTGCTAGAGGTCATGGACTTGACCGTAGGATGGAGACAGTGCTGGGGGGAAGCGCTGCCCCATCTCTCAGGTCCTCAGAGTCAGTGACTTCAAGGTTCCTCTCGAGGCTGTCATCTTTGCTTTCCTGTCATCACTGCTTTTTAGTGTTACACTCAGTGTGTTCACAGTGCCATGTTGGACCTAGTTTCCCAGACTTCAAAGTAGCCAGAGTTCAGATCCCCTCTGTTCCACAGCAGAATATGCTAGTAGTCCGTACCTTGGGACACTGCTCTGTGCTTGGGTGGACAGCTGAGGTGGTGGCTGTTTAGTGTTTTGAATATCCCCGTTTCCACTTAGATGATTGGTATTTTGCTCATTATCTATCATGGGCATTAATGGGGCTTTCACTGAAATTCACTTCCTATTTGAGATTAACCATGAACTTGTGTGTGGGCATGTGAGGTGGCAAATGTACGCACGGTATCTTCTAATAAGAGGTGGGATGGCCAGGGCAAAGGGGCCAGGAGAGAGGGCAAACGAGGAAGTGAGTTGGTGGTTCTATGGAGCTGGAGGAAGAAGTCCCAGTTAGGGGGACATTCTGGACTCCCCTGTGCCAGAGAGTGACTAGGTTTCATTCATCTTGTCATCCGAGTTTCTTACTGGAGTCAGAGCCCAGTAAATGAGAGCCAGTGAGGGGGCACATGGGACCTGATCCTGCGCAGGTTCCTGGACACAGGCCTTGTTGCCCTTCTGGAAAGCTCTGAGTCAAGGTCCCTCTTCTGAGGGTCTCAGGGTGTCCGACTCCATGGGTTCTGTGGGGTCCCCAGATACTTTGTCCTGCAGTTTCTCCTGCCTGGCCCCTCCCCTCCCTCTCCTCCGGCTCTCGGGACCAGCCACACGGGACCATTTGCATGTTCCTTAGAGCTCCATCCTTTGTCTCCACTTCCAGCGTTTGCACACACTTCCTTCCAGGCCAGAGAGGATGCATCAACACACCCACTGTGCACAGGAGAAGGAGGAAATCACTCAGGGGGATCCGGGAGCAGGCCTCTCCCATCTGCTCTCCCCACTGCTGCATCTGCCTCCGTCTCAGGCAACAAGTCTGCACTTTGCTGAGGGAATTTCTGAGGAGACAGCAAAGCACAGGCAACCGCACCTCCCTGGGGCAGGGTGAGCGGCAGGGCTGGAAGGAGGAAGCTTGGCCCAGCAGAAAGGTCAGAGATTTGAAGGAAGGGAGATATACACTCAAGTCCTGTCTCTGCTACTTACTAGGAGGATCTTGGGGAAATAACCCCACCCTCCCCCTGGCTCCCATTTCGTTCCCTGTGAAGAGGGTGTAATGGTACTTCCCTCAGAAGGTGGTTGTGACAGAACATAGAGATAAACCAATGGTGCCCAGGATGATGGTGATGACCAGTGTGACCTCTCACCTTCCTTTAAGCCTCATTTCTTTCAGGGCCCTTAGATCTGCTGGGTTCCATTTGTCTTTTGAAACTGAGGCTCAGACCACATTTCAGCTCTTCGGTCAGATATAGAAGGGTGATGGTGACCTCAGGCCAAGCCACCCAGAATGTCGGGTGATCCACCAGCGAGCATGGAAATGTGGGACTCACACAGACAATGGGGACCTCAGCTGCTTACAGGTTAGGGCTGGACCAATAGCAGGGGGTACCCCAGAGAGCATGGGACATCCAGGGCAAGACTATGCCAAAACTGGAAGAACCCCAGAAGTTGTTGCTAGCCACTGTCCCAGGAGCGCCTTGTGGACTGGGATCTCACGTCAGTCCTCTGTGCTTCTTTCTGGCCAGACAGAGAGTGGGGGGCAGAGCAGGAGCTCCGTGACTGTCTGTCCACCTTGGAGTTGCCCAGAGATGAAACCTACTAGTCATGGTTAATGGCCCTTTCTCTGGAGAGGGTGCTGGTTTACAAAGCTCTGATTTGAAGAGGCTGTGGATCAGTTCTTAAAGAAAGGGGAGGTACACTTTTCACCCCTTCACAGATGAGGAGCTCAAGGGCTGGACTGAACAGATATAGACCAGGAAGAAAGGACAGTGGTTTGCTGACTTCTTATGTGTAAGTTCTCCTCAAGCCCAGTATCAGTCTCCTAGATATATGTGCCCCCAGGAGCTGCTACATCCTTCCCAGGCAGGGTCAGCCCACCTGGTGCATTCTGGGAGAAGCACTTCGCCAGAGCAAAGACATTGCTTTGAAAAGCCAGGCTCCCTACCCACAGGGCCACAGCCATGCCCCGAGGGCTGTTTTCTTTCCTCCTTGCAGAAACTCATACCTCTTCTCTAGGCTGTTTTCTTCCTTTGCTTTGTTATAGTTCACATCTTTCTCCTTCTTAGATTCATTATTTTTGCTAATCTGAGAATTCTTTATATAAACCTTTTATTTATTTATCTTTAGAGAGAGGGAAAGAGAGGGAGAAAGAGAGGGAGAGAAACATTGATGTGAGAGAGAAACATCCATCAGTTCCCTCTCATACACACCCCACTGGGGACCAAACCTGCAACTAGGCATGTGCCCTGACCCGGAATCCACCTGGTGATCTCTCAGTTTGTGGGGCTCCGCCCAACCCACTAAGCCGCACTGGTCATGGCTAATCTGAGAATTCCTGAAGAGATGGTCTGTGGAGAGAAAGTCTTTGAATATTGTAGTGTCTGAAGCATCCCTTTTCTTCTTCTTTCTACTTTAATGTTGGTCTAATGGGTTGCCAATTCAAAATAACATTCTGTCTGTACATATTCAGGAAGAGTGGTTTCTTTCTCTCCTTACACCCAGGGTTGTCAGTGAGAAGCCTGATGTCAATATGTACCTTTGTAAGAAATCTGTTTCTTCTCTTTTGAAGCTTGTATTACTTTTCCTTGCTGAATTTGATGTTCTGAAATTTCACCACAGTATACAGAATACAGCACTTTAATTCATCCTGCTTGACACTTGGTGGGCCCTTTCAATTTGAGACTTGTGTCTTTAGCTCTGGGGTGTTTCTCTCAAAAATCCCTTCATTTACCTTCTCCTCTCTGTCTTTTTGTTTTGTTTCCCTCTGAAACACCTATTAGATATATATTGAAATACCCTAGTCTATCTTCCATGTCTCTTAACTTTTCTCTCACATTTCGGAATTACACATTTCTGTTCTGAGTTCCAAGAGAGTTTCTTGTTCTTTCAGTTTCCCAAGTTCCTGTTCAATTGAATGCAATTGACTTTTTAGCCCCCGTTCAGTTTTTCATCCAATGCTCAAAATTTTTAATCGAAAAGATCTCTAGTTGTCCTACTTGTGGATATAATACTCAATTCAATCTCTTGAAAATAGTAAATGTTGCTCTTCTAAATTTCTCTTTGCCCTGTTTCCTTTGGTGTTAGTGCTGTTGAACGTGGTGTTGGGTTTTGTAAACTGTTTGGTGATTCTTGTTTACATGCTCATCTTTGTATCTGAAAATACGTGTTTTCCTCTCAGTTTTGCCTACCATTCTACATCTCCAGTTCGTGCGAAGGGGGTTCATTCCCTGAGAGATGTTTGCTGGTAACTCGTGTTACTGGCCCGGGTCCCTGGGCGTCAGGGACCTGCTGTATTTCCTGGGGTTCAGGAACCCCCTGCCTGTCTGACTACAGCCCCAGACTCACTGCTTTAGCCAGTGGGCACTGTCCCGAGTGGGGGTGGGGGCGGTGAGGAATGAAGTGGCAAAAAACTCCAAATCTCGTTCCCTTGTGCATCAGCCTCATTCATAATACCCCAGGGCTTCTCCTCGATCCTGCCTCAGCTGACCTTGAGTTTGGCTTTTCCAGATGTTTCTACTTTATAAGCAATTTCTGCCTCTATGTGTTTTGGGATACAGTTTCTTTCTGGCCTTGTGTGCGAGTCAAGCTGATCCTGTCTGTTTATGATCTTTCTCCAAACTCTGTCTCACCCTGGGACCTTTTTCTTGGTTTGACAGGATATTTTACACACGTAAAAATACATTTTTAATTATTTCCCAGGATTTGAGGTGGAAGGTGGGACGTATTTGTGTGCTTAGTCAGTCACCAACTCCCCATTTTTTCTGTTTCCTAAAGGCTAATGCTTGGAAGGAACAGACCAGTTCTTTTTGACTGGTTCCGTCCCATGTTGTGACATCAGTGAGAAATCTCAGAGCCAGAGGCTCATCCAAGTACGAAGGGCAAACCTGTGTGATGGACAGTAGGACAGGGTTCCCTGAGGGGCCAGCACAGGTGTCTGATGGTAACACTCCTCAGTTGCACCCTCCAGCGCTGGGGGTGGCAAACATTTTCTCTGGAGGGCCAGGTCATATGTATCATAGGCTGTATGAGCCAGGCAGTCTCTGTTACAGTTACTTGACTCTGCTGCTGTAATGTGGAAGTATTCATGGATGGTATACCAACGAGTCAGTGTGACTGTGTTAAGATAAAACTTGATTTTCAAACATAGCCCAATGTACAGGATTCCACTTGAGCCATCATTTGCTGACCCTGCTTTCCCACAGCTTTGCTGATGCAACTGGGGGCCTGGAGATCTGAGAACAGAAAATAGTTCTGCAGATCACAATTTTCTGAGAAAGGGGATCCATCAGGTAGATCCCACATGTAGAGTTGCAGTAGCACCTTAATATGAAAATGTTGTTTACCTTGTTTTATGCCTTGACTTATTTTCAAAGGCAAATGTTACTGGAGAGCTTAGGAAAGGTTGTGCCCTGGTCCCATATCTGAGAGTGTGATTTTCCTATGAAAACCAGATGTTGGAGGAAGCCCTGTGGTGAATGCTTGGATATGAGTTTCTGAAATGAAGAAGGAAGAATCTCATTGGTACCCATGAATAAACTGGGTGCAGAGGAAAGAGCAGGGATCCGCTGATGGCGAGGCCGAGGCAGCAGTGACGTGAGCCGGCGCACACATGAAAAGACTTTCACAGCACGAGGAAGAAGATGAGGAAGCCCTTTGGAGGGAGCTACTTTAATAAGAAAATGACCTCGGGGCTCTGCAGAAAGGTTTATGGGGCCGCCTGACCCTTCACTTTTCCAGTACAGCATGGAAGGCTTGTCTAAGGGGCTGTGAAAGAGTCAGGACTTGAAGAAGGAAGGCCTTTGGCTTCCCTTTGAGAAAAAAGTCAGAAAATTGCTGGGGAAGATGAATTCCAGTCTCTCTTGGGCTGTGGTTTCTTTTCTATCAAACTGTTAGAATGAAGATTATGGTTCTCAGTTCTGGCTACAATCACCTGGAAGCTTGAAAATAATTTCTACATGCAGATCCAACTTGAATCAGACAAATTGGTCTCTCCAGGTGGGACCTGGGATTTTTTAAAGTTGCCCAGGTGGTTCAAAGGTTCAGCCAGAGCTGGACACCAGTGGTCTGACATTTTTCCCATTTACGACCCCCCGTTTGCAGGAAATCTTCCAGTTGCACAGCTTCTATATTGCGTGTCTCTGCGTGATGACAAGTGACACAGCCTTCCCCCATGTTGGGGACAGAGAGTCTGCCTCCTCTGTATGACTCTCAATTGGTCCTGAGCGGACTGGCCTTGGAGAGTTGCCAATCCTTTTTATTTTTCTAGCTGACTCCTTTTCGTTGTGCGCGGACCCACGTCGCATAGCTCTTTCGTGTTTTACCTCCTCTCTTTTCTGTTATTTCGGTCTGTTCCTGTCATATTGCACTAGTCTATTTGGTCAAGAGGAGATAATTACCATTTTCTGGCCCAGTGAGTCAAGCAGAATGAGCACTGTTCTTGCATGTTCTGAAGCCGTTCTTTGAAATCTTTATTGATGCTCTCGATCCCTCGCATCAATTCTTTCCCCTTACTTTTTTTTTTTGCTTTCCTCTGCTCTCAGATTGACTTCGTGTCTGTCTCATATCAGATACTTGTCAGTGGCTCCTCTGTGTTACTGGCAGTATGGCGATCCAGTGATCATACTACTAAACATCAAAGGTCATATCACTAAATATTAAGAACAAAGCAAGGGTTTACCTTTAGCAATTGTTTTCCTTTTAACTCCTGTCAAATGGTCAACTTAGTGGATATCAACCTTGGAAACCCAGTGAAGTTGTTACCTTATTGTCTAATCATGTCAGCGACACATAACTTGGTGTTGGGGTACAGTCACATGCCACATGACATCGTCTCCATCAGTGATGTACCACATGTGTGGCAATGGTATGTACCATACACTGGGTGTGTAGCTGGCTGCACCGTCCAGGTTTATGTGAGTACACTCAGTGATGTTCGCATGATGATGTAATTGCCCAGTGACACGTTTTACAGAACGCGGCACCACCCCTTGGTGTGTGGATGCATGGCTATGTACATGCGTTGGCTGCTTTCTTTCCTCTGTGTGTGTGTCTTGAAAATGTAAGAAGTAGCTTAGTCACCTAAACAGTTTTGTCCCCAGACTGTTAGAGTAATAATTTCAAATGAAAACTCCTGCAGGTGCTTGGGCTTGTTTATTTGGAATCTCCTAAAGGACGGGATTATGCGCCTGGACTGTTCCACGTGATACGTGGAGCACGCTACTCGGAGCTAAAGATGCTTCGGTGCTGGTGCTGGTGGTGTCAAGGCCGAGGCCTGGGCCCTGGTGCTGTCTCCGCCATGCCCGATTGAGGTTAGAGAGATCCCATTTGCCACTGTGTCACTGAGGCCTATAAAATAAGCCACTCAATTATTCATTCAGCAATAATTTTTTAATTATGGAATATGTATTTGTGTTCAGAGCTAATTATGATGTATAAAGATGACCCAAAGTAGATTTTTATAAAGCTTTATGGTAAGCATTTGTCAATGTTTTGGCATTAATGAGATAGAGGCAGGTAATTGTGGTGCAGAACATGTTAAAAGCAAACTGTTCTAAGAGTAAATATTGTATCCGCTCTACTTGATTCTGGCTTTAAGTCATTTGGTCTGTTGATCCTCATTTTATCTAAATGGCCAGCCCTCTTTTGAGATGTTTAACAAGACCAACGCCACAGAGTAAGTATTTGTGATTACCAAAGTTAGTGAGTAGTTTTGGAAACTATACGTTTTAGACCTCTACAGACTAATTTTAAGTGTGTTCAATGCCTACTGATTTTTTTCTAGGGTACTAGATTAATAACTGCTGTTGAATTAAAAAATGAACCCATCTTCCAAAATGACATTCTTGCAAGAATTTCAAAAGTGTTTGCCAGTCCTGTAATAGGTATTAGACTGTATCTACACAATATGGAATGTGCGATGAATAATAAGCCACAGGGCTCAATCAATATAGATCTCTAGTCTGGATGATTCAGGACCAAAAAGAGCTTTCTCTTCATCATGAAGGGATTTATTTTAACTGAGTGCAAAACACTTCTATAAATAAAGCAGGGTTTTTTTTTTTTTGGTGAAATAGAGAAACACTTTATTTTGCATTATCTGGGAACGGAGTGCCCCATATTAATGAATTTTACCAACAACTGAAATTTGCTATGGCAGATGCCACTTGCCAAAACTCTTTTGTGTTGGACAATTTTGAAAGTACTTTTTCATGTCCCATGTGAAGTATAAGACGCTGAATGAAATTTGAGTTTCCTAACAGTTGGTGTCATTAAGATTGGCAAACAGTGGTGAGCATAACCGGCATGTATAAAAATTTATAATGGCAATAAATGGTTCTGGATGTCTTTTGAAAAAGATTTTTAATTATAGAAGAAAGCATGTAACAAATTTGCCATTTTAACCATTATTAAGTATATATAGTTCAGTAGCATTAATTACATTCACGTTTCTGTGTGACAGATCTCTGAAATGTTTTTACCACACAAAACTGAAACTCTGGGCCCATCAAACACCAACTCCTCATTTTCAGCTTCCTGATGGACCTCGGCAGCCAACATTTTACTGTCTCCCTCTATGAATTTGACTAGTTTATTTTTTATTTTATTTTTTATCCTCACATGAGGATATTTTTTTTCATTGCTTTTAGAGAGAGGGGAAGGGAGAGAAACATCAGTGTGAAAGAGAAACACAAATGCTGTCTCCCGTGAGTGCCAGACTAGGAACCCTACCCTCCTGCATCAGAGATTGACCCCACAATCTTTTGTTTGCAGGATGATGCTCCAACCACCTGAGCCACACTGGCCAGGGCAAATTTGACTCCTTTAAATATCTCATATAAGTAGGCTCAGACAGTATATGTCTTTTTGTGACTTGCTTATTTCACTTAGCGTGATGTCCTCAATGTTCATCCATGTCGTAGCATGGGATACGACTTCCCTCCTTCCCTCAACCCTCAGTTTTATTGAGAGGTTAATTGACATACATTACTGTATAAGTTTAAGGAGCACAGCATGAAGGTTTGATTTACGTATATTATGAAATGATTACCACAATAGGCGTAGCTAACATTCATCATCTCATCTAGATGCAATAAAGAGAAAGAAAGAAAAAAATTCTCCTTGTGATGAGAACTCTTAGAATTTACTCTCTTAACACCTTTCTTATACATTATATGGCAGTGTTAACCACAGTCATCCTGATGTACAGTGCATCCCTAGGCCTTATTCATCTGACAACTAGAAGTTTGTATCTTTTGATCACCTTCTTCCAATCTCCTCTCTCTGGTAACCATAAGCAGTCTGATCTCTTTTTCTCTGACTTTGTGGGTTTTTTATTGTTATTATTTTAGATTCAACATATAAGTTAGATCATAGAGCATTTGTCATTTTCTCTCTGACTTATTTCACTTGGCATAATACCTTCAAGATCCATCCACGTTATCACAAATGGTAGGACATCCCGATTTTTTGTGACTGAATAATATGCCATTGCATACATGTACCACAGCTTCCTTATCCATTCATTCATTGATGAGCATGTAGGCTGTTTCCATGTCTTGACTACAATGCCAAATAATGTTGTTGTTATTGTGGGAGTTGCAAATATCTTTCCAGTTAGAGTTTTTGTTTCCTTTGAATATATTCTTAGACGTGAAATTGCTGCATCATATGGTATTCTGGTTACATTTTTAATTTTTTGAGGCAACTCCATACTGTTTACAATCCCACCAACCCTGCACAGGGGTCCCCTTCTCTGCACATCCCTGCCAGCCTTTATAATCTGTTGTTATTGTGACGATGGCCATTCTAACAGGTATAGGTGGTGTCTCGCTGTAGGTTTACTTTGCATTTTCCTAATGACTAGTGATGTTGAGCATCTTTTCGTGTACCTGTTGGCCTTTTTAATGCTTAATAATGCTCCATGGTAAGGATATACCACATCTTGTTCTTCCATTTTCAGTGGACATCTGAGTTGCTTCCATTCTTGGCTATTGTGAAGGATGCTGCTAAGGACAGAGTTGTGCAAATATCCCAACAGTCCAGAATGGTTACAGTTTGATCACGTCCTCACCAACACTTATTATTATTATGTTATTTTTTGATAGTAGCCATCCTAATAGGTATGAGGTAATAACTCATTGTGGTTTTGATTTCCATTCTTCTTGTGATTAGTGATGTTAAGCATCCTTTACTATGTTTATTGGCCACTTCTGTGACTTCTTTGGAGAAGATCAAAATCTTTTGCTCACTTTTAAATTGAGTTATTTGGGTTTTCTTTTGTTGTTGATGAATTGTAGGAGTTCTTTATATATTCTGGATATTAACCCCTGATCGGGTATAGGATTGTAAGTGCTTTCTCCCATTCTAGGTCGTGGATGTCTTTTGATAAGCTTTTAGTACATTGTGTATTACACAGCTATTCAATGTGACTCATTTTCTCATTCATTCATTCATTCATTCAGGGAACAAATATCTGCAGTGTGTATACTATGTACCAGCACTGTTCATGTGCGTAACACAGTCATTTTTCTCTTACTTTCTAATTCCTGGTTCCTAATCTGCTATGAGCTGCTAGACCCAAGAAGCAAAGTTTTTACCCCTGTGTGCAAAGTGTGAGTGAATAGTGTCCACGAATCTCTAATTGTCTTGCTTGTTGCCATCACTTTCATGAAGTTTAGTTCCTGAACGTAACAGGGGACTCTGTTGTCCTGTTTGTGTGCCTGCACGTATGTGTGTTTCTATGCCTGTAAGTGTGGGATGAATGAGGTGGTGCCACTTTCTAGAGTTTTTTTCCCATTCTCTCTTGGAAGCAATAGGTGTCATAGGTGTGGTTTGTTAGAGCATATTTAGTTTTCTTTCTGTAAGCCTTTTCTTTAAAATCTGTAGGAAAGAAAACTTAAGCTTTTGTCAGCAATTGGCAGAAATAATTCTTCTAACTGGCTTTGGTGGCACCAGTGTCAGCGTAATTTGAGTGTGGTAAAACTTGTTTCTCTCCATCCCAACAAATGCAATGAGTGTTTTGGGCCATTCCACAGTTAATAAAGACTATTTTTCAAGTATCTAGCCATATGCTATTTCGTCTTCAGTCTCTAGAGGTCTTTATACAAATATATCCAGTTTTTAATCAGGCCATGTCTGATATTTGATTTGCAACATATGGTCGCCATGGAAGTAGGGGATGCGGAAACGTTGAAGGCGGACAGAGGTTGCTGCCCATAACACATGGAAGGTATCCTCTCCTCTGTTCCCTGTGGGAAGTGGGGTGAAGTCCCCTCCTCTCTATCAAAATGTGAGCAGTGTGGGTAATGGCCTTGCTGTCCCCTGCTCCCACCAACCTATGCTCATTGTAATGAGCATTACAGAAGCTGCTGTTACTGCTAGAATCATCCTTTTCCCCTACTGGTTGCCTGTTAAGCCCTGATACATAGGAGGCCCCAGAGGCAATGATGCTTCAGAACAAAGAATCCCAGTGCCTTCTTCTTGGAACTACCCTATCATTTTATTTATACTGCTCTTAGCACATATGCCTTAACTTTAATTTCTTCTATTTATTCTGACAAGATTTTAAACACCTTGAGGCAAGGGGACTAGGTCATATTTGTTCTATCTGTCTCTAGGGCCTAGTGCTGGGTCTGCCACAGAGTGGGGACTTGTGAATGAATGAATGAATGAATGAATGAATGAATGAATGATTGGATGTGCCTTCCTATCATTGGAACCTTTCTCTGACCTTGGCATTGCTGGCTTTTCATTTGTCCTGAGAGCTCATTTGTAGGTTGTCCTTTCAGGGGTATCGGCTTCAGTGTGAAGAGGAAGATCTGGAGGAGACTGGGTGCCCTGAAATTGGTAGGAAGGAAGGACTGTGGCTAAGGAAGTGTTGGCTTTGGGCAAGGGGCAGAGCCGAGGTGACTTACTGGGTTTGTTAAGGGAATGGAGAATGCCCGGGCTGTCAGCCAACTGTGTTTTTAAAGTACTGATTTTCATTAAACAAAAGAGTTTTGTGTCAGTATGTGAAATTTTCTTCTATCCAGCAGGTTGCCTTCCCTTTACTATTTCAATGTCTTGACATTTTAGAATTTATAGGCCTGTGTGTAGGCAAGACCTTTATCCATTGGCTCTTATTAAAGAAAGTATTTGAACTTGTGTTTCCTTTGTCATAAGGAAAGGTTATATGATAAGACAAATCCATTACCTTGACATTTTTATCCTTAGATGTACATTCCAGAAATGAGATTTTTAGTATGAAAATGCAGTATTATTATTGCATTTAGAAGATGAAATTGGACATAATTACTCACTTTTCCCCCCTGAAATCAAGTGTTAGTGTTATTGGAAAAGGAATTTGGTACTTGAGAACTTTATTTCTTATAGAACTAGACCTCCATGTCTTCTGGCCCACGGAGATCCTACAGAGAGTGGAAGGCAAGCCCAGCCCTCTGTTACCCCGGGAGCACCAAGGCCTGTAAGTCACTTTTAGTAGAAGTTCTGGTCACACCTTGGCTCTTAAGAGAATGGGACCTAAGAAAAAAGCACTTGCCCTTTCCTGTACTACAAGTGAGAAAACTTTGGGATATTTTACTATTAATTTTTAGATTATGGGACAGAGTCCAGACACTTTTGCCATATAAACCCACTGACGTGAAATCACATAAGGTAGGGTGATGTTTTATCAGTTGTGCTCATTGTTTTTGGTGGAGATTTTTTTGTCACAAATCTACTGCAAAGAGGTTGTGCTGTGAACAGAAAGCGAACGTGGTGCACAGGGAAAGGTCCCACTGGAGTAAGTGACAAGGGAACGTTCATTGTTACGTTATCCTTAACAACGAAAATGATGTTAATGTACTAAGGCTAACAGTCTTAGCAATTTATAGCATAAACATTCAACTCTAACAGGTACGTTTTAAAAACTGAATCATTTTTGATACTGGTGTAATTCTCCCAGCAGAGAGAGGTGTCAAATGCAGCATCTTTTCTTTTTCATGCTCTGAAAGCTGTTTGTAAATCAGGGGGTCCCACTTTTACAAGTGAAGGGAAGGTGTCTTAGCCTCATGGCAACCAGAAGATATAAGGACACAGAATCTCTCTCTCTCTCTCTCTCTCTCTCTCACACATACACACACACACACACACACACACACACACACACACACACGGAACTCCTAGCCGCCTCTGGGGGAGTTCCACACTGATGTCTGAATTAGGACTGCTTTTTCTACTCTGCTGTGAAGGTTCTTTGGTTCATGGTTTGGTCAGGGATGATTGACCACTGAGGTCCCATCTTCTTTTTGCATCTCCAAAAGGTATGCTTCTCACTCACTTCACCGTTTCAGTCATTCCTCTCTCCTGTTTCATGTTGTGGCATTAGGTGAGTGTATGTCAGCTCACTTGGCAAATAGAATTTGAATAAATTTTACTTTTAAAACACATACCATTGGGATATGAAATAGTTTTAGGAGTCTAAGAATCTTCTCATTTCCTGCTGATGGTCCTGTGTTTGAACTGCATTCTTTTGGGTAGTAAAATTATTTTAACAATAGGAACATATTTTCATAGGGGCCAAAATTCCCCCCCTGGGGAAAGTGTGATGCTTGAACGTTCTAGTTGGTTCCAGTAGCAGAACAGAGTATGGACCACTGCCCATTTCTTTTTTTATCCTCACCCAATATACTTACTGACTTTAGAGAGAGATAGAAACATTGATGTGAAAGAGATATATCCATCGGTTGCCTCCCCTATGTGCCCCAACCTGGGTTTGAACCCACAACCTAGGTATGAGCCATGACAGGGAATTGAACCTGCAACCCTTTGTTGTACAGGATGATGCTGCAACCACCTGAGCCACCCCAGCCCAGGGCCATGCCCATTTTCTTGAGGAATGGGAGAAGAATCTGGGTCCACATGACAGCAGCATCCTCATTCTGAACTCTGCTTGCCTATAAACACGGGTCCCCAAAGGAAGGAGCAGCTGCAGGGCTGTCAGGGGTAGTGAGAAGGCTCTGTACACAGACCAGTTGCCTGTGGCTCTCATTGATTTGTTGATCAAAGCTCTGAATGCTGCAAGGCAGGAATTTATCCATCCTGGTCATATGCCTGCAGGCGACAGGCGACTCCCTTCTGTTCCTGAGGTTGGAACCCAAAGCTGACTGCGTGGGAGGAATGGGGAATGCTTGTCAGCTCAGAGAAAGCTTCCGCTCTGCTTTACTGCAATTAAAATGAGCCCCTTCACTTGCATGGAGGAAACTCTGTGTTACCTTCCTCTGCTGAAAGCACCCCGAGCGAACTGTTTTAGCCACAGCGAGAGAAACTGTCACACTTAGATTTCAAAACTCAGGTTTCTGTTGGCTTAAAACTAGACTACACAGTAAAGGGACCCTCTGTATAATAGGAAAAAGTTCACCTTCAGAGGTCAGGGCTCTTACACTAGTAAGAGATACTCTTGGTGTAAACACGGGACTTGGGTGGACCTCACTTGGCCAAGTCCCACTTCTGACCTCCTGCAGGTTTCTAACTTCAGTGTCTAAGACTTCTTGTAATGAGACACAGACATAGATGTTTGACATAAAGTATTTTAAAATATTTATAGGCGAAACGCCATGTTGATATTCTATACTAACCTCTTCCATGAGGTTCGCCTGCTAACCTCTTCCATGTTACTCAGAAGGGAACCATTGACCATTATTGAATCAGTTCTGGCTGCTCCTCATCCTGAGCCAGTGGTTGCCAGCTCACCTGGTGCCTTGGAGAATCACCTGGTGCCTTGGAGAGTCACCTGGTGCCTTGGAGCCTCTTGCCCACCTCTCTGTCCTCCACCCCCGGAAATTCCAACTTAATTTGTCCGGCTGGGATTTGGGCTGCCACAGTCTTTGAAAGTCCTCCAAATGATGTTAACGTCCGGCCATTGTGCCTGAATCAGGCTGTGTGGCTCAGGCAAGAAGCAGCTGAGTCTGAAAGCAGAAGGGCTCTTCAGAGCATCTGCCCCTGGAGTTACTGATTTGGGGTTTGCAGGTAAGCCCTCTGTATGCCTTCCGTGTTTGGAGACGCCTGATGAGTGTTGCCGGGAGCTCCCCCTGTGCTTTGGCGTCAGCTGCACCGAGTAGCACCTCCCCATCCAGGTCAACTCCGCTCATGTCTTTGGTCTATGTTTAGTCATAGCTTCCCAGAGTTGATGACAATGCACCCAAGCTGACAGAAACACCTTTATAGAGAGAGAGACACACAGCAAGAAAGACAGAGGCTTCCAGTTTGGGAATGAAGGACCCACTTTTTCAGTAGTCATCAATTGTTGTCTTTTTTATTCTTTCAAGGACTTTGTCATGAATTCTTTACTAAAACTCATTTTGACTCCTTACTCTTTTTAAATTTTCACTTTTTAAAATTGATTTTAGAGAGAGAGGAACAGGGAGAGAGAGAGAGAGAGAGAGAGAGAAGCATAGATATGAGAGATAAACACTGGTCAGCTGCCTACTGTGTGCACTGACTGGGAATCGGACCCTCAGCCTTCTGGTGCTCAGGATGGTGCTCCAACCAACTGAGCCATCCCGCCAGGGCTTAGCCCCTCGCTTTTATCTTGAAGTTTAACATCCTTTTTTCCCCTTTTGTTATAACCCACTGTGTGAATAATTTTGCTTCTTTAACTGTTTCTCTAAGCATAGCTGTCAGCCTATACAATTGTGAAAATGTCCCATAAACAGGATGCAGTTCATACATTTTGTCCACCCAAATCACTTTGTTATTTCCTCCTTTGTTTCAAATACCCCCATGGGATTTGGTTCACTGTAAGAGAAAGATGTGCCGGGGAAGTTTGATGACAGCCTGTGCTAAGATTAAAGCCTTTGGAATACATTTCACCTCTAAAATACGCTGCTTAAAGAAAATAAACACTTAGACGTAGTTAGAATAAAATAAACTTAAAGGCAAGTTAGTAGGGTTACAGCCTTCAGATTGACATTTTTGGAATATAAATTCAGAATTAAAATTCTACTAAAGCTGTATCACTATGCAAATCATAGCAAAAAAAAAAGAAGAGGAGGAGACTGTTACATTAGGAGCAAAATCTGGCTCTAATTTCAGAGAGAATTCTTGCTCTGGGCAATGAGATTTTATATATTAAAAGATCAATTTCAGTGGTGTTTCCGGAGCATTTTGCTGAGATTGTTAGAGTCTACCTAAAATAGTCCGAAGTATAGGAGGAGCCAAGGACATCCCACAAGAAGGAACTCAGAGAAAAGTTAAACATTATCAATACAGACTTGTTTTTCATTCTTCACGCCAGGAGGTTTTGCGGGGACATTCCAGTCGTATAACAAAGAGGTCAAGAGGTGAATTTTGGAGGCTGGCAGAATTCAAACTTTAGCTCTACCACTTAGCTGTGTAACTTTGGCAAATTACTTCTTAATGTTTCTTCCAATTTTTTCACCCATATGATAGGTATTAATAATGTGTATCTCATATGGGTGTGTGGATTAAATGAGTGAATATATATTAAATGCTTGGCATAGTGCCTGATATAGAAGAAATAGTCAACAAATAGTTATTATTTAAATCGTTAAATATTATAATTATTACTAATAGAGACAGCATTACTTCTGTTGATTCCATTGAGGAATGAAGAACCTTTTACCCAGGAAAAAAGTAAAACTTGGCCCCAGGGCCAAGATGGTAACATAGAAGGCTCCTCCTCCCAACATGCAGTGAATATACAGCTACACATGGACCAGTTTTCTAAGAGAGAAATCCGGAAACTAGCGGGCTCACTCCCACTCATCAGATGACTGAGAAGTAGAGGCTGAGATGCCCTCACCAGAAACCCACCAAAAGCTTTCCAAAAGGAAAGCTTTTTCCCAGCTTTTCTCTGAGGAGGGAAGGGTTTAGGTCACCCCTCTAGCATGCCTGCTCTCAAGTCTGCTACCAGGGGTCCCCAGAACCCCTAGTTCTGAAAGCCAGAAAGGCTGGCACTGCTGAGTCTCACAGGACTAGAGTAAATAGAGAAGCAGTTGTTAACTGACTGCACCCCCCCACCCCAGGGCTCAGTGCAGAGGGAACAGATAAAAATACCCATCCCCAGGCTCTCTCCGGAAGGGCTTTGACTGCACACATCACAGGCTGCCACCTGAGGGTGTTGCTTCTAATTAGCACACGTCTAGGTAGTGATGGACATCTTCCCTGGAGCCTGAAAGACCGGATGGGCACTTCCTTCCTTCACCTCCCCATTGTGCTCCCTCCAGCAATCAAGAGTAGAAATGCTGGTTCCCTCGTCTCTTTCTCTGGAGTGGTTTCACTGTATAATTTCCCACCTGCTGCCTGAGGGAGGCTCTGACTTCTGATCAGCCTGTATGTAGGTGCTGCCTGTGATGCTCCCCTTTGGGACACTGTGGAATCTTGACACACGCTCACCTCCTGGGAGCCAGTAAGAACAAAGCCGTGGCTTAAACAATTGCAGCGGTTTGAGAGGCAAATAGGAGCTCAAGCTGGGCTCATTGATGAGGCTCACCTCCTACACAGGGCGATTCTGTCAGGGCTGGCAGACACCAACACAGAGTCAAGAAAAATGAAGAAACAGGGAATATGTTCCGAACAAAAGGACATGACAAATGCTCTGGAACCTGGGTTAATGAAATGGAGATCAGTGATTTACATAATAGAGAGTTCCAAAAAATGGTGATAAAGGTCAGGAAAGCAATACATAAACAAAATGAGAAATGCAGCAAATAGAAAACAGAAAAAAGTCCTGAACAGAAATCAAAGAGATGAAGAATATGATAATTAAACTGAGAAAAAAAAAAAAGAAATAGAGGGGTTCGACAGCAGACTAGGTCAAGGAGAGAAAAGGAAGTGGCGTTCTTTTATCTTAGAATCTTTATCTATCTTTACTTCTTTCTGTCTACACACGACCATATTATCAGTGCAGGGTGTATGTGTTAGGCCCTGACATCATGACTCAACTATTTCTGTTGTCCTAAGTGTTATTGCCCATTTTTAATATCTTAAAATGGTAAATAACTGACCCAATAATTCAAATTAGAACTTTGAGATTTATTGATAAGCTCCACCCTAGTATGATTTATTCATAGCAGTACTGCTGATTATTATTGGCATATATCCTGATCCTTGGAAACAAGAAAGAAGAAAAGAATGGCATTCACTTTATTTTATTTAGCCTGTCCCACCTTAGAAATGCGCCACTCTGGGTCAACTATATTTGGACTAGAGTGGTGTGCTCAACGTGGCAGACGAAACACAAGGGTTTACCCCTGCTCCTTCTGAAAACTCTTCCCTGTGACAGTAAAACAACGGGGAAGGCCCAAGTGTTCAAGAACAAGAGGGGAGAGGATATGACAGAGGAAAAAGATGTTAATGAAAATTTGAGAGTTGGAACTTGCATGAACTTGTGCTGTCTTAGCAGACTGGAGACTGAAGAAAAGGAAGGGCTTCGGAGAGGAAGGGAGGCAGGAGGCAAGCTCACTGTGGTGCAGAAAGACGCAGGCCTGGGGGGGGGGCATGACGGAACTCTGAATGAGTGGGTCACAGTCTTCACAGGAACAGTTACACCCCCAGGTCCCTCTGCGGCAAGCACAGCTAAGCACCTGTCTCCCCCTCCCTCCCTCCCTCCCTGTTTTCTCTCCCCCTGCCTTTCTCCCCTCTGAGATGAAGGAGAAATCACTCAAGTTTTCATGGGTCTGCAGAGCTGACCTGGACATAGATGCATGCTATATACTTTTATACAAATGAATAATATTTTGCCTTTGAGTTGGCAGTTCGGTGCACATTTTATTTGTTTTAGTGTGGGGTGTTCAATTTCCATAACTCTCAAGTCAGAATGGGCTAAAATTGTGACATGCAAAGTCCTTGTCCTGCTTACCTTGAGCCCAGGACCCTGAAACAACAAGTGAGGGCAGGGATTCTGATTAATGTTTGACATTCACCACTGATATAGAAAAGGAACATGCTACAAAAATCAGTAGCTATTCATGGATCTGTTTGATATAATATATCAATATATGAATTCACATTCTAATTACAGAGGTCTAATCGCCTGACCTCTTGTAAATCTCCTGGGGCTTAGTATTGGAAAGGCTTTCGTTACTAAACGTCTCTGACGGTCTTTGATGTATGGGGTTGTGGGTAGCATTCAATATTACTTACTATAGTGTTATTATTTCCACAGGGTTTAGATCAGGGCAGAGATTTGAATCTAAACTATTCAATATATCAGTTTTAACAGTGTCTTCTGCAGAGCAGAGGTATAGATGATTTTAACAGGTCTTTTGGCAACATCATGATTGAAGAGTATTATTTTTCTGAAGAGTGTGGTTATTTAGAACAAACAGAGAATTACGAAGAGTGGATCAATAGCTTGCCAGGTCCTTACTGAGATTTAATATAACAATTTTGGGGAAAAGAACGTATTGATTGATTTCTATGGTTTTCTTTCTTGTTAGGTTTGTGGGTTGTTTTCATTCAGTTGCTATATAAACCCAATATCAAGACAATTAATGTCATTCAGTAAAATAGTTCTTCAACAGACTTATTCACAGAGCCAAAGAATTAAAACTGCTCTACGAAGATTTGGTTTCGGCAGTGTAATGAGCCATAATGCCTGGAGACTCACAGGTCTGACTCATTTATACTTAGGTTGACGTTAATGTGCTTGAAAGGGCGATATCCATCTGTGATTGTTGCCTTGGTAAAAGATCATAAAATCTTGAAGGTGCCTCCAAACCTTAAAATGAAATTGGTGTCTATAAAAATCTTATTTTTCTTAAAAATAATGCCTGGGCTCTTAGAGTACGTAATTGAATATAACATACCTTCTATTTGTAAAAAGAGTTATCCCCACCCAAGTGAACTCTGTTTATCTTGCGGCTGTATTTGAGTTGGAACCTGGGGCAGCACTGGGCCATTTCCTTCACTACCCGTGGCTGAACAGAAGCGATGCCTTTTCCATCCAGGACAGCTGCCTCACTTTGCCCTGCTGAGTCTTCCTCAGGCCACTTGCGTCTCCGTCCCTACCCAGCAGTGGGGCCCCTCCCATGGCAGGCTGTGAAGTATACATTTTGTCATGGGGACTGGCAGCAAAATAACTGTATCTCACTCCTCTCAGTATCACATTAACAAAGCATTTCCCTTCACCAGTCAAGTGTTGGACAAGACTGGTCCAGTGGCTCTCCAAGCGATACGAATATATGGGGTAGGAACTTGTATCGTCACCAGAGGTGATGTAATATTGAGCAGCCTCTCAATATTATGCTTCACATATCACAATATAATCTAATGTTTTATTTATTGTCTAGGACTCCACCCCACAAAAGAAATTAAAAGTAAGCTCCACAAGGCCATGCTTTTCATCTGTTTGGTTTACTATAGTTTCCTTAGGCCTAAAACAGAGTCTGGTACAGGGCTACTCAATAATTATATGAATGAGAAAACCATGGCTACACTTCCCAATGCCCTGTTCTTGCCCAAGGAGAAGTAAACATACATAAAACACAAGGTTGAGGTAAATGCATTGGTTCTCATATCAGGAAAACAGTGTGATATGAAGCTGGTACTCACGGACTTACTATGACTGTCTTGCATCCCTGGCTCTTTTAGTGATTTTATGACTTTAAGTAGGCAATTCCATTTCTGTGGTCTTACTTTCTACAGTTATATAGTAGACGTAAGATTTCCAGATGTCTTTGTAAAGTGCTCAGTAACTCAATTTTATTTGATAACTACTTACTGCCTGAGATACACAAATCACCCTGTAGCTCTGAGGGGTTTCAAGAAGGAGAGAGACAGTTTCCACCTTCAGGATCCTGTAGCTTATGGGAGGAAGTCAACAGTCACAGTACCGCTAATAGGAACTTCACTTACAGAGCATGTGTTGTCTGCCAGGCACTGCTGTAAGTTTCTAAGTTTTATGTACTTATAAAATTTATAAAATATCTGTTCCATATGCTTATATATCACTTAATCTCCATGGTGCCCTCTGTGGTGGATACTAACATTATTCCCCTTCTACAGATGAGAACACCAAGACAGAGAAGATAGCATAGACATTTAAGGCTAAGTGAGCCCAAAGAAAAATTCTTTGGATCTAGTGAAGTTGAAGGATATGTGGATATCATTAATTCTGAAAATGCGTAAGTGGCATCAGTCTAGGCCAGCTTTGTCAATGTCGAACGGGAGGTTGGGTAGATTTTCGTGGCAGCAGGTAGCAGGGTTAGCAGAAGGCAGGGGTTTTTAGGAAGCCAGAGCCGTATCCAGCCCAGGTGGAAGGACCATATTGTGAACCCTGGAGAGCAATGCCACACCTGGGTCTAGGGCTGCCAGGGACCGTGTAGGCTGGGCTGTGATGACAGATGTTGGGACATGAAGTCACAGCTGTTGTTGGGTAAGGCAGAATCTTATTAAAGGACACGGGCTCAGAGTTCCCAGATGAGAGCCCTGGCAGCAATAAGCCTGGCTTTGGATTAGATTCTTGGGGGATCTTAAATCCTATTCTGGATAGCAAATGGATTGGTTCTAGAAGGATAATGGAATGAATGAATACTTGAATGAATGAATGAATCAGTGAATCAATGAAAATCATCTTGTGAGGCTAAGTAGAGCTAAGTGAACCAAGGATGTTTAGAGGCGGATAGGCAGCATGGCCACATGAGTGATTTTTCTGTGATCATGGATTTATTCAGGAGCAAACTCTCTCATAGCTTCAGAGGAAGAGTGACTCTTTCGGAATCAAACGGAAGTCTTGCCTTTCAAACTTTTTTCAGCTGAGCAGCAATTTTTGCTATTATAGATGCCATCACTTAAAATGGAAGAAAAAACTTGTGCAGACTATAAGTTCTATATGTCTTTTTGGCAGGAGCACCTTTGATCAAAGTTGTTGAGGGAATGTCGTCTGATATAGTTGATAGCTTAGGAGTTAACTTTGGTGATGACTGAGGAAAATAGATGGCAATGGAGGAAAAAAGAACCAGCTTACTTAATATGCTTATCCTTGCCTTATAAATATGTATTTAGAGCAATTTAACTACAGTTAAAGTGACAGGTACTATGGTAGGTCTGCTATTTGCTTTCACTCAATTCGTCTTATTAACCTGGCCAGGGTGGGCATCCCTGTTTACTGCACAAGTACAAAAATTAAGGTATATGTTGGCATTGAGTATAGATGGATCAAGTTGGATGTAGAATTCCTAAATTCTTCTCTGAACTCCTTGTCATAAAGTGTTCTCTTCCAGTCTGGATTACACATATAATCCAAGCTATTTTATTTGTCTCAACATGACAGGGTTTTCCAATGATGGACACGGACAACAGTGTGGTGGTTGCAGGGAGCAGGAATAGAGGAAGGGGGGGATAAATAGTGACAGACGGAGACTTGACTTGGGGTGGTGAACATACAGTACAGTGTACAGATGATGTGTTGTAGAACTGTACGCCTGAAACCTGTATAATTTTGCTAAGCAGTGTCACCCAATAAATTCAATACAAAGGAAAAAATAATAGCAATAAATTCTTACCGCCACCCTTTTCAGGGGGGAAAGCTGAAGTCCAGGATACTTGTATCAAATAAATTTACATAGTAATTCAACAGAGCTGGGAAGACATCTCAGTTCCTGGGCCCTGGGGTCTCTTGACCACCAAAACAGCAGGTTGAGATTTAAAACGCTTTGCGGAGCCAACCACTTGTAGTCAAGAAAGTAAAAATCAAGTCCCAGCTACGTGAACAAACATCTAAGTACTACTCTGGGAAATGTAGTCATCCTCAGTGATTATCTGTTAAGCATGTTACTACATGCAAAAAATCAAATCTGTTTTCCACATGTTTTCTACCAGCTACCTCTGTTGTCTTTTTGAAAAAACAGTCCTACTGGTTGATACATCCTGCTCCTTTATGGGAACAAACACCATGACTCTAAGGCCAAAACATTTACCGTATTTTTTGGACCATAAGACGCACCTAGGCTTTAGAGGAGGAAAACAGGGAAAATTTTTTGAAGCAATAAATGTGGTAAAATATTTAATAACATAAATCACCTAATATTTCACCACTGTAAATGTAAACAACTCAACAGTAGCATTAACAACCATTATCCCTCCCAAATTTGGGGGAGGGGAAAAAGTGTTTCTTATAGTCTGAACAATACGGTATTATCTATGTTTTAATAACCATGAAATGAAAATAGTACTTCCTCTCCCAAAGTAAATTGCATTTTAAAAATACATATTTACCTACATGGGAAAGCATTTGGGTGTCAAGTCAAAGATTCTGAATATTTACAGGAATAACTGCGTGGCCATAAGACCCTCAGATTAACTGGATTTGAGACAGAGTTCTTTCTCATCTATTGTTTCAGCCTTAGTAGGTTTTATTGATTTTGACCCTGTTTCTGACTGCAGTGACTTGTATACTTACCTTTGGGTCAGTTAATGTTACTCCGGCCTCTGTAGAGTAACTCTTTGCTCCCTGGGAACCAATGGATTTAACTTTTAATGAAAAGAAAAACTAACACATCGGGTTTAATGCCACCTGTCCGAGCAGGGCAGCAAAGATGAAAGGCTCCGGTGACACTTTGGATAGAAGGATATTTCAGAGAGAGTAATTTTTATTGGCTGGCTGATCAATTATTTTTTACAATTGAATTATTTTGTTTTATACTTTTTAATTCACTTTGGACCTGGCGCGTCCTGGAGCTTTATGCACTGACCCAGCTGCTCTGCGACAGAGTCAAATTTAAGGGCAGCTTTTTAAATTCACATTTATCCATTTTTGTATGAGAACTGGAAAGAGCCTGTTTCATTTTTTTATTTCATACAACATAATTATTTTTATTACAAGTTTATTGAAATCACTCTGGGCCCAGCATGTCCTCAGGCTCTACCCACTCACCCAGCTGCTCTGCTGTGATGTAGCCAAGTTCAGCTGCAGTTGCTTTAAGGCTGGGTCATTCTCACGTGCTGTCTTGGCAATTTTTGCTCCCTCATCACACCCTGTGTGAGAATGAAGTACTGTCACCAGTATTAAAGACTCATTCATTAGCTTGTTGATTCTGTGTTGGTAAGAGTAAATGTCTTAGAATTGATTACATATTATTTGTCCTGTTTAATGGTTTTAAAAAAAATATTTTGTTGTTCAATTAGGGGGAGGGTGGAAGGAAGGAAGAGAAGTGGGTTTGGCTGGGTGGGGCGGGAGTGGTGGGGGAAAATGCAGACAACTGTAATTGAATAATAATACGCAATGGAATACTATGCAGCAGAGAGAAAGAAGGAGCTCCTGTGCTTTGCAACAGCCTGGATGGGACTTTATAATAGGGTTTTGTTAAGATAAATGGATGTGTGTTCACAGTTCTTGGCCCATGCGCAGGCACTATAAGGCCAGGGGCAATGGGGAACAAAGAAGGGAGGTTTCCTTTCCCTTCTTTCTCTCAGGTCCCTTTTTGATGTTGATGAACCCCAAACATTGCAGTGGAAAATCTGAGCAATAAAGCACAACAGAACCAAATCAACTCATCCATTCTCTCAATCAGTCACTGACTCATGTACTCACTCATATGACATTTATTGAGCATGTACAGTAGGATAGTCACTGGAGTTATAAAGATGAGTAAGAGTTCAGGACTGTTATTAAAAAGTCCTTGTATCTAGGTGTTGTTCTTTTTTATAATGTGTTTTTCATTACAGTGGTGGTAGGAACTCCTAGCTGTTGTCAAGTTTTATACTGCTATTGACCTGGTGTATTTCTTGAGTAATTTTATCAACTGTGGTCCAACCAGAAAAGTGGAGCCAGTGGAAGACATGTACTGAGAGAGTTATTGTTAAGGACCAGGCTTACTCAATGTAGGGGTGCAGCTGGGTCAGTCCCTCATCTGCAGGGAAGGTCATCAGGCAGGGCCGTCTGGAACTCTCAGCCACGGTTGAAGTTACTGTCCGTAGGCAGTATTTGTTCTTCTGGGAAGTCCCAGTTCTGCCTTGAAGGACTTTCAACAGGTTCATTCCAATTGTCTGATATAATCTCCTTTATTTAAAGTCAACTGATTATGGAATTTCATTATCTACAAAATACCTTCACAGCAACATCTAGATCAATGTTTGATTAAATAACTGGGGACTAGTGTAGCCAAGGTTATTCATCCAAAAGACATCACAGGAATGTTTGGGGAAAAATGGTTTTAAATAGTACGGCTAGACTATCTAAGTACATGACTAATTTTCTAAAGGTACTTTCAACATTATTACATTATTTGGGATGTATTTATAAAACATCACAATAGTTGCTAGAATCAATGAAATGAAAAATAAATAGATGCAATTTCCCATAGATTTGGTCAATTTATAAACTGAAGTGTGACATGTGTAACAAATTGTCGCAGCATTTTGAGGAGGCCGTCTCTGGTTCCTGGTATTTCTAACTACCTTTCACTGTTGGTGCCCGGAACAGTGGATGTGGTCTCTGGGATCTCACTTTGATTTGAGAAATTTCCAAACTGAAATTTAAGCATGTTCCATCTTAAAGAAGCTTGGGAGGCTGAATGGACTATGATTATGGCACTTAACTCATTGTAGTGTGTTTGGTTTGTTTAATCATTTGCTAAGTCACACAATCTGTATTTGTCAGATAGCATGGTGGTTGAAAACAAAGGCTCTGGAGTTGAATGTCAACACTTTCTAGGTGTGCGACCCTGGAGAAATTACAGAAATTTACACAATTTCTATTGTGAACTAGCAATAATAATATTCACTACTTCACAGATTTGTTTTGAGTACTAAGTGAGGCCATCTTGTGAAATCAGAGTATTTACCTCTTGAGGTCATATACTTGATGTTTAGACTTTGTGTGGTGTAGCCTGGCACAGGTACTGACAGAGATGTACAACCTGACCACAACAGCATACCATGATGTGCCCATTAATGGTGGATGTCCAGGGCATGGTGGAAGCAAACTGGAATGACACCACCTGTAGACTTTCACTGTGGAGGGATGTTAAGACCATCCCCTACCCACGTAAATAGTGAACCTGAGTAGCACCATCAAAACTTGGTGTTGAGCCTTGGCTGTTATGGCTCAGTGGATTAAGCACCTGCAAACTGAAACGTTGCCAGTTCAAGTCCCAGTAAGGGCACATGCCTGGACTGAGGGCCAGGTCCCTGACTGGGGGCCTCTGAGAGGCAACCGATCAATAATTCTCTTCCTCTCTTTCTCCCTCCCTTCACTTTTCTCTAAAAAATAAAATCTTAAAAAAAGAACCTCGGCACTGAGATTGATGACACAATAAAAGAGGAATTGTTCCATCAAGAAGCAACAATTAAAGAAAGAAAACTATATTAAGTCTTTGCATGGAGAGTCAGATTCATGACCTCAAGAAGTAAATCTAAAGATCATAAAGAAATTTCTAGGTTTTAGGGCAATGTTGCCAAATGATTGAATATCACTTTCCTAGAGATTTACCTACTGAGAGTTGTCAAATGAAGTCAAGTAAGTCATTGTGTAATTACTGGGTCCCTTTTTAACTTTGGCTTTAAATTAGGGTTTTACATCTTTTTCTCTTCTCTGCCTCCTTCATTTTTAGTAGACTCATTTATTTTTCCTGTAAGGTTTTATTTTGCTCTGGTTATTTGGCTACATAATAAATGCTTCTTGACTTGTCAGAGTAATTTTCACCTTTTCTCAGGTGATTTCTGACTTTGAAAGTAAATGACTCTGTCAAGAATATTTCCAAGGAACTTGTGCATAGAGAAGTTAACTCATTTTATAGATGCCTTCATATAAAAGATGTATGTTCCAGCTGTGCATAATAAATATGCTTATAGCTTTGGGTTATTTTTATATATTCATAGATTTTATTTTTTATTACATTACTTTTTACCCTAAAATAAATTGACTGTCAATGAGTTGCAATGCATTAACTTTCAGTGAAGAAGGATACAATGAAAGGGAAGAATATAGACATATAAATAGGTGTGTGAATGGCACTATCTTAACAATAGGAGACATATCATAGTCTAGCTTGTGGGGCACGTGATTGAATTTCCATTATTGTTCACAGGCAGAACAACCTCACACAAGTTCCTACAGGAACCTTCTTCTTAGGTTCGTGTTCTATAGAATGGGGCTCAAACACCTGTTTCCCATAAAGTTGTACAGGTTCTAATTTATTAAGTACCTTCTATGCTTGCTGATTTTTCTCAGTGGTAGTCTCTATACAGAGTGAGTTATGAGTCCCAGTTGACCCTATCTGTGGAGGTGTGTATGTTTTGGGAAGGAAGGAATCACGCCCGGGAACACAGGATGAGGATTGCCATGTAATACAACATGGATGCCACTTTCTTGCTCTTTGCTCCTTTGGACACAGTTATTCACTTTGCTTCTACTTGTAGGGCTCAGAACTTCCCACCCTCTGTGTTTAGGTTGACTGTACACACACATATCAGGGGGGTAGTTGGCTCATTCTCACAGTCAGTTCTTGATAATCAGTTTAACTCTCCTTTTAAAATTCTGACTTGCACTGTAGTTATTTACATACCCAGTGGCATACCTGGAACAAAGTACACATGTAGAGCAGCTCTAGGGTTTAGAGGCATTGCGCTAACCTCTCTACATGCATTATTCCACATAATCATCACCAAACCTATGAAGTAGATGCTCTCATCATCCCTTTTTTCCCAAAGGGCAAATAGAAATATTGGGAGTTTGACAAATTTGTTCAAGGTCATACATCTGGCAAGTAAAGAAGTCAGGCTTTGGAACAGGACATGGTACTCCTAAGGCTACATGCTGACCTTCTGGGCTAGCCCTTCTCTTGTTCACTCATTTTCACATGTTTCCCTTACTCAGCTGGAAACTTCTTGCATCTTTTCCTCCATGGCCCATTGGGCACCTGCCAGGGACTTGGCAGCAACAGACGCTGTTGACTCAGCAGTACACCTAGCCAGCAGCATGGGGATTCCCATCTACACATCTTCCTGTGTGGACACCAACTCGGAGACAATGTACTTCTCTGTACAGCTAACTTATTTAAAGAAAAGCAAAGATGAGATTCACAGACTGTCCTCTGAGCATAAGGCTTCTCCTGTAATACAAAAAGTTAACATACTTTAGGGAATTATTAAGAAAAGTTGACATTTGAGAGATAAGAACTAATTAGAGTCCTGTGATGCTAACACTTTACAAAGGAATCTGGAGATACTGGAAGAGTTGTGTGAGAATGAGTGAGATGATTAAACGTGTTAAGTGTGGGTGTTTATGAGAAAATGTTGAGAATATTTAACATAAAGAGGAGAGGATTGTGGTTAGAAAATAACTTCAAACATATGAAGATTTTGGAAAAATTGTGCCCCATTTTGCATTCAATTTATGCACAAAAATGTACTTAAAGTGAGAAGATTGGCTTGGCATTTGTTATTCATCCAACTCATTTACTTAGTGTCCCTTCCGATCATAGTACTATAAAGGAAATTTCAACCACAAGGACTTTTTAAAAAGACAAAAATTTGTAAACATTGACTTTTATAGTTCCCACAGTCCAACTGAAGTGGCACATTGTGTTCTGGCTCTCAAGTGTAGAAGGAAATTAGTACAAACCTTTGCATAGCATTATTTTGCAAAAAGAGGCATAATATTTTCAAATAGACATTTTCATCTCTAAAATTTCTCTAAAACTAGATGGTATAGCATTTTATCCTAATTCAATTTTTATTCAGGAAATCAAGACAACAGAGTCCAGAATATATAATATGTTATAGTGATAATACTTAGTTAATCTGTAAGAATAGAGATGTTCTCCCTTATTTGTTGTCTGAAACCAAACAGGATATTGCCAATTTGTGACCTATTTGCTTTTATTTCTTTGGGTCCAGAATAATGTATAGCATGTGGGTAGCCTTTACATGTTTATTATATTCACTGGAAGCAATCAACTGATGTCTGTAGTGAACTTGTACCATTAGGTGGTGAGTGGTAAGAGACCAATGTCTCTGTCTGATGTCTCTGTTGCTCTACCCAGTGTCTAACATAGCATCTAGCCTACGGTCAGCATGCTTGTCCAGTATATAAAATAATGAAATAACAAAGCCTTAGCGTAGTTTTTACCAGATTTTCAGTGGAATGATAATTAGATCCTACATGCAACTACTGGTTGAGGTGCTCCTAGTTTATGATGACAAAATCATGTCATCAAGAATTACGGGCAATTGGCAAAGCATCCTAACCATTTCTGTAAGCCATTTGAAGTTAATTAGTTACAGGAGTGAACCATCAAGGATGCATAATTTACTGTTAACATATTAATTTTACTCACTTCAATTGAGATGAGAGTTTTAATGAGGTCTTTATTGAGTTGGCTCTTTCTCAGAGGAATGGTGGCAAGTCAGCGAATGCTGGGAAAAATTCCTATTTTTAGCCATTTCTAAGTGAGTTGAAGCAGTACTTAGCAGTGACTGGTAGGATAATAACTATACATAAAGCCTGCTGTCTGGAACGCCCTGGATTTAGATTTTTTTAAAACACTGAGTGATGTGATATTCCCATTTAGGAAACTCTGAAGAATCTGCAATATTAACAATTGTCATTTCTTTAATTGCATATAGATTTTTCACCATCAGTGATTTTGCTTGTAAATTTCATGTTGTAAGAGCAAATCCAGATTACTGTTACCCACAACGAGAAGTGTTTAAGTCTCCCATTGAGATCTATTTTAATCCATTTTGATGTCTTAATGTTGTCTTTTAAGTAGTTTGAACTTCAAACAGTCTGTATGATTTCATCAGGGTATCCTTAGACTTATTAGTTCAAAAGCTTAAACCAGGCAATCCTTTGTCGTGGGGGGCTGCCCTGTGCATGGATGTTTAGCTGCATCCCTGGCCTCAAATATTCCAGATTCCAGGAACAACTTCCTGCTAAATCCAGAACACCTTCAGACATTGCTTAACTTTCCATGGGGGACAAAATCACCTGCGCTTGAGAACCGTGTGGGTCTAAGGATGAGAAGTCATGGTGAACATTATGTGTCATGTTAATCTAGGAAGCCTCTGGGCACAATGAAATAGGTAGTAGATTCATCTGCTTCCTTTCACTTATTGAGGGAAACACAGACATGCTCATTCTAAAGGTTTACACGTTAGTTTCATCACTCCCTTCTTCCCTGCCTATCCTCCCCTCCACTCTCGTCTCTCCTTACTTTTCTCTTTTGCTCGGTTTCATTACCTCCACTTAGCCCCAGTACCTGGGTCCCAATACATCATACATGAAATGTGATGATTTTTTAAAAACGCCTCTGTTAATAACTGGACGTTTAAGGATCTTCTGGGCCTTGCAATATCCCCGGTCACTTTTTGATGCGCTGTTATTTACAGTGCCCTCTGTGCCCTTGGAAAGGACTGGAACCGAGAGCCATGCTTTGCTCAGGGCTGCCCGGCAAGAGGCTGGACTGAATGAACGATGGCCTCAGAGTCCCCGGGTAGAGAAGCGGGGAGGAGAGAAGATGGCTTTTTACTGCTTTATATTAGAAACATAAATAACTTCCTTCAGTTAATCGGAGTTGAGATGGAGGGAGCTGTTCCAGTTAAAAGCGATCGTCATATCTGGAAATGGTTACTGCCCTCCTTTCAAAATTCTCCCTGGAAATCTGAGGCATACAAAAATTAGACAAATATATATTTATGCAAATATATTTCCATTACCTTTCAAACAGTTTGCACGGGTTTTTATGCTGCCCTGGAGCCGTGGACATGTTCCTGTTCTGCTGGTGACAAAGGAAGAGTTACCATTGAGTTTTGGTGGGGAATTTAGCTTCAAAAAGTTTAGAAATATTTCTTTCCTGTAATTCTTATATTAGACTTGTAAATTTTGTCCCAATAAAAAACAGTGCACAAAAATATTATGAAAACTTTATTTAATACAGTTTCTAATAGTAAAAATTAGAAACAACCTAAGTGTCCTACATTAATGGGCTGATATATAAAAATTATAGTGTATAATTAGTTGAAAACTATGTTGTTATTAAAATTATATTGGAAAAACATTAGAAGATATTGGTAATATACTAAGTATAAAAGTATTCTAGTAAATAATTGATGTGGGGAAGCTGAAAAAATCATTTAACCTTCTATCTGGGTCATTATTTCTATCTCTAGGTGGTACAACTTGATGTGATTTTTCTTTTCTTTTTTAATAGGTATTTTATAAATTTTCTACAATGGCCAACTAGTCTTTTTGAAATACAAATAAAACAAAGGATTTTTTTAAATTTCAGAAACTCTAGTGGGTGACCTTAAAGGAAAATGCCAATGACAGCCGTGTTTATCATTTATGAAATGCTTATTCCATGTGGAATCCTCTCTGGTATTTTTAAAAGAATACAGACCAAAGAAAGCTTTACTTTCATCTCACATTTTTACATGTTTTTAGAGTAAAAAAACATCCTCTGTGACTTAGAGGAATCTTAGGAGACGTGGTCAATAAAACCTGAGAAAAATTACACACCAGCCCTTCAGTTGTGAGTGTTCCAGGGCGTCTGCACAATGGGTTATTGGTTCTCTGACTAGTGGGAAGGAAGGGAATATTCGTTTTTCACTACTTGGGCTATTTGTACTCTTTCCCAGAAACCTTTCTAAACTCTTCTAAACAAAGCACATGAATGTGGAAGAATTAATTGTGGTGTCTGGTGCTTCATTCAGGGACAATATTTAAAACACGGAATAGTAAGTACATCTGGGAATTGACAATCATAACAATAGGCCCATTTTTGCTTGTCAACTATGTTTACTGGTCATCACAGAGTGTCCACAAAGAGAAAGAAAAAAAATTAAAATCATATTCAGGGACAAAGTAGTATATCATTACTATTATAGTAATATTAGTAATATGTAGTAGTATGTTATACTATAATAATAATATTAGTATTACTGTTATATACTAATATTAGTATTATGATATTATTATTGCTATATTACTGTAGTAATATATCACTCCAGTAATATTACTATTTCTATAGCAATATTACCATTACCTCTTCAAAATTTCTTTCCCCTTCTTATCTTGTGACCATTGCTGGCTGACCGGCTGCCACGGGGGTAGGTGTACCGCAGACAGGTGAAGGAGAGCACCCTGGAGAGCATATTGCACAAGGTCCTGCTAGCTGCTCTCATTGGTCAAAGATGATGGTGGAAACAAATCCTTCCCAAGTGGAACAAAAGAGCTAGTAGGAGTTGGCAGAGATGGAGGGCAGCCCCAAAGAATAAGGAAACTGTGTTCCTGATGATGAAATCAAACACTTTGGGGATCCAGCTTCCTCCGCCTCACCACTGGTGTCCTGCTTCCGTCCCGCCCCAGCCCCCTCCCCGTGGCCCAGGAGCGGAGGCCTCAATGTGATGGGTACCCGGAGCATCCCCTCATTTAGCATCTGGACATTTTGCCCAAACTGAAATGACCAGCAGGGAGAATCGCTCTCCAAAGCAGGGAGAGTCCTTCTGCCCTACATTTGCCCCCTACTCTCCAGTTTCACATAGGATAGAAAACGAGAAAGCGCTTCAGGAGCTGCCTTGTTTTCTCATGTTTCTGTCCTTTATGGGATTCCTTTCCTTCCTCACAGACCACATTTTTGAAGAGAGAAACCTGAATTTTTTCCTAATCCTAACTTTCTCTCCTCCCCTTCCATTCTTCTCTGGGGCATTGAGGACTGTGCCTATAGGCAGCTGTCGCCTCTCAGTTCATGGTCACTGTTCTTCGCCCACTCTGGGAGGCACGCAGGGCTGCCGGCTGGCAGGTGCAGTGTTTATTCTCTAGGGAGCCACAAGCAGTACACTGCACTCATGTTTGCCTCCTTCTTCAGTGGGACCGGAGGTGCTATTGTAGTCCCAAATCTGAAGAAACACAGTTCAGGACATCGCTTGGAAATAACCTCATCTCTCTCCCCTAAACCCTTCTCGTGATATCTCTGTTAAAGGACCCTAACTCCCAAGCAGAATGTAGAGGGTCACTGGTTGCTTTCAACTTGGGGTTTTGCAGTGTTCTTTAGAAATGGAAGTTGATAGACTCATACTTTGTGAATTCTTTGATAACTTCTGCAATGTTCAATGCAAGCCCTGATTTAGGACTTGATATGTTATATGGAGTTGATACCTTTGTGTCTGCCTTCCCCACTAGACTGCACCCTCACGATGTGCAGACCCAGTGTGGGAGCAGACCTCATCTGGGTGCCCATGAAATATTTGGTGATCAAATAGGAATTCCACTTGCATGGTACAGTCTTGTCCTGTTGCCACCAGGAGTCCTTTTCCTCTTCTCTGTGTTTGAATATTTGGTTGTAGCTCCATGACAGGATTTGCTGGAGATGTTGTTTTTGCATTTGCCTCCCACGCTTGGTGTGAGTGCCTTGGAAGCAGGTGTTGCATCTGATCCGCTCTGGCTTCCCATGCACCGTGCCTTCCACTGAGGAGGTACTTGCTGGTGTGTGTGTAGCAGTGCCAGGCACTTGTTCACAGTGCACTCAAGATGTGCAAAGATGCTGTGATGTCAGTACTTCCTGTGTGCGACCTGATTGTCATGAGCCCTACCCTGCTGGGTCTGAGTCTGTAATCTCTGTGTGTGTGTGTGTGTGTGTGTGTGTGTGAGAGAGAGAGAGAGAGAGAGAGAGAGAGAGAGAGAGAGAGAGAGAGAGAGAGATACTAAGGTAGAAAGAGAAAGTAATCACAATCCAATTCATAAAACATCCAACTGAATCATTTTAGGTGACTCTCTTTTTGAAAAATCTAAATGCCTAGACTTTTGGATTTCCTTATTCCTCTCCCATTGCTCTCCAAGACAGCACCAGTCCAGGTGTTCTTGGGTTATCCTCTGGCATCTCTTATCTCCACGGTGATGCTTCTTGTTCACTTGTCACTGCAAGTCTTAGTGCCATCTCTAGCCAACTTCTGTGATTGTTCTTTTCCACTGATGTCACCCTGCTCAGTTCCTGTGGCACTGTGATCCTGCTGAGGTCAGGCGGTAAGTCTCCCTTGGTCCCTGTGGCCCACAGCTATGGTGGCACCCTAGAGATGCCCCAGTCAGCGCTGTCAGGCACTTCCACATTCTTCTCCAGGGAACTGGGGACCTTCAATACCTACCTCCTTCCTCCCTCCATCCTCCCTCCTTCCTCCCTGCCCAGGAGCCAAGTAAGACTCAAGGGATCTAAACTGTAACCTCTTTCTATCTAACCACCACCTAGTAGCTGCTTGCTCTGTAATGTCCCTGCCCTGGGTGTGGTGAGGATGTCCTTGGAGTCACCTTGGAGGTCATCTTGCTGAACACAAAAAAGCCTCAGCTCTCAGCTTTCCCCTGACCCATCTCACATCCTCCTATCTCCAGACTTTGCAGGAGGACATTACCCACTTCCTAGACTTTCTCTTTCTCAAGCCTCTTCTTTCCACCGCTCCCTGGGGACTTGTCATGGTGGGAATGGCTGTTGCAGCAGATTGGGGGGGGGGTGGAATGTAAACTCAGAATACTCTTTCCCGTGAAATACCAGGGAACTCAGGTGGTAGAAACCTTTGCAGTAAGAGATGCTGCATTTTAGCTAAAGGAACACGAATGCAATAGGTTGTTAGGCCACAGGTTTTAGCTTTTCACTTCTGATTCCCATGGCATCTTTGCTCAGGGAAATGTGAGCAGGTTGGGATTAAGAGGAAAGGGTAGGTAGGCTCCATGCCTCATCCACAACAGGCAGGGTATGTAGCCCAGAGCCAGAGGCACACACAGAAGGGGCGTGGGCTGTTCAGGGAGCCGTATGTCTGACTGAATTTCAAAGACCAGTCCCATGCCAGTAAAAATGCTCATGTTTTTATTTCACAGCCTCTCTGGACAAGCTCAGCCACTTCTCGGCTGCAGGGAGACCAACACCCAGGAGTCGCACCTGCTCTGTCTGGCCTGTGCTCTGCCGGGTTGTGGACAGAGCAGCGTCCCTGCTGCAGTGCCAGGCCAGGGATGTCACCAGGCCCCAGGTGTCTGTGTGTGTGGCCTGGCAGGGAGAGAGGGAAAATTCCCTTCTAGAAACACTCGGTAGCATAGGTGTGAACACCCCACCCCCTGCTTTGGAGTTTACAATTCTTGAGTGCCCTTCCTTAGAGTCAGTATCAAGTATTGAATGTTTTGTGATTCCCTCGGTTTCTCTTTTCGCTTTAATAGAGAAGCATTTAGTAGCATTGTTTCCTCTTCTTCCCGGTACCCGAGCTAGAAACTAAAGCTCAACAAATCTCTCCTGGAAAAAATTCCTCTTTTTATATTCAATAATAGAACATATTACGACACCACAAAGGTTCAAGTGTCATTTAAAAAATCGTACGGCAGATGTGCTGAGATTTAGGAGGTTTGAAAGGCGCTAACTGAGGAAGTCTTAGTGCGGTGGAGGCCCACGATGCTCATGAGGGGCCGGACTGCAAAGCACCAGACACTGATTTTAAACCACAAGTTACTGTCGTCAACAATGAGGGCTAATTGATTTGGGCCAGTGGAGTACTTCATCTATATTGATCCATGAGTATTTGGTAGGACTACTGCTAATTCCTTTGTAAGTCAACTCTCCTTCTAAATTCTATGGAAAATAGCTACCAGAGAATGAGTTTTGCTTCTAAATAGTTATGGGAGTTGGGTCCTGTATTAGCTTCTACCTTGTTTAGCTACCTGAGCTGTTTCAAGCTTGTGTTTCTAACCACGGTGAGGGGAGGGGGGAGGGAAGCACTATTCTAATGGTAATACTTGAATGAATAGCAAGTCTCCCAACCCATCTTTTTCTATTAATATATAGCAATAAAGCAGGGGAAGCTTTTGACTTGTGACACATTCAGTTATTAGAATGCACTGGAGCAGACAGACCATGAGTGATAACACACTACCGGTCAAGATCCCTACCCGGCCCCCCTCCTCCCTGCCCCCCAAAGCTATTACAAAAGGCTTTGTGATGGGAAGGAAATTGCACAGTAACTCTGTTGAAAACAAACTTCAAATGTTAATAGTATGCAAATTGTTTTCCTGTTTTGAGTGGGAAGGACTATACAGTACGAGACAATCACCAAGACAGGCTCTTCTGCAGCCCTAACTATTTCAATACTTACCTACTCCATCAGCCTCACCCCTCCTCATGCTGACTTTCTTTACAAACCCTTCCTGGACAGCTTAGCATTTTGGAATTACCCTCCAAATTAAACTAACTGCTGAGCGTGAGTGGAAAAGGTGCGGTGAGTGTGCCTGAGGGACAATGCCTCATACCTTAGAGGTCCCAGGGGATGGTGGTCGGTAGATGGTGGAGCTGGTGACCCTTTAATAAAGTCGCTGGGTTCTTCCTCCCTCATCTTGTCAGTGAGATGACCACTTGCTAGCAACCCACTTTCTTCAGTGGATCCTGAGAACCTTCCGCGTGTAATAACCGTCGGTCTTTCTCTGGTTCTCACCAAGCTCCCAATGGCATGGGTGGTAAGCCCTTGTTGGATCCTCTCCAAAGCCATCAGACATGGCTAACAGCTTACCTGTGAATATTTCTTTCTTTCTCCCTACTGCCAAGCAGGAGGACCTGGGAGAGCAATACTAAATGGACCCCATGCAGAGAGGGGCCCTTATAAAAGCAGCCAGAGTGAGGACAACTTAAGTGCAGCCTATTAGCATCAATATCCCACTGAACGGTAGGGCTGTGTCCTTTTCTTTTTCATTAAACCTTGTATTTTGAATAATTGTAGATTCACATTTAATAAGAAATAATGCAAAGAGATTTCCATGTAATCCTTAGTCAGTTTTCCCCAAGGCACATATCTTGCAAAACTGTGGGACAACCAGAATATTGACACTAACATATTCCACCTAGCTCCTTCAGATTTTCCCAGTTTTATTACATATGTGTGTATGTGCATGTATGTTTACTTGGGTGCAATTTTATTGCACATGTAGGTTTGTGCTTCTATTACCACAGTCAAGGTCACCATCATGGGCTCCCTTTTTACACCTGTCTTCATCCCACTCTTCTCTCCCTCTAACCCCCGACAACCACTAATCTGTCCTTTATCGCATAATTCTGTCATTCCAAAAATGTTACATAAATGGAATAATATAATAATCTTTTTGGATTGGTTTTGTTCACTCAGGATAATTCCCTTGAGAACTGTCTCATTTTTATCCCAAGGTTTGCGAGGTAAACTGGTCATGTAGATGGTCACGTCTCTCAGTTTAATAGGCTATAACATTAACAAGCCACTTGAACATACAGTGTTCATTGGATGCTCTCAACAGGGTAGAAACAAAAGGCTTAAAAGAAAAAAAATGAATAGAGATGACAGGGTTCCATTATCTAGTGTGGCAGAAATATGCAGGCTCTGCACCAAACCTCCCTCCTCGTCCTCCAGGGCACGCCATGGGGCTGCAGCTCCCAGCTTCTCTCTGGGAAAGGTGACCATGGACTGGACTCCGGACAGTGGGAAGTGACCAGTCGCCATGCATTCCAGTTCCAGCTGGGCTCACAAACACCTCCCACACATGTTCTCCCACATTCTTTTTCTTCCTGGAAACCTATGTCGAACCTAGTGGAACCACGAGGTGGGACAAAGAACCGGGACTGAACCCTCCAGGGTCTTTTGAGCTTTTACAGTCCTGAGTCACCAGGAATGTGGGGTGGCCACTGAGCATCTAGAGGTGGCTAAGGGAGGGAAATGACAGCAGACTGTACCACTTCCTGTCCTACCATTTCCTCCCTGGCTGTTCCAGACCAAGCATGCGCACAACACTGTCCCCACACATTCAAAGCGAGACACCTTAGGAGTTTCTTAGTTTTCTTTGAGTCGGGTTGTTTTATTCCATAATGCTTCAGGAATTAATCTTTAAGAAGGCAGCTATCATAATTCAGCACCTTGTTAGCCATTCTTTGCAGGTTTTTATCCACGAAATGATTGTACCTCTTATTATAAAAGGAAACGAGTGGAGAAAATAGATAATCTTGGATTTATCTTGCTAAAACATACTGTGTTTCTGGTAAGGTAGAATTCCTGAGATTTTGCTGGGTGACTGAGCTTTAGCATCTGGATAAATCTACCAACACAATGCAATTCAGATTAAATAAGGAACTGAAGTGAGGGAGGAAAATCGAGGGAGCTCCAGGGCGGGGTGGGCTCTTAAGAGGGAAGGAATCATGCCTGTGCATGGCTTTGACCTTCCTAAATCTTCCTGCAGACTTTCTTCTAGCTTCTGCTCATCTTCCTGTTCTCATTACCACCATTCAAAGATGTTTTTAGTTCTCATTTCTCCGGTCTGTTGAAGCAGATGTTTTTGAAGTGACATGTTTATCAGTAGAGAAAAGTGGTGATGATTCTTTCCACATGAATAGCCGCAAATGAAAACCAGCTTCTGGAACTTACCTTTTCGGCAGCCTGCTGGGGTTTCAAGTCCTCCCCACTCCACGGTCCCCAGCATGGCCTGTGGTAGAATGATGGTCTGGGTTTCCTTTCTCCCCGTTTTTAGTCCTTTTTCTGAAGAACGATAACCAATAAAGTGGGTTCTTCTATTAGCATGCTTTCCCCATAAGCTCTGCCCACCTAGAGTTGTATTGTAGAGAGACAATAATTGTGAATAGAATGATTGTGAATCTGTACTTTTTAAGACACTGTTTTCTTTTCACAAAATGTGTGAGTTGAGTGATGGTAAAAATAAGTGTGGGATAAATTGGTTTTTAAGAAATATTTTTTGTAAGGTCAAGAAAGATTAGGGGTGCAGAAGACACGCCTTTCTAAGTCACTGTGTTATCTTACTACAAGAATGCCAAAGGAACAGAATCAGTATCAGCTCACAGCGAATTGAAACTGTAACCGTGTGCCGTAATACCTTCTAGAATTCTATAACAATAGAAGGCTTTTTTGCGCCAAACAGTGCTTTCTGCATCATGCTCACTGTCAGGGAGCGTGCACGCATGCACACACTCACTCACACCCACAAACATGCATCTGGAGAGGAGATTTACCTTGTAGAACAGCCACTAGCTGAAGACTGACTATGCAGTGCTGCTCCATGGCACAGCTTCATGAAAGCAAAAGGGATGCACATATTTACCAGAAAATCCACAGCAACCAGAAGGGTATGTCGTGGTACCCTCAGGTGGGCATCCAAAAAATGGGCCCGTGCTGATGGAGTGGAATAGTCACACGTGGAATGTGATAATTCAAAAGAAGTGGATACTGGCTGTTTTATTTCTTTTCTTGAGGCAGATGTTTTTCCTTCCTTCTGTTGTGCCTGTATTAATGTTGAAGTATGTGTGCGCATCCTTGCACAAGCCAGCTGTGTGCTGACAGGAGAGGCTGCAAGAGTGAGGTGGTAGAGAGCTGTAGGCCCAGAGTTAAAGGCTTTATAGAACAGTGTTTTGCTCTTTGGGCGTGTAAGAGCTTCAGCTTTGTTCTTTTGTTATCAAAACCGTATTAGGTATGCCTAGTTATTCACACTTTCAAAGAAATTGTACAATCAGCTTGTCAATTTCTACCAAATGACCTGTGGAGAATTTGTTTGGGATTACATGCAATCTATAATAGGTAAGTTTAGGAAGAATTCATATTTCTAAATATGAATTCACATATTTCTAAAATATTGTGTTTAGATTTATGAACATGGATTATCCTCTCATTTATTTGAGTCATTTAGAATTCTGTCAATAATATCTTACAGTTTTTCTATAAAGAGTGCTTTTGTGTCTTTGGTAAGATTTATTCCTAGATACTTTTTATTTGGATGATTTTTTATATAGTACCATTTTCTGATTGTTTATTGTTGTTTATCCAGTGACCTTGCCTAATTTGCCTTTTAAATGTACTAATTTATTTGCAAGTTCTTTTAGATATCCTGTCTTTGTATTATTTTATCTCTAGTAACAGTTTTATTTTTTCTTTCCAGTCTTTGACTACCTTTTATTTCCCCTTTTTTCCTTACTGAACTGGTGAAAACTTCCCATACAATCTTGATGAGAAGTAGTGGTCATAGTGTCCTCATTATTAGCTAGTTCAACAGAAAAACTTTCTGTATTTCAGTGTTACGTAATAATATTTTCTATAGCATTTTTGTGTTAAAGACACAATATCGAATTTAGGAAATTTACTTTGACTCCTTCTTTGCTAAGATTCTTACCATGAACAGGTGTTTTCTCAAATGCCTTTAAAATATCTGTTATGATCATATGCTTTTTCTTCTGTATTCATGTTAAAATAGTAAACAACATTTCTTCATTGATTAAACACATTTAACCAACCTTGCACTTTTGTAACTTTGCTTGGTGCTTCCTTTCCTTTCTATTTATTGCTGGATTTAATTTGTCAAAATTTTGTTTAGAATTTTTGCATCTATGTTCATGAGATAGACTGGCTTATAATTCTCTTCTTATAATCTTCTTGTTTGATTTAGGGATCAAGAATATGCTAGCCACATAAAGTGAGTTGGAAGGTGTTTTGTCTTTTGCTTTTCTCTGGAAGACTGTTATTTTTGCCTCGAACGTGTAGGTGAATTCATTGATAATGTGATTTAGAACTGTAGGGTTTTTTTAAAAACAGGAGACCGCGTGCCCCAAACAAACCCTTTCTCCAAAACCATTGGAAAGCATTGATCTGCGCTCCCACCAGACCCGTGCAATACCCTCCCAAAATGTATGAGGGAACATTTGTACTGCACCACTGGGGTACCAGACAAGCCTATTTATAACAAAAAACATTTAAAATATCCCCCCTCACCAAGTGCCTGCTTTCTTCTACTCTTCTGCTAGAGTGATCTTTCTAAAATGCAGATCTTATTATGGTAACCCCTTTACCTCATTTACAAAATTTCCAGGGGCTCCCCCTTATCTCCAGGAGAAAATTAAATTTCTTTAGCTTGGAACGCTAAGCCCATTGGGGGTCTGGCTACAGCCTTCTTCTGAAGTTTTCTCTCTTCACAAACCCTGGAGTCCCAGCCATCCATGGAATTTTCTGGATGGATCACTGTCTTTAGGCTGCTTTCTCAGTCCAGAGTGTACCTCTTCTCTGTCCCATCTTGCTTGCCTGGCTGATGCCTGTCCAGCCTCAAGACCACTCCGACATCAGCTCCTTTAACGAGGGCCTTGTTAGAGATTTTTCTCCCCTGTGCTTTCATGGCACCCAGTCCCACCTCTGCCATCATGCATGCTGTCCTTCCTGGTGGGCGCGCATGAGCTGCCCCTCCTACTGAGGGAAGACACTGCATTCCCCTTGTTTGTATTTCTGGAGCCCATCGCAAGGCCTGCAGCCAGAACACACCCAGTTTGAATGAGTGTCTCAAGTACAGTCATCTTAATTAATTACAGAAACAAATACATCACCAGAAAAGTACTCAGGTGGCGTCATGGATGACATTCAAGCATAAGCCTGAAAGTCACATTAGACATTTCATTCGGGGGAGTGGCTTTAATTTCCTTCCTATGGCAGTTAGGTGAGTGGGAGGGGGTGGGAGGGACATGGAGGAGACAGGTGTGTGAAAAGTACACAGGGATGCCTTTGGCTTACAAATCCATGGATGTGAGGAACAGAAACAGGGATTGTTTTATTCAAATGAGCTTTTAGGACTTGTAATTCATGGGAACATGTGAGAAAGTGCTGGGAGAGACCCGGTTTCGTTTCACATTCTTTCCAACCTCACACAGCCTGTCTGAGACAATAGCCACCCTTGGCCACGCTGCTATCCTAGGAGCTGCTCATCCATTCTCAGGGGGAGTGACCTTGGGCAGCATAGACAGATGTAGGAAAGTGAGTTCCATGCCTCTTTATTCCAGTTTATGTGTGCCTGTGACTTTCTGATGATTTCGTTCTAGTGGTGTCTAAGGCTCAACAAAGCTCAACATGGTGTTCTCAAGGTGCAGTGTTGTAGGGTTTTCAGAACCTCCCCTGACTAGGAACAGTGCCTGCTCCATCGTGGGGTTTTCTAAGTTATGAAGTCAAGTCAAAAAGTTGCTTCCCAATCAATAAAACCCCATGGGTCCTGGACATTATCTTTGGCGGGGTGGGGTGGGAGAAGACTTTCTTCTACTGCAGCAGCCTTTCAAATTTCAAAATACACTGTTCAGACATTGCCTTGTTCTTCTCCTCCAACCCTGTCGTGCATCCCCAACACTGGCCTGGTGTCACAGGAACTCAGGGCCCAGGGCTTCTTCTAGCCTCAGAGCACAGAGAACTGAAGGGATGCGACGTTTCGTCGGAGCAAAGAAACACTCTGCAAGCAGAGGGAAGTGTGGCGAGATGAAAGACGTGTGTAAAGCGGCAGGGGCTCACCCACGATGAACTTACACACTAGCTTAACAGAAAGGCGTCCTGCCAGGGTTTGAAGCAGAAGCTATTCCTAAAATGGCATTGTCCTTCTGTACTGGCACTATTGTCTGGCAGCCACAGTGACAGAAATAGATGGAGTGCTGGAAACTGTGAACATTCACTCAGAAGAGAAACGTATTGTTGTCCATGTATATTTTCTTTTCCCTTCCTCCATTTCCCCCTTGCTTTAGATGCCCAAACAAAAAGGTCTTTTTAAGTAGCATTAAAAACTGGACACATGGACCACAGCTTACCATGGGACCTGTTCTTGGGGACTTTGGCCTTTCAGGTAAAATGATTTCCCATGGAAAAATATTCAGACGAGCTTTACCATGAAAACAAAGGCAGACATCTGGGCTGTCCTGCCCTTATTGTCTTCTCCAAGTTTAACAAAAATACCTTATAATACAGGTATGAATGATCTTGGCTATTTTTAGACAAAATTTATTTTTTAGAATCCTCACCCAAAGATATGTTTATTGATTTGAGAGAGAGACAGAAACATTAATGTGAGACGGAAACCTTGATGTGAGAGAAAAACATCAATCAGTTGCCTCCTGTACATGCCCTGACTAGGGATCCAACCCACAACCTTTCGGGGTACAGAGTGATGCCCCAACCAACTGGGCCACCTGACGGGGGCTAGGCAACATTCTTAAGATGGATTCAGAACTATAGACAACTTGTACTGTAATGGAAAATAAGGAAGGTATCTTCTTATTCCCAGAAACTTTAGGAAACTTTTCCATTTTTGAGACTAGTTGGTGACCAGTGGCGAAACAGCTAATTTAAAACTGTTCTACCTACAAAAGGGTAATTTCACCGAGAGGTGGGAGGTAGGCAGGGTACGGTAGGGTAGGGCCGGATGGGGTGTTCCGAGAAGGACAAAGGACTGGGGGGAAGGGTGGGCTGCGAGGCCATGGGAGCAGCACCCCCTGAATGCTGCCCTGAGGTTTCACAGCACTGGAAGCTGCGGACGGTTGGGATGGCCAAGGTTTGTGCGGCAGATGCGTAGAGCAGAAAGCTGGCAGCTGTGTGGGAACAGGGGCGGCTGTAGCTGGTATTTAATGGGGGATCGTCCAAAAACGGGCTGGGTATGTAGGAAGTTGGCCACCATTTAGTTTTTTTTTAAAGTTCTTATAGTCTTTTCTTTCTTTTTAATTTCTTCTTTCTCAATATGTTCACTTTTTATGACACAATGATTTCAGCTCTCACCTTTGTTTCAAAGATCTGTTTTCTTGAATTTCACTGAACACAAACAGACAGATGCTCCCTACAATTTACTTCTGTTTCCTTTAGTGAATTTTCTTGTTGAAGGTGAGTTTTTCCTCTGCATTGCGAGTGCTGTAGTTTCTGCTTCCTTACTGCTGAATCTTTTCACAGATTTCCTCCCCCTGTTTCATTGTCCTTGAATGTGGAGAGAGGTGAACGTTGCCTGGGTGTTGTCCAAGGTTCCCTTCACTGCTGCCAGGATGTGGGTAGAATCTTCTCCTTATCTCACAAGCTGGAGGGATGGGAGTAGACTTGAACTTCTGGTACCATTTAGGCATCCAAAGGTGCTTTATTCTGTGTCATTTCTTCTCTGGGTTTGCTGAAGCCCTTGGTGCAGTGCCTGCTTTTGTTTCCAGCTTCCTGTCGGGTCAGACCCACACGCTGGATGCGCACATGCGGCTGTGCCTGGTGCCTGGTGCTCCAGGTGACCCTGTCCGAGGAAGGAGCCACACTGCTGATTTTCTGCTCATTGTGGCACAAAGTCTGGGACTTCCTGGGGGAACTCATTTTCAGTGCTGCTAATCTGACGTGCTGAGTGGGACTGGAAGTGATGCTTTTCCTGGGAGCATCACTTTTGCCCTGGCCTGGGGTCCCTAGTGGCCAGATCACAAGAGATAGGAGGGTCTTCATGACTTGATGTCTCCAATATTATTAACAAGAGTGAATGATGGATGGCTTCATCATTTTAATTGTACTTTGACTGTGGTTAGTTCTTAAGTAGCATCCTTTAGACTATCATCTAGAGTCAAGAGTCAGGATCTCAAGCGGCACTTTCAGAAATGAATGACACATTGGTATTGTGGTGCCTGGCCCCCCCTTCAAGTGTGTGTCCCCCCCCAGTACTCCTGGGCATGTCGAGGTGCTTGGCACATGGCAGGTGTGTCAGCCTGGGCTTGTGCCCTGGCCCTGGCAGTGAACTCCACGGGCCTTTGGTTCCACAGGGCTTCCTGTTGTCTAGACACTCCATGTGGGTGGTAGAAATCTAGGTTACAAATCACTTCTGTGAGATAAAAGTGAAGTGAGGATTGGAAGGAGGATGCTTTGGGTTCTACTGTCTCAAATATGTGATGTTTACAACAATAAATATTTTTAATGGTTTTAACTCCTCATTAAAAAAGTGACATAGGACACATTTCTACTAGGAAGAGGGACTTGTCCTAAAAAAGGAAGTCAGTCATTTTCATGCTAACTTGTCTTTGTATAATTAGCATTGTACTTCATCTACCATCTTTTCTTTATTCTTTGAAATAAAAAATTACAATAGCATATGTCAGATGCTTTCATTTTTTGTTTCTGTTTTTATTTGACTCCTTTTCATCTGTTTATAAGGCTTTTTCTTCAGTCTAGGAAAACAGACTTAAAATTGACTAAAGTTGCCCCTGTGTGGTTATTTCCTATGGAAGCCCCATCACAAGTAGGCAGGACCGTTGGGTTCTTACTTCTATTCATCTTCTATTTTCCCTCACCATTTTGTATGTTTTGAGAACTGAGATGGGTCCTATTAGAGATTCATGACAATTCTTGGTAGGAACTTTAAGGCCCAAATGAAGGGAGCGATAAAAAAGTTTCCATTTACCCCCATTTTGCTTTGCCAGTTGACAGTTCAGACAAGCTGGGGGGTAGTTGGCCCCTGGAGGTGAGAGGAAACATTAGAGGCAGGCTTGGCCAGGAATGTGCTTTGCTGAAGAGCTTCCATTCCTTCTTTGGAGCAGTGTCTGTTCTTTGGCAGGCTGGCTATCTCCCGTGTATGAGAGAGTGCCTCTGAGCCCCTCCATGCCAACTCCCTGTCCTGTACGGCCTCTGAAACTCAGAACCCTCCCTAATGCTGCTAAGGAGAGGCCAGGGGGCCTGGGCCTCTGCTGATGTGCTGGGCATTTTCTCCTTTGCCTGTTAGAGTCACAGGTCAGGCGGGACCAAGTTGAGTTTCCTCTTTACGTTACCTGGGAATTTCTTTTGTATGGCTGACCCTCTTGCCTACTTTTTAGGTCGATCTAGAGTCTTCCCCTCTTTTTTATTGCTGATCATTTTCATGTGGATCTGGAAGAGAGTAGTTTATATCTTGCCGGGAAATCAAACTGTTCTATAACCGCAAGTCTGAGGGTATTTTCAAGTCAGAAAGGTGGGACGAGGCCCAGCAGCCGGAGATTTGATAATGATTTTCAGTGTCCGTCTGGTTACTTATGATGATCGTGGTTACCAAACAACAACAATGACAATAATGATCACAATTGCCTTTATAAAGAAACATCTCAGAAATGAGGAGGTGCGGGTCAAAGAGCACAGAGTTCCAGTGATAAGATGAATAAGTTCTGGAGGCCTAATGTACAGTATGGTGGCCATAGTTAGCAAGCATTACTCTTGAATATTGGATACTCAAAAGTATACAGAGTTGCTAAGAGAGTAAATCTTAAATATTCACCCCACAAAGAACCGTAACGAGGTGAGGTGACGGAAGTGTTAACTAACCACATGGTGACAATCATTTCCCAGTATCTACACATATCAGATCATCGCCCTGTGTACCTTAAATGTATGCAATGTGATGAGTCGATTATATCTCAAAAAAGGTGGGGGGAAAAGAAAAACCAGTGGTGGGTCACATGATAGATGGGACCATATCAATATCCATTTGATTTAACATTTATAGCAACCCAGGAAATAGGGTGGCTGGCTCTCCATTTCGTAGCTGACACTCAGAGAGATTCAGTAACGTGCCCACTATTGATAGCCAGTATGCTGTGACGCATCCTTCACATTCCTGCTCTTTTTTGTTTCTGTCTGTCTGAAGTGCGGTCCTATCTCCAGGTCTCCGTGGTTTTTAGTGTCCCCAGTGACTGGGCTCTGATCACCTGTTGGCATTTCGTGGCCTGCATACTAAGTCCCTCTCTGGGGGGAGCACGCATGATCATTTCTCTTAGACTCTCTGGAACTGCCGACTAGCAAAGGGGAAGGTCTCTCTCAGTGCCTCCTCGGTGTATCCCCCACCCTCACTCTTTTTCAAACTAGGGTACTTACCTGCTCTTAGGGAATTCTCCCTGTGGGAGAAGAAGTTTGCCTCCACGGACACCTTGTAGCCCTGTAGATGTTGGTGGTTTACATCTGCTCACTGCCTGGGGACACCCTTGGACCAGAAGGCTGCTGCTGTCCCTGGTCACTGTAAACAAAGCACTGTCCACATGGCAGCATCTCAACTTGATGATGTTGTTGCTGGTCACGCTTGACTACATCCAATTAGGACAACAATTAAAATCAGAGAAGCAGCAAAACCACTGATAATTCAGAGAACTCTTGAAAGATTAAAGGTAGCTAGAAAGTGTTGGTGTTGGTCATTTATTACATATGTGCGTTTATTTTATAACTTGCTCTTTGAGAAATACCAGTGAGCTCCATCATTAGATTCATATTTTCCTCTTCAGTATAGTAGAAAAGTGAAAATATTTAATGACTATAAAATGTGTCACCATAGTTATGGGATTATTCTTTGTTTCCTTTGTTCCAATAGCATTATGTCTTTTTCCCTTCTAGGTTACGGTCTTTGGTCAAACAGTTAGAGAGAGGAGAAGCTTCAGTGGTAGATCTCAAGAAGAATTTGGAACATGCAGCCACGGTGCTTGAATCTGTGTACATTGATGAAACCAGGTAAGCTGTAGATGGCAAGCAGTCAGTGCAGCGATGGTGACTCCCCTGTTCCATGGTTCTTCTGAAATGTCCCCTGGCATGAATGGGGTAGCATTCCCATGACTGGCCTTGGAGCTCCGGTTTCCACAGACAAATGGGGTAGGTTTGAGCATCACATGACCTCTGTACCTCCTCACCTACAAAAAGGAGCTCATATAACACAACTTACCTTGCATGGCCAATATAGCGATGTGGTGAGACCAGGTAAGAGGGGAACAGGTATTTGTAAAAAAAATCTGGTTAGGTTTTTTTAAAAAATCAAATGTAGCATTCCACGATGAATACTGCATGTTGCTATCCTTTGTCTAAATACCAAGGGTCCTGCTTTAATTCACAGTGTGTGTCTGCAAGCAGAGGGTCTGATGGTGGTGGAGAAGCGTGGGTTCTCTTCAGCACCTGGTGTTCCTCCATCAGCCCCAGTGTGTTATTGATTTTCTTAGCAGACGCTGTGCCCTTGAATTATCCAAAAGCATTAAAGCATGTTCAGTTACCAAGTGCATTTGAAAATGACAAAATTGGTTTTCCTTTGAAAAATGTTGAAATGATGAATATGAAAGCCTTTTTCCCCTCCTTTTTGAAATTCAGACAGACCCCTTTGCCAGCATTTGCGCTGTCTCACACGTATGCCCAGTTCCAGTCGGAAATCATTCCCCTGTAATCTAAGAACTGTGTGACTTACTTTCTGGTTACATGCTTGACTCCTAATGTAAGGAAATGGATATCATAGCTTTCCCCCCCAAATGTTACACTCTCTCCCCTTCCCCCAACCATTGTGTTTGAAGGAAAAAAGATCTTTTCATTGACACCTGTTTTTACTCCTTATTTTTAGTGGGGCTTAATATAAGTATAAAACACAATTTAAGTTTTATGATAACTTAGTACTATTTATGTTCTGCTCTAGTGGTCTAACCTATGCTGAAAGAGTTTGAAAAATCATCTTAGCACACCTGACAGATGGCAATCTCTGTGCTCAAAGAAAGCACTGTCTGTTTTGGACATTTTATTTGAACTTAGACATTTAAGTTTCTGTGATGTTCTGTGAAACTGGAGGGAGTATCAGTTTGACATCGCTTGGGTTGAAGTGATGTGGGTGATACTGTACTTTATGGTCTGTTTATTATTCTTCTGTAAAAAATTACTTTTATGGAGATAATTAGCATGTGACATTGTCTAAGGCTAAGGGGGACCATGTGTTGATCTGATACATTTACACACTGAGTGTGATTACACCGTAGCATTAGGTAACATCTCTGCACATGCTAATTGTTCTACAGGGTCTGGCACAAATAATACCCCTTCTTTGATTACAAAATCATAAGCATATCATTCTATAACATAACAATACCACACCAAGCACACCATATGACATTTTAGGTGAAGTGTTCAAATTAAAACTGTAAATTATTACACCCATAGCATTACCCTACCAACCGCATTCAAACAGGCCTTCTGCCGGACCCTGTGTTTTTACCGTGGGAACAATTAAGATCTAGTCTCCTAGCAACTTTAACGTGTATAATACAATATTGCTGCCTGTAGCCAAGTCTTTAAATGTCAATTTAAAACAAAACAAAATAATGTCACATGGCCCATCTATGAAATAAACCTCCCTGTGAATGCATTTTTAAATGGGAGTTTTAGATTCCATTCAAATCCCACGAACCCAGGAATGAAGATTGGGGTGCTCCCGAGTGTACCGGTTCTGAGACCCACAGAACTGAGGGGGACTGTATTTGACTCTCTGACTCTGTTCCTTTGTCCGGTTTGGTAGAGAAGCCATCCTGAAACATAAATTATGGAAATGCCATGCCTGAAAGACATGTGGTGAGCTGTCACAGCCTGCCCAAAAAGGGGCTGTGTTTTGGGGGCCAGTTTAATTTGGTTTCTTGGAGAGATGGAGCAGCTGTTGGAACAGAGAACTCAAGCTTCAGGTCCCATCTCAGCGTCGTGGGTGTGTTTCTTGTGTTCAGGCGACTTCTGGATACGGAGGACGAGCTCAGTGACATCCAGTCGGATGCGGTGCCTTCTGAGGTCCGGGACTGGCTGGCCTCCACCTTCACGCGGCAAATGGGGATGATGCTCAGGAGGAGTGAGGAGAAGCCACGGTTCAAGACCATCGTGCACGCTGTGCAGGCTGGGATATTTGTGGAGAGGTAAAGACAACAGTCATCTGATGACCCAAAACTGGAAGGTCTGCTTTGATGTGGTTTTGGTGTCTTTATAAACACTGAGAATTCTGGGTGGGGACAGTCTGAATGAGATACGGCAAACAGAGCTACCTTAATCTCTGTAGTACAATGGGATAAACTTGGCCTTTGCTCAGATTCTCTTTGTTAACTAGAGAAGATTTAGTTGGAGTTCAGTCTCTCATTTTTGAAGGGTATCCTCTAATCCAGCATCCTTTGACATGTGGGGACGATGTCTGCTTTGGGAACCACTCAGGGACAGCTTGTTGACCCAGGGCGGGCAGCTCATGGAGAGGGTTGGAGTTCCCCATGAAACTTCCCAATTTGGTTTGCCATTTTTGTTCTTTGAAATTGAATTGTCCCCCTCTTTCTGGAAATAGAGTTCAGAAATTGATCAATTCTTCCTATAATCATTATGCAAGTGGCTTTATTCTTCCTATCCTCCTGTGGTACAGCGACAGGTTTTAGAAACACCACAATTCCCCTCGGACGTTTTCCTGCGTGTTTTTGGCAGTTCTAAAGAACTGTGCTCCTGAATGGGTTGCCCATAGGAGTTCTTTGTCCTGGTTAAAGTTCTACACTGAATCCTGTCTGTGCTGAACTATAACTTACTACTGGAAGAACTGGTGACCCATTTTAATAATTTAATTTCCAATCTGAGCCACGTAGATTAATTTTTTTGTTTCCAACAGTCCATGTGTTTGGGATTGTGTTCATTTCTTTTGAGTTTCTCACTTTGGCCACTGAGTGACTCTAAAAAGGTTATAAAAGACATTTTATATTCCTTGGGTTCCCAGATGTCACGACTTCTTGTCATTTGTCAATACTTGGTGTAAGTCTGTGGGCCGCTAATTCTTCGTACGGTATAATGTTGCTTTTTCTCCCTCTCTGACTTTGCCAGAATGTATAGACGGACGTCAAACATGGTCGGACTGAGCTACCCACCAGCAGTCATAGAAGCACTGAAGGTAACGCCAGTGAAAAGCCTCCCAGTGCACTTGGGACGCTGTAGAAAGTACAGTTACGTTTGTCGTTAAAAAATAAGAGGCTTGCACTTATAGTTCATCTAGAGATGTCCCGGTCATTCCTGACTATTTACTTTTATTATCTTCTACTTATCTGTTTTAGCAGTATCAATATCTTTCCAGCTATCATCTTGCTAATTTTTTATTAAATCAAACTCTGTGGTTAGTGATAAGGTTTTATGAGGCTCCATCTGCCTTAGGCCGAAGAAGATCAGATCTGATCTGGTTATAAATATTCAACATCAGGAGGATCTCTGATGACCATAACTGTACGAATATGTGATCACCTACTCGAAGTTCATTTTATAAACAGAGACTCTGAGATGAAAAAAAAAGACACAGTTAATGAGGAATGGGACTATGGTTTGGTGTCAGACTTGCAGGTACAGAGTAAGCTATCAGTGACATTTATGGCATGAATGTCTGCCCCAGACCCCTTATCCTCTCCACATACCCTGCTGTTCTCCCAAAACTCTCACTGAGCCCAAAAGTTCCATTTGAAGTTACACAGATGGTTGTGTTTAAAATATAAACCCTGCAGAATTCTCCCTGTCAGGTGACTTCTCAGAATCATACAGAATATTTCTAAGAGTCCCAGAGCAGATATATTCCTCTAGGTATGTGTTGATTTACACCCCTGGTCAGAGGGAACCCCAGCCATGTTGGCTTCTGGATTTGAGGGGGGGGGCTGTGCTGAGGCCCAAGGGCACTGGGCCAGTTGACATTGCGGAAGGTGTAGCCATGGAGCCGCGTCCACCTTCTCAGGGACGTCCTAGCACTCTGACTATGGTCAAAGCTATCCTTGCCTTTTTCTGAAACGTGATGGTAGTTTCAGAACATAATTTAAATTACTTATTCATGGAATTGGGGGTGGGAGTGCTTCTTGATCAATTTAATGCCAAGGAAAAGTCTTTTAGGGCCATTTTGATTATGTATTTCATAGTTCCTTTCTCCTGTCTCAGAGATAGTTACTGGCTGAATTTGTGAGACCCTATGAGACCCTATGTATTGAAATTCTCAGTTCTCCATTTGCTATTTTTTTAATTTTATTGACTTTGTTAGGGTGACATTGGTTAATAAAATATAGAGGTTTCAGTTGTACAATTCTGTAACACATCAGCTGTATATTGTTGCCCATGTATGTTCACTACCCAACACCCAGTCTCCTTCCGTCACCATGTATTTGATTCCTTTTACCCGTGTTTTATCTCCTCCCCTTTCCCTCTGGTGACCACCATACTATTGTCTTTGTCTTTGAGTTTCCAGTTTTTTTGTCTTCTTTGTTTGTTTGTTGCCTTCAGTTTTATATTCCACAGATGAGTGAAATCATATGGTTCCTGACTTTGCCCACCTGACTTATTTCACGTAGCATGGTATTCTTAGGCTCTATCCATGTGGTTACAAATGGCAGTGTTTCGTCTTTTCTTAAGGCTGAGGAGTATCCATTGTACATATGTACCACGTCTTCTTTATCCAGTCGTCTGTTGAAGGACACTGTGATTGTTTCCATGTGCTGGCCACTGTGAATAACACTGCAGTGAACACAGGAGTCCATATATCTTTATGAATAAATGTTTTCAAATTTGGGGGGTAGATACCCAAAAGAACGATCGTTAGGCCACATGCTAACTCTGTTCTTTTTTAAGGGACCTCACACTGTTTTTCCTAGTGTCTGCACTGATTTACATTCCCACCAGCAGTGTATGGGGATTCCTTTTTCCTCCTAGCCTCCCCAACACTTGTTGTTACTTGCCTTGTTGATAATAGCCATTAGAACAAGTGAAACCCTCCTTGGCCTTTTAGCTAAGACCAAGTGTAATATCTGTCCTTATCGATTTAATGTCTCTTCTTAACTCATCTTAAGAATAGGAAGGATACTCAAGAAGGATACAGCGAGAAGACACGTGTTTTTTCTCACTTCTCTTCAACCCCCACTTTAATGCCCAATATATCAATGATTTGCAGTGACATTTCCCATTTAATTGGTGAAGACACTTCACATAAGATTTGATATTTCATAACACCCATTAGGAAGTTGCACTGATTTTCATAATTGAACCTAAAACATTCCAGTGAACACTTAAGAACATTAAAAGCATCTTTTATTTTTAATTTCTTCCTTTATTGTAATCATAACTATAGGTGATTATACAGGTACTAAGAAATTTATGAAAATGTTTTCCAAATGGGAGCATCCTTTCTATGCAGAAGAACGGAAGGAGAGGTGAAGGGCATGAATGGGTTGGTACTTTATCCTTAGGGAAAAGGGGTGCTCAGATGCACACGTGTCTGTCTGAACCTCGGTGGTTCAGATGGAGGGTAAGTACTAACTGAATTGCTGCCCCTCTCCACAAGGCTCGCTCACGTGTGTGTGAGGATAAAACTGCCTTTTCCCTCCGTCCTGTCCCCCGTTCACTGGGGAAGTTCAGGACCTCTTACAACATAATATTTTCCCACTTCCTTAGACTCTGGTTTTATTTACAGTGGATTAGAGGTGAGTTGGAGAGGTCACACTGATAGATACTTTGTTCTTCTTCTTCTTTTTTTTTAAAGATTTTATTTATTTTTCTTTAGAGGGGAAGGGAAGGAGAGAGGGAGAGAAATATCAATGTATGGTTGCCTCTCATGTGTCCCCTTCTGGGAACTGGCTTGCAACCCAGGCATGTGCCCTGACCGGGAATTGAGCTGCGATACTCTGGTTCGCAGGCCCGTGCTCAATCCACTGAGCTACACCAGGCAGGGCCAAATTCTTCTTCTTTTTAACACAGTGCTGTTAGAAAAGGGTTGTTTTCACTTCACAGTCAGCACTTTATATGGGATTACTATTGTTTTCTTCTATTACAGAAAATTTCCCCAAAGCCTGGGAGAATACCATTCAAGTAAAATAACCATCAGGTTACTACTATCATGTTAAGCTTTGTGATTAATGTAAGAACCTGGCACAAAACACCATTTATGTCACCAAATATGTGACATTTTTGTTCTTTTTATTTTTTGCTTTCAATAGATAACAGCTTCTAATTTGGGGTGTTTTATCTCTGGCCTTCGGAGGTGGGGCTGACAGGAATGTCAAAATGTTCTGTTCTTTAGAAGGGCAGACGTCTGTTTGCGTGACTCGGGAGGGACACCTGGATAGACTCCAGGTTTGAAGTGTGAGGAGAGGAGGAGGTTCGGGCTGCTTTTACGTTATACTTACTGAGAGGGAGTCATTCAATTTCTCCACGGGAATGGTCCTTGGTCCAGGTCTGTTTAGAGAGGAAGGTTGGTTTAAAACAGTAAAAGTAGGTGCTTGTTAAATGCAGATTCCAGCCTCCACACCAGGATTCTGCAGAGTCTCTCACCCATAAATCAGCATTTTCCCCGAGCACCCCAGGTGGTTGTGAACAATACTAAACTTTGAGACTCACGGCTGAGGCCTTCTGAAATCAACAGTGTGGAGAGAGCCTCTGTCTTGCTCTCTATTTACTCATCCTCTTATTTCCCTAACTCCTAATATTCCAAATGAATCTTGATTTTTATGACAATCTCTTTATTTCTAGTAATAGCCTTTCTCTTTTTCATTCATTCTGGAGAATAGGATTAAAAATTGTCAGACTTGACAGAGTGTTGTCCCACCTACTGAGTTGTCAGAAGGCTTTTCTCAGGTTTAATGGTCAGAGAATGGATGTCGTGACAGTGCCAATTACTGTCATCAAGATGAAGCTTCAAGTCTTGGATTCATCAGAAATGGACCCACTGTCTGTGGCCTGGGCCCTATGTGGGTATTTAGGGCTTGGGGCCTGGGTCACAGCATGTAGTCACAGAGTTTACCATGTCATTTGCTGGCAGTGATGTCACTAATTGATGTCACTGGAGTTATTACCTGGTTCTGCTAGTGAATGGCATCAGGCACTTCATTTCATCTCTCTGAGGTTGCCATCGGTAAATGTGGGGAAACTCACACCTACTTCTAGAATTGTGAGGATTTGCAAGTGTGTATAAATACCTTATACTGTGCCTGGCACAAAAAATGTGCTCAGCACGTGTAGTTATTTCTTCAGTTATTATAATGGAGGGGAAACTACTGCAAACTCAGCTGAGGTTACCATGGGCATGAATTGAAACAGTGTGGTTTGAGACCCTTTTGGAAAAGCTTGGTTTCCCCTGTATACAATTCAGTTATTCTGTGCCCTGGCAGCCATGAGAGAGACCCCAGGTGGCCTTGGGATGATCTTGACAGTTGGGACATTTGGAGACGGACAGGTTTGGGACGGATGGGTGATGCTGGGACGCAGGGAGAGCTGAGGCAAGAGCCACTCAAGCCAGCAGTTCCTGGTAGTCAGTGTCTTCCGAGACACCATCTGAGTCCCTGCCTGGACACCCCTGCCATGTGGTCTCACATGGGTCCTTCTTGTCTGACTCACAGATGTACTTTTTTGGGGGGCTGAAAATAAGACTATGTCACAATAAGAAACCAAAGGACTATTGCTTAACTATCGGTTAAACATTGCTTTGTTTATACATAGCTGGTTATAAGTCAGAGACATCAGATAGTGTATACATTGATGATAGTGTGTCCACAAACTACCCAGCCATGCACTGCGAAAAATACATACATTTATTGAAGAAGACACAAGAAACATTGTAATAGGACAATGACACCTCAGTCCCCTTCAAAGTAGGCACCTTGGGACCTCACACAGTTCTCCCAATCACCATCGGCTGCCCCGTCGTATTTTCCTGAATCTCACTGATGGTCTGAAATCTCTTCCCTTTCAAAGGTGATTTTAGTTTGGGAAAAAGGCAGAAGTCACAGGGTGCTAAATCTGGGCTGTAGGGGGGCTGAGTCACCTGGGAGATCTGATGGTTTGCCAAAAAAGTCTTCAGGAGACATGATGCATGGATGGGCGTGTTGCTGTGATGAAAATGCCAATGACCCGTTGCCCTTGGCTGTGGCCTTCTGAATCATCCGAATAGTTTCTATGGAGGAATGTTCCAGCTTCAGGCAATCTGATGCAGATTCATTGCTCTCCTCACTCAGTCATTTTGAAAGTGACAACCACAGTACCCATACTCACTCAACGGTGTCTACCGCCCCCACTGACTAGAACAGTGAAATAGTCATTGTTCACACATGCGCATTCCAGTCCACTCTCCTTGGCTGCCAGGTGACATCGCTGTTGCACAAACTGTTCTTATTATATTAAAAGTGGCTGGACTTTTTTCTGGACAGACCTCAAGTTTTAGAGTACCTATTAATAAACAAATAGGGCTTTGAACTTCAAAAACAATATAGGAGGTGTGTATTCAGTTTAGTTTTACTCTTTTCAGTAAACTCATCTACAGATTTGAGAATCAGATTCCCAGATCAGTGACCCCAGAAGTGGTAGCATTTTTCCAACCCGTGAAATGAAGGCTTTCTGCTCAGGTTCAGCTCAGCAGTTTGGATTGAAGTGACACATTATTTTGTATTCTACAGCAGGAGAGCTTCTGAACACTGTGAAGTGGGTTGATATTCTCAGCTGTGGACTAAGGACGTTTGTAGATGGTACCAAGGGACTGAGGAGAAGCTTAGAGTGGGGAAGCATTGAAGGTTGTCAGTGAAGTAAGAATTTGAAATTCAGCCCTGGTGGGGAGTAGAAGGGCTTTAAAAGGCAGGGCCTGAGTCTAGGCATCTGGTCAACCCATGCTTGGGTGCTGGGCCCATTGGGTCCCTGGCACTCCCTCGTGAAGGGGCTTTGGGGAAATTAGGTAACTTCTCAGCTTTCTCATCTGTAACATGTGACTACTTAAACCTGTCCCTTAGACTGTTTTTCAGAATCAGTTATGGTATTTATCAGATCACAATGCCTAGCATATAGTAGGCACTCAATAAATTTGACAGCGGTTGTTATCAGCAATAAGACTGTTTAATATTTGATCGGTAGATGCTACATAGGTCTGCGAGGTTGGAAAAAGTTGGGGAGTAGGAAGGGCATTAGAGTCTTAGTCTGTAAACCCTGGGTGAGGGCTGCAGGCCACGTCCTCAGGGAAAAGTTCGTAGCCTGTTCGCAGCTGTGGACTGATGTGTTCTTTCTCCCTTCCCGGTCCTGCAGGATGTGGACAAGTGGTCCTTTGATGTCTTTTCCCTCAATGAAGCCAGCGGGGACCACGCACTGAAGTTCATTTTCTATGAATTACTCACACGCTACGATCTGATCAGCCGTTTCAAGGTCAGTGACTCATTAAACACACACACACATACTTATCTATCCTTGCATGACTTTGAGGCTAAGGTCAAGAGAATCATTTTAATATAGGCCCAAAACTGCCCTGGGAGACTCAGGATGCATTGCCTGGACTGTGGTTGTCGTGAACTCCTCTGCAGTGGGAACTTTTTGTTCCTCCCCTGCCTGGCAGGCTTCTTGGTGGGGCAGAGGCTGGAGCCACACATTTTGATCTTGGTCTTCCTCGAAGAACCACCTGAAGCCTGAACTAGCGGAACTGCCCGCAGTGCTACCTGCTGATCTCGTTTCAGTCTCCTTTCGTGTATGGTCTCCTGCCATCCGCACGGAAACAGAATGGCGTCTGCTGTCTCTGCAAATGTCTTTTTCCCACTACTTGACTCAAATGCAGACAAATACTCTCCCTTATCATCTGTGACAGGTTGTTGGTATTGCCCAGCCAGTCAAGCTTCAAATTAATTTTTCAGCTTTAAGTAAAGAGCTTGAATCGTTTCCAGGATTCAGTCCCTTCAGCCTTTCATTCCACAGACTCTGGATGTTGTGTCAGTTCCGCAGGTGACCTGAGAATTCACCCATTGACATCTGTCATGCTATGCCCCTCAGATTTCTCTCATCCTGTGGATGAGCCTGTGGAAAATGCAGGCCTTTTCTCTGTAACATACTGACTTCCCTGGACAGCACGGTGCCTTACCGCTGTCTAAAGGACTGAGTATTGGGGGGTGTATTTCTTTCACAGCCATAAATAGTTTATGGCAGTGGTCCTTGATTTCTTTTCTTTTTAAAAAGATTTTATTTACTTTTTTTAGAGAGAGGAGAAGAGAGAGAGAAAGCAAGGGAAACTTCACTGTGTGACTGCCTCTCACACGCCTCCTACTGGGGACCTGACCTGCAACCCAGCCACGTGCCCTGACTGGGAACTGAACCTGCAATCTTTTGGTTCACAGGCCAGCGCTCAGTCCACTGACACTGATGTGTCAGCCAGGCCTGGTCCTTAATTTCTTTTGCACCAGAATCCTATGTGAAAACCCGGTGACTGCCTCAGACCCTTTCCTCAGAGCCAAGCCCCACTCACATACACTCACCACGGGCCCTAACATTTCCGTGCTTCACAGACCCCTCATGAACAGCCCAAGAACCTAGGTTTCTCAAATCTTCATTTTCAAAAATGAAAATTGATTTCTGACACCTGAAAGGCAGTATTTTTAAAAATATTTTATTTATTTATTTTTAGAGAGAGGGGAAGGGGAGAAGAAAGAGTGGGAGAGAAACATCAACGTGTGGTTGCCTCTCATGTGTCCCCTACTGGGGACCTGGCCTGTAACCCAGGCATGTGCCCTGACTGGGAATTGAACCTGCAACCCTTTGCTTCACAGGCCCATGCTAAATCCGCTGAGCTACAACAGCCAGGGCTAGTATTTAAAGTTTTAAAAGTTGAAGACTGGGAGGAAGACTGTGGTTCAGGAAGAATATATTAGTGATTCTCACAAACCATCACAATAGTATTTTTCTTATTATTACTTTACCAATTTCAATACTTTACCAACACGATTTTAGTCTCTGGGAACACACACTCTGCGTTTTCCTACTTTATCATACTTCATAATTTACCCTCAACCAAGGAATTAATCCAGAAAACTGACACAGGGACTGTTTTCAGAGTCCCTTGTTTTCTACAGGCATTTTGTAACTGCCCTTCACTTTCTGCCACAGAGAAAAAGAAGATAAATTTATTATACATATCCGAGACAGAAAAACAATTGGGCTAATTGGAAATGCATTCCAAATTGCAAGGCACCTATAATAAATCATCGAGTAACAGACACAAGAATGCAGGTTGTTTCTGTTCTCAGGTGTAACAGATTACGACATTGCTTTATTTTAACGTGTCCAGTGCCTGCAATTGCTTTTCCTGAAGAGCACATTTTTCCGGAGGTGGCACCCCATGTTTAGTGTGCAGTCATTTGATGACTCACAGTCTTGGTGTACGCTGTATTTTGTCATCAGTAAATGAGATATGCTGCACAGTGCGTGTTTGTTTATTTCTCAAGATAGAAAAGATTCGAACCTTTGCTTGAGAAATAAATGAACACACACCCTTCTGCCCTGCATGTCTCTGAGATGATTCTGTGTGATTTCTTTCCTCACTTAAAGACACTAAATCTCTAGCCCATTAACCTTACCGATCTTTTGCAGATCCCGATTTCTGCACTTGTCTCCTTTGTGGAGGCCCTAGAAGTGGGGTACAGCAAACATAAAAATCCGTACCACAATTTAATGCATGCTGCCGATGTCACCCAGACTGTGCACTACCTACTCTACAAGACAGGTGTCGTGGTGAGTACAGAGGGGAACTCTAGGATTACACAAACAGCTAGGTCTCTATGGTCAGTCTCTATGACCTTTACTATAAAATCTTCTTCAAATTGGCATCCAGATAGATATTCTTTGGGTATGGTTATTCATTAGCGCATAAACTCAGTACACATTTGTTATCTTCTCAGTGAGAACGTGTTGAATGACTTGGTCTAATGTTTCACTGAATTAAAAATGGAATACAGGGGGAGGAGTGTGGGCTTTGCAGCTCAGTATAGTTGGATAGAAATCCTTGTTTAATGACTTACTAGATCCTGTGACCTGTGATAAATTGCTTGAATCTCTGAGTCAGGATTTCCTCATTTTCTAAAATGGTGAAAGTTGGTCTGTCTTGTAGAAGGACCATGGCAGTCAGGAGTGATGTGTTGACAATAGAAAGTACTCTGTCTGCCCCCGAAGGAGACTCGACAGTTAGGGATTTTTGCCCTTAGAACTTTGCAAGATTTCCCCCAAACCTCCCACCAGTTTTCAGTCCCTCCTTACTACAAAGCTGATTTCTTAAAGTGCTATTTAAAAAGCTGTTGTTTTAATTACAGAAATAGCACAAAGGGAACCTGTTTGATGTGATAAAGGATTTCTGCCAGAAACTTAGAGCAAGTGTCGTAGTTAAGGGTGGTTCAATGAAACCCGGGAGCCAAGCAGGGCTGCCCACATTGACATTGCTGTTGAGTATCTTTCTGGGGGTCTCATCCAGTGCAGTCTGGCATCTCAAAAGGTTAAAGAAGCATCCTGTGCAAATAATTTGATTATCTCTTTTTCAAAATCAAGAAATCCAACTACAAATGATTAGACCAAATAAAATAGCTGTCCTGTACACTGGAAATTTACATGTGTAATAGAAAAACATCCATTCTCAACAGTTTTTAAAAATCTATAAATTACCTGTGAAGAACTTCAAAACTGCTAAAAAGGAAACTAAAACCAAAAGGCTCAAAATAATATTTAACTGAGTAGAGAAATACACCATGTTTTTAATGCCTCGTATTATATAGATATCAGTTTTCCTCAAACTAATCTTAAATTCAAGGCAATATCAAAAAAATTCCAATGAGATTTAAAAGGAAACATGGTAAACAGAGTCTGAAATTGATGTAAAGTAGATGTTTTGCAACAGCTTTGAAAAAGACAATGTGTGTGGTGGGGTAGTTATTACTCTACTAGATATTGAATTAACTCCTGAAGCTATAGCCATAAAAAGAGTGTGGCATTTGTGCCAAACTAGACAAATATAACAATGGAATTGATTAGAGTTTTAAAAATGAAGCCCAGATATTTATTGAGCATTTATTATGTGCCAGTTTCTTTTTCTAGGGTGAAGGTACAGAATTTGCATTGTAGTGGGAGGTTACAGACAGAAGACCAGTAAAAAAAATAAATAAATAAAATACCACTAGCGTTCTGTGGAAAATTGAAATAGAGTGCCCATGTAGGGAAAACTGGGAGTTTTATTAAATAGTCAGGAAAAGCCCCTCTCCAGAGGTAATTTTTCATCTAAGACAACTGTGATTGTAGTTGGGCTATGTGAAGATCCTGAGAAGGGTATGCCAGCAGAGTCAGCACTGCAGGATTAGTATAAATATAAGTGTCATTAGTTCCCTCATAAGAGAGCAGCTTTGTTGAATTCAGGGAACAGAGAAATCAGGCAGGTGCTGTGGGCACAGTATGCAGTGGGGACAGAGGTACAAGATAAGGCTGGAGAACAAAGCAGGAGCCAGGCCAGATCTGGCCTTGTGGCCCCGGGGAATGAGTTCCAACTTTATTCTAAGTGCAGTGAGAGGCCACTTAAGGGGGTTAGACAGAGCAGTCATGGGACCTGGCAAACATTAGGAAAGTGTTACCGTGGAGAATGGAACTGAGACTGCATTTTTGAGGAGGACTGTGGGTGTTCACTGGGGAGATAATAGTAGTGTGGACTAAAGAAGAACGTTGCTAGGATATGGGGACAAAGATGCTGTTTCTGAGGTAGAGTTAATAGAATTGGGTGGTGAATAGGATTTGGAGAATTCAAGAGAGGAATCAAGAGGACATCTCAGATTTTTGGTCTGATAAACAGGGTGGATGAGAGAGCCTGGTGGCAAAGCCGTCTTTGGGGGAAGGGGCCTCGGGAGCTTCATTTTAGACACGTTGAGTTTGAGGTCCCTCCTAGACATCCATGTGGGGATGTCAAGCAGGAAGAAAACCAGGAGAGTCTAGAGTTCTGGAAAGAGATCAGGAATAGGCATGTAGACTAGACAACAGACATGTCAGTGTTACGTGGAGGCAAAGAACCAGATGAGTTTATCGAAAGAAGGCATGCGACTAGAGGAGAGGGAGTCTTAGAGCAGTCCATACTCTAAACGGAAGGGAAAGAATTGGAGCCAACGACGGAAACTAAAAAGGACTGGCCAGGGGCATTGGGACAAATACCAAGAGAGTGTGGCTTCACCGGAACCAAGGAAAGAAAGTGCCTCCAAAGAAGATGGTGAGTGATGCAGGGCCTGACAGAAATTCAAGTAGGATGAGGACAGGGAAGCGGTCACTGCCTTTGCCAGCAAGGAAGCCATTGGCACCCTTGACGTGGGCGGTCTCATGGTTTGGTAGGGACGGAACACTGAGAAGAGTATAACAAAGGGAAAACTGCGGGGCAGACGAGGAGGTCACTCTAGAGTCTGTGTTCTAGGGAGAACTGCTCAGTTCAGGCAGTGTCTTGGGGACAGTTGTTCGTTTGGAATGCACAGGTTATTTTTGTCCTGCTTCCCATCATTCATCAAATATCAGAGAAGAGAATGAAAGGTGTGAGTACAAAGATAAGGATTTGCTGATATTAGGAGAAAATACGAGAATATGTTTATACCCTTGAAAAAGGAAATTTTAAGTAAGCCTTAGCACACAGTAGTTATCTACCAAAATATTGATTAATTTGAATGTATTAAAACCTTCTGTAGGTACAGGGCATCATCATGATGAAGTAGTTCTTGAGGAAGATATAGAGAGAACAAGGATTAAGACCCAGATTGTGTAAATAAATCGACCCATGAGAAAATGGCACAAATTCAGTAGAAAAATAGGAAATTCATTCAGGGTTAATATTGCCCTGTCATAAAGTGTCTCTCACGTGCAGAGTTTTTCCCCTCTTAAATCCATGTGTTGAAGTCCTAACCTAACCCCTGAGTGCCTCAGAATGTGACAGAGTTTGGAGAAAGGGCCTTTAAAGAGGAAATTAAGGTAAATTGAAGTCAGAGTAAATTAGGGTGGGTAAATTAGGTAAATTAGGGTGGGCCCTAATCCAGTATGACCAATGTCCTTATAAAAAGAGGAGATTGAGACATACATACACAAGCACAGTAAGTACCATCTCAGGAAGACCATGTGAGAACAGTGAGAAGCTGCAAGCTGGGAGCACCTTGATCTTGCCCTTCCAGCCTCCAGCACTGTGAGAGAATACATTTCTGTTATGTAAGCTGTCCCTTCTGCAACGTTTGTTACGGCAGCCCCGGGACACTAATACAGCAGCGGAACCAGGATTTGGTCCCAGGTCTGACTTCTGAGGCCGTGCATTTAAATATTTAAGCCATGCTTCTCCAGTGCCTGTGGCAATAAAAAGAAAAGAAAAGAAACAAGAAAAAAATTGGTATTCTTAAACTTCAGTAACTGCATGTGATACTTGAAAGTGTTGTAGTGAGAATCAAAGTAAATGTGAAAACGTTTAGTACTTCAGACTCATCTATTCAACATATATTTAGTTAGTGCCTACTGTGTAGTATACTGTGGAGATATGAAGGTGAATTGCACACTGCTTTTTTTAGCCTTCAAGAAAAACTGCCAAGCATTTATGCTAATGCAAGTTGTCATTAACATAAATGTTATAGCATAGCAGTCAATGATAGTGATGTACTGCATAATGTTCTTGAGTGAGCTTATCTGCCATTGAATTTTCATGATCAATTCAGGCCTCATTCAGAATAATTCTTAAATATAGAAACTACTTCCCACCCACTCTCTCGGAAATGCAGCTCAAAACAAACTTCTTTCACTGCAAGCTTACAGAAGCTGTGGGAGCAATCTGATGAATGGAGAACGTGCCATGACTCTAACCTTTCATTACAACCAAGAGGGGAGAAATGCTTTAAATCACTTCAGTTCTATAGACTGCAAGACACCTAGGGAGTCAAAACACCCCATTGATAAACTGATGCCCAGTCCTCCGCATCAACTCATTGCCATCTGTGTGTGTGACTCATTACTGCTTAACTCAGGTGCCTAGAAGATGCGTGAATACAGACTTCTCATGCTCACTTCTAGGAGACAGTCTGTGAACAGGATTAGGCTGAAGTGTTGTTGATTGCATGCATAAGGAATCAGGCTCCAAGCTGCAGTCTGCGTTTGATTTAGCTCAGAAGATTCCAAACTCCAAAGCTGTCCCTTGGGCTCTTTCATTGCTTTTTTGGCCAAGAAGCCATTAATTTTCTTTTGCTTGTATTTTTAGAGGAGAGAAGCTGTGTATCTTGTTCTTTTGAGCATAGATGTCATCAGTGTATTTGTAAGGGAAACGTCAAGGACATCCATCTAAGTGGCAACTGTGGTTCAAAAGTGCTGCACACTTTTGTGAGGGCAGTGGAATTTTGGCCCCTGAGACCTTTGACCTCTTATGAGTCCTCACACTTGTTAATGTTACACTAGCTGTCCAAAGGGACTTGGAAGCTCCCATGAAGCTTACTAATCAGAGGACCTTAAAGTAGGGAGCGTATCCTGGATTCTCTGGGTGGGCCCAGTGTAATCACGTGAGTCCTTAAAAGACAGCGGGTTTGGCGGAAGTGTGCTAGCCTGAAGAGGGACCGAGCCGAGTGGAAAGCACGAGAAGGAAGTGAGGTTTGCCACTGCCTTGAGTGCCCCTGGGAGCAGACTTCCCACAGAGCTTCAGAGAGCAACGCAGGCTTGCCCACACCTTGAGTTCGGCCTCGGGAGACCCTGACCAGAACACCCAGCTGGCAGCACTGGGCCAACTTCTCACCCACAGACCGGTATGCCAGCACATGGGAGGTGTTCTCTAAGCCTTGTGTTTATGGTGATTTAAGGTAGCAATGGAAAGCCGATATGGGGTGGAAACAGGTCACTAAAGAACCTGTCCTTCACCTATCCAAGTCACAGTGTGTTAATCATGTTTCCACTAGCAATGGGAACTTGCCACGTCCTTTCCCTGCAGGTTTCTACAGCCCCCACCCTCATCTGCCCTGCAGACGTACACATGTGGCTTTGCTCTCCTGTGTCATACACAGCAAACTTCCAAGGCCACCATTACAACAGTTGTCAAGGCGTTGCTGCCATTGCATTAGTTATGACACTCGTGTTTTGTAGATAGTAAAATATTGGTAGAACCTGTGGCTTGTACCTCATCACAGCTTGATGAATGTGGAATAATATTCATGGGGGACTTAAACCTATGACTCCTGATGGGTTGTCATAAAATCTTCTGGGTTCACAATAATTAACTTGGAAAAGGCAAGGGAATCTGAGCTTCATTAAAACATGAAGCCCAATTACCCCCAAACTAGCTTCTCCCACCTTCTCTATTTCTATTAAAAATGCCATCTAATATCACCCACCATTGTTTTTGCCACCCTAGCTAGGAATGTCGGGGGCATCTGTAATTCATTTTTCTCCTCCACTGAAGCCTCTGCCTGCCCCCTCATTCCATTAATTGCTATACCACGCAGATTCTGCTTCATACATCCTACATTTTGCCTGTACATCCTACAAGGGCTTTCCCGTCCCAAAGCTCTGCTCTTACTTCTCTCTCGGTGGCTGGCTGAGTTTACCAGTCTCTTGCAAGTCAACTTCATTGCCTGTTGAATCTGCTTTATGTTCCTCATGCTGCCTTTTAATGCCTGGTGTCTCAGGGGCCTAATCAGCCCCAATTCCCACTCCACAATGGGAATCTTATCCTTACTGGTGATGAATCAGCTTTTGCCACCGGACCTGCTCATTTGTTCGTTGTTCTGAAAATTTGCACTTCCGTTTCTTAACCATCTTAAATTCCCCTTGTTTGTGAAGCTGTTTCCCTCCTTCCTTCCTTTCTTCCATCCTTCCTCTCCCCCTCCTCCTCTTTTTCTTCTTCTTCCAGATATCATCTCTCTTTTCTCTTATCCCCAAACAGCAAAAGCTGATTTTAAGCATCCACAAGGTTTGTTGAAAAGCCAGGGTATTTAAATGAAATTTAAAGACCATGGTTTCATTTTTCTGTTGTATGCTCGTTTTTACTCATTTCCCCTATGGTAGGATCTTGTTACTGTCTTTGGGTAAGGGGGGAATTCATACCTATATTTGTAATGTGAGGACTGTAATTATGTAGTTACTTAGACACCTGCTGGTAGGGCTAATGCCCTGGGGTTCAGATTTGTTTAGATGGGACACTGTCTTCCACTCATAATCTTATTTTAAAAAGTTAAATTAGCTTCACATGATCTTGGAGAAACAGATATATGCAAAGGAGTGGGTAGTGGAGTCAGAACAGGTCGGTGGGGACAGGGTGTCGGGAAAGAAAAGCGTTGCCAAAATGAATATATGTGTGTGTGCATATGTATAAATATATATTTTTTTTCACAGCAGTTTTTAGTGACTTTGTAGCACTGAACTTAAGGTCTATGGACATAACTCCCATTTTTGTGTTCATTTTTTATTGGCTTGATTATATATATATGTACGTATATATATAATCAAGATTTTTATATATATTATCAAGATTATACATATATATGTCAAATCAAGAAAATGTGTCCTATAAAATTAAACTTGTAGTTTTGTGCAAAATTGAGTGAACACATGAACCCAAAGGAAAGATGAGGTAGAGATTAGGAGCAGAAGCTCTGAAGTGACATTGTGTGGCTTGTGAAAGCACGAGTTGTGGGCCCTCAGGTCAGCTCCTGAGTCTCTCCAGCCTCAGTTTCCTCACCTGTGAAAAGGGGGTAACAGTACCTACCTCCGTGGCACTGTGTGCATTACCTGAGTTTGGGGTCAACAGGCCAAACACAGAGAGAGCGCCCTCTAGTGAGGAGGCTGGGGGTGGGGGGCCCTGGCTGCCTTCAGGGTAGGAGTCACAGCTTCTATTTTCTTTCAGTTTTTACTTATTTTATCCATTTCTTTTTCACTGAGTGTTGTTGACTTTTCATCGTAGTCTGTTTGCTCTTTATGTCTTTCTGTTCCTAGTACATCAGTTTATATTTTTGAGGTGTGCTGTTGAGGATGTTAAAAACTTTCCAGACATTCCCTGCTGGATTCGGCTAGAAATCATTTCTCAAAAGTACAGTTTATTTTTCCCCCTGAGTTATGACTATGCTCATTCTTTCCCTAACTATGAAGTCTTTTTTTGCAGAGGTTGTAGGTAGTTTGTTTATTTATTTTTCCCTTAGTTGTCCTCAAAAAGGGTAATAGTTCTCAGAAAGTTACTTAAACACCAACATTAGTAGTTAATTGAAAACAAAACCAGATAAAGTTATGAGAATTATGAGAAATTGATCTGTTTATTTTTAAAATCATTTTGCATTAACATACATTAAATGAGTATTTAATTTACTAATCTTCAATTCAGACTCCAGGCTGTTTTCTGAATTCTGCCAATTTTGATACTCAGGTTTGTCTTTCATTAAACCTGCCCCTAAGATTTCTACTTTGATTACATCAAAGTAAAATGGAACTTAAAGGTCATGAAACAAACTGAGCGCTCTCTCTAAATTTTTACAATTGTTCTCTACGCTTTCAAAGTTGTTGTACCTTTTTTCATGGCAGTTTTCTAGTGACTGTCTATAGCACTGAACTTAGGTTCCATGGACATAACAGCTCCAATTTTGTATTCATTTATATTGGCTTATGTCATACCTAATGACATAATTATGGTAACAGTGCATTTGTTCCAAACAGGGATTGGAATAAATCACACTGAAACTTGTAAGCATCAATTTAATAGTAACAAAAGTAGGTAGAGGGCACCAAACGCCCTGAGCTATCATAATGAGGGATGTTCTGTCATGTGGGCACTGGGCAGCATGGTTTATGAGGGGTCGAGGAAGCATCAGTGATCCCACGGAGTCTCTGAGATGGAAGTCATCAAGGGAGCTTCAAATACAGTGGTGCTCTCGAACTCTGCCATGCATCAGAATCATTGGGATGCCTTGTAAAGCACAGTGATGCGAGCTCTGCTGGCTGGGGAACACACTTTGAGGACCACCGAGCTACAGCCAGTGTTGGTGTGTGGACGGGGACCAGTCCACTTTCGCACATGTAATGCGGAAGGCAAGCTGTTACCTTACATCTCTCTCTCCACCCATCCATCTTCTAACAAGGGGTGTCAAACGCGTTTTCACCGGGGGCCACATCAGCCTTGCAGTTGCCTTCAAAGGGCCGAATGTAGAGCTCCTTGCCCCTGGTGAAGGAGTAGTTGCATTCACACAGTCTCAAAATTACATTCGGCCCTTTGAAGGCAACTATGAGGCTGATGTGGCCCCCAATGAAAATGAGTTTGATTTCCCTGTTCTAGTGGGTAGACATTAGGTTTTCTAGTACACTTAGCTTTTGGTATTATGGTGAACATTTTAATTTTTTTTCTGTGTCTACCTAGGAACTTTATTTGGAATTTGAGAAAGGATACAATAAAGAACTTTTAATGTGTGCATGTTCATTGTGTTTTGTTTTCTTGAAAAAGATAAAACCACTATTTGGCTTTTTCAACTCTCCTGGGCATGCTGTTTCAAATCACACGTCCCCTAGTCTCCTTACTGAAGAAAAAATTCATTTCTTCCTGTTTGAAACATGTGTCTGGCGATAGCTCGCCAGCTGCGGGGCAGGAAGGCAGGAATGCGGGCATGTTGTCAGCAAGCTGAGGACAAGAGACAGATGATCTGATTGCCCTGTGATGTCCCTTTCAGAACTGGCTGACGGAGCTGGAGATTTTCGCTATAATCTTCTCAGCTGCCATCCATGACTACGAGCACACGGGAACCACCAACAACTTCCACATCCAGACCCGGTGAGGACCTTGAAATGTTTGGGGAAGAGGCCAGAGGGGCCTGAGAGAGAGTTTTATACGCCAGACAGGGGTAGTCACCTTTCTTTTGCATGGTTGCTCTATTTTGACTTTCTTAAAAAATGAATTTTTGAACGAGATCAGCCTGGTCAACTTCGATCAATACAGAATATAAGATGCCATCTGCTCCTAATTCTCATATTTTATTCACATCTAATGTGAATCTCTTTTTCCTCTCTATTGTGATGCTAACTCTTTGTTATTTATGGATGCACTCTGCATGCTCTACCTGTTTTTAATAGGAGATAGAACAATTTACAAAAGGCACGGGTACTGTGGAGACTAACTCAGTGGGGACAGGAGAGGACTGGAGTGTTTTTGTTGACACTCCCCCGTCTCCCTGATTTCATCTCTGCTCTGTGTGGTGGCACAGGGCTTGGGGAGCTAGGTTGTTTCATGCAGTAGGTCATACACCATGGGCAACCTTTGCACCCTTCCTCACAGACAGCCCAGGTAGATGCAAACCGCTTTGGGGGCCCCTGAATCCCAGTCCAAGGCCCCGCTCTGAACCTCTTCACTGTCATAGACATCACTAGTCATTTGGGGGTTTTGTTTCTTACTAGCTGAAAGTTTATCCTTAGTGTTCTCCTCAGCACAGAGTTCCAGGCAAGCCGTACCGGTCTGTTGTCGTTTGTATTTAGCACGAAACCTTATCTGCCTTCTCCTGGACTCAGACCTACCTTTTCTTAAGACGGGGATGTGGAACCAGACAGAATCCGATAGTCGGGCTCACTGGGTCTTGACAAAGAAATAAAAGGAAGCTAGAATTTGGGGAGAGGTGACGAGTCAATGAGAAAGAACAGCAGGGAGGCGTGAGCTGGACCCTAAATAAGTACTTGCTGATCTCACTGAAACGAGCAGGTGTACAGCTCTGATAGCTTTGTGTTCACAAATCAATCCATATGAATTTAACGAACCCAGCACTTAATTTGTGGTGCACAAACAGCATCCTCTGACCTGTGTTCAGAAGGGGAATTTCAATGGAATGGAACTAGAGAAGAGGGCTTGGGCTGTTCATATCCTGCCTTCCTCCTTCCTCCTCACATTGCATAGTCTTGGCTGCTTCAAAACAACCTTTCATGGCTCTGCTGCAAGGCCTTTAAACACAGGGAATTCCACTGGGTGGCTCTGTTTAATGGGACTTTGCTCGGAGGACAGAGCATAGCACTTGCTGAAGGATGAGGGGTGGGTAGGAGAACTGTTCCTGGGTCTTGGCTGGAGATCATTGTCAAGAGCAGTCACAGCATGGAGGAAAATGAAACACAGGAGTTGGAAACTAGCTTCATGTCAAAAAAACACATATCAGTTGGTGCTTTACTTACTTAACAGATCGAAAATCAGATTGTTCCCCTCAGGATTTGCATGTTTGGTGCCATCTCTTCATAGGAGTGGGAAAATTCCGGTGGGTTCAGTTAAGCTTAGTTTAGAATGAAATTTGGAATTGCCTTCCCCAGCATCTAACACGTCTCAGCCTGTGTGCTTCCCATGCAGAACAGCAAGTCTGTGCCCAGGTTCTGTGTCCTTTGATGGAATGTCAATTCTGACACTTCAAAGGTGTGCTAGTTATACTTCAAAGTTTGTCCAGTGACAGGTGGCCATTATCTTGGGGGCACAATGGCCCAGTTATTAGAGATCTTGCCTTCCTCTCAACCCTGACACTTAGCCCCTGGGGACTCTGTGGAGTCACTTCCCATCTCTGGGACTCAGCGCCCTTGATGAGAAACAAACAAGCTGTAGTAATCTAGGACTGCATTGAACTGAGGACATTGAAGTAGTACACAGCTCTGTGTTTGTTGTCACTCAGCTGTTGTGGGACGGTCTTTGAGAGGGTGACTGACGAGTGTCCTACAACCCTTTCTTCTATTTTTCACTCTCGATTTCCCGTGTGTGGCTTCTGCTTGCTGAAATTTTAAGGTCAAACTACTACCAGAAGAACTTGCAAAGCATACCTGGCAAGGTGGTATATGTTCAGAGAATTTAAGTAAAATCAGTTCTTTTATTTAATAAAAACATTAAAATTGTTCTAGAAAATATAAAGAAGTTTGACTCGACCTACATTTTTTTTAAAATCGCCTTTGCTGCTACTAGCCAAGATAATTGAAGTCTGGTTACGAACGGGTTTCCAGAGAGTTCTCAGACTGGATATGCATATTTCACAGCCACATACTGATATTAAAATACCCTATGTACACTGATTGATAATCTATAGTGTTCATTTTAGCTTTTTTGTTCATATATATATATGAACAAAAATGTATATATATATATAGGGACTTCCACCAAGATGGAGGCATAGGTGGAAATACTGTGCCTTCTCCCACAACCAAGTTTGACTACAACAAAAGTTTTGGAGAACTAGGACACACCCAAAGACCAGAAAACAGAATTATACGGAAGTCCGACAGCTACGAACGGTTCAACGGGGACGGCACGAACAGCCCAAAAGATGGCGCAAGAGGAACTCAAAGTCCCAGAGCCAATAACTCTAAGTGACCAACAGATTGCCAGCCTCTCAGAAGCCCAATTTAAGACACTATTTATCAGGACGCTCACAGAATTGGTAGATTACAGCCACAAATTAGAGGAACATATGAAGGCTAAACTAATTGAAATGAAGGGAGATGTCCAGGAAACCAATAGCGATGGAAAGGAAACTGGGACACAAATCAATGGAATGGACCAGAAGGAAGAACAAAACATCCCACCAGAAAGGAATGAAGAAATGAGAATTCAAAAAAATGAGGAGAGGCTTAGGAACCTCCAGGACATCTTTAAACGTTCCAACATCCAGATTATAGGGGTACCAGAAGGGGAAAGAAACAGCCATGAGTGGAACACTTATTTGAACAAATAATAAGGGAGAACTTCCCCAGTCTGGCAAAGGAAATAGACTTCCAGGAAATCCACGAAGCTCAGAGAGTCCCAAAGAAGTTGGACCCAAGAAGGAACACACCAAGGCACATCATAATTACATTAGCCAAGACCAAAATGAAGGAGAGAATCCTAGAAGCATCAAGGGATAAGGGGACAGTCACCTACAAAGGAGTACCCATCAGACTGTCAGCGGATTTCTCAAAAGAGACCTTACAGGGAAGAAGGGGCTGGAAAGAAGTATTCCAAGTCATGAAATCCAAAGACCTACAGCCAAGATTGCTTTATCCAGCAAAACAAGAAAGATATGATGAAAAATATTAACAGTGAAAGGACAGCAAACACACAGTTATTAACAACCACACCTAAAACAAAAGCAAACCAAGAGGACAGCTAGATCAGGAGTGGAACCATAGAAATGAAGAACACATGGAGGGTTAGAAACGGGGGTGGGAGGAGGAGAAGGGGGGAGAAGGCACAGAAAATAGCATAGATGGTAGGTAGAGAATAGATAGGGGGGAGGGCAAGAATAGTGGGGGAAATATAGAGTCTAAAGAAATTGAGACATGTGGTTATAAACTAAGGGGGGAGAATGGTGGGGGAGAGAGGGTGCGGGTGGAGGGAATTGAAGGGGGGAATAGAACAACTCTAATGGTATAATCAAGAAAATATATTAAACAAAAACAAAAATGTATATGTATATATGTGTACACATATATGTACACACATATGTACATATATATGTACATACACACATATATGTATGTATGTATGTATAGCATGAGGGCAAAGGTAATTGCTAGACATGGGAAAAAAAGATGGTGTGTTTGAGCTTAAGAGAGTTGCCTGAAACATCTATTCAACATCCTAAATTATTTTCCTGGCTTTCTGTTCAGGTCTGACCCAGCTATTCTCTACAACGACCGGTCTGTGTTGGAAAATCACCACTTGAGCGCAGCTTATCGTCTTCTGCAGGAAGACGAGGAGATGAATATCTTGGTCAACCTCTCCAAGGATGACTGGAGGTGGGGATGAGACACGGGAGAGATCGGGGGCCAGGAAAGGGACTGTGGGGAGAGATGACGTGTGCCGCTTTGTAGAAATCACTTAACCGAGAACTCACATCTGTTTAGTCTCCTGTCTTGGGAGAAAAGCAATTTTAATATCTGATATAATTGTTTGGATACATACGTGCATTCAGCTTTTTAGGACCTTTGCAAATGAACACGTTACCAGGTATCTACCACATTTCCAAGTAGAATAACAGAATTCCACTTCCAGCAGGCCAGATTAGCTGCTAATAGACCAATTCTCCTGCAAATAACAGCGATGAACTATGGACAGCTACAAACAAACCAGTAAGCACAGTCCCACTGACTTGAGGACTCTAGGGAGTGAATGAAATCAGGCAATTTTTGAAGGGGTGCCAATATTTGGAGACTATGTCGGGGGAAGTGAGTGTGATGTTTTGGTGACTTTACCCCGAAGGCAGTCTCAGTCAAGGCGACAACAGTCATTGGCTAATCCTGTATTTATAAAAAAACATCTTCACTATTTTTCTGACTTGAGAGATCAAGGTAGGAACAACCGGAGCTGCTGGTGAGTGCATTAGAACCCCAAAGAGAGAGCCAGGTGAGGGGCAACTCAAATTCTGTGGCACTCTAAACAGTATCCAAGTGGCAGGAAACTGACTTATTTGCAGGGAAAAAGGCAACCAATAGATTCAGCCTCCAAGGTGAGCTACTGTTGGAATTAGCAGACAAGGGCTTTTAAAGTAGTTATTGTATTTATGGTCAGTGAGGTCGAGGACAATATGCTTGTATGAAATGCAGCAAAATTTAACCAGAGAGGAGAGGGGAGAGAATCATAGGAGAAAAGGGGATGGACTCACATGAACAAGTATAAAGGACACATGGACAATAATTAAGGTTGGGGGTGGAAATAGGAGGGAGGTGGGGAGCACTGGGAGGGGCAGGGCTGGGAATATAAGAAAACTGTACTTGAACAAGAACTAAATAAAAATTAAAATTAAAAAAATTTAACCAGTGGGATAAAAATATAAACAAGAACAAACAGAAATTTTAGAACTGAAAAACTCAGTACTTACTTTTAAAAAAATTTATTATACTGGCTTAGTAGCAAGTTAAGAGAAGACAGAGGAAAGAATCAGTGAACTTGAAAAGATCGATCAATATTATCCAATTTGAAGAAATAGGAGAAAAAAAGATTTTAAAAGGTGAGCAATTTAGGGACCCGTGAGACAGCTTCAGGCTCAAGTTAGACTAGAAAGGTCACAACTAATCAACCATTTTGATTAGAAGTGGCAAAAAAATAAACTAATTTTTACTTTCTGTTTTTTACTTTCATTCCTTTTTCTCCATGGGGTGTCCCCGGAAGGGAATTTCGGACCTTGGTCATTGAGATGGTGATGGCCACAGACATGTCCTGTCATTTCCAGCAAATCAAAGCCATGAAGACGGCGCTGCAGCAGCCGGAAGCGTGAGTGGGCGTGTGACGATGTGTTTTTGTAGGTGTTTGCGTTGGAACTTGTCCATGTCCTGGGACCTTTAAGGCGCACCTCCTTCGGACAGCTTTGTTGAATGGCCTCATAGGGTGGGGATGTTTGGAGGGGAGGGCATGAGAATTGTATGTATCCCAGATTCTCATCAGGGTTGAAATGAATAAGAGGGCTGGTGATAATTTGCCCCAATTAGAATTGAAAATATTTATCTGCAGGAAAGTAAATGATCAAAGATCTACTCAATGCAGAGGCAACACAGAGAAGTCAGTGACCTGGGATTTCCATTTGTTTGAATGATACAGTTATTCCAGAAATAGTTTTGAGTCAGATTTTGAAGTGTCTGGCTCTGTAAACCTGGAGACCTAGCTGTGGCCAATCCACATGTAGGACCACGTGACACCCTTTCCCCAGTTCAGCTGACAGTGGAGTTGAGACAGGAGAATGGAAGGAATTAAAACATTAATGCTTTTTAGGAACAAAGCAGACAGGGGGATGTTAAGAATAGTACGGAAAGGGAAAAGCTAAAGAACTTACATGTATATAACCCATGGACATAAACTAGGGGGACTGCTAGAGGGGAGGGGGTACTGGGTGGAGGAGGGGAAGGGGAAAAACTGGGACAACTATAATAGCATAATCAGTAAAAGATACTTTAAAAATTAGTGCCTTTCAAAAGAAACCATTACTGAGATTCCGAGAGTGTGCTCACTGTGTGTTTGGTTCCTCGGGGTCCACAGGATTGAAAAGCCGAAAGCCCTGTCCCTGATGCTGCACACGGCAGACATCAGCCACCCAGCGAAGGCGTGGGAGCTCCACCACCGCTGGACCATGTTGCTCCTGGAGGAGTTCTTCAGACAGGTACCTCCTCGCGTTGCGCTGCTGTCCCCCAAGGCTGCCGTCACTGGATGCTGTCTGAATTCTGTATGTCAGCAATGCTATGATAAGGACTACTGAGATTACAGTAATTTTCTTTGGGGAGAAAGGGCGTGCAGATTTGTGTGTATTCGGATCTTACTTAAATTCTGACTCTCAGAACGTTATGGTATTTCTATCCTATGCTTTCTGTTGGGGAAAAAAAATACCATTTCCCCTGGGGCAGTCTTTTGTTAAAATGTCATCTGAGGAGCCCTTTTATTTCCTTATTTTTTTAATGGGTTGACCAAATGATGACCAGTTTGGCATTACCCTGTGGGATTAAGATGTTAATCTTTTGACTCTTCAAATTGGAGTGTTTCTTTCTTTTGAGCTGGCGAGCCATGTTGCTGAATTCCAAAGCCAGGTGTGGCAGTTTGGGGTCAGGAAATCAACAAAAGCCACTGTTCCATTATATTTAAGTTTATTACACCCTAAGACACAGGGCTGTGCTTTCAGCGAGGACAGCCAGAGTCTTTTATGGGTACACATGGTTTTAAAACATTCTTTTAAAGGCACAAGTAGAGAAATAGAAAGTAGAGTAAGTATGTAGCCCTAAGACGGATATCTTCTTGAGAGTAGTGGCCATTCAAACCTCTGCTTTGAGATGTGAGGTCCTGAGGTTAAAGGTGTCATGCAAGAAACATCCAAACCTGTAGAGAATTTTTATAAGAGTTTCGTTGAGCCAAACTGATAGCAGTTGCCAGGGGGAAGATCTGAAAGGCTCTGGAGAATGACAGTTTTACAGTTTCTTTTGTACATTCGGGATTAAGGAACAGGTAAAGAAGATTACATGAAGGTGGGAGGAAGGAGGGAATCAGGTCACAGTCTAGTTTGTAAGATAATGTGCTCCCTTGAGGATGGTTATGCTTCTGAGGGTCCTGAAAAAGAGGCGTTTCAAAGATGTGTTAACCTAGATACACAGGAACAGTGGACAGGGCTTGCTGAAGGCAAAGATAAACCTTTTACTAGGGAAGGTATAGGCCTGGGGTGTGACTGCCACCAAGACCTACCCGGTGAGGAGTTTATGATCTGATCACCCTGTTAGGTCACTTTCAGATTTATTATAGTGCCCTTTTTTTCGGTCCACAAAGGCAATATATCATGTAGATTGTGGACCTAAATTATAGTTACTTTAAGTTAATACTGTTAATTTGGTTAGTTCTTATTGATTTCAGAAGGGGGCCTCACATCAGGAATTCAGAGACCTCTGAGACTCCATAGAACACCACTGACTAACATTGGTCTCAACTTTGTCTCTGAAACTAACAAGAGATATGCTGGTTCACAGGCTGCTCAGAATTTCAAAGGGAATTACTCTTATTCTAAAGACTGATTTGATGGAGAAACTGTAGAAGGCATCTGTGTGTTTTTCTTCTGAGGTTGTGCATGCAATCTGGTGATGAGGCGGGACTAGAGATAACACCATGTTCAAGTCCAGAAGGCCTTTTATTGGAGTTTTTATTTCAGTGGGTTTGTGGCCTGAGACTAACCAATTCATTCCTCTAGTTCCCAAATGTCTTATTTGTAATTTGTGTATGTGTGTGTGTGTTGGGGTGGGGGGGTTGAATGGTTTTGGTGTAACTTAAAGGGAGGTTGGATTAGATGCTTTCTTCAGGTCATTGCAGTACTAAATGTTCTACATTGTCTTCATTTTCTCTGTGGTGCATGTGAACACACACACACACGCACCGCTACAGTGTTACACAAATATAGCAGCAGGCACCCTGTTCGGTGTGCGGCCGTTTCCCCTTGCCCAGTCAGTGCTAGGCCTCACAGAGTGGTCCTCGGGGGGAGCCCGGTGGTGCAGAAGGCACTACAAAAGTGCAGGTGTAGTTCTGTCGTAGACACAGGAATGACTCTGCAAATTCGTCCTTAATCAAGAGCCTCCTCTTGAGCCATTTTTCCAGAAGGTTTTTTCCTGGTATTACTGAGCACATTTTTTCCAAACATTCGGTCCCCTGGTCACGTGCTTTCTTTGGCACTGCTTTTGCGATGGCTGCCCTGTAGCTAAGAGAAGTTCATCTGCAGTCAAGTCAGATCACAGCTCACTCACGTAAGTTCAAGGTATTGAAGCAATTTCTTTTTTTAGTTGTGAGAGGGTGAATATGAGAAATCTCTTTAATACGTGAACATTTTTTTCCCATAGAGGAAACTTTGTTTGCACTCACAGATGCTTGAATTGAGTGAAAATGTGCTAGAGGCAATGTGCAAAGAACTGTGTTGAGTTTCTTGCCTGTTGGGAATGGAATGTTAGCTCACTGGACTGGAACTATTTTTGAGTAATTATGAGTCCGTAAATTATTTATATTGCTTACTATTTGAACCCAGATGTCAGACACCATTGTAAGTAACCCATGTAGGAGAAATGTTGCCTCACTCTTAACAATAGATTTTAAATCAGACAGTCCAAATGGGAAATCTCAATGGGACCTTAGAATCTTTGAAAAAATTACATTTGGAAGTTGGCTTATATTTCAAAATAAGGGCATAGCCTCAGTGCTAATACCAGACCTTCCAGGCTTTACTAAAAAAGTAAGTTACATCTTTAATTTTATAACCATATTTTACAAAATCTAAGCCACTGCCTCAGGGTGCTTTTCAATTACTTTGAAGATGAGTAAGTTTGCCTTTTTGGTAAACACATGTTATAAAAGTCTTGAGGTTCATTTCCACTGTATTGCTGGATGTTTTTATGTTCTATAAACATCTCCTATAATTCTTTGAATTTCCTTTTTCTCTGTGGTTATTTTCCCATTCTTATGTTACATTTTGTATATTAGTATTTTTTCCTTTCTTCTCTGTGAAGTTAGCTAATTATTTTATCATTTTTAAATTTTATAATGCCTTAAATCATATTTTCATTTGTATTAATTCATTTCTTCTGCTTAAATTTATTTTGTTCTTTTGCCAAGTCCTAGATGCTCAATTCATTTATCTGTATTATACCTGTTTAATATTAGAAAATATAAGACTAAGAGTTTGTCTCTTTCTTGTCATGAATCTCAGAGATTTTGATATGCAGAGTGTTCCCAATTATTCTTTTGTAAATATTCTGTCATTTTGGCTTAGATTCTTTTAACCCAAGAGTTGCATCTGATAGAGGTGTTTGATTATATAATTTTCTGGTGGTAGGTTCTTTTGTTTCCTACTTCTATTGTTACTTTATGGCTTATTGAAATTTGATTATAGCATTTGTCAGTGTTTGGATTTTACCATGAGATTGGTTTGTCACTGACTGTGCAATCAATTTTGTGAATGCTTGCAGCTCTTGAGAAGTAGGTTTATTTCATATTTGTGGAGTAGAGAATTCAAAGAACACCAGGAGCACTGACCTAATTAATCATGTCGTTTAGATATTTCATATATCAGTTAAAAGTTGATCATGGGTTGAAAATATTTACCTCTCTAGTAAAGAGGGAAGTGAATGAGTAATTGCGCAGGGCTAGGAGTTTATAGGGTCATAAAGTATTGTATCAATCAAGTTGGATTTACCCGTAGAAATACATTTTTCATATTATTTTCCATATTTCCCCCAATTTATAAATATATATGTCCTCCAAAGGGAATCCAATAACTACTACTTTAAAATAGGCTTTTAATAGTCAAATGTACTCAGCTTAATGAAATCCCCAGATGTGTGTGTTAGGTAGATGTGGGTGTGGGCAAGTTTGTGGGATAAGCTATTTAACATGCAGTCTTTCAGTAATAAAATCCAAATGAATGCTAGAAGGAAAGGGGGGTGAAGGGAAAGTAGAAGAGAGTAAAGAGGGGGATAAATAGTGATAGAAGGAGACTTGACTTGGGGTGGTGAACACACAACCAATCTACAAATGATGTGCCATAGAATTGTTTACTTGAAACCTATATAATTTTATTAACCAGTGTCACCCTGATAAGTCCAATACATTTTTCTAAAAAATGAACACAGCTTTTCACACTAAAAAAAATGCTTATATCTTAATAGCCAAGTGGCTAGTGTTCACCACCCCTTCTTCTAAACCCATGAAAATGCACCCAGGAAACAGCTTGCACCCCTGCTCTGTGGGGAGCAAGCGTGGGCTGACCCATGCCACTGCACAAGCACAGTGTACGTTATAAATATTCTTCTTTCTGTGCATACTGCTGCAGCAGAAATAGCTCAAAAGTAAACAATTTTTATCACGTCCCTGGAGAGAGAACAGCTTTCTGCAAGGCATGCTGGGAAATGGAGGAGCCGCTGTGTCCCGTGGGTGTGTATAGAGCAGGGTGCAGAAGGACCCCCCCGAGCCCCTTCAGGGCCGGTGCTGAGACCCTGGCTGTCTCCAGCACCCGCTGTGACCCCACTGTGCAGCTGCCTCAGGCACCCATTTCTTTTTCTTCCTCTCAATAGATGTGTGTGTAAACTAGCATTCTTTCTCTTTGGTAACCTGCCTGAGGAGGAAGACGCATTGTTTTTGAATTAGGCCTGGTTTTTGAGCCAATTGTAAATAAATATACTCTTTATTTACTATTAATTTATTGGTGATATTTGCTATAATCAGAGTGTCTTTGACATGACAAATTCACTCAATGCTTCTCTTGACTTACACATTAGACATACTCATTGGGAGATGACAATAGTTCTTTTTGTTTATTTGCATACATTTTCTCATTTAATCCTTGTTGTAACACGATGAGGTGGGGATTATTCTCCCACATTTTATAGATCATAAAACAGAAATGTAGAGAGAGAAAGGCAACTTCCTTTGACCACACAGCTAGTGGGGGGAGGGCCAGATTCCAGCCCAACTTAGTACCCATTAATCTAAGCAGATTCTCCCATAATAAAATGAATCAACACAATGCCACTGCTTTTAGAGGGTGACATAGGTGCTTTTTCCTCAGTGTGGGACCAAAATGTTGAGCTTCCAGTTAAGATTTTGAAAAACCATCTCCGTCATTATGTAGACTTTCCATAGCCCTTGCTTATTACAGCGATGCTTTCTGGTGAGATCATGAATGACATTTTATTGTTGTCTAACGGGATAAACACAGGCAATTATTCACCACTGTGCTTTTTTGATGCATGTTTCACTGTGGTCAGACAGCCCTGTGGGTAAGAGCCCAGGGGCACCTACCCTGCTCTGTCTGGTTTTAGGAAACACTCGGAGGAGAAATTCAACCAGGCCATTTGAATCTGTGTCTTGAACGCTGCCTGCAGCTGAGAGGGAGTCACTGGCTCCAGAAAGGCCGTGGGTGTCAGCATAAGACAACTGGGAAACACCCCGCGATTCTGACTGCCTGGTGGCTCTGACCACAGAACGCGTTGCTTTTGTTCCCTTCCTTGGGGGACCTGTCACTGCCTGGTGAGGCTTTCTGCACCTCAGCATGTGCCTCTGCAGTGGGATGGAGTGACCACTCCCTGGAGGGCCTCAGCCTCTTGGTGTCTTTTGTGCAGAGAAGCTGGCCCCATAAGGACTTACTACAGAGTGTAATTGTGCTAATTAAAGTAAAGGTCACTGGCCTTCGTGGCTCAGCCTACTGTTCTTACTTGACTGTGGTCCCCTGTTTTTCTAGGGTGACAGAGAAGCAGAGTTGGGGCTGCCTTTTTCTCCTCTGTGTGACCGAAAGTCCACCATGGTTGCTCAATCGCAAGTAGGTACGTGTTTGCCCGGCTTTGGAAAGAAGGAGAAAGCAGAGAGGGCATCCAGGCACAAGGCCAGAGGCTCCCGGGGATCCTCTGGCTGGGGACCCAGCTCCGTTCTGCTGTGCCGAGCTCCTGGTTTGGCTTGGCGGGGTTGGGGGTTGCTGGAGCTGCTCTCCCCATCCTTCCCCCTGGAATGCGGCTGGTTCTTGGAAGACTAGACGGGGGCATGGCTATCTCCATCATTTTCTGCCAATATTGAAAGAGGCCTCAACTTGCCTAGGCAATGGCAAGAATAAGAGGCAGGAAGCCCATTTTCCATGCAATGTTGGAAGTCTCCATGTACTTCTCAGGGATGCTGCCCCCTGCTGTTCCCAGGGCAACCCCATTTCCTGTAGGACCCTACTTCCAGGAGTAGCTCTTTTTCAATGTCTCCTCCTTCCTTCCCTTCCTTCCTCCTTCCTTTCCTGCCTTCCTTGATTCCTAAAAACTTTTCAGCACCCCCTTTTTTTGGTGAGGATAACTTTTGCGCTGCTAATAACCATAATAGATATGCATTATAAAAATCCTCAAATATGACAGAGTGCCCCAGTGCCACCCTAGAGGGGTCTGGAATTGTTCAAAAAATAAATTCAACAAGGATTTGATTTTTTTGTACTTGTCTTTTGGATACTTCTTCATTTTTTTTTCATAATGATATATGGAATTCCTGTTAGCTACAAGGCACTGTTAGGCACAGTAACAGATGTTCTAAAAACAAAGACAAATTGTACATGGTGCCTGCTCTCAAAGACATGGAGCCCTTATTGGGTGGTGTGTGGATGTTAGGAAACTAAGTCTGTTCCGGTGGTAGGGTAGAGTTTTGTACATTGTAAATTGGGTACAAAACAGAGTGTGCCAATTGTGAGACCCAGAAAGACTTACAGAGGAGTAATATTTGAGCTGAGTCCTAAGAGAGAAGTAGGCAGTGACCAGGCAGATGGAGATGTGCATGAGAAGCGTGCTAGGCAGCTGCAAGGACATTTCAGACAAGGGCATATGCTAAGCAGGGAAATTTAAAACTTTTAAGTCTCTTGTGGCCAGGGAATTACAAACAGTTCCCTGTGGTTGGAATAGTGGGCAGAGTAGAATGGAGTGAGGGGCACGTTTGGAGAAAAAAATCAGGCCCGGATTACAAATTACATAAAGAATAGCATATGCATTATACTTCCCCATGGGAAGTGAGGGCATATGTAAAGCATTTTAAGTAAGGCTATCAATTATATAAATTGGTGGGCTCAATCTGGCCCACTGCTTGGCCTTGTAAACAAAGTTTTATTATAACACAGCTAAGCTCTTTCATTTGTATGTTGTCAATGGCTGCTTTTGTAGACAGTGGCAGAGAGAGAGGGAGTCATCGTAGATATGGCCCATAAAACCTAAAATATTTACTGCCTAGCCCTTTAAAGGAAAAGTTTGCCTGTTTTTAGAAAGATCTCTCTGTCAGTAGCGTGGAGGATTAGTTGGAGGGTTTTTGTGAGACAAGAGTCAGGGAACCCAGCGGGGTGCCTCCTGTAAGGTGACTGAGAAGAGACAGGAGAGTTGGAACTCAGGTAGCACAGGGACTCTCCGGGACAGCAGCGGCAGACGTGATATGTAGGGTTCAGCTGTATGCAAAGCTAGGGTAAAGGCAGCGCATCAGATTAAGTGGATGGACCCTCGTACCATTTATAAGTGCTGAAGGGAAAGCTGATGAGTTCTTTCTGGTTTGGATACAGTGAGGTTAACTTATAAGAAAAAAGTGGTGAAATGGTGTCATCAAATACTCAGTTTCAGTTTCAAATTATATTGCAATTAGCCCTGGCTGGTGTGGCTCTGTGGATTGAGTGCTGGCCTGTGAACAGAAGGGTTGCAGGTTTGATTCCCAGTCAGGGCACGTGTCTGGGTTGTGGGCCAGGGCCCCAGGAGGGGGCACACAAGAGGCAACCACACCTTGATGTTTCTCTCCCTCTCTTTCTCCTTCCCTTCCCCTCTCTCTAAAAATAAATTTTAAAAATCTTTAAAAAAATTATACTGCAAGTAAGTACAATTCAAAATTGGCTATCAGTGTTTCCCTACCAGGATACTATGGGTATTTGATTGAAACAATTTTTGTTTTGCAAGTTACATTGTTGGACTTTCAGCATTCTTCACTGCTGGGCATTCAATGCCAGAATTGCCTCCATCTCAGTCATTGTGAAAACCAAATAAGTGTTTGTATGTTTCCAAACACTGTATCCCATTGATCAGCATTTCATGTCCTTCCACATTTTGTGTGGCTGCATTAGGAAGTACCACCAGAAGTGCCAGGACGTATGTTTTCCCCTGAGATGTCACAGAACCAGGGGTATCTTTGAGCTGTTATACAGTCATGGTAACCCAACTTCAACTACCTCCCTAGCATGGTGATCTCCCACAGGTACGGTTCCAGATCTGAGCCCTTGCCCAGCATCCAGCTCTGTTTCTTCCAACTCTCCCTGCCCCTCCCATCCAGATGTGTCTCCCGTACCTCCAAGTCAGCTGAGCTCACACTGCCCTTCTCCCCAGCCTCCCACTCCCTGATCCTCCATGTTCCCTCTGCTGTGCTTTTGGGGGTGGAGACCCCACCCAGGGGCAGTGCCCACCCCCAGGGGGCTGTGCATGTGTATCTGTGTGTCTGGAATTTCCACTTCCAATGGGTCTGGATCCCACCCCCTTACCTTCCCTTTCAGTTGTTGCACCTTCTAAAATGATTTCCCAGCCTCAGACCCTCCTGCCCTCGTTCTTCCCATTCATCTTGCCAGATTAATTGTCCCAAAGAACATTTTAAAAACCTTATTGTGCTGCTGCCCAAACATCTCGAGGGGCTTCTCTGTTGCCCATCGAAGTCCCAACCTTTAGCCAGACACTGCTGAGTGGACCATGACCTGCCCTCCCAGGCCCTCCCTACCCAAGTCCAAAAGGATCCTGAAGCCTCAGACACATCCTGCAGTTTCTCCCATCCTTGTCACTTTGTTTATCCCTCCCCCTTCCCTCAGCCTTAGGGCTCAGCTCAAACATCACAACCTCCATAAAGCTGTTTGCAGTCCTCTCAGTAGGAGGGAAAATACCACCCCCCTTTATCTTCCCAGGGACTTTTATTTGGGCTTCTTCATTTCTTTCCATATAGACACTCATGGCCACTTTTGCACTCATTTAATCTCCTATAAGCTGAGGGCAGGCAGGTTACATCATATGTAGTGCCTATCAGAACTTCGTGTAACTATTATATACTTATAACTACATATGCAACAATTTGTTGCATAGAGGATGTTGAATCCGTATTTTTCAGCACTTTATTGAGCTATCTACTAAAAAAGCCAGGAAAGTTCTGTAGGAGAAATGGAGCTGAGCCATGGTATTCAAATGAAGGAATGCATTAAATGACTACAACCAGCTTGCCCTCTCCCACTTAGATCGGGAGTTCCTGTGCAGGGGACCTGTAAAAGCTAAGCCACATCAGCTTCCCTGGGGACGTGCAGAAAGGCACACATTCTATGTTGTTTCTCTGGAGCAATGTCATTTCCCTGCAGGCTTCATTGATTTCATCGTGGAGCCCACCTTCACTGTGCTCACGGACATGACTGAAAAGATCGTGAATCCGTTAATTGATGAAACCTCTGAAGCTGGCGGGACAGGGCAGAGGCGTTCAAGGTCAGTAGAGAAGGTTGAGGGCTGAGGGGCAGCTTGGCCTGTCCATGAAGATAGAATTCTTCTTTTGGAGGGGGTGGGGCTGTGTTTCATGGTGATGTTTGCTCTATCTCCTTCTGACAAGGGAGATGCCTGCCTCTTCCTTTCCTCAGAGGAGTTGAAATCATACCATTGCTACTCTCCGGGCTGGTCCATCAGGGGGCGACCATGGTCTGAATTATGATTGGCAGGTACCTAGGGTAGCATCTCTCCCCGTTCTCATTCTCTCTCGGCTCCTGGCAGGTTTAAACACCCCAGTCCCATTACTTATTAGCTGTGCAATCTCAGGCTCGTTGCCTCTGTTTCCTCATCTGAGAAAATGTGGGCCTGTCAGGACCCGGGGATTTCAAGGCCATGACTCCATGAGTGTTAACCACAGGCACACATTTTTCAAACACTAACCCTCCCCTTCCGGCCCACCTCACCAGGCTGATTCTGTGTGTGCGATTTTTCTCTCGTCCTGCAGTTTGAACAGCCTCAGCTCGGCAGATGCAAAGCGGTCAGTCAAGAGCGCTGGCTCGGAAGGAAGCGCCCCGATCAACAATTCCGTCATCCCTGTTGACTGCAAGAACTTTAAAGTCACTTGGACCGAGGTCGTGCACATCAATCGGGAGCGATGGAGGGCCAAGGTGCCCAAAGGTAACCTCTCCAGTAGACCTGTCCATACCTCTAAGCACCCACTCATATCACAAGCAGCGCCGCCCTGACTTGCAGGTGCTGCAGATAAAGCGGGATCTCAGGATTCAGATTGCTGAATGTCAGCCTCTGCCCTCTTTTTTAATCTTTACTTTTCAATGACAGTTGACATTAAGTATCATTTTATATTAGCTTTGGGTGTACAGCATAGTGACCAGACAATTATGTAATTTACCAAGTAGTCCCCTGGATAAGACTAGTACCCACCCTGGCACCACACAGAGTTATTACAATATTATTGACTGTATTCCCTGTGCTGAACTTCACAGCCCTGTGACTATTCTGTACCTGCCAATTTGTGACAAAGCCTCCACCCTCTTTTGAGCTTCAGTACATCTAAAACTCGGTGCACGGGGAACGATGCACACCTCTATGCATCCATGACCTTTGTGTTCTGTGACCAAACTCCTCTTGGTCTTAAGATTCTGAAGATCCTTCCTGGTTTCTGCATGACCATCCTGTCTTTCTCATTCCACATTGTGCGGCACATTTATGGGGTCTCTATCCCCTCTTTCATTTAAGCAAAGCCCTCACTTGTCATCAGTTACACTCATTACACTGGAAAACCTAATTCCTGACAACACGCAATTGAAAGAGATACTTCAAAGTCATTTGTTTGCAATGATCTGGCTTACTAAAATTACCTCCTGCAACTAATCACCTGGGGGAGCAGTGGACAGTTTCTTTACTGGGGAGAACTAGCCCTTTAAAAAGGACAGGCACATAAATAGCTAATAATTTTAAATTGATTAGGTACGCTGATAGTGATAATGCTTAAGCTGCTTTGCCTTGTCCCTAATCCTGCCTGGGGTGTTTGGGAAGGCATCATGTGGCCAGGAAGGCATCATGCAGCCTGGAAGAAGGTGGTGTGCAGTGTGTAGAAACCGGGAATGGGGAAGGAGGATAGGCAGAGCTCAGGTTGTGTGCATTTTGTGGGAGGACCCCTTGGCTATCAAAGCAAACTCCAGTTTGTGGGGTAAGGGGGGATTCAATCCCCACTCCCCTGCTGCTCTTCGGCAAATGCAGGTCGAGTCTGTTAGAAAATTCCATTTGGGGGTTGATTAGACACATCACAAAGCTGATGCAAAGAGCAGAAATAACATATGTGTACGTGAAGCATGGCCAGTGCCTGTGAGTGGAAAGGAAGGCTGAATGCAAAGTGAAATACGAGTGTGTAACTAATGGTGCTTTAGAACGTCTCAGCCTCCCGGCAATGCTGGCGACCGTTGACTGGTGTTAGGAAACGCCAGTTCATATCTGTTTTTCCATCAGTCATCAGTTTGGTTCGATGATCCCAGGCCGTTTTGCTCATTGTTCTTTGTTTAGAAAACCCTGACTTCACAAAAGCTTCCCTGTGGGGGGCTCTTGAACACACGTGGTTATTAAACTGATCAGAAATGGGATTGGATTAAAGTCTTGGTTTTATTAATCAATGTGATTTACATAGCTAGGTAGGCCAGAACACGTAGTTATTAGGAAAGATTAAATCAGTAATTTTTAGAGCTCCTAGAGCTGCAAAATCATTATTCCCAAACAAACATGTGTAGGGATAACACTTTGCAGGTCTGATCAATGTTTACAGTTTTCCATTCATTATTTAATACTTTTTAAACCTATTTTTCTAGTGTAAGAATAATTTATATTTAGGTTATAATGCCGATGTGTAAATTAAAAAATAGAGAAGAAAATAAAGATCCTAGTCTCTCTAGCCAGATATAACTCTTGCTGAAATGCTGATGTGATTCTTTTTCATTGGATTTACTATGCATTTCCACACCACAGCTGAATCATTCCTCTACCGCGCATTTTCTTTTCAGCTCTTTGATATTGTGAAGATGCAAGTTCAGAGTCTCTGAGCCTACCCCTGATTATTTGTCTAGGATAAATTTCTACACGTGGAATTATTTTGTCAAAGTAAATGAAAAAAAATTTTAAGCTTGATATCTATTAGCAACTTTTTCTCAGAAAGTTGTTTTAAACCTATGTTCCCTCCCAGTAGTAGTATAGTGAGAATACCTATTTCCCCTTCATATTTCCTATTGAGACTTTAATGTTTTTATTATTGATTCATAATAGCTCTTTACATGTCAAGGATAGTAATTCTTCGGGTGACGAAATACCTTGCTATCTCTGGCCTGCCCATTTGCCATCTGCCTTTTAACTTTGTTTCTGTTTTTTTTTTTTTTTAAAATACAGCCTATTTCTATTTTACTAGATGTTACCACATATTTTTTATGGAATTATGTTTCAATCAATGTAAATATCAAATAGCGCGTAGTGATACTCTTTCGAATGCTGAGAAGTTTAGTAAATTTTCACTTATTTTCTTCATACCCACTAATTTTTATTGAAATAGCATGGGATTTTCAATCTAGGTGATTGTAAGTCACATTTATCTTATAATTAACTTATGATTTAATATTGTTATTAATGTGTGCATCAAGTTTTATTTCTAGCTTGGCCACAATGATTTTTAAACACTAAGATTTACTAGTTTTATTGAACAGCATAGTTTCCTCATTCTTAAGTTTTTAATATTGAATTTTTCTGTCATCTGGAGCATGTCTTTGGCTACTACTTTTAGAAAGGGGGCTGGGGACACATTCTGTGTCCTTAGATATCTGGAAGTACCTTTCTGTTGTCATTATACATAATTGAGAGTTCAAAATCCATATAGTATTTTGGTTATTTTTTCAGTTAGTAATTTCTCTCTTTTTCTTTCTCTCTCTGTTTGTAAATAGTTTAAGTAGTCATTTCAGAAAATTATACCAAGGGATAACTAGCCCAGTACTATTTTAACCAAGCACCTATAGTATCATTATTCAGGAAGGCAAATTAAATGAAGAAATCAATGTATTTCTCCGAAACTGCGCAGATGTTCAGTGTGGGTGCTCAGGGGGATTATAATTTATGGATGAGGAGGGCTCTGTTCCACTTTAACTAGCTGGTTGCATCTGGCCATTTCATAAGGAGTCACTTCCCAGATATTCCCTGAAATAGGATTGACCTACTCGTTTGCTTTCTGCTAGCCTAGAAGCCTGGGGGTGCCAAGGATGTCAAATCTGAGACCTGAAAATTTAATTCTCTGCGCCTATGTCATTGCAGAAATCTGTTAGCACATAGAACTTAATTGTGCTATGGCTGACTTTTTCTCATTGGAGAAAAAAATTTATGTATATTAATAATTTCACCCTGGAAATATAAGGGAATCTGATTATGGTGGAACAGACCTGTCCCCTGTTGATTTAATTTCTTTTTTCTTACTGAGGTGTATGCTTGGTTCTGTCTACTTATTTTGAGTGATATCACTTTGAGTGCTGATGGTTGATCACACTAATATTAGACATTTCAGAAATAAGAGGAAGAGGTGGAGGCAGGGAAAGTGAAGGGCAATGCAGAGCCGCCCTCCTGGGGCGTGACTGCTGCCTGGACGGGGATCTCGCAGTTGATGATGACGTCATGAGAGCTACCGTTCGTTAATTTAAATACTAATTGCCTGCTGTCAGCTGTCGTTGAGCAGAAACAGATTGGTTTCTGAAATGTGCTCCCTGCCCAGTTTTCGTGTTTTTGGTAGATTTCCCGTAGAAAATTGGTCTGACTCAGTTGTCAAGTGAATTTTTCTCACTCAGATAATATATGATGCTCTTTTGCCGCAAACCAGACTTTAACATCTTCAGTTTTTAACCGCAGTTATGTTTAACTTGGGGATGTTTTGAATGCTGAAAGTTTGCCACAGTTTCAATGGAGGTTCTGTGAGGGGATTGTAAATTATTTTCTCTTATGAATGAATTCTCTTCCGCCAGCCTCAGCTTCCCTCTCTGCATAGTGAACACAGTCATTTGTTTCCTCACCACACGAGTGGTCAAGGAAACCAACGTTCGTCCGATGGCTAAACCCTGTCAACGTAGGACTTGATGTTTGTACGCTCTCTGTTCTTTGCAGCTGGCTAGAGGGCTGCCACTAGAATACGTACAAGGCAGGCTCATTGGCAGAGAGGGTGAATCGCACCCACTGTGTGCATTTCATGTAGCCAACAAACGCTCCAGGAGCATCCTCTGTGTGTCAGCTGCTGCACCAAGCCCTGGGAATTCGGGGTGGAGGTGACATTTGACCTTTGTCCTTGGGGCACTACAGAAGGACAAGGGGAAGTTGGGATGAATGTTCTAGCAGGCCTCCGTGGCCTGCAGTCTGCAGAGCATGCCAGCTCGCCATCTTCTCCTGCAAGTCCATTGTCTTACTCTTTAGTTGTACCGTCTGTAGACATCAGAAGACATCGTATACGACATATGCACATAATTGTGTTATTTGGGAAAGACATCTTTCTTTACCTTTTCATTGTAAATTAAAAATACATCCTGTTGGGAAAGTAGAATGTCACACAATATTGCATGGCAATCATTTAAATTTAAATCAGTGCTTGTTGACCCTGATTGTGTGTTGGAATCGTCTGGAGAACATTTACAATATACTACTTTTGCTCTCTTCCCTCCAGAATCTGATTTGTTTTGTCTGGGGTGAGGCCAGGGTATTGGTTTGGATGGATGGATAGATGACTAAAGGACAGGATGAATGAAAATCTCATACTGTATTAATGAGCACATCTGAGCCAGGCCCACATAAGGGCAGGGAGAGGCGCAATATTGGTTTATTGCTTATTAGGATTATTACTTCCCCCATCCCCTCTTCCAGCCCACTGATTCCACAAATAACATAACTATGATCCAACTTTATTTATTTCTTGAATATAAATGCCATTGTGAAAAATAAACCCAAAACACCCCAGTAGCAACTTAGGTCATTTTAGTGTATTATTGCCAATGCTAATAGTAGGTTTTGGGCAAAGATGCAAATTTCCTAATGGCGTGACCTGTCTTTATCTTCTCCACGCCCTCCCTGTCTTGCCTGGACACAGAGGAGAAGGCCAAGAAGGAAGCCGAGGAAAAGGCCCGCCTGGCGGCTGAGGAGAAGCAAAAGGAAACGGAAGCCAAGGACCAGGCAGAGGACAGCGCGGCTGGCGGGGCTGAGAAGAAGACATCCAGGGCAGCTCCAAGCCAGGTCAATGGGAGGCGCCCCAACAAAAGCAGCAATTCTCCTGGGAAAAACTCCAAAGCTGAGAAGTCATCGGGAGAAAAGCAACAGAATGGTGAGTGGCACTGCCCCTGGGAAGGGCTCTCTTCTGGGTGTTAATGACACGGTGAATAGTGAGTGGAGACCAGTCAACCACTGTGCCTGCCAAGGAGGACAGCTCATAGGGCAGGGCTTCCCCGGATCTAGCTGCTGCTGGCCCCGCCTTCCTGGGCTATGGATCCGTCATCATCACCCAGTCAGGAGCAGCCTGGGCCGTTCTCGCTGGGGGAGATGTATTCCTTTGGGGCCCTTCCCTGTTGTTCTGGAGACTGACCAGTGCCTGTGTGCTCACTGGGGAAATGACTACGAAGGATCCCAGCCCACTTCTGAGTGCTTGCGGCCAAAGAGGGTGACTGGAAGGTCAGTGTCCCATGCATGTCCACCTTCCCCTAGCATGGCTGGGCCTCAGTCTGCTGATGGCGCATTTCTAGAGTGAAAGTCCCTGTATCTGTAGCTGAATTAGGATATGCACTGGGGTAACCGGCCAGCCCACTTTTCCTGGGGCTGAGGAAAAGTAACCAGCCAGCCCTGGGATGCAGGGCTTTTGGTTTTAAAACTGGAACAGTCACCGGCAAACTGGGATGTGCAAACAGTTGCTGGGTTCTGTTTATTGAGTAACAACTGTGCACCAGGTGCTGTGCTTGGCACTAGGGATGTAAAAATGAAAAATCCACCCAAAGTCCACGATTTCACAGGGGAGGTAGATATTTTTAGAGGTTAATTCTAGGACAGCATGAGCCAGGAACAGTGGTGGCATCGCTGGTGAGTGCACAAGGGATACATGCAAAGAGACGTGGGTGCTGTTGCATTAGAGGATTGTGGGATTGGGGTAAATGTCAGGGAAGGCTTCAAGAGAAGGTGATGTCTGAGCTGCATTTTGAAGTCCTGAAGTTTTCTGGACTTCAAAATGCAGCTCAGATGGGGCACAGGGACACCCCTCGCCATCCTAAGACACAGGGGCATGGAAGGGGTTACCTTGTCTGTGGAAGGGCAGGAAGTTCAGTCTTGGGAGCTTTCAGGTGTCAGGTTGCAGCAATAGAGTTTGGAGTTTCTCAGGAAAATAGACACGCCTGGATTCAAGTCCTAGCTGTGCCTCTCACTGCTCGGTGGCCTCGGCTGGGCTCCTTAACCTTCCACTCTCTCTGCAAGTTGTGCATGGGCCACTTGTCAACTTTCAATAACAATGACAGCCAAGATGGCAACAGTAGAATAAATAGCATTTATTAACTCTACACCAGGGGCAGTTTTAAGTTCCCCCCTTACATAGTCGTTCTCTTACCTGCCTGCTGGGGCCAGGTGCTCTAGCTATTGTTCGGTGCAGTTTGAGTAAATGATTAGTATGTAGAAAGTGCTTAGCACAACTCTCTCCAATTGTTTTTCCAATTAACATATGTAAATGTGTAATCAGAAAACAATATTTTAATGCCTATATTACTGATAATATCCCATGTCAAGTGCAAGGATGTTGCACAAATTGCCTCAGGTAATCCCCATGACCCCTGCAGGGGTTGGGGAAGGCAGCCTGGTTCCAGAAACTGCTTGTAGCTACTTTGCTTTGTACTCAGGGGCATCATAGTTCAGAAAATATGCTCAATTTAATAAGAATTTATGATACCCCTGTTGGAGTTTTAGGGAGCTCTGTGGAATATTTCTTCCCCTCCCAGGGTCAGAACCAGCTGACAGAAGAACCAGTCTCAGAAAGCTAGTGCTCACAGTATTAGCTCCGCTAGAACTGGAGCTGAGTTGGAAAACGTGGACTTGGTCTGGGGAGGACACGGGCTGCTTCAGACATCCTCCCTGAACTAGGTTCTGCCAACCAGACCTTGGCAGAGCAGGCGAGCTCAGGACCCGCCCCTCATGCCACCCTCGCCCAGTACCCAGCACCCAGCAGGCTGCTTCTGGAGTGGCAGAAATAGTGCACGTCTCATGGAAAACACACCCCGAAGGGGCTGGGAGCTGGACAAATGGGTGACGCGGCTGAGCTGAGTAGGCAGTTCCTGCTTCTGGGCGCATCTGTCCTCCTTCACAAAGGAGGAGCGTGAGAGAGGCAAGATGTGTTCCTTCTCTACTTTGTTTTAGGAGCATGGGTTAAATATGTCTTCCCATAGTAAAATCAGGCAGTATAATATTGCTCACATTTAGTGAATGCTTACCACATGCCAGACATTGTTCGGGGGATTTCATGTGCAGTAAACCATTTAAAAACCCTGACCATGCTGTGCGGTGCATACAGCGTGGGTACATATAGCTGTGCGGTACATACAGTCTTTCCCATGGTGGTTTTCTTTTTTCCAGGTGAGCAAACTGAGATTCAGAGAGGTTAGATCACTTGCATAAGGTCACGCAACCAGTAAGAAGGGCGTTCGGGTCCAGTTCAGGTCTGTGTAAGCCCCAGGCCTGTCCTCCACAGTCAGCCCGTCCCTGCGGCTGCATGTCTTGGTGCTGCTGGGGACAGTGAGAAATAGGAGAGCCCTTGCGACTCAGCAGCTGTCCCCAGGAACCTTGTCATCTGTCTGTTCCAGGGTCAGCACACTCTTCCTATAAAGGACCAACGGTGAAAATTTCAGGCTTCACAGGCTGCATGGTCTCCATGGCAGCCGCTCAGTGCTTCTGTCCCAGTGCAAAAGCAGCCACAAGTAATACACAAACATTTAATGTTCCCATAAAACTTTATTTATGGAAATCAAATTTTGAATTCTATATAATTTGCACATGTTGTGACATATTCTTCTTTCTTCCCCATTACCATTTAAAAATGGTAAAAAACCATTCTTAGTTTGTGGCCCACATGCAACCAGGCCAGGTTTGGCCCATGGACTGAGGTTTCCCAATCCTGGTCCGGGCAGGGGAGAAACCAGTGAACACGAACCTCCTGGTCACAAAGAGGGTCATGGATTCCATGGGGCGGGGGGGGGCGGCGGGCAAACGAATACCCAGAGGGACAGAGGAGGCAGTGATTTATTCTGAAGATGGTTGAGGGGGGCCTGAAAGAGACAAAGCAGGGGCCAGGTGAATTTCACAACTGTGTATAGTTCCCAAAGTGAGCAAAAGTCCACCATTTCCCTTAAAAATTAAGTATACAATGAGAGGTGGGGAAAGAAATCAGTTTAGAGCGATAATCGGAAAGGCTGATGGTGGTGCGGGACTGTGTTGCAGCAGCCTAATTAAGATGATTTATAACGGCATGGGAAGGCTGCGTTGTTTGCCCTGCTTATTGGGTAACAGCTCACATTGGCCATTATTCCATATACAACCCTTGGGGAACTACTTAATGGGTTTCATTTGAGGAACATTGTCAAACAAGTGTGCGTCGCTTTCCTGGCACCCTTCGTTGTGGCTGCCCAAGATATTTCCAGGTTGGAGCTGAGGGACACTGGTTGAGAGGGGTCCTAGGGGTTTGGTCCCCTAGCAGCAATTATGGGATCTCCTAAACTTTGGTCTCCCTCAGGGGCCATCCCCCCCGCCCCCCCCAGCCCTGACCGAGGGGAAGGCAGGCTGCTGCAGGCTGCTGGCTAGCCTCTGGCAGGTTGAACCACTCCTGCTGGCTTCTGGAAGACATCCTCACCTTGCCCCAGCTGTGGATAAAGCTGCAGTCCAGGGCAACCAAAAGGCTTAACGCAGAGTGCATCAGGGGTCTGAAGGCTCATTTAGTCCAGAAAGGTCATTTTCCTGCAGGGAATTAGTTTGATTACAAGGCTCAAGATCCTCGTGCCCATCCCTCCTCCCTTATAACAGAGAAAAGCAAGTATATGGCCTGTGTCATTGTATCTCGGGAAAAATTCATCTCTTTTGACCATTGGTGGAGGTAGAAGGTAATGACCACACCCTTTCTCTAAACTCCCCCTGCTTGTGCCCTGCCCTTCCCCTCCGTGCCTCCAGCCAGTACCTCCCACTTCAGAATTAAGAATAAGAGCAAATAGGGAGTTTATTGACTTCTAACTTAGTTTAGGATTTGTCACATTTCATTAGAAGTACTTATTTTGTAGAATACACCTCAGTCAATACTGGTCTTGAATTTGCCTTAGGTAACCATTTATAAATCTGAAGGCCAAAGGCATTTAGAAATGGCAACATCAACAGACGCTTGAAATCTAAATCTTGAGCTTCATCGGGAAGTTGCAGAATACAGCCGTGGGAGCCTGGCCTCTAGAATCAGACCCATCTGCGTCTTTCGTGGTGAATGGCTCTATTTATGCTGTGGCGTCCATCACCATAAAGTGGAGATGATAGGAGTTTCACATCAATTCTTTTTATTATTATTATTATTATTATTATTTTATTGTTGTTCAGTTACAATGGTCTGCATTTTCCTTGCACCACTCCCCCACACCCCAGCCAAACCCACCTCCCTCCCTTGCTTCCACCCACCACCCCCCTTGGTTTTGTCCATACGTCCTTTATAGTAGTTCCTGAAAACCCTTCCACCCATTATCCCCTCCTACCACCCCTCTGGTTACTGTCAGATTGTTCTTAATTTCAATGTTATATTTTGCTTGCTTTTTTTCTTTTGTCGATTAGGTTCCAGTTAAAGGTGAGCTCATATGGTATTTGTCCCTCACAGCCTGGCTTATTTCCCTTAGCATAATGCTCTCCAGTTCCATTCATGCTGTTGCAAAGGGTAGGAGCTCCTTCTTTCTCTCTGCTGTGTAGAATTCCATTGTGTAAATGAACCATAGTTTTTTTTTATCCACGTAATTATTGATGAGCACTTAGATTGCTTCCAGCACTTGGCTATTGTAAATTGTGCTGCTCTGAACATTGGGGTGCATAGGTTCTTTTGTATTGGTGTTTCAGGGTTCTTAGGATATAATCCCAGCAGTGGAATTGCTGGGTCAAAAGGCAGTTCCACTTTTAGTTTTCTGAGGAAATTCCATACTGTTTTCCACAGTGGCTGCACCAGTCTGCATTCCTACCAACGGTGCACTAGGGTTGCCTTTTCTCTACATCCTTGGCAACACTTGTTTGTTGATTTGTTTATGATGGCCATTCTGACCCGTGTGAAGTGGTATCTCATTATAGTTTTGATTTGCACATCAATTCTTTACAAGTTGATTTAAGCAAAATCACTTTGTGGAAAGATCAATTGGCCATTTGTCCAAAACTGTCAGACAAATGTCAGGTCTACGATAGACAAGAGGAGCAGCGTCGCTGCCAGGGGGAGATCCACATGCAAGGCCAGGGGCAGAGGTGGGGTAGTGTGTGAAGCACAGGCAGGTGGGCAGTCACTGGCCTCAGCACATGGACTGACCAGTGTGTGACAGGGTGGCTGCTCTGGAGGAAAAACTCCAGCTTGAAAAACATCCTCGGTCATTTGATGAGTTTGTTATTCAGCAGACTGATCATTCAATGAATTAAACATTAATGATTTTGCCTCCTTGCAATAACAGCACCTTCATAATGGGCTTGTTACAAGATTTAATGGAGTGAGGTCTGCGAAGCATGCAGCACACTGCCTGGCACAAAGAAAACAAAACTGATCGATAGATCTTGGGCCCTGCTTGCTCCTTTCTGGTTGCAATTAGTATTAGGTTCTTTTTGATTCAATAAGTACCAGTATTTTAGTGGTAATGTATCCTTGGTTTTATTTAGGCTAAAAAGAAAGCTATTAGTACTTGGTATGAAAAACATCCAAAATTGGAAAGAATAATCTGGGGAGAGGGGTGCCATGCTTTTCAGTGCCACACTGGCATACTGTTGAGCAGACCTGCTCAGGGAGTGTTCATCGTGGGTTTGTGTGTCTCCTTTGCAGCTATTCAGCTCTGCCACTGTGGTGTGAAAGCAGCCGTTGGCAATACATAAATGAATCGGTGTGGCCGTGTTCCAATAAAACTCTATTTCCAAAAACAGATAGCAGGCCAGATATACTCAGGGCCCATAATTTGCTGACCCCTATTCTAGGACAACGTGACTTTGTTTCACTTTGTCACTTACTATTTGATTCAAGCCCAGGTACTGTGAAGCTATATGCTAACTTGTAGATTTTGGGCTGGTAGAGGAGATAACCCCAAAGGTTATGGTCTTACTGACTTGTGGGACATAACCAGGCTTGTCTCTAACCCAGCAATCTTATTTAACATAATTCTAAACTACCTATAAGTGCTCAGTTTATTAAATACTTCTGGAACCCTCCTTACTATCTGACTCATTCCCTCATAAATTTAAATGGTTTTTTTTTGCCATTTTCATTCAGTTTTTGTACACATTGTGTTTTTTAACTTTTACAAGTTACATTTAGACAAACTCCTTAATTAGAATGGCATTTATAACTGGTTCGGAACAATAACAACTGTCGTTGAGTAATGTCAGATGCCATGCTCGACACTTGACATGCATTTGTCAGTATGTCTTCATGCCTCCAAAGTAGACACTAACATCCCCCCTCCAGACGTGGGGACTGAGGCACGTGAAAGTTAAAAAGCTGTTAACTGCCCTAACTTACACTTAACCCAGGCTTCTCCTCACTCTATACCAGCCTCGTTGAGGGTAAGCACCGTTGACTTAAGCACAACCCTGTTTAACAGGAACTTTCAACCTTCATTTCCAGGACCTAGTCTGTGGTTTAGAGGATATTTACACTCAGACTTGTGCCCCCTAGTGACCAAAATGATACTGTACTTTTTTCTATTTGTTTTTATCTTGACAGGTTTGAGGATATTTATGACTTCCTCCTTAGGGGTCTACATATTCTGTTTTTGTCATGTTTTACTTGCAGGTGACTTGAAAGATGGTAAAAATAAGGCAGACAAGAAGGATCAGTCCAACATCGGGAATGATTCAAAGAAAACAGATGGTAAGGGCATAATTCTCATTTTGTTTTCCATAAATGTGCCATTTAATGCCAGCTTGTTAGAATTGTACCTGAAATTGGAGTCATTAATATGTTCTTATATTATACCTTGCAAAAACACTATATTTAAGGAGCACTGTTATTCCTTTTTCAATAATTTACAAATTATTGTTGCATCTCTTCCCCTCCACCATACTTTCCCCATCACAAATGCATTCTATACTATCTTTTCTCACTGCCATTTTCACTGTAAAGTTTATGAAAAATTGATTCTGGACTTGCTCATTATAATGGAATGGTACGTGAATGTCGGATCGTAAATTGTGCAATATAAATGAGCAGTGTTGAATGTTTTCAGCTTCTTCATTTTTTTTAACTTTCAATGAGTTATGATTGTTGGCGGAAACAAGCACAGGAGTGTGTGCAGTGTTTTCCTTATGTCAGAGCTGGGGCCCACACACTGGAGAAGGTGCAGAGCAATAGAACACAGGGCAGTACCCCCAAACCAGTTAGAACCGGCCTTGTGATGTGCTTCGTGCACTACTTGACCAACATCCCACTCTTTCTCAGCCCTGAGAGTTCAAAGGATATTACCCTCCAGACTTTGAACCATCACCCAGTCTTGCTGAATCTTCCCTCCCTGGAGACCCTGCAGGAGATGCTACGCTCTCCTCTCTGCCCAGTTTGGTGATAATGCCATGGAGGAACCAGCGCTGGTAGTCAGGTAGCAGTGCAGGAAGACATTTGAACACAGCTTCTCACTCACACTTATATGCGGGAAATTAGCTTCAAAAATGTTGTCTAAGATCATTCAAATAATTCAGTCCAGTGTCTTATCACAGACGTGGGTAATTTTTTGCCAAGTTGTATGAACGAAAACCTCTTACCTAGTAAACATGCCATTCTTCCATGACTATGACTAAGATGTGAATTATGTGGAGATAATATAGAATCCTCTTACCAGACCCTGTCAGGGGTGAAGTTTGTTCAAGTACCAGAGACTTTTTGCTGTATATCGTTAGCTCCCTGGCAAAGTAACACAAACCAGAAAGTGCATAGTAGTGAATGGTGTTAGCTCTAAGGATGTCACCTGAAAACCTCGCCCATCCTGTACCCAGCCCCTTGGCTCATCTGAATTCCTACAGAATAAAGCCCAAACAAACCACACCAAGTCCCAAATCTTTAATATGGAGTCTCAAATTTGGTTACATTTTTATATTGTGCTACAAATATCCATTAGAATGTTGTCATGTGGGCATTGGGATTGAATTTTATTATCTTCCTTAAGCACTTTTATTTTACCTGTGCCCTTTTAAACCCCAAGTATTTGCTCCCAAGTATATAAAATAATTACACAGGGTTTTTTTGTGTGGTGGTGGGGAGAGTGATGAAATAGATGTTATGTTCCATTATATGAGTAAATATAAGGCTTCGTTGTTTAATGAGCTGGATTCTTGATTCCATGGGGGCAGTGAACAGATGCAGTAAATAAAGAAGAGACATTTCCTAACATCTGTCCACGTTTCCCTTTATAACTGCAACCTTCCACTGCTTCAGATGGGGTTAGGTATATTCATGCACTTTCAGGTTTGTGCCCAAACTGGGGTGTGAACGACTTTGTATTTTAATTTCATTGATTGACTAAGGTGACATCAGTCATAATCACTGCTTTGTTACCGTCAGTACTGGGATCACTGAACTTTAGTTGCTGTGGTCTTAGCCCAGAATCTTTACCAGCACTAAAGCTAATTCTTGGTGGTGTGAACTAGCAAATAATCTGATCAGTCTCACCTACCCCTTCCCCTTTGGTCATCAAAGTAATCTACTTCAGAATTTTTTAATGGTATGTAGGCTAGTAGATGTATTAACTTTTAAAACCTATCTAGTAACAACTAGATACATTTTGAATATTCCTTTTTAATAGACCCTATTATATGTGATGACTGTGGGGGTCAATGTAACTATCTCTATACCCGAGCCCTGATCCAACCCCTGGGAACCCGTGGTGACCAGCTCTAATTTTTGAGAGGGTGTACCCAAGCACAGTCAGTGCCCAGTGTGATCAAACCCACTGGGGTTCAAAGGCTTAACACTGTATGCATTTAGAGAGGAATTCAGTGGAAGTGAGACCAGAGCTGGTGATCCACAAACTCCAATGAGCGGAGGCCCATTGGAGGGAGGGAGGGAGCGTGTGCTGAAGGGTAAACGACACCCTGGCTTCGTGAGCACAGGGCACACATGTATCACCTCTGTCAGGTGCCTGCAGCACTGACTGTCTGACTGACTGCAAAGAATGAATGAAACATCTGATAAGGGGTTAATTTCCAAAATTTATAAAGAATTTGTGCAACTTAACACCAAGAGAACAAACAATCTAATTAAAAAATGGGCAAAAGACCTGAATAGACACGTCTCCAAAGAGGATGTATACATGGCCTGTAGACATATGAAAAGATGGTCAACATCACTAATCATCAGAGAGATGCATAATGTGATATCACCTCATACCTGTCAGAATGGCCATCATCAATACATCAACAAACAACAAGTGCTGGCGAGGATGTGGAGAAAGGGAGCCCTTGTGCACTGTTGGTGGGAGTGCAAATTAGTGCAGCCACTGTGGAAAGCAGTATGGAGAGACCACAAAAAATTAAAAATGGATCTGCCTCTTGATTCAGGACTTCCACTTCAGGGAGTATATCTGAGAAACCCAAAACACTGATTCAAGAGAATATGTACACCCCTATGTTCATAGCAGTATTATTTATGGTAGCCAAGATTTGGAAGCTGCCCAAGTGTCCATCAGTAAATGAGTGGACAAAGACGTTGTGGTATATTTACACAGTGGAATACTACACAGCGACACAAAGAAGGAACTCCATGCTTTGTGACAGCATGGATGGAACTGGCAAGTATTATGCTAAGTGAAATAAACCAGTCAGAGAAAGAAAAAAACCATGTGATTTCACTTATATGTGGAATCTAATGAACAAAATAGACTAACAAACAACATAGAAAACAGACTCACAGATACAGAGAACAGACTGACAGCTGTCAGAGGGAAGAGGGGTTGGGGGACTAGGTTGAGAAGTGAAGGGATTAAGCGAAAGAACGAAGCAGATACAGATAACAGGATGGTGATTGCCAGGTGGGAAAGAGGGAAGGGAGACAGGGAAGAGGACGAAAGAGCAATACATGGTGATCGGAGGAGACTTGGCCTGGGTGTTGAGCATCCGTGTGAAGATGATGTGTTACAGAGTTGTACACTTGATTCCACTATGGTTTTATTAACCAGTCTCACCCCAATAAATTCAACTAAAAATAATAAGCATCCTTTGAAAATACCTTGCTTGCTCTTAGGAAGAAATACACTCACACATGAAGATCTGGTCTTCTGAGCCAAGATTCTCACAGGGTCTAAGTTTTTTTTTTTAATTTTATTTTTATTTTTTTAATATTTTATTTATTTATCTCTAGAGGGGAAGGGAAGGAGAGAGGGAGAGAAATATCAATGTATGGTTGCCTCTGCCGAGGACACACAATGTATCGTGTGTCCCCTGCCGGGAACTGGCCTGCAACCCAGGCATGTGCCCTGACTGGGAATCGAACCGCGATCCTCTGGCTCTCAGGCCCGTGCTCAATCCACTGAGCTACACCAGCCAGGGCACAGAGTCTAAGTTTTTACAGTGTCCTTGAGAGACCCGTGGGGTGCCACATGAATGAATCATTTGGGGGCCTCTTTTTGTAGCCATACTTGAAACACCCTAGCTTCCTGAACCTGTCATAATTTTTATAGTTGCCCTGAAATAAGGACGTGCTCTTAACTTTACCTGACTGCATTAACCAAGATATGAACTAACCACTGTTAGTGTCTCCTAAAAGATTGATTAAATTCTTTTAAAATTGATCTATAGAGTCCATGTAATCTCCATTGAAATTCTCATAGGCCTTTTTTGGTAGAAATTAATAAGCTAATTATAAAATGTATACGGAAATGCAAAGTCCTCACAATGGACAAAGCAACTTGCCAAAAGAAGGGAAAAGGGGGCCTGGTTTCAAGACAAGTAAAGCTGTAGTAATCAAGCATCCAGACAGACAGCTGCGTCAATGGCGAGTCCAGAAGTTGATCTATGTGCATAATATATGGACATCTTATTTTCGACAAAGGACACTTTGTGGGGAAAGGAAAGACATCAACAAATGGTGACAGAACAATTGAATATCCATATGCAAAGTGACAAACTATCTATACTTCACATTAGATACAAACATTAAATTAAAATAGATCATGAAACAGATTATTAACTGAAAATGGTCATTAAAAGGACCATAAACATAAATTTAAAATATGAAACTTCTGGTTAAGAATACAGGAGAAACTCTTTGTGGTCGCAGGTTAGGCCAAGATTTTCTGTGTATGACAAGAAGAGTATAAGCCATATAAGAACAAATTGATAAATTGTACTTTATAAAAATTACAAACCTCTGCAATGTCAAAACCATCTTTAGGAGAATAAAAAGATAATCCACAGATGGAAGGAGAATAATTTCAAAAGAATATTTTATTTCTTTTTATGTTCGGGATATAAGTCAACCTCAATATTCAATAATAAGAAAACAAATAACTCAAGCAAAAACATGCAAGAAATTTAAACAAACATTCCACCAAAGAAGATATACAGCTAGCAAATAAGCACCTTAAGAGATCATTGGAATCATTAGGGAAATGCAAATTGAAAGTCAAATTGAAACCCATGTGGAAACAAATCAAAATGCAACTTACATTAGGGGGAGAGGGCTTTGCATTTGTAACGACCTCTCAGCTCTCTGCTAGGCCAACTTGGTCAGCTCGTTTCTTCAGTGAGGAAATGGTACTCCTTACGTCCAGTCCTTCTGAGTATTCCTCCAGTTGCTTATGTTCCCCTCTTTAGAATCTCAGTACAGGAGAAAGGGAAGAGGCAGGAGAGCCGATCTTCTGGTTAGTTTGTGTAGAATAACTACTTGTGATTTGAAAGTCCGTTGCGGACATTAGAGGATATTACCTGTGGTTTGATTCCTCATGAGACTGGCATTTCGTGACCTGGACTTGCTTCAGGGCTCACCAGAGGCACCTAAAGAAATGAACATGTTTTTCCTGTTTTCCTTCTAGCGGATCTCTGCCCAGTTAGTTTGAAATGACTTTGGAGTTTTTTAGATGTCTTTCATTCTATAGAGTAATGTAATAAGTTATTAAAAAAACAATTGGCAGGACATGGTCTGAACCTCTACACCTGATTTGTGAAAAATAATATTCTTATTTTTAACTAAGGTTGAAAAATTTTTATTTGCCAAAGTAACATCATGACTTCCAGCAGTGGAATTGGCGGTGAACAGTGGGTGGGCCTGTGCAGTCCTGGGAGTGTGCCCTGCTCTGTAGATACAGGGAGGAGACAGTCAAAAAGTAGGGTTCAGGGAGAAAAAGTAGGGTGCAGTATGTGTAACTTATACAACACAGTATGTGTTATATAAGTTACACATAAGGACTGAGACTCTTACAACGGAGACTGTCTCGGAATTAAGTTCATGTCTAGAGACTTGAGAAGCAACAAACACATCATTACTCAGGAGGCATGCACTGTTGAGGCCATTGTAGCATCTGCATCTACTTGGGCACCTGTGTACCAGTATTCTTGTCTTGGGGAGTTGTACCCACCTCCTTTCTTCCAACTACGCATCCGTGTACTACTCAGGACAATGGCATTAGGCTGCCTTTATACACCAGAGTGAAGAACTGCCTTATTTCAGGCCCACCAAAACCTTGGCCTATAGTTAACGCCTCCTTTTATTTCCTCATTGTTCCAGTAGATGTTGTGTCTCCCCATGGGCTTCTTGTTATACTTGCAGCTGATATTGGCTGTGTATTGGTCCACTCGGAGCCACGGAAATGCTTGGACACAACCATTCATCTTCAGCTCACTCGTATTTGAATCAGTCAATATAGACATAGGACTATTACAGGGCATTCCTTATTCCCTTTATGTTTTTCCCAATTTTTGGAATGTTGATTTGTTTGTAAGCAACTGCCAATATGACTTTAGTCAAAACCTATTGGGTTCACATGTTGTAGAGGAGAGTGGTGTTAATCGCCATCTTAGTTCAAACTTGTACTCCAAATTGTGTTGTATAAGTTACACATAAGACAGTTAAGTGATAGAAGAGGTTATGGAATCTTGAGAATTCTTGACACAGGAATTTTGAAGTGAAATCCACTTTGTGGTTCCTCATTTTACTCTCTGTGTAAGAACTGTCTTGTCTGGGAAACGATGCAATTCCTTCAGCTAGAGCATTCAAAACATATGTGATAACAGAAAGAGGGGCCTGCTGATTAGCAAGAAGCTCTCTACACGTTGGCAGATGAAGGAATTCCATATCGATGGTAAACAGAGAGTTGGTTGTGTGGCAGAAGACTTGTTGACATGAAAATGAATCCTGATGACCCGTGTATGGCGGGGACTGCCCATTCACTGATGTACAATGTGAAAGAGACCCTCCATGTACACGGTAATGCTCTCATCAGTTGGCCAGTCAGTGGTTTCTTTCTCCCGAAGGAAAACCTACCTGGGAGGTCAAGTCATGTGAGAAGGCTGCTTGGCAAGCTAAGCCTGGGAGGGGAGCTGGTCGGTGAATTGTTGCTTCAAGGTAGAATACCCTGATATGTCTTTCTCCACCACTGGGGTAGACCTGCCAGGAAGGATGGATGGGGCACACCCTATGTCCTGAGTCCAAGAGGCTCCTTCATGCTACCTCTTCTTCTGGTCTCTTTTTGACCACATATTCAGCCACCAGATATGTTGACATTTTGGAGCAGATTATCATTCTTGTTCATACTTTTAGTCATCTTTAATTGCATTTCTGGACTTTTAATCCTGAGGAAGCTTATCTGTTTTTAAGGCAGATGACCTCAAATTGTGTCTTTTCTCAATCCTGTCCGCCCGCCCCCCACCATAGCCTACCTGATTTTCATAAGCTCCACCCCCCCATCCCTGAAGGTATGCCCAGATCACGAACTGTGGTGGATAAAACAGCACAGGATGGTGAACACCAGGGACACCAGCAGTCACCCTGTTCTTTCCCCACACACCCAAGACAGAGCAACTATAAAAATAACCTTGAATTATTTCTAATTTACTTTAAGAGTTAAATCTGTGAAACTTCAGTACTTAAGTATTTCTTGCAATGATTGATTTGTAGTACACCTCTCCATTCCTCATGTCATGAAAGCCAGTATCTGTTACCTTGGGGTAGTTTCTACAAATAGCCAATCCCATGCATTGGGTTTTTCACTTGTTTCCGTCTCAGGGGATAATGTTATTTCTTAGTTCTGGGAAGATGCCTTATTACAGCTTTCTGTGTATTGACGAAAAGTAGGCCTGTTTCTTTAATGGAGGAACTGCCCTCAACATTAGACTCTGGCATCCCTTTGGGCTATTTTCTAGGAGTTCACAGGGACCAAACATCTGGGGTGTCCTGGGTCCCCATTAAGATAAGTGATCACAACCACACATACTCCGATTGACGTCGCATTTCCCTTAGGCATTTGCCCGTGAACACACCTGTGGCCCATTTACTTCACAAATTCGAATGTTAGTGATGCTCCACTTTGATGCCCATGTCCAAGGGAAGAATTGCTGTGTTACTTTTCGATGTCTGTTATTCTTGAGCATCTGGATAATACCTTACTCATTAGATTCTAAAAGGTTTTTCTGCTTAAAAGTTTTGATGGATAGACTTCAGGGTCATGTTCTAGCTAATTTAAGAAGCTGGACTGTTGGTTGACCAGCAAAAAGAGTTACTCTGTGTGCAGCCATCCCGAAATCCAACATAATGGCTTTTTAGAGGTGGATTCGGGGGAAAGCTATTAACCAGTGTGTGATATGTGGGTGGTAGGTGGTCAAATGGGGTGAACTCAGAAAATCTCCTTGTTCATTTTTGCTGTGCACTTACACTCTCAAGAGCATGGAAGTGCAAACCCTGTTACTCACACATGGTTCTAGTGTTGCTGAGTCACAGTGGGTCAAAACAATTGCAGACACCTTTTGGTTGCAAACATCTATTTCAAACCAATGCATCTTCATGCAGTTTTAGGCTCAGTGCTTTGCATGGAAGGTGCACAACAGAAATCCTTGTGGTGGGTTATAAAGGAACGAGATGACATGCAACTGCTTCTGTTCTACAGACTTTGTGTTACTGAGATTCAGTTTGTGGTATCAAAATAGCAGCTGAGATTGTGTGTGTATGATATATATACCACACACACACACATATATATATTAGTACATATCACTGTATGTGTAATATAATGTAAGATTGGTGAGTTTTTAAAAATTAAATTGTGTTATACTCAAGAAAACTTCTAAAGTCAATGAATGCTTTTTACAGAGCTATTTAGAATCCAGTCTCTTTGCAGATAACTACACAGTGGATATGTCAAATAAAAGTATATTATGTACTCTTTCTTAATGACAAAATTAATCTTTTTAAACAACCTTTCCATTGCGATTACTGGTAGATAGCTTTCATTATTTCACTCTATCTTCTAGACATTTTGTTACACTCTTAACATACCATCGTATTTGTAAAGGAACTGGTTTGATGAAGAGGCTTACAATTTTGGAACTATGGGGGAAAACATCATTTTTTTCTTAATGCTGATATGCAGGATTAAAAATTTCTTAGTATTCCTGAAATAAATATTCATCTGTTTCCCCATAGGAAAAATCATATTTTTGTCAGATTCTATGCAAGGGATTGAAAAAACACAAGTAACAATGCATTCGTCAAAAGAAACTCTATTAACATTATGAAAAAGTCTTTAAAATAACAGCTGTCTTTGAAACAAAAGTGCGCCAAAGCCAGAGCCAGCGATGTCTCCGAGGTTCATGCCTTTTCTCTCCCAGGCTCGCACACGGCAGTAGAGCCATTAAAAATGCAGTACCGAGTGCATGTCGAAGCTTCCTTGCCATGTTTACTCTTAGCCTTCTCCACCCAAGGGAAGACTGGTCTCCAAGTAATGACATCTGTATTTTATAAGTATTAGTCCTCTACAGTATCTGTTATCCTTATTCTGTATCCTAGAGCCACAGTGGAACACAGGAGAAAACATGTTTTTTAAAAATTTTTTCATTCATTTGAAGTAGTTCATTGCTTTGATTGAATGAAGAGAATTGAGAAAACCATGAAGAGAACAGTCAGAATGACTCAGGTCTAAAATTCCAGCTTCACTTAGCTTTCTCTGAAGGACTTCCCTAGTCTTTATGGTCTCTGGCTTCTTGTTGGCTCTCCAGCTAAGCAGACTCAAAGGCTGATCAGAAACGAAACTCCTGTTTGCAGGCAACTCTACTTGAACCAGAGGGAGGGCAGGAGCTGCTGGTGCCTGGCCCTCACGTAGCTCTGAAGAGTGGGTCAGCCTGGGGCAACTGGAGAGCTGAGTGTTTTCATGGTTCCTCAGTCGTTAGAGTGCTAGGTGTTTAATGCCCAGAGCAGTCTCAGTGAAATACCTTGGCCAATTCGGGATAGAAGAACAGAGACAATTAATTTGCATATTTAAAAATACTTTTTAATTTTTAAATTACAGTTGACATACAATATTATATAAACTTCAGATGTACAACCCAGTGATTAGACATTTATATAACTTATGAAATGATCACCCCAATAAGCCTAGTACCCATCTGATACCACGCATAGTTATTACAGTATTATTGACTCTATTCCCTGTGCTGTACTTTATTTCCCTAAGACTATTCTGTAACTACCAACTTGTACTTCTTAATCCCTTCCCTTTTTTCGCCCATTCCTCCAAACCCCTTCCATCTTGCAACTGTCAAAATGTTCTCTATATTTCTGACTCTGTTTCTGTTCTGTTTGTTTGTTTATTTCGTTTTCCAGATTCCACATATAAGTGAAATCATCTGGCATTTGTCTTTCTCTATCTGACTTATTTTACTCAGCACAATACCCTCTAGGTCTATCCCTGTTGTTGCAGATGCAAGATTTCATTCTTTGTTATGGCCGAGCCCTGTTCCCTTGTATGTATTCAATGCTTCTTCTTAATCCACTCATCAAGTCGTGGACACTTAGGCTGCTTCTGTATCTTGGCTATGGCAAATAGTGCTGCAATGAATGTATGTCTTTTTGAGTTAGTGTTTTGGCTTTCTTCAGAAAAATACCCAGGAATGGAATCACTGGGTATTCACATATTTTACGTCTAGAAAGAAAGACCATATGATGTAAAGGGAGGAGAAGGCAGAAAAATTAGAGAATAAAAGTCTGACATCATCATTGTTGTCAGGGATGGCACATGTGTTATGGTCAAAGGGAAAGACGCAGAAAGAGCACGAGGGTTGAACCTCAGCACTGCCGTCCTTTGCCCTGTCCTTATTCTGTGTGCATGGGTCACGTGGTGGATTTTAGGAGAAGGTGGTTTAGGCAGGTTGCAGAAAATTATATTCCTACAAATTTACTCTATATGTATCTATTTATCTATCTACCTATCTATCTATTTATCTATCATCTATCTATTTTATCCACCCATCCACCCATCTATCTATCTTAATAGGGCTGTTGCACTGGTATTACATGCAATGAAATTAATTTAGAATAATCCTACTTCAGTCACATCCCCTATCACCTATGGCATGGAGACGGCATACATTCGCACTTTGGGGCATTTGGTGATAACCATTTAAAATAGAAGTTCTAGGTCAATGACCTAGAACAGTAAAATCTGTACCTGAATAAATCCTACCAACTATCCCTAAAATAATATGGTTTTGTGTGTGTGTTTAGTATTTTCTCATTATTAAAAACAAAACCATACCAGGACCCACCTCTAAGCTCCATAGAAATTCTACCAGACACTTAAAATTGGGTTTCGTTTTACTACATTTATTCTTCCCTAGGTTTTTTTTTTCCTATTTATCTTTTAGCACTCTTTCTGTTGCTTGCCATTTCATTTTGTTCTCTGCAGAAAGCTGACCATGGAGGGGGCAACCATGGTAGAGTTTCTGGGATTCAGCCAAGTCTGCTTACTTCTTTGAACTCTGATAATTAGGCTGTAAAACAAAGTGAAACAAAACAAAAAATGAAGAAAAACGAAAAAGTACTTACAAATATTTTTGAGCCCAGTTCCAGATTCTTATGAGGCCTGCCTCACGGATGCTCAACTTATGATCTAGGAATAAACACCATGACCTATAAACTCATCTCTCACCCTGGCTTGTGTAGCGCAGTGGACTGAGTGCTGGCCTGCGAACTGAATGGTCGCTGGTTCGATTCTCAGTGGGGGCATGTGGCTGGGTTGTGAGTGGGGTCCCCGGTTGGGGGCGTGGGAGAGACAAGTGATTGCTGGGTCTCTTATACATCCATGTTTCTCTCTCTCTTTTTCTCCCCTGCTTCCCTTCTCTTTAAAATAAATGAAATCTTAAAAAAAGAAAGCACTTTACTGACTTTCAGCTGGTTTGCTGCCTAATTTTGACTAAGTCTCATTTAGGAGAGTGTCTTCTCATGGATGTTGAATGAGAAACTGTCCTTGTCCTCTAAGGACTCCAAGCATGGAGTAGATGATGACATCATTCTTCTTAAAGTCCCTTGCACTCCAGAGCCCTGCACTGGAGAGAACCCTCACTCCGAGACATGGTGATTTGCCGAGCGTGGGACACTTAGGGGAAGCAACATCATAGTGGGTTTTGTTTGTTTTCTGTCCAGACCCACGGAGGTCACATGCGCTAGAGCAGGCCAGTGAGGAAAAGCCAGTGTTACCCTTTTCTGTTCACTTAGTCCTGTTTCTTCTGTGTCTCCCTGCCTCCCGTACCACACTCCGGGTCCAGTAGGGAACTCAGACAATCTACCCACCCGTGCAATGAAGTCTGTGGGGACCCGTCTTTCTTCAGAGGGTGAGACGAGAATTCTATAGAGGAACCTTATTTTTGGTATTGAAATTGTTGGGATTGGATGAATTTGATTTCTGACCTCTGAAGCAAGGGGACTAGATCTGGCAGTCACGGTCATCCTGGTTGCAGAATAAGGGGTCTTACAATCCACACTGCATGAACCAAACATTTGGTCATCTAGTTTCAAGCAATTGTCAAGGCTTCCAGTGTGCTCAGTGTGTAAAATTCTCCACTGAGACTCTCCCCTTGTGGACAGAGTGGTGGTTCCAAAGCAGACAGACGGACCTAGTATTGCAATGTGTCATAGATCCCCCTTTTTTCTGCCCCTCAGATCCCCCCCCCTCAGACCTGGAGGGTGGAGAAGGGGGGAAAGGCAGCATTGACACGTTTCTTTTTCTTTTTCTTTTTTTCAGATTCAGAAGAGTAAAAAAACACCTCCCAGACAGTAAAAGAGGCTGCCAGTGTGTTGCATCATTTAGCTGAGCTTCTTCATCTTCCTCCTCCTCCTCCTTGCACAGAGACCCATGTCTGGGGGTAGTGTGCAACTTTCAAAACTGAGCCCCCGATTCTGGGCCTTCTCTCATGCCACCTGCCCCCAGGAAATGACTCGCTGGGAGCTGCTTTGGGGGGTCTTAGAACTCGGGGGGAATCCCCCCACCCACCCCAGCCCCAGAGCAAACAGAACAACTTGAGATTTTGCACAAACAGAACCAAATCATGAAGGGACTTCCTAAAAATCCTTTGCTAATACCCTGGCTTTCAAGGCACCTGTCTGGCCTGATGAGAGCGGACATCACGGACGTGCTGAGAAAGGCCTGAAAAAGCCGCACACACAGCAATTGCTCTGTTATTACCGTCCGTGACGTTTCTTTGAGTGTTGTGACTTTTGCACGTGCTGCCGACAGTGGAAACAGCGTGCTGGCTTTTGTCGCAGTCTCTGGTTGATCCTTTCCTGAGTCATACATATTCTTTTCTCACCCATTTCCCTTTAGAATTAAAAATTGTTCTAATGTTTTTCTGTTCATTTATATAATGTGACATTCTTTTTGTTGTATAAAAGAGGAGTTTTTTCTTTAGCAGTCTTTAAGTGATGCTTGCTTTCCCTGTGCGTTCATTCGTGTGAACCAGAAGGTTTCCGCTGATGATCGTATTGTTCAGGTGGGAGGCCCGTGTTTTCACTGGGTAGCGTCCATAGCTAAGTGGTTATTGAAATTTTTGGCCACTGGCCGGTCCTCTTCTCTTGGCTGTCTGTGCTTTGACTGAGTCCCTCTTCTCCCTGTTCAGGAAAGTGCTGAGGGCATTTGTGTCAGGGAGGTGTGGCAGGCAATTCTTTTCATTTTAGGGAGCCTTTAGAAAGTCTCGCTAGGAGAACATTCTTGGCACAAACCAAAAATAGAATAGGGGATGTAGGCAGGGAAAGAATAAAGATACAGCCCCCTGAGACCAGGTGAAAACTGAGGTCCCACGGAGTGCTCATGAAGTCATTTTATGGGTCTAAATGGTGTGATTTGATGAAACTGATTCTTACAATGCGCTTGTGGTTCACAGAGGAACACGTGGGTCCCTCCAAGGGAGAATCACACGGATGTGGGCGGAGTGGGATTCGCAGTAGGAAGAGAGCTCAGAGGTGAGAGAGCCCCAGGGCGTTCCCCACTGCACATTTAATTTCGACATTTAGAAAAGCACACCAAAAAACCATTTTAAAAATCCTCTCATTACGGAAGCAGAATGTTGGTAGTTCTTCAGACGGAAATGAGGAGGCTGTGTCTGTCACCTGTGATGCCTTGGCCTGGCTGAAACACCCCCCCGGGGTAGACAGGTCGGAAGGACTCTGCTATTAAAGGCCCTTCACCCACTGATCTTGGGATGGAGGTCTTTGGGCAGCCTTTTGGTTTGCCTGGGAACCACACACATTTTTCTGGGCTTCCCCTGCTTTCTTAATAGTGACCACAGTAAGTAATGTAGCCACAGATTCAAATCAGGGGCATAGCAGGTTCCGGGAATGAGTAAAGCAAGCCTCGGGTCTCAGAATTATTGTGATAAAGGGCCGCTCTTAAGGGGCCCTGGTGCCAGCGAGGCGGTAGGGAGCCACAGGGACAGTGAGGAACAAGTGTCCTGTCCCGAGGGGGCGACAGCTAGGTAGCTCAAGGATCAGCGCTGCGTAGGAACAGGGGTCCTAGATAAATATTGGAGATTTGGCTGAAACCCTCTTCAAATTTCGAAGTATTGGCAACTAATTCAGAAACTTGCAAACACTGTGCTGGTCAAAGCAAACTTGCCAATGGCTGTGGGACGTCAGTTGGCAAACTTAGAGGCAGCGTGATTTTGGGGGGGTGGGGCATGGAGTACAACTGGTGCATGCCGATGTCTTGACCTTGGAACCTGACCCTTTCCCTCATTTCTGTTCTGTATTTTTGTACCTTGGGCTTTGCAGTCAGTCAAAATAGAAAGCCTACAGCTTCCCTTTTATATTCTAACAACTAAGACTGAACACTATTTGGTAAAAAATACACACAGGAATATAGCCATTTTTTTTCCAGCACCAATAGGGATGAAAATGTTTTCATTTGCTTTAAGTCATTAATTAGCTGGAAAAAAAGAGTGGGAACATAATTTCATTCGGTATAGAAAGAACTCTGCTTGGAATTCTCAGTGTGGAGAAGAAAAGCTCCAAGCAACTTTTATTTTTACGTTATTTAGAAGATGTTTTGAAAGAACATTGGATAAAAATGAAAATTGATCTATTTTCAAAAAGCACAAAACAATGTGTCATTATGCTGTGAATTGATACTGGAGCCGATAAAACATTAAAAAAATGATTCCAAGTTCACGTTGGCTGGAATAATGTATTTCTAAAATTCAAGCTCACTGTTATGGTCTTTTTCTTCCTTTGAAATACCTTCCTGGGTTGAGCTGTGATACAGGCCACACACCCTCCCATGGCCCGGATTATGGCACCTTACTCTGTGTGACACTGTCGCATGGAAGGCTAGGGCTTCCACACTAAAATTGAGAACTGACTGGGCTGTGGCTAAAGCAGAAGGGACATTCCCACAAACCCAAGTTATACATGTCCCTGGATGGAAAGTGACAAGTGGAGTTTGGGTCCCCATTTTACTGAACAGCTCTGCATTCAAGCTCTGTTGATGTGTTTTAGTCGCATGGTGACCCACCCTAGGCAGGCCTTGTTCCATCTTTCACTCACTCCAACCTCTCGGGTTACGAGCCCTACCAGATAGCGTATGGCACCACCCGAGGGACTCACTCCTAACCCCCTGAGTTCCAACGGATTTTCTTCTACTGCCATTTCATCCTTGGAGCTTTAAGAAACTATTGAAAACATCTAACAGGATCCCATTAAGAAGCTGGTGTAGTTAAACAACAACACGATAGGTAAACATCTCAGAGCCAAAGAATAACCTAGTGCACCTGTTCACTTCATTTGCAGAATTAAAACCATTGTATTATATCCCCTACCTGGAACCATACTTTTGTTAGTAAATCTGAAAAGAAAAGAGTAAAGAGCAATGTTATCACAGGATGTGAGATGGGACAAGGGGATGGAGACTAATTTTGTGATCCACATTTGGGAATTAAAGATACTGGTATTTTGGTGTCACTTCTGTCCTGGGTCACCTTTCTTTAGCTAGATAGATGATAGATAGAGACGTAAATAGATAGAATTTCGAACCTATTTTCTTCTATTCTTAACCTTCCATCACAGATTTACGTGATAGAAATTACTTCCTCACACCCCCCACGGGGTATGGGGGAAAACAAGAGAAAAAAGCACAAAAATCTTTTCCTGAAGAGGTAGAGAAGATTCTGAGAGCAAAGCCTGAGTATGTAGTATTATGTCCCAAAAGGGAGATTTAGGGAATCTAAAGAACATCTTTTTTCCAATTGGAAACTTTGTTCTAATCCCAAGATCCTGTACATCCCACCAGGAATCACAGCGGGCTCAGCCCAGCACCTGGCCCCAGCCTTCACGCAGCTGAGTCCCACTGTCCGCCTGTGAGGGCAGACTGACTCCAGATCCCTCTGGAAGCATATGCAATGTCCTCCGCATGCCACACGTGTCGCTGAAGGCTAATGCTCTAAGTATCTGCGGGCGAACCCCAGGGACACTAGCTTTTCATAAGGGATGGGGAATTGCCGGAGCCAGGTATATGAGAGAACAAAAACTTCTCTATGGCCTTTGGATTTAAGAAAAGCAACAACAGGCACAAAACAAAACAAGATTTATTTGACAGTGCTCTTCCCAAATGCATGATGACACCAATCTTTTTGCCATACCAGTGGATTTATTGATGATTTAGCTGGAAACATTTAAAACCCCACAAAAAGGAGGCTGCAGTGTGGGGGGCTGTTGCCTGGGGTGGCTCTGTCAGTATCATGATCGGTGTAATACCGAACCCCACAAAACTGCACATTAAAGAACCTAATGTTGCAATAATGATGTTATAGTGGATCTTATGTGTGAATAAATGGAAAGTAATACTTGTATCATCAACACCGACTCATGATTAAAGGCCCCATTATCATTTACAAAATGAACTTAATGGATAAATTGTAATGAACAGCACAATATTTCTATGAAATATTCCAGGAGAACCAAGAGACACATTACCTGCCAAGCTCAGATTTCAGTCGTTGTGGTTTCTTCCCACCAAAGACCCTGGTGGGCACAGAGGCAGCCCTGGAATCAGAATGAAAACAGCCATCTGGGACATCAGACAGAGCCCCTCTGATAAGTGAATCTGGGTCCAGGGAGCTTAGAAGAATGGGGAGTGGTCCTCTTGATGTTCTTTCTGGACATTTGTACAGACTGGATGCTCTTCTGGGAAAGTCTTGTGTAAACAAGAACTGTTTCATCAAATGGACAGTTTGGTTTTACAGTAAACAAGACTGGGGGGCGGTGGGAAACCTAGACTGAGAGGTTCCTCCAAGTCAGTTTAAACACCATTCATTCCCAATTATTTTAACTAGTGCCCCCACCTCACCCTTTTTCTTTAAAATATTGGCAGATGTGTTTGAAATGAATTTATGTTTATTCTGGCTTCTCTGCCCACATGGGAATGGGGTGAACACTGGCAATGGCTGGCTTTAGCACATGAACTTGGACCCAGCCTAGACTGCTCACTACTGAGCCAGGAGAAGCAAGGAGTGGAGTGTGGGCCATTTCCGCTCACTTGGGGCACCCAACTTAGTCTTCCTGGGGGACACCTCCCCACCCCTGTGGGTAGATGCTGGCTGTCGCAGGCCAGTCGCTGCCATCGGGGAGGCTCTCGGCTTTGTCAGCTTCGGCCACGATTCTGGAACCTCACCCATGTATCTTCATGGGAGCTGGGTTCTTGCCCTACAGAAGCCTTTCCTGTTCATGTTACAGCACAGGATGGCTCATTTAGACAAAGCCCACTGAAACCCAGTAGCTTCAGAATGGCACATTGTCATGCAGTCTTGCCTTCTCTGCCATGATCTGCCCTTGGGGGAGGGATTTGTGTACTGGTGTCCTTGTCTTTGGGTATGGGTGTGATGGTACAGAAATGTATCAGTCACCCAGATTTATAGTAGAGGCCATAGACATGGTTCAGTAACTGATTCTTGAGATAAAACTGTAGAGTATATATTTTCTTTTCTTTTTTGCTTTGATGATATTTTTCTACAATTTTATATACTGTAAAATTTTTTAAAAAGCTACTTTTATTTGTAGAGTTTGGTTAGGTTTTTATCAGCTGTGGTTCCCACTATATAGCCAGGTTCCTCCCCTCGCCTGGCTGTCGAGTCCTTTCTCTTTTTCAGACCCTTATTTCACTTTTCCTTTCTTTTCTTCTTGTTTTCACACCTGGCGCAAACTCCTCCTTTTGCCTCTGTCCAGGCAAGCCATTCTTCTCGCAGCATCATTTTAGCACCTGGAAACACAAAGTGATGGAGAGACCAACCCACCTGTCCTGGTGTGATGCACATGAGGGAATGTTGGGTAGGAGTGGACAGGGAAGAGGGAACAGACTGGGGAAAGGAAGCCCGAGTCCCTGCAGGAACTTCATTACTCACAGCAAGGCGAGTCACTTTGACGCTCCTATGATGTTGTTCTTTTCTTCCTCCGTGTAGAACGCAGTTTCTGCTGTTACAGGGTTTTCCCCACAGTTGGCTGGGCCCTTACCAGGGGTGTGTACGGTTGCCTGCTAAGGGCACCGGCCACATGTGAGAGGAGGGCTCAGCTCGGCTCCTCGGCCTTAGATTTGGCTGTTGGCCAGCTGGATTTGCGGGAGATGTCTGGATGAATATCAAAATGTTGAACAAGATTCAGAAGAGGAGGGCGAGCAGAAACACAACTGCAAACCTCAGTTCCAGTCATGCCAAGTGAATGGTTCTTTGGAGGTATAAGGAGGGGATTTCTGGACATGTCCTCAGAATGGTCTTCTAAAAGGGATGGTGGTGAAGTGGATTTGTCTCTATTTTACGGCAGCGACAGCATGTACTTCCATGATGCGGAATATGTTTCAAGTAGATAAAGTGCAGGTGGTAATTTGCATTTGTGTGTCAAAGGGCAAGAAAATGGCTGTTCGTTCTGAAGCGGGCTGTTTGGTTCCCTGTGGTGCCAGTTTGTACTAAACAAAGTGATCAAATGCCGTAGCGTTACATCTCCAAGTGCAAAAATAAATCATAGGGATTCGTGTAAAACAGAGTATGCCAAACTGCTCTCCATGAATTATGTGCTCCTGGTCAGTCTTTATTGTGCAGATGAGGCTGACAGCTCCTCCAAGTGTGATTCCCCCTCCCCACCAGCAACCAGTAGTGAATAAGTACTTGTATGTTCTCCTGACTACCAAATAAAAACAACGACTTAACCTCTCGATTGGAATTTGAAAAGTGAGAAGGCTGTTTGTTCTTTCAGTGTTTTGCATGGTTATGTTCTGTCCCAGACCTGAGGCCGTCCAACCTTACTCAGTGACCCATCTCTTATGTGTTCCTTCCAACACCACATAATTCTCAGGTATCAAGTGCTTTTTTGCCTGCACACGGGGAGATAGCCACTGTGTATTGTGTCTCATGTGATCTTCTTTGAGGGGGGTTATCAGAAGCTCCTTGGAGGTATAAGGAGTGTCGGCGTGTATGGAATTAGGCTAGGTTCCATATGTTTAGTTTTCTTCTGGATACTGTAATATTATGGTTTTATAGTCCTGATGGTATTTCTTGAATTCTAAACACTGTTTCTTTCTCCTTCTCTTGAAAGGGCTACCTGGCAATATTTTCATTCTCTCCAGCCATGAGCTGGAGTCTGACTAGGGAATGGTCCTTTCCCCTGTTTGTGGGCATGCAAGCGATTTACCGACTGGGTGGCACAGGCTTGCATTCTTCAGACCTCTGCTAATAGAGCACCCCTAGTGGAGATGTTGGGTATTGCACAAACATCCCCCCTTTTCCCCTGGGCCCCCTGGTGTGTTCCTGGCCTGTTGTCCATGGGACTTACTCTGACAGAGGAGGCTGTGATGTTCCTCCAAAGCAGCTGTGTTTGCCATGCATTAAAATGAGTTCTTTAAAATTTTTCTTTCTAAAAAAGTACTTGTTTTGAAAAATATCGAGAAGTGTGAGAAAATTAAAATCACTCATAATACCCCATCCAGTGATTATTTACTGTCAGTTCTTTACCGTGTTTCCATATGGCCTTTTGCTCTGCATTTTAACGCCATAGAGTACAGTGTATTTAATTTTGTGTTATGATTTTTCCCCACATGACACTGGATTGTTAGCATTGTCCCATGAAAAAAACCCTTTATTAATTCCAGCAGCAACATACTGCTTTGTTTTGTGACTTTAGCACAGTTTACTTAATCACTTTTCTGTTGGACAATGAAGTTACATGCTTTTATTTTTGACAGTTGTAACTAACATAGCAATGACGCTCTTTATACATAAGGCTTCTATCTCCATTGAAAAAAATTCTTAGATATGTAATTCCTGGGTCAAAGGCTATGAATAGTTTTCCAACTCCTCATTCACACGCCCAATTCCAAATACATTTAAATATTAAAAGCCGTATTTAAGTCCCATGTAATGCTGCACGTCTGAATAGCTCTTGTGGTTTTCGGTGTCCTTTGTGATGAACAGAGATGGAGCCACACAGAAAAAAGCCTCGGACTGGTGATGGGTGCCTCTCGGCAGAAAATGTTACTAAAGCCTCTGACTGGGCGTTCTAATTTACATATTAATGGAAAACAGTTCTTAGGGAAGTAGGCGGGGTTTGAAGCCCTACACTTCGGCTGTTCCACAGCCTTAAGCAGAACGCAGACTTCTCATGACGCTGTTTTATCAAGGCTGGGAAGGGGCAAACATGGCGTTATGTTATGTGGCACCAGGCAGTGGCTTGTTGGCGTCTGTCACACCCCAAATGGAACACAGAGAGATATTGGTAGATGTGCTTAGCCATAGTGACCGAAGGTGGTGGATGTCACTCAGACGGATGTTACAATATGCTAAAATGCGGGGGGAGGGGCGGGGCAGGGACTGAAGATGCCCGCTAGGTTGATGGACACTTTTCTTGGGTCAGCCATTCAGCAGCCCCTTCTGCCTGCCTCGGCTCCTGTTACAGCAGCATTGCTATTGTTGGACTGTTACTAATGAGGACAAGCGGTCTCATGGGCTCTTAAGTCACCCTTTCGCAGCAGCCTTGGGCTTGGCGGTGCAGCCCCACTTGGCAGAAGGGAAATTATTTGTCTGAGGTCAAGCTGCATGCAAATCACTGGGATTTAGTGCTAACCCCACCTCCTGAGTGTTAGTTGTGTGTATTGGCCCGAAGCTGTCAGCCTGGTTGTCATCTTTGTCACTGTCCTCTTTTTCAGACCCCTGATAAGTTTAGTTGCATTTATTGCCCTTTCGCTGGACCAACCAAGGACATTAATTGCAAATATCTGAAAGCTATTCATTTGTCAAAAGATACTTGCATTCCCACAAGCCATCATGATGGCATTTCGGCCCCGAACTGACTGATGAGGTTGTTTACTCTCTGGACATTTAAATGCTGTGGGTCAAGGACAATGTAATTCGTGACTTTAAAATATTTTTCTCCCAAAGATGAAATAGTAGCTGCTTGACACACACACTCTTTTGAGCGTAAACTAATAAACACTACATTGTGCTTCCCAGTTTGCTACACAGTTTCACATGTGGGCTCTCACTTGATCCTCCCAATTACGTCCTGAAAATCATGCCTTGACATCTTTATAGAAGAGGATAATAAAGGTTAGCTGATACACTCATGTCGTCGTTTATTCGTGTTCCTTTTACCAACCTCATTTATAACATGTTTCAGATTAAAATCGCATACATGCACCCAATTTTTTTACTTTAAGGATGCAGAATGAAACCCGAGGCAGCAAGCTGAGCGGGGGTAGACAGCGCAGACTGGGGCTCGTGTTGGGATGGCCGTCGTGCTGGCTGACAGGCCTCCTGGGCTCCCGCATTAAGTCACACACTGGATCTGAGTTTCCCGGAAACCCAAGTAAAAATGAAATGCCATTTACAGGATTCGCCCCATCCAATGAGGAAAACTCTCACCAGTTTTTCTGAGTGTGGTGCTTCTCACCTGGGAACCTTTAAAATGCCCAGGCTTGGGCCCCACCCCAGGTCAGTGAAAACAGTCTCTCTGGGGGGCAGGCCTGAGTCTCAGCATATTTTCTTCACAACTCCCCAGAAGCTCCTGCTGTGTGGCCAGGGTTGGAAAGCCCCGACAGTGAATTCCCAAGTCACTCACAGAGTGAGATGTGCACTAAATCCCGGGGCCACCTCTGCATGTCCGAAGGCCTGTGCCGGCTTGGAGCAGCAGAGCAGGCGGAAGCTGGTCTGGGCGTGCATCTTCCAGCTCCAGTTCTGATGTTTTCCCAGGGATGGGAGCCAGGAGGGGGTGAGGGTTTTAGAAGCCGAAACAGAGCGGAGTGTGATCCCTACACATGGAACTTGGAGTGACATGGTGAGTAATTTGGTGGCTGCGGAGTGGAAAATGATTTCAGGAGCACAACCTCCATTACCGGGGAGCCTGGAGGTCTGCAGAAATTGCACACGGGTGTACTGTATGCTTCTCTGCCTGCTACCTGCTCATGACTCACCATCAGGAGAGGTGCCAATGGGTTCTCCCCTCTGCTGATACAGTGGGCATGTCGTCAAGCGTGCAGTGAAGATAACAGCATTTCCAGAGGGCTCGCAGGTCTGCGTTTTCATGGACTCAACACCCTCAGAGTGTCCTATCTCACTCAGTGACTGCATATAAGGTACCAAGGGGACAAAAAGCTGCCCCATTGGAAAGCCACCAAGCTGCAGGCTTTTGGAAGATCATAGTGGGTGATATTTTTAAAAATGTGCCAAGAATTCCTATCCAATAACCTTGCAATAGTGGATGTTCCTGCAGGTGGCAACCCTGAAAGCTTGTTGTCATTTGGTGCTTTGCGGGTCTCCAAGTGCTCACGTGGGCAATATTGCATCTGATCACAACTTCACTGGAGCCCCCGTGGGAAGCAGGCGGCCATGTTTCCCAACAGTTAGCCAAGAAGAAGGAAATGTCGACCCCACAAGGTCTTCCAAGTCTGCCCGAAGATCAGGACCCCCCGGGGCACTTGGGGCACACCTGCACCCCCAGCCCCCAGAATTGCTGGCTCCTCAGCACTTAGTCAGCTCAGGGATCCTGCTTCAGTTTTTCTTCTTATTAAGATAATTGTTCCACATTCTTCTTAGCCGTGGACAAATTTGGGATGACAGCACTTGATGAAAACCTGAGTCATGGGTTGCTCAAGAATCGGGAAGAGCCAATGGGAAAGCACCTCTGTGTTTGAGCGCTGAGGGATCTGGCTTAAGTTTTGCCCCAACACTCAGTAACTTTGCGCAAATTATGTAAACTGCCTTTGTCTCCAAATTCCGTAACATGGGAGTCATTTTATCATCAGAGAGCAGGTTAGATAGCTAATGGACATTTCATCACCCATAGCCACTGCAGGTCTTGGAACGCAGTGACTGCTGGGGGTGTGGCCGAGACTGAGTGGTTGAATTGTGAATCCCCGCTCTGAATAAAACCCCTAAGCCCTGCCTTCACGCTGAGCAATGCTTCTCAACTGAGGGCAGTTTTGTTCCTGGAGACATTTGCTACTCTTTGTCTTGGGGACATTTTTTTGGTGACAACCGGGGGGCTGCTACTGACATCTAATAGGTAGAGTTAGGGATACTGCTCAGCCTCCTGTGATGCCCAGAATGGCCTTTACCATGAAGAGTTGTGTGGCCCAAATATCGCTGTGCCACGGAGGGAACCCTCCCTCAAAGGGACAGTGGGACAAGTGAAATGTCTTGTGAGTGGACGGATAACAATATGAGTCGTTGGCGTCGGCACTGTGGAGGTGGGCCCAGTGGGGCACAGAGGCACTTCTGGCTCTGGACAAGGTCAGAGCCGACTTGTCACCTACTCAGGTCCACTGCTCTTTGTGGAGTTGTGCCTCGAGGCCCTGACCCAAAGTATCACTTCAGTAAATCTTTTACCTCAGGGTGTCTGGGACACCACCTTTGACCGGTGACCATCAGACTCACCTGGAGAACTCATTGCCATGTAAACTTCTGGCTCCCTCCCTCTGAGATTCTGAGTCAGGCCCCGGAAATGAAAGCCGTATTCACAGAATCACCCCAGGGGATTCTGACTCAGCTACAGTCAGTGGGGACCCTCTGAGTTCCCCGCCAACTCTGACACTTTTGACATCTTTGAGACCTGGAAGAAGGCAACGTGAAGTCCCGCCCAGCTTCTCCCGCCTCATGCAAATTAGCTGTCTTTGTAGGTGTGAGGTATCTGGATTAATTTTATTTAAATTTTTGCTGCTACTACTACTACTAATACCATGAACAGTACTACTACTACTGCTAATAATAATAATAACTGAGTGATGTCAAAGGTGGTACCCTGTTCTTTATGACTGCAATGAACCAGGCTCAAACAGCATTCCCAGTGTGTTTCTCCACGTCTCACGGGTTCTGGGGAGGGAAAGCTCACCCACTCACCTCCGATTCCAAGTCCCTGCTTCCTATGATGAATCATCTAGTGATCTCTACCCCTTCACCCCTCGTGTTGTCTCAGGCAGGGTTTTCCCCGCTGACACAACCTCCTTCACACGGGGCCTCTGCATGTAAAGCAAACTTCACGAACCCCGAGAATGACCTCGCACACAGGTGTCAAGGCTGCACCCCCGGCTTTCCTGGACCATGGAATAAGTGCCGTTTCATCACCGCATGCGGCCTTCTTCTGGACGTTTCCAGACCCAAATTTTTGCATCATTTGATAACATTTTAGATGAACATTTACCTGCCTGAACAGTCTGTCCACCATCCTTTTCCTTACCCTGTTTTTCCTCTTTACAGGCACAAAGAAGCGTTCTCATGGCTCCCCCGCCCCAAGCACCGGTCGCCTCACCTTGCCAGGTGGGTACAAGTGCTGCGCGGTGAAGTTAGTGATCACAGACATCAGAGAGAACTGCTCTCGCAGGAGCTGAGTTTCATGGTTGATAAACCGAGGCTCTGGGCCCTTGTTCACCCAGGCTGCCCCATGTTATTAGAGGGCCTCTGTCACCCATGGGTGAAGTTCCTTCAGGAACAGCCCTGATAGAGCCACATTTGGTTTGTGGTCTCTCCTGCTTGCTGACGAAAAGAGTAGAACCTTGTTCTTCCTTATGTTCATCTGGACATGTTTTGGATGTATTTCTTTCGAGAGAGATGGTGCAGTGGAATGAGTATGAGCCTTTGGTGAGAGAGACTTGGGTTCAGAGCCCAGCTCTGCCATGTTCAAGTTGTGCGAGCTCACTAGATGTCCGCAGCTTCTTGCTAATCGATGTCGCGTAGTTCTGACTCACAGCGGGCGCCCACAGCGAGTCTCTACCATCGGGAGATAGACGTCTGCACTCTCTGGGCTGGTCCCGTCTGACACGGAGCTGGAAGTTCTGGGCATTTGTGATGACTCCGTATAATCATTGTTTACCAGAAGAGGCTCCTTCCTGTTGGCCATTCTGTCTCCCTGCCTAGGTTTACAATCTCTACCATGATCTGATTTTTACAGGTGGAACTTTCAAAACCCCATTCGTTTGGGCAGGGGGTGGAGAGAGAGGATATAAAAGGCAAACAAACAAGGTAGAAACATTTAAAAATAATAAAAATTATAGGAAGGAAACATGGTACCCATGCTACCACTCAGAGGTAACCAAGGTCACCATCCCTTCCGGTCTTTCTTAGATACATTTTGTTCCTAGAGTGAAATTATACTCTACGTGAAATTTGTTTCATCCCTTTTAAAGTTTACCACTGTGCTATGAGATTTACCCGGTGTTATTAAGTATTTTAAAAAATATTTTAGTGCTTCACTAACGTTTTGTTTGGTTAATTTGTACTATAGTCATGTGTGAATTTTTGACTGTTAGGTTGGTGTCCCTGACCCCGGTGTGTTCGAGGGTCAGCAGTACATTCACTGACAATGGGCCTTTAAGCTTGCCTTTTTGTTGTTAGAAATAACCTCACATTCTTATACATAAATCCTTCTATGGATTGAGGACAGGTTCCTAAATAGGATTATTAACTCAAGGGATATGTACATATCTAGGTTCTTAACACATTAGAGTCATAGCAATTTCCAGAAAGGTAGTGCGTTATTTGGACTTTCGGTGAGGAGTTGGCCCTTGGAGTGTGCTCTTGCTAACGCTGACACTAATACCTTACGAATTTAATGAGAAAAAGATCATATCCTTATTTGGATTGCATTTACTTTACTATTTTTTAAAATTTATTTTCTAATGTTAATTCACCTTTTAAATTTCTTCTTTGGGGAAGTACCACATTTGATTCTTTCTGAAAGGGACGGTGCCTTGCACTGTGGCCCCTGAAGTGGGGACTCTTTTGCGACCAGTGGTGTGTTATAGTTTAATTAGCATTTTTTTTTGGTTGGACATGAAATAATAGTTGACTTTATAATCAGTGGCCTCTTAGCTTAGACAAAATAGAATCTGTGTCCATCTGCTTTTCCACGCTCCACTCCTGTGGCTTCCTTGCCCTCATTCCACAGCTGGACTCGGTGTCCGCCAGGGAGGCCTGGAGCTCTCTGGCCGCGGTCACTCTGACTGTGACACTGCTTGCCCTTTTCTTCCCTGGCTAATTTCTTTTTGCAACCCCTTCAAATCATCTAGGCAGAATTAATATTTACTCATAACAATTTGCTTATGAGTCTTTTTACCCCGTGAGAGGTGGCTTTTTCGAGGGTGGGGACTGTCTTGTTCTATTTCTGCCCCAGTGCCTGCACGGTGACCAGCACACGCTGGGTGCTCACAGATGGTGCTGAGGCCGGGCGCGAGGGTGTGTGAGTGGGCGCTGTCCGCTTCAATTTGGGACCAGATAGAAAGCAGCCGTCCTCAGAAAAAGGCTCCTTTGCAAGTTTGGGTTTGCATCAACTGTACTCACTTGCTTTTTAGCACGTAGTCACCTGCTCTGTAGTCTCCAGAGGCCCCTTTCATCTTGTCCCTGCTTGTGGATCACGTGCCCTTGCGACTGTAGACATTAGAAGGAAAACACCTCTAGAGCAAGCAGCTCCTGTGCGCAGCAATGGAGTCTGCTCTGCTGTGGAAGCTCATAGCCTTCCAGGGAGGGTCAGGTGGGGTCTCGGACATCATCCTGGACATCCGTAAGAATACGCAGAGCTGGCCTGCATCCTGTCTGCTGTGCTGGAGGCCTGTTGTTGGCCTGCTGGGTTTCCAAGGCCTCTGAGTCAGAGTCTTAGCCACCTTGGCCTTGGCCTTGGCCTTAGGTGGGCAGGGGTCTAACCTGGCCCTGGACTGGGTGTCTCAGGTTCTGAGTTCTGACCACTGCAAAGCCTGCAGAGGTGCGGTGGGCAGTGCCCATGCTTTGTCTAGCAGACCCCCTCCACCTCATGTGTGACAATGGCCGGCTCACTCCTTCGTCCCCCTGCCCCGTCCCCCTGCCTCCTCTGACTCAGGTGCCTCCTTCTGACTCAGGTGCCTCCACCTGATGCTCTTCGTGCCGCTGCCCGACAATTAGAACGTCTGGTTTCAGGGTGCTCAAACAGGGGGAGTGATAATTCTTGGAAGCAACCCAGTAAAATTGTGCAGAAAGAAAACAATAGAGACAGGCCAAACAAGCAGTTCAAACGTCTCAAATTAAAAAACAAACATATAACCACTGGAATTTCAAAACAGAAAAACTCAAGGTTGAAAAGAGGAAATCTTGCATGCTCTGAGAAGTTGGTTACCTTCAGGGGAGCGGCAGGCTGGCAGCAATACTGGCTTTGGTCATAGGAAATGCGAGGGGACAGTGAAGGTGAGTCTTCCATGTGCTCAGGGACACACTTCCACAAGGAGAAAAGTGAACTTCAAAGCAAGGTGCGAGTTCTAAGCATTCACGGTGCACACGCAAGTAAACCAAACATGTTGGTAAATTTGAGTAACTGGTTACCATAAAAATAATGTGCAGGTTTTGTGTTAAAACAGGAAACAGAAGCTGCTGTTGGAAGGAGAGTTGTCATAGGGGTTGAGGAATGCAGAGATCTAGTTTGTCTTTGGGCAGAACCTTGTAATTTTGTAACTTTTTAACACAAAGGATCATCAGTAAAATCATTTAAATATAGCCTGGGGCATCTAAATCAGCAAGTGAACAACACCAAAGGGAACAGAGAAAATGCATTAACACAGGCAGAAAGGAAGAAAAGAAACAAGGAATAAAGAATGATTACAAATTTAGATAGTAGAATCAAGTCTAAAACAAAAATGAAATTAGATTGTAGAATCAATTCCAAACTGTCAGTGATAACAATAATTGCAAAGGGCTTTACCTCTAGTATATTAAAGAACAGATATTATGTGATTAGATTAAAAAAACCCAAATCCAGCTCTATCCTGTATTTCAGAGACACACTTTAAAACACACACACACGCACACACAGAGAAAGTTTGCTGATGTATGGCAAAAGAAATTCTATACAAAATATAAAGGTAGTTCTTAGGAAAACATTGTCTATTTCAATATCTGTATAGCAGCATATTGTACAGGTGGGCCACAGGATAGGATATTTAATCAATGATGGTTGTTTACCATTTTTAGCCGTTACAAACAAAGCTTACCATAATGTTGAAGAAGAAAAGTGAGTTGCCACTACACACACACACACACAACACACAGCATTTAACTATATTATCTTTTAAAACAAGCAAAAATATTACATATTTTATGGATGCACACAAATGCAATAATTGAATGAATATATGCATAGGAATAATAAATACCAAATTGTGGTTGATGTTTTGGGGATAGGTAGAAAGAAGTATCATGGAAGGGTATATAGTAGGTACTTCAACTATATTTGTGATATTTAATCTCTTTGAATAAATTTTTGAATATGAAAAGTGTTAAGATTTGATTAAACTGTATTGAGAATACATGAGTATTTGTTATGCTATTATTTATACTATTCTGCATGCTCAAAATATTAGCTATTAAATTTTTTAAGTGAAAAATCTATGTCTGCATTCCAAGACAGCTCTGTTTGGCATTATGGCTCCACAGACATGATTTTACATGTGTGTCAGAGTAATTTAATGTTTCCCCTTGCGCACCCCTGGAGAGGTACGGGTGCTGAGAATTCAGAGATAAAGGACTTTCTGCAGATAACCTGCCCCATCCAGAAGCCACCAGAGAGCCCCTCACTAAAGAACAGCCAGTGTGGTTTCTGACATGACAGAAGGGTCCTCCTGAAGCTCCAGCACCAGAAAACTATTCTGGGGATACCCCCTCGAGCCCTCGCACAGCTTTAAAAGCAAAGTGACTCTGACATGGGAAAGTCATGGCACCGGCAGCCGATTTTTTTCTAGAGCCAGCTTCACCTATGACCCGTGAGGTCTGTGAACCTGATCGAGCTCCGGGGGAGGGCCATAAATGACGGAGAACATATCGTTGGCTCTCGTTGGAGCAGCAGCCCATTGACGGACACTAGTCAGTGGCTTACTTCCGAGCCGATTCCTCAGGGTGCCGGGGTCACGCCACTCTCCTGCAGTGGAGCTTAGATGGAAAGGTACAGTACCCTAGTCACCCGTGGGTGCAGATAGCTCGCCCCTCGCTCCGCTGTGTGCGCCTCGGCTGGCATGTGCCGTAGTGTTGGCAGTAGATGCGTGATGCTTCCGGTCACCCTGCCTGATGTAGAAAGTGTCTGTGCATGCGATGCTGGCTGGCTAGCAATGACGTTGTCATGTGTCCTATTCTAGGGGACTACGGATAAGACGTTCGTCCAGAGGAGTCGTCCGAAGACAAGGGACCAGCTTTGAGGTCTGAAGGTGTTCTAGAAAGCTTATGTGTCTTTGACCAAAACAAAATATTATGTGCATTGTAAGTTATTGAGTAATTATTGTCAAAAATGATAACTCCTGATCTCCCTAATACAGGTGTTTTTTACAATAAATACTTTGATATGTTTTCGACATCTATCAGCTCTCAGGGACAATGCTTCTTAACGTATTTCTCAGCCTGTCTTATCTCACCCAATCATCAGAGCAACTCTTAAGGAAGGGAGGCTCCGCGATCTACATTCCAGGAATCAGGAAACAGAGGCCCAATCAGATGAAGAGCCTGCCCACACTTTGCACTCCCCGCTCTGAGGCTCGTGGCCAGTAGAGGACGGCTGATGTCGGAGCGTCTGCACTGTGCCCGCCTCTCTCTCACACTTGTCCTCAGCCTGAGGGTTAAAGCAGTCACCCGTGTACCAATGTCAAGCACAGCCATGGGCTGAGGAGGACCCTGTCATGTCTTTTAAGCAAAGATTCCAGCCAGCACTATCTTTGCAGTTGTCTTTTATGTCAGGTTCATTCCGAGGGGTGGCGGCTGTCGCTCTTCCGAGGGACTGGATCAAAGCTTGTTGGTGACTTAGCTCTTCGGCAGCCGAGAGCCCTGAAGACATGTGTCGTTACAGACTTCTCCTGGTGAGGGTCGTTGTTGGTGTGCGTGAGGGACATAGAGCTACCGATTTCGCCTCACACGTCCCATCTTCACATGCAAACATGGAAAAAATGCCCATGTTGATGAGAAAAACCAAGGAAAGGACTTCGCTTGTATCGTCTCCAACATAGTTTCCCCTTTTGAACCAGCACGATTCATATCCTTTTCACTTGTCAGAGCAAGGAAAATGAAAACGAAGACCCTAATCAAGGATGATCATCTTGAGGCAGGACTTTCTTATTCTTTTATCATTAAAATAATAATTTTATTCAATGAAATCATTAGTCATTAGAACTAATGCGGGTGCAGGGCATGTAATAGGTAGCCGTTGTTCGAATAAGAAGAGCTGAGCTTCCAGTCTTATTTAATCGCTCCCTCCTCCTCTTGCACCTCTTCGTGGTGGGGGTGGGGGGTCAGAAGGTAGGGGTCCAGGAGGTAGGGGTGGGGAGGGGGTGGGGAGCGGGGAGGAGGCCTGACGACTAGGCCTTAGTTGTTCTCCATACATCGGAAGACCTGAAGAAATAAGCTGAGACTGTAGCATTTGTGCAAAACAAGAGGCTCAGGCCTCAAACTCAAAGGAATTCAAAGGAAAGGAATTTGCTGTCGTTCTTCCTGAATAAACGCGGGCAGCACATCCAGGTCCTACGATGTTGCTGAACCAGGGGAGAAAAGTTCGGTTCTGCAGATGCCAGCCACCCTTGCCAGCTGGTGTGTATTCTGAGAGATTTGTTTATCTTTCAGTAAATGGGAGGTGTGTGAAGCTTCCTGAGTGTGATGTAAGGTAGCGTATTCATTACATTTCTCTCAGCACCAACTGTTACCGGCATTGTGACGAAGCTCTTGGGATGCCAGTGTGCGCAACACCCTGTATCTGACCTCACGGAGTTTAGGGCCAAGAGGAATTATCTCTGGGGCAAAGCACAAAGAAGAAGCATGCAACAGACCAAGGAATCAGTGGTTTAAGTGGTTTCCAGTGACACTGACTCAAGGAACTATTATGGCTCAGCATAAGAACACACAGAGTCTTATGAATCAAAGGCGGCCTTGTCGTTTTCCTACTCATATAGTGGTTAGAATTCGGGGACCGAGACTCCTTCCAGCCTCGCTGGTTGTCGAAGCTGCACTTCCCGTCCTGGATTCCCAGCCCTTCATTTGCGCTCGTGGTTACAGGCATTGCCCAAAGGGATCCAACAACCCCGCATATTTGTATGTTGTATAAATGGCTTAGATGTGGGCTCGAGGGTTTGGCTTTGCTGAGAATAGCGCTTGGTTTCAGTGAAGTGCTTGCCTCGGGTAGCTGAATGGGAAAAGTTTTTTTCACAAATGCGCATTTTGGATAATTAGTATTTTATGAATAGAATGGTGTGTCCTCTGCTGAGGAGTCACAGGTACATTCATTAAGGTGATCACTTCATTGTGTGTGAGGCCACGCATGGAGTCAAATGCAGTCCTATAGGGAGTGAGGGGACTTTTCTGCACCATCGAAGGAAACTCGCCAGGGAGGGTGCTATAGGAAGGCCGTGGGGAGGACCTTCCATCTCCTGGGCTGTGTAATAATGGCAGTCACTCACCAAGTACCTGTGACTTACAGGCGTTGTGCAAGGTGGCAAGGTACCATGTGAACATCATGTTATTCATGTCACTTTGAAAATCCTCATGACGACCAAGCAATGCAGTTCAAACTTTTTCTGCTGAAAAAAAAAAGCCCAGAACAGATTATCTCCTGAGGGTCTCACAGGAGTCATAGCTGAACCCCGTTATGTGTTGCCCAAAGCCCATACTGCCCTCATGATACCCTGCCGCCTCCCTCAGAAGCAGGTTTCCCGGGTTCGGGGCATAGATCTCAGCACATGGCCAAGGGCTGGTGGCTCCCCTGTGGGAGGAGTGGACCCCATTGGCTGCCCCAGGCACCCCTCGGAAACTAAGTGTAGGCTGACTGGTTTTCAGAACGAACGTGACACCTCAGCCAGTGGTCTGAACCCAGTTACACATTAGAATCACTGGGCATTACCAACATACTGATGTTTGGGCTCCACCCCAAAATCAATGGTTATTCCAGAGACTCTTGGGGCAGGGCTTGGGCATCAGGAAATTTTAAGTCTCCCCAGGTGATGGGCTGTGCATCCAAGATCGGGAAGTGTCAGTGAGAGCAAACAGCATCAGGTGGATGACGGGCAGCAAAACTGTGTGGTTTGTCTTTTCCCCAAAGACATGGATTTCTGTGGGGGCCTGGCAGTGCTGGTGGGGGCACCTTCCCATACCAGGTCATGGTTCTGTTCAGGCGCTGTCCACTCTGCCCCTTCTGGAGGTCTCCTCAGGTCACCAGCTTCCCATCCTCTGGGCCTTTCACACAGAGAACCAGCAGACTGTTTGGTGTTCTCATCTGCTCGAGCTGAAGTCCTCGCAGAGCCAGAGGCTTTTAAAATGGAGGTGGCAGGTGGTTGTCATGTGCCGTCGGGGCTAAAAATTTCCAAGTTAAAACTTCGCCCCAGGCCCTGGAGCTCCCCTGGGTGTGATTGCTTGTGTCCAGTGGCCTAGTGTTTTGGGATGCCTGTTCAGATTCCAACCTGCATAGGTGAGGGGAGAGATAAGAGCAGTTATTTAAGAGACTCGTCAGCCAGGGCTGTTATGTAGTTATTTTCTGAGTCATTGCCACACATGGTGTTAAGGAAGGGCAGTTTGCTTCTGCTTTGGGGGAAGTAAGAGTATGGTTACTAACAAGGCTATTCAAGAATCCTGTATATTCCATCAATGTATACTCTAATATGGACACTATAAATAAGGTACAGCTTTACCTCGATGCTTTTAACTCATTATGGTAGTTATTTAAACTTCCTCTGAACTTTGGTCCAAGGTTATTTTAAAGACAGGAGGAAGGCAGTGATGTTGAATGAAACCAAAATACAGACTTCCTGTGAATTAGCTGTGTAAGCTTGGGCGAGTTGCTTAAGCTCCTTAAGCCTCAGGTGCCTCCTTGCAAAAGGGGGTGTAATAGTGCTCACCTCTCAGGATTGTGGTGAGGATAAAAGGCTGGTTCAACACGTGTTTCTAGTGTTGTGCTTAGTACGCAGTGTATGTCAGGTACAGTGTTGGTTTTGTTTTGTTTTGTTTTTACCGTGGCAGATCCTGAGATGAGAGTCACAGCCTCAGTTGTTGCATTTCTCCATCCTCAGTGCAGCTGATGGTAACATTCCAATGCCTTGTGGTTCAAAACTCATGGGTGATTTGGGGGCATTTTTATAAGGACTCTCCCTCAGATTTCAGGCCCATACCACAATCAGGCACTGATTGCAGGCGTGGGGTGAATGGCAGAGGATTTTATTCTTCAGGGAAAACAGCTCTTGAGAGGCATTGCATGATGCTTGTATCTTGTTAGTTTAGTGTGTGTGTGTGTGTGTGTGTGTGTGTGTGTGTAAATGCAGATAGAAACTAGCTGGAGGTGGAAACGCTCTTTGCAAAAGTTGTATTATGGTATTATCTTTGGAACAGAACAAAACACATGTCCAACACTTCTTTAAAAAAAAAAACAACCACAAGGTGCCAATATTAGAATTAATTCAGAAGCTCAGCATGAGCCAAGTCGCTGCCTTGGGGGGCTTGCTATGCAGTGGGCTCAGAGACTCCCGAGGGAAGGCGCCAGGCCGTGGCACCGTGGCTCAGAGGGCCAGCCGCTGCTGTGGGGGTCTGGGGGCGCAGAGGTGCTGGTGTGGGTTGGTGTGTGACTCACGAAGTCAGGCCGGACTAGGTCACACAAGGACGCAAGACCGTCCTCTCTGGCCTGCCATCACTTGGTGCAGAATGACAGGACTGTGAGTGAATGAGATTGATGCAACGTGGTGACAAACTCTCCCAGTCCTCCTAAAAGCATTTTCTGCCGAACACTGTCAGACACTGCTGACCAAGGGGTCCCTTGGCCTGAGAAAACTGAGAAAAGGACATCTTGGATACTCTCGGGGATTCATCACACATGTCTCCGTCATTTAGGTCTCGGGGCAGTCCCGGGAACACTCGTCTGACTTGCACCCAGTTAAATCCCAGGTAGGAACCCCTCCCTCCGGCAGCAATGCCTGTTCCATTCACCACTTTGCTAAGGGCACTTTAGGAACAGTAGACCACACACACTTTCAAACAAGGAGTTTTAAAACCTCCATTCATATTCAACACCCAAATCCAATGAACAGCCACAATTTGTTATCTGAATAAATTCCTACCTATTTTCTGAAGAAGAACAATTCTATCTCATGGTCTCTGCTGCCAGAAGAAGAGAAGAAGTAGCTCCCATGCAACATGGTCTCAGAGAGAGAGACACGGAGAGAGAAAAGAAAGGGAGGCTGGTGGTGGCCGAGGAGCGAGAGAAAGTCACAGACAAGTTTGGAGGAGTTGTGGTGTTTATGAAAAAGGCGAGATTTGACCAAATGAGGATCAAAGCTCCTAAAGGAACATCACTTTTATGAGAAACATTGTAATTGTAAAATAAAAAGGATGCTATGTCAATTTTTGCCTTGACCTTTTTTCCTAGGCACACTTTAAAGTGATATACAGGGTGGGACACAAATAACGCCCCCTTTTTATTACAGAACCAGAAGCATGCGATTCCGTAGCATAACAACATCACACTGGAGCGCACCCTGTGATGTTTCAGGGGAAATGTTCCCACTGCTGCCACCTCGTGCGAGACACTCACGTGCCCTTCCAGCCGCACTCAGGCAGGCCTCACTCCTGCTGGACCCTGTAGACTATGACTTGGCCAAGTGCGGGTTCTATGGCAGCCACGTGACTTTGCCAAATCTTCATGAGCTAAGTAGATCCTTTTCTCCAAGTAGATTGCTCTGAGAGATGAGAGCAGACTTTGCGAAGGTGTCCCCCTGAGAAAATGGTCTGACTGCTGAAGACAAAGCCTATGGTGGGGAGGGGTTCTGTTCCCAGTTTGGTTTTCCTTGGAGGGGAAGACGGAAGGTGGGGGATGGGATTGTAACGGTGCTGCTCAGGTTCCGCTGTGGGAAGTGCCCAGTCATTGAAGTGGAAGGGTCAGACCCCTCCCAGGAATACCTCTGGAATTGAGGAGTCCTCAAGAACCCACACCAGCACCCCCAAAAGAGAAGTCCCCATTAAACTCAAAATGGCACCCTGATTTCCGGCTCTGCTCTTTTGCCCTGTGATCAAATCGCAGTCCCTGCAGAGGAGAGGCAATCGATGCACACAAAACAGCCCTCTTTGAATTTCCCTTTCCCCTCACGTGTTGAGGGAGGGCAAAGGCAGGATATAAGCATTTCCATGGTGTCAGTGGGCGCTGCTGTCTCTCAGCAGGTTCAACTCTATTTGCCGTGACTCGGGTGGCAAGGAGAGTTTTTGTTCTGACAGTCAGAATCCTGGCAAATGGTAAATGTTTCTCCATGCTGAGAAGTGGGAAATTCAATAATACTTTGGCTGGGTTCACACTGGGTAGCAAAAATAGAATGAATGCCGGGAGAGACTGTGACTGAGCAATAAATCAGCTGCCCCAGACGTCGGCAACCATCAGCCTTGACTCTGAAGCTGTCTTCTGTCTCTACCCGACTCTCCAGGGTCACAGGACTGTCTTTACGTTTATTCCCAGAGTGTCTGGTGCCACAAACCCTTTTTTTACCCTCAGAAACAGATTTACGCACCCTGAGATCTCTACAATCGCTGTTCTGCTTCCGCGTTGTGATGTCACTACAGGACCAATCGCTGGAGGTCTTTACTACAAGTTATCTTCACTCAAAGGGCAAAGTCGGAGCTTGCACTAATAGTATCACAAATTATGCCTGAACACTTTTTCTTCTGTAAGCAAGTCACAAGTTTCAGAGGGGGGCCCTACAACGGAAGCCCCTCGAAAGCAGGGAATGCTGTCTATTCTGTTCATGGTTATGTCCTCGGGACACAGTGGGTGCTCGAAGAAGCCAATGAAAGAACATTATAGGCTGTGCTCAGCTATGCGCCTTCTGAGATGCCGCGTGCAAAAGCCCAGAGTAAACTCTGTTGTGTGCGATTTTGTAGAATGGCTCCGACCTGTGATTCCATAGAAGACATATTAGTGGTTCGTTTCTTTGCAAAAAGTTGTGCCACTAAAACCTGATCGCAACAGAAAAGTAGATAGTGTGAACAGCCAAAAAGAACACGGCCGTGTTTATCCCACTCAGAGATGTAATTACAGCTATGGCTTAAACGTATGTTCTTACCACATTTCCTGTGCATGTGGTTATGTGTTTTTATAGTATAAGGTTAGAGCGCTGTTATTGCTTTTTTAATTTAACAGTACTGCACACACCTCTCTCCATCAATAGACATGGATTCATTTTTCCATAGTATCACAGGAGTGTATTTTTAAGAATGACCGGAACTTAACGTATTCCCTGGGATTACACACTGAGGTTGCGCCTAGCCTTTGGCTCCATCGTGAACAGCATGCATTTCCCCTTATTGGAAGGGACCGGCACCGCTGGTTTTTCATGGGGGTGGCCTCCTGGTTAACAGTGCTGCTCCCCTAGTCCCAGCTCTGCAAGCTGCCTCTGCCTCACACTCCTCTGGGCGCTCTTCCGGGAGGCAGAGCAGCCGCGAGAGAGCTGGAGTTCCAGGCAGTGACTCAGCACCCACTCCTTTCACCTAATCACTGTATCTCACCTCTTGGCGACAGTTGAGTAACCTGGGTTCACCTTGATTCACCTTTACACTGTCTCATTGGCTACAGGCTTTCCCGCAGGAGCGAGGTTCATAAAGAATCACACGGCCTGTGGCTTCTCAGACGGCTGCTCTCACTTAGCACTGGACACATTTAAAATGTATCTTTGTCTTTATACGGCTCTTTCCTTTCAGTTGCTGAGTAACATTCCCCTGTGCGAATGTTCTGTAATTTGTTTTTCCAGTTAACTCTTGAGGGATGTCTTCATTGCTTTCAGCCTTTGGCTATTGCGAGTAAACTTCTATAAAATTCACGTGCAGGCTTCTCTGTGGACATGAGCTCTCACATCAGCTGGGTAAATGTCTAGGGTACGGTTATTAGGTCACATGGTGGGACTAGGTCTGCTTCATAAGAAACTGCCAAACCGTCTTCCAAAGTAGCTGATCCACTTTGCACTCCCACCAGCAAGAACGAGAGCCCCTCGCCGCAGTGGGTGCCATCAGCTGTTTCTGTTTTTATTTCACCCACCCGAATTGGTGTGTAGTACATAGCACTGTTGTTCTAACTTGCAAATCCGTGGTGACCAGACTTGTGGAGCATCTTTTCTATGCTTTTTCTTGTCATGTGTGTATCTTCTTTGGTGAGGAGTCCATTGGGATCTTTTATTTTGGGTATGACAACTGTATATATATATATTTTAGGGGGGGCAAACTTTTCCCCATGACATCCTCTGTTGGGAGCACTTTGGGACCGTGTGCTGCTCCACAGCCCTGAAGGCTTACCCACAATGCTCACTGCTGGGTGGGGGCAGGGCTCGGCTCACATCTGTTTGCCTTGCTCTTCCCCGGGGTGACACCCCCAACCTGTTCCCTCTCACTTCCTTTCCCCCATCCTTCCTTAGGAAAAACCTCTATGTTCTGGGGTCCTTGCTGTCTGCCTGTAGGAACTGGTCTTTATTTAAAGTGCATGGCCACAGTGGTTAACATGCTTGTTCATCTCTGTGACTCATCTGTCTCACTAAGATTCCTGTGAGTGGTTAACTCTGCGTTTCCTGGTTTCGAAGAAACTGAGCAGGTCGGGGGTGAGGGAGTTNCCCCAACCTGTTCCCTCTCACTTCCTTTCCCCCATCCTTCCTTAGGAAAAACCTCTATGTTCTGGGGTCCTTGCTGTCTGCCTGTAGGAACTGGTCTTTATTTAAAGTGCATGGCCACAGTGGTTAACATGCTTGTTCATCTCTGTGACTCATCTGTCTCACTAAGATTCCTGTGAGTGGTTAACTCTGTGTTTCCTGGTTTCGAAGAAACCGAGCAGGTCGGGGGTGAGGGAGTTCGGCTGTGTCACTCGGGGCTAATGGCTGTCTGTCTTCTTTGCATGGCCTGCAGTCATCAAGCCGCCTCTGCGTCACTTTAAACGCCCTGCTTATGCATCTAGCTCCTACGCACCTTCGGCCCCAAAGAAAGCTGAGGAGCATCCTACAAGGTACAAGATGCTGGATCAGAGGATCAGAATGAAAAAGATTCAGAACATCTCACACAACTGGAACAGGAAATAGGTCCAGCAGAAGAGAGGGGCCCAGTCTCCGGCTCTCAGCGGTCACCAGGCACAGTGAAATGCCCTTCCCGCCACTTGACCCCCCGAGGTGGGGGTCCTGGGGCTGGTGCAGCCATGGCTGAGGCCACCGGGACACATTGATGTTCCCTTTTACTGTTCTGTCATAGACTCATCGTCTCTGGACTTGGGGGTCAGGGCAGACTCCAACCTCAAACCAGTAAGATGCCTGTCTCCTGTGGCTTTTATAGCTATAAATCTTTCAAAATCTAAATTGAACTGCTATTAAAACAGTATGACCTGTTCAGAAAAAAGTGAAATCCATCCCCTTGATACTATTGTGATCCCAGACATTCACTTGCTTTCATAAGACTATCAGTTTAATAATCATTGTATGCAAGAAATACACTTCTGAAGCCATCTTTTCCCATTTTTAAATTGTGTTTGTAGACACTTCTGGACTCAGGTTTCTCAGAGCAGGGCCAAGTTCAAAGTAAAGCCCCTTTGTGTTGGTTTTTCCTGCATGCCTCCGCCTTGTAGATCCCACCAGGCTGAGAGCGTTTGCAGAAGCAGCTCTGGGCTCTGCTTTCCTCCCCAGGGTTGTCCAACCTGAGGCCCATGGGCCCCATGCAGCCCAGAGTGGCTGTGAGCATAGCCCAGCACAAAGTCGTAAGTTTACTTAAAACATGAGATTTTTGTGTGTGTGATTATGTGTCGCACTGTATTTAATATGTGGCCCATGAAAACTCTCCTTCTTCCAGTGTGGCCCAGAGACACCACAAGGTGGGACCCCGATGTAGGCTAATCCTTCCCATCATGCACAGCGGACAGTGCTGGAAATCCGCGAGACAGACGCCCGTATCTCGGAGACCAGGTTGGACGTTTACTCCAGGATATGTCCATTTGGTCTCGCGGTCCTGGGGTAGGAGGGCGTAAGATGCTGAACCGATCGGAATGCCTGAATTGCAGGTTTTTCTCCATGCGGTTGAAGATGCCTTGAAGTGACACTTCAGCCCGTTTCCTGGCAGACCACGGAGCCCTCGGGAGCGCCCTGCCCCCACGGCTGCTGGCAGAGTGAAGAGTCTGTAAAATTCGATGCTCTTCCTTGTGGCCTTTGTAGGCCCACTGGGCCTCTCCTAGAGTTTTTACTTTGGGATTAAATTCACAGACGTTGCAAGGAAAGTTTCAACGTCAGAAATAACTTTTAATCCCTTCAGAAATGGTCTGAGGCAGGGAGAAGTTCAGGTTCATTGGCAGGCAGGTCTGATCTCCAGCCCTGTGCTGTCTGTAACTAGTTGCAGGTCCAGGTTTAATGGCACAATTTTTAAGAAAGAATGAGATTTGGGACGCTCACGGTGCCTTTTGTGATAAAGATGAAGGCTAAGGTGGGTGCCGATCACTAGAGCCAAGCCTGGGCAGTTACAGAGATGTAGCAGAGGCAGTTCTGAGGACTCACCTCCAGGGCAATCTCTCCAGGATGGTCCCCGACCCCCCAGAGAAGGCGTCGTGTCCTGATGCCACAGCCTTTGGGGTCTGATGGTAAAGGGTTTCGTGTCCTCTCCTTTCACTCTCTGAAGTTCATTTCCAGGAAATTGGTTATGCAATTGAGCCAGCCCCAGAGCTCAGTGCCCATCACACTATTGAGCAATTTACTTACAGTGTGCTTTCTGAGGGTATTCCAGGGAAATAAGTAAACTCACAGGGTGATCTGATCATAACTCTGTAACTGGGCAGGTCTTGGGGGAAGGCACACCCCAGGAATGTAACTTCTTTTTTTTTCTTTTTTAAAGATTTTATTTATTTATCTTTAGAGGGTAAGGGAAGGAGAGAGGGAGAGAAATATCAATGTATGGTTGCCTCTGGTGTGTCCCCTGCTGGGAACTGGCCTGCAACCCAGGCATGTGCCCTGACTGGGAATCGAACCGGGATCCTTTTGGCTCAGGCATGAACAGGCCTATGCTCAATCCACTGAGCTACGCGAGCCAGCTAGACTTAACTTCTTTAGTAAAATGTCAGTCTCTGCCTTAAGCAAGTGCTGTCCCTTAAGCAAGCGCTGTGCCAGCGCTGTCCCAAGCGCTGGGCACCCAGGTGAACACGCCTTTGAAAGGCCTCTTTTTCAGGCTCCCCTCAGGAGGGCACACCACCTCGCTAACCGCCCTGTAACCCGTTGCCCCTGGCTTTCTCCCGCCTCCAGGCCATCTTCCCTGTGTCCCCTCCATAACCCCAAATGCATGAAAGCAGCTGCAAAGTGTCGTCTAGGAAGCATTTTTCTCTGTTGAGATCTTGCTTCCAGGCTTTCCCTCTGTTTAGCTCACATAAATGTTAGTCTGCTCTTATCAAAAATGCTTTAAAGTCAATGTTGACGGGAGAACGTCCAGCTCTACAGAGATTGGAATTTCCAGAGTCCTCTCAACGGCGGGAATCACCCACACGCGCATGCGCCCTTACAACTCTCGGTCTTCTCGGGCGCTGAGACTTCACGTGGCCGCACTTTCTCGGCTGTTTCTCGGTGTTGGAAGCCGTGGTCCTGGGGAAGAAAATTGGCCCGCTCTGTCTTCCTCGATCCAGCGGTGTTGTTTCAGCCCTTGCTAACGTTTTAACTGAACAAGCGCACAGAAATAGAGACCCTGCACTGCTTGTAAAAGGCCCACCCTGTTGTTCGCAAGATGGGCTGTATAGAAATGCCAAATTATGTATTCTTACAGCAAATAAAAAGATGCTCTTAAAGGACTTCCTTGTCTGTGAGTCATTTTTCTCTTCTCCAGAATCCTGGGATGCATCTGAACAGAGATTCCCCCTTTGGCCCTACTCAGTCCTGAATAGCTTGTCAAGATGAGTGGTATAACTTGCCCTTTTCAATCAGCTTCCTGATTGTACGGGCAGTAGCTTAAAAAAAAAAAAAAAAAAAGAAGTCCTCTACACCACAGACCAGGTACATTAATTTGTTAATATGAGTAACACACAAACGCAGCCAGTCTAAGGTAAAACACATGTGTTATCAACCCTGTAATTAAACCTTGACTCCTGCCTCAGGTTTGCTTTGTGAGCTTTAGCGGGTTTTGTAATCTCTCCGAATGGAGATAATGGCGGTACCTGACTCAGCATAACCCTAAGGGCTAAGCCTACACTGAGAACTCAACAGATATTTGCTATTATTTCTTGGAGTATATGGGAAAAATGCAATAAAGAGAAAATATAAATCAATAAAGGAGGCTTTTGCATTGGAGACCCATGCCTCTTACTAGTTCTGTGAATCAGGTAGGTTGTTAATATACTTCAACCTCAGTGAAAAGAAGCCAATACTTCAATCATCCATGACCCTCCTGGCTGTCCCCACGGGTGGTCAGCACTGTGGGGCCCAAGCTGTGATCTTCGTAGGGGTGCCCACATTCGGCTGGAAACCCCATGTCCCCACCGGCCATGCTCCCTTCTCCCAGGGAGGTCTTGGGCCCCCTCTCTTGGCAGTTATGGCCACTCTTGCTCTGGCGTCCACATCGGCCAAGTCCTGGCCGCCTCCCCGCTGCTGCCACCCTCCCTGCTGTCCTGCTTCCCCCCGTTTCATTTCCCACGTTCCATTCCAAGTCCCACCCACGCAGCATCCATGCAGCATCCTGTGCCCTCTCTAATTCTCTGCCGTCTCGGCATCTTTTCATGAGTCAAAATCTCAGTCGACTCAGAAGAAAGAATATATGGGTAAAGATTGAAGTGTCGTTATACTTGTCTTCAAAAACAAAAGACTTTGTTGTTCATAAGTGACTCTGTTTCAAATGTAGACTAAAAATTCCTAGAGAAATACAGCGCTGGCCCTGACGGATGGCTCAGCTGGTTAGGGCATTGTCTTCGCCAAGGTTGTGGGTTCGCTCCCCAATCAGGGCACATACAAGAATCAACCAATGAACGCATGAAATACAGCTCCACCCCCTGCAGCCCCGCCCTTCAAAGGGGATAGTTTCCCTAAATCACTCCGTCCCACAAACAGTTACCCGAGGAGGTTTCATATGCCCCAGAATTTGGGAAGCAAAACAAAACAAAACAAAAATACCTCGTCATTTCCTAGAATAGGCTAGAAATGCCTCGGGCGATGCTGCCTTAGACGACACTTGGAGCCTTCAGTCAACAGCCTCTCATCTGAAAAGAATTTGAATATTAATCAGCCACATGAAATGTGTATTGCTTGGCTCATTTCTGGAAATGAGGTTGAAATCAGCCTGAACTGGTGGCGCAAGGACTTGGGCAAGATACCACCTCAAAAATTATGTTGGTTTAGTTTGAGGGAGTCAAGCTGCTGAGCCCATGGGTAGAACACACTCATTTCTTAGGCTGCCCTGCCCCCTGGTGTCTGTTCGAGGTATGGACTCTGCTGAGTTCCAGGGCGTCATTAGCGCTGATTGCTTTGGGCTGGATCAGAGTTCGCTCTTCCTAGAATTCTAAAGGGGGGGCAGCTGCGGAGAACACCATTCTCGCGCTGATTATAGTGCCGCTGCGTTTCTGTATAGGTTTAGTCCGTTATCAAACATACATGTAAAGAATACTCAACCATGGGATGAGCTGGGAGACAAACTATAGAAATCCTGGAAAATATAGTAAAAAACTCTAAGTGAAAGACAATGATCAGTGACATGTTATACAGGAAAAAGATAATGATTGATTTAAGCCCCAGTTCATTATATTAATTACCATGTAACTACAGCATCATTAATTTTTACTTAGTATCTCTCGTATGCTAGCGTGCTGGCGCAGCCTCCACTTCTAACTAAGCCCTTTCCCCTTCTCCTGTTCCTTCCAGAGAGACTGGAAAAGTTAACGTTCAGTTGCCCAGTGTTCCGAGATTTAGGGGTGGACAGGGGATACAGTTTGGGCTCAGGAGACCTAAAGCCGCCCCTTCCCGTTCATCCTGCCCGGAGTGTTGGACCGTTTCGGGTCACGGATGCGCATGAAAGAGAAACCCCGCACTCTGGAAAGGGTCAGGGTATCACCAAACCGCCACACCTTCCCTTACCTGACCCTTCGGTACTTAACTACTGACGGGTCAATTCAAAGCCACAGCCAGGGAAACGACCCAGAGTGATACTTTTTTATCACAACGTCGATCGAGGCACTCCCCCCGGCTGAAATACGCAGGCTTCACGTGGCTTTCAGAACACAGCCTCAGCGCAAGAGAAGCTGAGGGCCCGAAAGCCGTGCCTGCCCGCCTCTTGCCTCCCAGCCCCGCCACCTGGGCTCCATGAGCTCCAGCTGCTGGAAATGCCAGCAGTCCCGAAGTTCAAAGCCTCCACATGCCCTGTTCGCTCTGCTCCGGCTGAGTTCGCCCCTGAGCCAGGACTGGGGGTGGGGCAGGGACCCAATGCCGAGGGGCAGCATCAGGGGTGTATGGTACCGGGCGGTTGAGCTGGTTGGTTGGGATGTCACAGCCTGGGCAGAGATTTGCAGACTCTGTCCGTCAAGGTCACCATCCCAGAGGCCCAGCCATGCTGCTGACGGAGAAGCGGGAGATGAGAAGGTCAGAGGGCTCAGCAGCCACCCTGCCCTGGGCATGTGCTCCTCGGTGGCCGCCAGGGCACTCTGCTCTCTGCCCCGGGCTTCCCAGCGTCGTCGCCATCAGCAGACCCACTTCACGGCTCCATGGTTTGCCGGCGGCATGACTCTGGACACGCGATAGAATCCTTCGAGCAACTACTTCCTTATCGATGAGGTGCACACAATGGTAGCTGGAATGCTACATGATAAAATGCGCGTGAAGTTTGCAGTGCTGCCTAGAACACGGTTGATGCCGATTAAGTGGTTGTAATCCCACTGAGCCCACAGGGGATTAAAAAAAAATCCTTACCTGAAGATGTGTTTACTGATTTTAGAGAGAGAGAAAGGGAGAGAACAAGATAGAGAAACATCCATCGATTGCCTCTCAAATGTGCTCCCTTGTGGGGGTGGAAACTACAACTCACGCATGTGCCCTGACTGGGAATCAAACTTGAGAACCTTTTGGTGCACAGGACCATGCTCCCACCATCCGAGCCACCCAGCCAGGGCCCATGAGTGTCTCATAACGTAAGAGCAACATCTCCCCCACCCCATGGCATTGATTTTGGGGGCTCAGGGAGGCTCTTTCACCCACTGCCCTCTGAAATGTTTCCCTGAGCCCACTGATGCCTCCATGAGACTTCCACAGGTGGCAAACACAAGGCCCTAGGGCCAAACCCGGCCCTCTACCTTGTTTTATCACCTGGGCACCTTGCTTCTATCCAGCAGCAGAGCCGAGCTCTTGCTTAACTGTTAAGGGTAGTTATATTCATATAGTTCTAAAATTACATTTGGCCCTTTGAAGGCAACCTCAAGGCTGGCGTGGCCCCCAGTGAAAGTGCGTTTGACACCCGTGCTTAGCCCATTCAGTTACAGGTGTGACCACTATTAAAAAGTTCTCTAGGAAAGCTGGTGAATGTGTGTGTGCATCATCAGTGATGTCAACCGATGGTGTCTTAGAGAACGGGAACTCTTCAAGCATCCTGAGTTACCTCAGCAGGCATTTGCACAGCCTGAGTAGAAATTTGCCACTGAGGTTGCAGCACGGGGCCAGCAGGCAGGGGCATCTACAGGGGTGTGGGACGAGGTGCACTTATACCGCTGGGGGTGGGACAGTGAAGGCAGCAGGGGGCCTCTGTCCCAAGGGAGCCGGCACCCGTGGAGCACTCTCTGTGAGGATGTCTCGGGGGGACAGGCTTTCACACACTCCTTCACCACAGCTCCCCCACCCTGCGAGTAGGAGTGGTCACTTCATCCCACACGTGAGAAAACAGAGGTTCAGCGCCCTGCGGGAAGCCTCTGTTTGAGGCTGAAGCTGGTGCTTGAACCCACGTCAGCCTGACTCTGGCTTCTGCGCCAGGTCCCCACCATCAGAGGAGCCTGTGGGTTTGCTGCCCATCCAGCCCCCTGAAGGCCTTTCTCCCAGTTGCCCCCTAAGGCTGGTCTCTCAGAAACGCCTGCTGTCCCATTTGTTTCTTTTCAGACCACACTTGTTTCAAATATTTCAAATGAAACTGCATTCATTCTTGCTTTTCCTTCTCAAGGCATGCAGGTCCTCTTCTTGGCCGGCTTGGCTTAGCTAGAAGGAAATGTGAAGTGATAACCTACTGGGGCCCTAGGGCACCTGGTAGGGTGTTGGGGGTGGGGTAGGGAGGCGGTGAGGCACAGAGGGGAGCAGGGAAGGAAACTCCAGCCCAAAGGGAAAGCCAACAAATTTTTATTGAGCACCTACTATGCTTTTCAGGCATTCCATTCTCTTATTTAAACTATATTAACAGCCCTCTGAGGCAAGCAAGGCTGAAATTTGTTCATTCCTCTCCTTATTAATAACGACCCAGATCAGAGTATTTCAGAATGGTTATTGCAGAAAAAAATAGATGAGGGTTTAGGTTTTAGAGTTATTGTACTATGTCATGGTGTATCTGGAGTGGGAACGGGAGTTCCTATGTGACAGACTGAATTCAGACTCCTGTTTCAGGGAGGTCAGTTTGAACTACTGAGGAGCCACATTTGTAATTCCAGCCTTCCAAAGGAGCAGTTTTATTGTCTACAAAGACAAAAGGACCAAACTAGGTAAGTAGGGTATAGTGTTCATTGATTTTTTTTTCTTTTGGCCCCTGAAGCTATGGCTAGAGTGAGAGGAGTAGTTTGTAATTACAACCTACACTGCGTTCAGCAGCCTCTTCCAAACGCCCCGCGCCTCGCCAGGCCGGCGTGGTCTGGCCTTGGCCTGGGCCTGGACTGGCAGCCTTTCACACCATTGCCCTATGCTGCAGCCTCCCTTTTCTGCGAAAAGCCCCTTCCCCATAAACTATTATCATAATTTGGAACGTCGCCCTGGTTCTCTCTTACACACACGCAGAATTTTTGTGAACCCATCATCTTGACACTATTCCACTTTTATGTTTGAGAAAAAACTTCACTAAACAGAAATAAACCTCAAGGTTAAAAGGCAAGACATTAGTCTGGCAACTACAATGTACCCATATCTCCAGCAGGTGGCGGTGGTGTGTAGGAAGAAAAGCTAAGCTCTGGGATAGTGGTCCTCAGGGTGGAAAAGAATGGAGGCTTGCTGGGGACCTTCCATTTAAATCAACAAATGTGTCTTGAGTCCTTTTGTCTCCAGGCACCGCCCTAGGTGTGCAGTGGGTCTAATAGGAGCAAGGCCGGGTTTCCCAGCCAGAGGACCTCACAGTCTTCTGGGTGGGGGTTGCCGGCCGGGCTGGGGGGCGGGGGTGGAGAACTGTGTTTTTCAATCTATCAGGCAGGGTCATTCGTTCAAGCTGCTCTTGTAAAATAATCCCCACACCTTGTGCAGCGCGGTGGGAATGTAAAATGGTGCAGCTGCTGTGGGAAACAGTATGATGGTTCCTCAAAAAATTAAAAAGAGAATTATGATACGATCCCACAATTCCAATTCTGGGCACAGATCTAAAAGAACTGAAAGCAAAGTCTGGAAGAGGTATTTGTGCACCATGCTCAGAACAGCACTGAGGCACCCTAACTAAAACGTGGAAGGAATCCAGGTGTCCATAACAGACAGACAGATAAGCACATTGTGGTGTATGCATGCATCAAGCTATTTATACAGCTTCAAAAGAAAATAAATCCTGACAAATGCTATAACGTGGATGAACCTTGAGGACATTATGCAAGTAAAATAAGCAAGGCACAAAGGGACAAGTGTAGTTTGATTCCACTTACGTGAAGTACTTAGAGAAGTTAAACTCATAGAAAGTAGAACTGCAGTGGCCAGGGGCTGGGGAGAGGGGAGTTACTGTTTACGGGGGTGCAGAGTTTCAGTTTCACAAGGTTAAACAGAGTTACGGGAGGCAGATGGCGGTGACAGCCGCACACCACCGTGGATGTGTCAACACCACCGCACAGGGCACTGATCAGTGGTTAAGACGGTAAATGCAATGTCACCTCTGTTTCACACACACAAACCCCGTATCAAGTCCTTGCCTGCTCTCAGGCCTGTCTGCAAGACCTGGAGAGTGTGAGTTTGCATTTACTTGGCTACTGCAACAGACGAAGTCATCAGTCCATTGATGGTCCACGAAATTGGATTTCTCCTACAATGTGACTTTTTCAAGGTGCAGAAAAAGAAACAAATTACCTGCCCTCGAGCCACAGGAAGCAAAAACAAACAATTGTTAGTCCACCGACTGCTCTGGAACAGGCATTCTGTTTCCTAAGCATTATCTCTTTACCTTTTATGACCCCAGCAAAGAGATGCTATCATCCACTCATCTCAGTTGACAGGTAAGGAAACTGAGGGTCTGTGGTGACAACATTCCCCAAGTTCCGCAGCCAGAAAGTGGCAGGGGCAGGGTCTGATTTTGGACTCTGCGAATACTCTCTGTGTGGTCTGGTGAGCCCCTGGGGTTTGCTTCTACTGCCCTACGACATGTAAATACAACGCTTTTCAGATGTCAGTCAAGTGTACAAGGATCACCTGGGGCCCTGGCAGAAAGGGACATTCTGATTTGGCTTTAGCAGGAGATTCTGCATGTCTAATGAACTCCCAGGTGGCACTGAAGGTGCTGGTTGGGGGAGGGCACACTTCGAGCTGCAAGGCTTTTAATCTGCAGATGTTCTCAGACCTTCTCATCGTCTCAGTCGCTCTTCCTCAGGACAGTAGGGTGAAAGGAACCCCAATTCCATTTCTCATGTTGTTCGGTTGCAACAAGCAGAAGCTTCTGGTGGAGCTGACAGGTGAACCGGGCTATGAGGGTGGGCAAAAAAGGAAGTGACACTGTGGAGGGAGAAAGCGACAAAGCAGGGAGACCTCAGATAACCTGCTCCGTCAGAAGACCAAAGGACCAGACAGGAGATGAGTGGGAAAGAAACTGGAACATTGCAGGTGAGCAGGTCACAGGTGGGCGGGCCACGGACAGGACACAGACTGTTCCCGAGCCATCGATGGGATGGCTTGGGGCGGAGTCACGGAAAGGCATTGAGACTGGGTACAGCAGCTGAAAATGGCTTCAGAACTGTCAGGAAGAAAGTAAGAGCCCTCCCCCACCAGATTTATGGCTTAAAAGTGGCAAAGACAAGCTCAGTCCAACACGGTGACTGATTTCACTCAACGGTAACTCCTAGCCTCATGATATGGTGGTGGTAATACATCAGCCTGCTAAGCAACACACCTCGAGCCGCCACGAAGGGAAACAAAAGCCCACAGAAGGACACAGAGTAGCTGACAGAGCCCCTCCGAGTGTTCTCCATTCCTTTCCAGGGACGATTCTGAATATTCCTCCCTGTTGTCGAATGCCTGGGTTAAGTAAACCTCAATACAGGAAGCAAAGCTTACTACGGGGGAGGGGGAGGGCAGCGCTCAGTCTGTGGAGTAGTCCCCTCTCTGTCTCGAGGCTTCACTAACAAATTCGCTTTCACTTTAAACTCTGCTGGCTTGCATTTGAATTCTTTCCTGCATAAGGCCAAGAACCTGCAGTGGGTCTCGAATCCTCGGGCCCCACGACGCCCCCAGCACATCTGTAGCAGAATGACTCTGTGTGGCCTGTGTTTCCCGGCAGGTGGGGAGTCCGTCTCTGAGGGAGGCAGGCAGGGGAAGCCCACGGGAGCCCACAGGACCCCTAAGGAGGGGGAGAAGCCGGAGCATCCACCGCAGGCTAGATTAGGTCTTCTTGAGAGCACTCACCAATCACCAGCTGGAAATCACCTCCTAGTACAACTAAGCACAATGCTTGTGAATGTGTGTGTGTGTGTGTGTGTGTGTGTGTGTGGCAGGGGTGGCATTTTTCAATAAACAGGCAAAATATCCTCAGGAATACCTTTCTCACAACGCTCCGGACATGGTGCCAGCCTTCCGCCAAGTTAACTTCTTGCCATCGGGCTGATGTGGTCCATATTCTTTCTTGCCCAGGGAGACAGGGAGAGGTGAGGAGGGAGGACATTCCCTTCCCTGGGAGACTCCTGGCGTCATGCATTTCCCTGGAGCTCTGCACCTCCCACAGTCCTGAATCTGAGAAGGCGGGCACTGCTCAGAAGGGGCTGGCCCCGGTGGAGGAGCGAATGTCGACGAAAAGGGTATGTCGTCCCAAAGATGGATTGCCTCGCTGTGAGCACACGCACTCACGCAGCTGTTCCCACACCCACACACGCAGATGTTCCCACACCCACTCAGGTGTTCCCACTGTGGGGCGGGGGCTGGGTGCCCAGACATGGGTGTTGGAGGAGGATCATTAGTATTTCATCTTCCTAAGACATTTACCGGGGCAAGTCCCCCCACCCCGAATCTTTGCTCTCACTTGGCAATACCCATTGAATGGTGATAAATAGCTGATTGTGGTGGGTTTTGAGGGCCTCAGTCACTTATGGAAACCAGTCAGAGGGACTTAGAGCCATAGTTCCCAAACTGCACAGCGAGGAGCCCCAGGCACCTCGGGGTATTTGGAATCTCCGAGGGAAACACAGCAATACTTGGTACCTGTCAGACTCCGGGTGGACCAGTGGGTCCAGGCAGAGTGCATGTGTCTGTGTCCACATGTGCCAATGCCCTTGGATGGCGTCGTGTGCCTTCGCTCAGGTGTCCTTAGGTCTGAACGCCCTCTCTCCCTTCCAGTCTCTGTGTGTATGTGTGTTCTTTTCTCTCCTCACCTTGAGATATATTTATTGATTTGAAAGAGAGGGTGGGAGTGAGGGGGGAGAGAGAGAAATATCTACGTGAGACAGCAACATCCATCAGCTACTTCCTGCCTGTGCCCCGGCAGGGGATGGAACCTTGGGACTTGCAGCCCAGGTACGTGCCCTGACCAGGGATCAAACCTGCAATCTTTTGGTGCACGGGGCCAAATTCCAACCAACCAAGCCACCCAGCCAGGGCTCCATTCTCTCCTTTTCAAAGCAAGCTCAAATTTCTCCTCCTCTGCGAATTCTTCTAAGATGTCCCCTCATTCTGCCCTATGCCCCGCCCCCCATTTGTCTGGGTCCCAAACTGACACTCTTTATGCACTGAACATAGTAGGTCATCGATATTTGCTGGCTGCTTCCTCGGCATAGTGTGAGCTCAGGGAAGACTGGGACACTGTCTTATTTCATCTCTGAATTCCAAGAGCTCAGAAACAGTGGCTGATCTATAAAAACCCCAGGGAATAGATACAGGAAAGAATTTATATAAATCCCAGAACTTCAGGACAGAAAATTGACTTCAAAGACCATGAAATAACTTCCAAAATTACGCAGTCAAAAGTAGAGTCCGGTAAGACAAATGCTGGCTTTCTCGTGCTTTGGGGATTTGGTCGGCAGAGAATGACCCCTATTAGCCAGTGGGGGAAACAGGCTCGTGGCCTCTGGGCATCCCCCCATCCCCCGCCTTAGGAGGCCTCCTTGTCTCTACTTCCCCCAAGAGAAAAGCGCTGCTTCTCTGCTTTCCCAGAGGGCAGATGGCAGAGCCAGACTCCCCTGGGCCCACTGGCTACAGGACTGGGCCTGTAGGGCCGATGCAACTCCATCACTTAGAAAACATCCCTACCAACCATGTCCCAAGAGCCAGGAGCACAAGCCCATCCAGAGAACCTCAGCATGACTGAGGACTGCCTGTGGACTTGGTCTCTGGGCTGGGTTCCTACCACATCGGCGATTGTGAATCAAGCCAAATGGACACAATGTGGTCTTTTTCCTTGACTGACTGATGTACATGTGTCTCTAATGGCATGCATCTCTCAAAATGCTTTTTAAAGCCTGCACTTGAATCTGTTAGTAGATGCTTACTGATTTTAAGCAAGCCACTTCCATCTCTGTGCCTCAGTTTCCCGTCCCGGGGAATGACGAGATGGACAGAGTGCATCAAGGCCTTTGAAACTAGCCACAGCTTTGTTCCAGGCGTCTTGCCCCAGGAAATAAGCAGAAACATACAGGTAACTAACTGCCTATCATGGTGTTATTTACAATATGGAGAACCTGGGGAAAAAAAACGAGGATCCATCATTAGGGCTAATAAACTAGATGCAGGTATTAAAAAGAACTAAAAACTTGATAGCACAGTCACTGCTTACAACACAATGTATCCACGCCCTGGAGGAGCAGGCCCCAGAACCGCACCTGGGGCTGAACTCGTCTGGTGGAGCTGAATGGGCTGCAGGGAACAGTTCTGCACCGGGTGTCTCCAGGAGGGGGCGTAGGAAGGACGCACAGGCCCTGGGCTTGTGGTAGGTGCTGTGGGGAGATTTCTAGTAGAGCTTTGCTCTACACTGGATGCTGTCGGGAAGTAGAGAGAACTCTATCCTCGGGTGTCTGAATAAAACCAGACCCAGACAGGGAGGAGACTGGGTCCAATCTAAAGCTGTGATTGGTAGGGAAGCGACAGCCACGCCCACTACTCCGGATCATGGCTTGGCATGTGATGAAATACCGGGAGGCCAGAGTGTACTGCCTTTGGCCAAGCATCGTGTCCTCGACGTTGGGGGGAATGATCCTTTTAAAAAAATTTTTATTTATTTTTAGACAGAGAAAGGGAGGGAGAGAGTTGGAGAAACATCAATGTGTGGTTGCTTCCTACATGGCCCCCACTGGGGACCTGGCCTGCAACCCAGGCATGTGCCCTGACTGGGAATCGAACTGTCGACCCTTTGGTTTGCAGCCTGCGTTCAATCCACTGAGCTACACCAGCCAGGGTGCGAATGATCCTTTTGGGGAGATTTATGTGCACATAGTCGTGGACACGTATATGCGGGCAACTGAGGATACAGTGATGGAGTCTATGTGTTGAAACCTCTTGTGACAATTTAAAACACTTTTTTCCCCCCTGTAAAATGAGTGTCTGTGGCTGGTAGGAATTTTACTGCAGAGGCAGGTTCAGTAAGAGCAGGCGTCGATTCTCTGTAACTTCACTACCTCTGAAGTAACACTTTCATGTACGAAAAAGCAGAAATACTTGTGCCGTTGGCAAATGGGCACAGCTCCTTCACCAAATACCCAAAAGGAGAAAAAAATAAAACAAAAGCTTCCTCTCTGTTCTGGGTCGTTAGAGCGAAGCTCTAGGAGGGGATTTATAACCACACAGTTACACGTTGTGGATGTGCCTTTGCTCAAGAACTGCACCCTGTTGACTTGCTATTTCGTTTTTGTATTGCCGGCTTTTGCTTTGCTCTCTAGGAGGGCAACTGCGGATTTGGCTGCTTCTCAGACTGGGAATCACCAGAGACCCTGGTTCTGTTCAGAAATGCACAGGGTGTGTGAGAGACAGAGCTCGCAAATGTGCATATTAAAACCCATACACTACCCACACAATGCAGACCCTCATTGCACACGCCGGGCCCAGGCGCTAAGCACACACTGAGGACTCTGACACTGGAGGCGGCTAAAGGGGTGCTCGGTGTCCCCGTGACCTAGTTGCATGCTTTCTGACCCTGGTTGGCCAAGTGCTAGGTTTTCTTCAACGACCACCAAAGGAGGGGATGGGTGAGAGGGTGGGAAAAGGGAGACCCGTGTGGTGTCCCACATACTGCTAATTAGCACCTTCGCTCTGTGTTCTGTGCGTTAGACATGCCAGTATGATTTTCTCTCAACCGAAGGACCCCCAAACAGTTGACAATGAAGGCCAGAAGCTTTTCTACGGGACTGAGCAGCATCGGAAGGAGCCAGACTGGCCATGCGGCTTGTTTGGTTTCTGAACTGAAGCCATGTGGCCATGGTATTGACCTTCATATGTGTGACGGCCCCTTTCAGCAAATGTGTGGAATTCGTTTTTGTCTGTCACACAGAGTCATCGGCCACGCAACGGTCCAGAAAGGGACTGGGGGCAGTGTGTGGCTGGGAGAGGATGGAGGGTCACGGGAAAGAAGCAGCTGAGCTCCTGGAACACACGAGAACTCAGCACCGACCCTGTCACAGTAGCCTTGACTCGGGCAGTGGAAGACAGCCTTGCCAGTCCTGCAAGAACTGGGGGAATACTTGTAAGCATTTCCCAAAATGGGGAGTCTAATGAATGAACGTTTACCTGTCATTCCATCAATCATGCTGCAAAAACATCCACGCAGGGTGAGTGTGTGGAGAACAGGAGAGGTTCGAGAACCACTGCAAGAAAGGGTGGGAGAAACGGGGCCCGGCCCGGCTCACAGCAGCCCCTCTCCCCGGGAAGTACAGCAAAGAGCTGCCTCTTGCACCCGAGGGACAGACTTACCAGGGAATTCATGAAGCTGAACACTTAGGGCCCCTTACCGGCACGGGGCCTCTTGGGAGCTGGGGCTGGTGGGAGCCATAGAGTGTTCAGGATGGAGGAAAAGCCAGGCTGGCCTCAGGGTGCATTTCTGGTAAGCTGCTGAAGAAATCACAGAAGAAAAGCACCCAGGTAGTCAAGATTCCAGAACGTGGATCTACCCCTGGGGTCAATCTCCCCCCTGCCCCCCATCCTCCCCACCCCTGCACATCCTCCCCCAGCCCCACACACACCCCTGCCCATCTCCAGATTTTACACACGTCTTTCAAAAGGCCTGTCTCTTACCTACCTTTGCCAGCATTGCCGCACCATTTGGTGGTCCTGTGCTGGTAATGGGGGGAGCCACACCAAGGCTGTGGCTCCAGAACCCCAACAGGGGCCGAAGCCTTGACTCTACTTACCCTAGAGGGCGTTTTAGACACTTTTCCACTCAGGTGACTCCAAGACCTGTGACAAGCCCACAGGAGCTGCCCTGGGTGCCCAGCCACAGCCAGTGGCTCCGAGAAGGTATACCCAGTGGTCATTGCTCCACGCCCAGCCACCAGGACCACAGCACCAAGGTGGGCAGTTGGTCCCTAGCTGTACAAAACCATCAAAGGATGAGGGCATTTCATGACAAGAGGTGTCAACAAAACTCACAGCAAATGCGAATTCTGCAGACGCAGCTGGGCATGGCTGACTCAACATGAAGTCACCTGGGTGGACAGCAGGGGCAGCCTGGGCCTGAAGGAGCCTCAGCCAGAACATTCCTGTCCCCCTCATGATGTCTAGGTGTTCAGCACCCATAGTCTCGGGCCTGTGACACTCAGGGCTTGGAACTACAGCCAATGGGATGGACCGAAACTCTGCAGGCCCCAGGTCAAGGCCGATGAGAGGTATGTGTATCAGCTCTGGGCTTCCCCAGTTAAGCTGTAAGCATCTGTGCTATAAAGTCAATAGGCTGGAAAGGCAGCTGAAGTACAGAGCAGGCCCTTCCATGGTTAGAAAAGAGAGCTGGGCTACCCTGAACCCGATTCATGGGCACCCCAATTTCTAGCGTAGTTATAATAGCACAGAGGTGTAAGAAACGGCTTTCACATGTGCCTGTAATTGCAACTGATATTTTTACCTGGTCAAGCTGACATCTTGCGGTTTCTCTCATCATTTTGTTAGTTCTCAAAGGCCAATGGCAGTTGGCATTTTCTCCCCATATCCCATGACCATGAGGGCAGGAACGTAAGGTGATCACGCAGCCTTTAGAAAGTGGAAGCCTTCATCATATGAGCACAGCCCCCCTCCCCCATGCTGACCCTCCCCACCTCCCGCACCTGTGGGGTCCTCACCTTGGCTGAGACAACACTCACACCCCCAGGTCATTGGGCAGTGGTCCCTTCCTCTCTCTGGTCCCCACTGGTTCCTTAGGGGAGCAGGCCTTGGTGACAGGAAGCTGTTCTTCTCGGGGGGAGGGGTGGGGCAGGCTGCTCACTGAGAGAGCCCCTGGTGCTAAAGGGGAGTCTCCGGGTCCAGGAAGCAGACAGCTTGCTGTGTGTGTGGTCAGCTTGGTAGTAACTATCTGGTCTACTGGAGGAGTGAGTAACCACATGTTCTCCAAATCGGGCAGTTGGCATGGCAACCCTGCACTCTCAGGTATGGCTTCTTACAAAGTTCCCTCCCTCCTTCCCTCCCTCACTCACTCACTGGTATTTCTTGAGCACTTACATCATGCTAAACTCTATGCCAGGTACGGGGCATGCAGGGTGCAAAACCAGACACAAGCCCTGTGTCTGTGGGCCTCACACAACAGTGAGGAGACAGGTGTGAATTGGTGTCACAAATGGGCGACATGAAAAGATATGAGGATGGTGGAGAAAAGAACCTGGGATGACAGTGGGGGGTTGGGGGAGGTGAGGGGGTGGGGGGATCGAGCAAAAAGGAAAAAGGATTCATGGACACAGACAATAGTGTGGTGACTGGGCAGGGGGTGGGTATAAGGGGGATAAATGGTGATGGGAAAGATACAATAAAGATTAAACTGAAAATGAAAGAACCTGGTGGTTAGAGAATGTGCAAGTAACAGAAAAGTCCGCCTGGTCAGAGAGGTGAGCGCCCCCAGAGGAGGTGGCATTTTGCTGAGCCCCAGCGTGAGCAGAACGGGCTGGGTGTCACCAGGCAGAGGCGAGATGGGGTGGACAAGAGAGCAGCTGTGGTGGGAGGGCACGCTGCACACCCTGGGGACTGTCAGGAGGCCAGCATTCTGGAAGACGGAGCACTGGGGAGATAGACATCAAGAAAGGGTTCGACATGGTCAGAGTTGTGCCTTGAAAAAGGCTAGTGAAGCTGCTAAGCAGAGACAGAATGGAGCAGGGTGGGAGCCTGGAGCCCAGAGCCCACCCGACTGCCTTCCTGGAGCCCAGGGTCGGCCACCAATGACCAAATTCTGGGCATGGGGACATGGAACACGTTTCCGTCCTTATTGGAAAGTTAATTTCCACCAAGAGGGCAGAGACCATCCCTAAAAGGAACCGCTTACAGGATTCACTCCTCTCTGGATGGCAGGGCAATCTCCTTCGTTAGTCAACCTTTTCTGTCCCTCAACCCTGCTTTAAAGGGGATTCCTGCCCTGCACCCCCGAACAGTCCTGCACTATAGAAACAGCACTGGGCTAGGAACCAGAGATGCANAGGGTGGGAGCCTGGAGCCCAGAGCCCACCCGACTGCCTTCCTGGAGCCCAGGGTCGGCCACCAATGACCAAATTCTGGGCATGGGGACATGGAACACGTTTCCGTCCTTATTGGAAAGTTAATTTCCACCAAGAGGGCAGAGACCATCCCTAAAAGGAACCACTTACAGGATTCACTCCTCTCTGGATGGCAGGGCAATCTCCTTCGTTAGTCAACCTTTTCTCTCCCTCAACCCTGCTTTAAAGGGGATTCCTGCCCTGCACCCCTGAACAGTCCTGCACTATAGAAACAGCACTGGGCTAGGAACCAGAGATGCAGTTTCTGTCTTGGCTTCTCCAGGTCAGTTTCCCTGGCTCTCCAGCCCCTTTACAGTTGCTCTCGAGGGTTGAATGAGATGATGGAGGAAAAGACCAGACAAATGCCAGGACTCGGAGCACCCTGTGTCTTTCAGGAAGGGTGCTGCTTAAGTCGTGATTAAGTGGTCAGTTTGACATGTAGTTTGTATGTGACCTAATGGGCAAATAGTAAGGTGTATATTATTCCTCTGGGGTTCCAACTGTAAGAACACGAGGGCTTGCAGGTTACCGCTGTCACTCACCCTCAAAGTTAGCATCTAACTTCGGGTTTCCACTCGGTAACATTGGTCAGGATGGTCACGGTTGTTTTCCATGTTCCGTTTCTCCTTCTCAGCAAGTCCCTGAAACTTGAGGAGTCTCTCCTTGCAGGAAAGCCCCCCTGCTGAATGGAAGGAAATACCTATCCTTTTTTGGCGGGGGGGAGGTCAGCTGACAGCTTGCATTTTCCAGGGCAGACCTCGGTTCAAATAGTGTATTGTTTCCCTGCTAAATGCACTTACCTGTGCAGAGTTTCCTGCCCTAATGTTGGGGGCCATAGATTTCGGTCAGTACATATAGCTCTGTACAGGCGATGCTTTCCAGCAGCTCAAAGGAATTCCTGTGTCCGGGAGCTGGACCGGGGTGTCCTCAGTGCAGCCACTGGGTGCATTCGAGCATGGCCTCGGGTGGGGTTTGTGAGTGACACCTTCACACTTGCAGATTACAAGTAGCCTGGTTTCCTCCAGATGACAGAGACTCTGCACCATCTACCATGTAACTAGCCTCGTATCCTCAGCTAGGCAAGATAATTACTGGGCTAATTTATTTTCATAACCGTGCACCATCTCAGTCCATGTTCCGAGGAAACAGCCTGGACAACACGGGCTGGGTGAAGAATCCACTCAACGGAATCTGAAGGGAAACACAGCCTGAGTCCTTCGGGGCCTCCTCTGATCCCTCAACACCAGCCTCTGCTTCCCCAGGCGATAACCGACCTTAGCGGTCGGCCATGTGACTCCGGGGCAGCGGCTTTTAAGGACGGGCCTGGACTTCAGTGGAAGCACCAGTCCTGTGTGGGGCTTTCAGAAGCGTCGACTGTCCACTCACGTCAGGGGGTCTGGGGTGCGGTAGATGCTTCAGATGAACAAATGGTTGGCCAGTTCCGTTGGAGCACCTTGAATTTGGGTTTTCTTTCTGAATGGGCTACCATGGGGTGCTTTTGCTTTGTTAATATGACTATTATTTGGCTGGAGAAAAGTCATTCATGATGAATTGAGCCCTATTTTCATCTGAATGTAATCCTCATGATCGAACCTCTGCTTTACCTGCCCGGAACAGGGCCACATGGGTCAAGGGAAGCGAGGGAGACTTGGCTTCCACCTGAGTAACCCCAGTGTTGACCGGGTGAGTGAGGGGTTCCGGCTGCTCAGGTCCCTCGCCACTCCATGAGCAGCCCTCTGAGGCTGGGACTGACATGAGACCATCTTCCCGGAAAGAGGAGGGCTGGTCTTTCAGGGTGGGATGTCCTCACTTGAACGACTTCCTCAGATGTTGTCATTCAAGTCCCCATGATATCTACCCATTTAATATGCAGGCAGTGGGGGCCTGGCGTCAGAAAAGGCACCGGCCACCCTCTGAAGGTGTCTTAAGATTGTTCTACGTTATAGACAGGGCTTTCCAGCTTATGAGGCTCTTTGCCATATGTTATCTCACTTCATTCTCAAACTAGGAAGAAGACCAGGCAGGGATTGGTAGCCTCATTTTCAATGCAAACAAGCAGGCTCAGAGAGTCCCAGGGACTTGCTCAGTGTGGCGCAGGTGGGGCTGGAACCCAAGGCCTTCGTCTCTGCCACAGCCAGTCTACTTCCCACCCCACCCAAGGGAGTGAGAAATGGGGTGGGTGCTGTCTGAGTGCCCTGTGTTTGTCCAGCAAGTCTGACAGGCCCTGAGGGTGTCTGTGCTTTCTCAGTGAGAACCCCTGGGTAAAAACTGCTGCAGGTGGTGATCAAACCCCATTGTCCACATGCCTGTGACTGCTTTCGGCTTCTCAAAGACGTCGTGGTGGCTTCTTTCACCACTTATACCTCAACCTGGCCACAGCCTTATTTCCTTCCTCCCGAAGCTGTAACTCGGGCCACCCACAGGGAAGTGGGGCAGACGGCCAGTGGGAGAACCCCCTTCCTCCCAAAGAGCACTCCAGGGCGGCTGTCAGCTGACGCCCCACTCACCAGGCTCCGAGTTACCAGAGCTTGAGGTGTTTTTCCAGGAGAATCTGAAAAGCTGGCATTTTATGTAAATTCTCCTTATTAGGTTGTTAAATGTTAAAGGCTTCTCCAAACACGTTAAACCTCTGTGGGTCAAAAACAAACAAAATAATTCTGCAAATCTCTTTTGCAGCCTCTTCTCTTTATAATTGTAAGTGCGGAGACCGTTTTTAGCAGGAATGCACCCGAACACGGAGATGGGGGAGCAGCATCTTTATTACCGGTAGGGTCTCACGTCTTCTCCGCATTCGAGAGAAACACAGAAGGGATTACCACACCGATGGAGCCAGGGCGTATACAGAGCTTCCAAATGATCACTCCGGAGCAGAATCTGTCCAAACACCCACCCTTCTGTCTTTGAACAGACTTGGCCTTTCCCCTGTCCTTCCCCTGGGGGGCGAGGCCTTCGTGCAAAGCTTCCCCATGGCACCCACACACTACAGGCCGTGGTGGAGGCCACGCGGCAAATANATCTTTATTACCGGTAGGGTCTCACGTCTTCTCCACATTCAAGAGAAACACAGAAGGGATTACCACACCGATGGAGCCAGGGCGTATACAGAGCTTCCAAATGATCACTCCGGAGCAGAATCTGTCCAAACACCCACCCTTCTGTCTTTGAACAGACTTGGCCTTTCCCCTGTCCTTCCCCTGGGGGGTGAGGCCTTCGTGCAAAACTTCCCCATGGCACCCACACACTACAGGCCGTGGTGGAGGCCACACGGCAAATACACCACGTTCCCCTCCCATCCCAGAGAGCCCGTTGGGGGTCTAAACAAGTGAGAATTCTAAAAATATACGAATAGCCTCCCACTGAACTTAATTAATGTTTGCAAAGGCAATGCATCTCAAGCATTGGAGTTTGGCCTGTCGTTAGTAATGGTTCACTTGCGACGCATCTCCCAGATTCCAGAACGACGTGGTTAAGAGATGGTTTTTAGAATAAAGACAATGGGGATGTATTACTAAGCTCCCCAGACAGACAGCACTCTCTTTCTTTGGTCATTTTGGCCAAGCTTGGGTTGGCTGGGTGGACTCCCCGCTCACCAAGTCACCTTTGGGTATCCATCTCAAGGATCTTAAGAATGTCACCAGAGACACTTGGACTCTCGAGAACGGATGAAAGAGATAAAAGACCATGTTCTCCAAAGCACATGGAGAGTTAGAAGCCACACCTTCTCACCTCCCTAACTGGCAACCAGGAGGGAGCCCCTGCTTGAACTGGTTTGGGATGACATTCGGTCAAGTCCCGCCCAGCAGTGAAAGCCAGGAAACGAAGGATGCCCACGTCCTCTGTGCTCTTGCCAGGACTCGATCCGGAGGATGCAGATGCTAAATGCTAGAGCTTTCCCTGTCACCTCGTAATTTAGGATGAGGACCTGCTTCCTCTCCGCTGCACTTGAAAGTGAACATTCAAGGAGTGGGAATAGAAACCAGACTCAGGAAAGGAGAGAGAGAGGCAAAGAGATGACTGGCAATCCGACAGAGTGTGTCTCCTGGGGAAAGGCGACTGGATCTTCAATGCAGACTATGACAAATTGAGAGCAGACACAGGTCTATTTTTTTCTAGGTCACCCTAGGGGACCAATCTAACCTATTTACGAGTGGTCTCAGGGGAGGTGTCTTTAGATAGCTATCTTGTCACCATCCTTTTCGTCATCTTCCGTGATCACTTTGGGTCCCTCCTCTCTGAGCAGAGTCTCACCTGCAAGACAAGCACAGATCTGCAATTAGGTGCCTCTCATTAAAACCCTAGATAGCCATTCAGCACAGACACAGCACAGAGGAACATGGCAACCCCCAAAGCTTCCCGAGTCCGAACAGCTAAGGGTGGCAGCAGAGAGCGAGGGGGTGCTGGGTGGCCTTATTTGGCCTTCCCTGGGGAGCTGTGGCTCAGTGAGGACCCTACTCTGGTTAGGAGGGGATGCTCAACCTGGGGGTCAGAGGTAACTTCCGCCTCTTCTCCACCTTCTGTGTTTTTGTTTGTGGCACTGTGGGTGGGAAGCACATGGATTTGGGAGTCCAAGTGATTTGGATTCTCATTCTGCCACTTGGTTGGTGTTGGGCCAGCTAACACCTTCACGTCTCGACTGTCTGTTACGGAGCAGGAGGGCGGGGATACTTCTATAAAGGGTCATTTTGACAATTAAGTAAGACATATGTAACAATGCTCAGCCCAGAGCCATACCCAGGAGCAACCGCAAGTCAGCTTTTCCTCTGTTTTCACCGTTGGCCAGTTTGTTTTCCTCTTGTAAAGCGGCGGTAAGCCCCATGGAGTCAAGCTCGAACGCATTCGACTAACATCAGGGGAAAATCCTGAGTCTAGGCTCCGAACATGCTGTTTCTAAATGCTGGCACTAGTCAATAAGTTTACACAGTTCAGAGCGAAATAAGAAAGTAAGGAACAGATAGTGAGTTTTCACACAGCTCTGTGGCTACAGTATATAAAAAAGCTACTCTTTATTTCAAGCTAACTCTTTTTCTTCTTTGGGGGATTAAACTATCACTTCTTATGGGAAATTTTAGGGATGTTAGATGGTTACTTTCTTAGCATCCTTACTAATCCAAATTCAAAGTTCCTATCCATCCCTAGAGTGCACCCCGCGGGGTTTTATTTAAAAATTTTACTGATCTGTGAAATTCTGAAACCTGAGAAAAATCATCTGGACCGATCAGCCAGGAAAAGACCATCCGAGGAGGTCTGGGTGGTCGTGCTCATCCTGTGAATGGTGAAATGGGGTCGTTTTAACACAAAGACAAAGGACACTGTGATTCAAGGCCAGCCCTCCCCAACTCTGCCGTGCCCCCAGGCAGCCAGTGTCACTTCCCATCCTTGCCCACCACTGCATTGCACACCCCCCCATAATTAGAGACCTTCCTGTTCATGAAGTGCTTTATAAAGAGCTACCCTTTGGGGAGGAGAGCAGTGCACCACAAGAGGCCTTTCTACAAACCCTGGAAGTCATTCAACAGCAGCAAATTAATGAAAACTATGTGCTGATCTTAATGACTGCTCATTTGATTCAGTTCCGAGTGTGTTCGTGTGTGGTTCTTTACCAATTAGCTGATATTTATTGGAGAAGAAAACAATTTCAAGAGTCTAGCTGAAACTAAGTCTTTGGCGTAAATCACTTATGAAACACAGTGGGAGATCTTCTTCTCTTGCACCAGCTGCACAGAGGTTCGGGTTTTTATTTGGAACAAAGGCTGTCTTGCCAGGAGAACACAGAATTGGCTAGGCGGACCCTGCAAACTTTCCACCTTATCTTCCTTGATGTGGCTTCACATGAAGCCAAAATTGGAATTAATTCAAAAAGGGCAAGAGCCTTCAAACCCCCAGGTCCCAGTTGACTTTCTGATCATTTTGAGTATCTTTTGACTCCTGCTCATGTGAACCTCTCCGGATTCCAAGGAAGGCTCCCCCCTGTTTAAGTCAAGGTCAGCCATCAAAGTCGGCCCTTGCCAGAGTGGGCTAGGCCTTCCACAGGAACATGGGAGATAATTGCAGCTGAAACATGAACTAGCTTTAGTGTTTGTAGAGCTGAGCATTAATCTTATCGTGGGAAATACATGGTAGTTCATAAAAATCTTGATTTTTATGACTATCACAGCTTAGAAAGAGGCTTCTATCAGTATCATCTACAGGGAAGCACCACCTTCTTATTCTCCATGCTTACTGTTGTTGGCTCAGCTCAGGTGAACATGAACAAGGTTGGCTAACTGTGGCCTTTCTGGTTTAACCCAGGTCTGATCCTCATGCTGTCCTGTGGGAAGCAGAGGTATGTCACTGACGGAATGTCCTACAGCCAGAGAGCTTTGCCTTCGCTGGTCATTCAACTTTGAGTAGGTCACTTAACCTATCTGAGCCTTTTTCATCTGTAAAACTGGCCATGAAAGAGTTTGTATTTCACACAGTGGGGGAGGGGGGTATTGCCACCAGCCAGACAGATTTAGGCGTCAGCCACACCTCACCTGAGGCTCCATTACATCACTTTTACATCAGAGGAATCACTGGACAATACGTCCCTCTCCCCCACTGGACGGGGAGGTCCTCATAAGGTATTTCAGCATCCAACATGGGACTTGGCATACAGCAGGGACTTAGAAAATGCCACTTTCTTCCCTTCCAGTCTCCGTGCTGGAGAGCTTAGGAGACTTGGACGCTTGTTAGAGCTGGCTGTGTTTTTAGGCCAAAGCCACGGTCTCCAAGGGTTGGTCTCCAAGGGTTGGTCCAAGGTCTCCAAGGGTTGGTTAGCCTTGCAGCAAGCTGTCTTAGGCCATGAGCCCACCCAGAGCCCCGTCTAAAGCTGGCCACCTGCATTCCAGACGTGTGCCTCTGATTCACGGGAGCCAGGGCCAGACACTGCCTCCCCCAGTAAACCACACCGGACAGAAGGCTGTTCCCAGCAGGACAGAAGAGGTGTCACTTTGAAAGGGTGTGCCAGTCTTCTTCCTACAAGTGTAGCATTGAGCTTCGATCTCCAAAGGCTATAGCTCATGATCCAATTTTCCAGGAGGCTTTTTTCCAATGACTCTGGACTCATTATTCTTTACTTTCCTGGGTTTCTTTTGCCAGAGATTGGAATGAAAGACTTCGTTTTCCTTAAGTAGACCTCAGCTACTCAGATTCCACCAACCACAACCCAATACCCCCTGCCACACAGCCAGAGGGGCACTCCTGACACAGTCAGCAAGAGGGGAGACCCGGTGACCAGGGGCCAAGCTGGGAGCAAAACCTCAGGCTGTTACTGAAGCCCAAGATGACTCACTGAGGACTCGTCTGGCAATTGGAACCCATCAAATAAGCTCATTAACCGAGGGGAAGGAAGGTAGTTAGTGGAGATTTAGAACAGAGCAAACCCTTGTCCAGTCCTCACTTGCCAAGGGCTAACGAGAGGAGACGTCTCCGGAGTGCACTTGTCTGCGCGCTCCTCTCCACACCATCAGAACCCCTGTGAGTCTCTCCAAACATCTGCTGAAGGCTCTGTCCTTATCAGCTTAACTAGCGTTTCGATTACTGCCAAATCTTTAGATACTAAAAGCCTCTTCAAAAATAAAGTGCTTCAGCTAATATGCTAATAAAAGCTAGAGTCACAGAACACTATCTGTAATTGCAAAATACTCACAACACGGAGATTTGCTGAGTCAGGGAATTTCCTAAAAAGTCCCTGGATATACAACCCCCCCTCTCCAGCCCGGTGTACCTTGCGCTGTTTGAGAAACATTTGTTATTCAATCAGAAGCTGCTGTCTTATGATACAGCTATTAGGAGGCAGGCCGCTTCCATTGCCAGATAAACAGAGCTCAACATTTTAGGAAGTTCCTCGAATGACACACTTATACAGAGAGGTAAAACCTGGTGGCTAAGAAAATTCTCACTTTGAGAAACGGGCTGACTTATCTCAAAGAACGTAAGGTTGAGCGGAGAATGAAAGGGAGCTAGCATTTATTGAGGTCTTTCAACTAAGCCAGGAGCTGTGCTGAGTACTCTCTCCGCTTCCTTTAATTGTGTGAACACTCCGAGGAGACGGGTTTTAATGGCCCTCCTTCCTGAGGTGGGTGAAGCAAAGGAGGCTCTTAGAGTGTGTGACAGTTGCCCAGGGTCACAAAGCTAGAACGGAGCAGAACCAGAGGTCAAACCGAGACCTTCCCGACCCCAAAGCCCAGGCCCAGCACTGTGTGCAGATGACCCCTGCACCAGCCTCCCGAGAAGAGCTTCCATCACCATAAATACAAGAATGGGTAGAAAATAATCATTCTCCTAATGGAGAACTTGGAACTGCAGAATTGTGATCTCCAAATAGAGTATGTTTTAAAAAAAACAAATACTTATTGAGCATTGCTATGCAGAAGGGACTGAACTAGGCACCCAGGTCAAGGCCAGCAGCCGAGGGCAATCATAGCCAGTTCTCATGAACCCATCACACAAGTCATTGATATAAGTCAATTGAAATAACAGCCACAAGAACAATAAGAACAAAGAGATGACAAAGTCATGGTGTTTGCCTGCCTACGTCTGATTCAGAGCTAGTGCAGAGTAGGAAAGGGTCATTGTGGACTTGGATGGGTCTGTTAGCAGAGACTTTGCATCGGCCGAGATTTGAAAGGGGACTAGAAGTTGGATGGAGGCAGAGCTTGGGGGCAATGTGGGAAGGGCTGGAGGCCCCATGTAGGGAGGAGCACATGTAGCTGATGACAAGCACGTTCCTTAAGTGGCAGGTTCGGACCCTTCCCATTGGTCCTTGGTCCGTTTCTCCGGAGCTGGGCCTCTTGTGCCCCATGCCTCCTGGCCTGGTCTTTTCCTCAGAAGCCAGTGACCTTGCGTGGGTCCCTGACAGCCTTTCCATGGTGTCTTCTCCTGTACTGTCCATATTTCTTTATTTTCCTTATCAAGTGAAATAATGGGGCAACATGGTTTTACAGTAGCAGCCAGAGCTCATCGCCTCCCCCAAGCAGCCCCTGTGGATTGCTGTCTCGTCTTTGCACACGCATGTGTAGAGCAGAGCTTGCTCAGAGGCCTGCGGTGATGCGGTGCACCAAGCCCCTGCCCACAGGTGGGAGGGCCCTGGGTCAAGACCCCCGTGGGTGGTTTCTGAGCATAATTTCATCCGTTCATTCATCATCTAATCATCCTGTCATTGACCCAGTCATCAAATCAGCCATTCCTCCCGAAACTTCAACCACAGAAAACTTCGAAGTGGCTAAGTTACTTAAATGATCTACCAGTTTCTTTATCTGTAAAGGGAGATAATAGCTACTCTATTGTGTTATTCAGTTGATTAAAAAACTGCGTCCTCTACCACCCTGCCCCCACTATCTACATAGAACACATACACACACACACACACACACAACGTCATGCTCTGATCATCTGTATACATGGCTTATCCCCCAATTCGCACACAAAACTTTCAGGGACAAGACTGTAGCTTATACACTGGCTGCCCTCCAGCCTGGGGTTTTGAACAATTCAGCACAATTTCTTGGCTTGCTTTGACACATATAAAGATAGCTATTACTACTTCTGCATCTATCTTTCTCTCCCTCTCCCTCTCTCTTCCTCCTGTTTTGAGGACCTGGTCAATGTGTCCAAGTGTCTTGGGAGAATCAGCCCTTGGCTATCGAATGCTTGATCCACGGAAGACTGGGGAAGGGGGCATTTCAAGTCTTCTCAAGGACCTGCTGACATTTCTGTTTCCTTGGATCAGTGAATTTGGCCGGTTCTGCTGAAGTATGAGCAATGCTCCCACTCTACCGCCATCTCCACGTCAGCTCCGGGGGAACTGCCAGTGAGGGGGAACCCGAAAGGTGGCCGCAAATGAGGACCCCGCCTGGAGCACTTCTGAGCAACACAGATTGCTGGGCAGGACAAAGGCCATGGCCGTGCCACCTCCAGATGGTAAGGCTCTTGACCTGTTCCCAACCCTTGCTGCAAATGGCCTACACCAGCACTTTTTACCTGCTGCCCAGGGGGCCGGGTTCAGGGCAGGTGTGTCTTTTCTCCTTGGCTTTTTCTGTTCCAGGTCAGTGTTGTGAAGGGCTGGACTCATTTTGCCCTTTGGATGTCTCTCTTGGACCTCGTATCTTTGAATTAAATGCTCGGAAAGCACACCTGCATAGATGGGGGAACGGAGGGAGAAACAGGGTTGAATACATACATCCTCACAGCTACCGTCTGCGTGCCCATCTTTGCACTTACGCTGGTGATTGCTGCCACCATATCTGTTCACATTTATCCCAATAACAGCGTTTTCTTTCTAAGAACTAGTACCCACTGAGGCTACACTAGAGAATATCTATGCGAAGGGCTGTACGTGCCTGATGCGAATGTAACGTTATTCCCACCATCACACGTGGGGAGAGAGTGGAGCAAGGGAACATGCCCCAGGAATGCGGCTTGCAGGTGCCGGGCCAGGAACGGAGCCCAGGGTCAGCTGCCTCCTGGTCAGAGAGACGGGTTGTTTGCTGCTGCGCGAGCCACGTGCTCAGCTCTTCAGTGACTTCGTTAGTTCTGTGCCTCCCCAACCTGCCTTCTCACCTCTCTTCTTTTCTACGGGAAGTTTTTCTCCATCATTTATAAACACTCCGAAAACAGCCTCCTCTATGACCCCTCCACAATCCACAGCCCAGACTGAGCTCCCAGGCCCTTAACTAAGGACGTCCAGTATGACACTACTTCTTACTGCTCACTGCAGCTATTTCTGTGCCTTTGTTGTTTGCTTGTTTAAAATTGAATTTATTGGGGTAGCATTGGTCCTTCCCAGAACACTCTTGTGTTCTTTTGCTTTGTATCCATTTAAGTGGGTTATGAATAGAGAGGACCTTAAATAAGTGGACTGGAGTGAGGGAGAAAAGGAAATAAAACATTGGGGGACAGGAGAGTGTCACATGTCATGTCTCACATGCAAGGTTGTTATGGGGACATGATAACTGCTCACCAAACCATTTTGCTTTGCTCTGGGACACATTAGCTGGGTTATATTTCCCAGCCTCCCTTGTGGTCAGGTGAGGCCCGTGACAGAAGGAAGCGATATGATTCTCTGCAGACCTGTCCATGTTCCACTCTGTCCCCCGCCGTGTCTGATATGCACTGTGACTTTGGAAAGTGCACTGATGATGCCTCAACCTCCGTTAGCTCAAGCCCCTGAGTGACCGTTTGTTTGGAGCAGAAGTTGCCCCTAACCCCCAACTTCCACTGTTGGTGAGTGAGAAATAAACTTGCATCGTGCCGTGCACTAACATTTCAGAATGTGCCTGTTACAGCAGCTGGCTGCATTACTTAGTTACAACCAAGACAGGTGGGGACACGGTACCAATGATTAAGAAACACCCACATGGTTGAGGAAGAAATGGAAGACTGTGATGTAGCAGCAAACAGGCCCCCTTCACAGGCACGCAAACCGACCTCGTGGTCCTCACCTGGAATGAAAGGCGGGATGTGCAGGGCCGGCGTGTCTTTCCTCCGGGGCTTTTTTTGGTCTGACTCAATGTTCACAGCGACCTGTACATTTTTTCCACTTCTTGGCGTCTTTTTGAGCTCACAGTCCTTAATCAACTGCTCGGAGAGGTCATCTGATTTTGACAGGAGGCAAAGAGAAAATGAACACGACATGCATCAGGGCCTGGTCAAAGATGGTCAGTTTCCAATTCCACCTGATGGAAGGAACAGAAGCCACTGGTCTGAAAAAAAAAGGTATTTCTCTACTGCGGACTATACTACAGAGAACTTCAGTGGCCACTCAGTCCACTGTGGCCACTATAATGAAATGGAACAGTAGAATTCCGTGAAACCCCAAATGAGTGGACTGAAATGGGATTGATAATCAAGGCAAAGAGAAACTTTGGGAGAACAGGTTCTCTGGGCTAAATGCTCCTTCTCGATTTCATTTCCTCAATCCTTGCTTTCTTTGGAGACCCCCGAGGGCCAGTAGGAGCCTTACACTCTCCTGGGTCTTGCAGAAAGGTATTCAGTACGCTACTCACCTTGACTTCTCCAGACAGCCAGGTCACGCTGCTGGCTCGCACTTGGGCTTCAGGTTGGTCTTTTCATTGCCCTGGCTTTGCAGGTCTCCTATTTGCCCAAGAGTCTTCTTAGAGATTAAGGATTATACCCTTTTTTGAATTTTATTCCTAATCACTTCTCCTTCCAATAAATGCTAAAGAGGCAGAGTAGGACCTACTTGAGTTTAAATATTGCTCTGCACTTGCCAGTTCTGAGAACTGGGCCTTAGTTTCTAGACACTTAAGTATTCTCTCAGCTTTTAAGTGGTGATAATAGTCCTGGTTGGTGTGGCTCAGCGGATTGAGCACTTGCCTGGGAACCAAAGGGTTGCCAGTTTGATTCCTAGTCAGGGCATATGCCTGGGTTGCAGGCCTGGTCAAGCAAGCCTCCAGTAGGGGGCATGTGAGAAGCCACCACACATTGATGTTTCTCTCCCTCTCTTTCTCCCTCCCTCCCCTTCTCTCTAAAAATAAATAAATAAATACTGTCAGTAGGTGTGTGCATGTGTGTGTGTGTGTGTGTGAGAGAGAGAGAGACGGAACTAAAGTTGACAATTTTGGCACTTCTTAGATTTGATATATTTCAGATGCTCAAAAAATGTCCACTCTGACCACCACTCACCCCTAACACTTTTCACTAGGCACAGAGGAAACTCCCGATGTTCAGAAGTCCTTCCACGCTGACCCGAGTCTTGGGTGACTTCTTATTTTCTGGATACCCATGGCCTTTTGCTCATGTGACACCTTCTTTGCCCTCTTTGATGACAGGTATCTTGTGTTTTATCTCCTCAGCAACAATGAATAAATATTTGTTGAATGTATGCTTGAACAAATGGCCTCAAACATGCAATGTATAAGAACCTATTCTGTTAGGATTCAAAGAAGCTATAAGGCAATGCACCTATTTGTCTCCTCTGAAAACTCACTGTTGCCTGGATACAGTCTGGCCAGATCTACTAAGGATGAATGTAGGGAAATTCAGAGATTAATAGGATCTTTTCAACCCCTGTCCCTCCCTTCTTTCCTTCCTCTCTTTCTGTCTTTTATTTCTATTTTTTTGAAAGTATTCAGGTCAATTTCTTTCAAACATTGAAGATTCAATGTATCAAACCTTTTCACTTCAGTTTTGTGGATTTAGACATAACTTGTGTCATTATTCATTTATTTACTCAACAAATGTTGATTGAGCCAGGCCTTGAACTAAGCAGTGCTGAAACGACAAGAAATGGTCCCTGATTTCAACTTGCTTATGGTCTGTGGGGCTTTATAGCTCGATGATTCTTTGTCTTCGAAAACTCAATATACACGAAGACCCTGCCATCAGAAGTATTTAATAGCCACTACATAATTACAGCTGTATCATCAAAAGATCACAATACATAACCAAGAAATCAAATAGCATCATTTTCTTCAGCCAATTTAATAGTAATAGATGTTCCCCTTTACCAAAAAACAACTCCAGTCATTGCAATTTAATAGACATTAACCGAGACTGTACTCCGTGTAAGACACAAGACTATATGAAAGGGGAACTTTATTGAGTGCTACTCATGTAGTAGGTGATTCCAAATCATTCTAGTGTGTGGAATGGACCAACATCTTTTTCGATTTGTCAATGCCTGGTTTACCAGAAGGCCCGGTGAAAGGCTGAGGGTTACCTTGCTGGTGGGTAAGGGCATCGGGATCAGACCCAGGCCCTTGGGACTAAAAATCTGCATGCCTGGCTGAAATGCAATTTTCAAGATTCGTTACCACACAGCGCAGTCAGTTTCCCCCCACTTTACACACACCATGGACATTTGCCGTGTGAAGGAATGTTGCTTGGAGCTGGTGCTGCCCAGCTGTGGGGTCTCTGGAGGCCCAGGCTGGATGGAGACTAGCCAGGGGTCACCACTCCACCCCAGGATGTGACTCAGTCCCCAGAACAGAGACCAAGGTATTTGCTTCAATTTTGACTTTTACTTCAATTACACATTTCTCCATTTTTGGAGAAATCTTGACATAAAATATCTGATGGCAAATCGGGGGTGGGGAGGCATAACCAGGCGAGGCATAAACAAAGGCTATGAATATGCAAAAGGCCCATCCATCAAAAGTCTGAGTGTCTCATTTTTAGAAATGGGTAGAGGCGGAGATGTTTCTGGTATTTTCATTACAAAGGTTATGCAAAAAGTCAGTTCTGGAAAGGAAACAGATTGGCAATAAAGCAGAAAAAGGCTATTTAAAATTCTGTCTTGATAGGCAAAGAGAGATATTTGAAATATTTTATTGGCGTTGCACACGGGGTGTAAGTGTGCCGGGAACCACTGGAAACACACTTCGCTGCCGCATTCCATTTATTGCCTCAAAAATGCTCTGCCTGGAACTCTCTCAGACCCCCCTAAAGATAACACTGCCGTTCCTCTCTAACAAATGTCTCCCCGGTGCTTCAGCTAATATTTATGTGGCAGACCCCACGAACCCATGGCTATTTGTCTGTCCATCTGGCGTTGGCGCTCACCAGAAGGCACACACTGTCGGGGTTTGGGGGGCCTCCCTCTGGCTGGCCTGCAAACTGAATGCGAGGACCCTCCTTTCTGACTCCTGCCACCCATATGCCCACTGCCACACTCACCCAAGTGGCTGCAGCGAGGGTCGAGCTGGTCCAGTCTGTCTTCTGAGAGCTCTGGTGGCTGCATCTGCTCAGTGGACATCATCGACGAAGGGCCGGTGTGTGTATTTCTTCCGTAGCACTACAGAGGTGTCAAATACAAGCCCATTAGCATGTGTCAGATACAAGCCCATTAGCATGTCTTCTGTTCATCCATTCATTTGTTAAGCAAGTGTATTTTTTGAGCACTTAGTATGTTCCCAACCCAACCCCATTTTCCAAGTCTGCCCTTTCTGCTTAGCTACTAGAAGAAGCTCTAACATGAAATTTAAGCTATCAACAAAACAAGTAAGTCTCTCCTAGACACATGCACACAGATTTATGGGTAATTGTCATATAGCAAATATTCAATATTTGCCCTCTCTCGGATGCACTGTGGGAGTGTCAGAATGTCAAGTCTGAATTAGAAAAGAGTTAGCCGGGAGTTACAGAATATATTGATTAAACCTTACCTATATTTTCTCTGTTGAGTTTTACAAAGCAAGATTATGCCTACTTCACAGATGAGGAAACTAAGGCTCAGAAAACTTAATTTGTTTAATCAAATATCTATTAAAGATCCACTCTTGGACCCACATCCACTCCTGCAGATTTCCATTAGACACTCAAGTCTCTTAAAAACAGAGTGAGCCCTGGTTGGTGTACCTCAGTGGATTGAGCACAGGCCTGCAAACCAGAGGATCACGGTTCGATTCCCAGTCAGGGCACATGCCTGGGTTGCAGGCTGGTTCCCTGCAGGCCAACTCCCAGCAGGGGACACGCAAAAAGCAACCATACATTGATGTTTCTCTCCCCCTCTCCTTCCCCTCTAAAGGTAAATAAATAAATAAAATCTTTAAAAAAAAAAAAACAGAGCAAATTTTCTGAGCCTGAATTGAACAAGGCTTCTGGTTTTCGAGCTTTACGTCCTCCGTAAGTTTAAAGTAACGAGACTTCCTCTCTACCCATGCTATGATGGTGATAGAGAAGTGGTAGGAAAGAACCTAGGTTTAGAAATAGATTTTTATTATTTTCTCCCTAGAGCTTCCTGACATTAGAGCCAGTCTGCTCCCCTCCCCTCCTCACCCCTGTCTTTCCTAGACCACAAACCCATCAAACTTTCCTGAGCTATTAGCTGTTGATATTGCCCAGGAGAAGTGGAAATCCAGAATGAACATGTGTCAGGTCTAAGTGAGAAACGCATTAGTTGAGATTTATAGGCAACCTTCATTAGCGTACCTAGATTCTGTCTCTTGAGTTTCTTGCAGATAATTTATTACTCATGTCCTACCTTAGTGAGAATGTGGGGGAGGAGTAAGACTAAAATGAGATTCAGGTTCTCTTGAGATTCCTAGATCCCTAGGCACGCAGAGGAACACAGGGACTAGCTGTGGTTACCGTATGGAGCTCAAAGAATTAGTTCAACTCAGTTGTCTTTGGAGGAATAAGCCGATTTTCTCCGAGAGGCCTGGAGGGCCTCCTGTGCAGGCTGACATCATTGCACAGCAGATGGAGCCGTTCAGGGATTACTTGAGTGGCTTTTAGTGTCAGTTGGAGCAGACTGATTATACTGAGTGACCTCAGCAGAAATCAATTTAGACCGTTGTCTTTAGTGTTTGTTAGAGACTCCCAACTCCCTGGGACCACAAAGAAGTAGGCTGTTAACTTTGGTGCCACCCCCACCTGCTTGAGTGGAGAGGAGGGCTGTGGGCCACCTCTCTGGGTGAGTGGGCTTGGTGCTGGGACCGAGAGGGAAAGTGACAGCCTCAAACGTGGCCTGGGCATCTACTTACGCAACCTCCTCTGCTTTGGGCAGAATGACATTAGCTCTGCTATAGACTTTGTGCTGAAAATGACCCTGCAGAGAGAACCCGGTCAAAAGATTCATTGTCCGGAAGCAGAAATGGAGGCTCAGAGGGGTTCCAACGACCTCCCATTGGTTGGGCACTTTGAGTCGGAGTCATCACCGGAAGCTGGGACCCCTGCCTTCTGCTCTAGGTCCTGTCTGACAATACCACCCCTCTCCTCCTGCGCCCCCAGAGCTGAGCTCTCCTTTGTACTCAGATCACATGGCTGGTCCTAGGTGCTCAGTAGATGGCTATTTAAATCAAACTTGAGTTTTCAAGTCAAATAGATCTGGACTAAATCTCAGCTCTTTAACTAAAAGGCCACAAGACTCTGATGAAGTAGCTAAACCGAAATGGTGCAGCAAGGGGGATGGAGTTCGTGGGCAATGCCATGACCCATGCCTCTCCCCCGACAAGCTATGGCTGCTGCGGTAGAATTTGCAAAGGCTGGCACCTTTGTGACTGCCAACTGGCACCCAGGGACACATGTCCTCTTCTGCCCCCTACCCCACTCTTACCCTCAGTTCTCTGATCTGTAACATAGAGATGACATTGCCTATCTTGTAGAGTTACTCTGAAGATTAAACAGGATAGCTTTCCGCTTTGCATATTGTAGGAGACCTTTGTTAAGTAACATTGTCTATACCCGACTGAACAGCTGGTTAATGGAGACCAGGTGTATGACTGAAAACGTCTACAGACTTATTGAATCTTCCCTTTTCATTTAAATGCTGAACCACAGGACGGCCAGCCTTCCTTCACTTGAACAAAGCCATTATCGCTGTGCTGGACTTGAGAGACAGACAAGCCCGCCCTTGGGAGATGACTTGTGCAAGTGTCACAAGTCCAGCGATTCGTACCAAACCTGACACCTGCTTCCTGCCAGGGTAGCACCTGGCGTCTGTGGGGAAACAAGGCTCTTTTAAATCAGTGTGACTACAAGGACGACGGTGGTGAACTGGCACGCCTCTGTGGGCTAGGGGGCTGAGAGGTGATGCCCCAATTTGGGATTTTCCACTACAAAAATACCCCATGCTGAGCAAGGATGTTTTGCCCATGGGATTAGAAGACATTTTTATCATGGATGATGTCATTATGATCGTGGCAAAAACAGTAACAAAAACAAAAAAAAACCCTTCACATGAAGGAAAGAATAAGTAAGGGGAAGACAGAGATACTTGGAGTTCAGCATCACCTTGTAAATAACTGTCATTTAACCTGCCTGTTGAATGTGAGTTGAGATGACCTCCCCCCTCCCCACTCCCCGTTTCTATCCTCACAGAAGGGTGCTCTGTGGCCTGAGCCATTGTAAGCTGAGAGTAGCTCTAATTCTTGCCCTAGGAAATGGAATGTCTCTAGTTCCTACTCCTGATCTGCCTGACTCCTCTCTTAACAGTCTCCACGTCCAGCCGCAGGGAGGGGGCTCTGCTGTTATCTTGCTGCCCTGAGAGGGTTTCGTCACCTCCCCCAGCAGCTCTCCGCCCTTTGGGAACATCCCGAGCACCTGAGTGCCTGCTCCCCCCAGGTCTTCGGGCTCCAACCAAAGGCCTGGGCCCTTCGGATTGGGGGTGTTTCATAACTGCTCTCTAGTCCAAAGATTTGTGATCCTATACATTCTCTTGTGACTTAGGGGTTCAGCACAGTCTCTGAATGTCAACACTCACACTGTGAGGACTTGGACTGCCACGGTCACGGCCAATATCAGCTTGCAGAGCCAGGGCCTGCGTGTTGTGGGCATCGGGAAACTTCTACCATGAACACCCCAGAGGGGCCTCTGGAAGCACCAGAATCACGTGCATTAGTCTGCAGCACACAGGGGAATATTTGCACTAAAGGACACAACTAACGACTGCAAAAATTCGTATTGGCTACCAAACGCACTTACATTGATCGGAACAATAGAAAACGTTGGTTTTCAGAGTGTTTCAGATTCCTTGGAGAATAAAGCATTCTGGGTCTGTATTATTTTTTCCATTGTTGTCATTTGAGAGAAATGTGGGTGTCCTGGTGTAGCACACACAAGGGACCAAGTGATATCATTTCAGGGGGTGGAGGAGGTTTTCAGGACCCCAACGCTAACCTCTTGTTATTTTTTTCCCCAATGCTAAACTCTGGCAACTAACTTCCTCTTGCTAACTCTAACACTTCAAAAAAAAAAAAAAACACAAAAAAACCCTCCCTTCCTCCACCCAGAGAGATACCTATGAAGCTAACGCCACTGAGGCAGGAGATACATTATTAAGTGATGTGGCACATAGAGGGGTTCTAACACACATGTCATTTGCTCTTTTGAGAACAGGTTCTAAAAGGTCCAGGGCCTGGGTGACGGGGAGGGAACCCCACCCATTAAGTTGCAGAAGAACAGGATGAGAACTCATTTGGGGGAAGCTGCCTCCACTAGCTCAGAGCCCATTGCTATTTCCGGAAGGCAGTGGTGCTACTTCTGCTGCTAAAAACACACTGGCCAGTTCAATCTGAGGTCCGGAGCTGGTCTGGGCATTTTGTCCTTTCTCTTCCCACTGAGTAGATTCCTCAGCTGGGTGTTAGAATATGGAATTTAACCATGGGTAGAAAACTCCTTACATACTGCAAGCATTTGGTGTTGGGGGGCAATATGAGGTAACAACAAATGTTTGGTTACTTGTGCCATTCCCTGAGTGACCTTGAGGGCGTTATATGTCCTAGAAACGGAATTTCTGCATCTGCAAAATGGGATGATCTTGGCCCCTCTCTAGGGTCGCTGAGAGAGTGAACGGCACAGTGTACGTGGAGCTCCCAGCCCCGGCCCCACCGCACACCAATGAGAAGCAGTGGGAGATGCCCTCTGGGCTCTGTCACCCCCCCCCACACACACACACCTGATTACACTAGCTGTGTCCAAACTGAACCACTGGAATCCTCTCCCATCTCTGGCCTTCCTGAAGCTAATGTTGAGGTCAGAACAATGCGAGGTCCAAACCAACTTCAAGGTCCTGGGGACATGGTAATACTGGTTCTCAAGGGAAGAGTGAGCTGACACTCAGTTTAATCTGGCGGTCTTGTAAAGAATTTCCCCAAAGCCATCAGGCCTGGATTTACTTGGTGGAAGAACAGGTGAGAAGGTTATGTCCACGGCCCATTATAGTGCTTGGTAAAAGGACCCTCTGGTTCCGTAAAATTCATATCCTTTGTCCCGTCTCCTTTTAACCCGAGGATGGAATTCAGGTCAAAGAGCACCCCATTTTGAGATCAGTCTTGCTCATTTAGAAGACCTGAATGTGCAGTATTCCCAAAGGAGTGACTGACTCTTCCTTGAAGTAGGGCAGGGAGAGGTGCTCTGATAAGCACACTCTCCCCAGCCTTCAGCTAAGGCTCCTCACTCCTCTAACAGGCAGCTACACCAGTGTTCTGCCTGAAACTTCCAATTTAATTTGCAAGGACCCTGGTCCTTACACATCTTAGGACTACACCTCCCTTGGAAAGTGACTGGGAAGTGGTGACCTTTCCTGCTCCCCTCCCAGCCCCAACTTAGCCTTGCTCCGGAAAACAATGTTCTCCTCTCCCCATCCCAGCCACTTTCTGCAGCCTTCTTTGCTCAGCAACCATAAACTTACTGAAAACTTGTTTTTCTCCCCACCAAGTTCTCAGAGTGAAAAATCCGAGGCACTTACCTGTCCGAACAGGTGCTGGGGTGAGAGGTCCAGAGGTGGGGAGGGCGAGCTTCCTCCCTGAAGCTGGGCTGGCTCCTCTTTAGCTTCAGCCGCTGCTGCTGCCCAGCTCCAGCTCCTCTTATCAAGGGACCAGCTGCGCTGTTGCCATGGGGATGCTCCGCTTCTCAGGCGCCAGGGCAAGGGGGATGGAGCGGGAAGGAGGGCTGATTTCACAGCCACCAGTCCCAACTGCAATCGCTGCTCATTACAAGCCCCCACACCCACAGTTGTGCTTTGAGCACCTCTGAGGGCAAGGCTGGGGAAAGGCCAAGACCCTTTAATCTCCATGACAACAGGGGTTGTTGGGGGTCTCACTTTGCAAATATGGAAATTAAGGCACTGAGAGGTTAAGTGGCTTGTCCAAAAGGTACCGCAAGCTAATTCTTACCCTCACATCCACTGAGTTCAAATTTTAAGTACTTTCGCTCACACACTGCCGCCTCTGAGAGACCAGAAGGAAGACAGTAGCAATCGCTGACATTTCCAAAAAGTTTCCCATGTGCCAGGCAGTCTTGACATTTATTCCTTATGACATCCTGTGAGATAAACTGGTGCTGTTATCCCCACAAACCTGATTAATCCTCTGCCTGAGGTCTCCCCACTAGGAAGTGGGAAGGTCTGACCCGGACAATCCAGTGCTAGAATCCACGCCCTTCACCACTTTGCAGTACTACTCACCAAAGAGAGTGTTTCAGAGAGAAACATCCCACCAAAGGCAGCAGCCACCTCCATAAACATTAGTGGGAGTATGAGGCAAGGAATAATGTGCTTCCTTAAAGGAATTAAACCAAAAGTCCCACTATCAGGGATCCGCCTGCATTCCAGGAAAGGCTTGGGACCAATGGGTGTTTAAGCCAGGGTGGGGGTGGGGCCTGCCCTTGGCAGGAGAGGAAGGGTCTGTGTCACCCCCCTCCCCAGAGCAAATGGCCTGTACTGATTGGAGGCGCAGCAGCTTGGAGCCACTGGTCCAGGAGTCAAGAGCAGGGAGGTGAGCCTGGGCGGTCAGAATGGAAGGGCTTCAGACACCTGAGCTTAGACAAGAGGCCACCCCCAATGATGCCCCAGAGATGGGTTCTCACAGAACAGGTGTGAGTGTTGTTTCCTTTCCTCCCTGAGGCTGCAGGCAGGGCAGGGCCCAAGAGGACTCTCTGTGGCTTCAACTACCCGTTCATCTCTGGTCCCTGGTACTGAGTTGTCAACGCCTCCTTTCCATTTGCCAGCATCCCAAACAATAGGGCTGGAACCCTAGTAAACTCATCCTGAGGCTGACTCCCAGGGCTAGCATTTCTTCAGAGGCCCTGGTAACAAATCCATAGGAGGGGGCTTCCTCATTTGATCCAGTTTGTCTGGGCCCTTCCTGGAACCTCCTAACTGGAGATGGAGGCTGCCCAAAGGTAATGCTCCTGGTTCTGATGGAGAGATCCCTGGACTCCGAGGGGAAGCCCCTCCAATCAGCCCTCTGTTCCAAACCGCCTGCTTCTCACTGCTTATCAACAGCTTTGCCAGCCAATGGGTTACCAGCATCCTCATTTCCAAACTTACATGGGAAGATCACACTTTCTTCCTAAACTCTTCCATTCTTTCTAACTTAAACCTTTTGTGAGATACCTGTAGATTCGCATGCGGTTGTAAGAAATAATACAGAGAACTCTCCTGTTCCCTTCAAGCAGTTTCCCCAATGGTGCCAACTTGCGAAACTACAGCACAGTATCTCAGACAGCATATTGATATGAATACAGTCAAGATACAGAACAGTTTCTTACCGTAAGGATCCCTCATGGCACCCTTGTATAGCCACACCCACCGCCCTCCCCTCTGGTCCATCCTGGTCCTCACTTTCCCTGCCCCTCCCGACCCCTGAACCCCCAACGGCCACTAATCTGTCTTCCATTTCCATCATTTTGTCATTACAAAAGTGTTTTATGATGGAAGCATATGGTATGTACACCTTTGGGTTTGGCTTCCCCCCTCCACACACACAACATTATTTCTGGTGATTTATCCAGTTTATTTCAGGGGCCAATAATTTGTTTCTTTTTATCACTGAGTAGTATTCCACAGTAAGTACCAAAGTTTAACCATTTACAGATTATAGGAAACCTGGCTTGTTCCTAGTGTTTGCAATTTACAAATAAAGTTCTTATGAAAGTTCATGTACAGGCTTTTGTGTAAACATAAATATCCATTTCTCTGGATAACTACCTCAGAGTGCAATTGTTGGCTCTTAGGGCAACTGTATACTGAATTTTAAAAGAAATTGCAAAGAATGAACAACTTGTCCAGGATGAGTCTGATTTCCATCAGCTTTTGGTGAGTGATGCAGTTTCTGCACATGTTTGCCAGCATTCTGTGCTGTTGTAATTTTGTTGGTCGTTCTCATAGGTGCATCATGGCGTCTCATGGTGGTTTTCCTTTGCCTTCCTCTGCTGATTAGCAATGTTGGACATCTTTTCATGTGCTTGTCTGCTGTCTACTTGTTTCTTTGGTGAACTCTTTCTTCACGTCTTTCACCCATTTCCTAACTGGACTTTTTTTTTTACTATTGAGTTTTGAAAATTCTTTGTATATTCTAGATACCAGTCCTTTGTCAGTAATATATTTTTGCCAGTGTTTTCTCCTAGTTTATCATTTGGACTCTCAAACTTAACAAGAGTCTTTCATAGAGCAAGTTTTAAATTTGTATCAATCCCACTTATTACTAAATTAATTTTAAAGGATATGAAGTTGAGATTCCTTCTGAGGCTCCTCAGAGAAGCTGAACTGTGTGAGGAATTTTAAAGCGCTCTTTTGTCACTTAATTTCCCAAGTTCAGAGGGAATATTTTCAGAGGGAGAAGAGTATGAATTCCTTATTTCCCCTTTGAATAGACATGTGAGCGTCTCCCAAGTTCAGGTTGTTGTTGTGGGTGGTTTTTTCCAGGGCTTTCTACACACACTTTAACTGATTATGCCCAACCCCCCTTTTAAGGCAGATGTGAAGAGCAACTAGATGGCAGATGGATGGTAATGTAAATCTATACCTTGGAGAGTTCTAAATAACAGCCACATATGTGCAGCGTTGAAGTCAGACCCTTGGCCTACGGTGTTCCGGTGTAAGTGCAAGGAGCCCTACGTCCACAACGTGATGGGTGGGTCGGTCCAGGAGCCTCAGATAGGCGGCTGATGGCTTCTGGCTTCACTTCTGATGGATGCCTGATGGTAACTAGCTTTAAATGAATATGCTTTTATTTTAATCTCAAATATTCAATCTTAATGAAGAAGAATGATCACAGTGGTATACATTTCCAGACAATTTATTTTAGTCAGTAGCCTATAAGATGTGCGTTCCAATATTTGCCTTCTGAGGTCAGTCCAGGGCCATTTCTGTGTTTATGGGCTATGGGCTCCAGCTTGCAGCAGTGCGTGAGGAGAAAGAGAGAGAGGTCGGGGGGAAGAAGAGAGGGAAACTGAGCATTTGCAGGTTGGTTTAATCCCAGACACCCTGCTGGATCTCTGGCTGTCTCCTTCAGCCCTTAGAAAGTATCGGCTTCAGACTGATAACTTTTGGGAAGCGAGTGTCTGGCTCTCTGCTTTGGGCGGTTTTAACCACGTTTTAGTTCTTCATGACAGAAGACTATTTGAGTTAATCAGTATCAAATTCTGATGTCATTTATTCTCATCCAATTGTAACAAAAATCTAGAACACATTTAATATTTCAGAAATCAATGGCCAAATACTTAATAAGTGCTTATTTAAATGAAAGGTAATATTACTCATTTATTTGAGGTAACTGTAGATTCACATGCAATTATAGGAAAATGCACGGAGAGATAGGCCCCTCCTATTTTATGCCCAGTCTCCCCCAGTGAGATAAGATGTTCTGTAAGATAACAGTCGGATATCGCAACCGGATATTGACCTCAACACAATTCACTTGTCCTATTCCAGTCTCTCTAGTTGTGTGTGTATTTGGTCCCACTGAATTTTAGCCCCTGTGTAGGTTCACAGATCCACCACCGCAGTCCAGGTGCCGATCTCCTCCACCTCCGTGGGGACGCTGCACGTAGTTCTCTTACAGCCACGCCCACCTTCCCACTCCTCTTCTCTCTGCCCCTGTAACCGCAAATCTCTCTGCTACTCCTGCAATTAATGTTGTATAAATGGAATTATACAGCATATAACCTTTGCTATTGGCTTGTTTCACTCAGCTGAATTCTCTGGAGAGTCATCCAAGTTGTTCATTGTATCAAGAGTTAAATTTTTTTTTTAATTGTTGAGAAGGACTCTATGATATGGCTGTACCACAGTTTGTGTAGCCATCTACCTGTGAGGAATATTTGGGTTGATTCTAGCTGTCATCTGTGACAAATGGAGTTGGTCTGTATGTTTGTGGACAGGCTTGGTGTGAATGTAAGTTTTCATTTTTTCTGGGATAAATACCAAGGAGTTCAATTGCTGTCCTGTAAGGCAGCTGTATACTTATTTATTTTTACTTTTACTCTAATTGCCCCTTAAAACAGATTTCAATATGGTGATAACTAAGAAGACAAATGCATATGGGAATGAGCCCAAGTGTTGTTTAATTGTTTAATAACCACCCAACTATTTTCTAGAGTGGCTGTATTATTCTATATTCCTACCAGCAATACATGAATTTCTACGCATCATCACCAGCATTTGATGTTGTCACTATTTCTTGTTGTTGCCATTCTGAAACGTATGCAGTGGTATCTGACTGAAGTCTTAATTTGCGCTTCACTGATGACTAATGATTATTGAACATATTTTCAGTTTTCATGTACCTAATTTGCTATCAGCATATTCTTTTCCATGAAATATCTCTTTATGTCTTTTGCCCATCATCTAATTGGTTTTATTTTTAGTGTTAAATGTTGAAAGTTACTTATATATTCTAGATATTAGTTTTTGTTAAATATGTGAATTTAAAAGATATTCTCCTCATCTGTGGCTTATTTTTTAATCTTCATTGCCAACAACTTGGGCTTCACAGAGCAGAAGTTTTACATTTTGATTAGGTCCAATTTATCAATTTTTTTTATGTGTCATGATTTGATGACAAGTCTAAGACCTCTTTGCCTAGCCCTAGATCCTGAAATTTTCTCCTATTTTTCTGAAAGTTTACAGTTTTATATTTTACAGCTAAGTCTGTGATCCATTTTGAGTTCATTTTTACATAAGATTGAGGTTTAGGTCAAGGTTAATTATATTTTTTCAGCACCATTTGTTAAAAAGCTAAACTTCCTCCATTGAATTACTTTGCTTTTTGCTAAAACTCAGTTGGGCATAATTGTGTGGATCTGTCCCTGGGTTCTATTTGGTTCCATTTGTGTGTGTGCTTCTATGTCTCTGCCGATACCACAATATTAATTACACGGCTACAGAGTAAGCCTTAATACCCAGTAGACTAATTCTACTTTATTCCATCTTTGATAAGATTGTTTTATCTAGGAGCTGTGCCTTTTCATAGGACTTTTAGAATAAGCTTATTTATGTTTATAAAAAACCTTGCTTGGGTTTTGATAGGAATTTCATTTAAGCCTATACATTATTTTAAAGAAGAACCTACATCTATGAACATGGTATGTATCTCTACTTACTTAGGCATTATTTCATTTCTCCATCAACATTTCATAGTTTTCCATGTAGAGATTCTATTTGTGCTTTATTAAATAAGTACATAAGCACTTTATTTTCTTTGGAGAGACTGTAAATTACACAGTTTTAAAATTTGGATTCTGTATGTTTTAGTATATAGAGAGGTCATTGACTTTGGGTTGTTCTTTTATCCTGTGACTTTATCACACTTGCTTATTAATTAGTTCTAGGTTTTTGTAGTTTGGAGGGATTTTCTACATAAACTATAGTGCCATATACCAGTAGAGGTCATTTTATTTCTTTTTTAATATGTATGTCTTTTATTTCTTTTTCTTGCCTTGTTGTGTTGGCTAGAACTCTCAGCACTGAGTGCTAAGTAGTGACAGCAGACACCCTTGCTCCAGATGTTAGAGGGAAAGTATTCAGTCTCTCACCTCAGGTATGATGTTAGCCGGAGGTTCTTTGTAGATCCTTTTTTTTTAAAATTGAGTTGAGATAATTGCAGTCTATTTCTAAGTTGCTAAGAATTTTTTAAGTCAAAAATTGGTATTGGATTTTTTCAAATGCTTTTCTGCATCAATTGGTATGATCATATGATTTTATTTCTCAAACTTGTTAAGGTGGGTTACATAGCTTGATTTTCAAATGCTGAGCCAGCCTTGCATACTTGGAATAAATCCCACTTGAGCATAGTGTAGAAGTCTTTTATACTTTGTTAGATTCTGTTTGGTAATATTTTGTTGAGAATTTTTACATCTAAATTCATAAGAGATATTGGTCTGTAATTTTTTTTTGTTCTGTCTTTTTTTTGATTTTGCTAACACGTTAATACTGGCCTCCTAAAATGAGTTGGGAAGTAGTCCTTTCTCTTTCAGTTTGCAGAAGAAAACCATGGTAAACAAGTGTTTAAATGTTTGGTAGATTCTCCATTGAAACCATCTGGGCTTAGAAGTTTCTTTTGAGAGTTTTCAAAATACAAATTCTGACTGGAATTTATTGGTTCTAGAGCTCAGATGGCCTATTTAACATTAGTTAAATTTTGGTAGTTAATGATTTTGGAGAGTTAGTCCATTTCTTCTAAGTTATCGAATTTATGAGCACAAAGGCATTCCATTCTCTTTTCAATGGCTGGTGACTAGGTAGTCGTAGCTCCTATTTTATTCTTTACATTGGTAATTTTTGTTGGTTTTGCTAGAGGTACATGAATTTTGATACTTTTCCAAATAACCATATTTTTGTTTCACTGATTTTTCTCTATTGTTTTCACATTTTTAATTTTATTGATTTCTACCTGTTATTTGTATTATTTTTCTTTTTCTGCTTGCTTTGGATTTATTATATCCTTCACTTAGTAGTTTCTTGAGGAAGGAACTTAGGTTATTGATTTGATACTTCTATTCATTTCTAATATAAGCATGAATGATATAAGCTTCCATCTCAGCACTGCTTTGTCTGTACCACACATACTTTAATGTGTTGTTTTTTGTTTTTCTTTATTTCTAGGTATTTAAAATTTTCCTTTGAGACTTCCTTTTTTGACTTACAGATTTAGAAGTGTGTTGTTTAATTTCCACACGTTTGCAGATTTTTCTGTTGTTTTCCTGTGATTGATTTCTCATTTGACTCTATTGTGGTTGGAGAACTCAGTTTGTTTAACTTTAAAATTTTGCTGAGGTTTGTTTCATGGGTCAAGACGTGATCTATGGTTGGTGAATGTTCTATGGTTGCTCAAAATTTTTATTCCGCTGTTGTGGGATGGAGTGATATTTTGGCCTCAATGATAATTTCCTTCCAGAAATGTGGGTGAATTGCCTTTAAATGACTTGGGTTTGGGCTGGTTCCTACTTTGAGATGTCAGTAGATTTGCTTCAATATATCCAAGAATACACTACTTACCTGTCAGGACCTGATGCTGGAGCTTTCTGATGCTTGACTGGGGGTTTGGTCTGTGATGCATCCCCATTTTCCACACATGCCCATCTTTCATCCCACCTGTGTCTCTGCTGAGATTGTCTCTCATTTCTTGGACTGATTCAGTTTCAAGCCTTGCCCCACCCAGGTGCATTTGTATCTCCAGGTCTTGGCCCACAGTGGTTTGTTTTATCCAATGATGATCTCGAGTGAGAAGGTCCTTGAGCAGTATTTGGACCAAAGGAGCCATAGTTCCGATGACTTTGAAGGCCATTTTGACCCAGCAGGTCATAATTACACCAACTGGCCCTGCGCGCCATTCTGATCCAAACGACAATGGTCACTCTGACCTGGCTACCAAATTTTACCAAGTTCCCACTTCAAATCGCTGTATTCTGATTAATTCTCATCAAAACACCATGAGGTGTATATTATGTTATGTTAAAAGTTTGAAACCTGATTTTTGAAGACCTTGGTCACTTGTCAGCCAAAGAGCTACTGAAGGCCCCGGGAGCGACATGGCTTCAGGTCTGTCTTCTTCAGAACCAGTGTTCTCCCCTCTGCCTTGCTCTGTAATGAGTGGGACCCTCCCCTGGTCTCCGTGCTGCTGGTCTCTGCGTCCTGCTCTTCTAGTCTCCAGCGTCAATGAAACGGACAGATCTGACCTGTCATTCGCTCCCCTGTGAAAACCAAGCCCAGCTTATTCTTTTTGCATAATGTGCTTCCAGACCTGGACACCTGGCTATTGTATAAAATGGTGATCACCCCTCAGCAGAACAGCAGGGGAACCATGTGGCTTCATCCAGTTACTAATCCAAAGCTTTGCTTAAATATTAATTCTATCGTGGCTTCTCTGATGATCAATGAAGCAGTTGTGCTGAAGATGAGAAACATGCTGACACTATGCTGACTCGGGGCACCCGAATGCACCCTGGTCACTGGTTGCCTCTCACAGCACATGAGAATAAACAGGCCTTGTGGAGAATGAATTCGCCGCTCTTTCCCATGCTCGCTTCCTTCTAGCTAAGCTACCACAATTTTCCAAGTCTGAGACTTGCCTGGATGCTGAGAAACCTCCCCCAGAAAGGCAGGACAATAAAGGCACTGAGGCTAATCCCCTCTGCATCACCAGATCGTGTTGAATGTTACTGCAAACACCACATAAAGCTGCCTCATTGGAGGCAGCCAGTGAGGGGACTGCTGTCCCTGACCAGATGGTGACACAAACAGATTCCGCACACAGTTTATGGGGCATCTGCACACAGAGGGGGCAAGCACATCTATTTTCCCACAGGGCACATAGAACTTTAAGGTATACACAATGTCAGTGACAGCTTTTTTTGCTCAGAGGCAGTTAAGTGAGGGGCTCTTGTGTTTAAATTGTGCTGCAAAAATATTAGTAAGTAACTTCATTAACTCTGCATGAGCATAAAGAAAAATGTTGACCAAGACCAAGATTTTATGGTGTGGGAACAAAATCTTTTAAAGTTTTAGGACTTTGTCTCTTTGGTTTCAACTACATGAAAAATGACGCACAATTTAGGAATACGTGAAAGCAAATTTTAAACTGAGCGTGCATTTAAAATAGTGGCTATAACTTCTGCACTTGATTTCAAGGAAATGACATGCCTCATATTGCTGCACTCGTAAAGCCCGGTGGGAAGCTTTCATGCCCAGTGTCTGGCAACGGCCTCTCTGTGCAGCTCTGGCCTCTCCTCCCATCCAGTCACAGTGGCACAGTCTGACACAGGAGCTGCTCTGGGCTGCGCTCTGGTTGGACGGGGTGCTGAGCGGGTCTGCCTCTGAGCTGCGTTTGCACAGCGAGCACACAGTTAGTACTAGATTATATGTTCATCTGGGATTAAACTGAGATGTACACTGTGGGGGGAATAAGTCAGCCAGCCCTCGGTTCTGCCAATGTCTCCAGGAGGACTTGTCTCATATTCCATAAGCAAACAGCAAGCTTAAGAAAGCTCAAGGTAGAATATTAAGAACAGACAAAGGAGACATCAATGCAAGAAGCAATCCCAGAGATCAAGAGGGGCGTTCACAATAACTAAAGGGTCAGTTAATCAAGAATACATATCAATCATAACTCTACAGGTACCTAATAACAGGATTTAATGAAACAATAACTGACAGAACTAAAGGAACAAATAGAGAAATCCACAATTTTAGTTAGAGATTTTAACACATGTAGAAAAACAATCAAGAGCAATATAAAAGATCTGAATAACACAATTACTGAATTAAATGAGCTGACATTTTAGAACACTCTACTCAACAATATGTTCCTTTCAAGAGCATATAGAACATTACTAATATAGAATGTGTGGATCACACACACACACACACACACACACCCCACCTCAATTTCTAAAGATTGAAATAATACAGAATATATTTTCTGACCACAGTGGAATGAAATTAGAAATAAATAAAATGTTTGAGGGAATCCTCAAATATTTGGTGATTATGACACACTTAAAAACTTCCCATTGCTTTAGAAATAAAAATCAAGGATAACTACTTAGAACTGAATGATTACAAGAAATATAGCATATCAAATTTGGTAGGGTGTCATTAAAGAAATGTCTATAGGACAAAAATTACCAAAATGAATGCAAGAAAAAAGAGAAAACCTGAATAGCCCTTCATCTATACGGAAATTTAATGTATAATTAAAATCTTACACAAAGAAAACTGCCAGTCCAGATGGCTTCGCTGCTAAATTTACCAACATTGAAGATGGCAACAATACCAAGTTTACATAAAACCTTTCGGAAAATGGAAAGACGGGAGCACTTCCCCAAACATTCTATACAACCAGCATAATTTTCATTCCCAAAGCAGGCAAGGACGTCACAAGAAAACTATCAACCAATATCCCTCATGAATCTAAAACTCCTCAAAACAAAACCCTTAAGAACATATAAAAATCAAATCCAGAAGTACTTAAAGGTTATGATATATCGTAACTAAAGTTTATGTCAGCAATTCAAGTTTCACATGCAAAAATCAGTCAGTGTCATTTCCTACATTACCCAAATAAAAGAGCAAATGTGTGTTATTCTCTCATTAGATGCAGACATAGCATTTAATAAAATTCAAATTGTATTCATGGCAAAATCTCTCATTAAGTTAGGAATTTTCATGAGTGTGAAAAAATATCTAGGATATAACCTACTGCTACCAAAATGCTGATGAGTAACAACCTGAACTTCCTCCCCTGGGATCAGGAATAAGGAAATGTGGGAAAAGAAGAGGGAGATGCTTGGCTCGGGGGCATGGCTGTGCCTTGCTTTTTGCTGGGCTTCTCTGGCCTGGCCCTGGGGAGGACCCACAGGAGCCTGCTCAGCCACTCCAGCCACTGTGCAAACTTGAAAACATCGTGGTATTAACAAGGCATTAATACCTTCTGGGGTAAACCCAAGGAGATGGGGACCAGTGTTTAAATGTGTCGGGAAACAACTAGCTGTGGTTCATTCATTTTCAGTGTTGTATGTATTCTACTGAACGACTATTCCATGGCTCATTTGTCTGTTCTACTGCTGCTGAACATGTGGATTGTTTCTGATTTTTCTCGATAGAAGTGACATGCTCAGAAATATTCTTATCTTTTGATTCATACATGCAGGGTTTTCTCAGATAAATACCCCTGGTAGTGGAAGTCTACATGATAGAGTACGCCCATGTTGACGTTTTCTAGGTGATTCCAGACTCTTCTTCAAAGTGGCGGCAGCAGAATATATTCTTATTAGTAGTTTCTTAGAATCTTGGTATTGTCAGAAGTCACTGAATGGTATATATAAGATTTGTACATTTCCTTATATGTTTAAAGGAAAATAATATACACACATGATAAACTCTTACGAATCAGATTCTTGCTCCTACACCAACAATTAGCACTAGATTTTCTTTTAACTGCCTCAAATAATGTTTACTTCCTGTCCTTCCTCCACCTTGGACTCTTACCATTAGAAGCTCTATGACGCACACCACACACTTAGAGTTTAATTAAAAATTCACATGTTGATCTTAAAACCTCATTAAAACTAAAACTATTTGTAGGAAAATATTGATGGACAATGGGTGACTTTGTTAACCAGTGATGCTGAGGTTCCTGCATCTCAGTTTGGATAAGGAGAAAACTAGCCTTCTGCTGCCACCCGCACCGCATAAATGTCAAATATATTACAAGTTTAAAAAGTACCACATATATTAGAAGAAAATACAGGAGAATATTTTACAATCTTTGAATGTGAAAAATCTCTTCAAGTTAATGAACTAAAGCAGAGGCTATGATGATTAATAGTTTATGCAAAATTGAAAAACTGCTACACTATAAATATTGAAACAAACTCAAAACTTAGGATCAATTTGCAACATATATGTTACATAGCGAATCTCATTACCCTATAAAGAGTTCTTACATATATAGAGAAAGACATCTTTCCCTCCTGAGACTGAAAATACCAACAACAGCTAGACCACACAGGAGTGCGCACACACACCCTGAACCCCAGCTCTGACCCACAGCCTCTGCAGCCCAGACGACCAGGGTGGGCCTGGTGATGACCCTCTCCCCTCACGGTCGCCCTAGCTCCAGCTCAGGACCCACCAGAGAGAGTCAGCTCTGTTCCCCAAACAACCCTTGGGCTGGCCTGCCTCCAGTGAGCTCGTTTCCAGCTCCCTCTACCCCCCCCAGGCAACAACTTCCGACCAGAGCACACTTAAAACCCTCCCTTTATCTCACTGGAAAGCTATCCCACTTGCCCGTCTGCCCCTGGGTCACTGCCAAACACAAGTGACGATGGCTGACCCCCTCGTCATAGCAAGCCCTGAGATGAATGGTTTCTGCTTGCTTTCTCGGAGTGCTCTCCATTTATCTCCTCACTCCCACACGCGCAGGGAACATGAACAGGCAATTAGAAACCACAAAAGGAAACAGGGTCAAAAATACACATCTGTGTTCCTACATTTGATCTCACTGATACCCGGAGAAGTGCAGACCAAACTCACCTATCAGAAGGGTAAAGGGTTATGTTAGTAATAGTGACCAAGGGTCATTGTTGGTGAGCACGTGTTGAGATGCATGTTACTTTGCCAACATGAATCACGGTCAAGCTTTACAAATGTTCACATTTCGACCTTGAAACTCCACTTTTATTCATTTAACCTACCAAACTGGTCTGACCTATGCACAATGATATCGATTTCACTGTGACTAAAGAAGGAGACACGAGGAGCCATCTGCATACCCACGCGGCGAGGCAGCCATGTTGGAAAACAGTTGGTGATAGATTACGACACAGCTGTGAGCCCGTGTCCGTGTTTGCGATCGTGGACCATTTCATTTTGAAAGACCACACCGTGTGTTTCCCTCCCTGTGGCCAAGCAGAGCTCTTTTCTCTAACACGAACACCTGGTCAGGAGTCTCTGACTTCTTGCCCCAGGGGAGCAGGGACGAACTGACGGTGCTTAGAACAAAGGAGTCACAGTCCAGCTTCAAACATTTTGAAGTTCCTATCAAGACAAACATTATTCAAAAAAGGAATTTAGGAAAGAAAGATAATCTCTAGAAAATTCCCCAAGTGGGTTTTCACAAATCAAGAATCAGTCTTTTGAGCACGAAAGAATACAGGTTACAATAAAGGAGACACTCCAGCCTCACAAGTACAAACGTTCTCGTGGGGATGGGAGTCAGGGACGTGAGGAGGGAGACAAGGGGGGGAAGACAATGGTTTGGTGTAAGTGCAGGTGGTTTTCTCCCGGTGTCCTGCTAGATCCTTGTTAGAGCTCTGGGATTCCCCAACAAAGGTTTTGGGACCCCAAGGCTCAGGGAACTCACAGCTTGCTTCCCGTCTGAGCTTCTGGTCGACCCCCTTGGGCTGGCCCAGAGCTGCACGTTTCTGTGTTCATGGCTGTCCAGGTCGGGTACAGTGGAAGTGCCGGCATGATGGACTTAGGCAGAGAAAGGGTCTGAGACACACTCCCTAATTCCCCACGTGCCGATGCTGAAGAGACTCGGACATCCCGGTGTGCCCCGGGTTGGGGGTGGGGGGTGTGGAGTGGGAAATGCCACAGCAGGTGGTTGACAACTGAGAGCCAGTGACCGGTGAGGCTGTCACCAGGGCGCAAGGCAACCAGAGACCCGAGAGACACAGTGGACTTCGTAACAGAGGTGGTGAGGAGTCTCACAGCAGCCTTAGCAGCCTCGGGCCTGAAGTTCGAGCTCCCTGCAACCTGCTGTAAGGCACAGCATGATTCCCAAGCTGTAATGTCGATGGTTACCAGTTAGAGAGAGGACGGGCAAACGAAGCTCACAGAGAGGCGTGTGGGATCACAAAGGACGGAACCTGGGAGAAACCCGCCCCGAAGCAGGAGCAGGCATTAACTCATAAACAGGCTCTCAAAGGGCCACGACAATCACCAATGGGTGTGGCTCAGGTTTCTGGGGAAGTGGGCATGTGGGATATGAGTGTTTGGAGCTAGTGTCAAATTGCTCCTACTTTCAAGGTTGATTGGCTGCTGACATAGAAATATCTGGGTCACCTGGAGAGAGCACTTGGGACCTGACATGGGATGGGAGGAGGGCTGAAGGAGTCCCAGATAAGAGTTGGGCTGAACACAGGACTTTGCTGAGCAAACTTCCTTCCTCTATGAGATAAACTGACACACTCCAAAGGGTAGGGGCTGGAGAAAAGAAGGGGCGTTTTGTCCTCTTTTACTTTGAAATCATGTTTGATAATCAAACTATGTAGGCAGCAATTCAGTCCCACTTTCAATGGGAAAGTGCCCATTGAAAAAATGTGTTGAATAGCAGACCTCAAATCTCATTACATGAGTAATGGTCTAACAAAGCCTGCCTGCTCTCTGCCAGCCACTTGAGCTTGCACGATGGAAACAGCCCCTCAGACAAGAAGAGGACTCGAATGCATAGGCTGTTTTTCTACAGATGCCTTATTGTTCCTTTTCCAAATATAGCCCGGAAGACTGCAGTTTGTTTGCGACGGAGGAAAATCATTTGGTTGCTGTGAGTGAGGAAATCGGTGTGGAGTTGTCACAAAGGAAGCAGCCTTTGCTTAACTTTGACAGTGCCATTTGGAGTGAAAAGCAGGTTTTGATACTAAATTGGGAGAATACTGTCTCTATAAGGACTAATTATGTAAGACTGGTCTAAATTTTTCATTATTAATAGGTTGTTCTCTTGCGGCCAGTGACGTGCGGCTTGTTTGCGGTACTAAAGGTTAACAGGGGTTCAAATATTTTGGCTAGTGTCTTTTTCTGGGACAATTCACGAGGGCTGTTCTGCTAAATGCAAAGTGACCTTGGGTTTTGGCACTTTAGAGAAGAGGAGAGAAGAAAGGAGAATCAATCTACTACAGTTTTGAGTGCTGTCCAGGTTACTACAGCAGGTCTCCCTGCCCCCGTCATGTGTCCTGACTCAAGCAGACACAAGGCAGCCAGAATCGTGTCCTCACGGGGCGTCAACAAGCATCACATCTCGTCACAGTCCTACTTCAACCCACCAATGACTTCTCACCACATTCAAAATAGCATCCAACTCCTGGCCATGGCCCTATCAGACATGGCGCCCATGTACTTCTCCCTCCTCCACCGGCTTGAGTGCAGCTTCTCTCAGGGCAGCTTCATTCCCAGCTCAGGTGAGGCACCTGCCCTTGCCTCTCAGGAGACGCTCCATCTCAGGTGTCTGCTTGCCTGCCTTATTTTTTAAAAACACTTCACTGAGAAATAATTTAAACACAGTGCAATTAAAGTGAACAATTTAATGGTTCGTAGCACATTTTTAGAATTGTGCAGTCAGCCCCATAATCTCATTTCCAGATATTTCTCATCCCTGCTAAAAGAAATTCTGTGCCATCGTCAGCAGTCACATCCGTTCCCCTGCCTCCTGTCCAGCCCTGCACGCACACCCACCCACCCACATTCCATCTCTATAGACTGGATCATTCTGGACTTCTCCTATCAGTGAGGGCATAAAATATATGGTCTTTTATGGCTGGCTCCCCTGAAGGCAAGAGGCAACTCCTCTAATTTAAAAGGAGTTGGAACTCCGAAGCAGAAGAAAGAACACTATTGCTCGAGTTGCATTAACTTCATTAAAGACTTGCCATGTGGTCCTAATAATTTTTCCTCAATGTCTCCGCTGCCTGGTGAAAACGAGGCTCTCAAGCTCAAAAACGCTGCTGTGCGAGGACTTTTTGAAAGGTACAAACAAAGAGGCAGCATGAACAGGGGACTCATGACATATGATTTCTTCCCCAAACTAAAAATTCCCTGATGGATAAGACCGTGTCTTAGTTATATGTAGCCAGTGTTCATTGGCGTTACTATATTAATTAATGAGTGAATTAATTCTCTTGTCCATTCACTCACTCATCAAATTCTTTTCTGTTTTAGGCCTGAGGATAGAATGTGGAAAGACGACAGATAAGTCTCTTCCTCATAAAGTGCTCATTGTAGTAAGGGAGACCGCCACTGAACAGAAAGAGAAATAGAGCAATAACAACCCATAAAACAAATGCACAGCAGAAAGCAAGGCAGGGCCCATGAGTGGAAAGTACACAGCGGTGTGTATGAAGAAGCCCTGTTTAGTGTGGGGCTGTCAGGGGAGGCCTTTCTGAAGAGGTGGCACCTGATCGGAGATCTGGATGAGAACGTACCAGCCATGTGATTGTTTGGGGGCCATGGAATAGCAAAAGCAAAGAGGGAACAGCACCAATGATGCCCCTGAAGTAGAAATGCCCTTTGCCTGTGTTCAGGAATTAGCAAGATCCGTGAAGCGGACTCACAGTAAGAGAGGGAGGGAGGAGGAGGTATGAAACGGGGTCATGGGAGTGTGCGGGGGGAGCTGTGTCGAGCTTTGTAGATCTTGGTACGGACTTGGGGTTTAATTATACATGTACTGAAAAGTCGCTGGAAATTCTTATGCAGGAGTACAACGTACCTGATTTATGTTTTTAAAAGGACACTCTGGCTATTGGGTGGCAAGTGGATAAATCAAAGCATTAAATACAGTGTTATTGGAATGCTCCGTTATGAGCATAAACATCTTGGTTAGGGGAGGCAGAGTGTTGCAATGCACAGTGTGGGAAAATACTCCATTCAGCCGCATCTCTGGGACGCCTTTGTGACCCAAAAGGACTCAATTAATCTGTTTGAAGGAACAGTTCCTTCAAGAGACGATTCCTGTTGGATGATGTCCCGTACTGCTGACAAGAGTTTATGAAACACCTTTCCTTCGCATGATCTCAGACATGGTGATCGGAGGACTCAGGTACTGCATCTCAATCGCTGTCATCACAAACAGTTGCATCTGGTTGCCGGGGAGGCAGACACGCAAGTCCGTGTTCCATACCAATGGTAACTGGAACATCATTTTCTATTATGTTCTGACAGACAAATGATTAATTAGCACAATCAGCATCTCTCCTTGAAAATGGCCATGGATCAGCGTGTTCCCCTCCATCATGTAATTGAATCAGGCCCACACACCTGTTTCCACTTCCTTTAAACAAACACCTGCCCAATAACCAACACAAAGCAATATTAAATCTCAACCTGCCTGTGCATAAGTACATCTTTCAACTTGACCTAATCAATGCTGAAAGCTAGGAAAACACAGGCCTCTGAGAAGACAACTGCCTGATCCTCACGTGTAATCCCAGCACCTGTGGCTTGGCCCCCTCGAGCTCCGAGGCAGAGCTGGCAGGCCTGGGCTGCAGACCAACTGACTCCAAGTTCAGCTCCGGCCTCAGCTCAGGCCTGCATTTCCAGACACTGAGCAACCCACCAAGGCTCCGTGAGTCTCTGATTCCTCCTCTTTAAAAGGGGGATAATGATGTTTACCACACGTTTGTTGTTTTTATGTGTGGTTTATATACAAAACAAGTGGTAGCATCTTTTGCTATAATAAGAGAATATTAAAATCATTCAGGTTGGCAAATTTGAATTCTGATTAAGATAGAGTGAGTGCTTCTCCCTATCTTTCCCACCAATTACAACGGAAAGTCCTGAACAGAATATACAAAGCAACTATCTGAAGACTCTTAAAATTATATATTAGCAAGACAACAGGGGAAGAGAATAAAAAACTTGAAGAACCAGCTCACAAAGATGAGCTTCTTTCCTCCCATATTCCCTGGCTTAGATTCTAGGGCAGCCTGAATCTTGAAACTGTGAAACAGAAAAAACTACAAGAAAAATCCTCTCTCTTAGGCTAGGGAGTTGGGGAAGGAGCTGACGGGGAAAAGAGATCTTCTGCTCCTCCAAGCCCTGCTCGGGCATGCCGGAGGACGGGGCGTGTCCACGGCAGGGAAGGGGGAATCGGGAGGAGCGGCTCCAGCAGCTCCTTTTCCCACAGGTGGACCAGTTTCAGGAAGTTCATTATGCTCCATGGATACTAAAGCCATGTTCTTCTAGGCAGAGCCATGGAGAAAAACCCACAGGAGTCAGAGAAGGTGGGGAGATTCACACAAAGGAATTATCTAAAGAAAGGGAGCCTTTCAAGCTGCACATCAAGTGTTGGACTCATCATGAGCTATAATGCATAGAACTCGACCATAAGCAACATACTAAGGTGCTGAGAACTGAACAGGCTAGACGGCCACTCAAGTCTCACTCTGAGCCCCGGATGATGCATGCCCAGGGTTGGCCAGGTGGTACAGACAGGCTGTGACAACTAAGTGGACACTGGAACCACGGCCTGCAGGTGGGTCAGGACTGTGCTCTGAGCCTAACTTGGTTGATTGCCTATGAAAGTAAGCAAACAAAGAAACAAAAAATCCACATCCCCCAGAAAACTTTGAACAGAACAAAGTATCTTAAAAACTAGTATCAAAATGTCCAGGATATGATCCAAAATTACTCAGTGTACACAGAACCAGAAAAAGGTAACAACCTTTAAGGGGAAAAGTAATCAATGTATGCAAATTTCAGGATGACCCAGATGTGGGAATTGATCGAAGATTTTAAAGCATCTCTCATAGTAATCACCCACAAAGCGAAGGTGAACACTGCTGAAATGAACTCAAACGTAGGCTTTTTCAGCAGAGACATAGGAGGTACACCCAACAACTAAACGGAAAATTTTGAACTGATAGACACAATAACAGAAATAAAAAATTCTACTGAAAGACTTCAAAAGCAGAATGGCTATGAGAAAGAAAATGGCCAATAAGCTTAAAGGTAGATCAATAAAAATGATCCAATCTGGAAAATACAGAAGAAAAAAGATTTTGATAAGAACCTCAAAGAACTGTGGGACAATACCACAGGTGTCTACATCAGTGGTATTACAGCCCTGGATGGGGAGGGGGAAGAAATTAGTGCAGTGATATGTTTGAGGAAATTATGGCTGAAAATTTCCCAATTCTGGGAAAGGACATATATTTCCCAATGCTAGAAGTTCAGGAAACTTCAAGTAGAATAAATTCAAAGAAAACACTCTGACTCATTGTAATCAAAGAATAGAAAACAAAACAAAGCAAAACATCTTGGGAGGACCAGAGAAAAGCAACATATTACAGAGATGGGACCGATGACTCAAATGATGGAAGATTACTCATCAGAAACCATGGAGATGAAACAAAAACCAAAATGAAACAAAACAAAGGTAGAATAACATTTTTAAAGTGTTGAAAGAAAAATATTGTCAATGCAGTTTTCCATACCCAGTGAAAATACCGCTCGGTTTTGTCATGAGATCAGGTCTGATATTTTAAAATATATGTTTTTTTTAATTTCACCAAATGTCCCAATCATTTATGGCTGATTCCAGAAAGGTAAAGACTGAACCTATCCCTTCAATAAATATACTTTGAAGGCCAGGGGAAGGTAGAAATGTGAGCAATCCAGTGCCATGTAGGCACAGGAGTTAAAGATGGAGTCATCACAGGGTACACTAGAGACACAAAGGAAAAGGTACTTGTCCCTAGAGAGCAAAAAGCGGGAAGCAGGTATAGTTTCAAGAGGACATTATGTGTGACTTCAATATTACAAGTTCTATCCTAGTGGGTAGAAAAACTACTGCAATAGACATTAGCAATAGACAGAAACATGAATATAACCTGCAGTGGTTTGTTGGTATATTTGGACAATGAAGTGTTTTAGTTATTATATCACATACCTCTCTGAGCACTGGCCCCCCAACTCTGATGAGATCTCCCACTGCCACTCCCTCAGTGCCTTGACTGAGGGCTGGATCCTGCTCTTCCTGCACATAGAGCTCTCTGATGAGACTGGGGGCTGATTAGTGCTCCTGCAGCCACTTTCAGCCAATGACTGACTTCTTAATGCAAATCAGATCACATGACAGCCCTGTGTGAAATTGCAATGGCTCTCCATCACCCAAGGGCCCTGGCTCCCAGCCTCCAGCCAGCCCTGCGGCCCACCTCTCCCACTTCTGTCCCTCCCCTCTCCCATCACTCAGGCCCTCAGTCCTGCTCACTGTTTCTGCCTCAGGGCCTGAAACTCTCATTCCTTCTGCTTTAAAGATGGTTCTTTCCCCAGGATTCCACACAGCTTCCTCTGTCTCCCTCACCTGCCTTAGCAAGGTCGTCCCCGGCCAATCTGACCACTGTGCACACTTCTCGCCCCACACCACACACTCGTCCTCACCACGGCACTGGTCAGGGTTGAATTATTTGTTGTTTCTCACTCTTCAACCAAGTCTTTGCGAGGAGGAACCGCTCTGTCTGTTCACCGTTCTGTCCCGAGCACAGGAGACTCGCTGGCCCATGGTCAGTGCTTCACTGGTACTTCTGGCTGGCCCTTGTGCCTGGATTTCCTGTTATCACTCCTGGTTGTCACCAGGCCCTCCCGATCCCCCAGCCTAAATCAGACTCCCAGCTGCGTTTCTCTTTTGTAAATCTTGTTATTTCCTTCAAAGCATTTTCACACAGGTTTTTTCAATTCATACATGTTTATTTACATTCTCTCCCCAAGAGGACGGTAGATTTGAGCAGGGTGAGGACCGTACACCATATGTACTTTGAGATATACAGCAGATCCTTGAATACGTGCCTTTTTTCCAACATCATTTCATTATGGCGTTGATTAAATGCCACGGGAGCTTAACTCTTGTTTATAGCAATTAGTCTGTGGCAAAATTGGTTTCATTATACAACGTTTTGCTTCTAGTCACAGAAGGTATTGATGAGAAAAGAGGACTAATTGTACCTACGTTGGCCGCCACATACTCTCTCTGCCAGGCACACAGTAGCTGCTCACTTATTCTGTAATGAATGAGAACTAGAATATTCTGAGTTTCTCCCAGGTTTAGGCATACAGTAGAATGTTTTTAAACATAGCCAATAACAGGCTAAGAAATAAGTCTCATTGGGGAAATGTAGAGATCCTTCTCTGGCTAGAACGTGCTCTTGCATTTTGCAGGAAGGCCATCAAGCCCACTCTGACTTAGAGGCACATGTCTGTCTCCTTTTCTCCAACAGGATGCTGGGATGAAAGGGCTGCACCTAACTCTTCCAGAGCTGGAGGAGACATCCTGGTGTGGCGCTCCAAGGCAGGTGGAGGACAGGCAGCCCCGTGGCTCACATGAGGGTAGGAAGCCTCCTGGCTGTTGTCAGCAGGGAAGGGAGCCCCAGGGGACAAGGTTGGGTGGGTCTGGGCATGTGGAATCTGGCCCTTCTTGTCTTCTGTCCAGTCATACTGGTGCAGATTTGTACAGTTTTCAGGGGGTTCTCCTGTGAGAAGCTCAAGCTGCTAAAAGGAAAATGACAACAAAAAGAGTGGGCGACTTACCTTCTACACACCAAAACAGCTAACTCAGACGTGTGGGAGAGGCATGGATGGGTGGTGAGTTCTCCAGAGTGGGTGTGTGAGGTAACAGCGGGTGCTGGCCATGACTGAGCCCACGTTCAGTCCAAAGCTATGTCTCTTGTTCTCATTTGGAAAATGGGTTAATAACACTGTTTACAGGGCAGGGAGAAAGACTGGCATGGGGTCAGGTGACCTGAGTTCTGATCCTAAATCACCATCAGCTAGCCATACGGCCATGAGCAAGCCAATTCACTTCTCTGGAGTTCAATTTCTTTGTACTTAAAATGAAGGCGCTGGTACCTAGCTCCTGAATTGGAAATGACCACACACTCCAGTTTCCCACTGAATGCACCCCGCCCATGTGGGCAGCTTGCAGTCCAACCCCACACCCCCTTGCCCCGTACCAACAGGATCCCTTCTCTGATTTGCCGAGCCCGGTCTCCTAGCTGAAATTCCAGTTCCTCCACCTGCTGCCGCAGGGCTTTGCGTAAAGTTTGCAGGTCCTCTGCCTCCTTCCTGCCGGCAAATAATGGAAAGTCAAATTTCACAATTGCCTCCACCCAAGTGCCATCTTCCACTGTTCCTCTCAAAATGTAGGTCACTTCTTTGCTAGTTCTCCCAAGAGAGTGTCCCCTTCTTCATTGGTAGCAGTTGCAGACACAGGTATATTACCAGGGCAAGGTTTCTCTTTTTGAACAACTCTGTTGCAGAGTAACTTACACATCATGAAGTTTACCTAGGTCGAGTGCAATGCAATGATTTTTAGTGAATATATTAAGCTGGGCAACTGTTACCACCCAGATTTGCAACACTCCTGCCTTCCCAATAAGAACCTTTGTGGCTTTTTACAGGTGACCCCTAGTCCCACCCCTAACCTCAGGCGACTACCCATCTCCTTTGGGTTATGCACTTTTAATCTATGTGATAATAATGTAGGTTTTCTAACTCTCATAAGCCCACCATTAGTACTTACATGAGACTGTCACATTGATTAAAGATACCCTGCTGGCTAGGACTTCTTCTAGTTCTGGCAGATCTTCGACCTACTACGGCCCACCTCTAACCACAGAGAGCCCTGGCCTTCAAGAGTTCATGTGGCTGTCCAGCCAATGGCTCTCAAAGACTCCCACTGAGAAATCAAGAACATGAAAACCAGGGCAAAGCTGGCCAAGGGCTCCTGGGTGCCGCTCTGTCCTGCCCTGATTACTCTTCCTGGCTTCAGGTGTGGGGATTGGTACTCACCCTTATGGTTCCTTCAGAGGAAAGTATAATTACCTCTCCTCTTCCGACATGTCCCTGGAAAAGAGTGCCTGCTGTCCTATAAGGTGCTGTTCCATTTCTTCTAAATGCTCCCGGAAACCCTGGCAGAGCCTCTTCATTGCTTCCATCTCGTGGGCTGTGCACTGAGAACAGAAAGAGTTCAGAAGGACGTCTGTCTGATTCGCTGCCAGTTTACCACGGTGGAGCCTGCCATCCCACCTGGGTCCACCGCTTTGCCGTACTGCTAATGTGTGGGGAAGAGAGCAGGGAAAGCAGGGCCTCGGGCTTCTCCAAGCCACTGGAGGCAGCACTGGCTGAGACAGGAGGGCGGTGGAAGTTGATGGGTGGGAAGGCAGTCTGGGGGACTAGTGACGTAGGGATGGGAGATTGTAGGTAGTGGTGGGGGAGATGGCCAGAGGGCGGGCGTGTGGTTAGAGAAGTCGAGTCTACCTTGTTTAACTGTAGCTGAGCACCACCTCACTCGGAACCTCAATAGCACTGAATACATTTGTTCAGATGGTTATGTTTATTTAGAGAAAGTCTTCTAAGAACATTTTTTATTTGTCTTAGCTTGGCTTAACCACAGTCCCTAGTGATTGAAGTCTGGGGTCACCTCCAGCCAGCTAACAAGCCCACCCACAGGAAGCCAGGCACCACTAGGCACCCGTCCTGCCATGAACTGGAACCAGGGACTAAACCATCCTCTGAGGCCTGCTCTGCACCGCTCCTGATGGGAATCATTCTTTAACCCTTACTTTCTCTGTGTGCTTTGGTTTCCTTATTTAAATACCTTCTTGTAGCCACGAAGCCCTGCCCATTTGTCAGGCACTCTGCTGATTCGCTGTGTTCCTACCAGGCATCTTGTTCTCCAGCCCAGGTTGGACCATGCTTTGAGTGGATTTATCAACCAAAAGCCCATCGTCCCTACCCACCTGACTGACATGAAAACTGGCTGGAGCCTAATGCTCTCTCTACCAGGCCCATGGGTTTGGACCCCCTTTCTGATTGGTGAGGCAGAGGCTGCTAGTTGCCTACCCACTATCTTTCTCCCCTTTGTTCTTACAAGCAAACTCTAATATTTTAGGGACAGCAATGAGTCTAAGTAAAAAGACTACATTCCCCAGCATTCCTTGCACACAGGCAAGCAATGAGATGAAAGTGGAGCCATGAAGTTGGCCCTCTGGGAAGTTCTTGAAAGCAAACTGATTTCTCAGGAAGGCCTCTTTTTAACCTTTTCTTCCTCTTTCCATGGAAACCAGTCTTACAGCTATGTTAATTCCACCCAGCCCTGCTTTAAAGGAGCCCAGGATTTCTTACCCTTCACCTCAAAACCACATGGCCAAGATCCTGGCAGCCCAATGATATATTTTTTAAAAACTGGAATTATAATAAAAATTATTTTCCTAGGAATGCTATTTTCTATTGGAAGCTCTCCATCATTTTGCTTGGAGAGTTCAGTTTTGATTCTATCCTCTAATTTTTGTGTCGAAGAACATGCTGGTATAGCAGAGCTCTCTAGTCACTTTTGCTTCCGTGTGAGTGTACCTGAGTCCGTTAGAGGCACATTTGAGGCATTCTTGGTGTTGGCAAGAGTGTCTGAAAGGTGGCAATTGTGTCTCTTCAAGCCACATAAGATCTTAGTGACTACGAAGAACTTCTTTTCAAGATAAAGTGCTGTAACCCGGAATGGTTAACCAACTGTCCCAAGTCAGAATGTGGCAGTCAGATGTCAAACCCACGCCTGCCAGGTCATTTTTTCTCTCTGAGTCACAGCGGGGACCGCAGTGTGGCTGGCCGCCCAGAGAAGCTATTTGTCCCTTCAGAGGGAGCTGATGTGTGGTCCTAGCAGATTCCTAAAGGGCGACACCATGCCACAGTCAATGAGACCAGGGACATGGAAACAGGCTGCTCAAGTAGGCTAGACATCATCATCACTGAATGGTTTGTCTCCTCTAGTTATTTTAGGTTTTGTACTTGGAAGGTTGGATGGGGGCTAAGATACCCAGCCTGGGGCTCCCTGTCAAGGGAATGAGGTGGAAAATTCTGAAACACTGCCATCTCCTGGCCATTTGGGAACACTGAAAATACATTTGGACTGGAGAACAAGCATTGAAGTAATTCCAAAAAAAAAAGAAAAGAAAAGCTTCAGCAAATGAATGAATGAATGAATAAATAAATAAATAAAGAGGGGACTGTTTTGGACTTTTTTTGTAATGTAAGAGCTGCGCTGTAACACAACATCACACAAGGTCTGCCCTACTGGCCCACACTACTAGGACAGCTTCGGTGGCCAGAGCCACGCCACCAAGAAACAATGAATTTGAACTGGCTAAACTGTGGGTGCTTTCTTTTTTCTTTAAATGTAAATAATAAGCTTTATAAAAGAATTTCTTAATGCCAAAAAATATAATTTATGATACATCTTCTTTTCTGAAAAAATTTAAATTAACAAATCATTGTGAAGAATTCACTTAGGCACAAACATTTAATTATGTCAGTAAACCATTGTCTCAGGGGACTCCTGAGACCATGGAAATGGCATTGACCGGCCAAGTGTGTCCCTCTCTGCACTGTTACCTGCTGCCACTTGAGGGGGTGCGGTGGGGAGATTTTCCTGAACTTTCCACCTAAAGCACTTCTCATTTCAGCCTCTGCTTGGAACTCCCACTGCCGTGTGAGAGACGGCGCCAGTCTCTGCCTGTCATCTCCACTGGGTCCCAGACCTGTTTTCTAGACAAATTTCTCATGAGTGATGAACTTTTCTATCCTTAGCTAGCACCCAGCATCCAACGTGGAGCTGTTTTTCTCCAGCATATTTTTCAGGCCTGCAGACCCCGGCTTGCTCACTGTGGAGGCTTCTTCTCTTTGTTCCCGAGTCTGCTCTTTCGTTTGGTTAAGTAGCCTCTTTCAGGGGTGAATGAAATACCTTATTTTCACTTGCTTTTCTGCCTCTGTGTGTGTGTACATAGGAGTACAAATATGCACGTTTATGTGTGTTTCCTTCGAGTGTACATAGGAGTACAAATATGCACATTTATGTGTGTTTCCTTTGAGTGTATGCTTGTGGTTCCTTGGATTTAAATAAAGNTCACTGTGGAGGCTTCTTCTCTTTGTTCCCGAGTCTGCTCTTTCATTTGGTTAAGTAGCCTCTTTCAGGGGTGAATGAAATACCTTATTTTCACTTGCTTTTCTGCCTCTGTGCGTGTGTACATAGGAGTACAAATATGCACGTTTATGTGTGTTTCCTTTGAGTGTATGCTTGTGGTTCCTTGGATTTAAATAAAGAGAAATGCACTGTCTTCTAGTAACACCCAATGTAGTATGCATTTCAGCAGATATGCAATGCTAAATCAGTTTGATATAAAAATATCATTTTTTGGTATAATTGCAAATTCTAAGAAGCGGGAGGACTAAGCCGATGTGAGACCAGGTATTAGAAGACACGGGATGGCGATATGCACACTCGTCTAAACTCCTATTCTTCAAAGACTTACACACAAGTCTGAGGCTGGGCCACAGGAGTCCTCACCTCCTGCAGAATTGCTATAGGTCACAGTCAAGTCAAGAGGAACGACCCTTTCGAGTGGCCATATTTCTCTACACTGTTGGGGCTGCTCAGAGCTAGGCTCACAGACACTGGTTGGCTTGTGTGAGATCACACGGCTAAGTGACTGTAAGACAGAGAACTGGTTAGACTGCACTGTAGATGAGGTTCAAATGCAGCAATGTTTATAATCTTTCATAAGGATGTATATAAGGTTCTACAGCCCTTTGTACAATATGAATTCATAATAAAATTTGCCTTCCTTAATTCACAAGGTAACAGGAAGTGTAAAATAAGCAGACATTTGTGAGAGAAGACCATAAACCATAAAGCTCTCCACAAACACTACTCGTGATTTGCAATGGGAAGGCACACTCCAAGAGCTTATGTTTAGAAGGCAGGCCAAACATCACCCCTTTGGAGTTTGTTGCCTCATCTGCGCCCCGCCCCCCTTTGCAGAGATCAACACTCACAGAGCACAGCTCCCTCACCGCGGTGTCCTGCAGGACTTCCAGAGTCTTCGTGAACTGGGCTTCCAGATGACCATGTGAGTGCAGGCCGTGCCTACAGGCCGAGGACACTGGGCCGGGGCTTGGCCCCTCCAAGTGGCAGTGGGGATGGTGGTGACAGCAGCCCCGGCAGTGGGCAGGTGTGGCACAGCAGGTGCACACGGGGCAGCTACTGGGGAAGCCGGAGTCTAGGGAGATGGATTCGGTGAGGGGCAGGGCCTCGTTACTCAGAACCGAACAGCAGCACCAGGACCTGGGCTCCCACATACAAGTCTGGACAGAAACATCATTGGACTGTCTGATTTCTGTCCCCAGAACTGGTTGTGTCATGCTAACAGGGTCACCCACAGTGCCTTCTGAACTTGTTCTTCTAGAATGAGTCCCCCAGGCCACAGCACTCTGAGCAGCTGACACCAGACGGGAGGACATCTGGACTGTCACCAACTCGGAGCGATCGGCGTTTGAGTCAGCACCAAAAGGAAGGGCTCCCAGTTCAGGTTCTGCCCGGGGTGGTATTTGACGCAAGGCCCCACACTTTGGCTTTGCTTGAGGAGTAGCACTCCCAGACAGCTTATTTAGGTGGAGTACAGCATTTTCGGATGTGTGACTAAGGTCCACTGCAGAGGTCCTGACTGAGCTGGGCTTGGGGATAGGCGGTGGTGGACTTCCTTGTGACTGGGAGCAGTGGCTGAAGTCAGGACAGGTGTTACTGCTTCCTGCTCCTCTTGGGGCCTCAGACCTGGCAGGCAGTGACTTGTCTTGAACACCATCCATTCTCGGGGATATGTGAGAATCCCAGGGGTGGCTTTCCACATGCGCCTCCCTGGCTCCCTCAGGTCTCAGAAACCCTTCGCCCCCTTGGGTCACCAGAAACTCCAGGGGACAGTCACCCTGGCAGGGAGTCCTGCTGATGTTGGCCTCATGCTGAGTTTGGGGCATGGGCGGGGCCTGCCTCTGGTGGCTGTCTTTTCCTGGGTGATATCCTCCAGTGGTGGCCCAGCTCAGGGCCACATTTGAGGTTCCAAGTCCTGGCTGCACCCCCATGGCCTCCAGCTGAGACTCCTTTTCCACCTCAGGTTCCAGGGACTTGTCTTCTAAGACACTCCAGTATTGGCTGGAAAAGGACGTACTTGCCCCACTCTTGGAGCTAGACTCCTCCGAGTCTCGCTGGCAGTGCTGGGCTGATCCTAAGCACAGGCTCTGACCCCCTGGCTTTGTGCATCCATCCTCAGCAGGGCTCTGGCCTGAAGGCAAGGAAGGCATCTGTGGAAGAAACCAGGGTGGAGGCAAAGGTGTTAGGAAGGTTGGGGGGGCACTAGGCTTAATGTGTGCTTTCTTTTTCCCCTTATCATTACTATCATGAGGCTCAGCTTACTTGTTTAGTAAAATTAAAAGGAAGTAAAAGGCAGAGGAATGCTGAACTTCCTGGCACCCTGTTTAATGTCCCCTGTTCCTTGGGGCCCTATGGCATTGTCTTCTAAGCACCAGCTGCCCTTTCCCATCGTGGCAGCACACTGGGAACTTGTATCTCCTCCCACACTATGGCGCCCCTTCTGCAGTGGCCGCCTAACCTGCCAGGCTGGTGGTTCCGGTGGCTCCTCCAGGAACCCGCTGCTGTCAGACTGGCAGCTGTTTGCTCTACTCACTGTGGCATCTGCAGAAGAAAAGAGAGAGGCCGGGGTGAGCATGGTGCGGCGAAAGGGCCGGCACAACTGGGCTCAAAGGCCCCGAGGGCCCGACGTGCTGTAGATCCCCACTGAGGGGAAGGAGAAGTGAGACGGGTAATTCCGAGGATTCCCCCCCACCCCGACTGTCAGAGCATCCATGTCAAATTGCATCACTGGTTTCCTAACACAAGGAGTAAACCACGAAACAGAGGAGAGAAAATACCATCTCTTAGAATAACAGTGATTGTGAAACAGTGATCTCTACTGAGGGGAAGAAAATCCAGAAGGAAATGCACATGCCTTACAAGTCAGGCTAAAAATAAATAGTAACACCCCAAACTTACAGGTCTGTATGTAAATGAATGTCTGTGTCCCCTCTCCAAATTCATGTGCTGAAGTTCTAACCCCCAAGGTGACAGTATTAGGAAGTGGGGCCTTTGGGAGGTTATCTGGCAATGAGGTCAGGGCTCTTATTAATGAGATTAGTGCCCTTATAAGGGACACCCCAGAGAGCTCCCTTGTCCTTCCGTCCTTCCACCAGGTGAGGACACAGCAAGAGATGAGCATCTACGAACCAGAAAACAGGCCCTTGCCAGACACAGAATCTGCTGGCACCTTGATCTTGTACTTCTAGCCTCCACAACTGTGAGAAATAAACTTCTGTGTTAAGCCACCTAGTGTATGGTATTCTGCTCCAGCAGCCCAAGTGGACTAAGACATACATATTCTTGTTCTTTTGGCTAAATGTTGGCTGGGAACCCCCTACAAGCCTCATCTGGACTCTGCTTATATGACCACCAGTCCCTGCTCACATTGGATAATGCTGATCCTGTCATTTGGAGAGGCTGGGAGGGGCAGAGAAGGAGCAATGGTGAGTGTGAGCAGGCAATGACTCTCTAAGCATGACCATCTTGAAATTCTAAGCCTGTCCATAACTTCTTACATAAATATCCGGCTGTGTTAATGGGAGTTGGGGAAGTGGGTGGTTGCTAGGGAGTTATCCAGCTAAAGATGAAATTGTAGGATTTTCCCCCCTCTTCTTTAATGAGCAATGCCTTCAGCTACACTACAGTATGGGCTAGACTAGGAAGTGTCGGGAAGAGGGTGGTTGGAATGTAGCTTCCTCATAATACCAAAAGCGGAAGGAGGAGGAGAGAAGACAACACTTGGCCTGAGTCTGGGGAGTGGGCAGAAGGGAAAAGCTGACGGTGGTGGGTGCGGTGCTTGGATATCTGGTACCTAATGAGAAGCAGAAAATTTCTTAGCTTGAAGGACTAGCTGCTGCAGAAGACTTCAAAGGGGGGAGATGAACAACCCAGCCTCTGCATGTATGTTCCAGATCCAACTGTCCAGGGCAGCTCCACTCACAAGGGCAGCAGCGCCTCCTCCATTGTAGGACTGCCTCCGACCAGCCTTTCCTGCCCACGCGTCTGACAAAGTGGAGACGAAGTCTGGGGTGGGGGCGTGTGGTGTCTACCAGCCCACACCCCAGGTGCCACCCGCTGAGGTCAACGTAGACAGGAGGAAGCTTAGACTTGTAGAATTAAAAATTTATAAACTCCACATTTGTGAATTCACTTCAAATAAAATGAACAGCTAAAAGTCAGAGGATGTCAGTCTTCAATGGCTGAAGCCTAGAGATATGAAGGGAATGTGAGCCAAGTTTCGAGGACACAATGTCTTTTCACACAGCTGTTATTTCTTGTCATATAATTAAGGGTAAAGTATAAAAAATACTTACTAGTCATAGCCCTAAATAAGACATCTGCTTCTGGCAAGCTGGAGTAACAAAAATGGGATTTCCCTACCACCTAAATGACTAAAAAACTGGACAAAGTCTATGAAAATACAGTTTCAGGAAAATGGACCTCAGGTCATTAAAAACACAGATCATGTGAGCCCTGCGGTCACCCTGACAACGTTTACAGGCCCTGCTGCAGGGCCAGCGACCCCCAGGCTGAGGAGGCAGAACGGAGAGTCTGGAAAGATGGCGCCGGCTCGAGCTCACGGAGTCAGGACAGGGGAGGAAAGAGCTGCATGAAGAGAGAACTCGACAGGGTCCCCCTCGAGTGTGCAGCTGAGTACTGATCGGCGTGTGCACGTGAGAACACTCAGAAGACTGTGGAAAGGAGCACTGGGAGGGATTAGAAGACACAATGCCCGACACTCACCCAGGCCTGGAATAGTGCTGGCTCCCTCCAGCCAGAGGCCAAAGCCCCGCACTTCACAGAGCATTGGCAGGACAGAGCACGCAGCTGGGTCTTGCCTTAGGACTGGGGAATAATCTGCTCTCAAGTGAGTGTTGTTCCCACCTAACAGCTCTTAAAATGAAGACCTAAAATGATCCAACTGTTTCCAAGTAACTCAACTGTGTCTCAGACCTAAGCTGAAGAATATTCATAGCGACACAGTAATATCTAGCACCCACCGGCAAAACCCACAATATCTGGTATCTAATAAAAAACTACTAAGTGTGCAATGAATCTGAATGAATCTGAAAATGAATGCTCATTTTCCAGATTTCCTAGGGAGAAGAAAAATCAAAATCAATCAATTGAAATGAACCTAAAACTGACACAGATGTGAGAATTAGCAAACAAGAACATTAAAACACTGATTATTACGATCATCCATATGTTCGAGGAGCAGAAGATTAAATGTGTTAAGTAGAGAATACGAGATAGTCAAATACACCCAGATTAAAATTCTAGAGATGAAAACTACAGTGTCTTAGGTAAAAGTTATACTGATGAGATTAACAGCATTTTGGAGATGGCAGAAGAAAAGTCAGTGAAACTGAAGACAGGGCCATAGAAACAATCCCAAATAAAAGACAGAAATTACAAAAAGGAATTTTAAAAATCAAAAGAGCATCAGTGAGACCAGGACAACTCCAAGCAGCCCAAGTTCATGGGTAATTGGAATATCCCAAAGAAGAGGGAGCACAGTGGGCAACACGTTTCCAAGAAGAGTTTGTTTCAAGAAGGTGAACCGACCTGGAACACAAGAAATAGGAAGAAAACTGTAACACGGCACATCAAAATGAAATTGTCCAACACCAATGACCACGAGAAAAGTCTTAAAATAAGCCAGAGGAAAAGAAACATTACATGTGGAGGAAACAAAGGTAAGAAAGGCAGATTTCTCATCAGAATAGTCCAAGTGAGAAGATAGTGGAGTAACATGTTTAAAATACTGAAAGAAAGAAAAAGAACCCTGTGTGGGTGCATTTAAAAGATTTGTTACCTAAATCTTCTAAAAGACACTTGACTACATAAACAAAAATTATACAAGGTAGTGTGGGGTTTATAACAAAGACTTAGACAATGGAAAAAAAAAACACCTGTTAGAAAACTGATTCATTTGCATGTAAGGAACTGTCTGTAAAATTTTCCTTTAACTGTGATGCACAGTTTTTATCCAGATTTTCACCTGGGTGGACAGAACACTTGTTTACTTATTGTCAAAGGAAATAGTGTACACACATTGTGTACTATTACAGAAAATCGTGCAAGGATTTCTACAATATTGTGCAATATTTAACACTTCACTGCTCTTGTTATAATTAACTCGGCCAATATTAAAACTCTCCAGATCCTTTTAGAGTTAGAAAAATTCTACTTTAGCAACTATGGGTATAAAATAAATGGTGATTGCAGCAGAAACCTTTCAAAAGCTCAATGCAGAATTTCAAAAATTTTTTGGTGCTATTCAAAGGGCTGGAGCCTCTCCACGGACTATCTCTATGCAAACCTCCTGTTCAAAGCCCCCTTGTGTGCCTCAGGCCCCACCACAGCCTGTTCCCCTGCATCCTGCGTTGTTCCCATGCAGGGCACAGAGCACGCAGACAGAAGACGAGAGCCAGACAGCACTGCCTTCTGCCCTTTCCTCTCGAGCCCCAGGCTATAGAAGGAAGTGGGGGGGGAGGGGGAACCCAGAGGTATTCACCCAGAGGGCCAAACCTTGCTGAAGGATGGACAAAATAGATTTGGAACTTCTTGTCCTATTTACATGCTTTGGTGCAGAGTTTGCACTGTGAGGTGTGAAGGGTCCTGGTGCATCCCTATTCTTAAAACCTTCTAGACAATCTCTGTTTTGGAACAAAGGCTTAAAGTAAAACGTTTGCCGTCCCCTTCTTACACCTCCAGGAGCTGCTGCGTTCAGATTCGGACTCTCCTACTTACTAGGGCATGATCTTGGGCACACCACTTTGCTCTCAGTCTGTTCCTTCCGGGGAAAAATGGATATGGTAACAGTATTTCACTTGTGGGGTTGCAATAAGAATACTATCCAATAATGTATACATGAAGACATGCATATATAGAAAGATGATATAATTATATATATAAATTTTTGCTGAATAGCATCTTAATATTAACTACTCAATCACTGTTGATATCATTTGATTACTATTAATATCATTCAATTTCATTAGTGAGTATAAGTATTAATATTTATTAGAGATTCCCCTTTGCAGCACAGGACTCCCTTCACAGAGTTAGATGCTGCCTCCCCCACACTGGTGGATCCTTCCTGGGAAGGACCCATCCACCTTCTGAAGCCTCTGCCTGGAAGGAGACAGCCGCCTCGGGCACTTTGTCCGAACAATCAGCAGGTGGCAGCCTCACACCGACCACAGCACAGCACAGAGGAGCCAGGGCCCTGTGTGGCTCTGAAAAGTCCACCAAAGGGCTCCTTTTCTGAGCTGGCTTGTTCATAAAAGCTTCCGAATCCTACTGGCCAGCTTCACACCTAACTTAGTTTGAGTTCCTAGCAGCTCAGGGGGAAAAGCCTATGGAATTACGATGTGAACGAGGGCAGAGAAACTGACAGGAGTCTTTTGGGGGTGAGGTGCCCTGTGTCAAGCCAAAGGAACATTCAACCTTAGACTCTTTGGGGCTTGCCATCTTCATCTTTTCTTTACTATTCTACTTTGCCTAGTCCTTTGCCACATTCCTCTGTCTCCCATCCCTGAATGGCGGAAAATTCTGTGACAACTCTGGAGTGAAGCTGAGGCACGGCAGCAAGTGATCTTCGAGGTGGACATTTCAGACAGGCAGACTCAACAGCCGTCAGAGGCTGGGCAGCAGCGAACATGGGGAGCAGCCGCATTTAGACAATAGGGAGCAGTGTGGGTTGTTTGGACTTGAGAGGGGGTCACGGTCACTCCGCAGGCACCCAGGTAAGAAGACAGGATGGAGCCACCTGCCATCCAATGCACAAATCCCTTCCAGAACGTTCCTTAGAGATGGCCATCTAGCCATGGCTTTTATACTTGTGTGACATGGACCTCCTCTCACGTAGTCAGAACATATCATGCGCTTCAGAAAATGCTTTTACATTGAACCAAATGTACTCTGCGGAGTAACGCAGAACAGTCTAACCAGCCCCGTTCAAGGCAGCTCTCCTGGCCTCCCCAGGCCTCGCCCCCCAGCGTCAATCTCCCCAGAGCCTTGGAGTCTGCCCTCGCAGGGTAGGGTTTGCAGGCCACTGTGTCTGGTATTTTTGAATAAGCTCTCGGCAATGTGTGAGGTGAAATCTGGCACCTGCAGCTCGAGGCCGCGATGTGTTCTGACCGGCATGGAGCAGAGGAGGCCCCTTCTGGCCTCGGGATAGTTCACGTCTACACACAGCTGAGGCTGCTGCCATCTGGATGAGTGGTTCCCAGCATTGTCAGTCCAAGGTCAGCCTCTGTTTCCACACGGAGAAATACATGTTTTGAAAATCGAAGGAATGACTTCATTTGTGTGCTTGTGGAATTTGATGTAGCTCGTCTGGGACCATGGTTCCCTCCTGTCAAGGCTAATGTCAGCCTCCATTCTGAAGCCTGTGTGTGTTATCTACAGTCCTGAGACACACTGTGCTGTGGGCCAAGTCACTGTTCATATGCTGAAGAGAACAGACCACAGACAACTTGAAAGGGTATAGAACTCTCCATTTGCCAGATTTCTGCTTTCAAACTCAACAGACGAGCCCTCGTGATCTCCTGGCATCTAACAGGCAGATGCTGGTTGAGAGGGAAATGAGCACAAAGAACCTTCTCTGTTGGTTCTGTGGTCTGAGTGCTGTATTCTAAAAATACATCATTCCCACTTCTTCCTCTGGCATCTTCTCAATACCATGTTCTTTAAAATTGTCTTAACAACACACTACCTTAGCACATTGAAAAGATACTGTGGAGTAAAATATTCAGAGCGAGTGACTTGGCGACCTCTCCCTGCCCCCTCCGCCCCCACAAGCTGCCTTTCTGCCCTCAGGAGAAAGAGGCCAGTGTGCCTGGAGCGAAGCGGCATGAAGTGGTCAGGGGTTGTTCATGCACACTTGTGGGATGAAACAAGTTAAAACTTTAACAGCACACTTGCCTTCATTGTCCTGGAAGAACAATGAAGACAGACAGACAGACAGATTGTCTGTCAACAATCTGATGACAGATTTTAATTTAGACCCAGTGCTTCTCTTATATTTCAACAGGAAGAAGACATCTCCAGCACAAAATGAACACCGTCCCCATCACCACTTGAGACAATAGCTGGATTGCAAGTTTTGTAACATCAGTTTCTCTGGAGCTTTTCATGTCTGTACTGATTCAACTGTTGTGGTTGTGGAGGCAACCAGTCCAACTGTCTGTGCTCCTGTGCAGCTGTCTGGGAGCAAACAGTTGACCATCGGGTGGTTATGTCAAATGCGCAGACAGGCAGAGGCAGCAGAAGTCCTTGCGCACGGCAGCCTACTCGATCGACAGTCATAATCCAGGATGGAAAAGGAAAGAAAACTGGAGTTGCTGCACTGGAGAACTAAGATTTTCATCAGAAACCAGGCTCATGCTTTCCCCATCACTGCCTTCCGGGAACTGTGCAGGACACATGGATGCATCAGAGACAAGGAGAGCCACCGGGTGGTTGGTGTGTTGGTTCCCTTTTGCCCCTCCTCACCTCCACTGTCCCCACTCCAGTCATTCTCTGCCCCATCTGTGCTCTGGGCTGTCACGCGTGTAGCAGTAGGAGACCGAGGGCAGAAGAAGGAGCATGGGGTATTGATTCCCCATCGCCTCCTTTTGAAAACAGCTATGGATCGTCCTGGCCAGAGCTCCTGGTAGGGGCTCCCCTTCTGAGGCTTCCGCCTTTGCCAGGCTCCAGGAACACAATTCTCTCCTCTGTTTTTTCACACTCATGGGTGGCCACAGCTTGCTACTCCTGCTAGGCCTAGGGTGTGTCCACCTCTTACCAACTTTGGAATCCAGCCCCCCTCAGTCTATAGTTCTTTCAAAAATCTTTTCAGTGAAGCCCTTTGAATGTGCATCTCTTCCCTGACAGAGTGACAGGCCCTCAGCACCGTGGACCAGATCATCACAAATGCCATGGTTCACTAGTGCTCACACAGCCCCGTATCTTTTCAGGTTAATTCTGATCAGTCTGCTTTTTCATGAACAAAGAGGCAGGGGTGACCTTACCTCAGGCAAGCTTGGAGGAAAGATGGACAGAGGCCTGGGACACTACTCCCTGTAACTGTCGTATTTCATCACCTTTGTCTCTTGGTCTTGCTCATTTTAATGATTCTCTAAAGAATATCTTCATGTCCCCTTTTCTCCCCATTATTAACGTTATTTTTTATTGCTTTCAAGTAATTTTAAAGTTTTATTAAAACATATTTTATATATAATCTCCACTCCTTTAACAGCAACATTTACTGACCGGGTGTTCTGTGGCAAGCCCTGGGTGAACGGTGGGGAGAATTGAAAAACACAGCGCAGCATCTGATGAGCTTGTCTGTGGGCAAAGCCACAGGTTAAGGGTAAAATAGATGGTAAAAAAAATACTAGGAATGCTCTTTAATTTAAACTGATGACAAGGAAAAGTACCCAGAACATCTTCCCCAACATATTTGTTTTAGAAACATGTAATTCACAAGGTATGCCTTCTGAGCAACCAAATAAAAAAAATCGTCTTAAAACAGATGATTAGCCACCCTCTAAAAGAAAGCTTGCTGTATTTATAAATTCACTCTACAAATACTTATCTCCTGAGTGCCTACTGTGTGTGAGGCAATGTGCTCAATTCCAGGGATACGCAGGGAAGGAGACCATACCTCCCCACTCCTGAAGTTCACATTCTAACGCTCTGGGAAGGAACTCTGAGCATGGCCTTAGCCCTCACAGTCAAACTGCCTTTACAAGAGCCTTTGAGCACATTTAAAACTACGTTCCTTTATCTGGGGCCCTAGCAGCCCTGGCTCCTCCTCTAGAGCCAGTCTCACAGACCTGGAAATGGGGGATTCAGATGCTAAAACCTATTCAGAAGAGAAATCCTGAGTACCTACTATGGGGAAACAGTCCAATCAGACTGCTGTATCTACTTTTGGGATATTCATGATGGAGAAGGGAGGTGGGACAACAGAGGAAAAGAAAAATCCTGGGTCTATGGATACTAAGACACAAACAAAAATTAATTAGAAAAACTTTTTTCTACCAGTAGCATCAGATTAGTGATGGCAATTTAAAATGTTATCAATGGCAACACTCGGAACATAAGGGCATTCACCCAAACTTAAAGCATGAATTGTAGCCAGAAGGTGGCCTATTTCAGATTGACTTTTCAGAAGGCATTCGATGATTGGCCTAATTTCAAACAAGCGATTTTAATATCTTTAGTCACAAATATACTCCATTGCTTTATGTGATGTTATGATTCTTTTTTCTGGACTTTGCTCTTGCAAAAGGAAAATTGGAAGATACATGCACAGTGACAGGTTTGAGGCGGAATCCTTTTTTTTCTTGATAGAACATGTTTTTGCCAAGTTTACAACCCACTTGAACTTCTGTCTGTTCTTTGATTTTAGAATCAGCTTCAGCTCCTTTTAACATTAGAAAAATCACAGATTTAGTCACAGAAAAAGAAGTCCTCACAAAGTTTACAGAAGACTTTTATCATTCCCAAGTATCTGTAAATGAAGAACTGTCTTGTTAATGTTCAGTGAAGCTGAATCTGAACTGTAGTGCTTTAATTTTAGGAGAGATCATTTTATTTTGATTAAGCACTTATAACCTCATTTTATAAAAGATTTTTAAAAAGGCACCCTAATAAATGCTTACTCTATTCTTTATCTGTTTAAAAAATATGCTTTATTTAAAAAACGTCATTGATGGCCTGTTGCTTCAACACACATACTTTTGAAAGTTTGCTATATATTAGCATGAAGGTCAATTCTGGGAATTGAAGAGAAATGAGGCATTATTTCTGCCACTGAAATACTATGATGTAGTAGATTTAAGCTGCTTACACTTAGCTTCACACAAAAAGTTAAGACAAAGAGTAAGGTAGGAACATGTTACACAGATCAGTGGTTAATCATCAAACACTCAGAATGGAAGATTTGGGACTGAGTCTTGGGTCTGAATTTGTCATTAATTATCACTGGCACTAGGAACAAACCTCATGGGCCTTTACCCTCTCATATATAAAGTATGGAGGTTGGCCTAGAAATGCAGTCATTCAGTCTTCCATTTTACAATGGCGAAACTCTGGTGGCCTGAAAATGAGTTCACTCCACCTTCACCCCTAGGTATCTAATGCAAATATGCACACGGCTCACTAAAGCCCATGGACACACAGGAAGGGCACCTTGCAGGTGTTTACAAAGAGGGGGACTCAATCCATATTAAAAGCCAATAAGCCCTGGCTGGTGTAGCTCAGTGGATTGAGCGCGGGCCTGCGAACCACACGATTGCGGTTTGATTTCCAGTCAGGGCACATGCCTGGGTTGCGGGCCAGTTACCAGCAGGGGACTCATGAGAGGCAACCATACATTGATGTTTCTCTCCTGTCCTTCTCTTCCCCTCTGAAGATAAATAAATAAAATATTTTTTTAAAAAGCCAATAAAATATTATGGCTATCATAGACAGACTAAAGGTAAAGCAAGTATGATTTTTAGACACTGGGAGAAGACAAAGGTAGGCAGGGAGTCAGGGAGGAGGGCAGGGGGGAAGGTGCTGTCCCAGACACACAGTCAAGTGGCGAGCAGTCAAGTCTTACAGAGGGAATCCGGAAATGCTTCGTGTCCCCCAGGCCCTCAGGAAGCAAGTCATAAGCCATCTCACCCACTGTGGCTTCTCGAGGCAGGCAGTCTGCAGCAGCAGAGCACATGCTGTGATAAAGTTACACCGGTGGGTTCTCTGCAGCCTGGAGTTTGCAGGACATGCCCTCTGAGGTCAGATAAATCAGGGTTTTGTCCTGATGCCAGCACCTTCCAGCTGGGCCAGCCTGAGTGAGTTACTTAACTTTCATCAATCTTGGTGTCATCATTCACAGATTAGAAATAATGGCAGGTAAGTCTTAATACAGAACTATAATTTGGGGGTTCTATGTGGCAACCCAATCAAGGAAGAAGGTTTTGGGCATCTGCTTTTGGCCTTGTTGGGCTCCCTTTTGCTTTCGTAGCTCAAAGCCTTTTCTAACATTAGCTCTACCTTCTCTATGGGAAGAGCCTTCTGGAGCCAGTTTGTCTTGCACCCTCCCTTTCTTGACCTAAAGCTGTGCAAACCTTGGTACCTGGGGCTGGCAACACCCAGAAGTGTCCAGCAGCGCTGCATCAGAGGACAAGAACGAAAGCGGGGCACTCCGAAGAACGATGCCAACTTGCCCCTCTTCGTATTTTCCCAGGGGCAGCCCTAATTACTTGTGATGGGGCCTCAGTGCTGTTTTGGCGGGAGAGGCAAACTGGGTGGTGATTGATTTGAGATGTATGTGAAGTAGAAATGATCCTAAGTTTGGAAAAATGATCACATTTCTGATCTGGATACAGACATCACGGTGCTTGCTCCTGATGGTGCCCAGACGGTGCAACACTTCCTGAGAGTCTGTGAGCTCAGTGGGCTCCATCTTCCCACGGCTTCCTTAAGGCCCCAGGGAGGTCATGACACCAGGAAATGTCTGCACAGCAGGTGCGGTTTCTCTAACGACAGTACATATGTATGCTTCTGAAATTCTTTCTCCACCATTTCCCTCGCTACAAATAGAAAAGGAACTTTAGTTTCTTTTCCTGCAGTGATTCGTAGTCTTAGAGGTGAATTTAAGTACCTTTCTTCTGAAGTCAAAGATTTTCTTCTGAAATTCAATTATTTTTATCTCCACTCTTTCAACTCAACATCCTGAACTTACTGTGGGAGTGAGAAGGGGCACAGAGGAGAAGTAGGAAACCATAAGAAAGTGTGGGTGCTGTTTTTCCCTTCCTGGACAAGACACCGAAAGATTTGGAAGGTGAGGGACTGGTCTAAACAGCGTCTGCTTATGAAGGACAGCAGTCAAATGTGTTTCCTCTGAGTCAGCCTGTCTGAGCTCTGTTATTGCCACTTACGGTGACATTTTCTTCACAAAAAGCAAGATGGTTTTGATTTTATGATACACTTTCTTTTAATGAACCTGTTGGGGATATCTGGATACTATGTCAATGCCCTCCTTGCCTAGCTTAGAAATGCTTAACACTGCATAGAGGGGTATGATACCTCTGGCAATCCAAAACTGAAGGCTAATTTTATTATAGCCTTCATATTTCTCAATGAAATGCTTGACATTGAGAAGCATCCAGCACCTCCTCAGCAGAGGTCTGCCACTTTTTTTAACTGCCGGTGGGATTTCTGCCCCAATCGGAGCAGTGCAGCAGATCTACCTAGGTGATCGCAGTCACAATAGGGCTGTCCCTTCTCCAGGCTTTTCTCCCTGAAAGACGCCGAATGCTTTAAAAATTGAACAAGCTGATAGACAAACTGCACTGGGACAAGCATGGCTCCGCTGATGAGCCCCCTTCTCGGGGGTAGCCCCCTCCAGCTGTTCGCCACCTCACGGTGCTGCGCAGGAGCAGCTGGTTAGAAAGGAAAGAAGAATGCCACCTGCAATGCAAGCAACAGGGGGCTTGAGGAAGAGAAGACTATCTAGACTGAAATATGACCGGGACAACCGCACTGTGCATCAAACCACGGAGATTAAAATCATTCCTCTTATAAACAGAGCACTGGGGTTTGGAAAGACAGAAAGTAGGCAGGAGAGATTCGGGAGGCTGACAGCAGTTTGAAAGACAAGCTATCATTTTTATGTTGATGACATATGCATTCTAGGAGCCTTTTAGGTTTTGTGTTTTGTTTGGGTCTCATCCACTTGTGCATAATCCTCATGCTGTTTCTCCTTTGGGGCATAAAGGAAATCTGGGGGGAAAGCCACTGAAAACTATTTCCTCAGCTCTCTGGGGAAGCTACTGTGTGACTGAAGGTATTAGCTATTTCCAAAGCTAAAATGACCGATAGTTCCTGTGGAATCGGTAAGACAATGAGAAAATGCATCGTTGTCGGTGTGTGGAAGAGCCTGTTACAAAGTGTGTTAACCCCCTCTCTTCCGGGCCCTCTTCACTTTCCCAGTGGTTTTCCTGAGAGCACTTGAGAATCACTTTAACACAAACCTTTCTCCCTAGTTCCACTTCTGGGGAACCCAGTCTAAAGGGTAGAGATGATTCATAACTGAACTCTGGGACTGGCATGTGGAAGAATCTAATTATTGAAAGCAAAAGGCTCAAATATGTAAAATATTTATCACTAGGCCCTGAAGGGCTAACCATACATTTAATACATGAAAAAGTAAATGAACCATAATTTATATTTTTAAAAATCAAGAAAAGCCACAATTAAAAGTCATGATCAATTGAAAGTAATATTACTAATAAGCAAACCATAATTCTTGAAAAAGTCAAGAATTCCAACAATGTACATATTCATGTGCATAGTAGGCATCTTGTAACAGTGTCTAAGCTTTGCCTAATTCAGTTGTCTGTTAAGAAGCTGACAAGCTTAACAGACAACTGAATTAGAATCCTCAGTAAACCTTAGCATATTGCTTGTATTAGTTCTTAATTAGTCATTTAGTATATTAGTAGTAATGATGTTGATCATATCTGAAAATTAATGTCTATGTAATTACACATACTTTGCTCATAAGAATCAAGAAAGGATTTCTGGCCCTGGCTGGTGTAGCTCAGTGGATTGAACGCAGGCCTGCGAACCACATGATTGCGGTTCGATTCCCAGTCAGGGCACATGCCTGGGTTGCAGCCCAGTTCCCAATAGGGGACTCACGATAGGCAACCATACATTGATATTTCTCTCCTTCTCTCCTTCCCTTCCTCTCTAAAGATAAATAAAATCTTTTTTAAAAAAAGAAAGAATTTCTGCTTTTTAAAGTCAGTTAAGGTCCCATTGTGCTTAAGAGTATACTAGGGATGATACATTGATGACTATTAATCATGTCTTTGTATCTTTTCCATAGAAATATAGAAATGAGAGAAGAGAATTTGCTAATTACTTTCAAGATGGATCCATAGTAATAATAATAGCACTACCACTTTCTTCTTGCCATTATTGTTCTTCATGTTCTATACATGTTTCTAGTTCTTACAACTTCCAAGTTGGATATATTCTACAATGTCCATCATGAAAATGGAAGCACTGACATTTGTGGCCCTCAGATAATTTATGGTAGGTAATATACATGACCTGACCTTATGTTCATGCTTTTTCCGTTAAAGCACACATATAAAATCTTTTTTTTATGAGTCAGTCTTACATCCACATTCAAAGAATAAATAAGAACACATTGACAGTATGTGTTTAATGAACCTATATTATTTTCAGGGACAAAATTCTTGACTATGGTAACTTCTACAGGTTTGCTAGTCAATATATATAGTGCAATATATATATTGCAATACTATATATTACTATACAATACTATATACTATATACAATATACTATTGTATATTACTATACAATACTATATATTACTATATTGCAATATACTATATTGCAATATACATATTGCTAGTCAATATATACTTTCTCAAAGCCACCCTTATTTTCCTTAAGAAAATATAAAATTAATTACGCTAAATTACATTCTCAAGCTGAAAGCTCATGTCTTAAAAAGAAATATCCGTTTAATCTCTTGGCTAATGGTGATGGAACATTAGCAATTGACCAGAGGACATTCCAGGATTCCTTGTGATCTGAAAGTACAAATGAAGCTACTGACTCAAGAGTTTTCTCAGTGGTTGTTTCTGAAGTAGATTTCAAAAATAAGCAATGACCTTTCTAAAATCTGATAACAAGGGTGTTCAATACTCTTGCCTCAGAAAACCTAAATTATCCACCATAACACAGCTGTGCCAGGACACCATAAACTTCATTACCCCATTTGATATTTTTATAGGCTTTAAAATCTCCTGAAATTATTAGTAGTTAGTTAATTAATTCCACAATTATTTACAGAATACCCATTATGTACTGGGATCTGCACATGTTCTGCGGATCTGGGTACACAGAATTGAACAGAACAGAAAATTACTGTATTCATGAAGTACATAAACCTATTAAGTGCATGTCATTTCTTCCTTTTTTAGAGGCTTTGAATTATCTACAGCTCTGAACACAGTCAGGGCTCAATAAGTATTTGTTAAATTACTAGATAAAGTATAGATTTTGTAAACCATTCAATGGCAAGAATGACACGAATGTAACTTAATGTCATAATGCTATACAAAGAACAATAAAGAGTTAAAAATGATATCTGCATTTCTGAGAAGGCTTTTCTTTTCCAAACTCAGGAAGGTGGAGTATATGATGTAACTATAAACATAACTATTGGGATTGGGCTTCAGACTAATGTGAAACAGACTATGATTGTATGGGGATTTCAAAGGAAGATGACCTTAACCAAGAGTAGCTTTCCTTCTGGTGTGTCTTACTACCTGATATTCTACTAGTAGAAACTTTTAAATCAATTGTTACTGAACAATACAACAAATGTAGGCTCTTACTAAAGTGGTGGAGTAAACATACAGAATTTTTTCCTTGCGGACATCTCGCTAAAACTACATTGGAAAGTGTGTTTTATTACAAAGACATAAAGGGAGAAAAACACTCTGGAGTAGTGTAAAACTAACCCCCAACCCCAATACTCCACAAGAGCAACAAGAACACTGGCAAAAACTGTCAAAATCAACTTTTTCAGAACTCTAGAATTAACCAACGGCTTGTAACAATCTAAGGAACATCGATTCAAGAAAATACAGCAGGATATAACTGAGAACAGTAAACTGTGGCATTTTTAACTTTCTCTGACTCCATCATCCTCTTGCCAGCTCCAAATTAGCCTGTTAATAACACTCCTGAAACAATGATAGCTGTGAAAACGAGCAGCCCTAGCGGTTACTGACCTGCCCAGCAGCTCTCTGTCAAAGCCCTATTCACTAGACTTTCCTTTATATGGCCTGACTTGCAGCTCCTTAGGTGAGAAAAGCTGTATCATCAGGGTATTTGTTGAAAACAACCAATGGTGATTATTTAACACTGCAGCTGCCTGAGGTGGTGACTGACTAGCTGAGCAACCAGAAGCCAGCTCCTACCTTTAGGGGACTTTGAAAAGTGCTGATATATTCCCATGCATCTAGGAGGCTATATTCATGTTCAGGGCTGAGTGAGTTACCAGCAAAGATCTGAAAAGACCCTCATTTCTCACCTCCAGATGACCTTGAGGTTCTGCATAGGAAGTGAAGGTGGAGTTATAAGTAGTTAGAACAGTGAAGGCAAGTTCAACATCTGCACAGAAACAATCTACAAAACACCACAGTTAATGTCATATTAGTGGTAAAAAACTGAATGCTTTCCTTTTAAGATTAAGTATAAGAAAAAAATGTCCACTCTCTTCACTACTATTTTCAGTAGAATTAGTCAAAAAAAAAAAAAGAAATAAAGACATCTGGGTTGAAAAGAAAGCAACACAATGATTTCTATTTGCAGTTAATGTAAACCTTTATGTAGAAAATCCTAAGAAGCCCACTAAAAAACTATTAGAACTAATAAATGAGTTCAGCAAAGTTGTAGAATATAAGCCCAATATATAAAAATCAATGTCTTTTGTATACATTAGCAAAGAGCAGTCCAAAACTGAAATTAAGAAAACAATTTCATTTATATCATCAAAAAGAATAAAATACTTAAAATAAATTTAACCAAAGTACTGCAAAACTTGTACATGGAAAACTGCAAAACAATGTTAAAATAAATGTCAAAAGACCAAATAAATAAAAGATATTTCATGTTGTAAGTCAGGAGGCTTGATATTGTTGAGATGGCAATTGTCCCCAAACTGATTTGAAGATTTCATACAATTTCTATCAAAATCCCAGTTTCATCTTTTTTGCACAGAAATTGACAAGCTGATTGTAAAATTCATGTGGTAATGCAAAGAATGCAGAGTGGGCAAACAATCTTGAAAAAGAAGAACAAATTTGGAAGACTTATTCCTCCTTCTTTAAAACTTACTATAGAGCTACAGTAATGAAGATAGTATGGCACTGACATAAAGATAGACATATTGATCACTGGAATAAAACTGAGAGGGTTTAGAAATAAACCATTACACTTATATTCAATTAATTTTCAATAAGATTACTAGAAGTAGTTTTATCAACAAACAGTGTTGGGACAACTAAGTATTCACAGGTAAAGTTAGACCTCCCACCACCTCACACTGTATACAAAAATTAACTCAAATGGATCATAAACAATTTTGTAAGAGCTAAGGTATAAAGTTCTTGGAAGTAAACATAGCAGTAAATGTTGGTAACTTTGTGTTACACATTGGTTTCTAGATACAACATAAAAAGCACCAGCAACAAGAGAAAAACACATACTTTGGACTATATCCAAATGTAACACTGAGTTTCAAATGATACTACCAAGAAAATAAAATGACAACCCACAAATATTGAATAGAACATATCTGAAAATCACACCTGTGATTTTAACACATAAAAACTTCTAGGTAGACTAAAAAAGCTAAACAACAAAAAGAGAAATAACCCATTTTTAAAATGGACAAATAACTTAAAAACATTTCTCCAAACAAGTGATACAAATAGCTGATAAGGACATGAAAAGATGCTCAACATCATTAGTCGCTAGGACAATGCAAAGAAAATACGAATAAGATACCACTAGGATGGCTAAAATAAAAAAGGCAGATAATAACAAGTGTTGACAAGGATAAGGAGAATTGGAACCCTCATGCATTGCTCTAAGATTATAAAATGGTTTAACTGCTTTGGAAAACAATTTGACATTTGCTCAAAATGTTAAACAGAGAGCTGCCATATGACCCAGCAATCCCACTCCTAAGTATACACTAAGTATACATGAGAGCAGTGAGAATGAATGTCCACACAAAAACTTATACATTAGTATTGAAAAGCAGTGTTATTCATAATAGCCAAAATGTTGAAACTACCCAAACATCTATCGGCTAATGAATGGATAAATAAAATGTGGCATAGCCATAGATTAGAACACCACTCATCAATTGTAAGGAAGAAAGTACTGATAAATACTACAACACAGATGAATCTCAAAAACATGCTAAGTTAAAGAAGCCAGTCACAAAAGGCCACATATTATACAATCTCATTTATATGAAATATGCAGACTAAAAAGTATATTAGCAATTGTCACAGGCTGGGGAGGGAGCATGAGGAATAAAGAAATGACTGATAATGGGTATGGGGTTTATTTTTGAGGTAATAAAAATCTTCTAAAATCAGTAATACTGGTGGCATAACTGTAAATAAAATAAAGCCCACTGAATTATACATATTAATTATACTTATTATGGGTGAATTTTATGGTATGTAAATTATATCTCAATAAAGTTGTTATATAGAATAAATGAAAGACTGAACAAAGCACATAAGGGGAGAAGGAAGGAGATAAAAACACCTAGTTTTAAGAGCTAGAAAGCTGATGGGAGAGAGTGACTGACTTAGAAAGAGGAAGCAGAATCATAAAACAATAACAATGAGAACTGGTTCTATTATGACTCAGGACCATCAAAAGACAGAGGAACCCTCGACAGCAATCTGCAACTCCTAGAACTGGAGGTGAGAGCGGACATAAAAACAACAGGGACTGCCAGGGAGCTGTCTGAGGAGCAGTTAGACCCTGGATTCTCCTCCTCCCAAGCCCACAATACTGAGTGGGTACCCGCATGCACCCCAGCAAAATAATGGAAGTTTATTCAATGGATCAGAGAATATAGAGGATCCTTGGATCTAGGAATCAATGACCTTCTGCTGTTGGAATGATCACCATATAATAGACATACATACATTAAATGCCCAATGCCAAAATCTCTAAGCTCTTCTTGACTAGGTTCCCAGATTTCTGATTGCCTGATTGTTATGCCAGGCAGGAGATCAGAAAAACACTCTCTGAGGACCCTGACCAGTCCAAGAGAGATGACCTAAATATATCCACACAGGGATCCCTCCCAAAACTGTTTTTTCTACATCAACACAGTTAAGCTCAAATTCAAAAGCCTCTTCTACATGTTCAGAACTCCTACTGAGCTTTTAAAGAATGTCTTTCATTCTTAATCATAAGCACTCAACCCAAAATTGCCAGGTATTTAAGGATAACTTAACACATGAAAGATGGAGATCACAGTAAGCAGTTGAAAAAATCAGCCAGGATGAAACAGACTACATGGTGAGAAAGAAAGTTCACAGAGGATGCATCCTTGCAAGCACACAAACTCTTCTTGATATCTTCAAAGAGATAAGAAAAAGCATTGCAATCACACCCATGAATAGGATGCTGTAGGAAAAATAGCATTGTGACAACATAAACCTCATGTAAGTTACATATGTGAAGACAGAAATGAATTCTATAGACATGTTGGAAGATAAACAGAAAAAAACATTAAAAACCAGAGCTTAAAAACAAAGAAATTAGAACTAGGAGGGCACATTTGAGAAAATTAGAGGATATATTCATTAGTGCCAATATACAGATTACAGAATTTCCAGAAAGAGAAGAAAACAGCATTAAAAATTAACAAATAATTTAAATCTGAAGAGCATGAACTCATGATCACACTGGACCCTGAACACCCAGGCCAATGACAGAAATAGGACCACACACATCATAAAATTTCAGAATACTAGAAACAGTGAGAAAAATCTGTACACTTCAAAAGGGAGGGAGAAATAAAACAGCGTTCACTGTGGCTTTCGACTTCTCAGCAGCAGAAATTGGAAGCAAGAAGACCATGGAGCAAGGCCCCCTGAATCCTGAAGGAAATAAAGACATGACCGGGTGCTGAACCAACTTATTCATCAGTGGGAAAGCAGGAAAAAGACATTTCCGGATACACGTGATCTTTTAAAAAAGTGACCCCTCCGCACACTCCTTGAAAAGCTCCTGGAGATAGTCCTCCATCAAAGTGAAGGCATCAATCAAGACAGAGACGTATCAAAAAACAGGAGATCCAAAAAACACCCAATGCGAGGGAACCTCCACACTGATGATGGCAAGATACCCTAGAATTCCAACTGTGCACCGGGCATTAAGGGCCACTTCCTCTTTATGGAAAAGGTACACTGAGAGCTGAGCATTGTTTTCTGATTCGATATCCTTTTTATGTAAAGAAATCATTGGAGGATGAAGGGGAGTGTGTGTGTGTGGGGGGGGGGAGAGTGAGCGAGAGTACAAAGACCAAGGAGAGAGCCCCGTAAAAGACAGAACCTAACCTAAGAAAAAGGCAAAGGGAAATCCCCAAGGGTGACAGCTTCACAGCAGGCTGTGAAGTCGTCCTATCCAGAGGGGGAAAATGAATATCACCTAAGGGCAGATGCTAAGGGTAAACTGAAGTTATCAGATTTGCTAGCTTACCTGATATAAACATTTTCTTTGGTTAAGGAAAATATGTTCAGAAGGTATTGGATCACGTAGGAAGAGTAGGCAGAAAGGAAAATATAAAGAAAAAAATGCTTTGCCAGAAATATCTTGGTCCATATATTTTATTCAGTGTCAGTAGCTCCACGTAAACTTTCAGCTCCTTCTTCAGTACCCTTAATGGAATCTGTGGTTGATATAACACTTGATATTAATATTGAAAAATGATAATCTGATGGGCATAGAAATCTTGTCTTCCTTTAAATTCAAAGTACCTTTGCCATATCAACTCAGATCCACAGAAATCTATGATACTGGATTGTATTATCTTTGCAAAGTTTTATCTAAGAGATTTATGTAAGTCTCTGGACCGGGGTTTGGCTCTCTATGCAGACATTGATGGAGCAGCTTGGTCTTTGTGGTCTATTTTATCGTGGGTAGAAATGTAGCCCGTGAGAAATCTTTCTTGCTCTTATTCACCTACTGCACAAACACATTTGGAGCTTTCGGCAGGTGCCAGGCCCTCCTCTAGGTTACCAGAGTATGCACATCAAGATCTTTGGGTCTGCTAGGAGATCGTAATTTGTTCACTGTACAGTTTACAAAGAGCAAGCACTGGTTTTCAAAGCAGTCTTATTTCCCAGGAGGCAAGACCTACTATTACCTATTAATGCACTGGGAACAATAGTGATACAACAATGACAAAAACAAAACTGTCTGTAGAACAAGTCTACATAGTTTTCAGAGAAAGTCACTTAATGAAAACAGAATATCTGAAGTTCCTATCACATTCTATTTTATAAAATACATTTCAGATCTTCGTGGTTCATGCATGCGTCAGGCCCTGACCAAAGTTAAACCTGCGCGGATGCCATGCAGGTGGGCGAACTGCACATGCTGAAGGAAATCGACCATGTCAGATACCATCTCCGACGTGTGGGCACCAGCAGCAGACTACAGTTGGCAGCAGAAGAAACCAATCAAAATCTCAGCTGCTCTGGCTCTGAGCCCCTCTCTAACCTCCCTTCCCAGGAAGAAGGACCAGCCTCACCTCTGGCTTCAACTTTCCCAGGAAAGGCTAGGAGAGGGAAATGCCAACTCTCTTTGCAAGGTGAGAACAGTCAGAATAAGGTCAGTTACAGAGAGAAGAGTCGAAACAGTCAAAGCCTCTTCTAACACCAGTTTCCTTATTTGCTCAACTTACTTCCAGGGCCTTATGCTTATCATACAGAAAGCGGTTTGCTACACAGAACAAGAACTGGCAACTTCCTTCTAATAGATCCTGAAAAAGGAGATGGGAAGGTGTGATTTTCCCTTTGCTCTCCTCTAAGCCATTGATTTCATACTACCTGAGATGTTTGGCAAAACACAAATCTCTTAATTAGTGACCTAATTTCTTAATATGATATTCACCTTGAATGGTTTTATACTAGCCATTGGCCAGTAATTAAAGGGACCTAGGAAGGAGAGGGGGAAATGTGTGAGGCTATGTTGGGGCAAGAATACAGGATAAAATGCAAGTTAAAGAGCAAGTGAAATACATCCACTTTACCTCCCTTCCTTCTTTGGTGGCTTCTGGCAACTACTCTGGCCACACTGTCCCTTCCATTCATAATCATCTTTCCAAGCTCAAAAACAGAGCTGGACTTTCTAATCTCCCTCTAAAACAATCTCTTAAGCTAAAACAAAATAAATGGATCTTTTTTTCATATCTCAGACAAAGTGTCATTTGAAAAAACTCTGAAACACATCTCTTGTTAAACAAAAAAATAATTTTTAGAAGGGGCCTAAGAAAGCATGTGCCTATTTATTTTCCCACGTAGCACAGTGCGGTGGGGGTTTTGATGACGATGATGATGAAGCCTGAATTTAAATAAACTCAACCCCTGGTGAAATCATAAACGTTGGTTTGCTCCCTTTTTGTGGTGTGGACAATTTCAACAACACTAATATACTTTCAATTGAATATTCCCTTAGAAATATAGCCATTTTTTCTCTGCTGAACTGTAAATCCACTTCCACTGACATATTTATATTATGGCTATATCTTGACTATTCTAATATAACAGCATTAAGATTTTTGCTAGGGCAATAGAGGAGTCTTTGAGCAAGAATAAAGGCTCTGGGATGACAGATCCACGAATCCCAGCTCAGTCACTCAGCAGCTAGATCACCTTGATCTAATTCCTTAACCTCTCTGACCCCCAGCTCCCATCTGTAAAATGGGAGTAAAAGCCACTTACTCCTAGGGTTGTTTTGAGGATGAATTAAGAATGTAAAGTGCCTTTTGTGCCTGGCACCCAGATTTCTTAATACAGGTCTGTTCTTACTCCTTGACCCCATTCCGCATTTTGACACCTCTGTGGATGTGATGCCAGCCCCCAGGCAAGAGACGGCTCCGAAGATGTATACAAAGACTCCCTAAAGGATGTAACTATTTCGTTAGGGACGTATGTTTTGAACCAGCTAATTATCATCCGAGGGAAACTCGTGTTAAGGTAAGGTAAAGGCCTATCAAGACTTAGAGGGGCACCGAAAGAGTTTAGGACCTTGGAGGAGATAACAGAGGAGGTGAAACAGAACTGAGGCCTTGAAGGGTGGATGACTTTGGCCATGGAAAGGGACTCGGGAGTGGAGGCCATGGACAGGGGAGCGCTGTAGCTTTAGAGATGCAAAAGTGGGCCGTTTTGGGGGTGCTGAGCATCCCAATCTATGAAGAGTTCAGGCTGCAGGAGAGGAAGGGAGACTATCAGGATGGACTGAAGCCAGAATGGCAAAGACCTTGAATCTCCTTCAAACCTAAGGAGATTCACACTCATGTACAGACAGTTCAGAGAAATCATTTTTTAAGAAAAAATCACGAGCCAACACTACAAGCATCTTTGTGAGATAAAAACTCCCAAACAAGTGCAGGAGGTTTATCTATAGAACTTTGCCTGGAGCAACTGCCCCTTCCATTCGATGGTGGATAATACCAGGCTTCGTGCTATTGGAACATACACAGTCAATTAAGAGAAGTACTGATTGCCGGCTGCAAAATATCCCCACGGTGCCAAAATGTCTGTGGAGTGGGTGGGGAGGGGGAGGGAAGGTGTGATAATTAAAAGAATTGTTACTTGCGATGTCACGGGAGCCAATGTGTTAGCTCTGCATGCTGGGAAGCTAGAGTGCTCCCAGCTGCCACGGGGAGGGAGGGTGAGGTTTGATCCCTGGCACCACTCGTTGGGACAAGATGAATCACAAATGTGTTAATAGTGAGGTTCAATGTCATAATGTGCCAGATGGAGGTGGTTACATCTCTGATTGATTGCCTCCTGGCCAAGACAGGGGTTTTCCAGAAGGCGAATGTCTCCAAATTGGCATCGGAGCTCTAGGGATGAGCAGGTCTTTATTTCGGTCAACACGGACCTGACATTCTCGACTTTATGAAGTGTGGCTGCCCCCAAGACACGGCCAGCCAGAACCAGTGTGCGGGCGCGGAAGGATGTGATGAGGCTGTGACACGCGGAAGTAATAGTTTTGTGCTGGACAGAGCTCCCTGGGCTAAGTGCGGCTGCTAACGAATCTAAGGATACGCTGGAAATAAAGGGGTGGGGTGGGGGTGGGGAACAAATTAAATAACTATGGAAAGAAAAAGAAAGGAAGAGAAGGAGCAGGAAGAAAGTGCTTCCCAGCTTCAGACACCAAATCTCCACAGCAGATGAGCCCGGATGCCAGGCAGAGGCCACCAGACAGAACCACACAAAGGACAGAACATCGTGGGGTGGTGACCTTTCCACCTGTTCTCTTCACTCACCCGACAGCCACCACCCAGCCCTTTGTTGTGGTTGTCTTTTCTCCCCCCACGAGCAAGCTTCTAACCATACACAGCCAACTACAAGGGCAATAACTGTGGCGTCCTACTGGGAACCAAGGCAGCCTCTGTGCAGGCGCGGGGTCCTAATACAGGACAGTGAATAAAGCTTCATTACAGAACAATGGAGTTAGCTGCCAGAGCCTACAGATTTGAATAAACAACAAATAAGCAACATCTGCTCCAGCATATGTGTATGGTAAAAAAAAAAGTCACAAAATAAAAGAATTTGTAAATGCCAAAAGCAACCCTAAACTGCCAGCGCTACTGTGGAGTGAATTTTTAATTGCACATGCAAAGAGGCGGGCTGTGGGTATTAGTCTCACATATGTCTTGCTGCTGCCAACCTGGGAGTATAGATGAATTTAATTAAATAAGGATTATCCCTTCTCCCCAGTACAATTACTTATTTATAACAATGATAAAATTGCCTAATAAAAAAATTGTAATATTTCAAAACAAGCCTAGAAAATGCCCTGGTTTCTGTGTAAGTTGTTCAGGGCTATTTGAGTTTGAGTGTCTCTTTGCCTACTGCCAAGGAAGAAAAAAGACAAACAAACAACAACCCTTGTCATAAAGCCTGCCGCAGTGAAACAGCCAGAGACGGCATTATGGAGAAATATAAAGAAGGCACAGAGCAGCATGGGAATTGGCTTTTGTGGGGCGTGCAGAAAATGAAGCAATTGGACTCAAATTGAGGCCAGGCGACTGAGCCAAGAGACAGGGCCCCTGAGGCCTGGGCTCCCCCAGCGACCTGGTCCTAATCCGTCTCCTGAACAGGCAGGCAAGAGAGATCAGCTCCTTTCACTCTGGCCATCCCTCTTCCCTGTGTGCTAATTCCCTGAGAACAATAACAAGACCCAAAGTAAACAAAAAGGAGAGGAGCACTCAGGCCCCTCTTCCCAGTGCCCACAGAGTCCATTTCTGCCTCTGAGTGAGCAGCCCATGCCAACAGGGAGGCGGGTGGTAATGGTTCAAGGATGAAACCAGAGACAGCAAAGTCAATTCATGCATACAGGAGGTCACCACAGAAATCAGTGTCTTCTGAGTCTCGTGACCTAAGTCCATTTCATCTTTGAGCAATTGTGTTGCTTTAATAGTTCTGTGCATTAGAGGTTAGGGCGAGAACTACAAACTGACGACCTGGGGTATCCTCTCCAGGTCAGTGCAGAAGGCACGTGGAAACAGAAGACTGGCTCTGAGGTTTGCAGTGGTGGGCAGTTACACCGTCACTCGACCTCGGTTTCCTCATCTGTGCAATCGGAATGATAAGGATAGCAGCCACCTCCAAGGAAGGAGTCCTGAATTACTGAGCGTGAAGAGCCTGGAGCTGCAGCTGGCACAGGGAAGCACCCTAACACTGCCAAGATTTTAAAGGGATGCTTTGGCAAGGCACTCACATCTGTACGGGCGCTCTTTCTGGGATGTTAGAAGCTTTCAAGTCATCTTTGGCTTTTTTTTTCATGACACTTACCACAATTGTTAGTCAATAATTAATTGGTTCCTCCTAATATTAACAAGCTCCTGGAGACCTGAGTGTTTCATGTTTGTATCACCAGCACCTAGAACAGGTTCTTATATCAATTTGTGTAAGTGCCCATTAAATAGTTCTTGAATGAATGAATGCAGTATGGAAGAACTGGATTTGGATTCAAAACATCCTGGCTGCCCTTTGTCAGCTACATAAACTTAGGCAAGTCACTTAATTTGTTGATGTCTTAGTTCTAAAAAGGAAAAAAAATAGTGTGGAGATTACATTAAGTAATGTGATGGCAACTGCTTGGCAACCCTGCTAAAATGCTTACCTATGTGAACTGTCGATTAACTATCACCTGCTCCCTGATAATAATTGTAATTGATTGGAATATACAGTTAAATAACAGACTCCAGGTATATTTAGCAAAACCAGCTTTTTGAGAGATGTTGCTTAAACAGTGTGCAACACCGAAGCAAATAAAGCGCACATTACTCAGGGCAAAATGCAACACCCGCAAACAAAGCACCACTTCCTCAGTTTGAAAGGAATAATCGGATACATTCCTGATTTACAAATGTTGAAATCCATGCCAGTAAACTCTCTGAACATATCCTATACTATGTATTAAGATCATCATTATACGCTTCCCATCATGCACTGCTGCAAAGATAAATCACCTTTGGTCAGTCAGAATGGGAACTCTTCTGGCTAAGACAAGAGAAGCCCAGATGGCAACATGACCAGTGTGGGGGGCAGCAAGGAAGTATGGGGTTCTCCACTGGGTCAGGCACCATGCTAGGCCTGGGGATGGCCTAGCTAAATAAGACACGATTCCTGCCCTCAAGCAGGACACCATTCAGCATAAGAGAACGAAGAATTACTGTTCTGCCAGATGAGCCCTGTAGAAATGTCATTTGCCAAGCATAGCAATAGCATGAGGAGGACCAGAACAGAGAGACTGTGGAATCTGTCCACCAAAGAAAGGAGAATGGGACATTTTTTTATGTTCTTCTAAATTAGTATACCGGTCCCTTAGAAATAACACAGAAAGGAGGCGGGGAGAGAGAGAACATGCACTCTCTCTCCCCATGGGCAAGAGCAGTGATGAGGAAGCACACCACCAGGAGAAGGGATATAAAAGGTTTGTCTTCAAAGTTACCTTTCCCAAATCTGCGTTGGATCAAAAATCCTGTTAGCAAAGCCTTAATAATTTAGCTCTCACCAAATCTCCAAATACACTCAAGCAGTAAAAATGAACATTTAGGATTATCTTTGTCAAATGATTGTTCTGTTGGACAAGTCAGAAAACAGAGAGAAGCAAAAGAAGGAAAAACCAGCGGCAATTCTATTGACTAGAAATCGCCCTTGTGGACACTGTGACCTTTCCCTCTGTCCATCCATCCAGCTTTCTTTCTTTTTTTGTTTTTGTGGCAGGTGAAGGTTAGACACTTGTTTTAAAAATTTAAATTTGTACAATATAAAAACTAAAAAGAAGAAAGAAAAAAATCCTACTTGAAGCTCATCACCATGAGATGGTCACCAAACTATTAACTGTAGTTCCTCTCATGGGCAATTTTATGTTATACAGATTACATATGCACTTTTGTATCTAAGTGAGTTATTTTTCTGCTTTATTTTATGCCTTGTTTTTCTCTCTTAACTTTGAGTCTTTACCTAGTGTGGCACAAAATAGCAGTTGTGTTCTCATTTTAAATGACCACATGATATTCCACTTTATGTAGCATTATTTAAATACTCCTCTATATTGGCAATTTTGACTAGTTCTTATTGTTCACACCTCTTTACAATCACCATAGGATTACTTTCTAAATAAAGGGTACACACAGGTCAGAAGGTTAGCACACATGGAAGCTTCCTGATACACAGTGCTACACCACCCTCAGAAAGCAATGTGTATCCTCCCAAACATTAGATTATATCATTCTTAAACTTCCATCAACTTAGTAACTTGCTCAACTATTTTAGTATAATTTAAATTTGTATTTCTTAACTTACTACTGAGATTAATAATTGCTCTATGTGAATTATTCTATTGAAGAAAATTCCTACTTACACCTTTGTTTTTTTCTTAAGTTTTCTCACATTGGGCGATGGTTTCCATAACCACTCACCAACTCCATTAAAATGCAACATTGTCCCTTACTTACTTAAGTTTTGTAAAAACCCTCCCAAAATTAACCAGGATCCTTAATATTTTCCCTTCCATCTTTTTGTGCTTTTACTTTGTATATTTATTTTATTGTTTTTATGATTATTTCTTGAGTCAGATATTTATTTTGTTTTTTCCCTTGTTTGATAATGAAAGCAATTAATACTATGAATTTGCCTCAGATTACTTTTTCTGTTCCAATTCTCCAATTTTAAATAAAATATTATCATTCAAGTGATTCTCATTTATTGTTTTCACTTAGCACTTTCTGCACTTGGAGAACTCAGTCCTTGGGTTTGGTATTTCATTTTATTTGTTTGGAGTAGGAGAGCGTTGCCTATATTTTTATTATTGAATTTAAATATTACTGCATTTAAATCTGTAACAAAGTGATCTATACATTACGTGTAAGAGTGTGAGTGTGTAAGAAAAAAATAATCTTTGCATTTACAAATTGTTAAATATTTAATGAACACTGGCAAAGAATACTTATTTCAATATTTTTCTATTAAGTGCATAATATCAATTGTGATATTAATATCTTTTTATCACCTTTTATTATTTCCTGTTTGACCTGGAGAAGAGGAGAGGAATATTAAAGTCTCTCCATTTGGGGGAAGATGGGCCGGGATGAAGGATGAGTCAGTGTAGACATCTAAGGCACAGCAAAACGACTAGAGGCAATAGCACTGCATCAAATACTGGAAATCTGCGAGAGAGATTTCGGGTTCACTCATCATGTACACAAAAAAGGTCACTATGTGAAGAGATGATACGTTAATTAGCTTCACTATAGTAATTATTTCTGTGTATATGTACATCAAATCATCATTTGTATACCTTAAATATGTATCAGTTTCATTAAAGTTTTTTTAAGAATTAAAAATACCACAAGCACAAATGTTTGGACTGGTTGTTATGGGGAATGGGGCAATAAATTAACAATGACAAAACCTCCCATTTTTATTATGTTAATTTCCTATAGTATTGCCAGAATTTTTTGCTAAATGGTGTTATGAAAATAACATATGCACATGGTAATAGAAGAAAAGTAAAAGATGCTAATTAATTTAAAACATGTTAGTTTCCTTCTGTTAAGGTATAGCCATTAACGCTTCTTCATTTCGTCTTCCAGAGCATTCATGCACACTTTCCCCCTCAGCAGAAATGGATACTCTCTTTTAACTCTAAGAGATATCTGCACAGAATCTTTGCACGTAAATTTCTCCCCTCATTTAACAACTGTATATTTCGGAGACCTTTCCACATCAATACACAAAAATGCCTTGTTTTTTCAAAATGATGTCTATATTAATTTTCATATCCTTTCCTCTACCCTTTCTTCAGACTTTCCATCTACCACTTCTCAATCGCAGCATTTCTGACTTCAAAGTGTCCAGTTTGATATTTCCAATTTGTTCTATGACCAGAATGAAGTCTCCTGCTTGTCTATTTGTTGATTCTCAAAACGAAACCAATTAATAACATATACATGGTTATGGCCGTGTGCATACAACTCACTGCAGGGTCCGCAGTTTCCTCAGATGGATTTCCTTCTCTTTATGTCCACTGCCAACAAATGGTATTAGGTACCATTAATGTTAAGACTCTCAATGTTTATGTACCACTAGGGAAAAAAAACTTCTGCGAACAAAACACTGACCTGTCATCAACTGCATCTTTTTTATGCTCACCTGAGGACATTTTTTTCATGCCGCAACTGGGAATTCAACCTGCAACCCGTGCCCTGAGTCAAGAGCACGACCTTTTGGTGCATAGGACGATGCCCCAATCACAGAGCCACACCAGCCAGGGCCTTCTGTATCTGGTCATCTTCTAACTTATGAAATTTGGTGGTCAACTCTTCTCTTGCCATCTTGACCTGTTCTTGAGAAGGTGTCAACCTGGAGTCACAGTCCATTCCATAGTCTGTATTACTATCCTTATGCCTGGGCTGGGTGCCTTCCGAGGGCACTGGGGTCCTTCATCCTTCGAAGTTGCATGTGCCACGTTTAAGGGAGTAGACTCTGGTGCTAGATGGCCTGAATTTGAAACTGGGAACTACTGTTTACCATCTCTGAGACTATGGAAAGTATTGAACCTCCCTGTGCTTCAGTTAGTCATCTAATAATTAGGGATAACAATAGTGCCCACCTCCAATGTTATTTTGAGGGTTAAGTGATGTAATGCACATGAAGCACGTAAAATAGGGCCTGTCACTCTGGGGCTGCTTCTGTTAAGTATAATAAATTGGTGCTGCAGGTGGTCAGTCTCCTTGAGGCCTCTTACTTCTATGGCTTAAAAGTTAGCACCCCCATTCCTCCTCCAAATGCTGCAATGGGAGCACAGGTGGGCATTCAAGTTTGCTAATAAAATAGCATCTTCAATCTTTTCTGTCTTGCTGCAGTGTGTCTCTGCTTAATGTACACCACCAGCTGAAAGATTCAAGACTTGTGGAACTGGATCCTACAGTTTCCTCAGGAAAGCTGCACATACAGGTTTGTAACACATCAGCTTTGTATCGATATTAATCTTTTTTAGAACCTCAGTCAAACCTAACATGAAGAATCTAACCATAGCCACCTGTTACATCTATGTAATATTTTTTTGATCTATCTTCCTTGACATTTCCTTGTTATATTCGTTTCTTTTTCCACTCAGTTCTTCAGTAACTTCTCACATGTTTCCTACCTTCATAATCCTGTTATTCTTCTGCAGTATTTGACCTGTCATTTACTGTCATCATTGTATTTTTTAAATTATATTTTAATTTCCCTTTTAGCATTTTAGTATACTTGTGTAATATTTTTAGTGGTTGCTTTGTATCCTTACTATTTCACAATCTGCTTAAATTTAATATTGTGCCACTTAACGGAATAACGTCACCTTACAATTGTGTTGGTCCATCAGGCAACCTCCCCATACTCTGTGCTGTAACGGTCACAGGCGTTACACTGACATACGGTGAAAACACCACAATTCACTGTCTGCATCTAGTCCGAAGAACTCCCTTTAGCATTGTTTGCAGTGCAGGTATGCTGATGATGGTATCTTGCTTTCTTTTACCTTGGAATGTCTTTATTTTATGTTTACTCTTAAAGGGTACCTTTGCTGCATGTAGACTCTGGTTCACTGTCTTCTGGTCTCTGTTGTTTTTAGAGAAACGTCTTTGTCACTCAAATCTTTATTCCCTGGTATGCAGTATGTCATTTTTCTGCATCTGCTTTGAGTATTTGCTCTCTATCTTTGACACTTTTCAATTTGATCATAATATCATTCAAGTGTAGTTTTCTGTGTATTTGTCCTACTTGGATTTACTAGGCTTCTTAAATATGTAAATGTAAATCTTCAAGTGAATTAGGAAAACTTTCCACCATTATTTCTTCACATTTTTTCCTGCTCAATTCTTTCTATCCCTCTCTTTTCTGACTACAGTTGCATGTATATTTGACCTTCTGATATTGTCTCAGTGGTCCCTGGACTCAGATAATTTTTAAATATATGTAACTAACAGTTAACTTTAACTCTTCTTAGAGCTGTTCAAGGCTGTTCACTAGAGTGCCTACATGCGGCATCCACATATAGTGTGGGCTTTTTTGTTTTGTTTTGTTTTGTTTTGTTTTTTACAACAGAAAGGCTGAGTTCCCAGAGAGAATATTCCAAGACCAGGTATCTCAAGACCCAGGAAGCCGCCAGGTAGGTTGAAGACTACGTTCTGGAAGTAGCATGGAATCACTTGTGCCATGTCCTCCTATTGGTCAAAACAGTTCACATGCCTTCATCTTTTGAATGAAGTCACTTTTTTAAACTTTGAGTCAAAAATTTACTCATATATACATGAGTTAAAAACTCATTCATATATATATATATATATATATATATATATATATATATATAGTTAGGTAATACATTCCTATAGATAGCAAAGTAATAATTTTCCCCTTTCTCCATTAATTGAGCTAGTTTTACTTATTTTTTCCCCTCAGTCCTATTTTTTTGTTGTTGTTGGGTTAACAACACTGTTTGTGAAAGTAATGAACTCACATTTGTTTTAACTGTAATTCAGATTTTCTCCATTGGGCTAATCTTCACCCATATTGCTTTACTCTCTAAATTTGAGATTAAATGTAGATTAGTGCTTTTGCCTAACTTCCCAAATCATGTTTTGGAATAATTGGGATGACTTGCATGATACCAACAGACCTCTTAATTGCATGGATTAATCCACTCACCTCTTTGTTGAGCTGCCCCAACAAAGGCAGCTCTTATTGGCAGGGGGCCTTCAGCTTCATTGAGGGCATTCAATTAGATGGAAAACCGATGCTTATTTTTATCTTATAAACCCCAATGCAGGTTATGTGGTAATTACCTTGGAGAGCTGGATAACAGTTTATGTAATCAGAAGGACCCTGTAATTACTAAGGCATTATTTCTAAATAGCATTTAGCAAAATGAGGCCCACACATGCACTTTGTAATAAAAAAGATGTGTTTGACACCACATTAAATTAAATTAAAATTAGCATATTTTCTTCCAGAAAATACACTAGCTTCATCTGCTTTATTTTGCTTCACTAATCCCTGTCTACTTTTAGCTCTGCTATAGGATGATGGAAATGCTGAATCACAATGATGGCTGAACGAGGGCATAAGAACCAGGAGTGGAGACAGACTCTCTTCTCTGTTGTCTAGGACAATACGAGATCATTCTAAGAGATTATCTGGGAAACTATATCTAGGTCTCTTGCTTCCCCTGAGCATTTCATATGAAGGTCATACAATCACTGAATTTAGGATATGTATTGGCAGAGAAAAAATGAACTGTACTTAACTCTTTGTAACAGGTAGGGGAAAAAAAGCCCAAAACTGAAGTCCAATTACATGGTATGACTTGCACAACATCAAGCAGTTGGCAGTAGAACTAGGAAAGTATTCACCCAGTTAATGCCAGTCCTGTGTGAAACCCATGCTGCTGTCCTGGCCAGCTCATACAGAGTTAATGGTAGAAACACCAGACTAAATTAGCACCACTCATATTAAACACTTCCATGGTATTTTGAAATTGGCACATACATTTGCATTGCTAGTAAGTTTTTAATAGTAGTAGATAGAAAATGCAGTTGCAGTAGATAGTAGTAGTAACAGGTATGGCATTGCCTGGCAATATTTTCAATTCTGCATCTTAAGAAAGTGGAGTGGCAGTTACTTACATTCTGTTTCTGAAAGACCACTGAGGAAACTGCACACCTGGATGCATTCTTACCTACAGTTCCTGACGTCAGGTTGGGAGGATCACCACTCTCCTCTTCAAAGCTCTGGACCTGAGACACCAAAATGCATCCATCTTGTCAGTAATGCTTTCATAATAAATACACTCCATTTAATCAGTCAACACATAATGAGTATCTACTGGCTACTCCTACAAGGATTAAATATGACTTCTGAACTCCAACAGCTTACAGTCTGCTGAAGTCAGAGTGTGTACAAGGCACTGGACACAAGGACTCAGAGAACTACAGGCGCTCAGGAGGAGCAGAGGGGAAGACCACTTCTGGTGGGAGGGACTGAGGCCCGCCTGAAACATGGGGCAAATGAACTAAACTTAAATAACATTATTACTTCTATGATTATGGATCCCCCCCAATAGCTTTACCTATATTTGGGGAAAGCAAATTATTTCCCATATTTAATTTTGGCTCTCTAAGGAATTTATTTATGACTTGGTAAATTTATAGAGAGCAGCTCAGAAAATTCATGACTGAGTTGCTACATAAAGCTTAGACAGCTCAAAGGAAATCTGATTTTCAAATTGATAAAGAATTTAGTCTTAAAATTCTTTTAATAAATTGATAAATACTACTCTAATAATGAGAATAAAATTATTGTTCAAAAAATATTTCTTTAAAAATAATAATATTGCTTACTATAGAACCATAACAAATACAGACAGAACATGTATGAAAAGAGTTGCTATTAATATTTTAGAGTGTGTCTGTGCAGGGTTCTTCTTATAACCCATTTATTCTGGATATAGTTACATAGTCAATTTTTTCACTCAAAATTTGAAGGAGAAATTTTTTTCTGACATCAATTTTTTGGAAAACACCATATTTCATGACTGCACAATAAGCCATATTTAAAGGTGCATTCATTTACTTAATGATTTTCCTAATGTTGGAATGTTTTCTAAATTTTGCAATTAGAAATAACACTGAGATGAATCTGTTTCCACATTCATATTATTATTTAGGACTGATGTCTGAATATTGGAATCTGAGTCAGGGAGTATTAACTTAAACACTGTGGTTTAAGTTAATAAATATCTGAATATTGGAATCTGAGTCAGGGAGTATTGACTTAAACACTGTGGTGCATTTGACCCAAAATGACCTTTAAACCCAGTAATAAAGAGGGGACCTTGAGATACCTCAAGAAGATACCTCAAGGAGAGGACCAAGAGATATCTCAGCAATGTAAGAAATATTTATTTCTCCTTTTAATTGTTTATTTCTTTTCCTCAAAAGGAGCTACTTTATACTTGTAGTTAATTAAACATACTTCTACTTCAAGTATAACCAGAAAATTATTTTGCTGCGGCCTTATCATGGAGAAAAATCCACTTAATGCAATGTGAAGTATATACATATATGTCTATTGAGCAAAGAACAAAAGCCAAAAAAGTCTCAGTAATTTAAAATGGAAACCAGGTGTATTCCTGGTTATTCTGCCAGAGCCAAACTTAGTAAGTTATAAAGAAATTTTAAGTAAAGAAATAGAACTTTTGAAACATTTCCCATTGAGTGAAGATGACTAGTAGTATTGTTTAACAATATGGGTAACACTCTTACATACGAGTCCTCGAGCAGGACCCCTGCGTGCAAGTGAGAAGGTTTCGGGTGCTTTCCTGCAGATATACAGAAGCCCCCCACCTTATGTCTATAATTGCAGAAGTTTTATAAAAATTAAATTCTCTTAATATATTTGGGAATTAGAAAAGAAAGACTCAGTTTTGGTAAGTAAAATTAAATACAAAACATATTGATATTTACATTAAAAATCCACATGCAATTTTGATGGGCCCATGATTTTTGAGAAGCCAAATGTATTGTATTGCCACGATCAGCTTTTAGCAGGACTTGCGGGAACATACCATACACTGATCTAAAGGCCAGACCTAGCTAATCATAGTTGAAATTCTGATTGGTTTATTTTTTAAATGACATGAAAGTCTGTTTATTTCACATGTACTTTTCATTTCCTATAACTGTATCTTTAAATTTGTCATCGAAAAATGACTGTTACATCTGGAACTTGCTCCTATTTCAGATGCAAACTACCCAAGCTTCATTTACTTATCCAATGATATTGTGTGAAACAAATATTTCCCCACAGCCTGTATGATAGGGAGGTAATATTTTAAATATACTTTTTAGAAAAACAAAATTCAAGTAGTGAGTTTCTTTTCTATTGTTTTGAGGGCTCTGTCTGCCTTACGTTGTATATACACCCGCTCTCACACACAAATTTGGGCACATGTTAAAGAAACACCATAAACACAGTTAACCACGAAGCTCAACAGAATATTCTATTTTCCATGGAAGCTACCCAAAGAATAAATTGATATTATCAACTAGTTTTAATTTACTCATTCCTACTGTATTTACTGTATACCTACTACGTGCCAAAATCCATGTGAGTTTGCTTTCTTTCATTTCGGTGTCTGAGTTTTCTTCTTCCCCACCCCTACACACACAGCTTTTCCTCGACTACCATTTAAGAATATTTAAGAGCGTACCATACACGGACTGACATTTTTTCCCTAGTTCTTTATGCTGAATATATTTCTCTTGCCCTTTACGCTTACATGTAGATGGCATCCAATCAAAGTTGTCATCCTCTGAGTCAGTCTAGTTTGAAGCAGAAGAAGTGTAGTAAGGGTAAAAGAGGCTTGCCAAAGGGCTGGAGTGTGGTGAAATTTCTTGTTTGGTAGATAATAGAGCGACTGACTAATGAATTGCAGATTTTCTTGATATTCTTTATAGTGATTTAACTATTAACTTGGAAATTAAATAATCTTTGCAAGATTGAACTAAAAATACTCTTTTTTAGTGCCATCTGTTTATCTTTGAATCAGGGCACTTGACCAAAAGTCTGCTTTTTCTTCATTTATAATTTTTGTTCATTTTTAGGCTACTGTCTTAAATTCAGATTAAGGTTTTAAGGTTCTTAAAATAATTTTTGGTACAAACATAGGTATATATAAGCATATATGCATAGACATTAAGATATTAATAACTACATATTTTGAAGTGATTTTTATACCTTTGTGGGATGTGCAGGGCTACTAATAGGCATATTCAGCTAAATCATATTCTTCTTTGCAGGGGTGTCCAACCTCGTCCATGAGCCACATATGCCCAGGATGGCTATGGAAGTGGCCCAACATAAAATCATAAATTTACTGAAAACATTACGAGATTTTTTTTGGTGTGATTTTGTGTCACAATGTATTTAGTGTGTGGCCCAAGACAACTGTTCTTCTTCCAGTGTGGCCCAGACAATGTGGTTAAGGCTTCCTTCTTACAAATTCTTTGATCAACTCAGTTTCCTGGTTGATGAAGAACTCTTTCCATGCTCCCCAGACATCCCAAACATCCCAAACATTATGAAAAAGTTCATCAGGAGCCCTGTCACTGTCTCTGCCCTGCTCTTGGTTCCTGTGCCCCTCCTCGCCACTACACTGTGGTCCCCTGCAGGGCAGAGTCTCTGCCCCCGAGCCTATCAGAATGCCACTCAGGAGAGGGCTCAAAGGAGACATGGCCAGATCCCACCCATGGGATTTACATATAAATACTCTGCCCCACTTCTGAGTAATTTAACATGAAAAAAGAGCAAAACTTGCTCTTCTGCACTTTCTTTGTAATTATATCAAAGAATAGAAAAGAAAACCTTAGGGTACTATTGGTGGGAATGTGGTCTGTGCAGCCGCTGTGGAAAACAGTATGGAATTTCCTCAGAGACCTAAAGATGGAACTACTGCCTTTTGACCCAGCAATTCCACTGCTGGGATTATACCCTAAGAATCCAAAAGAACCTATGCACCCCTGTGTTTGTAGCAGCATAATTTACAATAGCCAAGTACTGGAAACAATCAAAGTGCCCATCAGCAAATGAGCAGATCAAAAAACTGTGGTACGTTTACACAATGAAATACTAAGCAGTAGAAAGGAGCTCCTACCCTTTGCTACAGCATGGATGGAACTGGAGAGCATTATGCTAAGTGAAATAAGCCAGGCAGTGAAAGACACATACCATATGATGTCACCTTTACCTGGAACCTAATCAACAAAACAAACAAGCAAGCAAAAGAGAACCAGAGACATTGAAATAAAGAACTGAGCCCTGGGTGGTGTAGCTCAGTGGATTGGGCACAGGTCTGCAAACCAAAGGGTCACCAGTTTGATGCCCAGTCAGGGCACATGCCTGGACTGCAGGCCAAGTCCCGAGTTGGGGGCACATGAGATGCAACCACACACTGATGTTTTTCTCTCTTTCTCTTTCCCTTCCCCTCTCTCTAAAAATAAATAAATAAAATATATAAAAAAATAACTGACAGTAACCAGAGAGGAGGTGGGAGGAGATATGGGAGGGGAAAGGGAGGAGGGTTATCACAGGGGAGGATCATCAAGGAACATGTATAAAGGACACATGGACAAAGCCAAAGGTGGCAGGAGCGAGGGTGAGAGGTAAGGATGGCTGGGGTTTGGGGGGAAATGAAGACAACTGTACCTGAACAACAAGAAAAAAAGCAATGAGAAATGAGTGAAAAATGTGTACCCATATTTTTTAAAAACACTGAGAAGCACAGGTGGGGGTGTCATCCAAAGAACGGTGTGCATGAGAATGAATGGATGAAGGTGTGGGTAGAAAAGCAGAGATGTGTGAAATGGGGGTCAAGCTATGGGTATCAGTAACCGCCGAAGTGAAGAAACACAATAAGGGTCCCATAAAAATAAAAACCAAACCCACCCTACTTCTCTGCCTTAGGCCCTACATTAGTCATCATGGGGAAGTATTTCCAAGACAGATCCCCTTGATGACAAAACCTAGTCCCCTAGGAGCCAGTGGGGGTGATGCCATTGACAACACACACACAGTCTCTTCCGCAGCAAGCTCTCACTGCCTAGGCTGTGAGAGTGCAGAGGAGGAATTGCACTGAGCCGGGAGAGGTTGAACTGACCCTCAAGGAAGGTGAAACATGGAAAGTCAGAGAAGGGAAAAGCACCCTGAGATGCATAATAAATCAGCGAGCACCAGCAAAGGCTGGTTTCACACTCACTTAGTTCCAAATGAAGCAAATACAATGAATGACCTTAAGCATCCTAGACTAGGCAGGAGTTTGGAACAATAAGACATCCTGCCAAGGGGATGACCGATGAAGAGGTTGAAGGAGGACAGAAAATGTCATGACTCCTTCCTTTGGCAACTGAGCACAGTGGAGCAGCACTGACCTCCTCCATTTCGAAGGATTCTGGCGCTCTGTCCACACTGGAGAAGCTCCTGAGCTTGTTGGTCCAGTTCTCTTTCAGCATCCTGTCCTTGACTGATCCCTCAGACATGCAGGAAGGGGGAGCCTGCCTGTCTAACATGAGTGTGGAAGGCCACCACTTTTTCAGAAGAGCTTGCGGGTGATGACAAGGTGTCAAGTCATCAGAGGCTTGGAGAGACCAATGCTCGGCCAAAGGAGGCAAATGGCTGTGGTCTCGGCTGTCTGTCACGGCTGGTAACTGTGCTCCATGGTCCCCCTGTTGTGCAGAGGGCATGGAAAATTCTTCCCAGTTCTTCAGTGACATTGACACTTTGGAACTACAGTCTCCCCTGGCTTTCTGCTTGGAGGCTCTCCTGAGAAGTTCACCCACTCTTCTTTGATGTTCTTTGGCTCCACCCATGGAGGTTATTTGCACGCTTTCCTCCCCATCCCTGTCTTCAGCTTTGTTTTGCAGAGTGTTAACCTCATTCAGCAAAGATGAGAAGGCATTGGCCACATGATCCAGGATTTCCAGCTGTCGGAAACGGCCTGAACAATATAAGAAACACATAATTTTTAGAATGGGTCTTTTTAGAGAAATTGCATTAAGGTAGTCAATACTGAAAAGTTTGGTTGACACACGTGGTTTTCAAGATGGGAAGGATTTTAAGTTCCTGAAACTATTTTTCTCCACATGCTACTAATTATTATGAAGGTGATTCCCTTATATAAGGAGACATGCCTGTATCATGGGGAAAGTGAGTATCTTTTTACATTTAGTTGTACATGCATAACTAGATAGATTCATACATGCTGATAGTTAATTGTGTGCAGATCCATAAAACTGACAGGCAAGGATATATTTTGAGTTTAATCTTGTGAATTAAACTAAATGTCAAAAAATGAACCCAGCTCTTTCATGCAAAGTGAACTTGAGTTTCTTCCACCACTTTTGGCAGAAGACATCATCACTCTCACCTCCATTCTCTCCATCTATCATCATCTGAGAGTGTGGGAAAACCATGGCAGACAGAGTCAGGAGGCCTGGACCCAAATTCCAGGTCCACCAATCACTGCAAGTGTGACCGCAAAGTAACTAAATTAGTAGGTGTGTGCTGCTTTGCCCTGTGCCACACAGTAAGTGGTCAGTTTCTTCATGCATAGAATGGGGGCAATAATACCTGTCTTCATCTCTCGAATCTGTTGTTAAAAGCACAATGTTATAGAAATAACAGTTGTTAAAATTATAAATGTGCAAGACACTGGAAGAAAATAGGCTGTCCTCAGTCTTTTAAGAAAAGGCAGTCATTCGTGTGAAAACCCATTTGCTTTTCCAGACAAACCAGCTTCTGAACTTGTAAATCTTTAGGGATGATCTGGCCTCAATTATTTAGGCAATACGCAAGTACCGACCTAATTCGTGTACGGGAGAGATCTAATGCAACAAGGGCTGATTTCAGGACACATTACCCCTTTGAAAAAGTGGTGAGAAATACTTTTGGTGTTTTGGTACCATCAGATACCACAAACCAATGGTAATGGAAACAGAACACTCTGTTTTTAGGAGGACACCTTCTGTGAACCCTGTGAGGCGTGTGGGGTGGCCCAGCTCAGCAGTGACGAAGGCCATGAGGCTGGGTGAGGATGCTGTTCAGTTGTGCCAGAAATCACGGCAAGGCTATTGACTCTTCTGTGACCACATCTTGGTGCCCGTTTCCTTCACCTGAAAGGGGAAGGTATTGACTATTCCTTCTTCTACTCTGAAAACTGGGAGGGGCTTCTCCTAAAGGACTGCAACATTCCTTCAAGGCCTGGAGGAAATCTCTTGTTCTGAATGTTTTCAGAAGCATTCTAACTACATTTCACCCTTAAATTCAGCTTTAGTTGAAACTAAATCTCTTTTGTGAGCCCAAGGGGACAACTGAATCCTAATTCCACTTTTATGATTGTACTAACATCCATCCTATAGCAGATTTTTATACTTCGACTAAGACAAAAACCTATCCATTTAATTGGTTCAGTCGATTCAGAGAGTGCAGTAACATGATGTGTTGGACGACTAGGTTTTGCTTGTTTTGCCTTTGGGCAGGGCTGGAGCAAGGAACCAATTGATTCTCATCCCAAGTGTGAACATTTTGTATTGACTTTGAATGACATGTACTTTTCTCTTCTGTCTTTATTAGTCCTCATTTTACATTTGACCTTCCCAGCTTTCTTGAATCCAAAGTGTAGCTACCAGTAAAAGTCGAATGAGAGTAGTTACACGGCACTGTTAACCAAGTGTTAAGTGGTGGGAATAAGAGTGAGTGGGCCATCCTTGGACCGGGGGCCAATCCCTGGTCCCTCTGTGACCCACATGTCAATTTATCTATAAAACGTTGACTTTACAGATTGGCTCAAATACTCCTCAGATATTGGTAAGTGTTACTGCCCCCCCCTCCAAATAAAGACTGAAGAACTGGGCATCTCTTTGTGATTTGGAGGAGAAGACAATAATGAATGATATTAATTTCTTCTAAAAGGTAAAAAAAAACAACACCTAAAACCAAAACATTACACTGCAACACCTTCAGGTTTACATACTCTTTTGAAAATCTGATTGCTGAGATTTTTGAGATCAAATTCTCCCAGATGAAGACAACTCCTTAGATGAGGAAAAAACAGAAACTTAAAAGAATAATCTAAGAGATTTTTTTTGAGGGAAACACTTTATCTCATGTTCCTTTCAGAGAATTTATTTATTTAACAGAACTTATTTCAAAAGCAGAATTTTGGCATTTTCCTTAGTCCCAAATTCTACAAAACCCATCCCAAGGAGATGTTCTTCATCACTCCTCTGAGAGGGGTGTTGGATTTAAATGCTTTGGAAAACGCTGCCTCTGAGCCTGAGAATGCACCACAACATGTTAACCAAATCCCGCAATAAAGAAACCTGTTTAAATGCCAGGCATCTCTCCCCCAAAGTATTTAGGCACAGGACACATACCCCCAGAACATCCTTAGGAATGTTCTAGAAAAGAGCATTCCACTAACTACCAGTTAGAGAAAAAGAGCAGGCCTGACAATAACCATGGAGATTTGACAGGTTAACAACCATCACTTAGAACTCATGGTGGACTGAGTAGTATTCTCAGCCTCATAGATGAGGACACTGAGGTGTCACCCACTGACTCGTGAGAAGCCTTGGCAGATCCTGGTGTCCTGCCTCCTGGATAAGTGGCTATCGTATACATTAGTGCTGTTAAGCAGTATTGCCAATCTTCTTCCTTCTGGGCATATGGTGGGATTGCTCCTTCTCACCCTTCTGGAGTTAAGTGTGGCCATGTGACGTACTTGGGACAATGAAATGTGAGCAGACCTGGTATGTGCATATTCTGAGCAGAGGATATAAGAATCAAGTACAGCTCTCCATTTCTACCTTTTCTCTGTCATTGCAACCAGGGATGTTCCCCGTGGTAGGGCCAAGTTCATGAATAAAGACAACATGGAACACATCTCCCTTCCCCCAACACAAGCAGCAGCCTGCAGTGGACATGTTGAGTGGTCAATATATAAACTATTCTAAGCCACAACAGAGGGGCCGGTTGCCACTGCATGTATCTCCCAGCCCATCCCTCCTCATCCTACGGCTCATCGCATTGCTCACGGTGCAACGACTGGTCTTATTCCATCTCCAACAGGACACTGGGGTGTTTTTCAGGGACAACAGAAGAAAACAGCATTTGGCCAAAGCATGCATAGAGGAGAGAACTGTAACTTCAATAACACCCAGAACCGATGTCTCTCCATCCCAGGGAACCAAAGGGCTGGGACATAACTGGAAACTGAATGCCAGAATCCTCTCAGAAACGAACGGCCTATTGTCTAGGAAGGTCGGGTGCTGAAGCCCTTTGCCATAGCTTACCGTGAATGGCCAAGTCCCAAAGCCCCCTAGCTGAAACTTGCCCTCCCAGTGCTTTTGCGTGCCAGCATTCTCCCCTCAACCCCTTCAGCCTCTCTTCAAACCCTGGATCAGAGGACAGATTTGAGCTCTGCCTCTTGTCTCCTTGCTGATTGGTCTCACAATAAAGTTATTTCTTTTTTTAAAGCCAGTGCCATACTATTGGCTTCTATTGGGCAGCCAGCCCTGGCTTGGTAACAATTGCCACTGCTAAGATTTGGAAGCCATGTGGTCCTCACTTACCATACAAGTTAGGGTTCTCAATGTCCATGCGCTGCCTCTGAGCTTCAAGGAAAACACGGACGTTGATTCCTCTGGCCGCGGAGGCACAACCCAGGAATCTGGCTGGGATCTGTGTGCAGATGTCTGGCTCGTCAGCACCAAACCCCAGATCCAAGAGAATCTCCACCGGATCTTTTTCCCAGAATTCCAGCCATTCAGGAATGCTGCAATAAAAGACAGAAATATCTTTATACAGTAACAGTTCACTTACCAACAGCCATTTTTTCCCCAGTCACTTCAACACCCCAGTCTGCTAGAAATTGAGAGAGAGAGAAATCTGAACAGACAGATGGTGCATTTCCTAGAGCTCAGATGTACTTGAGGGACAGCCCATCACCCCCGCTCAGGGACTGCTTCCCGTACCTTACATGCAATTCCCACAACTTCACTTATGTGGCTTACCATTGTACAATAGGCAAATGTTAAATTCGACAGGGCAGGGGGATGGTAGGGGAGAAGCCACGGCACTGCCCTGAAAACCACAGTGAGATGGTAGTTGATGGTAACACAAAACAGGGGAAAACCCCTGAAACTGTAGACTCAAAGAAGACTATTTCTAAAGAGTGTCAGGCTGGGCCATCCCCAGCTATACAACCTTGCTGAGGATATGCAGACAGGCTACAAAGAGTGATGTTTCAAGACAATAATTTTAGGTTGGGTTAAAATACGTTCTGTGTAGTTTTGGACTTGAGTAAGAAACAGAAGTGCTTTCATCAAATTGTTTTTATTCAGCTTTGGCACTTAAAATGATAACCTTCAGTTATCAGGAAATTGTGGATATAAACTCACTGCCTAATTACTGTACCTCTCAGTGACTGACTGTGCTACTGAATGTGGAAAACTCCTGGGCTCTTTGGGAATCAGAACTTTTCATGAGGTTTTTCTAGGTTTGCTACCTTCTTTTGTTGAAGTTTGTTGGCCTTTACTTGACATGCAACCCTGAGGAGCTCACCTGAGATACCCCAGTAGTTGGGACACGTACTTTCATGATTCCACTGTTGAAATTGAATTAACTACAATTCACTTATTTACCCATTCACACATTCAACAACAGCCACCTAGAGTCTCACCAGGCAGGCCCACTTACCAGGCACCACCCAACATCCCTTTGACACTTTCTAGTGAGCCACAGGGGTCTGGTGCTTTGCTCTTGATTAGATCACTGCAGAGATCAGCCATGAACCTTACTGTGGGCCTTCGACGCTCGGCTTGGATGTCTTATTATTGAAAAAGACTGGAGAGCTGGGGGTGGCAATCACTTGACACTGTGACATAAAACAGGCTCAAGGGGGAAAATGCTTGCAAGAAATATGCTGAATATATTGTGCATGAAAGATTTAATCTGCTGTCTTTTTACCTTGTTCTACAAATTTCCACCTCACCCATCGACACAAATATTTGTCAAACATCTGTCAGGACCTAAGCTCCCTGCAAGGCACCTGAGGCACGAAAAGGAGCAAAGGCAGAGTCCTGTCTTCCGAAGGCTCACAGCTTCACAGCCAAGACTGAAATTATTGACTGATTTGTCATTAAACATATTTTCAGTTCCATTAACTATTTTCTGTTTAATTTTACAAGAAAACGAATATATGCATTAACAGTTCACTTAACCAAAAGCCACTTTTTTCTAGTCGCCCTAACATAAAATGCACTCACTTTCTTATAAAAATTGTATTACCTATAAGAATCTCTTTCCTGTCGGCCACCACCCCTACCACTTTTAACCCCCATTCCTGGTCAATGTACACACATGAGTATGTTTACAGACATTTTTCTAGGTAGTTACATACACGCTTCACAGTTTGCATGTTTTCTTTATAAATTGTAACATACTCCATGGAGCTTTTGGCATCTTGTTTTTTTTTTCTCCTGAACATACAACTTGAAGATCATGTTATTGTATATAAAACTACCTATTCCTTTTGTCACTGTATGGAATTCCATAAAAAGGGAGCTGATAATATATATGACCATTTCCTCACTGATGTATAATTAGCTGATTTAACTGACCCCTTTATACTCTTCTTGCAAGTTGGAGTTTAGAAATCCCGATTCATTCTCTCATCCATCCATTCGCGTATTTCTCAAGTGCCTACTTGCAATTTCACGAAATCCACTGCTGCACACAGTGACTTTCCTGGATGCACAGTGCCTGGCAACCACCTACCTTTGTGGTGTACTTGCTGCAGAATGGCAGGAGTTGAAACTGGTCCCTCTGGACAGGGTGGGAGTTTCTGGAAACTGGTGCAGAGATCTACAGTGGGGGGTGGGGTGGGAGGGTGGATACCAATGAGATGTGTCCATTTAGACAGCCCCCTGGGAGGCCATTTCGAGTATTTCCCTTCCAGAGCAGACCTGCACGCCCTCATCATTTCTAACAGCCCCACAACCGCCATGGCTCTGAAGAAGGCAGAGCAGAGGAAGTGCTGCCCTGCTTTTCACGAGTGTCGTGTTATAGAAGGCGTGAGAATTTAAGTGTTAGGTGCCCGCTTGTGCTCATTAGGAAGGTGACAGAACGTCTCACTCTAGACAGATGGCAAATCACTGGGAAACCTTTCAGGAACGATCTTTGCTAGGCACTGACTTTCGGGAGGAAGGTAAAATTATGTGATGAGAGAGGTACAGGGAGCAGCCACTGAAGTGACCCTCACCATTCTCATCACCAAGGACTTCACAGTGCATGGTTAGCAATCTCGGAGTGCAGCCCCAGGCTCCTGGGCAAACCACACGCAGAGGGTAACAAACTCCTTCACTACCGCAAAACCCAGCACCACTCTACCCAAGGAGGCTGGTGCGGCAAGGCATTGGAAGGCATTTCCAAAGAGAATGGAACCCTGTTATGATACAGTTGGCCGGTAGGGAGCTCAAACATACCAGAGCTGCATTTTGCCTCATCAGATACAACACCCAGTTGTCACAGCATTGAAATTTATCAAAGAATACAACATAGACAACAATGTTCCCAAGGACACCAAGGTGTCCTGGTGGGCAGCTGAATTCACCCTCGTCCAGTCCATTGTCAGTAGGAGCGGCTGGGCCCCACCTCTTTGTTCAATGGCTTCTCTGCCTTAAGGCCAAGAAAGTGCAAGTCTCCAAATTGTAAACTGTTTCAACAGACAGCCGGGCTCACCGGGAGCTGTGAAGGTTGGCAGGGGACGGCCTCCCATTTGTTGCTTCACCCCAGTTTGTGCTAGGCCCACTATCATTCTGTTTCACTCAGGGTTTGAGGGTCACACCCCATTTTGTAACGTTCAGCAGAGTTCTCCCAACTGGGCTCGCCTTGAAGCCAGCTGTCATCCCAGTTCTAATCAAGCCACAGGAGCATAAGCGACTCATTGACCTTGACCCTCAGTTTCCTCTTCAACAAAATGAGTTGCCTCTGTTGTCTTCTATGTCTCTACAATTTTTTGACCAGCAAAAACAACTAATTCTTTAAGGGGGGAAACTAGGGCAAAGTAGCATTTTTGATATGAATTGGTAGGGGCCGGGGGATGCAGTGCTGAATATTTGGTTTTCAGCTAACTGGAATTATCCTGAAAGTGCAAGAGTGGCTGAAGTGTGGGAAGCAGAGCTCTTGACCTCCAAAAGCTCATGGTCCAGTTCAGGGGTCCTTAAACCAGAGCATGCCCAGAGCCATACGAAAGTCTTGCAAAAACACCAATTTTGGAACTCTATCCCTAGATTTTCCAATTCAAGGTATCTGGAGTGGGGATCAAATTCGTTCTACTAAGTTCTCAGGTGGCATGGATGTTGCTGTTTGGAACTGCTTTGAAACCTGGCCTCTCCTTGAATTAAGAGACTCTCACTGCTTTCCACCTAACATTGAAAATTATAGATATTACTGTCCAGCAAAGAGCATGGGATTAATAATGCTGGCAATATGAAAACATGAATGTAACTGTCTTATGAACAGGTCCTTATGGACATAATTCTGCTAAATTATAGCAGAATGCCATTTATGCACCTCTTAAATCCCCCCAAGTTAGCAGTTGTTGATTTAATTTGCTCATGCTTTTATGACATGTTAAGAACCTCTGTTTCTCTCTCAAGGCTGGTGAAACATTCTAGGCACTGGGGCTCAATCAGTGACAAGATCCCAAGATCTATGTCATTATTAAGAAACCCCCTTCACTGCAACTTCATCAATAAGAGACGTGGCGGCAAAACCCCGGAGGGAAGTGGCGCCGACGCTGCCACCTACCTCAAGTAGTCTTGCACGGTCACGTGGACCATTCCTTGTTCGGGAGAAAAAGCTGCAACAAAAAGGGGGAAAGGAGACTTGATTTCCTTTTACCTCGTGGAAGGTTTTCTCACCCTCAAATGAACTGACATGCGACTGACTGCCACGTCTGAGACGGTACAGGCATGAGAAGCGAGGCCTCTCTGCAGTGAGTGAGATGGGATGCAATTAATGGCTAAACTATGTGACAACCACTTGAGGAACTGTGGCCCTTGCTCTAGGTCAGCAATGACTTTGTGGAGGGAGCAGTGCTTGTCTTGGGTTTTTAAGGATGAGGAGAATCGGGTTGTTGGAAGGGAGGTGTTGCAGGGCGGGGGGTAGAGGAGAGCTGATAGCGAGGGCAGAGCTCAGCCGCAGGGCTGTCGGAGCAGAGGGCATTTTGGAGTTCTCTCTCGTGGTTCACAGCAGGACGAGAAACAAGGGTGGGGACAGGCAAAAACCATGTGCAGGACACTCCACGTTCACTGAACAACTTTCCTCCATTTGCACCATCTTGTGCTCACAACAGTCTTACAATTTACGACCCGCCCATATTTTTCAGATGAAAAAAGAGATACACTTTTGAGTAACAAGCCCAAGTCACACAGTCAAAAGCTGCAGATCCAGAAATGTATCATTACCTTTGTTTTTCATTATGGCAACAACATTACTATTTATTTAGTACTAACTTTGTGCGAGGCAATGTGCTAAGCAAGGTACAGGCACAAACTCTTTTAATTCCCACAACAAATGCACGAAATAGGTATTATTAATCCCCACTTATTAGAGGCAAACTGAGGCTCAGAGGGATTGAATAAATTTCAGTGGCCTGCCCTGGCTGGTATAGCTCAGTGGATTGAGCGCGGGCCTGCGAACCACACGATCACAGTTCGATTCCCAGTCAAGGGCACATACCTGGGTTGCAGGCCAGTTCCCAGAAGGGGACTCACGAGAGGCAACCATACATTGATATTTCTCTCCCTCTCTCCTTCCCTTCCCCTCTAAAGATAAATAAATAAAATATTTAAAAAAAATTTCAGTGGCCTAAAGGATACCACAGCTTGTTTTTGAGAGTTGCTGGGTGTTTTTTCTTTTACAATACCATAGTGTCAACAGAATGTCTCGTAGCTTATTTGAAAATCAGAAAGAAGAGTTTATATGTATTTGTCAGGACACAAAAATCCATGAAAGATTTTTGAGCAAACGAATAAATATGAGAAAGATAATGCCAGAAGTCCATTTGCCTGATTAGCGGTGCTGAGGGCAAGCAGAACAGCTGAACACAAGGGGGCAGAGAAGCCCGTCTGGGGTTGCTGTGCTACTTGGACCCATGTCACAATGTGGCACCACACAGCCGAGTCCTTCCTGGGTGCAAGGACACATCCGGAACGTAGGGCAAGTTCCTCAGAAGGTTCTCCAGTCTTCTCATGTCCTGTCACTTGTGGCTCTCCTAGGTGCCAATGAGTGACACGGATAAAATCGGGGACTGTTGTCACCCTGCACTGCTATGAAAATGTGACGTTTTTCACCGTGAGAAAGACAATACAGGTTGGGAGAAACCTGGGAAAACAAACGGAGTGGCTGAAACCTATGAAAGGAAGCTGAAAGTAAGGACAGGCCCTTTGGTCTGGAGCCAGAGCTCTCGTCTGGGTAGGCATCTACGAAGAGATCTCAGGATACTGCTGAACCTGTCTCTGAATGCTAAATTGTGGGGCTGATGATAAGCATGCCCATAGTTTTACCTGTTTTTTCACAGCCCAGCAAGTGTGGGGTGGAAGGGCACACTGGTCTAGGGAGATGAGAACAAGAGGTATGTTACCGAGGCGTGAGCAAATGGCATATTCTTAGCTCGGCCCTGAACGCACAACTACAGTTGAAAGAGGTAGTTAGAGAACAGGTAAGATAACAGTCCGCCCCACACGACAAGTGGGACTCCGTAAGCATGAGAACCACAGGGGGTTAAAACACACATCTACGACACAGGCTCACAAACGGGAGGAGTAGGCATGGCCCAGTGCTGCTGCCCCCAGCCCCGCCCCAGTGGCAGATGTCAGCAGTCGATGGCCTCACTTTCTCACAGAGCCTCGGCATGCTCCCCAAATCGCCAGAAAGTCACTAACAGGTGACGGAATGAGATAAAGCTCATCTGCCATCCTTTGTTTGGAATAAACGGCATGAGTGGGTTTTGGGGAAAAACAATAATTTCAGAATTCGCTAACATGAAGAAAATACACAACCACTCATCACTAACATTCCAGGGAGCCACTGCCAAGGATGGAATATTGAGGTGAATGACCATGACGATAATACAAATGTGCCATTTTTCAAATGTCCTAGGTGACATCTGGTGACAGACACTCATGTTAAGTCAAAATATCTGACTCAAACCTATGTACCAAGTTAGAACCAAAACTCCAGTCTTTTTTTGCCCATTACATCAGTGGCTTTAAAAGTGTGGGTTTTAGAAGAGAAATTCTTTTGCAAAATTCTAATAACTTACATAGATAAAAAGGGAGCCACTGGGACAGTGTGGTCCCATCTGCACTCCCCTCACCTCGTGAGGCACCTGAAAGGCCCAGCGTTGGAAGGATGTCATCTGTTCAGCACCTAGTCCCCTCCACAGCAGGTCTGGCTAACCCGAGGTGGCCCTTCGACTGAACTCGGCCCAGTCTCAGGGCTTCCAAACCACATGGCTTTTGCCGCCTGATTGAAGTTGTCACATGGGAGAGCCCATTTGCCACTGTATTAACCACGTCACACATGCAAGCCCAGTGTAATTTTTGACAGTCACATTAATGACTGGATGCCAAAATAAATTAAATACACTGCCCAACGTGGAAGCTAAAAGAAATACTTACCAATTTTAAGCAATGTGTTCTCTCTCTCCCTGCTCCCCTTTCTACCACCACCGTCTCCACCCACTGCTTTGCATGTAACTCAGGAAGGCAGGCTCCCTTTGCGCCTGGCCAGCCTGCGCAGCAAATTCTGGAGCTCTGACAGTCTCTTCCCCCTAAAGCATCCCACGGACCTGCCCAGACCGCCCCTCTGGCCATGGTCTCAGTCTTCTCTGGCTGTCTGACTCTGCTCTGGGTTTCCGGGGACGTGCGAACGAACGGATGTGCACGTCCAAGCTGGGGATCTGGGGCTGTGGCCACCGTGAATTGTTCAAACTGTCCCAGAGGAAACGCTCCATGTTCAGATGTGGATGAGGAGAGTTAGCTCGGCCTCACTGCGGTTTCAGACAACCGGGCCCTGCAGAAAGTCTGCTCATCGGAAGACTCTGCAGTCCTGGCTCAGGGTGTCTTCAGAAGATTCTAGTGCCCAGGCAAAGTTGGTGGCCCACACTCCATGGGCCACAGCCCATGGCCCTGCCATCCGCATTCAGGAGCAATCTGGTTGCCAGGAAACCAGGGGAAGCCAGAAGAGGAAAAGAAGCCCCTAAAGGCACCATGTTCTCCAGGGAATGTGCAAAATGGCTCGGGCCAGGTCACCCAGAGGGTATTTCCTGGCCTGATGACACAGGTGAAAGCCTTACAAAACCTCAGCCTTGCTGGGGTGGGGCCTTCTCGCCTTCCACCTTCCAGCTCCCCATCAGGCCCAGCCATCAGGGGCCGAGGGAGGACAGCTGGGGTGCTTGAACCCCCTCACCTGACCCTTCCCTCTCTGATGCATGGATTCAGCTTTGACATCCTCTGTTGGACTCACACACTTTCTCCTTGATCTCGTTTAAAGTGACACAAACGTCTATCTCCACCTACTACATCCAGACACATAAGCCTGCTTGGCTGCCAAGCTCAGGCTTTGGAAAACACCCAGCCAGGGAAAATCAATATGATTTTTTAAAAATTCACAAGAGAAGCCCATTTTTAAAGTCACAATAAAATTATGAAAAATTAATTTGGTTCATCGCTCCGTTTCTTTCTGGCATGTCTGGGCGCCCTGGGTCCTGGTAACAGCGCCACTGGCCTTTCCAACACTCTGACCTGGCAGCCGAGAGTCTTGCACAGAGAAGTGTGACCTTATCGTTCCTGCCTGGTGTGGAAATGTTGTTGTTGTTGCTTTATTTTTATTTTTCCCTTTGCCACTTTGGAAGGTAAACTACCTGGAGCCTGATCAGGGTTTAGCAGGGTCAGGTCACCTGTTTTCAATAATGAACTTGAACTGAGTGGCACAAGCTGGTGGCCCAGTGCTCACCAGCATTGGGATTCCGAGAATTTCCTTAAAGCTCAGAAAATCCAGCAACGCAGGCCCCAGCCTCTTGGGGGCAGCAGCCTCTTGGGGGCGACTTGCTTTGCAATTCTGTTCTTAGTCCTGCCTGCTCGGTTCATTAGTGGTTACCTGCCTGGCTCCCGGGAGCATTTGAGTCTGCTGCTCGGATCAGAGCAACAGTAAGCAAACTGCTCCTGTTGGCCCAGATCTTCTCCAGCTTCTGCAGGCACCAGGCTTGCCCTGGGCAGAAGCTGAGACCCTTACAGAGGTCCTTGCATTCGCCACAAAGCCTGCTTGCTAGGGCCTCCTTCATTCCTCACTCACTTCTTTACTTGTTTGGTTTTGATATATTCTCCAATGATTTCCCCTTCCAAGATACCCTTATTAGTTTTATAAAATGAGATTTTACTTTCTAGAAGCACCAGGGGGTGAAGAAAGGAAAAAACAAATAAAGGCCCTACCCTTCCCGAGTTTCGCAAGGGTTGATTTGGAGAATTGCAGCAAGAAAAAACGTGCCCTGCCCTATCAATGCAGCCCACTGCCTGGGTGAAAATGCCAGCTCTGATTCCCTTTTAGAGACTCGAGCCTGCAGCCACCCTGCCGACTGTTCGGTGGACGCCTGCCATCTGAAGCAGCAGACACCGCACTTAACCCTGCAAAATGTATTACTGGGGAAGATGGCGTGAGATACGCAGAAGGCACTAATTAGCACCTTTATTGGCTTAGAAAGCATTTTTTATTTTGGTTTTCCTAAGCATTTCTGACTGATTCATGGAAGACATTTGGTTCTTTGGAATATCGTCCAATAGACTAATCAAATTACATTTTCACAGGGCTCTAAAATAATAGCATTCTGCAGCTTTCTGTATACTTAACTCCTACATGACCGAGGCACTTAGAAGAGGCAGTCAGTAGGGTTTGTCTCATTTGGTGAATTATTAATCTATACTCTGAGAGAGAGTCAGTCTTCATTCCCCCTTTCACTCATGTGTAAAACTTCAAAGCCAACTGTAATTCTTGGCTCTTCTTTATCCACACACCTGTTTGGTGCCACACAAATAGTAGCCACAATGGATGTGACTGCCGCTGACTCACCCTCTCTATCCCACTGCTGACATCCACCTGAGTGTGAGGTCACAGTAGCTCCATCCCGAGGTGCGCGCCCTCCTCCACTGGCATCTGTCACTTACGACTTGTGACCCTCTGTTCAGGTGGACAAAGGTAGGGCTTCAAAATGCTACTCGACACACACCCCAGTTACAGCCACCTGTCCTTTGATTGGAACCCAAGATGACACTGCTTTGTCACCCCTCTCCTAAGGCATCGAGTGAGACTCCTTTCCGGATCTGAAGGCACCTGATGACACCCTACTTAATAGATTTAACGGACACATTTCTACCTTTGCTCCTGAGCCTGAAACCACCGCTCCAGTCTGACCACGTCTGAATGCATTCCTGCGCACGTTTGATTTTCTTCGCAACCTGTGACTTTGTTCAAGCTCCCTTTGCTTCTACCAAATAACTGGTCTAGCTTTGCCTCTTTGTTTTCTTCAAAACCACAGCTCTCTCTGACTGACTAGTTCAAGTCTCACCTTCTGTTTGAAGATTTCCCGACCTGACTACACCGTCTTTGTCAGGGACCAGTCTTACTAAGATCCTCTTGTTGATTCACTTTGGAGAAATCAGATGTGTCAGAGGGGACTCCTGCCTCAGGGGCACTTACAATTTTGTCTGTGAGGCTGATCATCTCCCTACTAATTTGAAGTAGCACAGACCAAAGGCCACAGAAGTCATAACGGATGTGACTGATGTTCAGAAAGGTGACTGAATCTCTTAGTGCGAATGTCAGGAGGGGCCTTACTGAGAACATGGAACTTAAGTCAGGACTCAAAAGAAGGGTGAGAGGTGAGCAGAACCAAAAAGATGTTAAGGCAGAAGTAACTGGCTGAAGAAAGAAAAAGAACTAGGGATGTAATCAGAGAGGTAAGACTAGAACATCTTTTAGAAAACTGGTCCAGGCTGCGTTCGGACTGTGATGGTCCCAGAGAGTCAGTGATGTTCCTAAAGCAGGAGCCACAGACTCTACACCTTTGTACGCATCGCTTTGCACAGTTCTTAGCTCTGAAAGCTTTCTTTTGATAAGCATTAAGGGAACATCTACTCGGTTTCACTGGATTGACTTTGACCTTTTCTTATAATTGAGACCACAATGTTTAGAATTTCATTTTGTAAGTTCTTATGGTTTAATCAAGTCCTTGTGGAAAGAGATGAGTTTACTTGTCAGGGACCTCCTTGGGGACTGGAGAAGATATATCTAAATATTAAAAAAGGACAAATGCATTAACTACCCATCAACTGTGGATCCTCACTGAGCCCAAACTGAGAATCACACGTGTTTGCTTGTGCAGTTGGTGACCACTGAGAGGAGTTAACCTGCACTCAGCAATGCTGCTTCTGGGAGAGGAAAGGAGTAAGAAATTGAAGGATGCCCACGTGGCTCTTCCCTGTAAACCATCCATGTGCCCTGAGAGGACGATGTCCTGGAGATGCTTAAACATGAGACTGTCAGACCACTCAGCTCAGATGCCTTAATACTTCTCACAGACAGGGCAGACTGGGGAGGGTCCATCCTTTGTGAGGTGCTTTAGTGAGACATGAGATGCAGGCATCACTGGCAGCTAAAGAAGGGGCAAGAGCAGGTATGTGTCATAGAGGAGAAGCCCAAATCACTCTATCAGTAAACAAACTTGGGTAGGTGATGCTGCAGGAGAAGAGCCCTGGAAGCCCCCAGAGCAGAGACTGCAGAGGGGAGACCTGGCTTTATGGACTGCTCCAGGGCAGCCAGTGAGAGGTGCCGCATCCACCTCGGGACTGCTTGGGCCACCTGATCATCCCCCTCAGCTGATGTACCTCCTGAAACCCCCTGTGTCTCCATTCTTCCTTCCAGCTGTCATTTTAATTAACTGCGCCCTTTTACCAACTGCTTATCCAACTTTGTAAGTGCTTCTTTCCATGTTGAGTACAGTAACTGCAAGCAGTCGGGCGGCTGCCCAAGACGCCTGCAATCTGAGCCCCACTGAAGGACTGAAGGACCTTGTGAGGCCTGGTTTCCACTAGACAGTTTCCTGTGGGCGGTATGAGGGCACCTGGAAGATGAGCAGGCGCCTGGATCTTGTTGCTACCTCAGTGCATCAAGTTTTGGAAGTGATCACGGAAGGAAACTAGCTTCAGAATGATTTCCACTTGAGTGGGTTGAATAATATCACCCCCAGTTTTATTTCTGTATCTGAAATTGCACTTCAGAATGTGTCCTTTATTTAGAAACAAAGTCTTTGAGGATAGAATTACTGAAGGGTCCCAAGTCCTAAATCCAATGACTGGTGTCGTTATAAGAGGAGGAGAGGACCCACAGGGAAAGATAGCCATGTGTGAATGTGGGTGGGGAACAGACAATGCAGCTATAAGCCAAGGGAAGCCAAGGGAAGCCAAGGGTGGACAGGGACCATGTGGAGCCAGAAGGAGGCAGAGACAGATTCTTCCCTAGAACCTTTCAGAAGAGAATGAGCAGGCTGACACCTTGATTTCTGACTTCCAGCCTTCAGACCTGGGAAAGAATGCATTTCTCTTTAAGCAGCCAAGTTCACAGTAACTTAGGACGACCGCCCCTGGAACCACTGCGCGACTCTGCATTGTTAGGATCGTGGGGGTTGTTGCAGGCTTTCCCCTCCAGTCATGATAACTTTTCTTCTTCCTCCTCAGTTCCTTTTCATTTCACCACAGTTTTTCTCCTTGCCCCTCTCTGCATGACGTTCAGCTCCCCAGATGCTGGTCCTGTCCCAGCTTTCACGCTGCCCGGTGCAGCCCCTGGCTTCCCTAAACTCAGTGTGTATCCCCCTCCCCATGACTCTCATCAGCAGACAGAGGGGCTGATGGGGGGCTGGGCCTCAAGTTTCTCCACCTGCCACTAACCAGCCGTGACTGGCGACCATGGCACCTGACCCTGCCATGCCCAGATTCCTCACCTGTAAAACACAAATGAACGCCCGCCTTGCTACTATGCAGGTCACTGGGTTAATAAAGTGATGGATGAGAAAGGGCCGTGTAAAAAGGAAGGCTCCATTAAACCTGTGAGGAGCCATTCTATTATGATTAGACACCTTGCTGAAGAAACGGGAGCTGGCAGACGGAAACTGCATCTCCCATCTCAGGGTCTCAGAGCCACTCTGAGCTCCTGTCTCCCTCCGGGTCCTCACCTCATGTCTGAGCTGCTTCAGATCACTGACTTGATTCAGAGGAGGAAGGGCCATGATTTGTGCTTCATTTGGGGGAAATGAAGTTTTTAGTACAGTTATTGACAACCCCAGACCTGGTGCCAAGCGGCGCGCTCTGACCTGGGCAACTTGAAACGTCAGGGATGTGAAACGCTATCTACATTTCTGAAGTTCTTGTCTTTCCTTGAGTCTGAACTATGATGAAGAGAGGTGCTTAATTTCAATTTGTGGACAAATATCTCCAGAGATTTTGGCATCAAGGAACTTTTACATTAAAAAAAAAAGCTTGGAAAAGAAGAAAATTTCAATGATACACCTTTTTAAGTAAAAATTCCAAATTTCAACTGCTTTGCAGCCAATGGTCACTTAACTTAAAAGGCAGTGGAAAAAGTGAAATAATTAAAAACAACCAATTAAGGAACCGTTAGACTAGTAATTTTTTCTCTAACCATTAAACACCTAATTTATATCATTTTTATATACATTATTCATGGCATTTCATCAATTTAAAAACACATTTTTTCTCATTTTAACATGTGCAAAATCAGGACGTATCAGGATTGCCTTTTGCTTGTAATTGTTATGGCTTGTTGTTCATGTTCTCATCCAATTGGAACTTAACAAAGTGTGAGTGCGTTTTATGACTGAGGAGTCTTAGAATCTATGAAATATGGTATTTCCCTTAATGAAGATAGAAACTGTGAGACTTGTAATTAAGTTTCTTTTTCTCATTATACTGTTCTTATTCAAATCTCGGTGTAACAAGTCTGATGCATGTCCTGCCTCAGCAATGCAGACTTGCATTGTTTGATGCAAAGTTCAGTCATTCATTCTTTTCTAGAACAAATGCATCGTTAGAGAGGATGTAATTCTGAGACTACAGAATAGAAGGAAACTAGATTGAGAAATAAAACCACAATACACTGAGAGGGAAAATGAAACAGTTTCCAGACTCACTTCTCACAAGATGCCTTCCTAGAACCCAGTGGGCTCTCTGCTAGTGTCGGAGCTGCCTGGCAGCCCCCACCTGCCGCTGGACCACCCCTGACCCTTTCTGCACCTCAGTCCCCACACCAAGCAGAGTGATGACACTGGATGGTGTCTGAGATCTGTTCTATTTTAGAACTTCTTATCATTCTCATCTTCAGATGGTTTATTTGCCCAGACGTGTCAATGTATCTCCTACCCGGGTTTACGAAGCATGACTGCTCCTGGGTTCTCTCGCCTTACCAGGGTGGTCCATGACTTGCTGAAAGTTTTCACTGACAGAGGCGCTAGAAGGAAACAGGAGCATTGTGAATCCAACAAGGTGTGTAAATAAATTACGCTAAGATGCTTTTTAGTTAAACAGATGAGAGTAAATGCAGGGTTAGGCTTTATTAAAAAAGGACTTTCAGAAACCAAGGAGAAGCCAGAGACTGAAACAGTATTCTGTCTTGTACTTTTAAACTGACATATAACTTTTACAATAATAGAAGGTAATCTGTCAAGCACCCAGATAAAATGAAAATCCTGCCCTGGCTGGTATGGCTCAGTGGATTGAGCACCTCCCTGTGAAGAGAAAGGTCACCAACTGGATTCCCAATCAGGGCACGAGCCTGGGTTGCAGGCTGGGTCCCCAGTTGGGGGTGAGAGGCAACCAACTGATATATGTCTTGCACATCAATATTTCTCTTCCTCTCCTTCTCTCCCATATCCCCTCACTCTAAAATTAAATAAATAAATGAATGAAATGAAATGAAAGTCCCGGTGTGTCACAGGTTGCCCCAGCAGTGCTCCCCACATTGTTTTCATGGATCTTTGTGAGGGAAATGTTTAAGGGCACAGACAAACACTTACAAGGATCCAGAGTCCAGCCACTGCCGAATACTTTCTTGTTTGGGATCTTCTACAAACGAGAAAGGAACCAGAACAGTCAGTCAAAGTACAACTCACTGAAATGACTCTGTTTCGTTATTCAGCCACCACCCCCCAACTCCATTTCCTACGTATTTAGTTACATGTTTCTGTGAGCATATTCACATTTTCCATAATCGGTCGTTCCTGAAAATGAAGTAGAAATGTGCCAAAAGACTGTAACTTAGAAAAAAAAAGAAAACATAAAAGAGAAGGAAAGGAAACCACCAAAGAGCGGGAGATATTAGAATAATGTTTAAATTACCTGGCGTGAGTGCAAAAGGTGGAGAAGCACACTAGACTTTTGTCTTTCTCTTGTGGGATGGAAATCACCCTGGAGCCCCTCCTGATTGAATCACAACATTTACCTAAGGCAGCTAGCCAGGGATGTTTATTTGCAAGGAGTTCTCTGCCAGGTTAGAAACCAAATTTGCATGCATTCCAGGGACAAATTGCACTAGACTCCCAGGATTGCCAAAGGTATCCTGTGTTAAAAAGGCCCTGGTCTTTTAAGGTGGATCTTTATCACCAGCACAACAAAGAGTCACCAGGCAAAGAGGGGAGGACAGAAAGGCAGCGCTCCCTGTTAAAGATCTGTTTCCATTCTGGTTGCCCACAGGCTCCTCTGAGATGACTTTCTTTGACCTTATCCTACCCAACAGTGAGGTAGCTGAGTGACCCCCTCCCAAGGTGTCTGTCTGGTGAACCCAAAAGGCCGGTGGGACGTGGAGGTGTTCATTCTTTAGCTGAGGTACTGTGTTCAGACAGAGTACATTGGTGGTGGACAAACAAGAAAAACCATCAAACAGTTATAATGGGTGTCCAACCTGTGGCCCAGGATGGCTATGGTTGCAGCCCAACACAAAATTATAAATTTACTTAAAACCATTTTTTGTTTTGCTCATTGGTTTTTGTTAGTGTTTGTGTATTTAATGTGAGGCCAAAGCCAACTTTTCTTCTTCCACTGTGGCCCAGAGAAGCCAAAAGGTTGGGTGCCCCTGAGTGGAGGAAGAAGGGTTTTCTTAGTCATTACTCTGAGCTGTTAGGTGATTACTGTTGCTCTTGTAGGACCCAGCAAATAACCTTTCAATGGAATGCGTGTGGCCTCATGTCCCTGACACGGACTCTGCACGGCTCTGGTGCCCTGGGGGCTTAGGATGGGGCACATTGGAGTGGAAAGGAGGCTGAGTTCACTCCTCAGCTATCTGTTTCCATCAAGAAGGTCTGTGCTTTGAGTGTCTGTAGGGGAAGTCAGAAATGCCATTTCATAGAAGCTTCTGGAAGCATGCCAGGAACACTGGTATCTTCAAAGCCAAGTCCTTGTTCCAAAATCATTTGCCCCCAGCCAAAAGCTGCTACACATCCCTCTTCACCCAAAGTAGGGTGGTTTCAGGCAGCCCCGAGGGCCCATGCTCACCCAGCCTGGGGATGGAGAGGCCGGGAGGCAGCTGCTCATCCAGGGGAGCCCATGCCTTCTTGGTGGACCTCAGGATGTCTCTCCTGCTCCTTTCCCGGTCTCCTCGAGGGTTGTCAGATCCCTGTGACACCTCCATCATTATCAGAGAGTAATTTGCAGGCTGGTTTCAAACAAACACAAATGAGACACAGTGAGTCAGCTTTTGGGAATGGCTCAGGAGTGGGCAACGGTTGGATACTCACAGTCCAGTGAGTGGATCCAGGCTCACTGTCTTCAGTTGCCTGGCTCACCCACCTGAGCCCAGCTCCATGTTTCAATGCAGAGAAAGGTCCCTTCTCAATGGAGAGGCAGCTGGACACCAGGGACTAATGTGGCCTTACCTGTCACCAGGCCACACCCACACTCTGGTAGATTCAAGCTGCTGATGGGGAATGCGGTGAGGGAGAAAAAAGTTGGACACGCTCAGCCAATGAGAAAGCTTAAAAACACTGATTAAATAATGAACATAATAGGTAGCCTTTAATTTTTCCAAGCTACATCTATAAAAATATTTTCAGACACCCAAAATATGAAAAAAAAATCCCCAAGGGCTTTGGCAACAGAACTGCCTGGCTGAGTTTTATCTCTGCAACTTATTGTGTGGCCTTGTATAAATGATATAACCTCTCTTCATTCCCTTATTTTTAAATGTGGATAAATTGTACTGAATTTTCATAACTGTTTACCTCAGTGCATAATTATTATGTACTAGATTCCATACTGAATTCTATATACCCATTATTTATTCTGTTTGTCAATATAGGAAGTAACTGAATTGTTACAATTCTGCAGTAAATTGAAGAGCAGAGGGGTTAAGCTGCAAACCCAAAGCCACGGTGGCACCAGGATTCAAACCTAGGTCCTGGCCTGCATTCATGTTTCTGTGACTGTGAAACTGTGCTATCTACCCTATCAGGACAATTAGAATGCTCATAAATACATTCTGTGCACAGTGCAAGAGACATGTGCTGCCCCGTGATCTCACTGGACATTTATTAATGTCCTTACGAGGCTCGGACAGCGAGAGGAGACAGAAGCTTAGCGCAGTTGTGGAAGCTGTTTAAACACCCCAGACTATCAGCACACAGAGAACAATAGCCTCCCTCTTACCCACAGATGGGTTTCTAGTACATGGCTGAATTCTCAGCACATAGTAGGTGCTAAATAAATATGTACAAAATCAAATAGCAAAGTGAGGATTCAAAACCACATTTTTTGGACTACTTCTTTCCACGTCATATACTTGAATTTGCATTAGTTTATTCTTTAAGCTCAGAGAAATGACCAAATAGTCAAATACCCACATTTGCAGCCTGTCTTACATCCCTAAACTTATGCATAATCCCTGGTCACATGACATGTAGACCACCACTTCTCATCAGTGTTGCAAAAAGGCATGTCATTCAGACTTACTGTAAACATCTGAATATCCTAAGTACAGGTGAGCATTCTAGGTGCAACTGGCAGTGAGAGTCTCCTTACATGCTTTATATATTAACATCCTATCATTTGTGGGAAGCATAAACATGCATTTATTGTTGCAATAGTAAACTACTGCAAAAATTAATGACAATTGTGAAAACTACTAATTGTATGTAAAAATAGCAATTACTAGGAAATTTTAACTAGTTAAAATTTGGGCAAAATGTGGACAGTTAATATCTATATTAACAAAGAGCAGAGCAAATTTCAGAAAGTTAACTAGGAAGAGTTAACTATATCCTCTGGGAGGAGACAAATGTTTATAAACATTTCAATGATGACACAAGACAAAAATAATGCAAATTATATCTCTAACCCTTACAGAACTGCTTGGCAGACCAGAATTCATAATATACAAAAATAACCTACAGAAGCTGCATTTAATTTTTAGTTACTTAATTTTACATAAGCTTTGGGTCTTTTGAGTAAAAAAAAAGGTTTTTTTGGCAGTATCTTGTGCGTGTGAATTATAATCAGAGCATCAACTGACAGCACAAGATTTCACCAGGAGGAACGACCCCAAACTCACGCTAAACCACACACATATGGGGCTACCGGACTCGGTAAAGCATCAGGGTGTGTAAAGGAGTTGTGTATCATGGAAAAATAAAACCCCCAGAACAATCTCACCGTTATCGAGCCCGGCTGAAGGCGGGCTCCTGCTCCTACAGGCAGGAACGATTCTGCTCTGCAGTGGAGGCAGGCGCTGTCTCAAAGCTGATGGCCCCCAAGCACTGCTGCGAGACCCTAATGTCAAATTTTAGCCTCGTTACCCCTTTTTCAAATATAACATAAAACATTATCAAGACTTCCAATCAAAGTGCTGCCAGCTCACTTGGACTTGGCTTTGGAGCAGGGAAAAGCCTGTGGGGGAAAGTGGTGGCCCTGGCTAAAGGCCAGAGTCAGGGGCCACTATAAAAACACTCATTTGCTCCCAGTTTGGGAAGATGCCTTCCCAGTCAGTGAACACGCCTGCTCCTGGAAATGGGTTCTCTGGTGCTTGAATGACCTCCCTTTGGCTCCCACTGGCTTGATCTCCAGAGTAGCCTTTTGCAAAGGGACACAGAGCAGGTGGCAGCCCCGACTTGCTGAGTGGACTGACATGTGGAAGTTATGGCATGTGGCCTCTGATGATCCCCCCTAGTTAACCCTTCTGTCCCCAGGTCATTTGGAACCAAATTCTTGCCAACACTGATTGGGCCAAAGTGCATCCTCTTCCTGGACCACCTCGTCCACACGTGGTCCCTTACCTGTCTTCAGATTGTTTCTACTCTGATTACTATGTCATTAATCCTTATGTGTATGAAGAAATTCCATTAATGTGGGAAATTTCTTACCATATTTAATTTTTAAAAGACAATGCAAAACTGTCCATACACCAAGAACTCAATTTTGTAAAAAACAAAACAAAAAAGCAATGTATTAAAAAAACAAAAAGCAATGTATTAAAATGTTATCAAGGCCCTGGCCAGGTGGCTCACTTGGTTGGAGCATCAGCCAGTACAGCAAAAAGTTGCAGGTTCCATCCCAGTCAGTGTACGCAGGGGAGGCAACCAATCAGTTCCTCCCTCTTTCTCACCCCTTCTTTTCGCACTAAAACTAATAAACATATTCTTGGGTGAGGATAAAAAATGTTATCAAGGTTTAAAATCTTAACAATTATCAAAATGAGGAAAAAATGGCTTTGTCACGTTAAATTGCATCACACATTCTTTCACTTGAGCAAACCGAACTGTCCATGCTCCTGCTCACCGGGAAGCCTCCAGCCCACAGCAAAGTCACGGCATTGATACCTTGACACTAAAAGCAGCAGCAATGATATGGTCTGGTCCTCTGGGGCTAACTTTCTGCACCTCCCTGCACACAGGCTGCTCATGTTAGAACTTGGGGGCTGTTCCTTATCCACCTCTGTGTTCCCCCTAGGTCCCCGCACAGCCCTCTGCCCAGGGTGAATAACCTCCGTCTGTTAACTGACTGCATGGGCATTTGGGGAAGGCACATCGGGTTGTCAGAGCCAGTATCCTGGTTTTTACGTGGTTAAAGCAGCAGGTGCTTTCAGGTCAGATAACTCCAGATTCTATTCCCAGCTCTGCAGCTTCCCTGGCATCTCTTTGGGGACATTTCCTAACACCTCTGACCATCTCTTTTTTTTATAAGATACCCAGAATCTTTTTTAAAGATTTTATTTATCTTTAGAGGGGAAGGGAAGGAGAGAAGTATCAATGTATGGTTGCCTCTCATGCGTCCCCTGCTGGGAACCGGCCTGCAACCCAGGCATGTGCCCCAACTGGGAATCGAACTGTGATCCTTTGCTTCATAGGCCTGTGCTCAATCCACTGGCTACACCAGCCAGGGATGACAATCTCATTTAATGAGTACCAAATAAGTATTCTACAGGGTTTTGGGAAACCCAAAACCCATTCTCATCATTCTCAGTGATGAGAATGTGCATAACAGAATCAACAGCCACGTCGGTCAGCTTTTCTTTCCTCTTTCCCTTTCCTCTCCACATTGCCTCCGGTCACTGTAATGTCCAGAACTGTCACTGGGAGAAGCAGAACCACCAGCTAATGCAGCACCTTTCTCATAGGAGACAAATGCAACACTCTCCTTTGTGGGTGACCCGTGGGTCGAGATCCCTGAGAAGCTGATATGCGTGGGGAATGTGAGAATAAAATATTTCTGTGACCCTGCAGACACAGATGTCCCTGAGCCTATCAGAGGCCACATCGAAGTCTGGAAATTCCTTCAACTATGGACGGCATTTCAAGATTACAGTCAAAGGCTGTTGCTCAGCCTTGGCCACCACTGTGGTCAAAAAGAAAATACCATAATGAAAAAACAGCCCCAAGGCACTGAGCCCACAAGGCATTTCACCATCTTCTTAAAAATTTTTATTTATTTATTTCAGAGAGGGAAAGGGGGAGAGAGAGAGAAAGACATCAATGTGAGAGAGAAACATTGGTTGGTTGCCTCTCACACACACCACAATGGTGGACCGAACCCGCAGCCTAAGCAGGTGCCCTGACTCGGAATTGAACTGGTGACCTTTCACTTTGTGGACTGAGGCTCAGCCAATGAAGCTACACCAGCCAGAGCAGGACCTCACCGTCTTCAAGTCTCTGTCATGAATCCTCAGTGCCGTAGCTCTCTTTAAGCCTTCCTAAGATCTGAAATAGCACCCAGGCTTGCCTTGCTCCCTCCATGCACGGTGACTGCCCCAGTAACAGGACTCAAGAGAAGTCGACATAGAGCTATGCGTGTGCTCCATGAAGATCTGCCCGTTTCCCAGCTATAACACCATGTAGAGAAGTTCAAAAGGGAAAGCTCCAGAACCTCTATGCTCTAGAAAAGATGATTATCGTGAGCCCAATGCCATTCGTCTCCCTCAGCACATGAAGAGAGAGCCCAAAGAGAATGGAGTCACACTTGTTACCTAGGAGCCTGCAGGACTGAGCCCGTCATGCCCTAGAGCCATGTCCCTATGACACTGAATGCTGCCTCATCTGGTCTAGTCTCCCACCCTTCCTAGACCCTCCCAACCCCTGTGCCCTGTGGAATTCATGGACTGCCACCACCAAACCCCCTTTATCCGGAGCTCTTCACTGTAGGTCCCTTTACCGCCTTTCTCTAATTGAAATGTGGACATGACTTCCTTTGTCACTCTCTCAAGATGCGGCTTTTTCTTTTTTCAACCACTGAATCGGGACCATAGCCTGAGAGACTGTACATTTCATCCACGTCCTTCACTGCTGCTGGCAGACTTTGTTTCTTTGGTTCTTTGAAGCATGTACATCAGACTACACAGGCATCCACCTCTATGGCACTTCCCCTCACTTACTGAGAACCGTAAAATGGCATTTCCACTGTCTTTCTGAATGATTTCATTGTCAGTCTAGATGATGCAATAATACCTAACAACTCAGTTCAATAATCTGCTGACTTCCAACAATGTTTTCTCCACTGATGCCCATGGTCAACTTGGTTAGTGTAAATGAACACCCTCCAGAGTCCCAATCCAAGCATCCCTCCTATTCTACCTACTGACTGTCCTTGGGCATCATTTCACCCCCCACCGGGTCATCCCCTTCAACTTACAGCATGCTATAATGCTTCCCATCGTAAAAGTGCTCCCCATGAACCCCCTCAACCTTTACCTCCTACTCTAGTTTTTTGTGAAACAGATGTTGGTTCCCAAATTCACAGGTCCAAATCTGGTCCAGAGCTTTTAAACAGGGTGCCTGGGCTTCTGAATGGGAGACTCCCCGTTTTCTGACACCTCCACTTGCATAGTTACAGACATCTTTAACTTAGCATGTGCCAACCTCAATTCCTTATTCTTTCCTTGATTTCTATTTGACCTCTCACCCCAACATACACACACACCTGTCCTGTGCCAGTGTTTCTCACCTCAATAAACGGCACTACTATTCAGTCCAAGAACTTCTGAGTCTTCTTTGATTCTTCCAATCCTTTCACATTCATCCATCAAAAAAGAGAGAGGTGGAGGGCCCTTCATGTATCTCAGACCAGCCACCTCCTGGCCACCAACCTGAGGTCCATGTCCATGAGAACCTGTCATCTCACTTGGATCACAGCAAAGACACCAATACAGTCCCTCCCATTCTATGACCCACGCAAATCAGTAGCTACTGGTCAACTATCAGTTCTTATCATTTTAGAATGGTTAGCAGCATTTGACGGAGTAGACCACTTTCTCTTGGTGAAAACAGTCTTTTAATTTATTTTCTAACACCACACTCATCCAGATTTTCTCCTCTCTTGCTCACAGCTTTTTCTGGAGGCTTGTTCCCTGCTTTCCTCATTTCTGGCCTCTATGTTTTGAGTGACTTATGCCTCAGTCCTCAGCCCCTTCTTCTCCTCTCTGTCTACATGTTCTCCTTACATGAGTGTGGCTTTAATTTCTCCTCTGGAATCCCACAGTTCAGTGTAAAACACTATTAAAGCATTCTCACATTGCTTTGGTAAGTCCGTGTTTGCATTCCATTTAAACACACTGAGCTTTTATTCAGGACTGAGATCCTAGCTCTCATATTATAATTGTACAAAAAAAAAGGTAGTACTCAGTGTATGTTTGTTAAATGAATGCCTGTTTAAATGAAAGCCAACGAGGAGTCGAGAAATACCAAAGCAAATGTGCTTAAGAAATCATTAAGGATTTTATACATATGCACACATATACACACATATGTATATGTGTATGTGTATTGTGTGCGACATATTTTTCTACTTCCATTTGAAGCAAAGTTTTCTGAGTAATCGCTTGATGTCCACTGCTGCCATGTCGACCAAAACTATCTTCTTTTGAGTAATACCTTCTTTTACCTTTTCCTATGTGTCTTCCAACAGCGAACCAGCAGATAAAGATCTTAGATCTGAATTCATTACCAGGGAAACAAAAAAGAAATTTATTTTAATGAATCAACAAACAGTTAATCGGTTGCCTGACACTGAGCATGTGGTTTTAACTTGTCTTGGAATGTATGAGAAAATTGGATGAGATGAGATACCTAGGTAAGTTGATTATTCTGTCTCTAGCCTCCACGTGGACTGTTTAATATTTGACCAATGAAGCTCGAATTTAAGAAATATTTTAAAGCTGTGTCTGTCAAAACTACAAAAGTCAGAAGAACCAAACACTGTTCCTGTTACTCATAAGTTTGGAAGATCACGCAGAAACTCAAGCGACAGAGCGGAGCCAAGCAATGCCCTTCTGCTCTTCCTCCCCATCCAAGCATCGAAGTCCCACAAACACTTGTAAAGACTTCCAAGTGACTCAGTGAAGTCAGGGAAGATTCCGGGGAAGAGAGTGTTCTGTAGCACTTGGCTGGGAGGAACAAGCAGCCTGTGATGACTTGCTCCGTGGGTGGCTTCCTCCCACCATGAAATATGTGAAGGGTGCTCAGTCCTGCCACTTCGGAGCAAGCTGGATTTAAAGATGAGGCAGTTGTGCCCACTTTGGAAGCCCAAGCCACTTCTCTTGGACTTCAAGGTTTCATCTTTTGCTGGTGAAAACAAGCAAAAGGTGATTAATTCAGGAACCATCAGATGGCTTCCTGGAGACTTGCAATGCCTTCGAGGCTGGTAATGTTGGATCGACTGATTTACCTACCACTAACCCTGTTCCAATCCCCTTTCAGCTTTAAAGTGTTTTTTCTTTCTCAATGAATCCCTCTTTTCTCCTCATTTCCATTCTTGTCTTCTCAACACTTGCCTTGCCTCCTCCTGAGGGGGGAGAATGAAGGGAAGGGGGAGTATCTATGGTCTACCTCAGGGCCCCCATTCCCACAGCAATGCAGGTCCCCCAATGCACACCATATCCCGGACCCACAAGACTACCAGTTCTCAAAGGCACCCTCGTCACTGAGCCCACCAGGTGCGGATTCCCCTACTAGCTCTTCCCTTGTCTTTCCTGAGCACCATTTCATCGAGTTCAAATGGAATTTATTCCACAGAGCTTATTCTATAAAACTTCTCCTCACCCCTCTCCTCTGCCACCCTGGCCTGCTTCCGGCACTCCCCGCAACCTGTGTGATGCTTGCTGCTGCACTGGCCACGCTCAAGTCACATGGCTTATTCATGTTTCTTCTTTCCCTCTCAACTAAATGAACTCCCTGGGGACAAGGGCCATGACTTGGGTATTTTTGTACCCACAGTACTTAGTCTAGGACATGAATGATAGTAAGTGATTAGCAATAACTGTTTAATGAGTGGATGATTACTTTCGACCGTGGACTGTCTTTGCTCTCAGTGGGTGGGAATTGTGGCTGACTCATCTCTGTGATTTCCATCAGGTCAGGCACAGAACTGTGTGCTAGGAGTTGCTCACAAAAGCACACTATATAAATGAACTATTAGATATATGTGTTCAGTAATGATATCTACCAATTTAATTAAATTAAACACTGTCTATTGTGTGCAAAGAAACTTTCTGGAGCTTACAGCTGATTACAAGAAATAGAACTTATTAACTATATATACTGAAGCAGAATATAATATGCCTTTTGAGAGAAGTACAAAACAACTGTTCTCAAATATTAAAGGAGAAAAATGTTCATTCAGGGGCATAAAGAAAGGTTTCTTGGAAGGAGAAGTTTTGGCTCTGGTTCTTGAAGATGAGATAATGGATAGGTGAAGGTTCCAGACAAGGGGATTGAAATGTATGCAAGCAATTACAGCATAAATTCCACCAAAGGGCTATTAAGCAGTGGCTTTGCAACAATTAAACAGATGTTCTTCAATGTTAGCTTACTGGAATCACAAGTCATCTTAACTGATGGGGTGATGATTAATTTTATGTCTCCATTTGACTGGGCCATGGGGTGCTCACATATCTGGCTAATCACTGTTGCTGGGTATGTCTGCAATGGTGTTTCCAGAAGAGGCAGTGCTGGCCTCTGCAGACTGGGTGATGCAGACTCTTACCCCGGTGTGGAAGGGCTTCGTGTAGTCTGCTGAGAGCCTGCATAGAAGAACAGGTGCAGGGAAAGTTCTCTTTTCTCTGCCTCCCTGTGCTCCCAGGGCTGGGGCATCAGCCTCTCCCTGCTCTGGAACTGGGATCGACGCCATCACTACTCCTGGTCTCAGGCTTTGGCTTCAAACTGGAATGACACCGCCAGCTTCCCTGGGTTTCCAGCTCGCAGGTGGCCAATTATGGAATTTCTTGCATCCCATAATTGTATGAACCAATTCCTTATAATAAATCTATACTCATAAAAAGCGATGTAGAAATAGACATGTCTCTCTATCCCTGTCTTTCTCTCTACATAGATGTAGATAAATACAGAAATAGAGATAAATATATAAAGTCTATTTCCTTTCCCCCTAGAACTCTGACCAAAGCAGGTGGTGATTTCTCTTATGAGTATGTTTAGTTGAGCTCTGTTACACCTCCCTTCCATACACCTTTCTGAATACCTTTAAAAAGTGACTGGTTGGGGTGCCAGGGGTAGGGATTGGAGGGCTGGGTGAAAAAGGTAAAGGGATTAAACAAAGGAAAAACCTTATTGACAAAGATGAGAGCATGGTGACTACTAGAGGGAAGTGGGGTGAGGGCAGGGGAAGGGGCGAAGGGGGTAAATGGTAGCGGCGACAGGAAACTTGACTTGGGGTGGTGGGCACACAATACAATATACAGATGGTATTCCTGAAACCTACATAATTTTACTAACCAATGCCACCCCAACAAATTTAAAAATCAAATAAATGGCTGGCTAAGTCATTCACTTTAAGATCTTCAATTGTGCAGATCTCAAGTTTAAAATACATTATTGTACAATAAAAATCATATTATATTTCAGTCTTGTAGGAAAGGATCACGATGGTAAAATCCTTAATTATACAGGTGAGGAAGTGTTCTGTCCCAAAACACAAAGGAATATCTGGTAGTGAGGAGAAGGAACCAGGATTGAAGCCAGCTCCCCAGTCTAACCCCCTCCCACTAACTGTGCCATTGTGACCCCTCTGACACCAGAGGGGCTGGCCACCTTCCTTTCCCACCACAACCATGACTGTAAAATCTCAGGGGATGCAGAGAAGGAGCAGTTATCATTCGCAGTGATTTCATGAAGCTGTTACATTACAACCTTGTCCCTATGGATTACGTTGGGGAGACAAAGCTTGTCCTAGATAAAAACCCACGCATGCAGAAATAAGTTACTCAGGCATCATTGAAGAGATATCCCCCACTGAGGCAGGCGGACTTTGTATAATTTCCTGGGACTCGATGCGAATTTACGATTCTTTCTACATTTGAAAGTTAATGAAAAATGAACAAAATACAAAGCAAAACAAAAAGAGTTGAAATAATTCATTAAAATAAATTTCAGTGGTACTAAGGATTTCATGTGAAAAATAATGACATAAAAATAGTCCTAGACTAAAATCTGGGCAAACATTTTCTAGCCCCGAGGTGGTGAGGGCTGCCTGCAGAGAGGTGACCCAAAAGGCAACAAAGGGAAACCACACTGACTTTAACCAGGTGAGGCGTGACATTCACTGTGGTAAAATGACCAACATGTCAAAGAGTTAAAAACACAAATAAGTGCAAAAATGTTTGTAGTATATGCAACATTATAGTTTTCATATCCTTAATGGAGGACATGTAATTGCAAATCAGTAAGAAAAAGATATATGGAAGTAGAAGCCAAGTCAGGCAATTCAGAAACAGAAAATCTATGAATGACTAAGAAACATAGATGTAATGAAACACTCATTAATATTCAAGGAATGAAAACTAAAAAAACACATAGTAGATGACCATGTTTGATTCCCCGACAGAAATTCATTAGAGTAAGATCACCCGGAAGGTGAGGAAGTGGACACTAATCAATATTTGTCAAAATATTAATTAACAAACCTTCCTGGGAAGCAGAGGTAATATGTATCCATGTCTAAAAGGTGCAGACTATGGAGAGAGGGAAAGTTATTTTCTTAGAGTAGAATGTCAACAAATAGTGGTAAAAGGAAAGGTGAAGTTAGAAAATTACCAACTGAAACACATCGTAGTAAGAAACAATTTCAGTGATTAGGTGCAAAACTGAGCTGGTAAGAGTTACATGGGGAACAGGATATCTAGACCTCCTCAACATGTCCCTTTAAGAAGTACAAAGGGGAAGAGTAACCGCACGGTGAGGGAGCTCAGCAGGCACCACGTCACACAAGTGGTCACAGCCACGTCTCAGGGGCGGGTCACTGTGACACTATGACCCTCCTAATGTGATGCAGTGAAAGGACGTCTCCCCATTTTGTGCTGTTCCTACCCAACATGCACAAACTGCATCCAATCTTAAAGAATTATCCAGCACGACCAATCTGAGGTGCATTGTACAAAGTGACCAACCTATTCTATGGAAAAAAAGTAGCAATGTCATGAAAGACAAATCAATACTATAAAATATTTTCTTTTGTACCCTGCAGTACAATTACAAGCATTGTAAAACAAGTGCTTATTTTCTCCTTCCTAAAACATTCATGATCCTGACTGATCGCCCTCTGTCATGTGCAGAGGTCACCCAGGGTACACACTTGGCGGCCCTCTCTGTGCCTGGTCCATGCTCTGAGACCACCTTTGTGTGCAGCCCCCTGTGGCTCTCTCCACAGTCCCTCGGAGGAGCCCAGCTGGGAACACGACTGGCCCTGAGGCTCTCCCAGGCCTGCCCCAAGGGGCAGCGCCAAGGGACAGGGGATCGGTGCCTGCCAGCGCACAGGACACCCCCTGGGCACACTGGTGGAGAAGCGCTGAGCAAGTCTATTCAGGCAGCAATCTGGCGCCTTAACCATCAACCAGGCATAAACCCTACATAAAGTCATGATCATAATCAATTTCAATATCTAGTTGGGAAGCAAATGAGAAGAAGCCTCATGGTAACACCCTGAGGCAAGCATCATTGAACTCTGAACTCGTTTATTATTTTGACTATTCTTTTTTTCCTTTTAAGGTTTTAGCCCCGTTATCGAATAATTCCTAATAATTCCAGCATAATAAGACAATGATAATCAGGTGATTTTTCAGTGGAAAATTATAGTGAAACGTTTATAATGAGAAAAGTGGATGCTCTTTTGTTTTCTTAAAACTTTCTCCAACTTTCATCCCTAAATCCAGTTGCATGGGTTAGCAACTAAAAATACAGGACGTGGGGTCACATTTGAATTTCAGATCAAAAATGAATGATTTTAACATAAGTACGGCCCATTATCTGGGACATATTTAATACAAAAATATTGCTGTTCATCTAAAATTCAAATGTAGCTGGGTGTCTTTTATCTATTTGGCAAGCCTATCGGCACTCTACCAAAGAGAAAGCCTAGTTTTCTCCATTCTTTCAAAAGGAGTTTTCATTTCGGTAACAAGTTCCACCTGTACTAAAACAGCCTACAGGGCCCCAGCACCTCAAGCTCAGTTTTTATATTTAGTGAATTCACCAATTATTTAAAAACCAGAGTTTAACTCTTTCGCTTCATCTTAATGATCAGACCTCTCTCTGATGATAAGGAGAAAAGTTATCAGTAACCGTGATACAAAAGTCCTGAGCTACAAAGAATAGCTACACAGAGAAGAAAAACACAATTTATGTGTCCCACCTGCTTGAGGTAGCACTCACAATGTGGGGGAAAGAAGCTGACGGTTCGGAGCCTGGCACAGCTCCCTTCCTGGTGTTTCAGACCTTCCCATGCTAATGGCACTACCCAGGGAACAGAGGATGCTGGGATCATCCAGGCCAGAATGTGCCACAAAGACTATTGCTAATAGTCTTTCTTCCTAGGACTCACCCAGTCACACAGCAGCAGGTGAGAAATTTTCAGAACAAGCCAGAGCTGCCCTTTCATTCCAACTGAGAGAAAACGAGAGCAGAGAACTAATAATCCCTCCCCCACAGGTTGGAAACAAACACAAATGATGAGTGCTACTATGCTAGAATAACAGCCTCTTAGCAGAGGAGTGGCCCTTGGAGCTTGTTCTTGAAGTGCCTGCAGAGGTCTTGGACGCCTTCCTGTTTGCGTGAGCATCACAGCTGCTGACACTGAGATGTCCTTGGGACCACAGAACTCAAACCCGAGTTTCCATCTGCTCTTACTTAAAAGTTAGTCATAGAGAGCCAGGGCGTGTTCTTGCCAAAATCCATGGTCAAGTTGAGGATACGGATACATAGTCACTCTCTGTACACAGCCCTCCAAAGAGAGAAGAAAGTCATGAGAAAGAAGTTAGAGGTGGCTGGCATTGCGAGGACTGGGCCTGGGACTCAGGGGAAGAGTGTGTGGGGAACGAACACAATGGCTCCAGTCGAGCTTCTATTTCTGTGGACCCCTCTGCTTTTCTTCCATGCCCTTTAACCTGCTGGCAGAAGCCTGAGCTGTGAGTGCAGGTCTGAAAAATACTTAGCGGAGGAAGTAGAATAAACTTGCCTTCATTTGGTTACCATGGTTATGGTGCTGCGTGTCACCAGCCTCGATGATTTGCATTGCAAACCATCACTGGAACCAGGGACAGCAGAACTTGATGTTCGGGGTGGAAATTCAATTTTCAGGAACTTCTGGCAAGTTTAGAGGGAGCAAAACATAGATATACATGCATACTCCCAAACACAGAAAAAAGGCACCAAACTATGATGGCTAACAGTCAGTCTTATCCTCCATGAAATTTCAGTGTCTATGAAATATTTCAGTTGAAAGATTCAGACAATTTCACTTGAGACAGGAAAATAAGCACATGATGAACCTCCTTTTTTAAACATTAAGTTTCACAGTCACATTCAGCATGCGTCCTTGTACAGGACATAATAGTAAATCACTACCTAATAATTACTACATACTTGAGTCATGCATGACAGCAATACCCTTCATTTTGATACCCTGCATTACTAAAATTGGAAATGATGGAAAACACCTTGTGCATTTCAGCTTATATTGAATTTCAAACAAACAGGAACCCCCTACATATAAAAAGGAAGTGCTGAGCTTGTCTTGGAGGAGGAGGAGGGAAAGGGCCTTACCAGCTCTTCCCTCTCCCTCTGTGACAGCAGCTGAGGTTTCTCTGCAGAGCTCCTAGTGCCCGTCAGTGGGACTGGAATGGCCCTCTGCACTGTCCCTGAACCTGTCCTTGGAGATTTCCCTGGTTTTTAGAATTCCTCCCGCTCCACCACCAGCATCTGAGATGTCTCCTCTCAGAAGCCTAGGAGTGTCTCCAGGCCTGAGCTCACAACCCGGCCTCCTCTTCCTCCTGTGGCAGCCACTGGGCACTCAGGCCTGAGGAGACTGAGACCTTTGCACCAGCCATCAGGAGGTGTGGTCTCAGGCAAAGGCTCCTGGACAAAGCATGTTTTAATTGAAAAACGATGTTCAGAACTACACTTAGATAACAAAGTTTCTATTTTAACAGTTTTTATTTTAAATGATTTTCATAAAAGTGAATATTAATAAAAATAGAAATGTAATTACATTTACAAAGAAACCCTCAATTACCCATATTTTAATTACCCATTAGTTATACATAAATTTATTTGTGTAGTTTATTTATTGGGATTTTGTAGAACACAATGCATTGAAATCTGCATTAGAAATTAGGAGAACAGGACCCTATGTAAACCCAGTTTCTACTAGAATGGTTTAGGGAAAATCAATTCCTCTTCAGAGACATAATAATTTAGAAAAATAATGTGCACATCACTGAATTATTTTTAAAAGCTTTCTGCATTAAAATTTTAAAAAGATGTCATATATCTCAAAATATATGCAATGGACAATTGACAGCCAATACCCTGTTATGCTAAGAACAATATTCCACACAGAACAATTCCCTTGCATGTCTGTCTCCACCACCCAGAAGAATATTCTCCTTAGTGACATAGAGATACGTAAAAGAAAGTTGAGCCCTAGCTGGTGTGACTCAGTGGATTGAGTGCTGGCCTGCAAACCAAAGAGTTGCTGATTCGATTTCTACTCAGGGCACATGCCCGGGTTTCGGGGCTAGATCCCCTGTAGGGGTCACATAAGAGGAAACCACACACTGATGTTTCTCCCCCTGTCTTTCTCCCTCCCTTCCCCTCTTTATAAAAATAAATGTATAAAATATTTTTTAAAAACCATAGAAAGTCGAAGTAGTTCACTGTCTAGGGAAGAAGGCAACAAAGTAAATCAAAGTGACAAGAGGGTTGCTCAGTGTTTTCGGGGGAGAAGGAGAGTGTTCTATGGGATCTCACAGGAAGAACTCTCAGCCTAGTTTTGAAATTTTGAAAAAAAGTCAAAGCAGCTCTACCTAATACACAGAAACAAACACAGGGAGGCTGCCAAACTGACAAGAGAAAGACATATGGCCCAAATGAAAGAACAGAGCAAAATTCCTGGAAAAGAACTAAATGCAATGGAGACAAGCAACCTATCAGATGCACAGTTTAAAACACTGGTGATCAGCATGCCCCAGGAACTCACTGAGTACTGCAACAGCATAAAAACGACCCAGGCAGAAATAAAGGGTGCATTAAGTGAAATTAACAAAAATCCACAGGGAACCAACAATGGAGGGGATGAAGCTGAGATTCAAATCAATGATTTGGAACAAAAGGAATAAAAAAGCATTCACTCAGAACAGCAAGAAGAAAAAAAGAACTCAAAAAAAGTGAAGAGAATAAAGAACCTCTGGATTATCTTCAACTGTACCAACATTCAAATCATATGGGTGCCGGAAGAGCAAGAAATTGAAAACTTATTTGAAAAAAAATAAAGAAAAATTTTCTAATTTGGCAAAGGAAATAGACATACAAGTCCAGGAGGCACAGAGAGTCCCAAACAAGTTGCACCCAAAGAGGACCACACCAACACACACTATAATTAAAATGCCAAAGATAAACAGAGAATCTTAAAAGCAGCAAGAGAAAAACAGATAGTTATCCATGAAGGAGTTCCCATAAGACTGTCAGCTGATTTCTCGAAAGACATTTTTGCAGGCCAGAAGGGACTGGCAAGAATATTCAAAGTGATGAAAACCAAAGACCTATGACCTAGATTACTCTATCCAGCAAAGCTATCATTTAGCATGGAAGGGCAGATAAGTGCTTCCCAGACAAAGTTAAACTAAAGGAGCTCATCATCACCATGCCCTTATTATGTGATATGTTAATGGGACTTATTTAAGAAAAAGAAGATGATCATAACTATGAACATTAAAATGGCAATAAATTCACAACTATCAACAACCAAACCTGAAAACAAACTAAGCAAACAAGCAGAACAGAAACAGAATTATAAATATGGAGGGTTAACACACGGCGGGTTAACAGCTTGGAGGCAGAAGGGGAAAAATAGGGAAAAAGGTACTGGGATTAAGAAGCATGATTGGTAGACACAGAATAGACAGGGGAGGTTAAGAACAATATAGGAAATGGAGAAGCCGAAGAACTCACATGTACAACCCATAGACATGAACTAAGGGAGGGGACTGTTGGAGGGAATAGGATACCAGACAGAGCGGGGCAAAGGGGAGGATTAGGACAATTGTAATAGCCAAATGAATAAAACATTTTGAAAAAAGGAAAAAGCATCCTGGAACATATACAGTCTAAACTTGATCCTAAATGAGAATACCAGTTAGTCAAGGAGTTAGGGAGAAGGAAGTGACTAGAAGAGAGAGATGCTCCAGTTACTAGGGAGGTGAGGGCAGGACTGAAGTGAGACTGGAAAAGAGACGCCATTCATTTTCCATGTTTTCAATATGTCAATCATGCCCGTTACCTTGGTCCTTGTGGATGTACACAGTACTCCCTATAACAGATGGAAGACATAAGGAAAGCAAGACCCAGGAAAGTTAAATGATTTTGACAGCATCACAAAATAAATTTTTGGAACATTAGGCTAGAACTAAGGTCTCAGAAACCCCTGCCTAATGCTTCTACTATTAAAGGGTCATCCTGGGAAAACAGGCTGAAAGAAGAGGCACAGTTTAAGTATCTTCCCAAATAACTGGGTTCACTTATAATCCCCTTGGTGTGAAGCAGCCTTCTGAAGGGTGCCAGTAGGAATTATATTTTATATATCTTATTATATTTAATATTAGATAAACTGTATTTTATATTTAATTATATTAAATATAGTTTATATATTTATTTTCATTCTCATTTTACAGATGAGGACCCTGAGGTTTACAGATGTGATACAAGTCATAATAAACAGAGCCAGGGCCCAGGTAAAACTAGGCCTATCCAATTCTGAAATCTGTATTTCTAACAATAATATATGTTCTCCAAAAAGACTACACCAATAGCTCTTACACATTCCAAATGGTTAGTTCAGGGAGGGAGAGCATATTTTTCAGAGATGTCAGAATCTTTCTCAGTTTTTCCATGATTCTGAATTGAAGTAGGTTTAGCCCAGTTGTACTGGTTCCATCAAGGTAAGTCAGAGAACTGGCTGTTGTTTGTCGAGGAGCTTCTACGTAGGGCCGACATGGCCCTGACCACACAGAGACGAGAGCCGAAGGGCTTTCCTTCCTTCCACCTTCACGCAAAGACAATCAAGCTCAAAAGTTTTTTGAACATTCCCAATGAGCCAGAAACTGACTAGAAAATAATGACTCCGTGTACAGCACAATTAAATGATGATTGGGGCTGACTGACATAGGTTAGGAAGCTACAAAAATAAATGGGAGACAGTTCTTTCCCAAGTGATCTTTAGTAGGTAATATGATGCAAAATGAATATCATGAGATTAAGTGACCCCAAATAGCTCTATGTTCCACCTGATGGTTGTTAAGAAGGTGTTTCATTTTAGGAGAACATTCAACAATGCTTATTATATGTTATTCCTTAGAGTTATATTTGACACATCACACATGCTCGACACTTGTTTGGTATTCACTCATCACAGTAAACCTTGCTCAGTCAATCCAATCTTTCTATAATCAAGATTCAAATCAAATTCTACCTTCACCATGAAGGGGACCCTCTGTTTTACCCTTCTTTTGCTTATGCTTGTCCCACAGCACTTACCACATTGTGCCTGCTATTACATCAGTGATTCTCAACTGGAGCTAATTTTGCCCCCAGGGGGACTTCTTGCAATGCCAGGAGACATTTTGGGTTGTCATGGTAGGGTGGAGAATGCTACTAGTATCTACTGGATCGAGGCCAAGAAAACTGGTAAGCACGCTGTAATACACCCAACAGCCACTGCACCTATGCACAAAGAATGTTTCCGTCCCAAATGCCCAAGTCTTACACCACCTAGGACTTAGAGCCACAAGTGCTTAGGTCCAGCTCTGGCTCCAACACTTAACCACCTGTGAGACACTGGGCAAGTCTCGATTCCTGAGACTCAGTGCTCTCGGCGGTACAACGCAGGCACTCATTTTACAAATGTTCTCCTTGGAGAGTTACTGTGGGGGGTCACTGCAGCGACCTGAGAAATGGCCTTCGCACTCAGCAAGGTCACCATGAGGTGCCTTGTGGCGATGGCGTGTGTGATGAAGACAGTAATAATAACAGAGTTTGCAGTCTGGATACATAGGTCTAGCACTCGCTAAGAGAATCTAGGCTGGGTTTTCAATCTGAACTCAAATGTACTCATTCAAATTGCATTTCAACAAGTATGTATTGAGCATCATCTCTGGGCTTGCCTTCTAGGTACTACAGATATAAAAAAATAAGATATATTCTCCCTGAACTAAAGAGCTCTCTTTTCTGGATAGAGGCAGAATCATAAACAAGTTTTGACACTGTGTAAACTAAGGAAGATAACAGAGGGTGGGTGAAGAAAGTTTTTAGAAGCAGAGCAATTGAAGATACACTGTAAAGTTCTTGAGCTGCGTTATTACTGGCGATGACAAAGACAAAGACCTTTCTTTACTACTTCACCTTACTGATCCCCCTGGGGGGAAATGTGTAGTCTTAGGACTTAGCTTACCCACTTGACAGAATAGATCAAAGTTGATAAGAGAACTGAAATTGCTTTTTAAAAATGATTACGTTAAATCTGACCACCGTGGCGTTTCTCTCTAGTTTTCTCGACAGGGGCTGCAGAAGGCAGACTGTTCCTTGCACTGCACTTATCACTCCATGTGTTATCTAGTGGAAAAGCACCAAAGAGGAATGAAACGGCAGCCCTACTCTAATTTTCCAGAAAAACAAACAAAAACCAATTTTCTCTCTCTCAAACTCCCTCACTTCTCGACCTTTGTCTTGGAGGAGCTGGGGAAGTGGTTCAATGAAGTTGCTACTTAGCACGGGACCAAACAGGGTCCGGGAATTACCAGGGTGCCATCTCCCTCTCTCCTGCCGGCTCCCCAGGGGAGGCGATGAAAGGGCCCTGCCTCACAGCAGAACCAGGAGAAGGGGGGGCCTGGGCTGATTTCAGCAAAGTATCCACTGAAACTACAAGTGCTTTTATTCTATAGGGGGGCAGACAGACAGAGACAGACATATATATGTATATATGTGTGTGTCTGTGAATACATAAACATATAAGAAATTGTGTAAATAGGCTCCATTGTCTGATTGGAACATTCAATTGCATTAGTATTTGGCACATGTCATTGTGACAACTTATATCTGTTAAAGATGAAGTACCAAAATACCACTGTAATTATGGCATTCTGAACATTGTTCTGAATGACAGCCTCACGCAAAAACATCACCATCTGGAAACCAGAAGCACAGCACCACGTTTGCAAGCAGCTCTTACCTCCTGGTGTCTCTCGCTCCCCTCCACACCCCTCCTCTGAAGAGGCTAGCTCTCACAACCACAGCACTAATCTGTCTACTCTAAACCACGACTTTGATTTTTTTTTTTTATCTGCCCCATCCACAGAGAGACTCGGATTTAATTCTCCTTCGGTCTGGTCCTCAGTGAACTTTTCAACCCCTTCAGCACCAAGAGCACTTAACACCTTTCTCTCGCAACCACCGAAGCCTCCCCAGTGTCTCCTGTGCTCCACCAGCACCTGTTTGCTGGGTCACGGTCCCAAGGTTCTCACACGCAGGATGAAGAGGGAGGCAGGGAGCTGACCTTCAGGGATGGGGAGAACACTGAGGCTGCCACGGCACAAAGAAAATTAGTAAATCATCGTACCTCCCTCAGTAGGCGCTCGGCTCGGAACAAGCTAAGTCCTTGCCCTAAGGAAGCTGATCGTCCAGCCCCTCGGTGGCCTCCATCCACCTGCAGCCGAAGCTCTGCTTTCTGAATTGGGCTGGCTGTGGACCTGGGCGGTTCCTGAAGGGAACAGTGTGGCATTTGACTAATCTCGCATAACATTTTCATAATCCACGCCCCCTTGTCCTAAGGAAAACCTGTTCTCCTGATCTTGTTTGTATTAGGAAATATTCAAAACAGGGCCCTGAGACTTCCTGTTTTGAGGAGCCCCAGCAGATTTGTGGACCAGAAAAGGCCCAGAAGGGGGTTGGATGGCTCTTCTCTTCAAGGGGAGCCTGCAGCCTTTGGGAGCCACAAGCAATAACACACACAGCGGAGGATGGAGGACACACAGGGACAGGGGCCCACTACCTAGTGGGGATCTGAGTAGGCTTCACCAGGGAGATCACACCTGCTCTGAGTCCTGAAGCTTATGTTTCAGGGGCGGGGGAGCTCTCCTGAGGAGTGAGAGGTGAGCTAGGCTTGAGGCCCTGGGAAAGGTGGGAAAAGCAGAGAGTGGCATGCACACGGGCACAGGCTGAGGGACAGGACGATGCGTTCTGGGAGCTGCAGCGTCATCTGTACGGCTAAAACAGGGAGCATGGTGGGAACAAAGGGAGGGATGAGGCTGGAGAAGCAGGAAGCCTCAGCTGGTGGGCTGACGTGCCACTCAGAAAGTGATCATTGGGAATTTGGGTACTGGAACAAATCCGCTCGGTAATGACTGAACTTAGCACTTTCTTTGTGGTTGCAAGAGAGAAGCACTGAAGGGAGGAGTTGAGTGTCCGTTTAGTTATTCCGTGTGCTCACCAAATGGGGTGTCTGATTGGTGAAATGACCGAGTTTGAATCGGGACACTGAATACCAATGCCACACAACTAGAATAATTAGAGTGTGTTCAACATGAAAGCTGTCGTTAGTACACATGAATGTTCTGTTGACACTTCAGAAGGACCTTCGACACTTTACAAAGGGTCAGGACTGTGATCAGCATGAACGCCACTCTGTGGAGGGTCCAAGGTCACTTCCAACATGGTCTGTGAGGCAGGAGGTGAGCTTAGGGTTCTCCTGTTTTAAAAATCACTTGCAGCCCTGGCCGGTATAGCTCAGTGGATTGAGTGCGGACCTGGGAACCAAAAGAATCGTGGTTCAATTCCCAGTCAGGGCACACGCCTGGGTTGCAGGCCCACCAGTTCCCAGCAAGGGACACACGAGAGGCAACCATACATTGATATTTCTCTCCTTCTCTCCTTCCCTTCCCCTCTAAAGATAAATAAATAAATAAAATCTTAAAAAAAAAAACACTTGCAGTTAAGAGTATTTTTACATGTTCACGTGCTGTGAGGCCTCCTGACAGACTGAATTTGGGCCAATGTAATAAATGAAGCCCTGCACTAAGAACATTAGTACAAACAAATAATCAGAATAAACCACATTTCTCCACATGATCTGGGAAACATATGGTCTTGTGGTTGAAACTTGGCAAGTTAATTGTCATCGGAGCCCTGAAAGGAAGGTGGAATGAAGTGGTAATCCTATCCCTAGGTCAGCCCTCGGTCTTTGGTATTTCCCTGTTCCCACGGAACGGCAAACCCTTGAACTAGCAAGTCCACTTGACTGTTAGCATTACTCCCCCCACTGAAGTCACATTAATGATTCTAACGTGCGCCTTTAGCATTGGCTTTGTGAAGTGTTTTAACACCCATTACTTTACCTTGTTTCTAAGGACCTGTTGGATCGAAGGGCAGGAAGGTTGGTTTTTCCCCCTCCTACACTTAACACATAAGAAGCTAAGACTCAGAAAGGTGAATTCCATTGTCCAAGGTCACTTGGCCTGTAATTACAATGCATGTTTCTGTCTCCAAGTCTGAATACTCTTGATGCCATGTAATACTGCCTTTAGCACATTTTCTTAAAAGAGAGTTATACACAGTCAGTAAATTGTTGGGTTGGGCTCGGGGAACTCCTGACCATTTTCCATAATGCCCCAGTGATTGTAGATGGCCTGCTGTCCATCTTCCTTAGCCTTCTCCAATGTCCTGGCTGGTCTCCACCTAATAAAAATTGGCTTGTTTCCTTCCACCTTGCCCTTGACCTCTCTTGCACTTGCCTGATTTCCCCAGGTTCTGTTTCCTGCTGCTACTTGGACTCTTGTTCTCTGCTTAGCATCCTAAAGTTTCACGTCCCTTTTAAATGGCCCATCTATCCTCAACTTATTCCTTTCACCATACTGATTTTTTTTATCATTCCCAGGAAGACTATGGACTGTAGCTAATGAAAGGAGTAATGTCTCCACCTTATATTTGGTGCCACCCCATGCTCAGCATCTCAAGTTTCTGGTGACTTGTCAGAGAAGATGAGGCCCTGGGCCACAAGCATAAACCTGACTGTCCCCAAAGACCAAGAACAGGTATAGGCCTGCTCCAAGTCACACAAGAGCCCAAATGGATGCTCTGGGACAGGTCAGTCCAAAAGGGTTAATTACCCAAGGCAGACTGGGTAAATGGCCTAAGGATACACATATGATCAGGAGGAAAGGGCCATATCCCTTTGGCAGAGCTGGGCTTGCAGATTTCCCCTGTATAAACCTCTCCTTGATGCCTTAGCCCCAATTTATTGAAGCTCTATGTACATCCCCAGCACTGTCCTAATGAAACCCCCCATCAACCCTGTGGGACAGGCACTGCTGTGATTCCCATCTTGCAGACGAAGAACCCGAGACCTGGAAAGGTCAAGGAACACAATCTGTCAGAGGGAGAACTAGATTCAAACCCTGGTGGCTGACTCCAGTCTGTACTCTGAACTGCTACGGACGTGCCCCCAGGGCAGCGAATCTCCCCTCCCTGATGCCAGGACTACCTTGTGCTAATTGCTGTGATACCACTTGTCTGTGTGGCTTTATGTTCACGGAACTTGAAAATTCTGAACAGAACCAATGACTTAATTATTCATAGCTTTGTACTTGTCAACCCCAGAATATACTCCCCTGTATCTCTGATCTCAATTAATGATATAACCATCCACTCATATTTCAAGTCAGAAGCAATGGGATTACTTTAAATGTGTCCCTTCTTCCTCATTTGCATCATATTCTTCTTCCTAAATCCCTCTCAAATTTACCCTTTCCTCTCTATCGCCACCACCAGTCCCGTTTAAGCCTGAATGTCTTCCCACCTTCTCACTTCCCCTTGCTCCAGTCTATCCTCTCTGTGAGCAGTGATCCGACCACAGCACCCAGTTCTTAGCATGTAATTGTTTAAAGTACCTGAATGGTCTTCTTCATTTTTTCCCAACACATTACTCCCATGTAGATGCTATTTCCTCTTTGGGGACAAACTTCCCCTTACTTCTTTAGCTGTATAGTTCCCACTCGTCATATGAGACTCCACCAATCAATTATTTTACCTATCCATTCCACTGTTGATAAGACACTCAGTTGGGCTCCAGTGCTACCCCATCCCCCACAACGAAATTGTGAGTATTCTTGTTCATGTCTTTCGTGTCCTGTATATAAGCTTTTCTGGGATATACACCTAGTAGTCAGATGTCAGGGTCAGGGTCAGTTAGACAAAGTTACAAAGGCTGGTCCAGAGTCATGGATTGGTGAGAATGATGACCTAGATATGGCTAAGCTTAGATTTTTCATCTGTTTGTGGGACAATGATATACTTCAGACCAAAGATCTATGGCGTTTGAATGGTCACAGCTCCCTCGGGTCTCTTTTTTAACTCAAGGGGACTCCTCCTAAATTTAGAGGTCTCCGCTGGCCTGACAGAGTGAAAGTCGTGCCATAGCTGAGAGGCCAGGAGCCTTGGGCGGTGCCCTTTGCTGTTTCGGGTGGGGACGAGGGTGGGTGTGGGTAGCATCAGCATCGATGGGCCACTTTGTTACAGCCACAGGAACTTTACACCACAGCGGGACCGCGTGATCTGGCTGCTGCTCTGTTTTTCCTTGGTGACATCAGGGTTCCCACTCCTCACCACAGGCCAGGCCACTGCCACCTCGGGAGGGCTTATGTGTTCCTGCGGTCACCCCACTTCTCCACGCTGCTCTTTGGAAGGTGCTGTACTGTCCAGCCTCCCGCCTGCAGTTCAGGAGACACCCCCGCTTCCCAAGCACCTGCTCCCTCTGGGTGTTATCTGATTTTCATTCAGAGAGCTGTGAAGCGATGTGGCTGCACTGTTTTAACGTTCGTTTCTCCTATTACACTTTCAGTAACAAGGTTGAGAATCTCTTCATATACCTGTTGTCCTTCTATGCTTTCCTTTCTTTAAATCGGATCATCATAAGCTTTGTCTGTTTTTCCATTGTGTTCATTTTTGTTTCTCATTGATTCATAGAACTCTCTTGTATCTTCTAGATTAATCCCTTATTGCTTTTTAAAGTTGCAAATATGTTCTCCTAATCTGTCACCCATGTGTTAGAGTAATCTATAGAGTGGCTCACTGAACAGAGGTCTTTTATTTTGATGTTGTCAATCCAAGTTTTGCCTTATGGTTTGTGCTTTGGGATTCTTATTTAAGAAGTACTTCCCTACCTAATGATTAAAATAGGTATCATGTTTCTCTTCCTCTGTTTTATACCTTTACTTTTTTATACAGACCTTTTATATCTTGGTAGGTCCTTCATATATGGTATAGAGTGTGCCCCCAAACTTATTTTATGCATATGGTAAGCCAGTTTTCTGAATATCATTCATTTAAAAATCTCCAGTCAGTATACTTCTCCTTACTCCTGTTTATAGTGCCATTTCTTTAATATATCATTTTCTTCTGTTTCTCTGTTTCTTTCTGTCTATTTCTATATATATATATGCATATCTCTCTATAGATATCTATATATTGAGAGATAATAGGAAGGAGGGAGGGAGAGAGACCCTCTGATGCGCGCGCGCGCACACACACACACACACACACACACGCACAAGCTCAAATGCTACTGGTTCTACTTCCTGAAGAACCATAACTAATACACTGGTGTAGAAGAACAATATTGGTACATGGTACCTAAGTGCGATCTTGTCTGTGCAGCACATCCAGCATCACATGAAGTTGATTTGTCCCATTACTAGCGATGCTAAGTTTGATCATTTGGTTGGGGTGGTGTCTTGCCTGATAGGGTCTACCAACATTCCTTTCTCCATTGTGGGCTGTGCCCGTTGCTTTCTTCCTCTCTGTGTGGTATGCTCCTCAGCTACGCTGCTATTTTTCCCCTGGGCTCATGTTCCCATGGACACAGTGGGTATCTCAGGTGGTGATAAGTACCTGTGGGAAACAGTTGAAGTCTGGCTCCTTTACGTCCACAGGAGTTTAGGTAGTGGGTGGGGGATAAAGGGATGCCCCTTGGCAGGAGAGCTGGGGCTGCATTTGTACCTTAGCACTGGCTCTCTTTCTCACCGGTCCTCACCTGACCAGCCCCTTGGGGTGGGAAGGTTAGTGATTAAAGAGGAAAAGCTCAGTTATGCATTGGTCCAGTTGTCACATATCTGTGGCTATGAGCTCTGACTGTGCCCTGCCTCCAATCCCACCCTGATGAGGATCCCCGAGCCCTGCTGGGCGGGCTGCTGACTTTGATTTTCAGAGGTAACAGGGTGGTCACAGTGTTCCCAGGGCGATGTGGGGGTGGCAGGGATGGGGGAAGAGCACATGCAGAACTTCCTCCCCTGTCCACTCACTCACCTGTGGTGTTCGTCCTCCTGTCACCCAGACATGTCTCATGGTTTGTGTAGGTTGGCTAGGGCTGTCTTTGTCTTCCTTAATCCTTGGGGGTACACAGGTCAGAAGGCACAGACCACTCGGGACAGAGAGCATGTCCGTGGAACCTCGGAAAGAGAAGAGTTTCTAAAACCTTTGTGAGTTTGCCAACAGCTCATCCTAGACCTGGCAGAGACAAAGCTGACCATCCTGAACATTGGTCTGGTGGAAATGCAGGGCCGGGGCTGTGCCCAAGAGCCTGGGGGGACACTCAAAGTGACCCTGATGTGGGGCCTGAGGACAACACACGTCGATACAGTGGGAAGAGCTTGGGATTGGAGCAAAGGAATCTGGAATGTATGAGAGACTCTGTAAATTTAAATGGTACGTAACTTGTGGGTTTAAGAACTGGACAGCCACTGACTGGCTCTGGCAAGCTGCCTACCCCTTTTGTTCCTCAGTTTCCTTATCTGGCAAATGGGGAAAACAATGTTATACCTTCCCGACTGACAGGGTAGTGTGGTCTTGAGGTACAAAAATATTAATAGATATCCATTTGCTTTAAAAACAGTCCAGATGCATTGCGTACTTGTAGCTCAGCCCCAGCCTTAGAAGGTTTTACTGTGAGAAGAAGCCCTATGCATGGAGTGCTGCAGACCAGCTCAGGGGATCTGTGAGTCCCTGAATGTGGCCAGACTGTGTGATCGAATCTGGTACTTTATCTCTCAATTACTGATGAGTCACTGGGTTCAAGTTCATGTGCTCATTTCTTCTTCAGGGCTGAAAACAAGTGCTGTAACTACTAGAACCTGTTTCCCTCCCCACAGCCACCTCACCGCCCACGGGAGTTTTGCTTACACTAAATTTAGAGGTGAGTGAATCACACCAGTTACTCACAGTCTAATTTCCATCTTCTGCGGCCAAGTATTTTAGGCCACTGGCCAAACATCATGGCACAGGTGGAAATCGGCTAAGATGCTGTCGTTCCACCACAGCGAGGCTGGGAGTGGCTCTGCCTGGTGATAGAGTCCATTCTCTTTCCACTGAGAAAGAAAACACGTTGGCCCAGTTAGATTAGGAGGCTACTCTCGTGCTTTCAGCATCATGGGATTGTCCCTATGAAAGCTTTTCCCATATGCAACAGTCTTTCCTTGCTCCTTTCCTGCTCCCACCAAAGTGGAATGAATCTACAACCTTTGCACAAAGTAAGTGATGCTAAATAAAATATTTCTTTACAACTAAAGAATCATAGGCCCCTCTGCACATACCCTCTTGGTCTGTTAAGGAGCAGGAATGGCAGTGAACAACACCTGGCTGAAAGGTATTGAGACATTCCTGAATTCCCCTGTCCCTTCTAGTCATTTTAGGAACACACGTGTTGGCAACCTGGCCCTCTTCGTGGAAGTAGAGCCGGGACACAGAGTTTGATAAGGGAATTCAAGAGCTGGGAAATTTTAGTTTTAGGTAATAGTTAATAAGCTTGTGAATGCAGGTGAAGAGCTAGTTAATAAGTAGTTAATGCATGTGAAGAGCTATTGTTTCAGGAACTGAAGGAGTGACCCACCCTGGCTCCAGGGGACCACAGGCGGTTCCGCCTTCATGCCCCCAAAGGACTGCAAGCCACTGAGATGGTATCTGAGCCACTGTGCTCCAGGGAGAGACATCCCGCTGCCCAGGGCACAGGACACAGGGCACAGGGCACAGGACACAGATGGACACCCAAGCCAAGGAAGGAAGCAGAGCCACCCCAAACCACTGGTGGGGCACAGCCAAGGGGCCCTGAGCGACACTGCCAGGCCCCCTGCCTGCAACCACACTGCAGGCAGCCCACGGAGAAGGGCTTAGAGAAGAGCCAGAAGTCGGGGCCTGGACTTCCGGGCAGACTTTACAGTCTTGGAGAACTGGTTTTTCAACTGAAGCAAAGAACAATGAATATTTCAGGTAAGTTTGTTCAAGGCAGACCAAGGGGGAGGTGGAGAATGGGACTTAGTGATACTATTGCCCTCCCTGGTGAAGCTCCGATCCTGGGTGTTTCTGAGATAGACAGTCAGTGACTGAGCACATTCCCAATCTGGCAAACGTTTTCTGTTTCTCTCATTCTCCACAGGACGTTTTTGACTAGTTTGGAGTCAAATTTCCTCTTTACATTTGTTATAAAAGCAATTTGACCTGAAGGGTGAGGCACCACTTGGTAATAAGAGGTATTAAGAAAAAAGTCCCGTCTTCTACAAATCTCACGGCTGGCTTTCCCCCAGGTGGGCAATGCGACACCCTCTTCATCGCATACCCATGCCTCAGACTAGAGCCACCAAAAGTGGTTGTCTTCCCAGGACTGCCCACAGGGAGCCCTTCAGCTGAAACCCAAAATCCAAAAACTCAACCTGGTTCACTTGAAGACTTTGCTTTTCCATTTACTGATGCTTTCGCAGATTAACCTTTCATTATTAAAGTCTTGTATGATTGGACGAGGCCAGGGATCAAGACCCTGAGGCTTCCAGCATTGTTTCTTTGGAAATCTTGATGCTGTCTACATGAGTTAACATATATTTGGTTTCTGTATGTTTTACAGGCATTGGGGTTTAGCTTCTCAGCTTGTAAGGATGTGTGACATTTTATATCACCTGTATTAATTATATTATTCATATAATCATATAATATATAACCTTGCTTATAGTTGTATATGTAGATATCTCCATGTGTATATCCATGTCCACATCAATATACCTGTGTACCCACATCCACACCAGTGCACCTGTCCAGGCGCTGACGGATGTGTGCTCTGACAGGGAATTGTTACCCAGCCCAGCCTGCACACAAACTCACCCTGTTTATATTATGGCACCGCCATTCTTGAGCCATTCTTGAGCTCTGCAGTTTGCTTCACTTCTTGGTTAACTGCAGTGGATCTTCAAACAATTTTATCAGGTAAGATAACTATGTGATTGGTGTATTTTATGACCTTTTGTTTGTCAGAAAATGTATTTCTATGGCCTTCTTGCAATTGATCAAGTCTAAAATTCTTGGGTCTAAAACACTCTTCACTGAGAAAGAAAAAACACTGCTTTATTGTCTACTGGCATTTAAGTTTGTAAATGAGAAACTGAGCTAAATTAATGTGTGTTTCTTGGTAGAAAACCTGTTTTTCTCACTCAGATCATAATTGATTTTTATCTTTATCCTACTTTGTTTGCCTTTATGCAAATGTCTAGGTAGGTGTATGTGTCATTTCTTTGACTTTACACTTGGAGGAATTTGCAGAAAATGTTCTCATTATAATTCTATGTCGCTTCTACTTTTCGCAGGGTTCCATTCTGAAATAATAGTTATTTGCAAGTTGGTCATCTATATTTGTCTTCAGTGTGCATCATCTTTTTTGCTTGGCATTGTTCTCCTCTTTTGTCCATTGCATCTGCATTCTGGAAAAAGTGTACAAATTTGTCTCTCATGAATCGATACGTTGTTTACACCTCAGTTCTACCTGCTTTCGGTGTCAACTTCAGTGCTGCTCCAGTGCTTTATGACCCTTGGAAATTCCATAGTACCTCATTTGAGTCCAACCTCTCATCCTCAGTCTGACCCCTCTGCATGGCTCCTGCTCACATGTCACACTGACTGTGTCCTTCTGCTCAATGCCAAATGCACCAAATCACTTCCCCAAGTTTTCTTTGGGATTGTGAATGGATGGATCACTCAAAGAAACAGCTCCCTTTCCTTATTTTCTCCAATGGTATGCCAGATTTCCTATTTGGGGGTCATTTCCCTTCACAGTCCCCATGCTGTTTTCCTCTTGTTATTGTCCACCCTGAAAGAAAAGTGAGATCTAGTGATTCATCACGTTTATTTTTAGACAGGGTGAAAGGAGCCCTTTTCCTGCTCTGTTCCCACTTGTTGATTTCCCTTCTCAAATCTGAAGTCCGAGGGTGGGTTCGTGAGCACATCTCCTGGATCCATGGCCGGTCTCTAGTGAGCTTTTAACTAGGGCGTCCTCTTCCTGCTGCTTTCCTGCCTTACTTCTCTCCTGCTCTGAGTCCACGCAGTACAGAAAATTTGGTCACACCAACTTGCTGTGCTCTGCAAACTTTTACCTTCCTCAGGCTTGGGCTTCACTGTTTTCTTTATAGAATGGAAATTTCCAGAATGCATGCTGCCCAAGCCCTGCACTCCATGTCACCTAGTTGAGTTCTAAGGTTTGTAGTCCCCGCCTCAGAGTTAACAAAGCGTGTAGGAGGCAAAGGACGGGGGATGACACCCTGCTCATCTCATGGATACAGGGCCTTGTCCTTATGTCTGAGGAGATACTGTGAACGGAAGAAAACATCCATTATTGCCTTAATGATACTGTTCTATGACATTAGACCAGGTCATGTCACCACTGGTACTTCTTTATTTCTTAAAATAATTCCATTTGTGTTTTTTTAATGACAAGACTTTCCAAATCATGACAATGAGTTATTTATACATCTCAGTTTCTAATGCTTTGGACTTTCTCTCATTCCACATCTTCATGATTGGTTTAGCATACAGCTCAAGGGCCTGCACTGGGCTTCTGACCAGGCAGAGTTCTGAAGAATTCCAATACGATCAATTTCTAGAAGCCCTTCTGTGAAGATGGTCAGATCGTCCAGTCTCATTTGAGCATTAACCTGCTGTAAGCTTCGCACACCATCTAGTCTGGCCTCATCCAGCTGAGACACAGAACGGTGGAAGAACATGTACCCAGGTGGACGCCAAGCTATGCCGAGTCCTCACAGGACATCCTCCAACTTTCCTGTCAGCCCCTCTTTCTAGAGGGGACTTATGCCTCCCTGGCTGGTGGTCAGGGGCACAAGTGCAATAGCTCAGAGAAGCTGGGTCCTCACCACCCCCTCACTTTCCTAAGAGAAGCTGGTACATTCTGTCACATCCCAGCCCCAGCCTCATCCGTCCACACCACCAAGTAGATTCACGTCTCTGCCTTCTTTTCCTTCTCTCTGCACTCCATACCAGCAAAACAGGCTAATCTCTGACAAAATTATTCCCCATGAAATCCCCATTTGCAGTATTCACGTAATGAAGGGCAGGAAGGAAAGTTGGAGCGATCCTTGAGCTCCCTTGTGGGGAAAGGAAGCGAAGTGACAGAATTTGTTTACCTGCAGTCACCTGCTCCCTCTTCCCAATTAGGCATGTTGTAGCTCTCAGGTGTGCTATTTCTCTCTCTGTTTCTCTTGTGAACACACACAGGCACACACGCACAAAGACACTGTTGAAGGCTGCCTGTCTCTGATACAACTCTGACTCTCTCATAAGAAAACTGGGTTTTCACAAATTATAAGTCAAGGACCGCAGACCATTAATTATATTGTTTCCACATGGAAACAAAGAACAATTCCCAGAATGGTAGTAACAACGACGAACGGCTGTCGAAGGGAGCCTCAGTGGTCAAATGCATTTGGAAAACACTGATTCAACATAAACAGTTCTCGTAGCAGGAATTCTTAGGATCTTTACTGAAAATGGGCACTGAAAATCTCCAAAAGCAGGGCGGGCTAAGCAGTATCTTAGACCATGCATATCTCACAGGGGTTGCAGCTTTTCCCACAGCAAGTTTTAGAAACAGTGGACTAAACACCTTTCCCAATTTCCCCAAAACTTTCTAGATTAGGAAACTTTGGAATTGTAAAGACCTGTATTTAATTTTTTTTTTTTTTGTAGGCAGGGGATGGGAAGGAGAAAGGGAGAGAAACTCATCAATGTGTTGTTGCCTCTCATGCACCCCCCTACTGGGGACCTGGCCAGTAAACCCAGGCATGTAGCCTGACTGGGAATTGAACTGCCCACCCTTTGGTTTGAAGTCTGATGCTCAATCCACTGAGCCACACCAGCCAGGGCTGGAGACCTGTATTTAAAAGTAGATTCTGCTACTTGTTACATGACCTCTGTTAAGTTGGGAAAACATTCTAAACTTTAGTTTAAGAATATAAATAATAACATGAGTTTCACTGTGTCATTGTGAGGATTAAATGATAATTTTGCTCAAGTGCCTAGCAGCATGCCTGTCTCCTTTCCTCTGAAGATTCACTTCTGGCAAAACATTTTCGAATATGATAATGAACTTAGCTGACCCTCTCAAATGCACAGATCTCCAACAAGTGGCTAGGAGCTGAAGAAAACCTCTCAAATGCCCTCAAACCTCTACGAGGTGCCCAAACACTTCATACATTGAACATTTGTGTTAAAGCATTGAAGTCATCACCAAAATGTTGAGGGCCCGGTAACAACACTTGCTACCACTGTGTGAGCTGGCTTCTCAGGTTAACATCTACTAACCGGCAAGCACCCTAAAGAGAGCAGTGGCTGGGGACAGTGTGTGCAAGGGCCAACATTCAGGGGACAGGTTCTGTACCCCCGTTCAACCTGTAGGTGCTAGGCCTTGAATGCTGTGTGACTCTCTTAGCACAATACCTAATACCTGGTAGGCCCTGGGTTTAATAACTATACGTACGCATTATTATGCACGCATTAACTGAGCAATCGGTCTCATAGGCAGTGGGGCTACAAGTCTTACTCTCCTGATATGGCCATGTTCACGGCATGGTTTAAACAATATGAGATCATCCAAGCCTTGGAGTGATCATCCACTCCCTGCCACCCAGTGGTTTGAATCCACCCCACATATCCCCCTCATGGTCACCCATGTGTTCCTAGTCTGCTGGACACACGGCTAGAAATGAGAATCACTCTACTTGCCAAGGAAGCTGACTCCAGTTTCAAGTATCTGACGGTGGGAGCACCTCTCTCAGGGTGAACCCGGGCCTTTACCACTGCCGGTTCTGCCTCACAAGAATAACTGCCATTCATGTTTCAAGTAACCTTGACCCACAGTAAAACCACAACCAGCATATTTTTGCCTTTCTGTTTTAAAGGGTAACTCATAGCTGAAACATTCCTCCACCTGTCATTCCTTTTGCCTGGTGCCACTGGTGACCTCTGCCCTTCTTTTGTTTCAAATAGAGCTGATGCCACAGTATGTGACATGATTAACTGCAATGCCTACTCGGCTGCTTGATTAACTGCAAAGTCCACTTGCCCTCCCGAGCAGCAAGGACTCCCTTCCTGCTATCGTCTCGGGATGCAATCCGGGCATTTCTGTTCACATCAGCAGTGAGGTCCGCTTCCCTTGGGGACGGGTGGCTGTCTATTGCTGCCTGGCAGGAACAGCAGGAAAGCCTCCTGCCCTTTGCTTCATGTGGGTCCCCAAGGCAGTGGCATCAAAGGGACCCCCGGATTTTGCTTTCCCCTTAGTGAGAGCACTGAAAAGTGAAGGTGGGGGGATAGGGTAGGCACACGCTAAGGATCTTGGAATAGTCTCATAGTTGGAAGACACAGACTCTGGGCCTGGATTAGTCGAGATAAATTCCCCAGTAGGAGGAAGATGGGTGGACGCTCTGCCTAAGCTCCTATCTTTTGCTTCCTCTACTTCCCCTAGGCTCAGACTTAACACCTGCTGAAGGTCAAGGACACATCATGTCAAGTCCCATTTCCCTTCCCCACCCTCATTTTTCTAACAATGGGTGGGCACATCACTGAGATTGGCTGAGCAGGCAAATGAGATTTAGGGCCTGGGGAACTTCCAGTCTCATGTTCAATGCTATCAGGTCATAAGGGAAACTTGAGCATCAGTGCCTGGCTGTGCCCTTGACCGATGGTGCCACTCGGGGCAGGATGACTCTCAGAAGACTATGGAAGATGTGTTGTTAGCCCATGTAGGAGACATGGGAAAACCGTGACTCAGACAAGTGACTTACTTAAAATCAAAAAGCCAATGTGTCCCAAGGTAAGGCCTTACATTTAGGTCAGAGTCCAAAATCCATGTCTTTGTTACTTGACCCAGCTCCCTAGGCAACTAACAAAGGCCGAATGAACCCATACCAATTGCTACACAAGACCCTTCCAAGCCTCCCACCGTGGGCTTTCCTGGCCTGTGACAGGCTGTTTGCCTGTAGAGTTCTCCATTCTCTTCCATGATCCTGATTGGGGGAACAGCTCCCAAGGTGGCTGGGTGGGAGACTAAGCTCCCCTTTGCCTACACAGCACTTTACCCAACCTCTTTGAGCCTTACTTTCCTTAGGTAAGAAACAGCAACAGCAACAAGAGGCCTCTCTCACAGGGCAGTGTCAGGATTAAAGGATGAGGAGTAGGAAAGTGTATCCTACTCTCTAAGGCACTGTATACAATAAGTAGAGGGGATCGCTAGTATTTCAGGCTTTGCCACGACCTGACCTGTGCAGGGCTCTGGGGGCAACGTGATAAGAAACGTGTAGCAAGGATGTCCAACCTGCAGCCCATGGGCCGTGCGTGGCTCAGGATGGGTCTGAGTGTGGCCCAACACAAAATCGGAAATCTACTTAAAACAGTATGAGATTTTTTTATGATGACGTGTCGCAGTGCATTTAATGTGTGGCCCAAGACAACTCTCCTTCCAGTGCAGCCCAGAGATGCCAAGAGGCTGGACATCCTGAAAATAGCAGAGTCGCACTTCCAGATGCCAACGGAAACTGAGAGGCCTGGGTGCTGCCTGGGCTTGGCCTGAAATGACTGTTCCCACTGCCCTGGACCAGCAGCCCGAGGAAGCAGGGCGTCCTTGAGGGCACGTCGTTGGTGAGCACCCTCCGCCCTGGCCTGAGCGGGCAGTCTGAGGTCTCTGGGATGGTGAGACTTGACTGCTGTGAGCAGCCAGGGGTCAGAATGGAGGTCATTTCTGCCGGCAGAGCTACCACTTGGGTATGCATGTGACGGCCTCTCTGACGGCATTGCCTCTCCCTGAGTGCCCTGCTGTCACTGTTCTCGAGGTTTTAAACAAGCATTTACGAGGTTGCAAGTTCTAGAGTTAGAGCAGCGAACAAAACCAACAAGGCCCCCTCCACCCCAATGGACTGGACCCCCTAGCAGGGGAGCCAACAATGAATAACCGGGCGAACAAACGGTAAAATGATTTCAAGCGGTAGTAACAGTTATGAAGGAAATACCACAAGGTGGTAAAGCTGAAAAGGATTGGTACAAAGTCCTTTGGACTGGGCGGCAAGGAAAGGCCTTCTGAACAGGTAAGGACTCACTATCGTGAAGGGTTTAGCCAGGTGAACTGGGGGTTCTCCACTCGCCCCCATCCCTGCTCCACTCCTCCCTACCCCGACTCCCTTCCCACCAGCTGCCAGTGGGACTTGGCTGAGGTCGGGAACCCCCCAAGCTGGAGGAGGGAGGGTGGGGTGCTATTTCTCCTACTCCTTCCGTGTAGGGCCCGAGCCCTTGCAGACTGGTGGGGACCGAGGCCCTCCTCTATGGTCCAGCTCCCAGCTCCGGTCCATCTGGCCTGACAGGTAGCGACGGCCTGGTGCTGCTGCTACTCCCCAGGTTTCTCACCTTCCCCGGTCATTCCCCTCGCCCTAGTCATACCTCTGCTTCTTCACAATAGTCTCTGCATTAAAAAACCTGGGAAGAAATCTGCTTCATGCTGGAGTCTGAGCTGATACACCCTGTGGTGATGCTGGGAGGGAGCATTCCANTGCAGACTGGTGGGGACCGAGGCCCTCCTCTATGGTCCAGCTCCCAGTTCCGGTCCATCTGGCCTGACAGGTAGCAACGGCCTGGTGCTGCTGCTACTCCCCAGGTTTCTCACCTTCCCTGGTCATTCCCCTCGCCCTAGTCATACCTCTGCTTCTTCACAATAGTCTCTGCATTAAAAAACCTGGGAAGAAATCTGCTTCGTGCTGGAGTCTGAGCTGATACACCCTGTGGTGATGCAGGGAGGGAGCATTCCAGGCAGAGGGAGCACCAGGATCCCATGGACAAGATGAGGAGGATGATAGTGAACCTCTGGTGAGTTTCAGAAACCAAAGAGAAAGCACTTTCCCGTGTAAAATCTCATTTAAATCCCATCACAATACTGAGAGTTTGGGCAGGGATTATTCCCAGGTAGAGAACAAGCCCCATGAAGCCTGAGAAAGAAATGACTTGTAAAAGGGTGATTTGGATGATCCATACCAGGCCCTAATCCTGGATGCTCTAACCCAGGCTTCCGAATCCCAGCCCAGACTTCTCCCCACACCCCTGTCATGGTGCAGGCGGCAGGTAAAGAGAACCCAGGGACGTTTCTCAGGCACCACCTCATCAGCTTCAGCAGCGGCTCCCCAAATCTGCCCCACTAACTGCCACCTGGAACCCTTCTTTCAGCCACAGAGCCTCAGGAATCTGCAGACGTGCAAAAACCTCCCCAGGATCAAACGTGACCACATCGGGCATCCAGTCTTCTTATCAGGAAAGCCAGGTGATTAGAGCTTCCAAGTCGATACTCGGTTTCAGAACACATGCATTCCCCGCCATACTCTAAACACTTCTTTCCACTAAATATGCACAAGAAGTCACAAACAGTCCATTTCAGAGGAACTGGAAAAGCTGAATATTTATAAGAATCACTGGATAGGAAAAATGTATAAAGAGAATTATTCTGAAATTCAAATGACAAGTGCATTTTTAATGTGTCTTGAAGCTCAGAATTTTGTACAAATGGTCCTCTTAAAGTGGGCATACCTTTCTACGTAGAACGATGCCTTCATGAGCTCTGCAGTAAGAATTTAGGATTTACAGCAGAATTTAGTCTTAAAAGTGGAGTAAGCCACAGAAAAATCCAATTTCCAGCAGTAGATCATTCCTTCCAAGACTTCCACAAGCCACCTCCTCATTAACTTATCACTGGCAGTTGAAAATATCTACCTGCCCCTCTGTAATACACCAACAGTCAGTTCTCCAGGGGCTTTCCAAGCCAGACTGAACATCTGGGTTTTGCAATGGATGCTAAAGGTCACCAGGTTCAGAGCGGGAGAAGTAGATGGATAGATGGGCACACGACAATATGCAGCCACCCAGACAAACTGCTCCTGCTGGCGCTGGCCAGCCTCTCAGCTTTGATGCATTAAGACCACGTGGAGATCTGCCAAAGGATGAACTGTTATAGGGCTTTGGGAAAAGTCCGCTTGTTCCTAGTGCACACACGTGTTCTTCTGGAGGCAGGCAATGTGGTCACAGTCTGCTGGAGTCCATCCCACAGCTTTCCAGTGAGAACAACTTCAGGGAAGTCACCTGATGAGTGGGGCTTCAGTCACACAACTTCCCATGACCAACCAGGACTAACCACAAAGTCCAAGCAGATCACACCTGCCCGACCTGGTTCCCCAGGATCAGCATCTGCACAAAAATAAGTGGAGGACAGGTGGGCAGGTACAGGGGACAACGGTGGAGGCTCCCTGCCCAGAGGAACACAGTGTCCTACACAGGCGGCCTCACAGGCTGAGCTGGCTTGTCAGTCACACTGACATCCCACTAATACACAGTTTGAGGACGGGGCACCTGTTTGAAAGTTGGGACAGACCTCACTGCACTGAGAGTGGGGAGTGCACAGCTTACTGTGGCCTGCAGATGCCACAGGGTGTGGCCACCACCCCCAAGCTCACCTGTTCTCTCCCTCTGCGTCTAATTTCTCTGCCCTCCTTTTGGGTCTTGGAGCACAGCAGGCCCTTTCCCTCTGACAGGCTTAATGTGTTTCATCCCTTCTGTTTATAAAGGCTTCTCCTTGGCTGTCTGCATGGGAAGACCTCGTTATTCCAGGGTTTCTGTCCTCAGAAAGGGCCTCACTAAATGTGCCTAGAAGTCAGCCTTGCTCTCTGATGTATCAAAGCACTCTGTCAAGTTTTTACAAAATGATACGTCACCAGTTTGTCATTGATGTATCTGTGTGACTGTTCATCAGCCTCACTACAAGACTGTAAGCTCCTTTCATTACTTCATTCCCAGCATCCGTGAGTCTGCCCCACCCACAGTAGGGGCTCATAAGCATTTGATGAATGAATGGATGGATGGATGGATGGATAGACGGATGGATACATTGTCCAGATAAATCCAGCAGCAAGCAATGAATAAAAAGCAAAAACAAAATCCAACCTGAACGGTCAGAGAGAGGATTCAGAGCATGGATCCTGGGGAGCAGGGCAGGACCCACAGAGGGCTGCTCCACTCACGACACCAGGGGGCACCATTTGCACGGACTGCAGTGATCCTGGGTCCCAGGGTATTAGTATTATCTGGACCACTTCCTCCCAGTTTTATTCACCTCCATGATAGGAGCAAATGAATCGATTCTAGAAAATCACAGGCTTTTTGAGCCATCTCAAACTTGAGATAAGTGCATGTGAAACCAGCTTCATAAAATTATTTCCAAACCACTGCTCACCAAAACATTTGTAAACTACAATACAAAATAATTGCTAAAAAAGACCAAAAAAAAGACATACAAAATAAAAGCCCATATTTGTAAAGGGATTGAACAAACATAAAGTCATTCTGTCCAATTATAATGAAAACATATAAATACTCATAGCTTCTACACTTAATAAATCTCATTGCAGACCAACAGTGGTCTACAGATCAACACTGGTTGTGGGCCCCACTCAGGGCCTGACGGTTTCTCAGAGAGCCTGAGTCAGAGTGGAAGCCAGGGGCCCTGGGCTCGGTGCCGTTCACAACCTGTGTGGAGTGTGCACGGGGACCCCACGAGAAGGGCGGGATGAAGAGAGTAAGGTGGGTCTTGTACACACAGGGTCAAATACTTTTTTCACTAAATTTTAAAATTGTGTTCTTTATGGGTTTTTGCATTGATTTTGATTCTTAAAAATGTTATGTTAAAATAATACTTTGGGAGGTTTTTTGGTGCCCCCTTAAATTTTGCATCCAAGGTGAACACTTACTTACCTCTCCCTAGTCCTGGCCCTGAGGAAGTGCATGAGTTACTATTCTTATATACACAGAAAATTAGGCGAAGCAAGGCTAATTACTCAATAGGTAAATAAGTGCCAGAGACCTGAGCACAGGCCCAACCCAAAATCCACACCCTCTTCATTGTACCACGCGACTGCCCTTGTGGGGCATTTAGCATCCATCCATTCATTCATTCATTCACTAGCAATGCCAACAGAGATCAACATTAAGTGTATGTTCCTCGTGTAGCTGGAAATGGACAAGTTAGGAGCAATAAGAAGGGACCAAATGATCAGTGACCTTGAATGTGAAGCTGAGGAATACGGATTTTATCTGGGGTTACTGGAGCATTCTAGAAGTGACATGGTCAGCTCTGATATCTAGGAAGTTAACTCTGAGTGCCGTGGGTGACTTGGTAGAGTGGAGTGGGATAGAGTGGAGACAGGTGCCTGGTTAATGGAAGCGTACAGCAAATCGGTAAAAAAAAAAGAAAAAGAAAAAGAAAAAAGAAAGTGAAGATACTGGTCACATTGGGAGAAGATTCTTATCACTGCATTTTGAGGATTCAACACAAGACTGAGATCACCCCTGCTCCCCCTAGTCTGTGCCCCATCAAGGGATAAGAAAAGAGAGAGCACAGATCTAGTGGAGAAACCAAGCAGTACATAGCTGTGCACAAGGGGTATGGCGTGGGACAAAGAGGAAACCTCAGTGAGAGTCTAGAGTAAGGAAAACGGGTGCAAGGAGACGTGGAGATGCAAGACACTGGTAGAGGAGAGAGCAGAAGGCAGGCAGCATCTGCGTACTCAAGGACAGGAGGAAGGAGGGAGGCGGGAGTGGGTGGAAACAGCAGTCAGACTCTCAGCACCACTAAAATTGTCCCTGCCACTTGGCAGGAGCCAGTTCAGATGCCCCAGATCCAAGAGCCAGGTCCTTCTCCTCATTCACGGAACTGTACAAACTGGTGAGATTCATGGACCAAAGGATCCCTTGGCAAATATCAGTTCTATTCTCAGGGGCATTTTAAGCTCTCAAAGCTGTGTTTATCGAAGTGATGACAATGACAATGAGTTACTTCTGCCAGAGAAAAGAAATTTCTATAAGAAATGTAGTCAGGCTGATTCAAAAAAGTTTGTAGAACAGTTAAAACATGTATAATGCTTTTTAAGAAAAAAGATGAATTTAGGGTCTAAATTAATACATGATAGATATTACCTATGACTCAATCTTCAGAGACCCCAAACAGTCCTCTTTTCATTACTGACCATTTGAATAACAAGAAAAGAGACCACTGACACTGTGGACAACTTCACAATCCTCTGGGGTTTTTTACCCACATTATGCATTAATTTTTACATTTGCATTTGTTTTGCATACACATTATGCAATGGTTGAGTCAAAAATTGTATAAACTAGAAAGGGCAGGAGTTACTATTCCCATTTCACAGAAGTGAAAACTGAGGCCCTGAGCAATGCAGAAATTAGCCCAAGGTCACACATGTGCTAAGTGCAAGAGCTGACCCTGGGACCCAGCTCTCTGGACTCACAGGGTTCTTACCATAATTTCCACCACTCACCCTGAACAGCCCATGCTGTGTGGCTTTTCCGGAAGTGCAGCCTGATGAGCCCTGTGGGAAGAACCCCCACCCTCTGTCAGGATCCAGCTTCATGCTGCCTCCAGTATTCTCAGAATGCGTAGAAATGTACATCTCAATGTATCTTCCTTATGTGTCTATTCCCACTGGGCTGTGCACTCCTTAAAGAGCTTTTTGTATCCTTAGGGCCTAGAAATGGATACTTAATAAAAATAACAATAAATAATGACAATGCCTACCATTACACAGTGCTTACTGTGTTCCCAGGAGTAAAGTGGGGTATTTGACTGTGCATGCACATGGGTGTGTATTTAAATAATCTTCCCCAGAACTCTGTGAGGTTAACACTATCCTTACTCCTATTCTACAGATTAAAACACAGAGGTAAATATGCAAACTGTCTAGGCAAACATCACACGGCTCGCACATGGCAAAAGTTTCAAACTCAGGACCAGAATTCTGGCTCTTGACTGCATCGCACAGAGTGCTCTCCAAGTTTTGGATGGAAGTTTAAAACACAGAGCAAGAGGTGAAGAGAATGATGAGAATGGCCAAAGCCCAGAGGCCCAGAGCTGGGGTGCAGTTCAACAAGGGCACAGAGGTGGGCGAGGCTGGAGCGTTCACCAGGTGGAGAGAACGGACGGTGCAGACAGAGGGAGCGGTGTGAGCAGACCTGACTCTGGAAAGACTGCAGGGTGGCAGGAGAACACTAGGGAGCCGAGCACAGCTACAGAACTCCAGGGCAATCTTGAATCCCAGTGCACGAAATGGAAGTTACCAGTGTTTTCGTTACTTGGTGCTTTTCTCCAGCTGGCGTTAGGACTTTTATGGGCCCGTGGCACTTTTGCCTTCACAGGCCCCCTCTTTCATAAACAGTTCCAAAATTTTATATTTTACAACTGCATTGATATAAAGATGAGTGCATTAATATTATATATTAAAATATTTTATTCAACCTAAAGTTCATTTTTCTCTTCTGATGTTACAAGAAATTTACGATGGGCCCTGAAAGTCTTGTGGGTCCTAGAAAGGGTGCCTTCTGCGCCTAAGGAACACACTGGCTCTGACGTCCCCCTTTAATTGTGCAAACCCAGGCCTTCGGCTGCTCCCGCTCAAGGGTGAACTGAAGGTGACTCCGGCAGGGTTAGTCCTCACAGGTCACCGTTTATTACGAGTTTCCTTATCTGCGAGGTAAGAAAAACAGTCTCTATCACCCCTGAGGGGCTTTGGACTGAAATTTATGTGCCACCTCTTTTTTTAAGGTACTGCCAGGGCTCACAAATCTCCTTTAAGTGTACCATCCAGTTACACTCTCACAGATCCCCATTCCTCCTCGGCGGAGAGCAGCAGGCGGCTGCCTGCCCAGCTCTCTTGTGGCAAGGCTGAGACGAGCCCAGGTCTTCTCTCATGCACGGCTCAACATTGGCGGGGCTGTTCCAGGAAACCGCATCTAGGATAGAAGAGCTCCCAACACCACGGGCAGTTCACAGAGTCAGGCACACACAGTAGGTCATGAACTTGGAGCTGGCCACTCGGAGTGGCGGACACTGTTCTTGGCTTGGGGTCAGAGACATGGGACTTTCTTGTAGCTTTCCATCTGCACACGTGTGCCCCGGGGCACGGTGCTCAACCATCCGACACACTGCTCCTGGTATTAGTCACTCACTGCTGTGACACAACACCACAGACCAGGCACTTCAACAACAGAGACCCCTCATTTCTCACAGCTCCAGGCATCAGGAACCCTAGATCACGGTGCTGGCTGGCTCATTTCTTGCTGAGAGCTCTCTTCCTGGTTTGTGGGCAGTTGCCATCAGGTGTGTCCACCGCCACTGGCTGTGTCCACACGAGGCCTTCCCTTGGAGCAAATTCAAGGAGAGAGGTGCATTTCTTCCTCTTCTTATGGGACCACTAATCCCATTGTGAAGGCCCCACCCCCCATGGCCTGCTCTGACTCTAATCATCCTCCAAAGGCCCCACCTCCTAACACCATCCTGCTGGGATTGGGGCTTCAACACATCAAAGGGGGTGTGCAATTGTAAGACACTTTCATAGAGTGGATAATATCTGTAGCTTTGAAAAGATTACTTCTTAGATTTTGTCCTTGCTCCTGCTCCTGTGGCCTCCCCACTAGCAGGTGATATGTTGAACCCTGGTCACTGACTTCCAGACCCAATGCAGAGCTGGTGGTGGGCAGGAGGGGTCCAGCCTGGTCGCAGCCACAATCACTACACACCTAAGTGACTCAGACACCAGGCTGGACTCCAGCAGGGCCGCGAAAGGAGATGAAGGTATGAGCCCACACACTGACACTGGTGTCTGGGCTAACAGCGCTGAGTCTAAATGGAATGTACATTCGAGAAGAAGAAAATGGCCCCAATACATAGGCCACTGGGAGCCAAACCAGGGGGAGAGGCAGGAAGGGCAGTGGGGGAGGAAAGCTACAGAGCCTCCCTCCTCTCCTTGGGCTGGTTTGCTCTTCCCCTCCTGCTTCCACATGCCACGAAAAGAGAAATTGGAATAAAACTACCTAACAGGCAAAAAAAAAAAAATGTGTTTGTACAATTTCCTAATAAAGCTGTAAAAGTTGGCCTGATTCTAGTCAGCTAAACGTTCTCACCACCCTCCTTCCCACCCCACCCCCTACCCCCTGCTGGCCAGGCTAATAAGAAAAGCATTGTATTGAGGAAGTTTGGGCATGAATGTTATCACTCCCCGAATGAATGTTATCACTCCCCGAACAGTTCCGAGCAATGGAAGGGGGGGGCGTTACTCCGAACTTTTAAAACACCTACCACTTTGAAATTATCACGTAAAAATTGTCACAGGGGAAGGCAGCACAACTGCGCTTTCTCCTTGTTTTACACCACAGGACTGAAAAGGGAGTTGAAGGAGATTAATTACATTCCCTGCTAATCAATGCAAAGACATATTTTTCTGCTTCTCCATCCCATAATTTTTATTTCATCTAGTTGGGGCTTTTTCAGGGTTGCCAGATGTCCCAGTTTCAGTGGGACAATCCTGCGTTTTGAAGGTATGTCCCATCTGCTCTTGAAAATATTTCCGTTCACTGCTCTCTCGTGGACCGTGGGGTTTTTAGAGCTGCCAGCCAGAGCGCGGCTGCTGGAGAGAAGATGATGAATTATTGTAACGCTGTAAAAAAAATCACTCGCATCCTCCACCACCCCACCTTAGCAAGGCTGTGAATTAATTCTGCAAGAATCTTTGTCATGAAAGGTGAATCTCCAAGTCTCCATGTGGGAATTGGAAGCTCTTTCCATGATGGCTTGACAAGACAGGAGAGCAGGCAGGGTGGCAGCGGGTGTGTGACATGATTCCTGGACTTGCTGGCAGAACAGCTGGCTCTGCCCTTTTCCAGAAGAGTAACTTTGGGCCAGGGAGTCAAGAGAAGAAACTGTTTTTTGAGCATGTGCTGTCTACCTGACAGTGCACTAGGCACTGGGAATGAAGTGTCTGATTCATCCCTGCAGTGGCATGGGGCTATGTCCCTATTTTACAGCTAAGGGTGGTGAGGCTCACTCTTCTGACTCCAGAACTCCACGGGGCCAAACCCCATGCTCTGCTTCCCACAGAGCACTCACTTTTTTCCTCCAGTGAGCAGAAGGACCAGTTATCGATACCATGCAAGGTGTGAAACAGAAGCTGACCCATAAGGTTTCCTCCAGGGCTCCTATCATGGAGGTAGGGGAGCTTGTCTGGGAGCGTCCTGTCTGTGGGAGGTTTTACACACACAGGTTCCATGGAGCAAATATTCTAAGTACTTTTTAACTTGACCTTGGTCTAGGTGTCAAGGCCAGCACTGTTGGAGATGAGCTACACAATCTCAGGTCTAAGGAACCAAACTGTCTTCATCCTTCATATTCTTACATTCCTAGTTTCTCCTAATTGAGGCACTGGAACAGCTGCTTCATGCCAGCCGTCACCCAAATAGCTGTCACTCCTTATGTCACGAACAGCAACCGTAACTTGCTGAGAGTGAGTGGACCCCATGTATTTGGACAGAACAAGACCCGAACAGCCGAGGGCGGGCTAGGCAAACACGGACGGTGGCTGCTCTCCCAGGCAACGGGGTAACTGATGTCTGGGGGACAGACACCGCAGGGAAAGCAGTGTCACCACGAGGCAAATGAGAACGTTCTGGAAGCCTGTGGGAGATGAACCGAACACTTCTTTAGTGCACATGGCACCATTTCCATCACTCCAACAGCTCATGTCTCCTCCAGGGCCACCGCCCTTTTTGGTTGTCAGGCTTCGACAGAGAGGCCACAACGGGAAGAGGACAATCTCCAACCAGGGCCTTTGTCAGCGTATCTAGGTAACAGCGTGCAAGTGTAGCAGAGATCCCAAAATACTGTTTGCATGTCCGCTGTCATGGCTCTGGATGCTTGCTGGCCGGGAGCCTGCCACACAGCTGGCCGACGCACCCTGTTGCTCCCCTCCCGCCCTTCATGAAGGCCTGTTCTCCCAGCAACGATGCACATCTTCTTAGATTGTAGTTCCTTGCACTCTGCCCCTTCCCCACCTCCCTCTGTCCCTTCCCGGGAGTCAGGAGTTTTAATCTTATAAATTGCAGGAGTACTTCAGGGGGCTGTATTTTTTTCAAAAGTATGTGTGCATATGCATAGTCCACGGGATTCTCAAAGGGACTCATGACACCAAAGTCACGAAAAACTAGCCCTTTCTCTGGCGTCACAAGGCCAAACACAGCAATCCGGATGTGAGGTGGGAACCCCAGCCAATGTCTGTGCAGGAAAGAGTTGTTTCTAACCCTGATTCCCTGTATTACCGCAAGCAGATTGATTTCACTCCAAATTCCTCTGCTTCCTCAGTGTGCAGTGGGCTCAGGCTGTCCCTCCCTGACGCTGCAGCCCCTCACCTGCCCTGCAGCTGCTGCTCCGGCGCACCAGGGCTCTCCCAGGTCTCTGCTGGTCACGTCTCCATCTCCCTGCCTGCGACCTCTCACAGTCCTAACACCCTGCACGATAACGGCATGTTTGCATGCCGGCATCCCCTCTATTGGCATTATCCTGGGAAGCAAAGGGTTACTCATTTACCACCAGTGACAGGCGGTAAGAATGAATGAAGGTAGGAACTCATGGAGATTCAGCTTCTCCCGATTCCTACACACCTGGCCACCTTGCTATAGAAAGACAGAAGAAATTAGTTCAGTGGGCATGAGTTTCTAAGGGTGCAAGAAGGCAGGGGTGAAGGCGGCCTAACTGCCCCTTGCCTTGTAGTGGGCAGAGCAGCACCAGGGTGGCTCCATGTCATGGGGGAGTGACGTACAGAACAGGAACCACAGCCCCAAAACGCTGCCATAACTGTGTGTGGTGCCGGACGTACCGGGGTATCACTCAGTAAATTTTGTAAATGTCTAATGTGAAACTAATATAGAGTAATATTGAATGTGCCCTGGCTGGTATAGCTCAGTGGATTGAGCACGGGCCTGTGAACCCAAAGATTGCGGTTCGATTCCCAGTCAGGACACATACCTGGGTTTCAGGGCAGTTCCCAACAGGGGACGCACGAGAGGCAACTATACATTGATATTTCTCTCTCTCTCTCTCTCTCTCTCTCTCTCTTTCCCCTCCCCTCTAAAGATAAATAAGTAAAATCTTTAAAAAATAATACTGAATGTCAACTGTAATTGGCAAACGTAAATAAATAAAAGTGACTGGTTTCGAGGGAAAAAGAGATTTCTAGGCACTGCCCACAGAGATTCTGACCCCGTTTGAGATGGGGCACCTGAAAGTGAACTTTTAACACGTTCCCAGGTGGTCCTACAGGCTTAAGCTGGTCAGGAGAACCCCCACTTACTGGACTCAAAGACCACTGCAGCTTCTTTCCTGAAATTGGAAAGGGGTCTGAACAACTAATGAGCCACTGGATTTCCTTGGTTGTCCTCTGGGTGGCGCTATGCAGAAGCTTCCCTGAAAAAGAAGGCAGCCTTCCTCTGGACTCTGGCCTGGCCTGTTAAGGGGTCTCAGGATTGCCAACACCAGGGATTTATACTGAGGCCGCCTGGCAAGTGTGAGCTTCTCATCCAGATTTCTCTCCTCGCCCTGATTTGCGGGAGCGAGCACCGTGCCCAGGTAGGGAAGGTGCATCTGGCGCCCAGAGGTGCCTGTCTACTGCTCACACAGACAGTGAGATGAAAATGGCTTGGGGCTCAGTTACTCGACTTGGTACTTTCCTTTTTGGCTGTTATTTTTAATTACAGAAGTAATGCATGTTGTTATACATGATTTCCAAACAAGCATATAAACAAAATAATTTTTAAAACTCACCTGACATCACACCACTCACAAATAACCACTGTTAACATTTAATGCATATCCTTAAAAGGATACTGTCAGGTAGAATGCTTTTTCCGACTTAACAATGTAACAAGAACATTTTCCGGGCTAATAACCATCCTTAAATTATCTTGAAAAGTTGCTCTATATTGTAGTATTTCAGTTATGATGAACCACGGTTTACTTAACCAATTCCATATTGTAGGACATTAATCTCTCTCTTCCCTTCCTCCCTCTCCTTTTTCAGTGTCTTTGGCTTTAATAACCAACTCTGTCATCAGCAATCTTACAGTTACCTGCCTAGTAATTCCCTAAAAGACGGGTTCCTGGAAACAGAATGTCTGGGAAAAGGACATGTAATTACGGTTTATGGTTCTCAGTGCTTTCTGGAAAGGGGGTCATGTTACTCACACCACAGTGAGGGGCCAGAGGGCCCCCCCTTGAAGGGATGCTCTGAAGTCTTCTGAGAATATGTCCTGCTGCTAGTCAGGCTGAATTTGATGGTCAGTGAGCTTACCAGCCCTGCATCCAAGGGAGGCAGAGAACCATGGCCATGGAATACCTCCACAGAGGGGCCATTGGCTCTGCCTTGTCCCAGACAAGCAGCCTGGATAGTGGGCCTGCTCATCCTGTCTGTCCTTACCTGTTGGGCTTGAGAGCCTGGGCATTTACTGGAATTATCCCAGAATTGCCCCACAAGAAGAACAGCAGGCCGTGGTGGCGACAAAGCAAAGAGCAGCTCTGGTCAATTCAGGGTCAGCCCCAGTGTCTCCTCAGCTCTCCTTTGGACAATGACAATGACTTTCTTTCCTTCCTGCTGCTCAGAATTCCCCAGGTACGAGTGCTGGGAAAGTGGCTGAGACTTCATGCTTTGCCCCAGCGTGGGTTATGAGCTACCAACAACACACAGGCAAAGTGTCAGAATCTGCTCCATCCCAACACGAGGAAAGGGAGAATGGGCTTCCACGGCCAGCCTTGAAATCCCATATGGCCATGAGGTTAGGATGGAGAAAACCCACACGGTAACACAGAATGCTGAAAACCATAGGCCCAAAGCAGCCAAAGACTGAGAAGTAACAAGAGGAAGGAAAGCTGCCAGAGGATACCAGAGGCAGTGCTCCAAGTTGGACAGAGAGCTCAGAACCCAAAGCCATGAAATCGAGAGCAAGGACAGGTGGCTAGAGAGCGCGGGCACAACCTAGAGCACCTTGTTGCTTCAAGTCTGCTTCATCAGCCTACATGGCCATGGTGCTCGGATGGATCACGCACAGCCCCCTGCCACCCACCATACACACAAACTCACAAGCCTCCTGCCCAAAGGCCTAAGGACGGATAAAACTGGCACAAATGGCCAGATCTCCAAGTGCACAATATTAAGGTCATTATACACTTGATCTTAGCCAAAAGGCCAAGAAGCGATATTATTAAGGTCATTATAAAGCAGCCAAGCTGCAGAACTGACCTCTGGCAGCCAGGGTAGGAGGTAGTATTTTACAGACAAAAACTATCAAGGAAGAAATGCCCTTGGCCAGGGATCCAGGGAAGCCACATGCAAACACCCCCACCCCGTTTCTGCTGCTAGCTGCCATGACACTGGGGGCGGGCACAGCCCCAGAGAGGGTCAGAGGTCTTCCCTCCTGGCACAAGGCCTGGCAGGCGCTTTAGCCCGGTGTCCAGGGAAGAGACAGGCCTGGATGCACCAAGCAGAGACCACACGCTTGGATACCCCTGAGCTGTCTGCCACGGAAGAATGCATTTGTTTCCCAGTTTCAAAACTAATAATTACATTTGCTTTCCAGTGTTGCCATAGAACTCTGCATGCTGTAACAATACAGTGTTGACTGAAAAGCAAGCAGAATATAAAATTATGTATATGGTATAATTTCAACTCTGCGTAAATGTTTATGCATACACACAGACAAGGTACTGGAAGGGAATAAACCAGTATTTTGACAGTAGGGGCAAATTCTAACCTTTGATCTATTTGGCCTTCCCTGTGCCACCCATCAGCCTGTGCCATGAGCTGGCTGGAGTGCAGGCAGGAGTTTTTGTGCGACTTGGGAAATGAAAGAACAGGCCGCGGCCCTGGAAAAGTGAGGTCCTGCCCCAGTCACATACTAATGGCAACTACTGTCTTTCTGTAGCTTTCCCTCATTCCTTATTTTTGCTTCTTCTGCTTTCCTCTGTAATAAAGTTTTAACCTGTTGAACTGTTTGTGCCCTTTCAGAACCAAGACAGGTATCTGCCGATTAACTAATCAGTTGCCAGGAGGCAGGCATGGCAAACACTGTCGGCAGGGATATACTGATCACACTGGGGGGAACTGCAGAATGAATGGCACGTAGTTCATTCGGCAGGTAGTTCTGACCCCATGACGCAGCTTCGGCTGCATTCGTGTGACCTGTGTGTGCTGTTCACTGGTTAAAAACACCTTCCAGTGTCATCAGCAAGACATATATGAACTGAGGAAACCAACTGTGTGGCAAGAGGTAGTTTGGACAAAGCAGAAAAGATCATGTGTGACAGTGAATAACACAGGGTCTGACCCAAGTGCACATCTGCCCGCTACACTGCCAGCCATGTGAGCTGGGAGAGCTTGCACTCACTGAGCCTGCTTCTTCTGTTTGTTAAATGGATATGTAATACCTATCCTCTTGGTAAATAAAGTTTATTTAAAAAGGAGTGCTGCTAGCCATCAGAGAGATGTAAATTAAAACCACAACGAGATACCACTTCACACCAGTCAGAATGGTCATCATAAACAAATCAACAAACAACAAGTGCTGGAGAGGTTGTGGAGAAAAGGGAACCCTAGTATACTGTTGGTAGGAATGCAGACTATTGCAGCCACTGTGGAAAACAGTATGGAACTTCCTAGGAAAAGTAAAAATGGAATTGCCTTTTGACTCGGCAATCTCACTGCTGGGATTATAGCCTAAGAACCCTGAAACACCAATTCAAAAAACCTATGCACCCTAATGTTCATAGCAGCACAATTTCTAATTGCCAAGTGCTGAAGTGACCTAACTATCCATTAGTAAATGAGTAGATAAAAAAGCTATGGTACATTTGCACAATGGAATACTATACAGCAGAAAGAAAGAAGGAGTTCCTACCCTTTGTGAGAACATGGATGGACCTGGAGAGCATTATGCTAAGTGAAATAAGCCAGGTGGTGAGAGACAAATACCATATGATTTCACCTATAAGTGGAACCTAATCAACAAAACAAACAATCAAGAAAAATGTAACCAGAGACATTGAAATAAAGAACAAACTGACAGTAACCAGAGGGGAGGGAAGAGGGGATAATGAGGGAAGGATTTTCAGGAACAACTATGAAGGACACATGTACAAAATCAAGGGGGGGTGGAAGCAGGGGAGGGAGGTGGGGATGGGTGAGGTCGGGCGGTGGGGGAGTGGTGGGAGGAAATGCAGACAACTGTACTTGAACAACAATAAAATAATTTTCAAAAAGTGAGTGCTAGAGGTCACAGCACTATTGCCCTCCCATGTATCTTCTCAGCCTTCAACCCAGATTAATGCAGAGCCCAGCAAAGATCATCTGCGAGATGCTCTGCGTCCAAGAGAAGTGCCCTAGCCCAGAGGCTCACACCTGAGCCTCTCTCACCTGCTTCCACGGACTCTACCTGCACCTGGTCCAGAGGTGTCTACAAGGAATTCATGGGGAGCTAGTCTCTCCCTCTCCCGGCCTGCAGCTCTAGCTTTCCTAAGTCCCATATCTGTTCCCTTCACAGTCTGGGGAGGGTGCCAAGACGGTCATATGTTTCTGGTATTTAGAGTGCCTTTTAGGAGAAATTGATTGGTGCTCAGAAATACCGTCACTTAATGTGACTATTTTCTTCCCTTGACGATAGTAAAAAGTAGCAAAGATGTTGCTCTTAAAATATGTACCCATGCATTCTGAATTTCCAAAGACTAATTCACCTGGTTTGAGTAAGTATGTACAATATTTAATCTTTTCTTTTAACAATTCTTTTTTTCTATGAAAAGTAAAAATCTGCTGCCTGCCCATTAAGCTAAATCAGACAAGCATTTTTTTCTCCATTTTTTCCAGCCTCCAGCCTCCAGAAAGCCCTAAGTGCCCTAAGTCTATCTGATAAACACCAAAAACTTGAATATTCCTTGTGAACTACAATTCCATACATTAATTTTTACTGCAACAATAGAGCTGGCCTCGCCTGTATGGTCAGGTGTCTGATGACAGATTTCCAGCCAGAAGTGGCCATTTGAGTAAACAACATCGAGAGAAAACAAGCCACCTACCCTCATCTCAAGTACCTGCAGAGCACAGAGGCTAAGCATCCAAGAGATCCCTTGAACTTGTGCAGGAAGTCCCCCATCACCACCTTCTCTCAATTTTATCTCCATATGCAATTCCTTTTTAACAGTAAAGAGGCCCCATAATTCTTGAATTGCTGACATTTAGTTTGTGACCTAGCATATGCTTTACCCTGAAAAATACCCTACCACTTCCCTTGGTGTCTGTTCTTAACACAGGGTGGGCTTTCCTCCCTCCTCTGCAGCCCCTTCCCAGTAACACAAGCCGGCTTATTTATTCTGCGGGACTGGGCACCTGATGCTGCTCCTCTCTCCCATAGTTCTGTGCTCAGCCCACAGCCAAGACCTCAATCACCAATTATACACTGGTGACTTTCAACTTCATGTCTCCAGACCAGAGATTTCCTTTGATTTCCAAATGTGTGAATTCCTAAGATTACTTACTGCAGTTCCTTTAGGTATTTCAAAGGGACTTTGGCTTCAACTTCTCATGTGCTTCTGAAGTCAGCCTTACGGGAATCAGTCTTTCCACTATGATTCTGGCCCTTTATCAGTGTTTCCTTTGTCTGTGAGTAGCCAGAACTCACCAGGCTTGGCACCCTCTTCCACATTAACATGTGTTACATAGATACACACGTGCACAAATATATTGTGCATGCATACAAAAGGGCACACATGTAGAAATGAATCTCGTTTTATCAGTTGCTAAACTTCAGAGTCTTGATGACTATTTTCATTTATGTACTAAGGTAAGTAAAAATCACTCATTTAAAAATAAACTTGGTGTTGAATTCTACACAAGTAAAATACTTATCTCAGCACACACTGAACTTTTTCCATCACAATTATTGCTATTATAGCCTAAGTTGTCATCTGTCATTCCAAACAACTGGTTGAGTTTTGTTTTTCAACTTCTCATTTCCCCACTCAGCAGAGAGCTGCTTACTCTGATGTCTTTCGGATGGAATCACACCCCTAATTTCACTGCTACCTCAGGTCAGCTACCCGTCTATTTTCTGACCTAAAAGCAAGGATGACAAGGGACTACATATACTGTTTTACTTGTTTAAGGAGAAGCAAGAGATTAGAAGATTCCAAATGCCCCATTCCTCACTTTCATCCAGATGTAGCCATTAAGGACAACTTCATCTTTCCAAACATTTTCTAAATATTTAATTTCCCATTTACTGCTAGCATCTGTACCCAGGATTGGCTACATAATTCGTGAGATCCAGTGCAAAATGAAAGAATTTCAGAACAGCAACAGCCAAGCATTAAGTTTGGGGCCCTTCCAAGCATGGGCACAGGCCACACAGCCATGAAGCGTATTGCATCTAAAGCTTTTCTAGAGTTTTCTTTCAATCCTGTGTACTCCAAACACCATGTCTCCAGTTCTTCTGAAATTCCCATACTTTCTTTAGCTTCTTCTGTCATAATTATCTGTTACTCAGTCATTCAACAAACCCTGAAGAAAGGGCTCCCATGTACCAGGCCCCGGACTAAGTGCAGGAGATTCAGAGATAAATAATGACGAATCTTACCCTCAGGGGCCTGAAGTCATTCTCCACAGGACTTCAGGTTCCAACCTCTGAGTTGAAGTCTCTTCATGGGATTACAGCTAACTTCACCTGGTTGAAGAAGATACATTATATGACATGTATCTTTTTAAATGATTGACATTTGCTTTGCATATGTTGTGTCCTAAAAAATATTCCATCACTAAAGAATAGGTGTGATGTTGCTAGGCAGAGTGCTCTGTTAGATCTAGTTGGCTTATTGTGTTAAGTTCTCTGTTTTCTTACTTGTCACTGTTGTGGTTGTTCTTTCCATTATTGATAGTGGGCATTAAAGTCCCCAATTATCATTGCAGACCTGTGTTTCTCCCTTCAATTCTGTCAACCTGGCTTCATGTAATTCGATGGTCTGTTATTAAGTACATAAATGTTTGTAACTGTTGTATCTTCTTGCTGCATTGAACCTTTTATTAATATATAATGCCCTTGTCTTTCAAAAGGTTTTTAATTTAAAGTTTACTTTGTCTGACTAGCATAGCCTCCTTTGCTCTTTTGTTTTCTATTTGCATGGAATATCTTTTTCATCTGCTCACTTTCCATCTATTTGTATCTTTTGTAGACAGAATATAGTTGAATAATGCTTGTTTGCCCATTCCGCTAATCTATGTCTTTTAATCAAAGAGTTTAATTCATTATATTTAAAGCACTTACTGATGAGAGACTTCTGTCATTCACAATTCATTTTCTATATGCCTAACCTTTTTTGTCACTCATTTTCTTCTTTTATGTGCATATTGTCTTCTTTTGTTTTTAGTTGACTTTTTGGAGTGAAATGTTCATATTTCTTTCTTATTTCCTTTTGTGTATATTGTATATACACAATTTTCTTTGTGGTTTCCACGGAGATTAACTTTAACATTCTGAAGTTATTACACTCTAATTAGAACTTGTACAAACTTAATTCAACAACATAACACTCTACTCCTTTACAGCCCCATCCCCATCTCTTTTGGTTTTTGAAATCACAAAATTAAGTCCAGATATATTTTGTGCCCTAAAACATAAACTAATACTTACTTTAAATGCATTAGTTTATTAAATTATGTTTTAAAAGGTAGAGTTACAAACCATTGTCCCGATAACACTAGCTTCTAGATTTGCCCATTAGTTTACCTTTACTGATACCTTTATTTCCTCATACAGCTCTGAGTTACTGTCTAGTTTCCTTTCACTTTGGGGCATTTCTTGCCCAGTAGGTCTAGTGGTAATAGACTTCCTCAGGTTTTATCTGGAGAGTCTTAATTTCTTCCTGACTTGTACAGGTCAGGTTGCTGGATGTAGTGTTCTTGATTGATGGATTTTACTTTTAGCCCTTTGAATATATCTACCCATTGCCTTCTGCCATCCAAAGTTTCTGATGAGAAATCTGCTAAAAATCTTATTGAGGAGGCCTTATATGTGACGATTGTTTCTTGCTGCTTTCAAGATAGCCTCTTTTCCTTGACTTTTGATCATTTGATTATACTGTGTCTCAGAGACTTTGAGTTCATCTTACTTGGAGTTCACAGGGCTACTTGGATCTTTATATTCACATATTTCATCAAGTTTGGGAAGTTTGGAGCCATTATTTCTTCAAATATTCTCTCTTCCTCTTATTCTCTTTCTCTCCTACTCCTTGGGCTCTCACAGTGCACATGCTGCTCTCCTTAATGATGTCCCACAGATCTCCTAGGCTCTGTTCATGTTCCTTAGACTTGATAATTTCCATTGCCCTGTCTTTACATTTACTGGTACTTTCTTCTGTTTTCCAATCTACCTTTGAATTGCTCTAGTGAATTTTCATTTTAGGTACTGTACTTTTTGACTTCATAATTTCATTTTGGCCTCTTTTTAGGTTTTCTATTTTTGATCAATGTATCCATTTTGTTCATTCATCATTTTCTTGACATTATCCACATCCCTTGTTCTTTGAGCATCTTCAAGAAAGTTGTTTTAAAGTCTTTGTCTAGTAGATCTAGTAGATTTGCCATCAGTTCTATTTCAGTGACAGTTTCTGTTGACTTATTTTTCCCTTTAAATAGCCCATATTTTCCCACTTCTTCCTATGTCTTGTGATTTCTTGTTGTTGTTGAAAACTGGACATTTGAATCTAATAAAGTTGTAATTCTAGAAATCAGATTTTCCCTCTTCTTCAGGGTTGTTGTGGGGAGTTCTTTTTTTTAACACTTATTTTTAAATTTAATTATTGTTGAAGTACAGTTTTCTGTCTTTCACTCCCACCCAGCCTACCCCCCCCAGTGCTCCCCACCTCCCTCCCATTTCCTACCCCCCTGCCTTAGTTTTTGTCCGTGTATCCTTTATACTTGTTCCTGTGAATCCTTCCCCTTTCCCCCTGTGATTCTCTCCACTCTCCCCTAGGGTCTCTGTCAGCCTGTTCTCTATTTCAGTGTCTTTGGTTATATTTTGCTTGCTTGTTTGTTTTGTTGATTAGGTTCCTGTTAAAGGTGATATCATATGGTATTTGTCTTTCACCGCCTGGCTTATTTCACTCAGCATAATGCTTTCCAGTTCCATCCATGCTGTTGCAAAAGGCAGTAGCTTCTTCTTTCTTTCTGCTGCATAGAATTCCATTGTGTAAATGTACCATAGCTTTTTGATCCATTAATTTACTGATGGGCACCTAGGTTGCTTCCAACTCTTGGCTATTGTAATTTGTGCTGCTATGAACATCGGGGTGCATAGGTTCTTTTGGATTGGTGTTTCAGGATTCTTAGGATATACTCCTAACTGTGGAATTGCTGGGTCAAAAAGCATGTTCATTTTTAGTTTTCTTAGAAAATTCCATACTGTTTGTTGTGGGCAGTTCTTATTGCATTTGTTTACTATTGTAGACTGTCTCTGTAACACATACCCAGGATCACCCTGCAGCATAAACCAAAGATCTTTTCAGAACTTTTCTGAGCTGGAGCCTTTGCCCAGACACATGTAGCCACTCTCTAAATGTTCCCGTGTATGCATTTGCTTTTGAAAGTCCTAGTCTTCAATGTCTAGCTTCTAACAGGTCAAAAGAAAAAGGAAGAGCAGAAAGCCTTTAAATCCCCTGAAAGTCACTTTGGCTGGGGTGGGGGGAAGGGGGGTCACTATAATTGGAAAAGCCTTATTGCTGCAGCAACACAGACCTCTTGTTCTATAAGATTATATTTACTTTTAGAGAGAGGGGAAGGGAGGAAGGAAGAGAGGGAGAGTAATGTCGATGTGCAAGAGAAACACAGACCAGTTCCCATTTGCACGCCCCCAACCAGGGACCTGGCCTGCAACCCAGGCATGTGCCCTGACTGGGAATAGAACCCGTGACCTTTTGGTTTGCGAGACAATGGCCAATCCACTGAGCCACACCAGCCAGGGGCACAGACCTCTTTGTCTGCACCTTTGTGATGAACAGTATCAGCCAGTGATCAGGGCACAGCCCCCTGACATTTTGAGAACAAGCTCATATCTGTCCATCCTGTCTCCTGCAAGCTGTGTGTAGGCTGCTTGAGAGCCACACACACAGCTGATGGTCATGGGGTGGCAGAGGGGTTGCTGCTACTGTGGTAAGAGCTGAAGTTGACTGAAAGTAACTGCAATTTACCTCCTAAGGCTTCCACTGGAAGTTACAAACCTTCAACACATCTCAGAATTCCCAAAGAGTTGTATCAGACAAATTCTGCCAGTGCAATTGTCATCTAGGTATGGAGACAGATACCTGGTACCTCCTACCTCTTCACCTTTCCAAAATGCTCTCTTTACCCATAGGTTTTTTAAAAAAATTTATATTAACTTTTGATGAAAGCCCATATACCAGCTTTTGCAAAGATAATGGAGGAGATAAGAAAATATCCTAAATAGGTAGCATAGTCCAATGGAAGAAGACACCAAAAAGCAAAAAACAAGATTTTTGGTCTTATTTGTTTTATCCTCTAGAGCAGTACTACACAACAGAACGTGAAGTACATGTGTAAATAAAACTTTAGCTGCCACGTTAAAGCAAAGCATAACAGAACGGGCAAAATTAATTTTAATGGATTTTTAAAATCAATATATCCAAAACATTATTTAACATACTATTGATATATCATTTATTATGGAGATATTTGCATTACTTACTATACGTCTCTGAATCTGATGCACGGTTTATGCTCACAGCACACCTCAACAGAGATGTTACCTTTTCCTCCGAAGTAACTGACCTGCATCTAGATTTCATAAACTTTATATCTACAAAAGCAGGTTACATAGCCGAGTTGCTCTAGACATACTTAAAATTTCCCAGTCACTAATAAATATCCGTTTTTAAGTTTAAATTTATTAAAATGAAGTAAAATTTTAAATTCAGTTTCTCTAGTCCCATTTCCAGCACTCAGCAGCCAGTGTATAAATCACACAGATTTAGAGCATGACCCTGGGAGAGGTCCGTTACCACCTTGCAAGTTAGGTTTACCAGGTGGATTATGAGACAATTGTACCTCTGTATCTCTTATGTCACTTGAGGTTCTAGCACTTTGTAATCCAAAATGATAGAAGAAAAAAACCCCTCATAATTACAGAGCATCTCAGAATCTCCACATCATATCTTTGAATAATTTCTGGGCTGATCTCCACATCAGTGCATTTTATACATTTCTGAGGGTATTCAAATCTCAGTGTGTTAATCATATGTAAATAGACTCCATTAATATTTTAAAAATATATTTGCTAAATTAACCTTGAAATTATCATATTCTTCAAATACCTTAGCTTTTTATGTTACACATTTAAGTACTAGCCCCTAAAGCTTTGGAAGTGTACGAGGCTGCTATGCCAGAACCGGCACGGCTGGGAACACCGCCCCGCCGCCAGCTGCTTCCCTCCACCATCACTCATCTGCTCAAGGACGGCTCCTTTCCATCTCCACATGGGCTTGTTTCCTCCCTCACCTGCCTGTCCTATGAGTTAAAATGAACTTCGAATTTTCGATATTATCTAAGAAGCCGAGAAAGTAAGTGCAGAACTAACTGCACATATGCTACTTTCATTTCAGATAATGACATGCAGTAACAACCCATAAATGGATCGCCGTATAAATTTCAAAAAGTTTTATATAAATCATCTCACTTGAACATCCAACATTCCTGTCAATATGAATGACAGTGAAAGAGGATTTCAGAACCATGCAGCCAGTCGGCAAAAGCACCTGAATGACAAAACGGTTTTCTAAATCTTCATCAAGGGCTCTTTCTAAGATGTCTGAGTCCCCCACAGCAGGCTTCTTCTGGGGCTAACATGACAGCAATTCCACTGAGCACAAAGTCATTCCTCCACTTAGGTGCTTTCCTTATGCGTTCAGGATGTTCTAGGATTTAAAGAGCTGCCTTGGGAAAAAGTAGAGCATTATTCTGCTTTTTCAGAGGTCAGCCTTCTGGCAAGATCTTTGAACTCTTTAGAACGCAGTCCTGAATTCAAAATCAAGAAGAAATACGCCAAAAAATAGGCCACTGCCTGATGCTGAGCCATATGTGATTAAGTAGGTTGTCAGACCTCCTGTTTCTAGGAGATGTTACTTAAAATTTTCCACAGTGCAAAACAACGGGGCTTCATCCTCTAACTTGGGTTTCTAACAGGAAGCTCACTCTTCCCTCTTGATGAATGCTTTTCCCACAACGAAAGAACGTGGGAAGGAATAGGGCACAGAGGTGCCGGCGGGGACAATGAATGGTCCCTGACGAGCACAAGGAACAGGATGAGAGGTAGTTCCCAGGCATCACGCAGTGGTTCCATGATTAGGGAGACGGACTCTTCAGCCCAGGTTTCGAGTAACCCTCCAAATCTGTCCTGTCATCAGGCACTGTGGCGATAACAGCAGCAATGTCATCTCATTGCTACCGTAGCTCAGGAGAACACAGACTCAGAAAATTCAGGGGAACAGGAGAGAAATCTTCAGGGTCTCCCAGCCATTTCAGGCCAGTGGAGCACACTAAACTTACATTAATAGTAACTGCATTGAAGCAAGAAAGGGACATTATGGTTCTTTGAGTTCTCAGGCCTTGCTGAATCAGTAAGGCCTAGGAACATAAACAACTCAGCTAGGTACACGCCTTTCATACCCAAACCAACTAACACCCCTAATCAGGAGTCTTCATTAGGTTCTCACATTCCAGGCTACTATTCTCTGGCCCCATCACCCCAGGGCAAGGTACCAGACCTCTGGGAGCCACCCCTAAGCCCCAGAGCCAGCTGAAACATTTAAACTCACCAATCCTAAACCTGCTTACCCTACTTTGCCTCTTCCTTCCAAGAGAAACCACGAGGAAGGCCCTTGCTCATATATCCACACGGTCAGCGGCTCCCTTGGCCTCCTGCCCCACCCTGGTGCCTCTCCACTTGGCCCTGCATGGCGAGCCAGGCTTCCTGTTTCTGAGGAACTGCATAAACTCCTTAGCTGCATGGGCAGTCATTCCTGTGCCTGCATGTCTTGGCATAACTGATTAAAACAAATCCCAGATACCCTTAAAACACAAACCACGGCTCCAGCCCAGTCAGCAATGCCCCACGTAGAGCAAGCAGGAAATGGTATGAGCCAAACAGCGACTTGTTGGGATGAGAAGAGCTCGCCCGGGAACCTTGGGCAGCTGTGCAGCTGCATTCTTCGTAACCTCCCACAGCTAGGAACACAGCCAGTGTAGGGCTTATTTCTAGAACTGGGGCAGGCTCCTTCTGTACTAGCAGGGTTCGGATGTGTAGCGTTGGGCCCTTTTGGACTGAAGGAGTCAGACACGGGTGTGGCCTGATGTTGGCTGGTACAGGTTACTTTTCCTTTCACCTCTCTCTTAGCCATGGTCAAGGAGCTGATGGGCTTGTTTAGAATTACAGAGTCAAGTCCTATGACAGCAGGCTGTGGCACTGTGACAAAATGGATGTTTCTGTCACAATTACATGGGTTGGGTTATCCAAGGCAAGGGTGTTTAAACACAGCACACAGCATGCTTGAGGATAGGGTGAATGACCAAGGACGTAGCTTGCTCTCTTTTCCCTTCCCTGCATTCTCATTTTCCACTAGAACCAGAGGATGTGCTGTGGACAGACAGGGTGAGGTCCGATGGTGCTAACATTGATTTTTGGACCACATTACTCCTTGATGTGTGACATATGTTCCATTGAATTTGGTTGAAAAATATGACTGATTAGAATTTAAAATTGGACATAAAACGCAGTTGACTTCTCAGATCTGGTTAACTGTAAATTCTCTGATTTGGTGTGAATTTTATGAATATCCAGTAGAAATCCATTCCAATGCTGGAAGCAGCATTTGACAAACATTGAGAAAGGCTTTGGGAGTTGAGCCATCTACCCGCTAGCTAGGCCCTGCAGGATCCTGGGAATAAAGGTGAGGATTCTGAAGGGAAGCGAAGCGGGTTTTGTAAGGACGATCAGTAGTTTTCCTCTCTGGAGAGGACAGCTGCATCTCTGTTTGGCAATGGTCCTGAAAAACAAGGTCACTGGGACTGAGGGAAGGATAAGAAGTAGAGGAGTGATGTCTTCTACAGAGGTTCAAGCTCTCCTTGAACCTCCGCTCCGCTCCTGACTCCATCCCTGGAAGAATGAGACACAACTAGAAGGTGGGGCATTTTACTAGGTCACAATTCTGGAGACAGAAACTTTCACTGGGATAAGCAGGAGGGGTACAGGTCTCATCCCACACAAGACCCGAATCTGGGTTGTTTGACTCATTGCCATTTTTTGTCAGCCTGGGATGGGCAGCCCAGACTACCCATGCCCTAGGCATCGACATAAACACAGCTCACTCTCACTTCATCTTGTGGACTTGGCCACCTTCCTTCAACCAGGCCTTCCTCAACACGGGATGATATGTTCATTAGGTCTGTTTTGGGTGTAAATGACTCAAGCTAAACTTACCCAGACTCAGAGTGAAGGAGAGTGTGGTGCTCATAAAGGCGAAGGTCTTTGGACAGAGAGCACTGCCCCATCAGTGCAGATGCCACCCTACTTTGCTCCCTGTGACTTCTGCCCTTTAATATGACTCTTAAAGAAGCTCAGGCTACGGTGATTGTCTGGCCACCAACAGCTCCCAGGCTGACGATGTCCTTCCCGAGTGGAGACTGGAAGGGCGTGAGCACCTCCCTGGTCCAGTGAGAGCGCCGAGGAAGTGCTCTGACAGCAGCAGCTCACAGCAGGGGTCCAGGCCTGTAAACATTTTGGCTGAGAAGGGGCAGGGGGTGGGGGTTCCCATGAGGCCCAGAAGCCGCCATCAGGGTCGCACTGACACTGGAACAGGGAAACAAGCCTTCACCAGAAGTGTGTTTGTGTTCGAGCTATGGGAGGGGCTCTCAACAGGGAATGATTTAGCCCCTGCCCCCACCCCCAGGGGATATTTGGCAATGTCTGGAGACATATACACAACTGATGTGTATATAGGGGGTGTGTTGTGGGCATCCAGTGTTTGAAGGTCGGTGATGCCGATAAACATTCTACGATGTACAGAACAGTCCCCTATAACACAGAAGTGTCCAGTCCAAAAGGTCAATAGCAGTGAAAATGAGAAAGCCTAGGCTAGAGGGGAGGGGAGGGGTGGGGAAAATCTTGCATTTACTAAAAGGGGACAGAAATGTTGGGCTGGTTTGACAGTAGAAGTCCCTACAAATAATAAGCTGTGGAGGCTGCAACTCAAACCCGGGCCGAAAGGACAGAGGTCCAGGAGCCACGTGATCAGCTCTGTTTCTCACGCTTTACCTGCCTGAGTCTGGCGGGAGCCCGCTGCACGGTGCAGCCTAGTTGGAAGGCACTTCATTCTTTCAAGGAGACAGAAGCCTCACATTCGGAAAGGCTTTCTCTTGGCTGTGCTCCTGTGCCTACAGCTCCTGGGGACCACATCAAGTGGCTAGGGGTGCCAGGAGCAGGGCTGCCTCTGTGGCATGGACTTCCTGCCTACTCCCCTCTTTTGCTCTCCCCATACGGAGCTGCGCACCTCACTGCTCTCACCTGTGTCTGTGCCTCTGGGTAGACTGGTCTCTTTTCTTCTGGTTGGCCTGCTACTCTGTACCCTTCAAAGGCTTGCCGTGGGGGTCACTCCTTCCGTACCCTTCCATGAACCATGTACACACACATACCCATGCTCTCTCTCTCAGGAGAGGTGCCCCATCCTGTGCTCCTAGAGCTTTCTAGGCTCACCTCGGCCAGAGCAAGCACCGCACAACACCACAGTGAGGTTTTTGGTCTCAGGACTCCAAACCCCGGCAATCTCCTTGAGCAAAGCGAATGTTTTAGTCCCCCCTGGCTCCCCACCACCTAGGACAGTGCCTACCTCGGGGAGTGTGACATCATTTGTCTGAAGGCAGGAGGCTGGATAAAATGACCCTAAAGGCTCTTCTACCTCAAGATTTTTGACAACATAATATGTTGGGAAGGTCAGAGGTTAGAGCAGATCTTTAATCTAGTCCTGTGAATACAAATGAAAGCTTCTCCTATACAAGGAGAACGAGAATGGCCACAGAAGTAGGGCAAGCCCTGTCTTTGTTCTCCCGGGAAAGGTCTCAGTCCACAAGGCCAGCCCGAAAGCCTGTCTTCCTGAGGATGTGTTGAGAGCTCTTGTTTCCAACCTGGCACAGAAGTAGTTAAAGCTGCACCATTTGCTGTGTGAGGCTTTGATTCTGCTGACTTTATTTCAAGCAATCAAAAGTATCTAATTTGCATTCACATTCACATCAGTGGCCCATATGTTAGCCCTGCTTAGAAGCTATAGGCTTGCATTCATTATGAAAGACTTGGCTCCCCTTCCTTATCTTTTTCACTTGAAAAGTACTGAGATACTGTCTCTACAAAGGGTTATATTTAGCAAAGACACAGTGTTTCCGGGTGCGCATGTGTGTCTGCCCCTGTCTGTGTATCTGAAAGGGAGCTGATATTTGCATCTTCCTCCAAAATACCTGATAACTTTCAAAATCGGAAGAGGAAGAGCCGTCTCTTTCTCTAGCCATTTCATACATGACAGCACTGCCTCCTATCTAATGCATCTCTGAGACACTGCTACTGCATTGCAATATGTTGGTGCACAGGATTCTACAACATACACCGAGCCCTGAGAAGCAGACCCCTCTGGAGAGCTGTAGTGAGAAATTCACAGTTTCTTGAGGAGGAGGCCAGCCAGGGTTTGCTCCTGGGATTCAATCACATCTCAGTTAGATTCCACTCTCCAGCAGGAAGGGCTTGTGTCTTCTTTTATCTTCAAAAATTTACTGAGCCCCAACTATGTGATTATCCAATGTCAGATCACAGAAATTTGCAATGAAGGGCTTCTGTTCTCCAGGAACTCACAGGGAGCAAGGACAGAGGAGGATTCCAATGATTATGGCTGTTGGGACAGTGCTGGAGTCCGGCATGTGCAGCATGCCCGGGGAGCATTCAAGGGGATGACAAGTTGTTCCTGGGCAGGAGAAGCAGCTGGCAGGATGAGGTGGAAAGGGGGGTCGTCACAAAGCTGGGCTCCTGTGACCTGGACATTGAGCCACAAACTCACGACTGTGACGAAGCACAGAAAGGACTGAACAGCAGGCGCCAGAGTAGGGTGTGAGCTCAGAGAGCACCTCTGTTCCACTCCCAAGCTTCTGACGCGGTGAGCACTCTACCCCTGATTTGTGGCCTAGAGAAAAGATACAGGGCTGGGTGTGCGCACCCAACCAGAATAGTTTCTTTGTTCTCTAGAAGGATATGCAAGAAACCAGCAAATTGGTTGCCTGAGGGGTGAAAACCAGGAGACGGGGGACAGAAGTCAGGAGAAGTCTATATCCTTTTGACCTGCTTGGATTTTTTTTTCCTGCTCTGACTAGGCATTGCTATTTAAAGAAGAAATAGAAAGCTATTTTGAATGGATGAATTAAAATAACATTCTATTTCAAAAGTTTTGTCACTAGAGAAGCTAATCGGAGAAGCTAATACAGAAGAAGAAGCATGATACAACAATGTTAAAAAGATGAAATAAAGTGAAGGGAGTCAATAGCTTGTATGTAGTCAGTACTTTCAGTACCGGTGGTAACAACACCCTCTCAACAACTCTGGACTGATGAAAACTCCCCAGCAATGGGACACCTGGCTGAGAATCCCTGGGCTGGAGGACGTGGCTCACAGGACGGTGTTGTGCAGGAAGCAGTGACAGATGACAACTGAAAGCAGGCAAGGGGACAGCAGCTTGGTTCCACTGTGACCATAGGAGGTCACATGATAAAAACCCATCATTTCTTCAAAGCACTTAAGAGTAAAAATTCCTGTCCCCTCGTATCTTCTCATCTGGTAACCACCAAATGCTGGGTGGCCTGTGTATCAGGCAGCTTGCTGCAAGACTGTGGTTAGAAAGCCAATTCAGGCCACGGGTCACTCAGTGAAGGATGCTGCTGGTGTGCTTTCTCTACTCCCTTCCGCTTACACCATCTCAAGCCTGGGGTCCAATCAGGGTGTCTAAACTCTCCTTGCTGTTCTCCCACCTTTGAGCCCGGTCTTCTCCATTGTAGGAAGTGCAATTCATCCTCCACGCCCTGTTTCATGGCCACCTTTCCTGTCTCTGCACTTTGCCTCTGTAGGATGACACCCATCTGGGCTGGCTCTGGCTGGAGCAAGAGCAAGAGATGCCACTCAACTTGCCAGCTATTCTCAGATTGCCTGAGAATCTTGGCTTTACCATTTACAATTTGACATGGGGTAAATTACTTAGCTTTTCCCTGCCTCACTCAATTCCCTCATCTGTAAGGTGGAGATAATAGCATTATGGCATAGGTTTGCTGTATGAAGCAAATGAGATGATGTATGTCGAGGGCTTGGTGCAGTCTTTGAAACACAGTAAGCATTAAATAATAAGTGTTATCTATTAGTGCTGTATTAGTAGTAGTAGCAGTAGTAAGTGGTACCTCCCACAGTCCCTGCTCAGGGAAACAGCCAGGGCTGCTATTTGCATTAGGATGGCCATTGACATTGATCAAGAGATTAGGCATAGGAGGGGGCCTTTTCAGGGCCTTGGTGTGGATGCAAGACCTGTGTGGTCTGGTTTGAAATGATATGTATGAATTATATACTCTCCTTTTCAGTCGGAACAGAATCACAAATGGGAGTTGCCAGTGATAGAAGGGCAAGTTCATCTTAACTCCTATGGATGAATCAGAGGAGTGAGGGAAGTAGAGATCACAGAGTGAAGCACATAAGCAGAAATCCAGAGAAAATGAGAGAGAGAGAGAGAATACACAACCCTGCAGCCTCTACGAAAAGTAGCCCAGGTTCCTGGCTACTTCCCAGTTCTCAGTTCCAGTCTCCTGGAGTCCTGGCTGTACTTTGGTTTCTGTCCTTCAATTTGAGTGAGTGTCCTTTGTGTGACTTTATAATAAATGTCCCCATGTTGAAGCTGGCTTGAAGGACTCTGTCTGGTCATCGAAAAAATCCAAACACAAATTAGTTGCGGGTACAGAACGGTATTCCTCTGAACGTGCGCACTGTGAATGCCTTTAAGTAAAAGACTAAATAAATTTTTGCTTGTGTGAAATATTTAAAACACATAGAAAAGGTAAGAAACAACTCATGTGCATTTGTAAATCCAATAATTAGATTTAACAATTACTAATGTAAATAGTTTTGCCAGGTTTGCCTCATAATTTTTTAAAGAAATACACCATCTGGTGTAGATAAAACCTCTCATATACTCCTCCTCAACCCTATTCTTCATCCTTCTCCAAAGTAGCCGTTATCTTGAATTTGGTATTTATCATTCACAAGTGAGGTAGACATTATACAGATATTAGTATACATTACTAAAAATTTACAAAATGATATCATTCTTCAAGTTCAATATATAGTTTTTCAAAGTCATCCTTGAAGATGTATAAGACTCAATCTATTGTGTGACTGAATCATACTTTGTTCTTTTGACTGTTTGTCTCAGCACTACATTTCTTTGCTATCATAGCCAATGTGTCAATGAACACCCTCACACACGCTTTCCTACAGGTCTGCTGAAACTTTCTCCAGGACAACTGCTTAAGGCAGATGTTGAGTCCTCCCATTCATGGACATGGTGTACATCTCCATTTCTGTTTTTCACATTTTTTCATATCCTTCTGAAGTATTTTATTGTTTTTGTGCATTTTTTCACATTGTGAAAATGCATGGATAGACTATGAAAAACATTCAAATGCCTCTTCTTCCTTTCCTGTGTCTCAAAGGATACAAACCAAAAACACTGAACTACCCGGTTTCCCTTATCTAAGAAAACCAAGGACATAGTTCTGGTCCTTCAGATGAGAAGCCTGTTGGAAGTTCTGAAAACAGAATGACAGATCTGACTTAGATCTGGGAAGGGTCATTCAGGATGCTGTGTTAAGAGTAGACTGTATGCAGGGGGCAAGGCATAAAACAGGGAGAATGCTTCGAAGGCTTTAGCAATAATCCAGAGCAGAGCCATGGACCAGGGCGCTGATAACCTAGGTGGTGAGAAGTATCAGATTCCTAACACATTTTGATGATGATCCTGACAGGACTGACTCGTTGGCTCACTGGCTGTGGGATGTGAGCATACTGATAGTTGTCAATGACAGACGCCAAGGTTTATGTCTTCATGACTGGAAGAAGAGAGCTGTCCTTAACTAGAACAGGGAAACTGCAAGGGGAGCCAATTTAGGGGGGATTCAGAAGTTCTGTTTTGAGTATTGAAATTTGAGTTCTGTATATTCTTCTTTCGATTTTTTCCCCAACTGTTTAAACAATTCTTAGCTCACAGGCTGTACAAAAATTGTCAGTGGACTGGATTTGGCACATGAGCCTCAATTTCCCAACCCATGTCCCAGATCATGTCTTTTGAGCTATGCAAGGCTATTGCCCACTCTGCTGCCTGATACAGTATAGGCTCGTTAAACTTTGTTTGAATAAATGAATGATGAAATAAAAGGGAAAGGGTCATAGGCATAAATAGGCATGTCTGTTCTCTCCATGTACATGGCTTAGGGCTCAGGACTTTGAACCTGTGGGGTTAACAGGATATGATCAGAGTACACACAAAGTCTAGGACCAGCATCTTATAGGGATCTCTTCTCAGCAGGGCCGATCAACAATTCAGAGTCAGGTTGGCATCCCCAAAGATGTCAAAACAAAAAGGTAATCCCAAGTTATGGAGCCAGGCTGGACAGAGCAAAAGGGGAGCCCATCGAAGCTGGACGGGAGTGGACTCAACATGGTCCAACGTAAGGTTAAGCCGGGGAGGTTCACCTGCCATGTCAGCAGTTACTGCAGCTNTCTGTTCTCTCCATGTACATGGCTTAGGGCTCAGGACTTTGAACCTGTGGGGTTAACAGGATATGATCAGAGTACACACAAAGTCTAGGACCAGCATCTTATAGGGATCTCTTCTCAGCAGGGCCGATCAACAATTCAGAGTCAGGTTGGCATTCTCAAAGATGTCAAAACAAAAAGGTAATCCCAAGTTATGAAGCCAGGCTGGACAGAGCAAAAGGAGAGCCCATCGAAGGTGGATGGGAGTGGACTCAACATGGTCCAACGTAAGGTTAAGCCTGGGAGGTTCACCTGCCATGTCAGCAGTTACTGCAGCTTTTCTTTCTTTCCTGCAGTTGCAGGGATGGTGTCCCGAGTCCTCGAGAGAACAGATTGGGAGATGGGGCTTATGTTAGGTGACAGGAAGAGTCATTGTAACACTGCGATGGGACAGAGTAGGAAAAAATATGAGATGCCTGACATAGTGCCAGACTGACAGGAGTTTTATAAGCCAGGCAGAGGGTGTTAGACATGAAATATGATCAGGGAACCAGAGCCATGAAAGATATTTTTTAATTGGGGTAAAGATAGGATTTAACAAAGTTTTGTTGCCATGTATAAAAATTGGGAGAGACAGAAGTAAAAAATGTTGAGTCTCTTGAATAAATTCAGGTGTGACATGATGAAAGTTGGCAAGGGAAATGAGGAAAAATGATGGTTTTAAGAAAAACTTTAAAGCAACAGCCATTAAGCCTCTGTATAGCCTCAGCGGGCAGAAAGAGATAAAATAAAGATGATAAAAGATTTTATGCAAAGCTGATTGAAAAATATGTAGTTCCTTTCTCAAATGAGACAAGGAGCAGAGAAGAGGAAGGGAGGAAATTTGAGACTCAACTTCCAGCTTTTGACAGGAGAATTTGAGATGCCATGATCAATTCAAATAGGAATGTCTGTCAGGCTGAAAGGGGTGCAGGGCGGGCACTGATAATGTTCAACAATTGGTTCTCCAGGAAGGAAAGCACTCTAGACTGTTTAACTTGCCAAATTCTGTGGTGTACCTGCTCCTGGAATACCTGATTTTCAGCTACTGATCTGATATCACTGAAGGCAAATTTGGGAAGAGCTGCCAGTGGGGACCAAGGGGAGCTGACCCCAGCACGCTGGAGGATGGCAGTGATAAGCACTTGGAAATAATAATAATAATAATAATAATAATAATAATAAATAGAGTTGGGTGAGCCCTTAGAAATCTTGGGCTGAGGTTTTCATTTTATGAAGATGAAATAGGACACAGAGGAAAACTGAGCTCTTGAAAGTCATAGGATGGTCTGAAGCAAAGAATCATGGGTTTAGCCTTTCCCCACATGCAAAAAAACCACCCCATTTGAAGATTTTAAAATATGTATGACATCTACAGTAAAAGAAATATAATTCCCAATGACTATCGGTAGACAGAAGAAATATAATGCTTATAGGGTTGGCTGTTGTTTTCTATTCTGAGTCCTGATTTGCCTACAGTCTGTTTTACTTAGCTACCAGCATAAGCTACTCAGGTGCTGAGGCAGTACGTTTGCATGCACAGTCACCTGACATATCCCTACGATAAACCAAAAGAAGGAAATGGCCCTTGTGAGTGTTTAGCCAGGCGTCCAAAGAGAAGGCTACAAACCCACTACCTCTCAGAGCCCATGGACAGCACTGCAACATCCCGGAGGATAAGGAGGACTCATCTACTGTCTTTGGGGTGGTGGGGTGTCATCGTCTCACCTCCGTACTCCTAAAACCTGACTTTTAAGGAGACCGCCCTAGGAACCCTGATGTCCTGCCCATCACTTCATCTGGCACATCCTTATCTGCTGAGAGAAGTGAGGGGACTCTTAGAACACGGGGGGAGTTAGAGGTCTCATCAAACCCCCAAGTTCAACGAAAGTCCAATCAATATTTTTCTTTGGGTAGGATAGTTCTCAATAATCTCAACACATGGAATATGCCCAGCTCTGTTCGTAGGGAAACAGGCTCACTCAGCTTCACGGTGTGTTGCTGCATCTTCCCCAGGACATCTCATTGAAAGGTGTTTCATCCTCCCTTCTTACCTATGTTTTTTTTTTAATCAATTGATGTTCTGTGAGAACTTAATTTTATGGAGCTAGAGAAACCTCCTGTCTATAAATATTTGACAGATTTACTTCAACTTTGTAGAAATAAAGAAAATTGTGTTTCATTTTAGGACTTTGACCTAGGTGAGATCAGAGCCTATAGAGACAACATCGATACTGCCTTCAGAAACTTATAAGGCCACTTAAAATGTTTTAACACACAGCCCTGGCTGGTGTAGCTCGGTGGATTGAGCACGGGCCTGCGAACCAGAGGATTGCGGTTCAATTCCCAGTCAGGGCACATGCCTGGGTTGCAGGCGGATTCCCTGCAGGCCAACTCCCAGCAGGGGACGCACGAAAGGCAACCATACATTGATGTTTCTCTCCCTCTCTCCTTCCCCTCTAAAGATAAGTAAATAAATAAAAATTTTAAAAAAATGTTTTAACACACAAAGACCACATGGTTGACCAGGCCCACACTGATCTCGCTGAGAAAATGTTTACAGGGAGCATTTGCAGCCTCGCATTCAAATGCTTAGGAGTGCAAATCGGACATTTGTAACCCACCTGCGCCCCACTCATCCTTCCTGTTGGGTGACCCCCTCAGTTGCTCAACCAGCAAAGAGTCAACTTACTAGTTGAAGCTACTGTTTCATTTTACTTCTGTAATCCAAATTAAACTGGCCCTTGGTTGTGGCCTTAAGGCCCTTTTCTTCATACACAAAATATGCACATGTATATACATATCCACAAAAACTTTCAAGGGTAATTAACTCCTTTCTAAAGGTTTCTTAGAGTTGGGTAGTATGTCAAGGGAAGACTCATACTGTATTTGAAATGTATGAATTTTATAAATACCTCAATGGCATAGCAGGTTTCCCAGTTTTTCTTTCTCAAACTTTCTCTACCCACTCTTTCTCTTCTCCTGTGGTCCTTCCTTTGGTCCTTGCAGCCTCATTTCTGTCCATTTCTCTCTGTCTCTGTTGTGGTCTGAATGCTTGTGTCCCTACGCAGTTCACGGTGAAACCCTAAAGCCCCATCTGGAGGTGTTAGGAGCTGTGGCCTGTGGGGGGTGCATAGGTCATGAGGATGGGCCTTCAGAAATGGGTCCCCAGAAAGCCCCCAACCCCTTCCACCTTGTGAAGACACAGTGAGAAGCCTGCAACCTGGAAGAGGGCCTTCACCCAACGCTGCTGCCAGCTCCCCGAACTCAGACCTCCAGCCTCCGGAACTGCGAGAAACAAACCAGTGCTGTTTCCACGCTCCCCGGGCTCTGCTGCTTTGTCACAGCAGCCCAAAAGGACATGACAGTGACCACCTCTTTGGTTAAGGTACGAAGTCTGGTTGTTCCTTAAATCCTCTCAAATCAAAGCCTTCTTCATATAAAGCCCACATAAGAGAAAATGTGATCGATATTTTCAGTGTAATTTTCTGGTCCTATTATAAAAATACTTTGTCATGACTGCTGTGAAAACAAAGAGTGTGCTCTGATACCAAATTGCTGACGTGACCTGTGTGGACGCTGCGACAGCTGCTGCTACCCCTCCTCCTCATTTCTGCTCTCCCACAGAATGGGTCTCCTGAGAGGAGGGGGCGGACTCACCATATTATCGGTGGGCTTCTGTCTGCAGGCCAAGCAGGTATCTACCCTGAGGACACAGGGTCCTGATCTCCTTGAAGCCCAGGGAGAAAGGGAGTGCCCCCTGAACTTGTTCCTAATACCTCTCACCCCTTTCCTCCGAGTGAAAACAGCTTGCATTAGTGTATCATGGCAGGTCATCACCCATTGGTGGACTGAAATCATGTTACTAGGTCATTTTTTTAAACTCAACATAATAGAATAAATATTGGAATGCACTAGATATGAGGGTAAGCATACTGTTATTTATAATACTGATCATCATTCATCCTATTATTTAATAAATATTTATAAAATAGAATATTTACTTCAGTTTTAACTAGTATAAAACATACAGGGTGGGGCAAAAGGAGGTTTATAGTTGTACTGATGTAAAATAATGCAACAACTAATAAATGATAATTCAAGAACGAACTCTCTGTTTCACACACTCAAAACTATAAACCTCCTTTTGCCTCATCCTGTATTTCTTACTGTGAATTGAAAGTCGAAATATTTGAAAGTTTGAAAGCTACCGCTCTAGGTAATGTTTTCCTTGAGAGTTCAGAGTGTCACCAACCCTGCCGAGAAGACTGGGATGGGGAAATGAGGCGTGATCCTGCTGCGGCTCTCGTGCGCCCTGTACCACAGCAAAGCTTCCCCTCGGGACTTCGGAGCAGGGGTGCTCAAGTGTTCTCTCTGCAGGCTTCCAGAGGGTGTTCTGCTTGGATTCTTCCCACTGTCAAACCTCCCTGCACCCCACAGCCCTCTCCCTTTAAATCCTGCTCCATGTAGAGGCCAGCTCTGCCTCTGGTTTTATCACACCAGAACTCTCCATTCATATCTACAAACCCAATTAAAGCTCAGCCACCACTACACATTTCAAGTAGATGACACACTTAAGAGCTTCAGGTGTTGGATATCTGCTTCTTAAGGACTGATGGACCCCAGTGCCCCGATGGTGTACACACGTTTGCCTGGAGAGAAAAAAAACGCCCCTTTGGCAGTGAACCTCAGACTGTAATGGAGAGGTTGCTATACTGTAGATTCCGATTCTGTGTGTCCAGGGTGGGCCCTGGAGATTCTGCGTTTCTATCGTGCTCCCAAGTGACATCAATGCTCCTAGTCTTTGGACCACACATTGAGGAGCAGGGCTTAGAGTGCTCAAAATCAGATGTGTTTGGCTGCCACTCGAATTAACTCCCCCACTAACACTCCTTGCTTCCCTAGGATACACAGAGGACCAAATCCCCCTATTAGCATAGTTTCATCTTGACTTTATGATGCTAAGAAGACGCAGATGTCCTCCCCATTCAGAGTTATCTTCTCACAGGGCTGGTACATCTCCAGTAAGTCAATGATGGAGAGCATCGTGCCTGATCCGCTTCTTCCTCTGTCCTGGGGATGGAATTGGGGGCAAGTCTAGGTATCCCCTGCCACAGTCATGGCTGCTGTTCCCATTGCTACTGGTAGCTTTAATGCCTCATTAGACTGTTTCTTATGCCATCATTTGCAATATGAACTCACACACAAAGGCACACACATATATTTTAACATCTCTGAACACTGGATGTCTCCCAATTATTGTCTGCCAGGTGGTAAGCTTAAAAAGCTTGTGATCGCCTGCGTGTAAGAAACATAGTATTACAGGTGGGATAATCAAACAACTTCCATTCTTAGACCTTTCAGTCAACTAAGCGCTGAGGGAGGCTGGTAAATTCTAGTAGTTGCCTGAAAACCACCGGCTGACACATCTGGTAAGACCAAGAAACTTTCGGTGTCAAAACTTACTAAATGGGTATCAGTAGCTTAGAATGACACCACCAGAACCAGAAGTGGCATCCTCTTTCAAAGAAATGCATACCACCAGTGCTCCTGATGATGCAGACACTGATGTGGAAGGAAAACCACTAGCAACATTGAGCTGAAAACGCAGAAGCCTCCACCCTGAACCTCTATTTTATTCTGCTTGAATTGTCCTTTGGAGTATATCCAAAAAGGTGCATGATTTTTTAAAAAAAGGTTTTATTTATTTTTAGAGAGAAGGGAAGGGAGGGAGAAAGAGAGGGAGAGAAACATCCTTATGTGTGCACCCTACTGGGGACCTGGCCTGCAACCCAGGAATGTGCCCTGACTGGGAATTGTACTGGCGACCCTTTGCTTCACAGTCCGGCACTCAATCCACTGAGCCATGCCAGCAAGGTCCGATTTAGGAAATATATGTTTAAATCTCAAAGAGCTATTTCAGTACTGAAATAAAATTTCCAACTGGAGAAGAGAGAATTTATCCTAGTTTAGTGGTTCATAAAATAAGGCCCATCTTACAATCAATAGCAACTAAATTTACTAAAACATGGAAGTACATTTTGAACCATATTTCCTCCCTTGTGTCATGTCCAGGATCACAAAACATGATTAATCCACATTTCCTCATTCTTGGCCCACTCCACCCCCGACTATATATCAAAGTACCTGTGCTACACCACAAAACCTTTAGAGGCAGAATGTCTTTCATTAGAATCCAGCAGCATGCCTGGCATGCAATGCCGTTCAATTAGCATTTGTTTTCTGAATAAAGGAATGAATAAATGACACAAAATACATCTAATCATTCAAAGTGACATGCTTTTTGTTATATGAAAAGAAGTGGTGACCAGTAAACACCAAACTCAATTTCAGAAAAAGGCAAAGGGCTCCCTTCTTCCACAACAATGGAACATGACCAAAATGTAGGTCAAGGGGCAGAGTGGTTCATCTTTCAGGAAGACACTGCTGTCTAATGCCATTTGAACAGAAGGCTGAAGAAGAAAAAATAATACCTTCTTCACCAAACCCATCTAAATCTAATTAGCACAGCAAAGAGAAAGGAACTTTATTTGTGAAAGAGTCACTTTTTCTTTCATTTGTGCCTGGAATCTCTAAAGAGGACAGGATGTGCAACCCCGGGTCTAGATAAATTCAAGCCAGTACCCAAGACACTTTCTGAGTCTTTCAGGATGCTCATCAGTGATGGAAATGTGTCACTTTCACCTAAGGCAATGCCATCGCTCAGGGGCAAGCAAAGCACAAGTGTTAGGTCAAGGGAGTTGTATACACAGAACACCCACAGGCATAAGAGGTTTCTTCAAAGAGAAGTGTAAGGACTAAGAGTGGAAGTATGCAAATAGCCTTGAAAATGAGATGAGAAAGTCTTTGAGAACTATGGGAAGCCCTGGATATACCCACAGCTCTAACACCTAATTTACATGCCAATTAACTAGAGAACTCTCCTAAGGAAGATAGAATCCTTGGATTGAAGACAAAATTGCAGTGGAATTTGGATCCTAACTGTGTATAATCAATAAGATGTCCAATGGTTCAACATGCAGAAGACATTTGATAAGTCGTCAGTTAAGGAAAACAGAATACCAACCCCAAAAGAAAACTTTGATCAATACCTAACTTCCCACCAGAAGTAGCCAGCTGGCCATTCACCCACTCAAATTTGAGAACTGTCTTGACCTTCAGTTTTGGAGTGGTGGTGGGAGACATTTTTTTACCATTGGGGGAAGCTGGAGCCCTGAAGCAGAGTTTGAGGAGAAAGCCTGCAGCAATTCATCCACTTCCACTGATGTGAACCAATAGAAAAGGTAGTCAGAAAATCCAAACCCAGTCCTGGCTCTGTCTCCAACTGAACAGAATACCCTCACATCTCTGAGTCTCAGTTTCTTCATGCATCTTCAAAGTGAAGGTGCTTGAGTAGATTACAAGGCCTCACACATCCACCATGCTATAGAGGTCACTCCTGCTCTTAAGAAATTTAATTTCAGGCAGTAAAATTATGAATACAAAGCTAAATAGCAAATTAAAAACTGATGAGTCCCAAGGGGAGGAATCACTAAATCTGCAAGTGTACAATGGAAGAACAAATACTTCAGGGAGTAGGTTCAAAGAAATATCACAGCCTGAGTGTCAGTTAGAATGAGTAGAATTTGAACTTTCAGAGAAACAGGGAAAGCATATTAGATGGGCAGAATAAGCAAGAGCAGACCTGGAAAGGGGAGAGATTCCTGGGGAAAAAAGAAAGAAAAAGAGTGAAGGAGAGTAAAAAGGAAAGGGAAAACTAAGATGTATTAATCTCCTTCTGTGTATCAGTCTATGTTGGAAATTTCACATATTTTAATCACTTAATCCATAGAACTGTAGTGAGTATCTGCTATTAGGCTTGTTTTATAAATGAAGAAATTGAGGCCTAGAAAAATTATGTTTGTAGTCACGTAGCAAGTAAATATGAAAGTAATATAAACTTATGTCTATGGGGCCGCACCCTCAAGGATGAGCTGGAAATCCTAAAGAGCACCTGGTGATGGATGGTGAGATCAGGTAGTTAGCGTCTTGAGTAATCTCTTGATGTTGCTAATGTACCGATTCAGAGGCTGTGAGCTGGTCCTCCCTGGAAAAGTGGGTGCCCTGCCAGTACACCCACTTGTGACAGCATCAGAAGTCCCCAGTAGATTCTACTGCATCACAGGATGGGAGGGTGGGTAGAGAAAAAAGTACCAAAGTAGAAAGAATATGTTTCTGCATACACATTATTTTTTTCTCAGGTTAATAGTGTTTTTATTTTTCATCTGACCTCTTCTCAACTACCCTGAGAGGTAAATAGGAAAAAAAAATACCCTAAATAGGAAAACCTATTCTAGTCCCTTTGACGAAGGAGGGTCTTACAACTGGCCGGACCACTGCTGTAGTGAGTGACAGAGTTGGGCATGGTCAGGTGACCTGCTTTATCCCCCCCCCACTCTACTCTCTCTGATAATCCTCTGGTGTGCATCTTCTCTTCCAAATGTGTATGGTGTTTAGATTATAAAGTCGTTTATGTACAGCATTGCACTAACTGCAGGCCTCCCAACAATGTGTTCCCATTTTGTATGTGAGAAAATTGAAGTTTAGAGAGGCTAATCACAGAGCAAGTGATAAATGACATGGAAGACTGTATTAGGACCAATGAAAGAGACACAGGTGCTTTATTTCCTCCAAGCTTGCTAGGCAGAGGGACACAGAAGTTCAGGTGAAGCTAAAGCTCTTGGCTGGCAGCTCCCTTCTGACATTTGCAGGCTGTCACAGATAAAAGAGGGTAGACTGCTCACATTGTCATCTGTGTAGAGGGACAACAAGATACAAAAACAGACTCATGAATAGTGAACACTTTGATGGTTTCCAGATGGAGGAGACTGGAGGGACAGGTGAAAAGGGTAAAGTGACTAAGAAGTACAAACTGCCAGTTATAAAGCCAGCCATGGGGATGCAAAGTGCAGCATGGGGAATACAGTCAATAATGTTGTAATAACTATGTATGGTGTTGGGTGGATACTAGACTTATCACTTCATAAGTTATATAAATGTCTAATCACTATGTTGTATATCTGAAACTGATATAACAGTGTGTGTCAACTATAATTTAAAAATAAAAAAGAACCAGTTTATAAGAATGAGACAGATTTTAACTCAATTTAAGGAAGAATTCTTTTCAATGTTTTCTGCTTTTTGAGAAAATACATAATGATTTGGGGAAAATTCAAAAATCAAAGAAAAATAACAGTAACTACTCATAATTATATGACTTAAAGGTTATATTACTATCTCAGCATATTTCTTTCCAGCATTTAATGCATATGTATGATGAAATAATTGAGATCATACTATACAGAAAAATTTGCTTGTTATTTTTTTCATTTAACACTATATCATCTTACAAACATTTTTCAGCTCATTAAAAGCTCTTCATAAACATAATTTAATGGCTGCATAATATTCAATTGTATGACTGCATCACAATTTATTTAACTAATGCCCTATTTTTGGACACTTATGTTGTACATAATTTTTGGCTTTTATGAAATAATGCTTCAGCAAAACTTTCCTGTGCATAAAGCTTGTTCCACAGTTTTCATAATTTTATAAGCTACATGTTTAGGAGTTGAATTACTTAATAAAGAGTGTAATTATCTTTAAGACATTGATACATATTGCCACTTTCCCTGCATAAAATTTATACTAATTTAACTGTTGCATCCTCACTTCTTCTCTTGATGTTCAAGACTCTACATGCTTGTTTTTTTTTAATTTTCCTTCCTATTCCTTCTCAATCCTTCCTCCCTCCCTCCCTTCCTTCATTATGCCATCTCTCTTCCATTTGGCCCCTAGATGCTGGAGAGTCACAGGATTCTCTCTGACTCTCCCCTCTCTTTACTCTGAATATATTTTTTCCTATATGAATTAAAGCAGTTCTTTGGTTTTGAAAACCATATATAATTCCCAAATTTATATCTCCATCATGACCTTTCTCTGCAAATTGAACCTGGTACAGCAGTTGTTTACATGCCAAGTAAACTTGGACTGGACATGATCCTGCAAACCAAGAGGTTACCAGTTCTACTCTCAGTCAGGGCACATGTCTGGGTTGTGGGCCAGGTCTCTGGTTGGGGGTATATGAGAAGCAACGGATTGATGTTTCCCTCTTTCTCTTTCTCTCTTCCTTCCTCACTCTCTAAAAATAAATAAAAATCTTTTTAAAAAATGTATATCCTAGTTGAGGAAAATAGACACTAAACAAGGAAAACATAGACTATAAAAGGAAAGCTGGGGACAGCCATTTCACTCTTGCATTTTGGGTGGTCAGGGAAGGTCTTTCTGGTGAGATCCATTTTAGTAGAGACCAGAGGGGAATGAGAGAATGTGCCATAAACATATCTTGTCAGTTTTTTAAAAGGATTTTATTTATTTATTTTTAGAGAGAGAGGAAGGGAGGGAGAGAGGGAGAGAAACACTGATGTGTGAGAATCAAACCAGAGACTCTTAGGTTCACAGACTGGCACTCAATCCACTGGGCGGGCCACACCAGTCAGGGCTCTTGCCAGTTTTAAAGAAGCTGAATTCTCTACCTCAAACCAAATTTAGTGCTGGCCAACACGGGAGGCAGGAGATTAACAGAAAATAGTGGTATGTCTGTAGAATGTATCCATGATCCTGCACTACTGTCAAACATTCTACCTGATAGCAAAAATCAAAAGTAAAAACCTGAATCATGTTAAAAAAAAACTGCTTATAATTATACAACCCTAAAAATCAAACTCCATTTTACATCTGAACACACTGTATTTTTGCATCATTCATTATATCCTGTATTTTCCAGGAACACAACTATTATGCAAATTGAGGGCACATTGTACTTTGTTTTGTTCTTGTCTCAAGTGTTGTTGACCATTCCCCCAAACTATAACAACAGTGGATGTCTGAGTTGCCAACACATCTCCATCAGTCACATCTGTGGCTGTCATTTCACCAAGACTCTGGAGAGAGGGGACATTTCTGACTACATTATGTCTTCTAGCACAAAAGATGTGAATTTGTGTCTCAAATTCATGAGCCACTGGAGATGGCATTACGATGCGGATTCTCACTCAGTGAGTCTGGGCTGAAGCCTGAGAGTCGGCTTCTCTAACTGCTGGTACTGATGCTGCTGGCTCACAGACCACATTTTGAGGAGTGAGGTTCTAACATAACTGCCCCGCCACTGTGTCCTAAAATATATATTATTTTGTTAACTCATTTTTCTTCTATGTTATAACTAGATATTATATCATTAAGTATGGAGTCAACTTTAATTTTCTATGGATTTTATTTCATGATAATAAAGACAGCAATACAAAAATTCAATATTAAAAACAAAGGTACCGAATCTGATAGAGCTGAGAATACTGGTCTAACTAGAAGTATCCGACCTGCAGCCCATGGGCTGCATGCAGCCCAGGACGGCTATGAATGCAGCCAAACACAAAATTGCAAATTTACTTAAAACTTTGTTTTTGCTCATCAGTTTTCATTAGTGTTTGTGTACTTAATGTGCGGCCCAAGACAATTCTTCTTCTTCTAGTGTGGCCCAAAGATGCCAAAAGGTTGGACACTCCTGAAGCTCTTTAAGGTCACCCTATATGCTTGTCACTTGAGTCATAAAGGGATAAGAAGGCTACACCAATTACTGCATGAAACCTGTCCTGGAAGAAGAGTCAGGATGGGCATGGCCCAATGTTTAAACCAAGGAAACACAAAGAAAGCTTTCCTGGGGATTTGGGGGAGAGAAGCTTCCTCATTCTTCTGAGAGTAGATTCGGGAAGCATCCTTCTCTCTTCCTCTGGACACTGTGGAGAGAGGACCTAAGGTCTGAAACCACAGGAGCCACATAGCGTCAGGTGCAGGACCCACGGTATGGGGAGGGGGAGACAAGAAAACCCAGACAAACAGAGCCACAGGCCAACTCTAAGGCCAGCCTACTTGTCTGTATGTGATGTGTGAGCCAATAAATGTCCTTTTGTTTAAATCATTTGGAAGTGAGTTTTCTGTGTCAAGGAGACATCGAAGTGAAGTGTCAATGTGATAAAACCAGAGGAGTCATCTGGGCTAGAGGTGGGAATTTGGGAAGCAGCAACACCAAGGTGTTTTAAATCCATCAACTAGAATGAACTCACCTAAAGAGAAAAAACTGCTAGACAACAGAAAAAGACTCAGAACTCGAGCCCAGAACCACAAACTTGAGACTCTGGAGAGAGGAGGATGGGGTAGGAGTGGCCAGCAGTGGGCCAGGAGGACTTGCTGCGATTGACAGGAAGGAACACTAGAGTGAGTGCACTTGTCTCCCGAAACTCTTGCCAACACTGGGTAATGTTTGGTCTCATTCCCCCCCCCCACTACTGTTCATAACATCTTCCCTGGACTCAAAACTTGCCAAAGCATTCATGCTAATGGGAACTGTTTTCATGTAAAAATTAATTAACATGCATGAAATGGATTATTTTAGTGTTTGAATTATATCCCCCCAAAACACAGTTTAGAACTCTACAAAACAGTGTGAATACAAATTCCTACTTCTTTCTCTCACATGGGGTACAGTCCCTGTAGAAAAAAGCAAACAAACTCACGCAGTACATATCCAGAATTCAGTAATTATGTGTGCAGGATGCTTGATACTTTTTAGTCTAGAAGTACGAGAAGGCGATTGGCCAGGATGGTGAGGCCAAAGGGAGCTTCAGGAGCTTTCTCTGTGCTTCACTAGGAGCATCGGGAAGTGGGGAGCACCGTGGACAGGGTGGGTGAGAACAGCCATCAGCAATTGCTAGGGTGAAGGTGCAAGGCAAAGCCTTAGGAAATGCCACTTGTTTTTTAGTCAATTTGTAATGTGGCCTATCTTGAATAGAAATGTCCTGTTTAACATTTGCTGATATTAAAAGTCACCTCCAAGAGTAATGACTCTTTGATAGGTTGTCATCTCACCAAGTCTTGTCACCCTCTGCTTGGACTACCAGCCCTTCTTAGGCCCTGGCATTTTCTCTGGGACGCCCACTCGGCCGTCAACGACAAAACCACAGTGCCCTTTCCTTTCTGGTGTGGAGATTTGCACACAGCTTCTTTCCCCACTTGCTCTAAATTCATGCCTTCCACCCTCAGCATTCCATCACCAAAAAAATGCTGAACTTCAAATAGTGTCCCATTCAACCAAACAGATTTCCAGTACCTTGCTGTCTACACACACAACATCTCGCATTCCCCAGAACGATCGGCAGTTCGTTCCAGAGAAAAGCTAGTCTTCACATCAGACACCTCACTGCCCTTGCTTTCCCTTGACCTTTTGTATTACTTTTTTTTTTCAAAGCATTAATTGCAAACCTGTGATTCTCCAGCTGAATTTGGTTGGCAGTCAAGTTTTATTTACTCCATAAATTGTTTCTGAAAAGATATATTTTAAAACTAGGGACATTTCAAAATAAAAATCCAGGCTGCTTGTTGCCCATGCAAACCCCAAAGACCCGGCAACCCTGGGCTTCCTTCCCACACAGGGACAACTGGACACTTTCTGATTCGCCACGGTCTTCACCACTCCCTAAGGTCTCTGTGACCCACCAAGACATGTGCCCTTTATCATTACCCTCATACTGTTTCTTTTCCTTTGGTAGAGAAATATTTATCTATATCTAGATTTTTATCCAAAATAATAAACAAGAGACCATTAAATGAGCTTGGGCCTTTTTCTTTGTGCAAGTAAAAACTATTCCCACCTATATTAGAGCAACTGTAAGGTCGCTTCACTTGGGTTTTTAAGGACTTCAGCATCCATTTGAATCTGCAATCCTGCATATAAGACAAGGACCTTCAATGCTGTCTCTATCACAAAGGAAGCCATAAAATCCCTGAACACAAAACATTTCATTAGTTTAAATAGTAAGTGTATTGTTTAACACATGTTCAAAGGGTGAATGAAACAAGCAAGATGATTCCTGTTATAGCTTAGAACCAAGGCTTTCTGAAAACAGGTAATCTTCTTTCATCATTTCTAAACTGCATAACCAGATTTACTTGCAATTTGAATTCTGAGCAAAAGAAATGTGAATCTACTTACTGTTGTGCCGAAAGGAAATTCTACTACTGCAAAGTACTCTAATGGAATGAGAATGGGTTTCTCTTTAAAACAATTCATCTAAACCTTTACCTGGTTTAAAGTGGTATTTTCTAAATTGGAAAACACCCTGAAATTAAAAAAAAAAAAGAGGTGATAAACATATTGGTTGTTAACTTCATTGTAATTCACAGACTTCAGTATAAAGGGGAAAAAGTAAGAAAAAAAAGATGTCATTACCATGTTTCATTAGGAATTTCCACAGCAATTCTACAGTTCAAAACTTATTCACTTGAATGAAGGTTATGAGGAACACATTACTTCCTAATGGCAGCATGTGACAGTTATCTCTCAGAAAGAATGATTTCATTCAGGGACATGCTTTTCATTAAATATTTGTTTGTATATTGGTTTTATGCTGTTCCTTTCAGTCTCCTCAAATCTCTTTCAGGAGAGGGAGGGGTATCAATTATAGGAAAGCATATATTGCAACTTTCTAAATGGAAATGGGAGAAAGGAATGAAGGAAGAAAACTAAGATTTGAGTTTCCATAAAATGGAAAAAATTCTGTCGCATATTCTCATTGAAATCTGTCAACTCATTAAACAACCATGTGAAGTGAATATTATTCTGGCTTTTTTTTTCCTATGAAGAAAAACCTTGCCCTTTAATACACAAGATTCAATTCCGGGGTCATGTGGATTTTGGACTCCCTGCTTTCCACTTCATAGAAATAAGACACTTAAGAGAAACCTTAAGAGAAACACTGAAACTTGTCTTCCAAGGCAATGAATCTGTACATAAACAATAATCACAGGAAGAAATGGAGATGCAGGTTGAAGTACATAAGGAAGAAGAGGAGATAGATACCCTCACCTGGAGCTGGTTAGAGAGGCAAAGTCCCAGGCCCTGCCCAGACCTATTTGACTGAGAGCCTGCAGGTCAGCAAGACCCCAGGTAATCTAGACACACGTTGAAGTTCAGAAAGCGTGGTAATAGAAATACATGCATTGGGGGGGGGGGGGCGGGCATGGTGCATGCATTATTTAAGGTTAGCTATAAAACATATGTGCATTAACACAATACATTAAGAGCAAGTATTTTTCGAACAAGACAGGAAAAGGGCATATTAGAAGAGGATATTAGGAAAGGGGACAAAATAGTACATAGATAATTAAAACACAAAGTACTTTTGAGTTAAATGGTTAAGCACAAATTTCAGTCTAAGTTTACTAGATGCCAAAGAGAAAAATATATCCTTAATATTGCCCAAGGGGAGAAGCAACTGTCTTTCATTGGGCTTCATGAGGCACACTACATGATTGCGTAGAAAATATCTTCAATAAACACCACACTTGCAGTCAGAGAGATTCTGCAATGCCACCTTCTACATGTCTTAACACCAAGTCCCTACCAACATCACTGACTAAGTTCATCGTCTCTAAGATAGGAATAACCCTTTCAATCCTACAAGATTATTTTGAAGGCTAGTTACACACAGTATATGACATATCCCATTTCCTTGGGGTCAGAGTAAATTCACAGCTTGTTTATGATTCAAATAAAAAGGGGACTTGCACTATCTAAATCACAATCTAAGTCCAATTTCACTTTCTAGATCACAGCTTTCTAGTTTTGAAGAAAAGAGGTGGGTGTCTTGCTCTATTAGACATCACATCTAACTCTATCATGATTAAATAATTGATTCTGTAATAATTAAAATATTCTATTCATTCAGAAACAGAGACATAGGTTAATGGATGACTAGGATGACCAAAAACAGATTTGTAAGTATATCGACACCTGAAACAGGAAACGGAGGACGTGACAAAGCGGAAGAGGAAAAGCCCTTCTATTCCATAAGGGGCACCGGGCTGTATGGAAACCCGGCCTCACAGCATACGAAAATAAATTCTAACTTAATTTAAAAATTAAATGGGGCAATATGAGAAATTAGAAACAAACCAAACCCTTTAACAGAAAAACAGATGAATTAACATATATGACATAAAATGCTACATAACATATACAGAGAGAAAGCAAATAAACTCGGTTTAGTCCTGGTTACTTTGGGGTTAAAGTGAAGGACTCACAGAATATTGTAGCATTTATGTAAATTTTAAACACATAAGTACTTCATTTATGTATTTACTNCATAAGGGGCACCGGGCTGTATGGAAACCCGGCCTCACAGCATACGAAAATAAATTCTAACTTAATTTAAAAATTAAATGGGGCAATATGAGAAATTAGAAACAAACCAAACCCTTTAATAGAAAAACAGATGAATTAACATATATGACATAAAATGCTACATAACATATACAGAGAGAAAGCAAATAAACTCGGTTTAGTTCTGGTTACTTTGGGGTTAAAGTGAAGGACTCACAGAATATTGTAGCATTTATGTAAATTTTAAACACATAAGTACTTCATTTATGTATTTACTACCACGTGTAGTAAATACATAAAAACATCAGTGAGAAGGACCATACTGCCCATTGATGAGGAAAAAGGAGGAACACCAGAGGACTGGGGAAAAAATGGCATCATAACAGCCTTCAGCTGTACGAGTAACGTTCTTATTTTTCACCTGAAGTGAATATAACAGCTTGATATTTGTTAAATCTGGACGTCAGGCATACCATATACAAATCATTTAATATTTTTTCTTTGTAGTTTTGAATATTTGAAAAGATTCTTAATATTTTTAGGCGCTCTTCTAAAAGCCTCAGATTCCCAGGATAAATCCCAAAACTCTGACGTCTTACCTCTTTCCAGGGCAGCTCGGTGAAATGACCCGGTAGAGGAAACAGGGAAGGCTTCTTTCCCAGGTGCTCCAGCAGACAGTTGCCACGCTCGCAGCCACGTGGTGACCCAGACTGGCCACCAGCCAGTTGAGAGAACAGGTGACGCTTGAAGAGCGCGGCTGGTGTGGGGGCCGCCAGCCCTAAGCAATGGCAAATCCAAAAAATCCGGGCGTGACTTTTGACGCAATGGTCGGCCCTGCGCATGCGCATCCGAAGATTCACCAGCCTCCCGGTAGAAGAGTTTTCCAGTCTAGGTTAGTGTTTTTGATTCCCAGTTGGGAATGCAAAAGTACTGTTTTGGACTCGCTGTTGCCTGAGTCTTCCCATGTGAAACCTGGTATAGGAAAGGCCAGCTTTATTTGTTTAAAAACTAAACAAAACACCTCTAAGTGGACCTGTGCAGTTCAGACTCATGTTTTCAAGGGTCAGCTCCAGTTCCCTCCAGGGCCCGCGGCACCACAGGTCTGAAACTCAGGCTCTGCTTCAGTTGGGGAGTCCACCAACCCCACTGCCACTGCGGTCCCCATCCTTGGCTGCCATCATGCACACAGTGACGCACTCCGAGTTTCGGAGGAAGAACAGTGCCAGACCACACAACCAAAGCCCCTTCCTCCTCACTCCTGAGTGCACTCAGCTAATAGGCCCGCATGTGCCCAAGATGTGTCCTGGGGGAAGGGGGGATGTTCGGGTCTGCCTGGGCCCAGCTGTCTATCCATCCCTCCATGCATAGCCATATATCTGGAACACAATGGATGCCTCTCTTCTAAGTGTCCCCAGCCCTCTCTCAAGGACTATGTCCATTTCTCGTCCTACAATACGTGACATCTCCTCCAGGAAAAATCCCAGTGGGTTAGTTTGCTAAAGGATGAGTCTCAACATTCTCCCAAACTGGAAGGCGGTGTATTAGCATACTAATTGCAAAATCAGTCATTACGTATCATGACAAAACCCTTTTAAAATAAGAATGTACACCCCTGGCTGGTGTAGCTCAGTGGATTGAGCGCGGGCCTGCAAACCATATGATCATGGGTTTGATTCCCAGTCAGGGCACATGCCTGGGTTGCAGGCCAGTTCCCAGCAGGGGACTCACGAGAGGCAACCATACATTGATATTTCTCTCCTTCTCTAAAGATAAATAAATAAATAAATCTTAAAAAAAATAAGAATGTACAGAAACAGAAGCAGAGTCATTCTCAACCTGAGCTCCACCGGCCCAGGGGTGGCAGAGGTGGCTAGAGGTGAGGGGCCTCAGCCTCTAGCCTTATTCATCACAGCCTTTCCTCACCTGGAATTTGGCATCTTAAGTGAAGGACAAGTTGGACAGTCCACAGACAGCTTTGGTGACACACTCTTAGCTTTTCTGGCCATTGTCCCCTGTCACTGGAGACTGATCCAGGCAATTCTTCCCTCAGTCCCAGCTTATCCCTTCCTGGACCCTGGTGCTGTCCCCAGAGACTGATGGAGCTTTTCAGTGAAGTGGAGTCTCCTAGGGCTTCTGCCCAAGGGGGCACTTGTCATTTTTCTCTTCTCTGTGTCTTCCTTTCCTATTTATCATCTTCAAATCATGTCCATTGCAGGATAGTTTTATGATTGTCTTAACTGCCCTGTGACCTCTAAGTGGGCACCAGGTCCTGTGCCTCCAAGTGTGTAATCCCTGCTGAGACACCAATAAATCCCCTTCTTTTATGATGACATCCTCTGATCCACATTTAATCTGCACCGAGAGCCAGCCTCAGTTCTGACTCCAGCTCCCGCCCCCACCTCACGTGGCCTTGGATGACCGCCCATAGCTGACCTCCAAGGTGCACCATGTCACTGGAACAAGACTTTGCACACATATCCACAGATGTGTATGTTTCTTAGTAAAGCAAATTTCTTACTCACTTATGTATTGTTAAATACATATCAAGTGCCAAGCACATAAAAGCCTGCATTGCTTGTTAGCTGGCCAATGTTGGAACCATCAGTACCAATAACATGTATGAATGTCAATAGTATGGTTGAATGTTAATGAGTCACATGCAAATCTAAGTGGTAAATGGGTTGTTTATACTTTGATAGGAAAATATCAGAATGTGTGAGAATATGGCATATGATCATAATTGCAATCTAATCATTAAACAGCATTTGTACATTAGGTAATGTAAGTGTATTCTAAAATGTAGTTACAATGTAGAAAATACCACTGAAGTGCCAAGAGACTGGAACTTAAACTCTACATTAACCACAAGCATTTCCAGGTTATATTAATTGGAAGCCAAAGTAGTTTTTTTATAAGTGTATTTACCTAGAAGCTGTTGTGTTTGTTACAGTACTTTAAAATTGGTTCCTCGCACCATTTGTAATGCTTTTTTGACATCACAGCATGGCGTTACAGTTCAGCTTACCGAGTTTGGGTATTCATCTGGCTGTGCTACCTTCTAGCCATGTGACTTTAGGTGAGTCACTTAACTGTTCTATTGCATTTTCTCATCTTGGAAATGATGAAAACAATAGACCTTCTTCCTAGGATGTTGTGGTGACAGTTTGTACATGTAAAAGCATTTACAAAAGTGCTGGCAAATAGTACTCAACGAATCACTGTAACTATTACTATCACTGAGATTTTCATTTATAAAGGAGTTACTAAAGCATCTCAATCAATACCTAGCCTCACTGTGCCCTCCTTGGTGAAGGATTGGGAATCCAGTTCCTGGGGTAAGGGGACTGAGGAGAGCAGGGAGGAGTCTCTCCAGCCCCGGAGAGTGGGCTGGCAGTCAGTGAAGAATCCCAGGCCTAGTGGGGACCTGGCAGGTCGGGTCAGAAAAGGAGGCAGAGCTCCGCCTGCCCAGAGGAGCAGCAGCAGGTGAGCATTATTGCACATGGGAGACCACCACCTGGAAGGGACACAGACCCAAGGGTCATCCCTGACACAGCAGACACCAGCTCTACAGGTAGCAAGACCAATTTCCAGAGGGACTAAGCTCTGTTCGGAGATGGGGGCCGGTTGCAGACAAAACTCTGAGATTAACAGAAGAGCATTGTGGTTAAAATTGCATACCCTGAGATTTTACCCCAGGCAGGTGGGAGTGTGGGTCTAAAACCTGCCACTTTTTAAGGGGTGGCTTTTCAAACTGTCATTGGGAGAATTAAATCAGATGATCTATGGAAAGGCCTTGGCCTTGTGTTTGGCCTATGGTGGTGACCATAGCTAGTGGGCCAGCTATTATTACTATTATTATTAAGATTGTCTGATGATCAGAATGATGATGAGATGATGACCATGTGATGGTACAGAAGACCAAGGAAGGGAAACAAGGATGAGACCATCCCTAGTGACGGTAGAACAGGTAAAAACTTAATTTTTGATCAGGTGAAGCCTGATGAAGCCTCAAAACAGGTGATTATACTTAAATTTTAATGGGACACAGTTAGTTTGTCTCGCATAAGCCTTCTCTTCCAGACATAGAAGTCTCATGTTTCTAAATTGGTTTATAGGGCACACTTCCTTCCACAACCATTGAAAAGCCTGTGTAGCCATAACAGGATGAAAACTCACATCAGACGGTGCACTTGGGAAATGGAATTCAGAACACAAGGAGCAAGGGTTTAAATAACCGAGCTGAGAGCAGGGAGTCATGCAGCCCCACACCTCTGGTAGTGTAGGCAGAGCTGTGACATTTCACCAAAGCTAAATGTTCCGTCTCTGGAATCTGACTTCTTCGTTACTATTTTTATTGTGTTGCGGCTTAGAAAAAATTGCCAATTAAGTTAAACTAAACTGTCACACAATCAGCTTCTATAATTACCAGCAATGGTTTATGATAGGTTCAAGCACACAGAGAGTTTGATTTTTATTTTTGCCAGAATTGTAGTTTCTTTTTGTAGAAACAATTATCATGGCAGTGCTTCCCAGCAAAGGGAAAACATAGCCCGAAGCCATTGCATCGATCACGTTCCGTCCAGCAGTTTTAGGGCTTCTTGCTTTTCCCAGTGGCAATTCGGTGGGTGGAAAAGACAACCAAAGGCTCTGGGGAAAGCCTGGTCCCTCACAAAACAGGCAGTGAGACCACGAGAAGCTGGGCAAAGAGAACAGTGCCCCGAAGCTGGGCAAAGAGAACGCTGCCCCGTGCTGGCACTCCCAGCTTCTGACCATGATGGCGTAACGACAGAGCTGGAGCTGCTCATTACAGCCAAGTCCAGGGTCTCTCCAGCAGCAATGTCATGATGCATAAGGACACAAATCTAGCCTTAGACTTACTAACACTATCGATAGAGACATGTAACAACTAGTCAGCAGGTAGCACAGAAAAGTGTTTGGGTTTAAAGCCCTATTCCCATCAGTTGAGCAAGTAACTTCACCTTAAGAAGTCTGTTTTCTTATGCGTAAGATAGGGTTACCAGCCAGCGTTTAGCTCAGAGAGCTGTTCTGAAGATCATAAGCTAATAATGGGTTCACTCATTTATTCGACAAATATTTATTGAGCAGTTACTATGTGTCAGATACTGTCTTAGGTGCTGGGGATACAATAATAAGTAAAATGGTCCAAGGGACCTGGAGGAAAATTGTCCTGCATATCGCTCTGCACAGAATAAGCATGTGAAGAATGTTAGCTCCAGTTTCTATGTTGGTGTTATTTTATCGTTATACCGGTCTTTGTTTTTGTTATTGTTATCGTTAGCTATCATATTTTCTATCCACAATGCTATTTTCATTCTACTTCACACATGGGAACACTGGAGTTCAGAGAGCCTAAGCCATTTGCACAAATATGACTAGCAGGTTAAAACCTCACTCTGTAGAACTGGGGTCCACATTCTACCTGAATTCAGGACACAGAGTTCTTGCTGATGAGTCTGGACCTGTCCTTGGCATGTGGCCAGGGATCTGGCACTCCCCTTACCTCTAGAACACAGCTGGAACCTCAGTCTTCTCCATTATTCACAGTGATTGGTATCTGAATGCTGTGGGCATGGCCCTTTTTCTAGAGAACAAAGGGCAGTGTGTCAAAGGGAAGAAAAGGTAAGATTCAGTTAATCATGCAGAAGAACAGTTCAATAATTAAAGTAATTAGATGTTGGTATAGGCTTCCCCAGTTGGTGGTGAAGTCTTGTCTTTGGAATATTCAAGGAGAAGCTTAAAAACACTGAGTGAGTGTGTCGCCCGGGGGACAGAAACCCTGGGCTAGATTTCCTGCTCCCCAAATCTGGCTGATCTGAAAAAACTTGATAAAAATACAGATTCTCTAAGCTTCCTCCCAGAAATTTAGGATATTTGGGGTGTTTAATATTTAGCTCAGAGAGCTATCTTGAAGATTAGATAAACTACTAACATACTGACTTACTTAACAAATCTTCCTTAAGCAGTTACTGTGTGCCAGTCCTGTCCTGCAAGCTGGGGAGGTAACAATGAACAAAACAAACAAAATTATCCTTAAAGGAGCCTCGAGGAAAATCGTCCAGTCCCCATGCTCAGCACATAATAAGCCTGCTATAAATGCTAGCTATGATTCTTATGATCATTGTATTCTATAGACTCCTGAGTCATCCTGGTCTTCCAGTGCAGCCTGTCCTCAGAGTGTCTGAACTACAGGATTAGCTCTGAGCATTCCTTGGCTGATTATTGAAGGCACATCAGTATTTATTCATCTGTAGCACGAAGTTGTAGAAAAGCAGAAGACAAAAGATTGAACTGGAAGCTTTCTGGAAGCGCCAGAGGCTTCTTCTAGACTGTAGACTCTCGGAGGGCAGGATCCATGTTTGTTTCCACTCTCTCCCCATGGTCTCTGGGACACCAGGGGTATGGAATCGGCTATCAACAGGAGTTTGGTTAGAGAGTGGATAGATAAACGAGGGCAGTGTTTTCTAACCTGCCTGATCGCACGGTTCATTTAGAACCACTTCTTGAAATATGGATTCTCATTACCCACCCTAAGCTAAGTCAGAATCTCTAGGTGAGAAGTTCTGGGAATCAGTGCCTTTAACAAAGCCAGGGTTCCTGGGTGGCTCTGATGCCAGGAAAGTTAGAGGCGTACCGCTGCACACTAACCTTTCCTGACTTGCCTAGCTCTGAGTCTTTCCTGGAGTTCAGTCTCAGGGGACTCAGAAATAGTTCACCGTGGGGGACACTGGCCTGGAGACCCATGCTTGGTTTTCCCTAATTCATTTCTGAGGGTAATTCTCCATGCTTTTCTGCTTCCTTCTCCCCTGTGCTAAGCACCTATTTCAAAAGAATTTCCAAAGAGGCCTTCCAAATGCTCGTTTTAATGAGAGAAGAGAAGCTACAAGACATGCACCTTTTTTGTTTTTTGTTATCTTTTTTGCTTGTTGAAATCAAAACCTGCATTTTCTTCTTCTCTCACCGATTAGAATCTCAGCATTCCACTAAGACAATCACCAAAAAAGGAAAAGCAAATGAGCGGAGCTGTTGCTGGGAATATGAAATACTTTACAATTAGATGAGGCACGGTCGGGCTTGGGGCTGATCACTGGTGATGGGTAGGTTTCCGCGAGGCTGCAAATGAATTCAGAGCGGGACAGCGTTCCAAATGGCTCCTACAAGCTTTCTCTTTATTATTTTTATTTGGTTATGTGCTGACTCTCATCCAGAATTGCACTTAATGCCCTAGTCTGAAGTTGTTGGAATGGCCCCCTATGGCATAGTGTGACAGTGAAAGGATATTGCCTTTGGAAGCTGCTAATGGCCCATGAAAAGGAAACAGCAGCAAACAGGAAAGCAATGCTCCGAAATAATGTCAGATAAAAATATTCCCATCTTCGCCTTCACGTCCATTTATTGGAGAGAGGAGTGATCACAAGGAAGGTAAGGATTTCCAAAACAGGCAGAGGTAGAAAAATGCAGGCACCCGAGGTTAAAAATATCCCCACATTCACACATATATTTTTCTACAGTTCATAATTAAAAGGCAGAATTTACATTTGGAAGCCTAATGGAGCTCCAGACTCTAAAGGCAGACGGGAAAGAGCTCTGGAGCTATGACAGTACAAATGGTGGTCAGATGTGGGGAGGTTGTTAATTCATGTCTCTAACCAGTCTGCAGGGCAGTTCTCCTGGGCCAGGCCACGTGTCAGGAGCTGGGGATATGGAAGTGAGTGACACAGGCCCCTGCCCAGGAGGAGCCCACTGTTCCTGGGAGAGACACAACACCCGTCCTGGATAAATGGCTGCGGGAGCCCAGGCACTCAGGATGCAGGCAGGAGCTGGCATGAGAGTGTGCACATCACCAAGAAAAGGTGATGAGAGGTGTCGGGCAGGAGGAGTGGGGAGTGGCGAGAAGTTCCAAGCAGAGGGAAAGTTAGGTGCAAAGACTCAGCATGGATGAAGGGTCCATGAATTGGGAGAGCCTTGAGAAGTTCGGTGTGGAGGAAGCAAGGTCCAGGTAAGGCTGAGGTGGGGTGGGGGGCCAGCTGGGCAGCAGGGACACTCAGAGAGGCCTGGTTAGACACCCTGCCACTCACACTGGCTCTTAGTGATCAATGAACCCCTCACTACGGACAAGGGCCCCCACATACTCTCCCCTGTGCTTAGGGAGAGTTTGACTCTCAGGGCTTTGAGTGAGCGTGTGAGAGAAAGCATCTCTTGCCTTTTGGTCTTTAGAACTTGACCTCCATTACATTTGCCTCTCACCCATACTCTCAAAAGGAAGATGAAAAGTCATTCCAGCCAGAAGAAATATCTTCCTAAAAAAGAATAAAAAGTAATAACCACTATCATTTGAAACTCAGTTATGTGACAATTTTATCCACCCATGACAACTGACATATATTAAGTGCTTAATATGTACCAGATTCTACTGTGAGTGTTTTTTAATGTCTTATTTTATTTAATTCCTTCAGCCACACTATGGGGTAAGTACCCCTTTCCTTCTTGTTGTACAGGTTGAAGAAACTGAGTCACAGAGAAGTTACAAGCCTACAAGCTCAAAGTTAGTCTGCCGGGTGTCTGGGAGTCCAGACCACAGCTTTCACTTAACCAGAATAGGGGAGAAGAAAAGGGCAAGAAAGCCTAAAGGTACTCTGAGCAACTGAGATAAATTAGTACATGTTTATGTTAACCAATGAAATTCATTCATTCAGAACTTCCCTCCCCCCCATGTGCATGATTTCTATTTGTTATGTGGTATAGTTATTTTGGTAAGGGTTACAAAGGCCCCTGGAATCAACTCAGAAATTCCATAGTTGAGTAAAGATCAATTGGTAGAGGTCTGGGAGAACTGGGTCTTAGTTCTGCTGCTAAATAACTGTGATTCAGGCACACTGATAGCTTTCCTTTTCCAGATTCATTGCTGCCATCTTCACATGGCCTTTCTGCTCTACTCACCCAGGGAGAGGAACTGATTGCTCTCTTCCTCTTTCTGTCAGGATACCAGATCCATTGAATTCAGGCCCCACACTTATGACCTCGTTTAACCTTGATGATCTCCTGAAGGCCTCTTCTCCCAGTGCCAGTGGATTAGGGCTTCAACATACGAATTTGAAGGCAACACAGTTCAGACCGTAACTCTCGGCTTGGCTATCCTATGTTGAAAAGTATGGGAAAAATTACTTGGTAACTTTTGACATTGTGTTGCCTAGAAATAAAAGATTTGATTTTCCAGTAATAACCATAACTTGGTTGTTTCCAATCTAGAGTCTTATATTTATTTTCTCTTCTTCCCCATATAGCCACAATAATAATAAAATAGTAATAATAACATTTAGGAGGGAAAATATTACCCTAAACATTACACAGCCATGTTTACTGTGTAGTAATTTCCCAACAGAAATTAATTCAAGCAAATTTACATTCTACTTTTAAAGAAGATATAAATAATTCATAGTTTCATATCATCAGCACTGTGTATTTCTTACACTGGGGTACCTGTAATTTTTCCAGTTTATCTGTTCTAAATTTTGGTTCCATAGCTCATTATCACATTGTGTGTGCTTCTGTTCCAAGGTGGTAATTTAATAGTCTTCCACAGAATTATGCTCAACTAAAATATATTCAGCTTTACCATTCAGATTTTAATTTAATTGCTGTAGGCTTCATTTTCATGTACCATTGACATACTTTATTTGCTCATTGCACTCACGCAAATACCAAACCTTCTAAATAAATGAAAACCTTGACAGCTACGGGTGTGCTGGAGCTTCTCCTCCCTCCATAAAAGTGACTCCTGCATGCCAACCTCTTAGAAGGCACTGAGTCAGCAAAATTTTCTTCCTAGCACCTTCAACATTTTGATTCTGAAGTCCCTTTAACGGGCTGCACAGAGTAGAAAACCGAGCAGAATTTTTCTTTTTCTTTCTTTCTTTCTTTCCTTCCTTCCTTCCTTCCTTCCTATTTCTTTCTTTCTCTCTCTCTCTTTCTTTCCTTTTCTTTTTTTTTTTTTTTTTTACCAAGTCCTGTTGCTTTTTAAAAAAGCCCACGTAGCCTGTTCCTATTTCGGTGCTGCATTCAGCATGGGTCTACATATTCCATATTCATAGCATATATCTAGATAGATTTACAAGCAAGAACCCAGGGAATTCCACACTGTAAATTGCAGAAGCTTCACTGGTTTCTTCACAAATGTTTGCAAATTATAGATGGTGGTTTTTGTCCAGGAAACTATCTAAAAGTTGCAAGACCATTCTGCCTACCATCTGTAATACTTGAACATAAAGGAGGCTATGACATGGCTCAAGTTATTAAAAGAAGTCAGACGGCAGATATAAGAACATAAGATGTAAAATTTTAAATCTATTTCACCTCAGAAATGGTAGAAATGTTTGTATTATCTACAGTGGTCAGTGTTTCAAATAATTTTGGAAGAAGAAATATGTTAGTAACTTGGGATAGCAAACGAGTCACTTACCTGGTGGTTTGGAGGCTGGCAAAGCCACCAAACCTGCCCCATGGTCTCCAAGAGCACAACATAAGAGACCCCTGCAGAGAAGAGTGCTGACCCAGGATTTCTCTTATGATGGCTGAGACTTGAGATCACCTCTAAGCTCCTTCCCCATGTGGGTGGGTAAGGATGAATGAGGAGAGTGGAGGTTGGATATGTGGTGGGGCAACTTAAGAGGCATGTGAGGGTGGCTACGGACATGGGAACAGGGAACAGAGAACAGGGAATGCCCCTGACCTGCTTACTGAAGGCAGCAAACCCAAAGCACTGACCTTCCAGACATCCCCACCAACCTCATTATTAATTCAACGATTTCCTTGATGCCTTCTTGCAATTGCTTGAGAAAGGATGAGACCCTGTCTAGGAAAGCCTAGATGGAGTTGTTCACAGGTCCTGGAGATGTCCTTTGGTTCTTGCATTGTATCTGAAAGGCTCAAGAGCCCACAATTTACAGACCTCTGGTGACTATAAATACAGACCTTTGAAAATATGGGGATGGGTGGGCTTACAGCACTATAATAATTCCATTTTCTTAATCCAAAAAGGAAAATGACAGTAATTAGGCTGAGATGTCTGCCAAGTTTCAGCCTGGAGGGAATATTTTGGCCAAGATATAAACCCCCGAGAATACAGGCTCATAATGGACGCATCAAATCACACTTAACTATGGCAGAACAAGTAGCTGCTTTGTAATGCAATCACTCAATGATCATGCCTTATGTTAGCATTTTAATTAAAATTAAAAAACACTTCCTTTTTTTTACTATCTATCATCCTCTTCTCAGATATTACTAGATAAAACATTTAGATTAGCAAAAAAATATGTAAAATACAGAAGTAGAAACGCCCTCACTCACAAGATACCTCCATTACAATGTGTTGAGAGACAAAGAACATGAGTCAGATGAACCTCAGGAAAAACACAGATTTTGGTGTATTCATGCCTTGATCTATTCAGAGTGAATCTCAAATTCACCAGGGATAGTTGGAATTTTGTTTCTAGGGAAGTGGAGTACAGTTTAATTAACTATAGCTGCAGAGCACTAACTAGAACCTTAACAACTCGAGAGAATGAATTCACCTCCCAATGAGCCTAACCTCCTCTCGGGGAAAATGTACACAGAGAGAAAATCAAAATGACTATTAAATGAAATTACTCAATGCAGTCAGATACTGGGGTATGCCACAGATTTTATATACCATCCAATGGAGCCTTCCAAAGCCAAGTGGCACCTGGCGACAGCTCCAAGTCCAGCTCAGATCAAAGCCTAGCCTGAAAGGTAATCACATCTTGGTTTCTAGGGGTAACTGACATGTGTGGTGAGTGGAGTGTTATTCAAAACATTCATCGTCCAGTCATGAGCATAAACCAAGCAACGCTGATGCTGGCCATGAGCAACTCTGACGGTCAGAATGGAGGGTGCTGGCTGGACAGGCACCTCAGTTACACAGAAGGCAGAATGAGCTTGAGGAAAACCTACCCAGGCTTCAGTAAATGTGACTTTACAAAACCAAATGAGAGCACAAGCAAGAGGACAGAAAAATATGCTCGTCTCTCCCCAAAGATGTGGGGCCTACATCCGTGAGAGGATGAGAGATCCACTCATCTTCTGTACCTGCTTAAGTACTCTGGAAGGTGGCTGAAGGATGACCCCTTGCTCTCTTCCCTATCCTAGTCTTCCCACATCCAGACAGGAGTTGAAAGTACTAGGAAAAAGAAATGAGAGAGAAAAACGAGCTTAGGGAGGACTGATTGTGGTACTGTGCATCTTGGGAAACGTCTCTGCAAACAAAATATTTCAGAGGCATGGAAAGAATAAGCCTAGAAATAGCAATTCTGGAAAAGAGGAACAAAGTTGGAGGGCTCACACTTACTGATTTCAAATCGATTAAAACTCTAGAAATCAAGACAATATGGTAATGGTATAACAATAGACATATACACATATTTCTTAACAATGGAATGGAGGTCAGAATTCAGAAATGAATCCTCACATCTATGCTCAATTGACTTTCAACAAAGATCCAAAATAAGTTCAATGGGAACAGTTTAGTCTTTTCAACAAATGGTACTGGGACAACTGAATATCCACACATCAAAGAATAAATTTGGACCCCTACCTCATGCTATACAGAAAAATTGACTCAAAATGGATCATAGACTTCAGTGTAAGAGCTAAAACCATATATAAAACTCTTAGAAGAAAACATAGAAGTAAATCTTTGTCACCTCAAGTTAGACAATGTTTTCTTAGTTACACCACCAAATGCTTCAGCCACAAAACAAAAAGACAAAGTGGACTTCATCAAAATTGTAAACATTTGTGCATCAAATGACACCATCAAGAAATTGAAAAAAATGCATAAGTACACAGGCTAAAGGAAACCGCTTTCTACACATGGCGAAACTCTAGGGTGTGAATGGCAAATGGTTTTCACCATCTGCTCATTCCTGCCAGTTGGTGGTCGCTATGGGGGTAGAGGTGTATCAGCGGCATCAGGTTCTGCAGGAAGAGTTCCGAGACTGAGGGCCAGTTTCTACCATTAATGCAGGGCTGGGGAAAAGCAGCACATGTTTCATGAATGCCATAAAACCAAGAATAAAACTAGACATTCATTTTCATGTTATTTTTTAACATTTTCTAAAAATTCTAGCAAATACGATGTAACCAATGTTAAAGAGGAGGGGGGAAATCTTGCCATTATTTCCAATGATGCCGCTGACCTTGAGTTAAATCAGGACCATGTTAAGTGAAGATGCCATGATGGCATTTCTATAGCAGGGTCACGTGGTTAAAGGAACAGCGTAAAGGAAGAGGTGAGTCAGCCACACAGCATCAAGGAGCAGGTCACTGATAAAGGGCAAAAGGAAAGAGCCCACCCTGTTCTTTCTCCTCCATGCTCGCTCCCATTTGGAATGAAGCCTCTCCACCACCAGTCTGAACCCAAAGTGTGTGTGTGTTGGAGTGCATTTCCAAGGAATTTTGGAGGCATAAGAACTATCCAAAACTAAGGAGGCAATTCATTGTTATTGGAAGAACAAGAGCCAGCAAGTTGAGAGACCTGAATTCTGACACTGCCTTTGCTGTATAGCCTTGAGAATATCAGCTGACTTTGGGGGTCATTACCTGCAACATAAAGCCTCTTAAAAAATCTCTAATCTGTCATCTTTTTCTATATATAATCACATATTTCACTGGCAAAAATAAATGCAATTTCTAGTGAACTGAACTCAGAAATTGTGCATACCAGAAATTATTATTATAATTACATTATCCTCAAGAAAATGAAAGTAAGATAATCTTTATTTCTGCTTTTGTTAAATAAAGACTTTTCATATGATCTGTGCTAAAATGTGTTGAACACTGAGTTATCATTCAAAGGCAGCTCTATTTGGCAACTGGTTTAATCAACTGTTTCACAATTTGTTATACACTGATGCCAGTTGACTTGGTTGTGTGACAGTAGGAAATGCTTTTAAAAACTGTGTTATATGAGTGGCATCACCCTTCTGACTCCTAAACTGAATATCACAGTGTGAGCAATAATGCCCAGTGTGCCTATAAAGGGACAAATAAATATAGAGAGATAAGTGTCTGTAGCTTTCAAAAGGAAGGGAAAAAAACAAATGTTTTCGTTCATCAACACCTCTCCATTTCTACACCATAGTCATGGGGTAATATTTTCACAATCGTTTTTGGATGTGTGACCTTCGGTAATTATTTAAGGGGCCCATTTTGAAGCCCATTGCTAAATGCAATGTATACACAGGTTGGTTTTTAACATCATCCATTCTGTTTCTGCAAGAATTTCAGGAGGCACCTTGAGAAAACAGAAAACCTTGGAATGAAGGAAAGCTGCAGAATAATAATAATATTTCTAATTTACCTCAAGCGAGCATTTATTGTGTTCACATTGACAATCACAATGTGGAGAATAGTTAAGAATGCAGATTTGGGAAACAAAATTAATTTCTGACACTTATTTCCCTCTCTGTGACTCCATTTTCTCATCTGCCAAGTGCATTTGCCTCCTGTGGTTGTTATTAATAAGGTAAAATATAAAGGATGCAGAAGAGTAACTAGTCCATGAATGTGCGTTGCTGTATTTATGATTTTTATGTCTATGTTCTCATTTCATCCTCACAACAGCTGTAAATTGTAGCTGTGATGTTTTCTTTGCACAGCTGAAAACCAGGGTAAAGGTTGAATGACCCCCCAGAGGCCACATAGCCTGGGGGACAGAGATGTCTACCCAGATCATTCTTCTTGGACACCATGCTCTTAGGCATGTCACTTGGCTGTCTGCTGGGACAGTCATCAGATGTTAGGGGTTACAGGCACGGACTGTAGAAAAGAGGTCTTGATGTGAAGACCATAGAAGAGGACAGTTGGGGGGAATTTCCCAAACTCATCCACCTGGGAACCGAGGTCACAAACTATCCCCTTTGTAACGAACCCACCCTCTTCCCAGGCATGTACAGTTCAACCAGAATTGATGCAGCGAAGTCTCTGTGCCACCCACCACCTGTGCTGGATGTTGACAAAACCGTACAGAGCCTTCCCTGGGGGAGCTCAATCTAATGAAAGATAGATATGCAAAGGCAAACAAAGAGACAACTGTAATGCCACGTAATACATTCTACAGGAAAACTGAGTGCCATGAGCAATTGTTATGTAGAGGAGGTCAGGGAAGACTTTCTAGAAGATGGACTGAGTTTGATCGATAAGGTGCCAAGGCATGAAGATACACGTGTGCTCATGCCCAGTGCTGGGGATGCTGGCTCAGAGGGTGGGGATTGGGTGGCTTAAAAAATGAGGCTAAGTGAGGAGCTAGAGACCAGATGGGAGGGACTACCTAAGCCATAAACAAGAGTCAGAACTAGTTCAGACCCAGGGAAGAGGTATGGGAAATTGTTATTGTTATTGTTTAAGACAGGAAAGTTAGGTGGGAAAGACCTATATTTTAAAATGAAAATAAAACAAACAGAAACCTAGAGCTGTAGTGAAAAATAGAAAGAAACTGGAGGTAAGGAGAAGGGTTCAGGAAACAATCCCACATAGGAGTGAGGAAAACTTCTGTTCTCTCCCTTCTAGAATCTTTCCTGAGGACCCTGCTAAGAAAGATCATAGATGACCAACTGCTTCTATGAGGTCCAGAGGAGACTGACTGGCCTGCCTCCTTGAGGGGTTGAGTGGACTCAGGATGGAGAGGCAAGCTTCCAGGCCATGCTTCTTTGAGGCTTCACTTCTGTTTACAGCCATTGCATGTTGTGGGGAGTGGCAAAGAAGTGTTAAATGCCCATATAACCTCAAATACAAGAAGCCCATTACCAGATCTTAAATTCGTTAGGTTATACTCTCCAAATGTCTTTAACTTTCCCTCTGAAGTCTCCTTTTAAAGTTGGTCATTTGGTATTTTTCCTTTAAACTGACAATAAGTTTCCCAAATTCTTCTATATTTAGAATCTCAAAAGCAGAGAGAATCCCTTAGGGTAAGATGATAGAGATAATCATCTATCTATATGTAGGTTATAGACAACAAAAAATTTATATTTAGAAAGTGGCTTACATATATTTTACTGCTGGATTCCATTACATAAAGTTGGCAGGACAACACCGCTTTTGGAACAGAAGTAAAGCATCTAGGCAAAAGAGAAAGTAATAAATATTCTCATTAATTACTTATCATTTTGATCTCCTGGAGAAGTAAAAGAAAAAAATTCAAGTAACTGAGCCAGCATGTTTGTGCTCTATGAGAATTTTAAGTACTTGTGAAGAGAAAGCAAAATGCCCATATTATAAAGATGATAAGCATATACATACATATTTATTTCCAATATGAAATCAATATGACTTCATCCTCAAAGTGAAGGCCAACATCAATGGGAGAATGTGGTTAGGAACTCAGCACACTCTTGAACAGAAGAGTTTGGAAGAGGATGGATGACTTGGAAGGAAGAGGCTCCACAGTTAGGAAAAATGGGAGGGAGGAAAGGTTTTGTCCCATGGTCCTCTCCTTGAATCTACTGCTACTCTTCCTCTGAGTACTGTTTGCATCCCATCCTTCTGCAGAGGCACTGAAGTCCCTGCACTGCAGCTCCAGGACTTCCTGCCAAGATGGCTGCTCAGCAGTGACATCATCTGGTTGCAATATAAAGCAGAATGTCTGCGTCTGTCAGGATGGAGACATTCTTCCCTTGGCTCTTACACCAGCATCACCTTTGCAGGGACCTCCAGCTACCTCTCTGAATCTCTCACATCTAAACATTTGGTTCCTGCCCTGTCCTCTTTCCCTACCCCCAGTTCCACTCCAAGGAAGATGAGTCAGATCACTAAAAATAATCCCATCTTCTGTATGAACATTCCCCTGCCCCATCATTATTTTATCACACAATTGCACTACAGATCAGAGATGAAGCTAATCCAAAAGAATCAACACATTTTAGAAGCATTTATAAATGTTCCTATGACTTTTTAGAGTGTGAGGAAATAAATGAGGTGATGAGCTAAATCTATATACAGGCCAGATTAATTCTGTATTGTTCTGCTCTGTTCTATTGTTTCCATTCTGTTTCACAGCCAACAACCACATCTCCACCCTGTAGCATCCAAACCATCTCCTTCAGCCACAATACCAGGAGATACAATAGATTCATCACAAAACTTCCCCTCATCTAGCAAACTAACTCGGCACAAACCTTTTTGGCAAGAACATCTCTTGTATTGTTTGAAAAGGCATTCCTTTCTTATAGGAGTGCCCAACATAACCTTGTTTAAGAGTTATATTTGAAAATGCTGAAAAGGAGGTCAAGTGGTTCATTTTCTAGAGGCGAATGCAGTGCCCTGGCAACATGACAACTAAAAGAATGGTTACCGAGTGCCTAAGGCATGGTCCGAAAGCTGGTCATTGAGCTGTTCCATGACCTTGACAATGTTTCCACTGGGCACTCGGACAAAGACTGTGACATGGACGTGATTTCAAATGTTCAAAGGAAAGTGCTTATTTATATGTGACAACCTATCCCTCCCTTTGTTCCTTCCTCTTATTACCTTAATTTTCTCATTCTTTATTCATGTGTTATTTTACTAATTTTTAATAAATACAAAGCACTAATTTGGAAACACAATGTATGCCTAAACTTATTCTAAATTTAAAATCAAGAAGTTCCTGTTTTCTAAAAATGTTGCTTCTGTGTTATTCTAGATATACACAAAATTTTACCTTCCCAGCAAATTCACTGCTAAACTCATCACTTGGTATTAGAACAATACCAAGGATATATATCTTTTTAACATGCTCAACATTTTAACTTACAAAAAATGTCATTAAAAGAGAAAATGTTTTAAAAAGTACTTTAGGAAACATAATGAAAGATAAGTAAGAGAATGCTTGTAAAGTCTTCCCCAGCAGGAAACAGGGTGGCCACCCCGATAGGCAAGTCTGCTTACATTGGCGCCATTCAACCTGCAACACCATTGTTCCAATGGCACATAGCAGGGGATTAAGCACACACAAGCGAAAGCTATAGGAAAAAGGAAGCATTATAGGGAAAGCCATTGGGATGGGGAGATTTAGAGATTCCCAAGTCTGAGGAGCGGGAGAGAAAAGAATACTGAGGGAAAAAAAAAGTGTGATAGCTGTATTTGTATGCTATACACTGCAAAAGCTGGGTAAAATCCAACTAATAATAACCCTAACATATAGCATGTGGTTAAATCACAGTCCAAGAATAATGGGAATGACAATAGACAAATATAGGAAGGAAAATCTGATGCTGAGCCCTCTAGAGCAAAAGTGGAACTTGAAGTGTGGAGCACGCAGGTCCGTGAGTTGTCACTCAGGAGAAAGGTAAGTGGGGTACACACAGCCAGCCCAACCTGGTAAGAGCACATTCCCCTCTGACTCCTCCCTCACCCATTTCTTGGAGGAAACTATGCCTTTGGTGAAACGTGGCTCACCCCCACGGCCATGACTCAGGTCACCTCTAAGCCCACGTGCGGGCAGTGTCCTACATCTCCACGTGCCACGCCTGCTGTAACAGCCACAACACAGTGCTGACTTCTGTTCACAGCATTTTAATGCTTTGGGCTCCACTTCTGACTTATTCTTTATTGTACTCTTCCTCTTGAAATTGGGCAGAAGTCAAGAGGCTCAAGCTACAGGGCAGTCTGCCTGACAAGTAGCCAGAATCAGCCCTCGGACTGTAATCCCAAACCAACCCCAAACGTCACTTCTCCCCTGGGGTAAATTTTCTCCAGGGAAGGCCTCCACACAGAGCCTTCTGATAAGCCCCTGAGTAGTGGTGACTAATGATGTCCGCCTCTTTGTTTGCCAGCTCTGGGTTTCACATGTGTTTTCTTAGTGAATCGACAATCTTTTGGGGATGGAATTCATCCCCCACTTAATCCACAAGGAAAACTTGAGGCTCAGAGAATTCAATGTCTCAACCCAATATCTGTCAACCCGTGTATTACAGAGTCAGGGTTTATATTCAAGCCTTCTCTACTCTAAGAACAAAACTCCTGACAGTCAGAATGCATTGTGGGGGCCATGCAGCTCAGACGGGGGCTCCTGGGCCCTTGAGGCAGGATGCAGGCTGTCCACTGCCTGGTTTGAAAGCCACAGCCCTCTTTTAAACTGAATATCGCAGGAAGGGACACAAGAAAACAATTTTTTTCTGCCTCAGAAACATGGCGTCACTTAACTTTTGATTCCTACAGACCAGTCTCAACCACAGTGGGAGAGGTGAAAGGCTTCAGGCTAACAAAAAACTCGGTATGAAGTAAGGAGCAGTGGCATTTTGAAGTCTGAAACATCCCCAAATTAGCATTAGCATGGTGCATGCACACCTGCAATATGTATTTTCATAAAGTAGTAGTGTATAGTCATGTCAGAAATGTCTTTCTAAAACATTTCAGATTTACAAGATCATTAGCTACAAAGAACACAGCCATAGGAAATTAGGTGCCATTGTTTGATGCTGCCTTATGGAGTGGAAACGCTGTAAAATTTAATCCGTGACCCAAATGATTCCAAGTACGAGAGCAGAGAACAGTCATTCTACCTGGTGTTCAGAAGCAACTAGACAAGTGTAGGAGTGTATCTGAGTCTGTAAGGAACTGAAAATGACAATCAAAGCCGACACAAAGGTCCGTCGTCTATGCACTGTGTCGGGAAAACAGCCGGCTCTGCAGATTTTAGGCGTAAACTGTCAGGGCTAGACATGGGAGAATGACGAAATGACTGTTGTGTCCCCTTCCCCAAGCCCCCTTTACTTCCTAGCCCCCATCCCCATAACATTTACACTCATAAAATTCTACTACGCTTTGCCGTCCACAAAGTCCCAAGAATAAAATTCTGTGAGGATTCCGTATCAATACGTAAAATGCTAGGCACTGGTAGCAGTACAACTTCATGCTAGTTAGATGTTGCTACTTTGTTTTTCAAAGTGACTGTACCAGGTGGCCCTCCAGCAGCACAGGGTGGGGCAAAAGTAGGTCTACAGCGCCGAGAGTGCAAAACACAGAGTTTATTCCTGTATTATTATTTATTAGTTATTGTATTATTTTCCATGTGAACAAATGTAAGCATTTTTTGCTCCCCAACCCCCATATGTGAGGGTGTCAGTGGTCCCAGTAATTTGTATTATTGACAAATACAAATTATTTGTCAATAATTTGTATCCTCAGGCTTTTTATGTTTTTGGCAATCTGACAGTGGTGAAATCTGTGGTCTTACTTATATTTTTCCTGATTACTGAATAGGTTGGGCACCTTTTCATGTACTTCTTTCCTCTTTCATTTCTTTACCCATTTTTCCACTTTTTAATTTCTTATTATTGATTTACACATATTATATATTCTGGGTGCTAGTCCTGTATTGGTTATACAAATTAGAAATATCTTCTCTAGTCTGTGTGTTGTCTTCTCAGAACTTTTCTTTTTTTGCCTCTTGATGAAAATAAAATTTTAATTTTAGTGTTAAAATTATCTTTCTTCCTCTAATTATTGTGGTTTCTTTGAGAATTGATTGAGAATTTCTTTTCCTACTCTCACTTCATAAAACACAATCCTATGTTTTCTTCTAAACGTTTAACTTTTTGTTTTTCACATTTCATTTTTAAATACATTTTATGCTTGGCATGAGAAAGGAATCCAATTTTATATTTTACTCCATGGATAATCATCAGATTCTTCTCAGGAAGAACTGGGATCCATTTTTGTGAATGGCCCATTGAGGAAACATTGTACTTTGTTAGAAACATCAAGATTTTGAGTGAGAGCTTTTACAACCTGTTTAACATCACTCAAGTCTCATTCTTCTCTTGGGCCCTTGTCTGAAATCCTCTTCCTAAGACAAAGAGTTTAGTGGCCCTCCTCTCTGCAACACACTGAGTGTGGCTAGTGTACTTCAGCCATTGTTTCTTCTTACTGGGAACATCTGGGTGCCCCTCTCCTCCCCACCACCGAACAGTAGCACCTCGAGGTTTGGGGCAGTGCCTTCTGATCTTTGCATCCCTGGTGACTGACATGTAATCAACACTACACGTTTGGCAGATTAACGGATTAATGAGCATATTTGGAGCACTGAGAGGGGTGTTGGAAGAGCCCCAGCCAGCCTGCTTAGTCCTGGATGGCATCCTGTATAAATACTTCACTCTTCTCATTTCTATGGCTGAAAATTGGGGAAGAGAAAAATATTCTAAGCTATACAATAATTAGTTCTAGAAGTGTCTTGTCCTAGGCTTTTGTGCATTAATTTAGGAAGCAGCACAATGCCCCATTTACTTTCATTTTTCTTTTAAAGAGAGGCAGAGAAACCTCATGCATACAAAAAGCTGCATTAGGCGGAACCCAGCTCCAAGTGGTTAAAGAGTTACAATCCAATCCCCTGCACATGATTCTAATCTTTTTGCATTTGTTTTATCTCAATGATTAGTTATTTCAGACCTTATTTTTTTACCTGTCTTAACATATTTGAACTCTGTAAAATTCTTCTTTGCACATGAATTAGTGTGAAATTTATTACCATATTCTTCCCACTTATTAAAAGGGACGTACTTTGCAAATATGACTGCGGTGCAAATTTATTATTTACACCCCCAGCCGTAGCCTTCATAACTACTTAATATGGATAAGGTGTTTAGTCTTCCAATGGAGTCCAGCTGCATCACTGGAATCAAACTTGTAATTGCCTCTTTGGGATTTGAAACCATTAGAGTTGTGCTTTTATGTGCTCTTTTGTTTTGCTTGAATCACTTTTTCAGGTCTATGAAGTACAGCTGGCACAATAAAAGTTTGATCAATGAATAACCAATGCGGTGTATATTTCTTCCAGAAATATAAAACCCAGGTGAAAAATGTTAATCTATGAAAATTATCTTTGTCAGCTACTTATTCTTAGAATTAAAATGGGTTTCAATCTTGAGGTAAGGACTGAGCTTGATTTCTGTGTTAAAGTTTTCTGACTTTGGCTGCACTGGACGTCGGGGGGTGTGTGTGTCAGGGGCTGCAAGAGACTGAGTTTCTCTCACCGAAACTGGCCCTTGTTACTGTCTATACGGTACTCTATAGTTAGACTGGCTAAGTAAGGTGCACCTGATTATCTTACGTTTTCTCTTGATTACAACATGGGGACAATAAAACAAAATATTTTTGTCATTTTTCTAGAGGGGCAAATATCACAAACACATGCTTTTAAAATGCAAACATTAATCCCTTCACCTTTTTCACCCAGCCCCCTAATTCCCCTCCCCTCTGACCCCCATCAGTCTGTTCTCTGTATCTGTGAGTCTGCTTCTATTTTTGTGTGAAGGGATTAAGCAAAACAAACAAACAAAAAACAACAACAACAAAAACCCACCTCTTAGAAAAGAGTATAGTAATTAGGAGAGGGAAAGCAGGGGGAGTTGAAGAGGGTTAAAGGGGGAGAAATGGTGATGGAAGGAGACTTGACCTGGGTTGATGAACACACAGTACAATATAAATATGATGTCTCACAGAATTGTACCACTGAAACATACATAATTGTATTAACCAGTTTCACCCCAATAAATTCAAGTGAAAATGTAAACATTATATTTATAAAGACATATCTTTCAAAAACTTGGCAATTTAAAACTGAATAGTAGCCTTTTTTTTTTTTTTTTTTAGACAAAGAACTGAAACCGCCTGGTTTGGGAAGTTTGACATGATTTCAAAGGGTGTGACAGATAACCTCTGGTTTCAAAGTGCAGCCCTGGTTCATCGTGATCAGCTACTGGTAAACTCTCCAGAAAATTTGATGAACTCAAAGCAATTCATCTCAGACACAGGGAGGTGTCAATAGCCCTCAGCAGCACCGTGGATGTGTGTCCTGTGGGTGGAGTCAGGCCCTACCGTCCAAAGTGCGCCCAGGCAGTAAGAGCACCACCATGAGGTGCTTCACTGCCATGAGGCCAGGTCTGCGCTGTGGCCACCAACCCAGGGCTGCTCTGCTGCTGGGTCCACAACATAGTCCGCTGCATAAGAAATTAAAAAAAAAAACTTTTCACAGATATGTTCACAAGTTCCTATCCATTTAACACGGGTTTATTGATTTAAGTTAGGAAAAGTATGACTTTGTGGAATGGAGTGATAATTACATTGAAAAGCTTTGACACTCCCACAGGCAGAGCCAGCCACCTTCCCTGAGTGTCTTACATAACAGTGGTGATTTTCAGCCAGTTGGTGCTTCAGTTAGTCATCTTAGAAATATCTAGGATCCTGCACCTACACTGGTAAGCAAAGAAAAATTGTATGGCTACACCTGTTCATTTAATGTGTCCACTGGAGAAGTCCTTAGCACCTGGAGGTGTTGCTGAATCGCCCCCGAAAGGGTTCTTTGGTGGATGGCCCCTTTCTTCCTCACATTCTCTCCTCCCTCAAAATACAGTGGCCCCCTAAGGGGAGGGATCTGTTCTGTGACGGTGGTCACACACCCTCCCACCCCAGCATCAGGCACATTATCAATGTCACATGGAATGAATGCTTACCCCAGCCTTGGGAGGAAGACATCAGATCCTTGGGGATGTGTCAAATGGATTGGCAGGGCAGACGTAGCGCGGAGCTTCGCAGCTCAGGTGCCTGCGTCACATCCCCATTCAGCTCATCTCTGATTTCAGCAGCAGCTCATCTGACTTCAGACCCACTAACCTTACGTGGCACCGCGTGTTGTTCCACCTTCTGTCCCAGGGCCTTCTCTACTCTCAGGTGTATCACCCTCAGGGGCCGCTTCCACCAGGTGGGGTGGGAGCTGGTAAATAAATGACCCAGCCTCCTGTGCTTCTAGACACTGGGACACTCTGTGGCCTTCTGAGGAGGTCCCACCAGAATGGCAACCCTGTGTTCCTCAGGACCCCTCCGAAACATACCCTTATGTTGGCTTTCCTTGTCCCTGGCACTCTCACCCCTAACCCCACTCCTACTCACTGCGATCCATGCTTCCCAAGTAAGCTGCCATCCAAGTCCCTGCCTCGGGATTTGTTCGGAGGAATTTCAGCTAAAACAAAGCTCTGTCTGGCACACAGTAGGCCCTCAACAAATGTAACACTCTTGACCCTTTCTTCTTCCCATTGTAAAAATGCACCCTTTTAGGCTCAGGGGCACTGAGTAACTTGCCCAAGATCACACAGCCTGAAACCAGCAGAGAATTCAAACAGAAACTTCTTTCTGGTGGTTTCTATCTCCAAAGCAAGCTTTTGCTCTGTCCAGAGCAAACCAATGAGGACCCCTAGTGGCTTGAACAGGATGGACGTGGAGGAGCCTAAGGCAGCGCCTTGAAAGGGTGCAATACCATTCAGGGAAGAGGTGTGAGGCCCAAGTCTGCACCCTGATGCCTGGGAGAGGGTCAGCCCAGCAAGTGGCTTCAAACAAGGCTCCAGCAAGGGTGGTTCCACAATATGCGAGCTGCCTCCAAAGGTGCTAGGTCTCTTTCTTGCAGAGGAAAGAGGAGCCTCCCATTTCCTGGGTTTCCAAGGAAGGTTTCTTTCCCTGGATCTTAAACCTCCCGTTCCTGGTTTGGATACTTTCTAACCTTTCCTGGATCCACTAATTGCTTTCTTAGTGGAGCATTAATGAGGGAGCAAGGGACAGCAAACAAGTTCTACTTCAAAAAGAGGTCAGAAGGTAGGCGTGCACTCGCACACCCACAGGCTTCCTACCCTGCAGCACATTGGAGAAACCACGGGAGTCTCACGTCTGCTCCGTTCAGGAGCCCTGATAGCCCACAAGCATTCATTCCAGAGATGTGTGCTGGGCGTCTGTGTGATTGGCAAATTCACACCCTTCAGTGCCACTGAAGCCAACCACACTGCTCCTGATGTGGGCCCCACATCCTGTTACAAGGTTTCTTTATCAGGAGAGCCCTGGGCAACCTGCCCTGTCTTACTCCGGTTCTGGGAAGCTTGGGTCTCTGCAGTCCGTGCTCTGCGCAGACTCCGGCAGGAACTGTGGGAGGTTGCTCAGTGGTGAGGACGCGGGAGGGGCAGGGTGGTGGGGGGTGAGGACAGATGGAGACGCAGTGGCTGAGCCAAACCCATGAGGAGAGATAATGGGTGCCGCACCCGCCTGGCACGGGGTGAGGGAGCTAGGAGGAGGCAGAATTGGTTTCCCTGGTCTTTTGATCCCAGCTGGTAAAGTCTTCTTCTTGACCTGCTCCCAGTCCAGGTGTCAGGAGTCCATGATTCCTAGAGGTGCAGGGTAATCTCCCCAAGTCCTCCTCCCCTAGGATTGCCTGTCTGCTTAGAAGCAAGACGGCCTCCAGAGGGATAACTCGGAAGAAGTGGAAAACAAAATAAGCTAAGTGCAAAGGGCAGATATGAAACAGATTTTTTTCAGGGCTCCAAATGTGGTAGATATAATAAGCAGAACAGATTTCATATGGAAGACATTGACAAGGAATAAACATAGCGCCCAAAGCTAGCATTTTCAAAGATTTGCTTCTCTGAATGTAAGCAAAAAAGAAAAAAAAATCACATTCTTATCAAACAATAGGCAGCAGAATCTCTCCCCCCAAATGGCAAAGGCAGATCAAATCCAGGTGTGGGTTACCTGTATTTGCAAGACTGACTTCAAAACTCCCCTTTCAATTTGCTCTGAAAGCACGTGCAGCCCTGGCTTTCCAATCTATGTTGAAAGCTCAAAGGTTAAAGAGACTTGGCTGAATTTGCCTTCAGATATATCCTTTGTTCTGATTCAATCACTTATTTGAATTTAATATTTTAAAGGACACTTCAAACAGACTTCACAAAGCCCTGTTACCATCAGGTTGGTATTTATTGTTTAATATTTAACTGAGGAGATTTGTCAAAACCCTTAAGAATTAATGGTTGCAAACTTGTGGACTTTAAAGGTTTGAGGGGGAAACCATTTGCTAATAACAGGGGCCCACGCTTTCTACGGGCTGGGCCCCTGTAGGCTGGGCCACCACCTTAACATGAATAAACATTTGGGGGAGGGGACATCTAGTGACATGGTAAACCCATCTCCCCAGAAAGAGCAGGAAATACAATTGCTTTTAAGTAAATATTCTAATGTGCTTTACTTCTGAACTGTAAAGCTCAGCTTGTGCTTTAAAAAGGGAGACAGAGAGTGAGAACAAAGCAACTTGAAAGAAACCTATAAACAAACTGTTACCTGTAAACATGCCAGAGAGGGTCCCTGGCATTGAGGGTCAGTGCAACCCCATTGAAATGCCCCTCTACCTGAGGGGGATCTTAGGACTTGGGGGAAAATGTTTTTTGATCTTCCTGATTCACAAGTGGCTTCTATACTTTTGTGATGCCAAACATCAAGAAGAAAATTCGACGTCTGAATGCCTGTATAGAGGAGAATGAGTCACATCACAGAGATGATGGACCGTGGTGATTACAACTTGTTTATTCAGACATTTCTGTGTTATAGAGCAACAAGGGTGGAATTGGTCATAGGTCTTTACCTCCTTGACTGTGGTCTAATAATTTCGATTAACTTCCCCAACTGTGCAAAGTCCCTGAAAATAAAAACAGGTGAAGACCTGTCAGCTACAGGCAAGGACTATCACAGAATATATGACACACAGCGCTGACGCAGTTCAGGTGGAGGAATGGAAAACCCAGGCTGAAATGTCTGGCTATGAAAGGATATACTTTCCTCCAGAGAAAACAAATCACAAGCAGAACCTCACCAACACCCCCAGACTGAAAAGAGGGGGGCCCGGGGTCAAGGATGAGCTATGGGAACAAATCTCAATCTTATGAATGACACCACATAGGGCAGCTTATGGGCCACACTCCTCTCTCTTAACTTGTACTTGGCCAGTTGGAAGGTAAAACTGATAGAGCAAGCAGTTAGACAGGCATGAGCAGACCAGGAACACCGGCCAGGAACAAAATGTCTCAAGGGCAAAAAGTCCTGGGTGCCTGACAATGGGCAAAAACTGGAAAAACAAGTACTACAGGCAAGGATCTTACCCCAAGGGTGACCTTTCCTCCCCTGGCATGTCACTAGACACTCTAAGAGGAGGAACAAGGGTGGTGGAGGACAGCCTCATAGGACCCCCGTACAAGCCCCTGCACGGCCACTCCCTTAAGCATTAAGCCCTCAGGACAATGTGATTCTGACCAACATCAATAATCTTAGGAACAAAGCCTCCAGTCTGTTGACCACAGAGCCTGAGTTTTGGTCAAACTAGAGATGACATCTAGGCCTCAGTTGTTTTCTGGGCCTCAGCTCCAGACCCAGAAAAGCAGCAAAACCAGAAGGAGCAACACATGGCCAACATCAGGACTAGCTGCACTGACTAGTGACCTCTTCCCCTAGAACAGACCAATCTGTAAAGACCATGATCCTGAAAGGACACATGTAGAATGCTGATGCATATTCTATTGAGTTTCTCTCCTGACACCTCCCCCCAAATCCCCACCTTTGGAAAAACAGATAAAAACCCTTAAGACAAAGAGTCCAGTTCCATCTCTCTTTCTCTCTCTTGCCTGCGACTTTCCTCTTATGCTTCCTTCGGGCTCGATATCTTTGTTCTCTTTCTCTTAAGCTCCAAAGGTCCTTTTTTTGCCCCTGTAACTTGTTTCCTGAGTCCACGCAGCCTGGCTGGCTCACTTTTTCTGCCTCTGTGACTTTCTAAATAAACTTCTTGAGCCAGAGTTCTTGGCTCTGAATTCTTTCTTAGCTGAACTCAAGAACTGAGATTTAACTCCGCCAGTAATAAAACTAATCTGAAGTAGCTACAAATGACACCAATGGAGACCATGGTGTCCTAGGCGCTCTCTCCCACCTCCAGTCTAGGTCTTCTAGGCATAGTGAGTGACACGGTGTCAACAGCATGAGAAGTGGCTTAAGCAAGTGTGAATGGGACTGACGATGGGTGCCATCCTGCTGCCTGGGCCACACGTGGCAGGCCAGATACCAGGTGACACAGAGAAGAGTGCCATGGGCTCCAGCGTGCAGACCGCTCTGGCTGTACTCCCCACTCCCTCTCCTCGGGCTTCTGCACCCTTTGTCGGCCAAGTTAAAACCACAGAAAATACAAGCTGTTTTCATGGCTTATTGTCTGGATAATACACACGAACAGGGCTCTATAACATCCCCAACAAAGGCACCATAACACTTTAAAGTGAACAAATATTTATCTCCGTTCCTACACCACACAGAAGGAAAAGGTCACTTGACCAAAGGGGGCATCAGAATCAAAATCCCCAATCCTTACACATTTATGACCAGAAACTTTTAAAAGATGTATAGTCAAGTTACACATTTAATATATATGTGAATACACACTGTTATAAATTCAGCATGTTTCAGAGTTGCATCTCTGTAGACAAAAAATCTACTTCCAGGAGAGGGTGCTTTCAGATGAAGAGCAGGATTTGCACGTGTAAAAGTGCAAGAGATATGGTGACTAGCAGAGCAGAAAGCACAGAAAACAATCTCTGAATTGGAAGACCAGCTTCAGTGCTTCTCTCTGAACTCAGTGTGAGAGGAAAAATACAGAACAAGGGATAAGCAGAAATGTCAGTGACTGATGATACATCCACAATATCCACATGAGAACAATCGGAAGAATCAAAGAAAATACAAATATACAGGAGACACTATTATCTAAGGCAGTGATAACAACAGAAAGATTCCTGTGATGAAGAAAAATGCTGGATGAATCTGGATTTCATGGGTCTATTATACAAGGCAATGAAGAGAGGCACACGCGTGTTCATACACACACAAAATTCTACTCATGGCTTTCTATTTGAAAGGCAAAAATAATCTAGACATTCAGGCATGAGTAATTTGTTTTAAGAAAAGATAATACAGTGAGAAAAAATTAGATTATAATTCAAAGCAAGAAGAAAATTGGAATATGAAGAATTTTGAAGAATACCTAAGGGTAACTCATGTTAGGAAACAGGCCTCAGAGAAGGAAAAAAAAAGAGCAACTTAAAACATAAATTAGCCACTATTTATGTTTGAAGAGAAAGATTTTCTTCTGATATGTAAGGACTAAAAATGTTTATCATCCACATACCCTCTCTGAAAAATGTCCTCCAAAAAGGATGTGAGTTCATTGAAAATGGTATCAAAATAAAGAGCTTAAATGTAGGTAAAACGTGATTTTAAAAAATGGCAGCAAGTGTGTAATGAATGCAGTCAAGGTCAGAACCGACGACTAAACAATTGCTAACGTGATTGTAAACAATGCCAATGTTGAACCCAGCTCTTGAGAGAGGAGGTACAAACTGTGTTTCAAGAAATGGATCTAGAAATTATTTAAACATCGACTGAGAATAGAACATGGGAAGAGACAATAAAAGCAGAAATATCTACCCTCACAGGATACTGAGATGGAGAAATTATTAGAAACTGATTAAATGCTACTGCTGATACAGATTGATTCAAACATTTTCAATAAAAAAGTAAGACAACTACAGAATAGTAAGTGTAGAACTCTCAAACCACGAGTAGAAAGAATTGTAAGCAATGAAGAAAGCAAAGGAAAAGGAAAGGCCAAAAACATAAAAAAGGACAACATAGATACAAAAGAGATTGAATTGAAAATAATTCAAAATGTTCCACAACATGGAATCAGTTGAATAAATGTGAATTATGCATTCTCCTTAATGAATACTCTGTACCCATAAAAATGCTGTGCATTTTTTAAGAAAATTGGCACCAAATAAGCGACAACCATGCACACACACCCAAAACAATATATGGAGAGGTACACTCTACTTTTATTAAACAGATACCAAGTGATACTCAAAGTATCTGTCAACTGAATGGCACTGACTTGAGCCAATCAGAACAAGCCTTTGGGAACCGGCCAGCTACAGCAACTGTTCAAGCCCTAGAATTGTCAGAGATGCATCTCTAAAGAAGCATGAATGTATGTAGACACTAACAGCTCAGGACAGTGTAGCTATAGATAAAAATTTGGAAGGGTATGGCCCTAAATGTTTGCAGTAGTCATCTGTGGATTTCCAGGTTAAGAATGATTTTTATTTTCCTTTATGCTGAAGCATGAATATAAAATTTGTTTTAAGAGGGCGTGTGTTTGAAGTTGTTTCTTTCTGAAAACCTAATGCACTTGTTCTCATACTCAGCAGCACATGTTTTCAGAAGAGGTGGCTACAGTGTGGGCGTACAGAACACTGCGTTTCTCAGGATAAGTCAATTGGTCATTTAGGGACGTTAAATGTGCAACCTCAACTTATTGGCATCATCCTTAACTACAGCTGATGGCCAAGAAATGTGAGGCCAAATACAAAACTCGATAATTTCTTACCTAAAACATGGGTTGGAAAAAATAATCTATTAAATATATTTTTTCTGTAAAAATATGACTCAAATACACAACACACATCTAGTGTATGACACAGGGTTCTTAATTTAATTATCTGAAGAAACATGTTTGTCTACTTTCCACTTCATCATCAGAAAACACTTATTAATAGCATTTCTTTTTTCTTTCAGATAGAATTTTGAAGGTTCAGACCTCTAGATTTTGAGCCATGCCTCCAGATTATGTATTCTTAAAATCTGCCTTGTTGTTCCCTTGTATCAGCTGAGCTATGATCTAAGATAGTTGGTGCTCTCAGACTCTCATATCGAATAAATAATCAGCCCAGGGCCCCCTGCACCCTGCACAGGCCCAGGCACACGCCCCACATAATGGAAGGGTAGGTCTTCCCTACACATAAACCCACAGCGCAGCCTTTCCCAACGCTGTCCTCAGACCAGCAGGGAGGAGGATTCTGCTGAAGAACCGTTAACCATTCAGCACAAGCCATGGAATGTTCAAAAGGTGTTTGTTATGTTTCATCTTTGAGAAAATAACCTCCAAATTTTGTTCATATCAAAATAGAACATAAGAGAAGTGTGTGGCACTGGGGAAGACAGGGGGCTGTCCCAAGCATGGGAAACACTTTTGGGCCCACCAGCCAATCAACAAGCATTTGCTGTGTACATACTATTGGCCAACACCACCCTTGCTAAAAGGGTATGTACAAAAAAATAAGTTATTCACAGTTTCTTAACATTGCATTGAAATGTAAAGAGGAGGAGACAGCATTTCAGAGAAAGGAGGAGATGGGCTGCAATAAGCTGTGCTGGAAATGAACACAGGTCCTTTCAGAACAGTGTTGAAGTGCTCTGCTGGTGACTTGAATCACAGCACTAAGGCACCCAGCCTGCAAGTCACTTCTGAGTGGTGGCTGAAACTTTGGGGGGGAATTGAACTTGGGGAGGAGGAAAGTTTATGGCGAGAAGAGGAGGGAGATGAAGTCAGAGCCGTGGAATCAGTCCTCCCTGGAGAGGAGGGAGGCTCACCGCTCTGCACACGTTAGGCTAATCAAACTCTGGGTTCCTTCCCACAGCCGCCTCCTCTGCTGTAGCTCTCCAGGGCCTGGACCTTGGTTACACCGCCTTCCCCTTTTGTGCCCTATAATCCGATTGGTCATCTACGCTGGCTCCTTCCTGTTTCTTTCCCTCATCCCTGGTTCTCTTCTCCATCATTGCTTCCCCCTCATTATCTCTTTGGTTGGCATTCTTCTTTCTCATCCCTCCTGCTTCTTCCTTTTTCCTTTTCTGCACCTTGGGCATATGACTAATATAGGGACATGAAGTTAATATTGGCATTATTTTTTGTTAAATGCATTATGTATACAGAATAGTCTGAAGCTGTAGAAAGCCTTCCAAGACACTTTCAAAATGCTCCTATGAACTGAAGCTACGTGAAGGCTTCGCTCAAGAGGCTGCCATGGCACAAAACATCCGGAGGAAATGGAAGGAACAGCAAACTGGGTTCCCACCGCAGATTGGCATGGGCAGAGCCCAGTACACAGAGCTTTCACAGCTGTGGGCTCCTTGTAACCTGCAATAAAGCCATGGGGTGCTACAAATGAAAATAACAATGTTGATGATGACAAAAGTCTTAACCAATAACAATACTAAGCAATTGTATGAATGTTCTCATTTATGCCACACAACCACGAATGAGAAAGGGAACCCTCTAACCCCACTTTGTAGATGAGGATGCTGAGGAATTGCGACTTTGAGAACTTGCCCAAGCAAGGAGGTCGGGAAGGAGCGGCCATCGAGGGAGTGTGCTTGGCACGTCCATGGTGGAGACGAGCTTTGCAACGCTTCAAGATTTAGAAGTGTGTATCTTTTAGTACAGCAGTTCTATTCTAAATTCTATTCTTCTTCTTCTATTCTAAATTCTATTCTATTCTATTCTAAGTATCTTCCTAGAATCTACCCCGACCTGGGAAAAATGTTGTATGTACAAGGATATTAATCACAGCATTATTTGCCTTAGCTGAAAATTGAAAACAACTGAAATGTACATCAGTGGGTGGTCAATACAAGTAAATTATCAGGCTGTCATGCAATGACAAACATGCAGGCTTAAAGAGTATGAGATCTTAGATGCACCAGTACATTAAGTGTAAGGTGCAGAAGAGTTTTATGGTATCTTATCATTCATTTGTGTGTAGGGATCACTCACAGACATGTAGACACATAGAAATACACTGTCTGTCTCCAGAAAGATACACAGGAATTAGTTGTTGCCCTTGGGGAGGGCAGAGGCAGAGAGCCCTGGAGTCAAGAAAGGAGAATTGCCTTTTACTGCATCTCTTGTGTGCTTTTTGAATTTTATACCATGCACAGGTGACTTACATTCCAGTTTTTCAAAAAATAGATTTCTATAAATAATTAAAAATAAGACCTGCAGTCACATGGAAAGCAGTCGGGGGCACAAAGGGTTGGGTGTCGAGCTCCTGATTGCAAAGCCCTGGCATCCCCCATAGTCCTCTTGAGGAGCCCATCACTCCTGTGTCCACCCTGACAAAACCAGCTCCAAGGGGTTCAGGGGTTTACCTGGGATTACCAAACCAGTAAATGGCTGAGCCAGCGCTCAAATGCAAGCTGTCCAGCTGTACTGATAGTGGTTTCCTCTTTGTTGCTCAAACATCACATCCCACATGGACAAGACAGAATAGAGAGGAAAGAGCATGGGAATGAAAGAAGAAATTTCTTGGTGAGAAGGAAATAAAGGAACATTTAACACATGAGGGTCTAAATCTTAACCACCGTCATTCCCTCCTCTCATCTCCTAATCACGGACTATCGCGTGATTCCTACTCAATAATGAAGGCTAGACCGTTCGTCAGTGACAGTTGCTTTCCCCTTAACTAGACTTGAGGTCCTGAAGGCTGCAGCCATTCCTTCATTCATCATTCATTCATTCATTCATTCTTCATTGAGCAATTATGTGTTGAATGCTCCATCTTGGTAAAGAACTAGGAACCCAGGGGTAAATCAGACCTAACCCCTTAACCTCACAGAATTCACAGCCTAATTGGGACAGACCATTTCATTTCAATTTGACACTTTCATGTCACTCTCCCCTCAGTGGGTAGGCTGAAAGCATAGATCTCCAGTATAAATGTTTGAAATAAATAAATCTGAGTATGCATCCCTCTGACACACTGCGGAAGATAATTTCCTCTCTGGCCAGCTCCTCCTCACCTCCCTCCTCCCACAGCCTTTCAATGCCTCTCAGAACCTGAGTGATAAAACTTTCCATATTAGGGTGTGGATGCTAACTTTGGCTTCAAACAACTACAATCACAACAAACCCCCTGAAAACCCAGGATCCCAAGCTATAGCAATTCAGCAACAACACGCGATTCCCTCTCCATATTCTCATTTTATTGATACGCATCTTGCTGCAATGTGGGTGAACTGCCGAGCTCCATGTCGCAGCCTGAAGCACAGAAAACTGGCTTTTTCTGAAGCTCATAATGTGATAATTAAATCGCTAACAGGCACCTTAGTGATGGCATTTGCTGGAGATGTGCAAGCCCCCTCACAATGGCACCTTTCTGGAGGGGACTCGTCAGTGGGAGCGCCGTGATCAACTCGGGGTGTCTTTTCTTTAATATATTTTCTTCCATGAGTACATTAAATTTTTATGTGGAGTGAAATGGGACAGGACTTGTTTCCCTTCCACTGCACAATGATTTATTACCCAAAAAAGACCGCAGAACTAATTAGCAGAGTAATTAATTAATATAAATTTGCATATTTGCATTTGCAATTAGTGCAGCCGACTGATTAGTCTGAAAATGAGAAGTTTGACTCATTAGATGTTAGTGTCTGCTGGACCAGAAAGCGGCTGCCAGATGAGGCGGAAAAGGGTGGAATAAGCATGTGCGTTTCTTTTGTTCGAAGAATGGAGAATATGCTCAGATGTCTGGGGCCAGACATCAGGGTTCACGATTTTTAAAAACATAAATAAATTATTTGCTTCCATTTCTGCAACTCAATGTTCCTTGCCCTTTTGCCTCCAGCAAGTGATTCCAACCAACCCTGGGAGCCATGGAGCCCCTCAGACCCGGCTCCGCCTATTCCCCCAAGGCCGAGGGGGTCTCTGTTGTTTGTGGGCAAGCGGAAAATCTGTCCTGGTTTGATGTCCCAGGAATTTGACTTCTGCACCCAATTCAGTGATTCTGTCAAAACAGCTCTCTAGTGCAGATGAGGACCCCCAAGGGACTCAGCGGTAGACCACCTTCCTTTCAGGGGCTCTCCTGGTTGCAGTCTCTTTGTTCCTCCAGCTGAGAGCTGAGCTCCCAGCTCTCAGATCCAGCTGACTGAGCGAATCCACTCCTGCAGAATGACACAGGGCAAGCACGCTGCCAACGTCCGCACAGATGTGCAGACATACAGACCTGAAGTATCCATAGTCAGACGAGGGATTAGCTTAGTTTTCCAGGGAGGTTGGGGAAACACGGTGAATGAGAAATACTACCTCCAGTGGGCTTCACCAAAGCTATTTTCAGGGTAAGGATTCGCCTTGCAGGAGAAGGTAGCCTAACCTGGTATGAATGCGTTCATGGTGATAAGGAAGGTGTTCAGTCTCAAGTCAAACCAAAAGGGCAATATTATTTCATTTGCTTTCTTTTCATTCTTTTCAAAAACAAAATAAATTATATATATATATATATATATATATATATTTCTTGATATTTGCATAGCTTTTCTAGAGGTGAAAAGAAATTTTTGAAAATGTTATCTTGGCTCAGCCCTTTAGATTCCTTGTAGAAGAAATGACCACTGAGGCTTGCTAATTCATGAAATAACTTTAGAAGCCACACAATGAGCTGTGTTGTGGGTCAACTCCTGTCCTTAGGAACTGGAGAGATTCTAGAAAGAAAATATACCTGCATCTTACATTAGAGCTGTACTTTGATTTGTCCCATTTCTTGCTTTTGCATTATATTTTCCAGACTCAAAAAACATCACATGCCTCTCACCACCACCGAACCCTAAGCCAGGGCCACTGCATTGCATATCCCAGGAATAACAGCCTGATGGGGTCCTACCTGTCCTTCAAACCTCGATCAGACCTCCCCTCCCCTCCCCTCTTCCATGCACAGAGCAACTTCTTTGCTTCATTTTTTTGTCCTCGAAAGCACCTTGTTCTTAACCCTGACCCAGTGCTTCCCAGAGAGTACTACAACCATCTCTGTCTTCCGTCACCTCACTTCTGGGACTGAAAACTGTGTTTGCATGGGTGTCTTACATGTGCCTCTTTGTACCCTGGGGCCTCGAGTGCTACCTGCTACCTGGTAGATAATAAACAAATGCTTGTTAAATCATCGCACGGGTGAATTAAGGGAGGCATTTATGATTTGACTGCAGGATAAATTCAGTAAGAGATTTGACTGCAAGGGGAAAAAAGCAGCTACAAAACATATGTAAAGGAGTGGGGAACTTGAAACACAGTCAAAAAGAAAAGAAAAAAGAGCAGCGGATCAGCACAGCCCCCCCATTAAAAACTTTACTTGGGACGTGTACGTCATTATCTTGGTTTTTTCCTCCTTTGACACTTTAAGAAGAATCTCTGGCACTTTGTTTTTTAGCATTTTACAAGAAAATTAGTTATTCTTCACACATGGGTTAAAAATAAACAAGTAGCCTGAGTATCATTTTTAATCTTAGTCTAAAGCTCACAGTTAACTAGTAGTTCTGAAAGCACTGGAGCTGGTGAGAAAGATAGAAAACGAATGTAAAAATCGAGTTGCCCTCACGCAGTGTTTCTTTGCTAGTACAGCCCAGTCGGGCCTTTCTGAGTGGTGTATTCCCCTAACCCCAAGGCAGGCACCTAGCGCAATGGCTAGAATGTGAATGGGACCTGATGGAGGAGAAATGGGATTTAATAAAACCACTTGGAACTTGACTTAGATGTTACTTCACAGCATCGAGACAGATGTCATTGTATATCCTAAGAAACACTTGGAGCAAATTCTGGCCCATAAACGTTTGTTTCCTACAAATTTTTATATACAGACACTGTGCTGGTAGTCGCTCTCACTTACTCATTTGTCGGTCTGTCTGCTTTAAATTTATTCTCTACTTACCTCCAGGAAGATTTGAGGTAGCAGTTGAGTGGGACATCTTTATATCCTTTGTAAGGCACTTCACCATCTAAAAAGATTCCTTGTTTTCTAACAGTGCCGTAATACATATGATAAAATATATCTTTATATTTGTTTTCTATAAACAGCATAGTTTACTCTCTGGAAATGAATCACAGATATATTGAGCGAATACCAGCAGCGATAATGGATAGCAATACCTTCTGTCTTTATCACTGGGATAGAGGGAAAATGAAGCCATAGCTCAGAAAATGTACCGGAGGAATGGCTATAATTGTCCATTCCATATTTGCTTGTGGAGAAAACGAGGAGTGATTCTTCTACTAGTTTGAAAACATAAATTAGGACTTGCTTACCCATGTAGTCATCTCCCAATGAGACACGAAAATATGAAACTCACACCCTACCGCAGCCCAAACACAGCACTTCCTCTGCCCCGAGACCTACTCAAACAGCGCCTGGGAATAAAGCAGCTTTAATGGTGAGGGTCGTTTCTTGTACTTAGCATGTTAAAACCCAAAAGGGACATGCAGCTCTGGTAACAGCAGAAACTTTTCTGTGCCCTGGTAATTTAAACACTCATTTTTTTAAAGAATCATTCCAGCTCATTAGTCCATTAGGTGAATTAAACATTTTGGCTATTTTAGTAAAGCACATTATAGGCTTTTAACATTTCTTGAAAAGGGAGGCACTGAGGCCCCTTGCAGGGCCAGGTCTTCAGCAATTACGCTCCTCTCTGCTTTTTGCCTCCCCGGGATGCTCACTGACTGGCAGGATCCCTTCTGACCATGGACCTTTAACATTTAAAATCGTATTTTGTGAATTCATCCTCTCTCTATCTTTCACAAACTATAAGGTTTAATAGCGATTAACACTAGACCACAGCACTTTCAAATTACGATAGCCCCGCCAGTTCTAATTGGTATTCTAATTAGCCCAACCGATTCAACTAATTAAGAACATTAAACTTTTTAACAAAGGCTATCTTGCTTTGCGTGTTGTAAAATGGAATTTAAGAGGGTGGGGATGGTGATGGGGTGTGGGGGGGTGGGGAAAGAGGCTAAGGACAAGTCTGGATTTCTATTAGAGACCCAGGAAGCTGCCAGGAGTTGGGGTGGGGTATAGGAATTCACTTGGCTTGATGGGATGAAGGGTCAAAACAGCCTTTGCTTTCAAGAAGGGTGAAACTGGGCTCCTGCAGAGAAGAAGCCCTATGGTTCTGGTGCCTGCTGAGACTTCTTATGAGCAGTATTAAGGAGCCAGCCTTGTGTTATTTCACAGCAAAGTGGAACCATACACTGTCCAGCTTTGTACAGAACATGACCTTTGTTAAAATGGAGATCGGAGCTTCGCAACTGAGTCCCTGCAATTTCAAAAGTGTTTCCTTGCCTTCTATTTGCAGGACAAGTCTGTGTTCTGGTGAACTTGGCCCTGGAGAGAGAGCAGCGGAGCAGGCTGTGCTGTGGGCTGGTCCGGCTTGCAGTGCAAATACAAAACGTGGCGACTGCCCTCTTCTTTTTGTTTTCCAGACTTGTTCCATCAGCAGAATCGTGGGTTCTTCCTTCACAATGGATCCCACTTCTAGCAACTTCTCTCATGTCCTACAAGGAACCTCTCTCTTATCCAAGCCACAAGAGCCAAAATTTAAGGAAGTGCTAACCCCCAGGATGGTACAACCACATTTGCACAACCAGAGTGCCTACTTCAGTTAGAACCGCAGGTGCCCCCGACATTGGGGCTCACACCCACCATCACCTGTCACCCGCACACCTGCAGTGGCCTCATGGCAGGCCATGCTTTTGCTTTTGCTCTCCTTAAGCCTAGTCCCCATCGGCAGTCCAAAGCCCTCTGATGACTGCCCACCACGCTTAGAAAGTTCAAGGTCCTCACCGCTGCTTACCAGGCACTACATGGTCTACAGCCAGGTATTTCTGTGGCAATCTCTCATATTTTTCTTTTCCTCAGTCTTCCATTTCAGCCATGAGGGCTTTCAGGGGTAAACCAAGGCAGGGGAAGGAGATGCCCTGGGCCCAGGCTATATGGGGGTACATTGTCTGCAGATGACTTAAAAACATTTAAAAACTAACAGAGCCTGTTTTTTTACACAATCATCATTTAATAACAATTCCAAGCTATGTGAGTGAAAATACTTCTATTGGCAAAAATAAATAAATAACATTTTTTAAAATGTTAAATCTTTCATTGATCTAAGTCTGTGCTATCCAATATAGCAGCTATTGATCACTTAAAATGTGGCTGGACTAACTAAAACTCCAATTTTTTACTTTTAATGAACTTATTTTAAAAACTGTTAACTTGACTCAACTACTGGAAAACTTTTAGGAATTCTTTTTATCATAATTTGTGTATGTGAATCTATTTCTCTACTGTGAAGTTTATGAAATCTAAATAAAATCAAGTATTTTTGGTGAAAATTCAGCAAATGGTGATGTATTGTAGTATAAAAATACATACCAGATTTCAAAATCTTACTACAAAAATAATGTAAAATACCTCAGTCATGAATTTTTATCTTGCATATTAAAATGGTAGTATTTTGGTTATATTGGAGTTAGTCAAATATATTTCTAAAATTAATTTTACTTGTTTCATTTTGCCTTTTCTTGCTATGGATACCAGAAAATTTTTAATTACCTATGCAGCTCACATTATATTTCTATTGGAAAGTCTGGGTGTAAGTTCTAAACCAAGGTATGCAAATTACTGCTTATAGGCAAAATTCAGTCCACCATCTGTTTTGTACAGGCCAAGAGCTAAGATTGGTTTCATTTTTTAAAAATAGATGAAAACTACCAAAAGAAAAAACAATATTTCATGGCACGTGAAAGCTGAAGAAAATTCAAATTACAGGGCCCACAAATGAAGCTCTATGAGAACACAGCCCAACCATTGGTGTGTACGCCTGTGCTGTTTTCACTTTACAATAGGAACTGATATCTCATGACCTGCAAAGCCTTGAACATTTATAATTTGGCCTTTTAGAGAAAAAGTTTATCTACCCTGTTTTAAAGAACTGAGTGAACTGCTACTGAGTTTTTCATATATGTTCCCAGGGGAAGTAACTTCAAAGAAGTAGTTACATAGTTGGCCCCTGACATACACAGCGAGAGCTACAAGCCAGGCACATGAGTAAGAGTAAATAAGGCACAGGTGCTTTATAGGATGCTTGTGACAATTAGATAATGAGATAAAGGACCCAATAGAGCCTAACACATAGGAAGCACCAGATAAAAGCCCTTCCCCCAAATCAAGAGCCTCCTAAGGGACTTACAGGCAGTCCAGAGGGAGTAGTAGGTCACCAGACAGTCTCTTGTTCCTCATGGCGATTGTAGCAGTTTGGGTACCAATAAGAAGACATGTGGCATAGTCTGGGGAGAGGTATAATGAACACACCTTGAGACTGACTCTGGTATAACTGAGGCCACTTTTGCCATACCACCATGTCTCATCTCCAGCCTGAAATACCTGTGCATCATGTCTGTCAGGACTCTCAGTGGTAAGTGACAGAAACTCAAACCAGAATTTTTTCAAAAGTGAATTGTTTCCATAACTAAAATTCTGTGGTCAATACTGCTTCAGATATGGCTTGATCCAGGTGCTTAAAACTATCATCAGGAATCTTCCCTATGTTGTGTCTTGCCTCCTCTCTGTCTGAGTGTCAATCAGCCTCTTCTGAGAAGCGACCAAGGTGACACCAGCATCTCCAGGTCAACATTCTTCTAGTTCAGCACCCCTCATAGAAAGGGAGTGCCTTTTTCTGATATTTCATCAAAAGCCTGGGGCTCTCACTGGGCTCACGTGAGTCACACACTGATCCCCAAGAGAATTTGCTGATGGGCTAGGGCTGGGCCCTGGGTCTAGCCTACCTCTGGGGGTGGAGTTAGCCTCATGTGGAGGGAGTGTGGGGTCTGAATGTGGCAGAGGGCTCATCCACCAAAGAAAAGAAGAGCATTTTTGCTAAAGCATAAAGAAATGACTCTTAGCACTCAGAAACAGATGGCCACAAGAAAGCAAAACTTCAAAACAATAAACCAACACACCTAGAAACTTAAAAATAATGAAAGTTGCGATTTGTTAAATGAGGACAAATTGGAATCTGCAACGTTTTAATACAGCATTTTTAAAATTCAAAAGTAATGCAAAAATCTTCAATGAGCAAAATACCAAACTTTTATGTCCTCTGGGGCCCAACCTAGTGGCCCCGCAGTTCTGCTCGTGACCTCTTGGATCTGAGGCGCCGGCCCTAATTATTAGCCTTTGAAAAACTCCCTCAGGTTTGGGGGGTAAGGACGCTCAGCGTGCGGGCACTGAGGGTGGTGCTCTAGGGGGGCTGATGTCGTGAACGTGCCACCTGTGCTCTGGATCAGGAACCTGTGCTTGGAAAGGGCCCGCGTTTGGTTTGATGAGCTGCCGTCACTGCCTTTCAATTCTTCATTTCTGAGCAAGGAGCCCTGCATCTTCCCTTTGTTCTGGGCCCCACAAAGGCACCCACTTAAGTCCCCTCCATTCAACAACAAGGTAAAACCCATGATTCCACAGCCCCCCCCCCCCCACAATGTACAAGACAGCTGTCACTAAACCCACTCCATTCCTGAAGGGAGATGGTAAAACGCTGGAGATAGATGACAAAGAGGATGTCACCCTGCTGTCACCCTGCTGTCCCTACCACAGAAGCCGTCAACAGCCAAGGAAAATAGGAAAGGAAAAGTTGGTGAAGCAGATTTGGAATATCCATCACACTCTTCACAAATAAAGCCACGTTGGCCCTTGGAGGGACTCTAAGGGTCCCATCAGAAATCACAGGTGTCCAAGAGACTCCAGAAAGAAAGGATACCAGTCAGTGGTCTGGTGAGTTTGGGACACGCTCCTAACATATCGGCTCTTGGACAGTCACAGTGCGCATCAGCACATGGAAGACTCCAAGAGAACATGCTTTAAAGAACACACTTTTGACCACACAATGCTTTTTGTAAGTGGTTCTTGTTAATAGTCTACAGAGCATTCTTTTACATACACTACCAGCACATGGCATATTGATCAGAATGAGTATTTCACAAGGGAACAGATCTTGGGTTCCAAGAATAAAGGAAGCTCCCAGAGCTGCCAGGTAAAACACGGGAAGCCCAGCTACATTTGAATTTCAGATAGACGATGGGTACTTTCAGCATAAGTTGCCCCACACATAAATATGTCTGAAATTCAAACAGCGCCGACCACCCTGCAATTTTATTCGCTAAATCTGGCAATCCCTGTGCTATCCTCACGCTGCCGTGTCCCCAAACCAGGTGCATTTCACAGGGAAAGCGGGTGGCTTATGAAAACTGGAAGCGGGAGGAAGCAGAAGAGGCAGACAGTTCCAGAAGTTATTTCTCAGGTTCTTGTGGGTGAGTGGGTAACTCTCAAAACATGGTGATTCTCAACCACGTGAAGGTTTAAGCCATGCTGTTGGCCAGGCCCCATTTCCGGTGATGGGTGAACTTAATCTTCAGGCACACCTTAGATTATATTTTCTTTATACCAACACAATCATCAGCTACAATTTTTATTTTATTTTTTTTTATGGAGGACAAGACCTATGAAAGCAACGTGTCTAGGGCTCACTAAACTCATAATTTCATGCAGCCCAGAGATTCTGAATTCATGGCCACACCACCTCGTGTATACATTTTACACTTCCCATTTAGTTATGACTAGAATTCCCATAGAAAATAAAAACAAGCTGTTCGGCCTCCTGAAGAACAATTGAAAACCAAGCACTCAAAGGCCATAAGAGTTACGTTTCAGAATTTCCTTTTCCGTCTATCTTTTCTTTTTATAGAAACATTACAACTCTTTCAAGTAAGAAGGTCAATTCCATCAGACCAAAAAGACACAGATGAACCGACTCCTACCCCACCACTTTAGGGATGTATCTCCAGGACTCTAAACTACCCTGAAGGCTGGGAGCTCCTTGTGGGCAGGCACAATGTTCTGTTCACTGACCATGCTACACAGTGAGTAATTGCCACTGTTAAGCATCGAATACGTGTCGTCTTTAGGTGGCCTGTCTAATCTTTTTTTTAAAGATTTATTTATTTATCTTTAGAGGGGAAAGGAAGGAGAGGAGAGAAATATCAATGTATGGTTGCCTCTCATGAGTCCCCTGCTGGGAACTGGCCTGCACCCAGGCATGTGCCCTGACTGGGAATTGAACCACAATTGTGTGGTTCGCAGGCCCACGCTCAATCCACTGAGCTACACCAGCCAGGGTGGCCTGTCTAATCTTTAACTCCAAGTGCAGAACATACTCACTTCCATTTCGTTTTCTGTAGTGATTCTCTCTCGGCCCCCTCCCAACATGGATTGTTTGTAAGAGATGCTAATCTGGAGGATTTCTGCTTTGGACAACAGAGGATTGATATCAATATTGTGGATTTTCCACTCCTTATCAGTGTACCAAACGTACGTGGTGCCTAAGCGGCCAAATACCTAGCAAGGCCAGATGGAGCGTGACTGAGGATGGCCCCTTCCTTTATTTTCTCTTTTCTTTTCTTCCTTTTTAAAAAAAATGTCAGCCATCTCCAAAAAGCAATGGCAGCAGGAACAGCAGGTGACTACAAGTTATCATCACCACTAACAAGCTAAACCTACATCCTGCGAAGGGTGGGCAATCCAGCTGGGGAATGCTTAATCTTTCAACCAAAAGGATAATGATATATTTCCTCCAGAAAATGACACTGGCCAATAATGGAGTCCAAAGCCATGTGCGTCAGTCTTAGACTGGATCTCGTACTGGTACTGGTGGCCAAAATGAATGGCAAACTGCTTAGTGAAAAAATGACTCTAGTTTTTGAAACAAATAATTAGCACTGGACTAGCCTTTATGGATAAAAAGGCAGGAAGAAGATAGCTCATTTCAATTTCCACATGCAGACAGGATGAAATTATGGATCATTATTGTCACTACATAGCTGCTTGCTTTCCATGGGATTTTTGCTACTTAAGGAGTTACATTATCGGCCATCTAACAAAGGATATGTGGGGCGTGAAGCTCTTTGTCACTGACTTACTTCCCATTGCCTAGCCATGGTGTTAATGAAACAAAGATCACAGCTTTGATTGACAGATGGGCCTCATGGCTCTAAGGTGTTTGTAGCCAAATGTGCCGTGACTGCAGTTGATCAACTCTACTGCCAATATTTATTGAATCCCTACTATGCACAAATCAGTGCGTTGTGTGACTTAGGGACTGCAAAACAAAATGAAATAAACCGAAATCCGAGATTGTTTTTTGTCCTCGCTATCAAGTGAGGGAGACAGATGCATTCACAAATAGCTACACTACAAAGCAAATTGTGCTAAGCACAATAATACACACAAAATGTAGTGGGAAATCAGAGGAGAAAGACTAATTCCAAACCAAGAGGATGTGACTGGATCACCACAAATTTATCACCACCCCAGGAATAACAACTTACCACATAATAACAGTGGGTTAGGATTGCTATTTGAAAACACAAATGAAAAATACATTGTAATTAAATGAGATTTGCCAGCAAAACCGAGCTAACCAACCAGAAGTATAAAATATAATAACACAAACAACGACTTGGGCTTTTTTTCATTTTGCATAGAATTTATCAGCTGCTTATTTTATTGCTATTAAGTGTAAACCATGATTTTTAAAAAAAATGTGATCTGGGGTTCTAAGATTTTGCATAGGGCACAATCTAGGACCAGTATGTGAATTCCCTGGAGAGTGATTGGATTCCACCTCTGTGCCTGTGAATCAGTCAGTGGCTTAGCAAGGTTAGCCTTTCAACCTAATGCTTTAGTTCTCCATGTCACCGTGTGGGTGGATGTCTGCAAGCATGCAAACATCAAGACTAAACATCAAGCTTCTGTCTGCTTACCCGATGGGTGTGCAGCATACTGTTCCCATCAAAGCCACTGAGAGGTTCAAAAATAGTTTGAATGTATTCTTACCAGCTTATGCTTAACTATTTCTATTTGTTTATTATCTATGTTTGTCACGTAAAGTTTTAAGATTATGTAGTTAGGTTTACGGTATTCTAAGCCTGCTGGCTGGGACATGTCTTCTAGTATCTTTTAGAGAAGACAGTGAATTGCTTTCTTTATCAGGTGACTAAACAAATGATTCTACTTGTCTGAAAGTATCCACGCTCCTTTTAGAATATGTTTTCTTGCATCCCACTCACTTTCTGTTCTAATTTGGATTAGTAATTTTCTCGACCTCCTATGAACTGCTGTTTTTGTCATTTTAATCATTAAATTCTTAAGTTAGATATACTTAAAAAAAAAAGGAAGTTTGAGACCCAGAGCAAAGCCTTCAAGGTTTCTCCAGGAAAGAAATGGAGCACACACAGCCAAGCAGCTCAAGGCTGCAGAAGCTCTGCCGACCAGTTCAACCTTCCCTGGGTGTCACTTGTCTTTAAGAGGTCGCCATACTCGTTGACCCCCTCAAGGTGCTGACATTGCAAGCAGAGGTCTATAGTATTTTCAGAATACTTGGTTTCATGGACACCATAACTTGTGCTCTCCATCGACACCCCATGGACTTGGCGAACACAAAGATGTTACCATAGACATGAGCACTGTTTTCCACCGAGTTGAGAAATTATTTCATCAAAATGCCTTTTACTCAATTCTCCCCCACTTTAATTTTAATTTCAGAATAATCCATCAAATAATAACACAATGCTTGCTAGGTGCTGGCTACCATTTTGGCCATTTTTATTTAACAACCTGTGTGGTAGGAATATAATTGTCCCCATTTGACAAATAAAAAACTGAATCATAGGACCTTGCTCAGAGACGATCAACTAGAAAGTGGCAGAACCAGGGGTTCTGGCTCCACAGGCAACGCTTCAACGACTCTGCTGCTCTGCTTACATACATGATCTTCATCCAGCTATCATAAGAATAATGTCACATGTGTAGAAAAACTGACACAAAGAAAGTACTCAAAAATATGAGTCAATGTTCATAAGGGTCAAATATAAGTCTGAATCATTTAGCCATTGTGTTTTAAAACTTACAATGAAACTACAGCACTCTTTAAGTGCAAGTATCCTGAAATACGTTCTTGGCAAAACAATTGCATAATCTTAAATTTGCACCATCTTCCTAAAGGATGTTAGATAAATAATGCAGATATTTTGTTTGATACTCTACATCATAGTCCACCCTTCATGCATCTCCATGCTTTACATTTGTTAGTTTTACTTCCTCAACAGGACTCTAGATACCTTGAAGGAAAGGATTGTGTCTTCTACTCTTTTCTCTGACATCACAATGTTTTGATATATAGGAATCATGCAATGAGCATTTATAGATTTGTGATCATACCCTCCTTGATTGGAAGACATGAGTTTATAGATTTGGGATAATGCTATTGGTCTCTTGTAATGATTACAAAGTGTGTGGTCATCATGTAAGGAATTAAGTTAGTCAAGATTAATGCTTTTCAAATGTCTATTCTAAAATCCTCTTAAAATCATACGTGCAGAATACATGGATGCATTTCTGTTGGATATATACCTAGGGATAGAATACACCTAACAGATACATGTTCACAAAATTATATGTACTAGAATAGCACTACTTATAATAACCCTAAACTGGAAACTATCCAAAGACCTGTAAACAATAGAAGAAGAAAAAATTGTGGTATGGTCACACAACTGGGAAGAGACAGCAATGAGACTAAATGACCTGCAATTATGTGCAACCACATGTATACACTTCATAACCAAAATGTGGAAATGAGGGAGTCAGACCCCAAAAAATACATACCAAATGGTTCCATTTCTGTAATGTACAAAATGAACAAATGCAATTGAGGCTATTAGAAGTCAGGAAAGAGCGACCCAAAGTGGGGAGAATGGGAACAACTGTAATTGTACAACAATATAAAAATACAAAAAAAAAAGGAAGTCAGGATAGTGGCTTCCCCTAGGGAGAGGTGATCGGCATCTGGAAGGGGCAGGAGGGAGGCTGGGGTCATGCTGTTTCTTGACTGAGCTCTTGTGACACAGATGTGCTCAGTCTGTCAAAATCAATGGAGTTGTGCACTTATTGTCACAAGTACTTCTCTGTCTCTATTTTATTTCAAACAAAAGTAAAAACAAAAAGTCCTCCATATGTTTGTGAGCTCTACTCAAATGTTTTCTCTTCTCTACCAACAATCTCTCTTACCACAGTGAGCTCACACTGTTTCTAATGAGACAATTATGAAAGTATTGTATGTGCTAATTCAATTCTAACTTCCTTGAAAGGTGGGGTCTCAGTTATTTACCTTTATGTAGGTCTTCCCATCAGTGTCTGTAGCCGCCCATATGTAAATTTCACATTTCTGTGTTTATTTGTATATTGTCTGTTCCCTCTTCTGGATTGAAAACTCCCCAACAGCCTTGCCACAGCTATTCTGCCACTAACTCAGTGCATGCAAGAAATGTCTTCTGTCAACAAGTGTGGACTTACTGCCTTTCACATGTAAGCACTAGAACTTTGAATTAATACACACAGTAAATAGGCAGTGTCTTGTGCTGGCAAGTGGTAAGTGCTATTGAGAAAAGCAAAACTGGAAGGTGGAAAGGGAGGGATGGGTGGGTGCAGGGGTACAAAATAAATTAGGGTGGTCAAGGGGTCAAGGGGATCAAGGGGTCAAGGGGGATCTCCATGAGAGGGAACATTTGAGCAGAGACTTGAAGGATGTGAGAAGGAACTATGGGGATATCCAGGAAGAGGGTTTCAGGGAGAAGAAGGGGCAAGGATCCCAAGGTGGAAATGTGGTTGAGTGTGCAAGGAATAGCTGAGGGCCAGTGTGGCTGGGCTGAGTGAGAGGAGGGCAGGGTAGCAGATGATGAGATGAGATAGGCCGGAAGAGACACAAAAGAGCCTGCATGTCATCTTATAAGCATTTAACATAAAATTTGATTTTAGCCCTGGCTGGTGTGGCTCAGTGGATTGAGCGCCAGCCTGTGGACCAAAGGGTCACTAGCCCAATTCCCAGTCAGGGCAGATGTCTGGGTTGCAGGCCAGGTCCCCAATAGGGGGCATACAATAGGCAACCACACATTGATGTTTCTCTCCCTCTTTCTCCCACCCTTCTCTTCTCTCTAAAAACAAATAAATAAAATGTTTTTTAAAAAGACTATTTTAAAAACTAGATTTTTAAAAATGCAGTTTGCATATAACTTTTGCAAAAACATCTCTTACAGAAAGTGCGCACTCCAAACTCATAAAGTGGATTAATATTAACATAACAATAAAAGGCAAAAATGTGCTTCCGTTTTCTATGTTTAAAAAGAACAATTACATTGAAAATAATTACGAACCCAACATAGAAGCACTTAAATCTACAAAGCAAATCTTGATGGACATAAAGGGAGAGATTGACAGCAATACAGTCATAGTACAGGATTTTAACACCCATTGACATCAATGGATAGGTCTTCCAAATGGAAAATCAACAAGGCAATTGTGACCTTAAGTGACACACTAGATCAGATGGATTTAATTAATACCTTCAGAGCATTACACCCCAAACCAGTAGAATATGCATTCTTTTCCAGTGTATCTGGAATATTTACCAAGGTAAACCACATGTTAGAACATAAAACAAGCCTCAATAAATTTAAGAAAATTAAAATTATACCAGGCATCATCTCTAAACATAACGGTATGAAACTAGAAATCAATTACAAGAGAAAAATTTCAAAACACATAGAGACATGGAGGCTAAATAACATGTTACTAAACAACAAATGGGTTAACAATAAGATCAAGGAAGAAATTAAAAGGTGCCTGAAACAAATCAAAATGAGAGCACCGTGACCAAAAGTCTATGGGACACAGCTAAAGCAGTCCTAAGAAGGAAGTTCACAGCATTACAGGTCAACCTCAGGAAACAAAAAAAATCTCTAGTAAAGAGTCTAACTTTACAATTAGAGGAACCAGAAAAAGAGAAACAAACAAATCCCAAAGTGAGTAAAAGAAAGGAAGTAATAAAGATCAGAGAAATAAATGAAATATATTCTAAGAAAAAGGATACAAAACATCAATGAAACTAAAAGCTGGTTCTTTGAAAAGATAAACAAGACTGTCAAACCTTTAACCAGACTCATCAAGAAAAAGAGGGCACCCAAATCAGTAAAATCAGAAATGAAAGAAGAGAAGTAACAACTGACACCAAAGAATTACAAGAAAATATTACAAACAACTATATGCCAACAAATTGGACAATATGGACAAAATGTATAGACTCCTAGAAAAATACAATTTTCAAAAACCAAATTCAAAAGAAATAAGAAAACCTTAATAGGGGGATTACAACTAATAAAAGTGAAGCAGTAATAAAAAACTCCCAACAAACAAAAGTCCTGGACAGAGGGCTTCACAGGTGAATTCTACCAAACATTCAAAGAAGAACTAACACCTATTCTTCTAAAACTATTCCAAAAAATTCAAGAGGAGGGAAGATATTCAAGCTCATTTTATGAGACCAGCATTATCCTACTTCCAAAACCAGATAAAGACACTATAAAGAAATAAAATTGTAGGTCAATATCCCTAGTGAATATAGATGTTAAAATCCTCAGCAAAACATTGGCAAACCAGGTCCAGCAATACATTAGAAAGATCATATACATGATCAAGTTGGAATTCATTCCAAGGATGTAAGGTTTATATAATATTTGTAGATCAATAACCATGATACATGCCCTGGCTGGCGTAGATCAGTGGATTGAGTGTAGGCTGTGAACCAAAGGGTTACCAGTTCAACTCCTGGTCAGGGCACATGCGTGGGTTGCAGGCCTGGTCCTCAGTGGGGGCCACATGAGGGGCAACCACACATTGATGTTTCTCTTTCCCTTTCTCCCTCCCTTCCCCTCTCTCTAAAAATAAATAAATAAAATATTTTTAAAAATAACCACGATATACAACATAAGCAAAATGAAGGATAGAAACCACATGATCATATCAACAGATGCAGAAAAAACACTTGACACAATTCAGCACCCATTTTTGATAAAAATCCTTAGCAAAGTGAGAATAGAGAGAATACACCTTAATGTAATAAAGACTACATATGACAAACCCACTGCCAGCATCATACTCAATGGGCAAAAACTACAAGCATCTCCCTTAAGGTTGGGAAGACAGGAATGTCTGCTTATTCAACAATCTTATTCAACATAGCACTGGAATTTCTAACCACAGCAGTCAGACAACAAGAAAAAATAAAAGGTATCCAAATTGGAAATGAAGAAGTAAAACTGTCATTCTTTGCAGAGGACATGGTAGTGTACATAGAAAACCCTAAAACTTCCAACATAAACACTACCAGAACTGATCAATGAACTCAGTAAAGTTGTAAAGTACAAAATGAATATCTAGAAATCAGTTGCATTTGTATACACCAGTAATAAACTACCAGAAAGAGAAACTAAGAAAGCAATCCCATTTACAATTGCATCAAAAAAAATACCTAGGAATAATTTTAACCAAGGATGTAAAAGACCTTTACTCAGAAAATTATAAGACAATGAAGAAAGAAATTGAAAAAGATACAAATAAGTGGAAGCGTATGAGGTCTGTCCAGAAGGCATCCAGCCATGTAATGTGAAAAATAGAGACATTTATTGAAGAAGAGACAAGATACAGGAAACACCGTACAGAGGACAGTGAAGCCTTAGTCCCCTTCAGAGTAGGTGCCTTGGGACCTCACATTGTCATATTTTCCTTAATCTCATCAACAGTCTGAAATATCTTTTCTCTGAAAGGTGATTTTGGTTTTGGAAAAAGGCAGAAGACGCAGGGCACCAAATCTGGGCTGTAGGAGGCTGAGTCATCTGAGTGAATTGATGTTTCACAAAGAACTCTACACAAGACATGGTGCATGAATGGGGCACATTGTTTTGATGAAGCTGCCAAACACCAGTTGCCTATGGCTGCGGCCTTCCGAATCATCTGAATAGCTTCCATGGAGGAATGTTCAAGCTTAATGCAATATTTGATGCAGATTCATTGCTCTACTCACTCAGTCATTTTGAATACAACAACCACACAGTACACATGCTCTCTCAATGGCAAATACTATCCCCACCCATCACTGCCAGTATAGTGAAGTCATCATTGTTCACAGATGTGTGTTCCAGTCCACTCTCCTTGGCTGCCAGGTTACATCAATGTCACGCAAACCATTCTCATTATATTAGCAGTGGTTGGACTTTTTCTGGACAGACTTCATAGACTGTGTTCATGAATAGGAAAAATGAACATCACTAAAATGTCTATAAAATGTCTACCTAAAGCAATCTATAGATTTAATGTATTTCCTATCAAGATACCAAAGGTGTATTTCACAGAACTAGAACAAGTAATCCAAACATTTGTATGAAACCACAAAAGACCCTGAATGGCCGGGGCAATCTTGAGAAAGGGTAGAATGTTAGAGGGGTCACGCTGCCTAATATCAAACTACACTCCAGTCCATAGTAATCAAAACTGCATGGTACCCACACCTTTACTGTCAATCAATATTTGACAAAGGACCTCACAACATACAACAACATGGGGTAAAGACAGGTCTATTCAATAAATGGTATTGGGGAAACTGTACAAAAAATGAAATCATACCACCTTCTTCTACTGTACACAGAATAAAACAAAAATGGACTGAAGACTTAAATGTTAGACTCACAACCATAAAAATCCTAGAAGAAAACATATGAAGGAAAAATTTGAATATTTCTCATAGCAATATTTTCTTCTGATCTCCTTGGGCAAGAGAAACACAAGAAAAATTTTTAAAAAATGGAATTGCATCAAACTAAAAAGTTTGCACAGAAAAGAAAACCACCAACAAAATGAAAAGACAACCCATGGGAGAATATATGCACCAATGATACATCTGATAAGAGATTAATTTCTATAATTTATATAGAACTTAAAAAAACTCAACACCAAAAAAACAAACAATCCAATTTAAAAGGGGGCAAAGGAATACTTTCTGGGTTCTGGTCAAGATGGAGGCGGAGGTAGAAGCCCTTTGCTTCTTTGCACAACCAAAAGGAGGATAACAACAAATCTAGAAATCAATAAACAACCAAAAGTGCCAGAAAATCAAACCGCATGAAACTCCAATGACCAAGGAATTAAAGAAAAAAATCAACCAGAACAACCAGTCTGGTAAGGTGGTGAACCGTAAGGGCAGGCTGCAGCTCTGCGGGCTGCAGGGGAGGGGCTGACTTAAGGGGAAACTGGGACTCAGAACTGACTGTGTGCTACAGCACCACCACAGAGGGAGAAACTCCCAGTCTCACTGAGAGAGTCTGTTGATAAGTGCACTGGAGATGAGCAGGTGAGCTGCCCTGTTCCCTCTCTGGCCCCTCCCCCACAGGCAGTGCAGCAAGGAGGGTTGCCCTGCCTGGGTGAATATGTAAATGCCGCCCCCTACAACCTATCAGCTGTGTCAAAACAAAGAAATATGGCCCAAATGAAAAAACAGAGCAAAGCCTAAGAAAGAGAACTAAGTGAGGAGGAGATTGCTAACCTATCTGATGGAGAATTTAAAGCCCTGGTAATCAAAATGCTCACAAATCTGATTGACCTTGGTTGAAAAATGAAAAACAAATGAAGGATACTCAAAGTGAAATAAAGCAAAATATTCAGGGAACCAACAGTAACAGGAAGGAAACCAGGACGCAAAGCAACAATTTGAAACAAAAGGAAAAAATAAACATACAACTGGAACAGAATAAAGAAACAAGAATTTTAAAAAGTGAAGAGAGTCTTACAAACCTCTGGGACAACCTGAAATGTTCTAATATCCGGATTACAGGGGTGCCAGAAGGAGAAGAACAACAGTAAGAAATGGGAAACTTATTTGGACAAATAATAAAGAAAAACTTCTCCAATCTGGCAAAAAAAAAAAAAGACTTTCAGGAAATCCAAGGAGCCCAGAGAGTCCCAAAGAAGTTGGGCCCAAGAGAACACATCAAGGCACATCATCATTAAGTTACCGAAGATTAAAGACAAAAAGAGAATCCTAAAAGAAGCCAGAGGAAAGGAGTTACCTACAAAGAAGTGCCCATAAGGTATCAGCTGATTTCTCAAAAGAAACCTTGCAGGCAAAAAGGGACTGGAAAGAAGTATTCTAAGTCATGAAAGGCAAGGACCTACATCCAAGATTGCTCTATCCAGCAAAGCTTTCATTTAAAATGGAAGGGCAGATAAAGTGCTTCTCGGATAAGGTCAAGTTCAAGGAGTTCATCATCACCAAGCCATCATTGTATGAAACATTAAAGGGACTTATCTAAGAAAAAGAATATAAAAATATACACAGTAAAATGACAAAAAAAAAACCCCTCACAACTATCAACAAATGAACCTAAAAGAAAAGAAAAAAATGCAAAAAAAAAAAAAAAACCCTAAGCAAACAACCAGAATAGGAACAGAATCAGAGAAATGGACATCACATGGAGGGATTTCAGTGGGGAGGCGGAAGGGAGGAATAGGGGAGAAAAGGTTCAGGGAAGAAGCATAATTAGTAGGCATAAAATAGATGGGGAGAGATAAAAATGGTATAGGAAACAGAGAACTCAAAAAACTTATATGTACAATCTATGGACATGAACTAATAGGGGGATACTGGAGGGTTGGGGGGCAGGGTGGAGGGAGGATAAAGGGAAAAATTGGGAAACTATAATAGCATAATCAATAAAAAATACTTTAAAAAGGGGGGGGCAAAAGATCTGAATAAACACTCCTCCAAAGAGGACATACAGATGGCCAATAGGCATATGAAAAGATGCTCAGCTTCACTAATCATCAGAGGATGCAAATTAAAACCACAATGAAATATCACCTCATACCTGTCAGAATTCCTATCATCAATAAATCAACAAACAACAAGTGTTGGCAAGGATGTGGAGAAAAGAGAACCCTCATGCACAGCTGGTGGGAATGCAAATTGGTGCAGCCACTGTGGAAAGCAGCAATCCCACTTCTGTGTGTATATATATATATATATATATATATATATATATATATATGAAGAAACCTGAAACACTAATTCAAAACAATATATGCACCCCTATGTTCACTGCAGTGCTATTTACAATAGCCAAGATTTGGAAGCAACCTACATGCCCATCAGTAGATGAGTGGATAAAACAACTATGGTACATCTACACAATGGAATACCACTCAGTCATAAACAGGAAATCTTATATTTTGTGACTGCATGGATAGACCTGGAAAGTATCATGCTAAGTGAAATAAGCCAGTCAGAGAAAGCTAGGTACCATATGACTTCACTCATACATGGAATCTAATAAGCAAAACAAACTAATAAACAAAATACAGACAGACTCATGGATACAGAGAACAGACTGACAGCCATCAGATGTGGGGTTTGGGAGGCTTCGTGAAACAGGTGATGGGATTCATTTAAAATAAATACTCAAAGACCTAGACAACAGAGGGAGGGGTTTTTGGGGGGAGGTAGAAGAGGATAAATGGGGACAAATGGTGATGAAAGTAGACTTGACTTTGGATAGTGAACACAACACAATAAACAGATGATGTATTATAGAACTGTACACTTGAAACCTACATAATTTTACTAACCAAGGTCACCCCAATAAATTCAATTATATTTTAAAAAGAACAATTATAATACATATAATTAGAATATAATAATTTCTAATTCAGTATCATAAAAAGTATTAATCAGAGATAATAAAGAATTCTTAATACTTGTAAGCCTAAAGAAAACTATACATTTGTTTATTCATTTGTTTACAGCAAGATCACAGAAGTTAGTAAAGCACAGTTGTTATTTTTTTATCCAATGGCTGGAATTATAGCAAATTGGTCTAATAATACTGGTTTTCTTGCACTGGTAGAAGTTTTAACTGCAGGTTTAGATGGCTTTATTTCACAGCAAACTGAAAAATGCATTTAATACATGTAGGTTAGTGAATAAAACACAAAGGTATTTCTGGAAAGGGTTGATGTGCTGTTCTGTGTAAGGGCTAAAATGGAAGACTAGAGGTGGCAGTGTTTTGTGAGCTGCGGAAACCACAGTGTAATTCATTGCATCATAATAGTACAATTCAGTCTAGTTTTCACTCTCAAGTAAATGTAAAAAAGCAATCCAAACGTTGCCCTCCAATTATTTCCAGATTGTCTCTCTAGTCTAAGTAATCCTTGTGTGTAAATGTAGATATAGATATAGATATGTGTATACACAAAACACTTAGATGTCTATGTTTAAATTATATTTTAAGCCCTCTAAGGCTTCAAGAGGAATAAGATTGTTCTGTGTTTTGCCTTATCATTTAAATACTTTTAGTCAAACCCCACAGGCTGCTTTCCAAAGTGGGAGGCCTGCCACCTCCACAAACCCTTTCAAACCAATGGAGATTACAGAGTTAAAACCCCAAGGATTACCGCTGGGCTGGCACACGGCCCCCTGCTGCCCTGAAGCATTTGTCTAAGCGCTTAAAAAAAAGGGAAGGGGTTGGGGGGAGGCGGTGAGACGACAGAAAAGTTGTGGAAAATCTCTCTCAGGAGGTATCCTAATTCTAGGAAAAAAACTCTGGTCTCGAGGTTTTGCTGCCCGATCCTGCCTGGAATCTATCTACATTCTGTTGACTCTACCTCATTTACACCCTCGTGAAGCCAGAAATAATGGCTGTCAGGTTCCAACCTGATCACTTAAATTATGAGGTGGTTGTGAAAAAGGAAGTCCATAGAACCCCCATTTGCTAAGACACAGGTATCAACAGGATAACCCCAAAATAACAACATTTAAATCTTAATTCGGACTTTTGGCTTCACCTGCCTTGCAAATTGTATTCAAATGTTCAGTGGGTCATTTTTATAAATGAAATATATATATATAAATGTATTTACCCAGCGAGAGCAAGAAAGAGGCAGATAGACACTGGGCACTTAGAAAAAGCAAACTACTATAAATTGTCATGGCCCCAGAAGCAAAGATCATATCTATTAGATGAATATCAAATTGAGTTATAGATGTAAACTTTGATAAGCAGTGATTGCTGTAAAATGAGGAAACATAGAAATGATGATAATACACTCCCCATACCCTGAGTATCTGTCTATAATTCAGAGCGTGTTTCTATTTGGAGTATTGGTGTTAAAGTGCCTTCTTAGCGGAGAGCGGAACAGCAGTTTGGTGTATGTTATGAGTGCATATTAACAGCACATGCATTTGCATATCTGGAACTATCGTAGAAAATGCATAAAGAAATTTCTTTTGAAAGACTATTGTACAAACATACTGAATCCTTGCTAAATCTTGACATAACAACTTTTTGTTGTCCTCCTTTTTGGGGGGAAAACCCCTCTAAGACATTCAAAAATAGATTAATACTCAGAAAACCTCAGCATAGAATCTATCTGCACCCACCCCCATCCCCTCCACCTTACCACTAGCATCAAAAAATTTTATTTCATGTTCAAAGGCAGAAATAGAACAGCCCAAAATGTTTTCATCAAAACCTGTTTCTTATTTGCGCATTGCAAGATAAAATACAAAACCTACGTTTACGATGAGCCACACTGGTGATAATTCTCTACTGACAAGTCATGGTGTCTATTTCTTGGATTTTTATTTTCCTGTGCTTGATGCCTGTCATACAAGGCAGCTTCCGGAGACTTTGCAAGTTTAGAATATGATGCAATATACAACATTCATGACAGGGCCGGCTGCTTTGTGGCTTATGATTCTGATACTTATGTTCCTTTGCATTTAAAAATTAAACCATACATGAGAACAAACAGAATTCTGCACTGGGTCTTCCTATAGAAATTGTCTCTGCTGACAGAGAGTTTAAAAGTGTGCATTGTTTTTCAATGAAAAGCTGTATGAAATGGACTCAATGCACCCATTACCGGCAATATTCCCTTAGGCGACACATTTTGAAGGGCCTTGCTATGTCCAATTTTTAAAAAGCATGCACTAAGCCAACCTACCTATTTTAACTTATGAATTTATGGTCTTTTATTGTTAATTTGCATGTTTTTTTCACTGGACCATTGAGAGAATAAAATTATCCTCCTTTACCTAGCACGGCAGTTCTCCCCTTCGCCAGTTTCTCTATCTTTTCTAGAACTGCCTGGACAAAGTCGAGTAACTGTTGAAGGGGATGGAAATGAGTGAGGTACGAGGAGCAAAGCCGAATTTAGTTCGAGGCCCCCGCTGCCAATTGGGAACCAAAGTGCATTCAAGTGGCAGAATTCTCAGCCTTTCAAAACTGGGCTTGATGAGGGGAGTGCTAACCCAAACTCGACAGCTACAGCTCTGGCCAGGGATTACTTTAATACTGAAAGCACACTGTCTCGGGTTATAGAAAGAGATTACCCTGCCGTCCAACAACAAAGGTGGGGTTGGTCCATTTTCAAACTTTTATTTTTTAAGAACCCTTTTTACTTTACTGACAGGCAATCCTGAAATAAAATGTCTTTTTTGGGGGGGAGCGGATAGGGACTAGAGAAAGAGAGAGGAAGGTGGAGTTTGCTTCTGGCTTCACAGTTCGTTTTATTTATAAAGCTTTGCCAGCTTCGCTTAACTGTTTCTACCCTGCTTTTGTTAAGAAACCCAAAAGGGTGGTGTGGGAAAGACAGATAAATAGGAAATAAATCTGACAGGAAAAAACAATTGGACACTAATATAAGAATGACAAGATATTTCAATTGGTATTGGTCTGGAGGGAGAAAATGGGAGAAAAACTTTAGGAGAAAAAAAATCTGCAAGCTCAAAAAAAAAATCAGGAACACTCATTTTGATTGAAATACACAGCAGAATGCCAGGGGAAGAAAGAAAAAAAAAACCTAAGTGGTAATTTTTATCTCTATTGTGTCTGAAATGAAATTAGAGGGAATAAGCATGTCATGCTGGAAGGAGACTGGGGACAATAAAGAGTGAAGTTGTGCCTCTGGGTAGAGGACACAAGGAAGTGGTCTGAGGTCGCTCACAGTGGACTGGCAATCCTTTCTGCGTTTTGTTCACAGATGCAGAGAATCTCTCTGAAAAGTTGTTGAAAGGTACCAGCAAGTGTAGAAGCGGGAGCACCTGAGGATGCCTTTCACAGCCCCCAGACGGAGAAACTGTTCTTTCACTCCAGATTCCTAAGAAGCATAGAAGTCTCACATGTTAGTAGGGGAACACACAGACACACATGCTGGTAAGTTACATGTCATGAAACAAAACAAGGAAATAAGGAGACCTCTGTTGATCCCCGTTTGCTGGCACAAATCTTAGTTTGGTTAAGCATCTCAAGACCATTTTCCTGATTTCAGCTCTTTTTCACGGCTTTCTTTCCCTGGGTACCCAGGTGCACAAATAGGATGGTGATCTTCACAAAACATCAACAACAATGACCAAAAAAAAAAAAAGCCTCTAGCTCACACAAAAGCCCACCTTGTAAATGAATGGAATATTAATGACTACCTAACAGTTGCACCGTTGGCAGGGCAAAACTAAGCACTAATACAGCCCTTCCTGCAGATTGCCCGTGGAGCCGGAGCAGCTCGAGGAGAGACGCACCTACTGTATGTGAAATGCTGGTGCAGATTTTTCCCTATCAGTCTAACCTTCTGTGTTGATGCATGAATGCTGGTACCCACTTACAGGGATGCCAGATGATCAGTGCAGAATGAAGGTCCCAAGAGAGAGGATCACATGGTTCTCTCTGCCCTGTGACGTCACTAGCAGATGGCATGGGTACCAGCTCTGGCAGTTGGCATCAATGTCACTTTTTAGAGATCAATGAGATAGTGCAGATACACACAGACCTAGAGACTCCAGGAGACGATGCGACACTCAGCCTGAAAAGATTTGGAAGATCCAAAATGAAAACTGATTATTGAATGAAATTAAAACCTAAGGTAATATAAATAAAGATATACTTCAATTGATGCTGGCTTTGCATGCAAGTATTTAAAGATACAGTGTCACTGTCTTATAGAATTTATATGCTCTTTGCCATCTATAACTTCTTATTATATTTCATTCTTATGATGCAATTATCACATACTTTCACTGCTACTATGTAACACTGCGAGTATGTGGACATTACTAAGAGTTTGTGTGCGTGTGTGTGTATGTGTGTGTGGAGATTGTTAAATTGAAAAGTCTCTGTTTTAACCTGCTTATTTGTTTGAGGACTTTAGATGAAAATACTTGCTGCTTCCCCAAACGAAAGCCAAAATTGCATTTGAAACACAAATTATTTTCCCCTTTCATTCAGGATTCTGAACACACGTGCACAATTGCAGTCAGAATCCTTGGACCGTTCCTGTCAGATATTAGCTAGAGGGAGACTTCTGTGGCTCATAGAACAAAAACACTCCGAGAATGTTTTTTGTCCAGGATAATTTGAACAGCAGTAAACAGACAATTACATGTAGAGAAAATGTAAATGGAAAAGCAGCCGAAACATTTTCTTTGATTTGAGACAATGCCAGTGATTTTTATTTTTTAAATTTATTTATGGAGTTTATTCCAAATTAGCTTAATCCTTCCCCACCCCCTTTTTTGTGTGTGAAGGCTGGGAAATAGTGCTCTTTTACATTTTTCTTTACTGATCCGAGAGAAATCAGTTTTAAAATTGGCTCCAATTAATTTTGTTTTAAATTGTATGTTTGCAACAGCCACTTACCTGAATCCACGGTTACATAATACAGCAAATAAAGTTCAGGCTTTTTTTTGAAAACCCACCAATTTGTCAGCTAATGGGGAGAAAGTACTTTTTATTTTAAAAACCGGTGCCTCGTCTCATTTTCTACTCAGGGGAATTAGAACTAATGAAATTCTATATTGTTGTATCGTGTTTTGCATTTGCTAAAATTCCATGCTCTTTTTTTGTATATTTAAAAACCAGTAAAATAGCAAAGAGAAATGGAGATGGTGGTGGCATTACTATAAATGCCTCATGTTTTATTTTCTTTTGATAATCTGCTTTGTATAAATTAATCCTATTGCATGTGTCAATGTTTGCCACAATTACTAATCTGCCCAAATTCAAAAATTATATTTAATGTAAAAAAATGAGTCCCGGAATCAGTTTCTTTTCACGTGGTTTTGCATTTTTATGATTAAGTCATTCAATATGTTTGGAGTGTATAAACTTTAACAATGAAAACACTTTAAATATTGGCATTTTTCAGGTAATTTAAGATTAGAGAACCATGTTAACACTACCGTTTGACGAGTCTGTTGTAATGCCAGAATCCCAGATGTGCAGAAAGTTTTCTAGAGAATGCGAGGACCAGAAGCAAATTAAGAAACCAGAAAGCTTTTCCAAACAGATTGTCCTTCGAGGAAAGAGCATCAAAAGAGCCCCGGGAGAAGAAACTGAGAAAGAGGAAGAGGAGGAAGACAGGGAAGAGGAAGATGAAAATGGCTTGCCCAGAAGGAGGGGTCTTAGGAAAAAAAAGACGACCAAGCTGCGACTCGAGAGGGTCAAGTTCAGGAGACAGGAAGCTAATGCGCGGGAGAGGAACCGGATGCACGGCCTCAACGATGCTCTGGACAATTTAAGAAAAGTGGTCCCCTGTTATTCTAAAACCCAAAAACTGTCCAAAATTGAAACTTTACGACTGGCCAAAAACTACATTTGGGCACTTTCGGAAATTCTAAGAATCGGCAAGAGACCTGACCTGCTCACGTTCGTCCAAAACTTATGCAAAGGTCTTTCCCAGCCGACTACAAACTTGGTGGCCGGCTGCTTGCAGCTCAACGCCAGGAGTTTCCTGATGGGGCAGGGCGGGGAGGCTGCGCATCACACCCGGTCACCCTACTCCACTTTCTACCCGCCCTACCACAGCCCTGAGCTCACCACCCCCCCGGGGCATGGAACTCTTGATAATTCCAAGTCCATGAAACCCTATAATTATTGCAGTGCATATGAATCCTTCTATGAAAGCGCTTCCCCTGAGTGTGCCAGCCCTCAGTTTGAAGGTCCCTTAAGTCCTCCCCCAATTAACTATAATGGGATATTTTCTCTGAAGCAAGAAGAAACCTTGGACTATGGCAAAAATTACAATTACGGCATGCATTACTGTGCAGTGCCACCCAGGGGTCCCCTTGGGCAGGGTGCCATGTTCAGGTTGCCCACCGACAGCCACTTCCCTTACGACTTACATCTGCGCAGCCAATCTCTCACCATGCAAGATGAATTAAATGCAGTTTTTCATAATTAATGAGGAAAATGAAAATAAACAGTGGTCATTCACCTCCCCCCATCTAATTAAGACAAAGCAGATGCTTGTGGGCTGAGTAATTGGCACAACTCTATCTAAGGTGTTTCCTAGTTTCTGAAGTGTGTTTCAACTATTGTGAGAATTTTCTATGTAATAATAAACCTCTTTTCTTATGAGAACTCCTTTTCCTTTCCTTTTGTCTGTAAAGCACTGTGATTCTGTTTCTACAGAAAGATTTTTTTTTTGTTTTTTTTTGCTTTTCTTTTAAATTCACAGTTTGTTTGAACGAGGTGTCTCAGAGTATACTGTTGAATAGAGACGTGCACCCAGCATAACTCAATGTCTATTTCAGTTGTACAGTATGATAAAAATGCATGTTATTAAAATAAGATGAATAAAATGATGTGTTTATAATGATTAGGAATTACATATTATGTATCTCTGAAAAATTGGAAATTTAATATATTGAAAACAACACCAAGCTGACAATGATATTGGAAGGTGCATTTGAAAATGTGCAACAATGTAAAAAAGCTATGCACTTTTCTTTTTATTAAGGACAAATCTAAATGCATTCAATTGGTAATAATTCCTCTTCAAGTATTTGCAGATGGGGCGACATATTTAGGTAGGTGGGGTCATTATTTTGGAAAAAGTATTTCAATCATAAAAAAAATTTCAGCACTTGTTTTGTATGGTTTGGAAATTTTCTGTACAGGTTTGATATCATAATGTATAATTGTGTTTTTCCACCCCACATTTTTAAAGCAATTAAACATAGATATTTACACTTGTAAAGGATATCTATTAGCTGTAATATTTCTTCATACTTATTATTTCACAGCTGCTTTCTGTCTCCAAAACTCCCTCCTTCCTATTTCAGAAATATTTCTGGATTTCAAAGCCATACAAGGTAAAACAAATCTCTTAAACAAAATGGCCAAAGCGCTTACAAGATTTTTTTTTTAAGTATCTTAAATAAAAGAAGAGGAGCCCAGGAGGGTTGAACATCCTGGGGAAACAATGATAAATCCTGGTAACCTTCAGCTCCAGCCGAAATTCGGTGGCAAATTTCCAGCAAACAACAGAGTGGCTGTTAAAAATGGAAGGTTTGATTCTGTGCCCTTTAAATAAGTCTGGCCGATTAGAGGCTAAATTCTGTGTGATTATAAGTTTCCTGACAAAAGGCCACCAAAAACCCTACTTGAATAGAGCTGGGGGAGCTCACCCTCTTAAGCAGAACTGCGCCTCTTCTAGAATAAACACCAAGGTGTCAGTGACCTCCCTCCAGATACCCTCTGGTGCCGGTCCGCCTTTCAGGGGACAGGGGTGGGAACAGCTTCGAAGGCCTGTGAGGACCGCACACATGGGACCAGCGGGGCCAGGGGGAGCCGGCTCGGCGGGCCTGGGCGGGCCGGGCAGGGGTCCGTGCACCACAGCCGGGACCACTCCTGAGTCCGGAGCCATTGGCCACTGCTGCTGCGGCGCAGGGGCGCAGGCCTGAAGGTGCCTCAGAGGCGACTCCTGAGGGGAAGGAGGTGGCTGACCGACGCCCCCCAACCCCACCCCTCAGTTGTCACAGGGGCACAGAGGCACACGCTGCACTGCCCATGTCCTGCCCGCAGTGGGCGCCCTGGGGCTCCGGGTCTGCACCTGGTAAGCGCACTAACCTACCGGGACCAGGAAGGGGTTGCATGCACCGCCTGTGAGCCAGACCTAGCTGGCCCTAGAGACTCCGCTCTGAACCCAGGAGAGGCAGACCTCTTGGCGCCAGGCCGGAGAGGAGGGACAGGGGGTCACCCCTTCACCCGCTGCGTCTGCCGCAATGGGGATCAGGGAGGCGGCTGAAAATTCTGCTAAGAGCTGCCCCTGTCCTGCCCTGCCCACGGCTTGTGGGACTTCTTGAGCCAAGGCCTGGAGTCCTGCACCCCACTCTCCAGAGGGGCCGAGGCCCTTCAGCTCTCCCATTCCCATCTTAGCTCCAGGGCCTTGGGCGTTCATGGCAACCGCGCTCCAAGGGGTCAAGGTACCGAGCAGCTGGTGGGAAAGGATGCTGCAGGTCCTGAACGAGCCCTTCTAAGCGGCTGTGTGAGCGCCTATTCAGTCAAATCTCAGGAGGGCAGGAGCAAAGGGGTAGGGGAAAGAGGAGGGAGTGTGCCCTCCAGGGATAAAGAGGAGTTTGCCTAAGGTAGAGAGCCCTCTGTCCCCTACCTGTCGCGCCAATGGAGTAACTGCTTTATCGCAGAGGCGCACAAAACCTGCCCTCTCTGGTACTGTGGCCAGGATTGCTGGGCCTCTTTAAGGCCACTCAGATACTGAGAGTTTGATCACTGCTCATCCTGTCTGAGCAAAGGGCAAGAAAGTAAGGACGAATCTGGAACTGGAAGAATAGGGCTTTTTAAAAAAATGTTAACGCTGTTGTGTTTAGTCACTAGCAGAATAGATTTGGTCTCCCCCACCCTTGCTTCAAGGTGACCCACTGCCTGGCTGAGAACAGCTCCACGCCTGCTTCGTGTCTTTTTGGTCCAGACAGCCTTTGAAATCCGTACAGACTTCCTGGGGTCACAGAATCCTGCTGGAACCAGAGGCTGCTACAGGAGCTGCCTTCTCCCGGAGCCCTTCTGGCAGTGTGGGGGAGCTAAGAGGAAAAGCAGCTGGCTGAATGGGGAGAAGGCAACTGTTCAGAAGGAGCGTCTCACTTCCGAGCTTTGTTCACAAGGAACACAAGCAAAAGAGTGGGGTTTGCAGGCACAAACCTCGTGGATTAGGAAATTCCTTCCAAAGGTGGATGCACAGATCCTGTGAGTGCTCCCTCCTCCAGTGGATTGATGGAATCTGGGGGACTGTGGTGTGCGTGGGTCTGAGCCCTGTGGCTTCATCATCCTGTGGACCCCACAGATGACCCCTGGCATGGGAATCAGGCAGCTCTCTTGCCCCTACCAAGGGTGAGGCGTCACTTTTCTTCCTCAGCAGCCCCCCTCCCCCCCCTTGCCTGGGGACTGCGATCCCGAGAAATCATATGACTGATTCCTTCATATGCCAACATCACAGGCGCATTGCAGTCTGACCTTTTAAGGTCGTGCTCTGAAGGGGCGGGCAGGGGGTGGGGCACGGAAAACAGCATAGCACAGAGAAGTTTAGGATCAGAAAGGCTTGGAGTCACATTTGGGGCAGAACCTGGCCTCAACACTAGCCTCTTATTGCCGACTAGTGGAGATAGTATACAGCACCCAAAAGGCTCAAGGTCACGATACCTTAGCTCCTTGCTCTCTGCCTGGCATCGTGTTTCCCTTACCTACAGCAAGAAAGATGAAAGGTTTTTCTCTCTTCCAAACTCTTCTAATAATTATTGTCTTTCAAATTGATTAAGCATTTCTTCTTTGGTGCTGAATTATGTGACTCTCATACTGGACTACTTCAATATTTGTCCTTTCTCCTTTATCAGGATTAGAATGTATATATGTTCTACTAAGTGACCTCAACAAAATGAAGATATATTTCTCTCTCATATAAAAAAGTGGTAACAAGAAGCAAAACGAAAGGAAAATTTTTTTAAAAAATTGTATGGCTCTTCAGGGACACCAGATGCCCCTTTGACTATTCTCCATTAACCTTAGTGTGGGACTCCATTCTCAAATTCACCTCATGGCCCAAAATAGCTGCTGGAGGTCTAGCCATTGTATCCTCATCCCAATTAAGAACAAAAGGGATGGCAAAGGGGTGTCCCATCCACCTGATCAAACCCCTTTAGAAAATATTTATAGACGCCCCATCCAATATTTCTACTTAAATCTCACTGACCACCTATAGATTGAAGGGAAGCTGGGAAATATATCCAAGTTTGTTTTTTTTTTTAAATCAGAGCATATTGCCACCTGGAATAAAATGATGTTTTGGAAGCATGAAAGAAGGAGTCAATAGGTGTTGATGGGGCATTTAGCAATCTCTGCCACACCTCCCCTCCTAGACTCTGAATCCTCAAGAGATGAGACCTCATCTTATATGCTGTGTGGACTACTGTGGCTCTCTGCCTTAAACATCATACATAGGTTCTCAATAAATGTTTAATTGTTTTAAAATCCCTTGTGACAGTTTAGGTGGCTAACGTTCTAGAGCATGTCTTCCATCTGTGGGCTAACAGCATGCACTGAACACCAAACCCAACAGGCCCATTGCTGCAGCCTATCCAACCCTCATCAGTGCCCCTTGGGGGGTTGTCCTGACCACACTGGTCACCTCTGCACTGCCCTGGCCTCCCACCTGACAGTTACATTCTGCCTGTGGCATCACCGGACTTCCTCAGAGGGTCCCATCTGCCAAAGAAGACACTGTCTTAGTTCATTCTGAGTACAGTGAGCCCCGCCTTCACACACATCTCCTATTTCCTGCAGCATGTGGCCAGGTCTCCTTACCTCTGTGCAAAAGCAGTGCCTTGAAACAGCTGTCCACCAATTCCTCCCCCTCTTCTCTGAGGTCGTGTACTTTTCTCAAGGATGCTTTTTTCTGTTTCTACTATCTCTCCCCCTGTTGACTACTTACATTTGTGTTTCCAAATGGTCACAGGCTCCCCCACTTTGTGGATTCTAAGCTGTGTTCTTGAGTCCGATTGTTTGGCAGTTGCTCCATGCCTTTGATAGAAACTCCAAATGGTGTGTCTTAGCTTTCACATTTTTCTGTCTCAACAGAGGGAAAAATGTGAAGGAGTCAATGCAACTATTATTTACTGAGTCTCTGCTCTGATGAGTCCTTCACTGCTCTCAGTGGTAAGACTACAGTGAGGCAGGAAGAGTCAAGCACCCCGATCTTGTGGAGTTTCTGGTGTAGCAAGGATGCCTGGTGTCCTTGACCCAGGTAACGTGCTGTTCAGAAGTGCCAGCCTGCGCCAGGTGCTGCAAAAGGGGCTGAGAGAGAGTGGACTCAGTAATGAGCAGTCCATGTATGACCCCTGCTTTCCTAGGGCCTGAGTAGCCAAGGCCAAAAGAGTCCCCATTCATCCAATAGATACCTAGAACTATACTATTATTTGGGCACTGCATTAAACATGGAGGAGAGAGAAATGAAAAAGATATTACCCTTTGAAAACAGGGAAAGATTAACTTAGATATCACATGTAAGTCATTCAGCATGTCTGGCACATAGTGAATACTCAATAAATAATGATTATTATTATTATTATCAGTAAAGGAGTTGAATAATTTTGGTGATTTAATTCTAATTACTCATACACAGATTACCCACAGTAATATTTTTAAGTATAAGCTAGTTTTTATATTTCTATCTCCTTTTTCATTGCTTATTCAGCAAGGCTAACTACTTTTAACATTGTACAACATTAAATATAATTAGGAAGAAAAATCTGTAGTAAAAATAATGTAGTATATTTTTAAAATCATATATACACGTCTATCATATTGTTGTGAGTGTAGGTTTTTTATACCACTATTTCCCACAGTGAGAAGTCCCCTTTGATGTGGACCCTAAGAACACAAAGGGGAAATAGGCTATTTGACTTAGTGGCAATCTGCACCCCCACCCCAAATACTCAAAATGAAGCCGCCTCTCATGGAAGAGAAAGGAAATGAATATCAATGAACATATATTGAAAGTATTGCATGCTCAGAACTATGCTATTCTGCACAATTCATCTCACAACTTCCTCCCTGTGGGGCAGGGGGATGGGCTTAGTAGGAGAATTCCATTTCACAGACAAAGACGGAGGGTCGAGGACCAGAGCAGTGAAACAGCTTGTCCAAGCTCATTTATTGTCCAAGAGCAATAAAAGGTAGATCTTGGATTCAACCCAGGTTGGCCTGACCAGCAGCCTCCCCATCTCCCTGTGAGCCTCATGCTCCCCCAGAAATTACAGGCAGGCCTCAAGGCAAGTCTCAACTCTGTACTGCATGAGTGCTTTCTTAGTGAACCCCTTCAAACGCTTGGGGTACAGGCTATTGTCACCTCCCTCAGGAAGCTGAGGCACAAAAACTAGCCCAGGCTCACACAGTTGATAAGTAGAGAGATGAAAATTCAGTCCAAAGGAATTCATGTCCAGAACCCACACTCTCGACCACCAAACTAAACAGCCACACTTAAGACAACCAGCCATAATTCTCAAAGTTTTGTGCCGATACGGAAGTATGAGGAGTTCCATTCCAGCAGTGGAGAGAAAACGGTCAGTTGTGTGATAAAGACAAATCACCTATAAATAGGGGGAAAAATACTTAATGATGATTCAGCCCCCACTTGGCTGCGCTGGCATGGTGACCTCTACTGACAACACACCCGGTTTAAGCAAAATTCTTTTCTCTCAAAAATGGGGTGTTAGGGGAAATAGTAAACAAACTCTTAAGCTTTCAAAATGATAATCTAGCATTACTTAAAAGTCTACAAATTTGTTCCTAAATGTATTTAAATCTTACCAGCGAACATGATGCTTGGTTATTAAAAAGTAATTCTGGAGAAATTAGCTTGCAGCTACAAAATTAATATAATTCATTTATTACTTGCAGCCACAAATCAAGATGCTGTTAACATTGCTACACACAATTTAATATGCACAGTAAGTTCCCATATGGCTTTAATTTGGGGTTTCTGGCCACTCCATCGAATCATTTACAGAATAGCCCAGCATGCCTCATCACAAGGTGTTTGACCCAACCGAAGTGCCAGGCATTGGCCATCTAACTATGGAATTAAGGGTTTGATTGGTTTCTTATTTTTATCACATTCAACACATAGATTTTTGAAACTACAGGCTTATTATTACATAGAGAGTTAGGGATGGAGAAAAACAAAAAGCATTCAATCTCTATTATTAGCCAAGACTCTTCTACATTTTCTGGTTCCAATTTCCTTCTTTTCACTATTTTTTCTTAGAAGATAAAGGAAATGGAGAGCAAAAACACACATACACCTATTCGATTTAATTATGATTGAGATAAAAGAATTGTTCAGAGCTTAAGCCCTCTTCTTCATGATCTTGCCAGAACAATAGGTACTTGTGCTTCATAGCTGGATTTCCTGCCTCCATTCAAAGAAGCTCAAGTTCCCCAATGAATGAGATGCGCAGCCTGCATCCTTCTAGATGACAAACAGACATTATCATTGCACTTCGTGTCTCAGGCCTAAAAGAGAACAATAAGGCTAAAGAACAGAGGATGTGTGTCTCACCTGTATATTCCTGTAGAGTTTCCTGAACTGGCATGCATACCATGTGTTTTGCAGTGGCAACTGTCTTTCTTCCCTCGCTCTTCCCACCACGATCTGGTTGAAGAGACCAGACAAGCCAGACCATTGTCCTTCCAGCATTTGTCCTGGAAGGGTCTCTCCACCAATCCCGATGACGTCTGTGGTTCAGGCGTTGCATTTCACTCTGTAGGTCTCGCCAGGTTCTTTTTGATGACCACTTTCAAAGGTTAAATGGATAAGAGAAACCTATGGTTTTGGGGGTTGGTGCAAGGGAACACTTGCAGAGATTTAGAGTCTTCACTTTATATTTGGCAATTGCGCCTTTTTGCTCCTGTCCTGAAGAGGGGGGTTAAAAGGGGGAGAAGACAGGAGCTGAGGACACAGAGAGGCAGCGAGCCTTAGCTTGGGCTGGGGCCAGGCAGTGCTGCGCTCACTGGGAAGGGAGCAAGGCAAGGGGAGGGCGAAGGCCCTGGAGGGTTTCTGTTCTCCATCAGATCAAGGTGCACACCTCTGTGGGAGTCTTCTGTGTTTTATCCTAAGGTAGAGAAAGTAATTAGAAAAGAAACCTTCTATAAAGATTGCTGAAGAAAATTAGAAATACAACAGTGATAACTGTTAACAACAAGTGAAAAAAACCCACAAGCTACACCCAGGAGTGTATTTCACAGCGTGTTACAACAGTGATACCTTCCATCTGAATGGTACCTGTGTTATTACACGGATTTTCACAACAACCTTTTGACATATTGCAGCAAATAAATGTGATTACTGGTCCCAGATACAGAGAAGCAGGTACTTTGGCAACTCGTGCAAACTCACAAGGCAATCGAGTGGCAGGATTTACATCAGACTCTAGTCTCTCACAAACCAGCCCCACAGTCCTTCTGTAGTGTTGCCCAAAACGTCCTGGTCATGTTTGAATTTACTTGTTCTAATAAAGGAATGGCAAAGCCTTACTTTAAGGATGAGGCAAGTATGGCTGTTGGTATTTCGTGACGCTTAAGGATAGACGACATTTCCTTGAAAGTTTTACTATAAACCTAAACACATAAGGTATTTGCAAACTGCAAATCTGTCTATGAATGTGAATATAGACTCCAGACCATGAAAACGGTGTGTAGTCAGAGGAGGCCTGAGGAGCCGCTGATGGGCTTGGGTGGCTTATTAATAGGAGCTGGGAAAAGAAACCTTATGGAAACCTCAGAATAAAAGAAAACCTAGAAAAGAAAATTTGAATCATGGATTCCCTTTGCCATCCCCAGCCTAAACAGGCATTGCCAACCACTCTTTTGAGCTCCTAGGATATTTAACCCATCATCTATCTGCTTACATTGTACGTAGTTTCTTTAAGAGGTTTTAAAAATCTCTAGGTGTCCATGTAAAACTACACTGTTGACTCACACAGTACTCAGTACGGCACACCACACGGTGTCCTGCACACAGCAGGTGCTCAATAACTGTTAACTGGACCCATGTACATTGTATCTAGTGTGGTTATCAAGTACTCTTCCTGTCCTAGAGGAGGGAATGAGTCTAATTTGTGTTTTGCATCAGTTTGAAATGCAGATTTCTTGCTTGGTTTCGGAATATCAAGTATCTAGGCCACTACATGGAATCTGGCATCTAAACAGTGCACAAAGGCACCCACCAGCTGAATAAAAGATAACTGTATCATGTGTGTTTTATTTTTTCCAGGGGGAATCCCAGAAAGAAGCAGATTCTCTTCTAATGTCTTTTAATATCTTTAGAAAAAAGGAGGCATTGCCCCTTCAAGAGCCCACTTATCCCCAAAGGTCAGTCAAAGGTCAGACTCTAAAACTACAAGATTTTTACAAAGTACTAGTGAGTATAACTTCCTAGTTGCTTGTTAATAGAAGGGGAAACTCAACATCGAGAGGCAGAAATCTAGGCAGGAAAATAGTGATGCGGAGGAAAATCACTCCCTTCTGATTGGAAAAGGATCATTAGGAGGCAGTCATACTGAGGAGCCTTCGTGGGGCTCTGATCTCTCCCTCCCAGCTTTGCCTGAGCAATGTGGGTCAGGAAGCCTCGTGGATCAGACAGCTGAACCAAATGCCAAGCCTGGTGGCTCTTCTTAGCAAAGGATGGGGACTGCGCAATTGGATCCAATAAGTAGGATACTAGTTAGCAAGTAAGGGAGAGAGAAGCCTGCACATGGAAGTTCCTGTCACCAGCCAGGACTGCTGTCTCCATCGCCCTAGATCCAGATGTGCAGGTCAGCCTCTTAGAGAGTAAAACTGTGGACTCTCGCTCCTGCCCAAGCCGATGCACGGCTCAGAATCAGGGTTCGATGACCAGGGGACCGGTGGCAGGTACTTGACCACAGGTGGAGAATGGTGAGAAGGTATGTGCTTGTTTACATGATTATATTCTTAATAATGTTTCCTAATTTTATCGATCATTCTGGAAGGGTTATGCAACACAAATAATCATGCTTAGAAGCTTAAATGGCTGTGCAATAAAAACTGACTGTTTTGCTTCATGTTACTGCTGTTTGTCTTCCCAAAGAGAATCATTACCTCTCATGCAAGAAATTTTTACTAATATTGCAGATTCTGGCCATGTGACCATAGCAGATGGAGTGCCTGACCCCATGAGCAGGAGGGGAGATCAGACTTCACAAGGTCTCCCTGGTTCGCGCCATTCCTCAGGAGTGGCATTAGGGGTGTGTGTCTATCAGTCTTGGCCACGGTGACTGCACACCCACATGGTGACCCTGTGCTTCTGCTTGTTTGGTCCCCATAGTCTGGGTCCTGCTCTCCTGAGCATATTCTCCAGAAGCTGGGGCAGCATTGGCTGTGCCTTCTGTGTCCCATAGGGTCAGGAATCCTGAAGTCCCTTCATCTCTCCTTCCCAGAGGCCAAAGAGTTTTAACAGACAGATGTCCTGGTTCACTTTCTCAACACACCAAACACAGCTCCTAAACTAGACCTCTAGGTTTGGCTTTTAAAGTTTTGTTTGCTCATTATAAATTTAATCATTTTTTTCCTTATTCATTTTGATAATGCAAGTTTTGCTCATCCATTGTGGAACATCTAAGTTATAAGTCTAGCTAAGAAACTGTTAAATAAAATATGTTCTATCCTTCCCTCCAGACAATTATGTCTGCATAATAAATGGGAAGGCCTCGTGCAAATTGAGAATAATCTGACCCCTTGGACCCTGGCAGTGTGGGCAAAGGCAGCTGCCAGGTGCTAGCTGCCCCCTCTTCTTTGTGGCCCTGACTTCACTTGGCCATCACTTGAGCCTGAGTAAGCATAGTCCAGCAGGTCAGCAGCCCAGGAGGCAGGTTCAAAGCCATTCAGGGAGGGAATTCTGGGCCCCACACACCTGGAGCTTAGTCCACGGTGTGTGCAGAGACTGAAGGTGGGCATCTGCCTTTGGCCTTCGGTCCCTCTGCCATTCTCTCTCCCACATGCCCACTCTTAAGGATTCATGCAGTTTGGGGACCAGGCTGAGGGAAGCTGATTTGAGGACACATTCAGTTTGGGGTTACTGGGATATATTTGTGGGGTCTTCAGTCATTTCATACTATTATTGGTTCTCTAGGTGCAGGAATAGCTTTCTGGAATAGTTCTACTACCCAGCTGTGCTGACGTAACCCTAATCTGAGAAATGAAGGGCAGTACCAGAGGTCACGTGACCATACAGTGTCCCGCAGTACCTGGCCTTGTGCTAATAGGGGAGAGTTAGCCAGGAGCAGATACTGGGGAAGTCTGTCAATGAGCAAATGGGTATCATTGTAAGGAGAAGTTCTGGCCTCACCCAGGTCTGCCCGGATGAAAGTGCTGTCCAGTCGGGAATGCGCCCAACAAGGTAGCATATCCAACCATAAAGACACACATTTCCCTCCTTTTCTGAGGCAACGGCACATTCGATAAAGCTAAAAAGATTCCATTTTTACTGCCATCTGTAAAGATATTTCAGAATGTTCAATAAAGCAAATGTGAAATTGCCAAATCTTGATTTGAACATGTCTGAAGTGTGTCCTCTTTGCTGATCATTGGATTCACTTGTAAATACACACACATACACACAAATCTAGATAAAAATGATGGGTCATTTTTAAAAAGTGATGTTGTGATCAACTATGGTACAGAAAAGACAGGCTTAGCTTTCTGCTTTATTAACAACTGTAGCACCAAATTTTGGTCATATGAAGAGATAATCAATGGTTAGGTAACTAAAAATGTAGGGAGGGAGGCCTTTTTTAAGTTGCCACTCAGTTAACCACTGACATATTATATGTGTGTGTGTATTTAGGGGTCTCTTAAAATTTATAGTATTTTCCAGCTTTTTAAAAATCTGGAATGTGTGGTGATTTCTCACCTTAAATAAATACTAATTTTGGACCTAATTTTGAATTCTTTGTTTTGCATTCTGTTTGTTAAAGATCTCCTGCCCCACACCCACCCTCACCCTCAGCCGTACAAAGCTCTAGGCTCCACCACCCTAAGGGGGGGACCTTTGCGTCCAGGGTCAGAACAAACAAGCAAAGGTGGGCTGTCCCAGCCTAGTGTGTGGGATTAAGGTCCAGAAAGGTGGAGTGACGAGCACAGAGTTTAAAGGGACAGGACAGGTATCCTCTAAATCAGATTAGAAGATACAAACATCAGGTAAAAGCCAACATATTCAAACTAATAGAAGAAGAAGTCAACATAAGCTAATGTATGCAGATCGAGTAAAAGCCAATATAGTCAGACTAACAAAAGAAAAAAAGTCAGTGCAAACTAAAAAAGTATCTGACATACTGATAGTTTCATAGAAATGTTATTCATTTTCTTTCAAGTTCAGAAACGAGCTGCGTAAGTGCAGTAAAATGGAGCAAGAGGTTAGACAGGCACGGACGTCAGATTCGTCACCCTGGGTGCAGGCCCCAGCTCCCTTGCTGATCATCTGCTTGACCTCGGGTAGGGGGCTCACTCTCGGTGGCCCTCAGTTTTCTCACTCGTAAATTCCACCTAACAGCAGCCCTTGCTCCATAGTGTTGGTGTGAGGACTAAAACAGATAGAACATATGAAATGCTGAGACCAGTGCCTGACTTAAGAATAAGTGCTGAATTCATGTTTACTTCTAACATGCTAATCAAACACCTTCCTTATGGACCCTGATAAAATTAACTTCCATCAAGCCAGGATGAGTTATTACACCACCTGAGTCAGATGGTAGCCAGCTAGGTTTGGCTGAACAAATTGTTTCATCTCTAGCCCAGTCACACCGTGGCAGAGATTCTTGACAGGTCATGCAGCGTTAGGCTGATGGGAGAACGTGGCAAGGAGGAGATTAAATTAGGCATGAGTGTAGCAAGTGATTGATATCATCTGGAGCGCTCTAGGATTTCTCCGCATCACCATGCTGACCGATTGAGAGCACAGCGTTTCTTCTCTCGGTCAGATGCTCGAATTCCACACCTACACCAAATAACGTGCATCCACCTGCCAGAATACGGAAAGGAATGACAAAAAAAAGTCTCTAAGTGGTCAATTGTCATAGCAATAAAGACTGAAATATATTTGTCATTCGATCATAATACAGGATTTCAAGTACAGTAACCAATTTTTACAAATACATATTTAAGAATTTTCTGCTTCAATGCAATTTGGTTGCAAATTAGCATGTTATAGTAGAAAATATTAGCATTTTTGCTCTTTATCTTTACAACACCTTCCTTCACTTGAAAAAGTAGTGTTGGGCCTACGAAAATGTTTTAGAAAAAGAAACAATAAATGCTGGTATTAAATGAAGTTCTCAGTATTTTTCAGGCAGAGACTCAATGGCTGCCTAGAGAATGATGTGTAATGTTCATTGCACAAAGATTTCTTAGAAAGACTATTAGCACCATAAGCTTCTGCAGATTTTTTTAAAAATAATTGTATTCTAAAATACAAAAAATTAATAGAAGTAATTTGAACCACATTCAACAATAAAAAGAGTTACTTCTTAATGTGCCTCCTACCCCATAATAAGCTTCGATAAAAAGTAGCATTTTCCTCAATGCTGAGTCGGGAAATGTGGAAGAGAGGGGCAGGTCCACAGTTGCGTGTCCTAATTCAAGTACAGACCCTTAGTATTTTATGTGATTTCTCCTATTTTGTTAAACATGCACTTGCAGGCCACAAGTGTGAATAGACTATAGTTAAATTCTGTTTTTAGTGACAGGTTAGTTATAATTGAGCCAGAAAGAAGTATTGAAAAAAAAAAAAAGAGCAGAGGAAGCTTCTAGGTCAAGCTGGCTGGGATCATGGGTGTCCATCACTCTCCCAAAATTCCATTAGAGTACAGAAAGAGATTGTAAAAACGAATACCCAAGAGCACTCAAGAGCTGGGAACTATGGCACCAGCAGGTCATAACAGAGAGCCTTTTCTCGAACATGTAAGACAAAGAGAAAAAATATAACTGAAAAGCATACAGCCACCACAACTAAAAGAGAGAACTTCCTGCGACCAGGTGAGTTTCCTCATCAACACTCTGTTGATGCCAAACTCAGAAGCGAGAGTCTAGGAGGAAGAAGACAAGAGACACCGACTAGTTCAGGCTGCTGCGTAATCTTGCGCTTCTGGATTTGGCATTTGGCTCTGGATTAAATTCTGGACTACTCCCCGATGGCAGAATTCTGACAAAAAGGCATAACAATTGGTCTGGGGCAGTAGAAGCAAGCAATGTTCTATGACACTTCTGTTCACTAAGAAATTGGTCTCTGTAAACAGAAGACAAACCACCTGTTCCCTTGAAAAGAAAGCCTGTCCCAACCACGTGTCCTCCCTCCCTCCAGCCGGCAGGAGCAGGGCTTTCTAATCAGCACACAAACTGATGGGCAGACAGGAAGTTGCATTTGAGCTGAGGAAATAACTCCAGAAGAGTATTGTTCAAATTAGATCCTCATCTATAATATAAACAGACCACAAAGAATTGCCAAACATCCAAGAAAAACTCCGGCATGAAAGAGACATAATACTTAGCAAGCAGAAGGGTGATATCCAGAGAACACAAATGGAAAAACACTGACAACAGAACTTGAAGTACATTATTTTCCAAGAGATGTGCAAAGCTATCACATTCATAAATGAAAAAGAAGTAAGAGGCTACTGTAAATAACATAAACGCCGAGAGCTCTTATCAATCAAGGACAGACTGGATAAAAGAGTCAGACTGTGATCTGAGGTGCAAGTGTACAGCCCCGAACATCCAAATTGAACTCTAGGACCATGTGTGGTGTTAGTCACCTCCTCTTCTTTTAGGGAAACAATAGCACAGAAGAGCATGGGATGTATTCAGGACATGGAGTCATTTCGTTTGGCTATACAGCAGTCACGAGCAGCAAGAGTGGTTGGCGGGGAGACCCTGCAGGAAGTGTGGGTTAGGGGATTGCCAGGGAGAAACTAAGGTTGTCTCGGGGCTGGTGAAGAGTCAGTCACTGGGAAATGTGGCAGCAAAGGGAGCAGGTACGAGGCAGCTGACTGGTTAAACCTCAGCTGCCTTTGTCCTCTTCTCACTCGGATGAGAGCTAATCCCTAGAGAGCCTACAAACACACCAGAAAACATCTGGCTGGATATTCTGAGTGCAGGAGCAAGAGCAAACTGTTTTCTGGCAGCTGTAGTTCTCTGCAGGTAAGGGGCTGGGGACCCAGGGAGGCTGCAGACCCACGGTGGGAGGAATGCCCCAGTCTTGGTCTTGGTGAGACTGTAGCAAAAGAAGCTAACCAGCCCCAGGCAACGACATTCACCTGTCTTCTGAAGGAACCCCATGGCACAGTAACCCTGCTTCCAGACCCCCTGAGCCAAGCTAGGCTTTCAATAAAGCTATTTTTGTCAAAGTCTGATCAACATAGCGTTTCCCAGATGGGAATTTATCCTAGGATGTCTGGAAAGGGCTGCGTAGACAAGAGGGGTGGTGTTTACACTGTGTCTTTGGTGAGCACAGCAACTGTGTCGTGCTGTAACAACTGGCAAAGGCCTTGATGGTAGCAGTTGCCTGTTTTTGTACTGTAAATAGCCCCACCATGGCCAAGGTCGAGCTATCAATGTCAGGCCACTACACGTGGTATTGGGAGGAGACGCCCATGTTGATTTGGGGCCTTCCAACATAAGCCCTTCCAATTGCTGTGATTTTTATGACCCTACATGAGCCTTCAAAAAAAAATCACAGACACTTTAAAATTACTTACCTTTCACATTTTTGAAGATCAGCCAGCTCCTTGTCAGCACACTTTAAAATGTACTTGCTTCATACCCTTTACCACCAGAAGGGAGCGCAATCATTTAAACAGGCATTTAGACGAGAAGGTAGAAGCCAAAGAGGTGGATCTACAGGAAACCAGTTCAGAAACCCATTAAAATGACACAAAAATGGACAGGAGGAATCTGCCCCTGCTTCTAAAAAGCCAGAGACAAATCTGGACTCCCTTCCACTATTTTCCCAGAGCTTGAAAGAAAGTAACTAGTTCATAAATTCCATCAGGAGCTTGGGGATTTTTTGATGTAATGAGTTTTACAGTTTCAGAGGAGAATGCTTTGCTAATAATTATGTAACAGTAATTAAATCTGAAAAAGGCTGTACTCTAACTATGTTGATTTATTGCAGCTCCTACAAAGTACTCCTCGAGCGGGCATTGGAGTGTGCACGGCCTCCCTCCAGTTTTCTTTAAATTCTCACAGAGCACCGGGTCACAGATGGTCTGAGCTGCTATATTTTCCCTATTAAATTCCTAATAATCTTTTTCTGAGGCTGAGTCATGGAAGCCTGGGGATTTCTCATTTTAATTAGAAGGTTGAAGGAGCTAACTCTGTTTGAAATTTCCTCCTAGGAGAGATGGGTGCAGGTGATCCCATTCAGAAGGATGACACAGTGCCTCGGCCAGGACATATTTCCATATTAGATTGCAGCTTGCTTGGCTCAACTCCCGTTTTTTGAGGTTGATGATGCATTGTCTGAATCTGAAGAATAAACTTTGGGAAAGGGGGTTATTTGGGGATTATTCTTTTTGGGGACCTAGTTTGGCATTCGGTTCCCATCCCTGCTTTGCATACAGAGCAGTGATTCAGGGATGTGAATTATTCGTTACTCAAAACGAAGTGTATAAATCATACCAGTTTGAGCCAAAGGCACCCAGGGAACAGATTTGGGGAACATTTGCCCATCTTTATTTCTATAATTTCCTCCCGTTGGTCCCCTCAGGCATAACTTTTAACTCTTCCAAGGTTTGGGGCAACCTTATATTAAATATAGTTGTGTTCAGTTTTACTAGCAATAGTGTAAAAATGTCTATGAACATACAGGACCAGCTACTTAGAATGGAGTAACCAGAGAGAACAGTAGGATGGGCCTTGGAGCTGAAAGATGATCTTTAGGAGCTTACCGATGAGTGCGATAATGCGTGGAAAGCCTGTTATGTAAGACAGCACGCGTGGCACCCAGCATGTTCCCTTGGTATTATGATGCACAAAAATGAAAATGTGTCTTTTGAGACAGCTGTTCAAGTCTCATCTGTCCCAATCGCAAGGCTGGTTCCTCTGCTTTCAGAACCTAATGGGCACCTCACTGTCCTGAATGCAGCACAATCCGGAAGGAGGTCAGACCGAGTGGGCGCCACCTGTGCCCGTGTCCCTGTGCTGGTGGCACGGCGTCCTACACAACTGGGAAGTGCCAGCAGAACGGGTGAGTCTTCGGAAAGCAGACTGTCCGTGTAGAATGCTGGCTTTTTAGTTCACTGAGACCACAGAAAATACTTTTCCCCCTCCTTTTACATCAAAATGGTGCTCTGAATTCTGTCTGTATCACCCAATTCTCTGGCCCAGCGAACTGAGTGATTCCAGGGTTTGAGGGGCATCTCAGTTATTACTGATCTTCAGTGACTGTGTGGCTTCATAGTTTTCACTGCAATTAGGTTTTTCAGAACAGTCTTTATAGCATAGGTTTCAATGTAGGCAATATTTATATTCGATACCTATAGAAAAGAAAATCTACAAACATAAGTAAAAAATAGAATTTGTATTTTCTGCTAGGATGTGTCATTTGCCGTGTGTTATATATAAAATTAAAGTGAGCCCTGGCCAGTGTGGCTTGCTTGATTGGAGCGTCCTCATTATACTGAAAGGTTGTGGGTTTGATTCCCAGTCAGAGCATATAACTCGGTTGTGGATTTGGTCCTTAGTCTCGGTGCATATGGGAGGCAGCCAATCGATGTCTTTCTTTCTCTCTCCCTCTAAAAGCAATGAAAAAATGTTCTCAGGTAAATATTTTAAAAAGTTGACAAAAGGAATACTAGTTTCCACACTAAATTCTGGGCTACACGAGATGATTAAAAAAGTAAAACCATGAGCAGCTAAAGAATGCTATGCTAGAAAAAATTAAAAGCGTTTTTAATCTGGAAGAATAAACTTTCTTTCAGATGCTTCTGGCCCAAGCTGATATTTCTAGAATGTGCTGGCTACCGCTAAGAGTTCAGTGATTGCATTTGTGATGTGTGTGGCTGAGGTGGACAAGGGCTGCCAGACTGTCACTGGGCGAGCATGTTGGCCTGCAGAGTGGGTGTGAATGACAGGCAGTAATAAGGGAAAGGACACTCAGCATGGGTGGGAAATCCAACCACGTTCACGTCTGACAGCAGGACTTAGGAGAGGGAAGCAATCCTTTCAGACCCCCAGCACAAACACGGCTGGATCGGAAAGAACCTCTATAAAATGGTCAAATAAACATGTGAGCAAATAGATGCAGCTGGAAAGACAGTCAAGCGGTACACGTCTATTCAAGTTCTTAGATTAATGAGCAAAAGCCTCCTCTGACAATTGCAGATCTCCTGCTCCAGACCTAACTGAGCGAAGGGAGAACGGCAGCTAAGCACTTGGTCAGGGGAAGAGCTCAGGGCCTCATGCCTGCAGCCAGGTTCTTGAAGGAGTTAACCAAGGAAATGTTGCAGACTTCGGATTAATGGCCAGGGACGTTCCAAGCTGCTCTGCCTACCTCAGCAGTACATGGTGGGTACGGCGGGGTAATATCTAATAACTAATCTTTGACACAAGAATTAAGTCATTTTGCAAGAAAGCAGATCATTAGAAGCCAAATTGAATTATAAGTAATACTATCCCTGTAGAGGGTTGTAAATTAATTGGTTTTTAACAATAACATTTCTGTATTTTATTAAAGCGGCATAAGAATTCGGGGAAGAAACGAATGTAGCAAATAAAGAGGCCAGGTGCGGGGGATGCAAATGAAATAGATGACAGATGGCGAGGAGCGCGCTCACTCACTGTGTGTGTATAATGGATAGAGGTAATCAAATTCCTCTGTGAATTGGCGACTTTCTTTACATCAAGAACTTTAACATGGGCTTGCTTACACATTTCTCTACCCCCCACTCTCAGCACGCATATGTGCACGCACGCACGCACGCACGCACACACACACACTCCATCATTACATACACATACATCCTAATTATAGCCTATGTTACTATCAGAAACACGGGCTATAACTCTATTTACATAACACCATCCACAAATATCATTCCACCAAATCAACCTGTATACACTAAACAACAGATTTCTCCGATCAGAACACCACACTAAGGAAACAGAGCAACCTGTTTCCATCAGAGAAGTTCCATTCACTAAGAGAAGCAATGCCTAGGCCAAAAGGCTGGGCTTCGGTGGGAAGAATTCCTTCTGGCTCATTACACTGAGTTCTCCAGTTGTGTTTTTACAAAGTGATGAGCTTTCTGGGGGGTCTCCTTCTTCCCTTTGAATAACAACTGAGGGGTGTCAACACTCAGAGAAAATGCAGATCCAAGCCAACTACTGGGTTTAGAGACTTTATGTGACCTGGTTTGCGTCTTCTCTATTCTGGTACCGGGGCTGTTGCCCTACTTTATTGCTTCTGTGGACAGAGTGAAAACTGAACCCAGCTAATTCAAGAGAATAAATTCACATTCCTGGTGGGATACAGAAAATTCCTCTTGGAATCATAATATAGAAACATGCAACCCAGAGCCCAGCCAGTGTGACTCAGTTAGTTGGAATGCTGTCCCATAGACTGAAGGGTCTCGGACTCGATTTCCAGTCAGGGCTCGGAGCCAGGTTGCGGTTCAATCCCCGGTGGGGGCGCATATGAGAATGCAACCAATAGATGTTTCTCTCTCACACTGATGTCTCTCTTCCTCCCTCCCTCCCTCTCTCCCTTTCTTTTTTCTGAAAGCAATGAAACAATGTCCTTGGGTGAGGATAAAAAAAAATTAAACATACAACTCACTGAAAATTACCTTGTATATGCTCAAATCCATATTTCTAGTCTTATATTGTTATCTTAGTTTTATTTCCATCTTTCTAACTACTCACTGGACACTTCCACTTGGCTGTGCAGATACCTCTTAAACACCAGCAGGCCCAATATTGCACGCTGTCACCTTCTTTCTCTGAGCTCCCTTTCACTCAGACTTGACACTCTGGAGTTTCCCCACCTCCTCTCTTCTTCATTCTTCTCCTATAGTCAAAATACAAAACCTGTTGATTTTTCTTCTATAATGTCCCAACATTTTTTTATTTCCTCCCCTGTCCCATTTCTGGGTTCTAAACTGGCCACTGTGGTTGGACTACTTTGTCTTCGGGTGGTGTGGTTTCCTCAGTTGCTCTTAGGGCTCCCTCTTTCCGACCCCACCCACCCCTCAGTTGGCCCCCAAGTTTCTCCAGCTGGTTCCCAGGGGCTCTCAGAGCGCACCATTTACTCCATTTGCAGCCCGTGTCCTGTAGTCTGGCAGTGCTATGTTGTTGAGGGTCAGTCTCCCATGACCCATGCAGCTGCACACCTTCAACCTCAGGGTCCCCACACACACCGTGCCTTTGCCCAGGAGGCCCCTGACCTCTCTTGCTTCCCCTAATCTTCTTGGGGTTCGCTCCAGCTTCCTTCTCTCTGAAGATGTCCCTGATAACCTTCTAAACCTCACACGCTTGGGAGCCCACCATTGAGTGCATTGTCATTTGCTATTGTGAATTGTTCTCTGACCTCACCTGGGAGGTGAGGTCACCTGGGATAATCAAGTCTGCCCATCTGGCCTGGGAGTCCTTCGAGATGCAGGTTGGCAGCTGCACACGTCTGTGCCCATCCCCACTGGCACACACTGCGTGGCGCCTTGAAGCCGCTGTGCTTGCTTAGTGCACAGGAGGTTCCAGGCAAAGAGGCCCCCATGACTCTTCACTGGCTCGTCGTCACCCTAATTCAGTCCACTGACCCTTTTTTCTGTGCTCCTAAGATTTGATTCTCACTATGGTCTTCTCTGACAAGTGCCTGTCCTCTGACTGGGTGCCCTCCCTTAGGTAAGCCCCTTTTGGCTCACCTGGGCCCTGAGGCCCCCATTTTGTAGGAACCCCCACCCTTTTTCCTTGGAGGAATCTGCTCAGGTGATCTACCTGTGTGGGTACTGGACAATAGCAAGTGCCTACTTAGTTTTTATTCACTGATACATTGTTTGTTTCTGGGAAAAATGCATTTTCTCTCTCTGCTTTTCTAGGCTATGGCACAAATCTACCAGACCATTTGAAAGTACACTTTATTTCCTCCAACTTTATTTATGTACATGTGCCAACCAGAGCACCTTCATACACCAGGTCTTAAATCAGATTCCAAGAAGTTAAAACGCCATTAGCATCGCAGGATCCTGTGCTTGAGGCAGCAGAAGGCACTAGGGTTTGGCCTGGTGGTGCTAATCTTGTGTTGACTCGTCCTGAGGGAATAGCATGCTTTGTACTGTTTCTGATTTCCTATTAGATGGCATTCAAGGCAGTATATTATATCCTGAACCTAAAAGGATCAGCTCTGTAATAAACCAAATTGACCTTTCTGCTTTTCTCCCAAGGGGATCAGGGTCCTTCTTCATGCCTTGAAGCCCCCTTTCCTGCCTGGTAGCAAATTGATTTTATGATTGTTTGGTAGGCTTTTTTTACATGACAACCACATATATGGTGAAGAGTAATGACCAAAAGTCACATTCCTGGGCAACTGGGTATAGCCAGATGAGACGATAAATATAATTTGTGGAATTACAGAGGTAGCTCCTGTTCTGCTGGGTGTGTGTTCAGTCTCGACATCTTGGCAAAGAGATGATGTCACCAGAGTCAAGGGCAAGTGGCAGACCACCTGAGAAGCATCCAGGCACAAAACCAAGAGCCTTGAGTTTAGAAATCAATTTATAAATGTGCCCCTTCAAGGCTCATGTTTCCAATCTGTAGTAACATTGGTTCAACAAAAATCTTTTTCTTACCAAAGCTCCATGTTAAGAATAAGCAAATAGCAGAAGACTTGACGTTTTAGGACCTACCTGTAACCACTGAATTTATTATCACAGTGCATACTTCTGGGAATGGACAGCTTTGCAACTTGCGGATGATCTAGACTGTAACAAATTCTTTGGCAGGCATGAGCTGCATAAATATTCTAAACAAAAGACCGATTGTGACCCATGGCTTTTGTGGAGCTGTGTCAGAGTAACTGATACATTGGGAAATAAAGCAGTGACTTGGCTATTCTGTACCTAATCACCTTACAGGTGACGAGTCAAAACCTAGGTCTTGATTTGTTGCAACTGTGATGCTCTGCATCGGCACCTTGAGCTCTTGCTGGAAATTAAATTTACTTATATCCCTTAGATACCCTCCCTCTCTGACAATATTGGCCTTGCTTTGGCACAGGAGAAATTCTGCAACCGAGTTCCAAAGCCTCTTCCTCCTAATGCATCTGTAAACAGCTGCAGCTCCCTGTTCAATATTGGCTGCAGCTGCCAGAGGGCCCCAGAAGGACAACCGAATGGAGAGAGCTCCCCTTAATTGCCTTGCCACCCCCGATTGAATTTATGTTTTGTTTTTAAGTAACATTTCGTTGCATTTGCATTACTGAAATTACCAGGTTACAGTAAACTCTATTCCCAAATCAATGTCCCCCCAAAGAAAGGAAACGTGAACTTTATCACCAACAACAAATTCAATTTTCACATTGCCTACTGACAAAGAAGCCTGTGCCAGCCACACTTGCGGATTCCTGAAAAATCTTCCCAACAAGAGAAAATCCACAAATCTTAGGCTGAAATGTCTCAGAGTGTTGCTTTCTGTTTAAGAATGGCCTTTCACCCAGAGGTGAAAACAAATGTTTACTTGTGTTTTTGTTGTATCAAAATCAGATCAGGTGACACATAAAGACATTTCCAGTTGGGACCCTCGTCCATGGCTGGTGGGAATGGGTAATGGTGCAGGCTCTGTGGGGAACCGTTGGGCAGTTCTCCCAAAAGTTTAACATAAAATAAGTCTATGCTCTGTGAATCCCACTTCTAGGTGTATATCCAGGTTGTAAATAAGAACTCAAACAGACACTTGAACACCAGTGCTCAGAGCAGCTTTATTCTCAAAGGCCGAAAGGTGGAAACAACCCGAATACCCATCTACAGGCGAAGGAATCAATGAAATGTGGTGCATACATACCACGGACTGTTATCAGCCACAAAAAGGAACGGAATTCTGACCCATGCCATAACGTGGATGAACCTTGAAAACATTATTATGCTGAGTGAAAAAAACCAGACACCAAAGGACCAACGTTGCACGATTCTACTTATACGCGGTTATTAAAACAGGGACACTCACAGAGACAGAAAGTAGAATAAAGGTTACTGGGGCCTGGGGGAAAGGCAAACGGGGAGTTTTTGCTTAATGGGTAGAGATGTTCTATTGGGAGTGATGAAAAGTTCTAGAAGTAAATAGTGGTGATGGCTGCAAGACTCAAAAACACTCAGTTAATACTTAGAAATGGTTAAAATGATCAATTGTATGCATATTATACCACAATTTCAAAAAGTTATTTCCAAGCTATACAGAGTTAAAGATGCATTATATATTTTAACATGAAGTCTAACAATTATGCAATAATGTGGGTCAAAGTATCAGGTTCAAGGCAACAGGAAATTTTACCTGTAAATTTCTAAAATAGTTGTCAAAGATACAACTAAAAATATGAAATGTTTGTAGCTGTCTTTTTGTGCCATTTTTCTCAATGGTTTATAAAAATGTACACACACATTACTTTGTTAATGAAACATTATACATTTCTAAATTTGTAATTTATCTTTTATTTTATTATTTTTTATGAATACATTTTAAATTTTAATATAGATATTATTTTTGTGCTTCATTTTAAAAAGTAAAAAGACTTTTTCCCTATCCTGAAGTCAAAAAGATTATATTATATAGTTTTTTTTCTAAAATTTTTATTGTTGTACCTTTTATATATAAATTTAGTAACTGGGTTTCACACATGGTGTGAGGTAGAATTGTTTCATTTTTCCACATAGAAAAACAGTTGTTCCCCTACTTACTTATTAAGTGCTCTGTCCTTTCTCCCCACAACCTAAAACACTCCAGAAAAATTCCAAGTCTATTTTGTACATAGGTCTATTTGGGGGCTCCTTCTTCTATTCCTTTGGTCAGTTTCTCCATTTCTACATTGATACTATACTTTCTTAATTACTTGGTTTTACAGTAAGCCTTGATATCTAGTAAAGCAAGTTTTCCTCCCATCTATTCTTCTGTAATACTTTGATTTTTCTTGGCTCTATGGTCTTACATATAAATTTTAGAAATAGCTTTCTCAGGTTCCAGGAAGAATACTCTTAAGAATTTAATTGAAAAGTCATTGAATTTATTTGGAGGGAATTATCTTTACAATTTTGGGTTTATCCTATCTATGAACATGAACTTCTTTTTTTTTTTTATTTATTTATCTTTAGAGGGGAAGGGAAAGAGAGAGGAAGAGAAACATCAATGTATGGTTGCTTCTCATGCATCCCCTGCTGGGAACTGGTCCCTGCTCCTGGCCTGCAACCCAGGCATATGCCCTGACTGGGAATCGAACCTTGATCATCTGGTTCGCAGGCCCATGCTCAATCCACTGAGCTACACCAGCCAGGGCTTGAACATGAACTTCTTTAGTGCTTTTAACAAAGTTTTATAATTTTCTCTGTATAAATCTGTACACATTTTGTTAGATTTATTCTTGTTTATAGTTTATTCCAAATAGGATAAGTTTTTACTTTATTTGCATTTTCTAACTGTGATTGGCATTTATTACATTTTTATATTGATCTTAAATACAGCCATTTGATGGACTTTCTTATTTCTTTTCTTTTTTTTTAAAGGAATGAAATTTTTTTTAAGATTATATTTATTTATCTTTAGAGGGGAAGGGAAGGAGAGAAGGAGAGAAACATCAATGTATGGTTGCCTCTCATGAGTCCCCTACTGGGAACTGGCCTGCAACCCAGGCATGTGCCCTGACTGGGAATCGAACCGCGATCGTGTTGTTCGCAGGCCCACACTCAATCCACTGAGCTACCGCAGCCAGGACTGGACTTTCTTATTTCTAACAATTTGTAAAGTATTTGAGGTTTTCCTCAGGGAATGCTTCTATTACTTACAAATGGTGACAGTTTTCTTCTTTTATAATCTTAAGACTTAATTCCTTATCATACTCTACCAACTAGGACTTCTAAAACAAAATAAAATTTAACAAAGAAACAAAGAGACATAGGAATGTGTTTCCTAGTCTGTTCTTGATACAGAGAGGCCACCTTTAAGATTTTCCAACAAAGAACAGTGCAGGGTGAGGTTTGGGGTAGATGGTATGCATGGGTTTGTGAAGGTTTTCCGGTTTGCGCTGACTTCTAATTATAAAAAAATGTTTGATTTTATAACATCATTCCTTTTTCTTCTTTTATTGAGATGATCAAATATGTTCTCTACTTTAACATGTGATTCCTGATAATAATTTAGAATGTCTAGTATTTTAGAAACTAAACAAATTACAATGATAAAAATTCCAATTAATGTGCCCTGGCTGGTTTAGCTCAGTGGATTGAGTGCAGGCCTGTGAACCACACGATCGCGGTTCGATTCCCAGTCAGGGCACATGCCTGGGTTGCAGGCCAGTTCCCAGCAGGGGACTCATGAGAGGCAACCATACATTGATGTTTCTCTCCTTCTCTCCTTCCCTTCCCCTCTAAAGATAAATAAATAATGTTTTTAAAAAAATTCTAATTAATGTGACTAAAACACAGAAAAACCCAAACAAGGGTATTTAATTTAGGGATCATAACAGCTGTCCCCTGGCACTCTAAAAATATTTGGGATCAGAAATACTTAAATCTCATACTAAGTACAAGTTGGGAAGTTTTTATCAAAATCTGCAATTTAAATGGCATTTAGAAATCATATTATTGTCTGTTTAAATTCTTTAAAATTGCATTTCTTGTTCACACACAGATACATAACAATGAATTTACCCAGAAAAATCAGTCAATACAGTGCTAGGGGCCAAGGATCTTCTCAGGTAAGAGAGACCTGGGAGTCCCCAAAACCCGGTGAGGACAAATAAGGTTTGTCTAAGACATTCTGGAAACAATTTGGCATTTTTGAAAAAGGGCTGAGTATTACATGATGTTAAGAAATTATTGCTAATTTTGTCAACTGTGATAATGGTTTTGTGATTGTGTAAGAACACAGACTTCTTTTTTATAGATGTCTATTAAAGTTTCTCTAGATGAAATGTCATAACTAACATAAAAATATTTAAACAGAAAATAAAGTAAATGTGGCAAAATATTAACAATAGTTAAAGTTAGGCACTAGACATATGATTGTTTATTATACTTTCCTATATACTTCCCAAATGCTTGAAATTTCCCATAAGCAAATAACACAAGATCTTAGGTATTAAGTACTAAGAGAAAATACTAGGGATTGCTAGGCAATCCCTGAGACAGGTCCAAAGAACCTCTCTTCCTGGTACTCACACTCCATTGTGATCCCCTCCCCTTGAGTGTGGGCTGGACCTTATTCCATCCTAACAAATGGAATAAGGCAAAAGGGTAGTATATCGCTTCTGAGATTGGATTCCATAAAGACTGACTTTTGGCTCACCAGTTCTTATTTCTCTCTCTTGTGCTCTCATTCTCTCTCTCTCTCTCTCTCTCTCTTTCTCTCTCTCTCTCTCTCTGACCTCCCTCTGGGAAAAGCCAAGAGCCAATGACAATGAACTGATGCCTCTAGCCCACATCTAGGGAGCAACGGACAGTGCTCCGGGCCTACCAACAGAGCAACGGGCCTAACAACAGACAGTGAGTGAAGAGATCCTGGAAGAGATCTTCCTTGAGTCAAGTTTTGAGAAATCCACAGCTTTGTGACACACAGCTTTGTGACATACTCTGAGCCAGAGGACAAACTGATCCATTCTGGATTCCTGATGTACAGAAACTGTGATAGATAAAAATTTGTTGTTTTGAGCTGATTAGTTTTGGGGTAATTGGCATATAGCAATTGATAATTAATATAAATATTATAAGAAAAAAGGCTAAACACATAACATTGCTAGAGACCTTTGAAACATGATGATTTCAATAAGGAGTTAGTTCCTCCTATTTTGGGAATTAATCAGTCTGGTTGGAAAGGAAGGTCCATTTGGAAATAATCACTAAAAATTAAGAAACCCTAAGCTACCACCCTGCAAGAAAACATGTCTATTAACTGGCAATTAAACCAACATGCATTTCTAAGACACCTACGATTTGTGCAGCGATGTTTTAGATGGTAGAATGAAAACAACATAATTAAAAGATAGCCTTGCCATTTATGGAACTGGAGTCCATCGATGCATAAACTGCTCTCCGAGATTATGCAAGGCTGCTTCAAAGCCGTTTTCATCCTTCCAGGCCATCTGGATACCTCCCATGGAAACTCCAAATGGACAACACAGCTTCTAAGATTTGGTTAGCTTACTTCTAGAAATTAGTTTATATAATAGGAGGAGATGCAATTAGACACCCACATCTGGCCATGTCTGTGTAAGACGGCATAAGGTGGAGGCAGGGGAGTCCACTCTCAAACTTCTCTTCAAAATAACCATGAAAACATACTAGTAGGAAAATAGCTGCAACAATCATTAATTAAAAAGTATTTATAGAGCACCTACTGTGTGCTGAGGCTGTGTTATATGCAGGCGTGAATAAACTGGACATGGACTTTGCCCTCACTATGTTTGTCCTATAGTGGAAAATGCATGAATAAATTCTAATGAATATTAGAATGTATACTGTTCTATCGGGTTGGCCCTAAATTTCATTTAGTTTTTTTACTATATGATGGTTTTTGTAGTGCTTAGTTTCTATAACTTCATTTGAAACAATTTTGTTAGATTGTATTATGACAGCTGTCATATCAGCATGCATTTTAAAAAACTTAACAAAATTGGTGAATTTTTGTGCAGCCATTTTAATATTAAAGATGGGAGAAAATATGCAACATTTTGGCATATTATACTTTATTATGATTTCAACAAAGGTAAAAAGGTAGCTGAAACACAAAAACTGTGCAGTGTATGGAGAAGGTGCTGTGACTGACCTAATGCGTCAAAAGCGGTTTCTGAATTTCTTGTTCTATTGACATTTTGGCCAAATAATTCTTTGCTGTGGGCTGTTTTACGCATCGGAAGATGTTTAGCGGCACCCCTGGCCTCTACCCATTAGAAGCCAATAGTGGGAGAGAGCTGACATACTCAGAATATTCAAATCAGTGAAGTTATTGGTGAAAATAAAAAAAAAATGTGTCTTTTATCTTATAGGAAAAACTGGGCGAACTTTTTGGCCAACCCAATGTAAGGGCAAAATACGGCGTGGTGGCCCTGCTTCAGTGAGGAAGCTGAGTTTCAGCTCTGAGCTGAAGGAGGCAGGGAAACAGATCTTTCCTGTGGAGGCAGCAGCATCCCCAAAGCCCTAGGGTCCAGATGGAACCTGCTCCTCAAGGGACAGACGGAAGACCAGGGAAGCTGGAGTGTTGGGAAGACAGAGGTAAGAGGCGGCTGGAGAGAAGGCTGGACAGAGACCTGTAACCAGTCAAGAAGTCCGTGCTCCATCTGCCATGCAGTAGAAAGCCTTGTAGCAGGGTCCAACCTTCTGGTGGCTCTGGGCCACACTGGAAGAAGAAGAGCTGTCTTGGGCCACATATGAAATACACAAACACTAAGGAAAACTGAGGAGCAAAAGAAGGTTTTAAGTAAACTTCTGATTTTTGTGTTGGACCGCATTCACAGCCACCCTGGGCTGCATGTGGTCCACAGGCCACACGTTGGACACCCCTGCAAGGGGATGTGAGGGTGGGCAGCCTGGACTGACTGATATAAATCACTTTGGCTACCACGTGTTTGAGGGGTGGGAGGAGCGGCAGTCGTGGCCTGGGCTGACTCTGCATTATGCCCACGACTGTCTCTTGTACTTTCTTGATCTACTCTTTAGTCCCATTATGTCTGCTCCCTGTCCTTGTCTACCACGTTCTGAGAGAATCTACCGACTTCATCTTCTAATGGGCTAATTCAATTCATTTGCAGTGCCCGATCCTCTGGTCCTATTATTATGGTCGAAAACTTTGCCATTGCGCTTTTACTCATCGTAACACAGACTTCTCAAAGCTCGACGCTGAATTTTCTTCAAGTCTGTTTTATCTTGTTCCATGTGTCCAAGGTATCTTTTATCTTTTGAAAACAATTTCACTGTTTTTTTTTTCTTATTTACCAAATGCAGGACAACTTCACATGAAGAAAAACTAGAACGGACAGATAACCAAAATGAAGAAAATGGAAAATACAGTTCTAATGGCATACTCCAAAGATGATAAGTGCATGCCTATAGGATGGTAAGTTTGCACCCTTGTATTTCACTTAACATGCATCACAAACATATTTTTCATGTGAGTGTTTATCTCTCACACACTTTCCATGGAAATAACATGTGGATGTCTGTGCTGTCATTTCAAGCAGTACCTTCTTTTCCTGGTGACCCCTAAAATGCTGCCATTTCCATGGTCACCTTCAGCATTTCTCTCCTTTGACAGTACGCTATGGCCTTGACGGAGTTCCTCTGTTCTCATGGCGTTAAGGATCACTTAAAATAAATGATGCAAGCACAAAACAGTGCCTTTTGCCCAAACCATTTTCTACTTAACTTCAGACTAAAAGTTAGCTATATTTGCTTCATAGATCCAGCCAGATATACTAAAGCACTTTTTAAAAATTCTCATTTGAAGACATGTCTGTTGATTTTCAGAGGGGGGTGGTAGGAAGGAGAGAAAGAGAGAAATATCAATGTGAGAGGAGAAAACATCCATAGGTTGCCTCCCCTACGTGCTCCAACCGGGGATCGAACCTATGTGAGAGGAGAAAACATCCATAGGTTGCCTCCCCTACGTGCTCCAACCGGGGATCGAACCTACAACCTAGAAACATGTTCTACACAGGGAATCAAACCCACACCCTTTCAGTTTATGGGATGATGCCCCAGCCAACTGAGCCACATGGGCCAGGGCCTAAAGCACTCTTGTTCAAATTAGTATATATCGGAATTACCCAAAAGCTTGTTCAAACCCAGATTGCTGGGCCCTGCCCTAAGATGTTTGACTGAGTCCATATGAGGTGTAGCCAAAAATTTGCTTTTTTCACAAGTTCCCAGGTGATGTTGCTGTTGCTCTAGGGACCACACTCCGGGGACCTCTGTCATACAGACACCTCAGATTCAAGATATTCTAACAGTCCCCTTCACCCCCAATGCCTCTTGTCCTTGCTTTCTAACATTTCTGTGGCACAGGTGAGCCTCGGACGACATGCGGGTTACGGATGCTGATCCTCCCATGCAGTTGCAAATTTGTGTATAACTTTTGATTCCCCTGAATCTTTACTACAAACAGCCTACTGTTGACCAGAAGTCTTACCAGTAACATAAACAGTCAACTAACACACATTGTGTATGCTTTATGCATTATATACTATATTCTTATAATAAAAAAAGCTAGAGGAAAAAATGTTGTTAAAAAATCATAAAAAAGACAAAGTACATTTATAGCATTTATTGAAAGAAATTTGCATAGGAGTGGAGCTGCTCAGTTCAAACCTGTGTTGTTCAAGGGTCAACTGTAGTATAAAGTTCGTAGAGAGTTATGTCCACGTCACACATGTATCTTTCATAACACGAACACTATGTGTGACCTGCACCTAGAAGCAGAACATTGCTGGCAGCCCCAGAAGTCAGCTCATGACCCATTCCCATCGCTACCCTTCCCCATTTATTAAACTGATTTCAGACACTATGGATTGGTTTTGCCTAGCACTATGCTATATGAAGTGAATCGCTTGGTATGAGGTTCTTTGTGCTTGTCTTCCTTCACGCAACATCGTTACTGCATGTGGTGTCAATTTCATCCTTGTTTATTAGGCATACAACATGAAAGGCTGGGTGCATCTTTGTCTCCCCTTTCTCCCCACTCTAGTAATTTTTCCACTCATCTTTATCAGTAAACCCTGAAAAGGGGCGCTTATCACCCCTCATGGAAGTTGAAGATAACCCCTTAAATGGTTTCCCTGATTCCTTTCTCTTGATCCCTCCACTTTGCTACCAATTTGATCATTTAAAATGAATGCCACTTTCATCCTGGCTGGTATAGCTCAGTGGGTTGAGTGCTGTCCTGTGAACCAAAATGTTGCTGGTTCGATTCCCAGTCAGGGCACATGTCTGGGTTATGGGCCAGGCCCCCAGTTGGCGGTGCGCAAGAGATAGTCATGTACCTCTCACACATTGATGTTTCTCTCCCTCTCTTTTGCCCTCCTTATTTACCTCTCTCTGTAAAAAAAAAGTAAACAAATCTTTAAAATATTTTTTAAAAATAAAATGAATGACACTCTACTTGTCACTCTCCTTAACTTAAAGGTGAAACATCAGGAACCAGGTTTCAAATACACCTTCTCTTTTCCTTTTTTCCTATAACTTCATTCTTTCTTACTGCATATGGGGATGCTTCGCATCGCAGAAAATAGTTCCAAGCCCAAAATGGTACAATTGTGTTCTTCTTCCACTCAGAGGAACTAACTTATTCCCCTTAGTTCCAGTTAAAAAGGACAATCTTGAGGAAGATGTCAATCGGTCCATCCTGGGTCGGGTGACCAGCCCTGGGTACCCAGAAAGCATAGGTGTGGCCATGGGAGTCACATGTTAGGGGTAGCATTTCCAACACTGTCAGCCACACACTGGAACCAATACAGTCACTATAATTAGAGTTCCAGAAGGCTGGATTTGAGTGAATAAAAGGGAATCAAATTCCAAAAATAAAAAGAAAGATGAAAAATGACTTGGGCCATTGAATCTAAAAGGTTCTGGGCAGGAATATTGAAACTGCATTCTAGCTCTAGCCTAATGACATTCCCAAACGCCAAGGATAAATGACAGCTGAACCCAAGGAACAATAGACTAATTACTAGGAGATGTGGAAATGTTCACAGTTATAAGGAAACAGAAATTTTCTCTTAAAATTCTGTGCTTATGCTTGTCTAAGCAAGAGGGGGAAAGTACAATGTTTGTGTATGCTCAAAGACTGAAAATGCCACACCTATGTTTGTTTTCTGGAAGGAAACTTTCAAATCTTAGACTGATTGACTAAATGATTTCCCCTAACCACAAAAGCAAAAATGATTCTGAATATAGAGCTCAAATGGGGGAAAGTCAACATACAATAATGAGCAATATAACCACTAAATAAGCACATCTACACAACTGTGGTTAAATGGTTAGTGGAGTTGTGAAGTTTAATGCAATACTTGGAGAAGAATCTTTAAGTAAAAAATGCTCAGTCAAGAGTATATTGAAATTAAAACCCTGGGCTATTAAAATAATTGGGACAAGGGCAGGTAGAAAGTAAATAAAAGCATATTAGTGCTCTTCATTTTTAGAGAATGAAAAGTACTATAAACACTATTAAAGTCTAGTTGTCCCAAGACAAAGTTAAAGTCTAACACATTTGCTCTAAAACTAAAATCAGATACGCAAACTATAGCCCAAGGGCTAGCTGGCTGCTTTTATAAATAAAGTTTTATTGGAACCACGACTAGGGTTAGAGTGAGTGAGGCAAGTGAGAGGCAAAGTGTGCAGTGCAGGATTGGGTTCCTGTGTTTATTTACAATTTTGGTATGTTGCTCAGCATGGACTTTTAGCATTATTTTGATCTTTTAAATATATTTTATGAAAATAGTCTTTATTTCGATCACTGAATTTTTGGTGTCCTCTTAAATTTTATACTCAAGGCCCCCTCACCACCTCCTCACTCTAGTCTTAACCTGCATGAAACTATTTGAGCAAATAAAAAAGAGCAATTTGGTTAATTTTTAAAAAAGCAAAGAAAACTACAAACACATTGAGGGAGAATTGATAAAATCAAAATATGCCATATAAAAACTGCTAATAAGAAAGCAGAGGAATAGAAATCTCAGAAAAAGGAAAAAATATCAAACACAAGGAATGTTTTTTATTTACAATATAGTTATCAGTATTTTTCTAGTTGATGAGCAGTATTTATTGATGTTTCTATGAAAATATTATTCTGATTCAAAGAAATACAGAGATACCATTTCCCAATCACTGTTGCATTGAAATTCATACATCAGTGTCAGCTGAAACACAAGAAAATTTATATCAAGCTTTTAAGGGTTTTTCCATTGTTCTTAAGGTAAAATTAGAAGTCTGCTCAGTCCTTCCTAAGCCCCACGTGATCTACTCCTAAACACACTCATCTTTGAGCCCCTCTTCCACGCCAGCCACAAGACCCCTGTGTTCTAAACTGCTCCCAAGTGGGATGAGTCCTCCACAGAGCCAGGCCCTCCCCCATCCCCTGCTGGACCCAGCTACCCTCAGAGTGTCAGGGAGCTCCTCTTGGGCCCCACTCGGGAATCCATCACTCTGTTCTGTGTCTCAAAGCACCTTTATTCTCATCCATGATGTGTCTCATACTTTGTAAATATTCAGTCTGCAATGAGGGCAGAGGCTGTGCGTTGTTCACAGCTTTTGAACCAGAGAGCAGCATAGCATCTGCTATGTAGTATGGGTGCAACAGATTATTTGGTGAATGATTGCAATTAGGTGTTTACTACTGTTTTCCGCAATTTATTTACTATTTCTACTCCAGTGCCATAGGGTTTTTATTGCAGTATTTTTAGTATCTATTTATAGCTGTTAGAGTAAATGCCTCCCACTAGTTCTTTTTTAAAATTCCCCTGACAATTGTCATACATTTAGAGTCAGCTTGTCCAGGTTCAAAGACAAGCAAACAGAAAAGACAGTTGGGATTCTTATTGTAATAACATTATGTGTCTCTAGTCACCTGGGAAAGATCAGCATTTGCATTATTGTGTCTCTGTAGCCAACTAGAATACATTTTTTCCCTGCTGTGGTATCCCCCATGGGTATATGTGTAATGTTCGATGGTTGACAAATTTTAGAGGCTTTGGTTATCTTCATGGAGAGGACAGAGAAAGTCCAGCCGCACCCCTCTACCAATACAACACTCAAACAACCCACAAAAAGGGGCACAGCCACAGAGCACGGTGTCAGGATATCTTCAACTCTCTTCATGCTCAGTCCTAGGAGTTCTCTGTTCAGCTCTCCCACCCACACAATTTTCCCATCACTCACACACCAACCAAAGCATCCAAGCACTAGTGAGTGGCACCTTAGAACCCAGGCCCAGCCTCTAATATCCTAAATGTACATACTAGTTAGAGGAAATCAGGCATGCTTCACCTTTGCCACCTGAAGCCTTATTTACAGAGGGATGCAACAGGGCAAGAGTCTAGAGTCAGCTATGCTTTCTTAACAATGGAGCTTCTCGAACTCAATTAGCTGGGAAGAAAAGCAATAAGGGAAAGCAGACGTCAGGCAGTTCTAAGTACTGTATTTTGCTGTGCACCCATGTTTTTGGCTCAAACTTTCAGAAAAAAACATCTTTCATTTTAATTTTTAATTTATTTATAGTTAGATAGTTGTTTTTATTGAATTATAAAGGAATTTTAGCATTTATTTTTTAAGATGGTACAAGAAATTTTATGCAACAAATAATTACAAAACACGAGAACAGATACAAAGTATCTAAGGTACTACCTATATACAATGTGCATCCGTATTTTCCCCTCAAAAGTATGGGCAAAAAAGTGCACATTATACACAGCCAAATGCAGCATTCTGCTTTAGGATGCCTCCAGGAATGAGTCCAGGAAAGAGCAGAGCTTCACAGTTCTCTGCTTCATTTGACTCTTCTATACATTTCATGTGCATATTGGGCAGCCAAATGTTTAACAATATGATAACCCCAAGCTCTGTTTCTTCTAGTTTATGTTTTCTCCTACTTTATGTTTTTGCAGGGAATTTGCATACCACAGTGCAGACTCATCTTATACAAGAGTCGGTTTCCAAAACCAGCATTCAAGGTGACAGTTGCTTATAGTCAAAGTTATCCTTAAAAATCCTTTAAACCACAATGAGATACAATCTCACACATGTCAGAATGGCTATTATCAGTAAGCCAACAAACAAGTGCTGGTGAGGATGTAGAGAAAGGAGAATTTTTGCACCACTGGGCAGTGGGGAATGCAGACTGCTGCAGCCACTGTGGAAAGCAGTCTGAAGATACCTCAAAAAATTAAAAATAGATCTGCCTTTCAACCCAGCTATTCCACTTCTGGGAATATATCTGAAGGAATCCAAAGCACTAATCTGAAAGAACATAAGCACCCCTATGTTCACTGCAGTGTTATTTACAATCACCAAAGTACAGAAGCAGCCCAAGTGTCTAACCACAGGTGAATGGATAAAATAATTATGGGACATTTGCACAAGGGAATACTACTCAGCCATAAAAAATAACAGAACTTTACCCTTTGTGACAGTATGGATGAACCTGGAGAACATTATGCTAAGTGAAATAAGCCAGAGAAAGACAAATACCATATGATCTCACTCATATGTGGACTCTAATGAACAAAATGTACTAACAAGGAAATGGGGACAGACTCGTAGATAGACAGCAAGATGTCAGCTGATGGGGGGATTAGGGGGTAGAGGAACTGAGAGAAAAGGAAAAAGGACTCATGGACATGGACAAGAGGTGGGGATTGATGAGAGGAGGGCAGGAACTAAATGGTAATGGGAAAACTACAATAAAGATTAAATAAACAATAAAAGCAATAAAGTGCCCCTGAAGAACAGTATAGAGATGTAATATACTACAGCAAATTCAATGCACTTCATTTTTCCCCCAGTATTGAAACAGATTGCTATTTAAGTTGAACACCTAGGAAAGACTTGGCCTGTATTTGGGGGCTGTAGTGTGTGAAATATACATACCTTTAAAAAAGAAGGAGCATTTGCAGCATGCAGCAAGTTTAAATTTAAGTCTTTTATGATAAATGGGCAGGTGGTATGACTCTACTTAAAGGGATATATTCCTTTATCTAGTTTTGTATGAAATGTATTTCTAGGTAGTTAATGGTTTCTATGGTCATTATAAATGAGATCCTATTTTTTATTTCAATTTTTTGCTAGTTATAGTTATCAAATGGGAAAGCTATTGATTCTACAAAATTTTCTTTTGTATCCCACCAATTTAATACATTCCGTTTAACTTTATTACCAGGCATGCAAACAAGCAGAAAAATATGGCTAAAAATGAGGAGAAAGATTAGTCAAAAGAGACGGATTCTAAGATGATCCCCATAAGCCCTGACCAGTTGACTCAGTTGGTTGGGATCACCATCCCATACACGAAAAGGTTGTGGGTTCAATTCCCAGTCAGGTCATGTAGGGGAGGCAACCAATGGATGTTTCTCTCTCACACTGATGTTTCTCTCTCTGTGTCTGTTTCTCCCTTCTTCTCTCTCTCTCAAAAAATCAATAAAAACATATACTCAGGTAAGGATTTAAAATAAATAAATAAATATAAAATGACCCACATGATAGAATCAGAAAGTAACATTAAAATAACTTATGGTAACTACAGTCTCTACGTAATGAAAAGATTGAACATGTAAAGTAGAAAGATGCAAAATACAAAGACCCTCTGGAACAGAACTTTTGGAGATGAAAGATTACAATGTATAAGATGAAAAATTCATTGGATGAAATTAATAGCCACTCAGATAATACAGAAGACTGGGGAACATGAACACATAGATATAGAAATTACCCAAAATGAAACACAGAGAGAAAAAGCCTAAAAGAAATGAACAGGAAATCAGTGAATGTACCTTAAAACATCCTAATCTTCATGCAGTTGGTTGTTGGGAGAATGGGATGCAGGGTCAGGGAAAATATTTAAAGAAATATGACTGAAAACTTTCTAAATTTGCTGAGAACTGCAAACCTGCTAATCCAATCTCAATAGACCCCAGGCACGAGACATCTGAAGAAAGCTACATCAAGTAACATCAAATTTAAGTTGCTTAAAACCAATAAAAATGAGAAATCTAAAGAACAACTGGGGGGGGGGGCACCTACAGAATAGAGAGTAAAAAGGATAAGAGTAGCAAAAAAATTCTTTTCAGAAACAATACAAGCCAGAAGTCAGTACAACAACATTTTTAATGCACTGTAACAAAAGCTGCCAACCTGGAATTCCATGCCCAACGAAAATAACCTGTCAATGGTGAAGGGAAAACAGACTTTTACAGACATACAAAAGCTGAAGTAATCCATCGCCAGCAGATCTGCACTACGAGGCATGTGAAAAGGAGACTTGCAGGAGGAAGGAAAATGACCAATGGTACCCGATTGTAATCTGGAGCCACAAAGGAATGCAGAGCACAGAAAATGGTTAATATGCAATTGAGTATAAAATCATTTTTGTTACTTGTGAAATATTTCTAAAAGAGACCTGGTTGCTTAACACACAAATAAAAACAATGTATGTGGTAGTTACAACATGCACGGGAAAAATACATGACGAGAACACCACTCAGGCCAAGAGGGGTGGGCAGATGCACGCCATTGTAGAGTACTTATTGTGTGTATAAAGTCATATAATCTTACTTGAAGGTAATCAAGTAATATTATGATCAGTTAAGATTGTGATCAGTTAAAGGTATATACTACAAATACTAAAGCAACCACTACAACAGAGTTACAGTAAATGAGCCAATAAAGGGGATAAAATTGAATCATAAAATGCCATTAATCAAAGGAGGCAGAAAAAGGTGGAAATGAAATAAGGAACAGATGGGAAAAATATAATCTATTCTGAGGGAATAATCTGAAATACAGAAGTCGGAAACCAGGGTGTTCATTGTGGCACTACCTACAATATGAAACATTAAAAGCAACCTACCTGGGGATAGGGAAATGGTTAGTAAAGGCACTATGGAATACTACACAGACACTAAAACTGATGTTTCTAAAGAGCTTGTGATATGTGAGAAAATGCTGATGTTATAAAGCAAATTGAATGAAGGCAGAATGTAGAGTTTCATAGTGAATATTACCTCATTTATAAAAACTACGATAGGAAAAGGGCCAGAAAAAACCTAGACAATGTGACAATAGTGATCTTTTTTTTTTCCAGTTTTCTATAATAAGCTTATAGTCCTTTTATAACCTGAAAATAAAACAGTATTTAAACTCTTAAATTTTGTCAGGTCCTGTTCTAAATCTATCTGAATATCATCTCTTGACTTCCCACAACAACGTGGCACAAAAGGAATATTTCCTGAGGTGTTTTGATAAGGATATTGAGGCTCAGAGAGTATATATATGCCTTAGTTTGTATATTAAATAATGCCAGCCGTCAGTTGCTGGTGTCTTCTGCTTTAACTATTTTACTTGGGTATTATAAACTAGGTGTGCCTGGTTCCTAACACCTTGGTAGGTATTTGTTGCAGAACTAATAAGAAATGGCATATAATTACTTTTATTTATGTACATTTGCTTTTCAATTTGGGGCATAAAAGATACGTAAGATTAGCTGATATAACTCAATCACTTATCTTTTAAAAATCTGATAGCTACATATAAACTGAACTTGTTAAAACAGAAAACGACACATCTTCCTTCTAATAGGTACAAAAAGCAAAATGGTACCTATAAAATTTTTTCAAGTTCTTACAGGCATGATCTTCTCAAAGAGGACAGATCTTTGTTGATCAGGACCACAGATACTTCCCCTGACGGAGTTTGGGACATTTAAGAGGACTTTATTCATAGAACAATAAGAACAGATGTCGCCTTGCTGTTTGGACAGCCCCTATGTTCCATGGTCTGAGAAGGTACCGAGCCTTAGCACACACACTGTTGGTGTTTTGTGCACACTGGCACTCATGTTTACTAAATACTCGTACTGTATTGTCACGTGTTATCCTTAATCACAGAATAATTTGATGTTTACACCAAGATAATTGAAACTGATGCTAAGTACTTCTACTATTTATAAAGGCAGAGAAATCTAGTTTTTAGGATATCTCAAGTACCACACTTGAAAGAATGGTCTATTTTAAGACAAATAACCTACATGAATCTGCACACTGGTATTTACGGCCTGCGAGCACATGGTATTTATGTCATTGCCACTTAAATTTCTTAATATGTTGAATCCTCTAGCTAAAGAAGTCGGATGCAAAGAGAAAGCAAAATATTGTGGGTTTGTGTTTGTTGTTTGAATGCCGGCTGCCTGGAGAGCAAACACAATGCTTCCACTGCTGTGAAAAATCTGAAGCTTACAAAGATGATTTTCAAAATTAAGGGCAACTCACAGCTGAAAATTGTACCTTTGGGCAAAGGGCCAACTCGGGATGCATTTCACTCCGATTTGGAAACGTGCCCAAGTCCCTCGGCCCCATTTGCTCGCTTTCAGAGGAAACAAAAAGGAAATACTGAGAGGGTAGCTCAAATGGGGCTGTTTGGAAGTCAGCATTTAAGGTCTTGCTAAGACGCACGGTAACACGGAGCGTTGCTCGGTGAGAACACGAGTCACTGGGCCAAGCAGAGCATGGCTATGGCAGGAGCGCTGCTTATTAGTGGAGCGATCCCCATCCCTTTGCGTCCCCATGAGCAGACATTGCAAAAGGGGAGGTGGGAGGGGCTTAGAAGCCCATCAACGACAGGGCCTCACTCCCATGTTAGCACAGAAACCAGGATTTGTTCAAAGAGCCCCAGAAATTGACAAGGCCCATTTCTAAAACGAATGCACAGTATAATCTCACCAAGGCACCATACTAAAATTATCGTTTATTTCACCATATACTTAAATAGCAGCTTAAAGATCAAGGTCATTGGACTTCACAGTCCCCCCCCCCCCCAAATAACTTGATTAATACTACTACTATTTTGCAGGCTGCTCAAGTTTTCATTACGAACTTAAATTGGGGAACCAATTTAGCTTCTTGTATTTTTCAGCTTAAATAGAGCTGGAGTTTTATGGGAATGGTACAACTTTCAAAAGAACTGACTAAAAAATACAGACAAAGAAAAAGAATAAAATGATTCTGAGCTAGCCACTGTTAAAATTTTAGGGAATTAATATCCTGCCATAAATATAAAAAGATTTCATATATATATATATGATATCATATGTATAAAAGGACATAAAAGGATATTTTTGTACAAAAGTGGATCATTCTGCTTTGCAATGTGTGTGTTTGTCTTTACTTAGCCATATATCATGAACAGCTCTCTATAAACTACTATTTTAAGTATACGTAAAGATTTTGAGTATCCCTTTTTGAATAGACTTTAAATGGAATGTAAGCAGCACCATTTAATGGAAGCTGCTTCTTGCTCACACAGGCTCTAGACATGATCTGCAATATAAGGAATTTCAAGGACTACTGCTCTTGCAAAATATAGCATGGTTATTGAAAATCTCAGGTTCTGTAATAAGACCTTCAGGCTGTGTTAGAGATAGGGAGTTGGGGTGTGCTGTTTGTCCCCTGCATCCTGAATAGTTTCTGAAACACAGGAGGGCTCCACCTGTGTCGAAAGATCATAGTTACGAGTTCAGGGCCTGAGAGTTTAGCATTTAAAATGTCAGAGGCTTCCCTTCTCCAGATCGGGTCAGCACGTTTGGGGTGGTATCGAAGCCCAAAGAAGACAAGAAGCCTAACTTGGAATAAAGCTTTGATATGTTGCTATCAGTTTCCTGGAAGAGAGAATTGAGAGAAGTTAAGAGGTGACTGAGCAGCAAAGGGTTTGCTTTCCTCTTTCCTTCTACAATCACAGGGACCACCAGGACTCTGTCATTTTTGTCTTCCTGGGATCCACTTATCTGACTTCTGGTACTAGTACCCTGCTTTGTCTTTTCAGAACTACCCTTCCCTATTCTTGGGCCATGTGGCTTGTGTGGATACATGACCTCCAAACTCCAGGAGGGGATAAGTGACTGCAGCTTGGTCCATCACCATATTCCAACTCCTTGGCCAGGGTTGCTCCGAAGAACCCAGGAGAGCCCTGAAGTCCTGTCCCTGGTGTTGGGAAAAACACGGTCTCCTGTCTGGATTTTTAAACCCAGTGTAAACCTCGGGTTGTGGGGCCACAACACGGCACTAGTTTGCAAGAGAAGGAAGCCAATAGGAGAAAAGCAGAGCTGGTGATAGTAGGGGGTCTTGGGGACTCCATCTGAGTGCGATCCGCCTACATCTGATGATGTTTCTTTTTGCTCTTCATTTCTTACTTTTCCATCCCTTTATTAATATTTCTCTCATACAGAAAATATTTTCCAAGTTCCCAAGTGTTGGCCATACAGTAGTGAACAAGACCCAGTCTTGTTAACAACAGATAACAAACAAATATGTCAATAAACATTTAACACAGTGCCAAGAATCAAGGCCCATAAAGAAAAATAAGACAGGACAATGAAATGGTATGCGCAGGGAGATGTTTTGAAAGGGACAGTGAAGAGATCTCTCCAAACAGAGACCTAAATAAACAAGGGATAAAAACAAACTCCTCCAATTATTTGGGGAAGATACTAGGCAGAGACAAAAAATTCAAACCAAGAAGGGCAAGAACTTTGCACATTGAAAGAAGAACAAGGGTGCCCCTGTAGAGCGGCTTGCACAGGAGTGACCGTATTTCTTTCCGGGCCTCTCTGGCCCACTGCCATCCAGCTTCACCAGAAGCAAAACCAGTTAGTGCTACTAAAAATACAGCTAGAACTTATGCAAAGACGACCCAACCGAGCCCTCTGCTGACTTTTTGTCATGCCTCCGTCCTGCAGGAAGTGCCCTCAGCTGGTCTTGCCCACGAGGCTGGAAAGCTCTGAGGAGGCCAGTTTGAGCCGTACCATCCCGACACTCCTGTTTAATTATTTCAGCACTGCCAGTGTTTGCGGCGTGCTTATCTTACCGCGGCCAATTTCACAACAGCTCTGAGTTTTCGGCCAATTTGTTTATTTGTCATTTTGTTTCCTGGCCCTTGTCAGAGCTACCTATAAAGTGTAAGAGTGGGTACTGTGTTCACATGAGAGAAGTTTGGCAGAGTCTCGCTTGGAGTTTGGGGGATTTTTTTTTGAGAGAGAGAAAGTGTGCGTGCGGAGATGGGATGCTGGGTGAAAAATAGTAACTAGTGGTTGGAGTGAAGAAGACAAGTGACGCATATTTTGGCAAAAGGAAAAAATACCCAGTGTTTTCATATCAACCTCACATCTTTCTTCCTAAAAGGCAAATTATAAAACTTTTAGCTCTTAGCTGTTTCCTGCTGAGTTCCTACAATGGCAGCAATATCGCACCACAGAGCACCAAACCATGTGCAGACAGTCCTCTCTCGGTTAACAGGGCCACTCGCAACTCATTCTTGGCATTTCAATTAGTAGCGCCACAGCCTGCTTAGTTGTCTGAGTAAAGTACTTTGTGTGAGTGTGTGTGAATTGAGCTGAAGTATGCAGAGGACTTGGTTAAGCAGATAAAATGGCCTCCTCACAACCATGGTGTGAAAATGTTGAAATCAAAAATTGAAATCTAGCCCTGACCAGTGTGGTTCAGTTGGTTGGGCATTGTCCCACAAAGCAAAAGGTCACCAGTTCAATTCCTGGTCAGGGCACATGCCTTGGTTGGAGGTACAGTCCCCAGTCAGGGTGCATATGAGAGGCAACTGACTGATGTTTCTCTTCCTCTCTTTCTCCCTCTCTCCCCCCTCTCTCGCCATTAAATTAATAAATAAACAAAGAAATATTAAAATCTAATGCCATGGTTTCTTTGAACACCGGAATTTTTATTCTAATTGTCAGATTTTGTAAACTCATTTTCATTCCATGTCTTAATCTATCCATAAAAATTTTCCAATGTGAATAGCTTGTTCCTCAGCCAGATAAGCCTGGAAGTCTTGGGGCTGAAATAAAGCCAAGTGGGCTGGCCATACTCAGGGATGAAACACAAAGCTCTCACCCTAAGATCCAGAACAAGACAAGAATGCCTGCTTTCATGCTGTGATTCAACATTGTTCTGGAAGTTCTAACCAGAGCTATTAGAATCATAAAAGCAGACAACTGTAATTGAGCAACAATAAAATAATTTTAAAGATACAATAGGCAAAAAGAAAAAGAAAAAGAAGCAAAGGCATCCAAATTGAAAAGGAAGCGGTAATACTATCTCTATGCACAGGTGCATGATTCTATATGCAGAAAATTCTAAAGAATCCACACGCACAAAAAACTAGCTACTATGACCAATCAACAAATTCAACAGTTCCAGAGTACAACACACAACAATTCACTGTGTTTCTGTACACAAGCAATGAGCAATCCAAAAAATAAATTGGAAAAGTAATTCCATTTATAATAGCAAATAAAATAAATGTTTAGGAATAAATCTAACCAAAGAGGTGAAAGACTTGTATACTGAAAACTACAAAACATTGCTGAAAAAATTAAAGAAGACCTAAGTAAATGGAAAAATATCCCATGTTCACGGACATGAGGACTTAACATAGGTAAGAGTTCAGTAACACCCAAAACGATCATACACGATGATGACATACTACAGGCTTTCTCCCTGAGATCAGACACAAGGCAGGATGCCAGCCACCACCACTTATTTCTGTTAAGCAATAAGTGATGTTTCTACATCCTCTTCTACAAGGAGGATTCTAACCAGTACAATGGGGCAAGAAACGGGTTACTAGAAAAGAAGGATTAGAAAAGAAAAAAAATTAAAAATGACATTGTTCACAGCTAGCATAGTTGTGTATATGTAGGATATTGTACAAATGCATGAAATTCAAAAGGATATGGAGACAAATTATTAGAATTAATAAGTGAACTCTAGGTCACTGATTGTAAGATCAACATCAAAATCAATAATTCACATACATGAATTTGATAAAACAAATGAAGAAAAATGATACAAACTACTAAAGAAACATTTTTTGAATGTGAATAAGTGAAAGAATAGAACGTAATATGAATTTAGAGATGATATTTTTAAAGTGTCTGTTCTTCCCAAACTATCCAAAGATTCAATGCAATGCAATCCTAACCAATTCCCAAACCAAGTTTGCATTTTGGGGTATGTAAAAGCTCATATAGAAATGCAATGGCAAAGATAATTTTTAATAGGAAGTACGAAATTAAAGTACTTAAATTCCTGGATATCTTGACTTTTTATAAAGCCACAATAATTAAGGTAGCATGGTATTCAGTGCAAAGATCAATGGATACATGCAACTGAAGACAGAACACAGAAACATGTGCCACCTTCAGCCAACACTCGCTGCATGACAAAGGCAAACCTGCAGCACAATGTTAATTAAAAGGGTGGTCTTCTTCATTAGTGATGCTGAGTGAACCAGACAGGCAGACTGAGAAAGAAAACTTTTAGTCCTATCTCATCCCGTATTTTTCAAAAATCAACCAAAGGAGGATTCTGGATCTAAATGTGAAAGGTAAAACAATAGAACTAAGAAAATAACATAAAAATATCTTGAGGCAGACAAAAATATCTTCAAGTGGACACGAGAAACTCTAACCATCATGGAGAAGACTGGCAAATTGGACTACTTAAAGTATTACAAATTCCAATCATAAAAAGCATCATTAAGAGAGTGAAAGGTAAGCAACAGATTGGGAGAGAACATTTTCAGTACATACAGCTGTCAAAGGACTCATGTCGAATGGTATCTATAAAACTCATAAATTTTTAAAACACATAACTGACTAGAAAAACCAGAAAAATTCTTGAATAGAGGATATCTAAATAGCCAATAAACCCATGAAATATTAATCATACATCATTATTTACCAAGGAGATACAAATTAAACAATGATCTGTGTGTACACAACTTTTATAATGTCTCAAATTAAAAACACCAATAAATAAGGTACCACCAACAATACTGGAAAATGATCTGGCAGTACATGTTTGCTAAAGTTGAATATATACATACACTATGACCTCCACATTTCATTTCTAGATTTTAAACCCAACAGGTATGTTGTGGGGTTAGTGGACATGACCATTCCCACCACCCACCCTCCCCAGTGACTGAGGGCTGGTCAGAGGGCCCCTGGCCAAAAGGAATAGATATGGTTTTGGAAATGGACTGTAATTCCCTTCCTATCCCCATTGGGAGCGGCTTCTTGTCCTGTGACTGCTTCTTGACCTTCTCTTTCTGCACTTATACACTGGGATAATGAAGTCTGGAGTCACCCGTGCCCCGCTTTGTCTGGGGCCCCTTTACAAGCCTCAGACTGGAAGAGGTGTGGTCTCTCTCGCACCGACCTGCCACCATCCACACTCTCCCCTGTGACATGAGTGACAAATGGCCTGGCCACGTCTGCTAGGCTACCAGGTGGATTTTCTGGAATATCACAAACACTTAAGCAGCTCCCCAGTTCGGAGCTCCTGTGCTACATACGCATATATGTGTTCACCAAAAGGCGTGGACCAAAATGTGACATTGGTACTACTCACAGTAGCCAAAATAGGGAATAAACCCAATGTCCACCAATAGCAGAATGGATAAACTCCAGAATGTTCTTAAAAGAAAAAAACCTACACAATTAAAAAAGAAAAAAACTAATGCTATATGCAATAGATAAAATGTTGAATGAAAAGAATTGCTGACCCACAATTAGTATATAATGTACAATTTCATTTTAAAAAATTCAAAAAGATCTGAAATCAATTCATGATGACTGTGGTTGATATAAAAATGGTCACCATACTTTGAAGCTCCTGACATCAGGAGGTACAGTCTCATCCATTGAAACTAAGCTGACCTAGTGACTTGCTTTGACAAGTGCAATGTGACAAAGTGAGTCTCAGCTCTCAGCCTAAGCCTCAAGAAGCCTTGTTTGTTACAAAAATGGCTTCCCTTTCATTTTCCTTTTTCTTTTTTAAACAGTCACTTCTGCTGCCCCCAAGGGCTTTGGGCCCTAGCCCTTTAGGGGTCCTTAACTTCCTAGGAACCTGAACTGTTTTCAAGGGCAGAGAGCATTCATACTGCAATCCCCAACTTTTCCTACTGCCTGTTAGATATCTTGAACTTTTCCTTACCAAGAACAAAGTGTCAATAACAAAAGAAGTTTACACCTTCAGGTTCCTCTTAGTCCCTGTTTCTAATGGGCGTAAATCCCATCTGCTTTCTTACTCTCTCTACCTGGTGCCACGTTTTTAAAGCCCCTTGTGTGTTGCTGGGCGAACGTCTAGTCTTTATTTCAGGGAACTTTTTGTAAGGCCATAGCTTGCTGGATATAGGATTCTTGCAATCATAGAAAAGTATCACTGTGTATGTTTTGTTTGAAATATTCAACTAGACTTCCTAAACTGCCAGGAAAAAAAAAGGCAGATAATTGTCAAATCTTGCTCTTTGCTTGAGCTAGGCAATCTCGGCCTGAGGTTCCCTGATGAATTTTGGAGTGGAAGTCCACACTGGATTTGCTCACCATCATCCTCTTTACACAGGTGGCTCCCGTGTAGAGCATTTGCCAAGTGCCGAAGGGGTCATTGCCCTGACATAATAAAGAATGAAAAAAATTCATATTTTTTAACTTTCAAATGTTATTCATTTCTGTACCCTTTTGGTGTCTGTGAAAAATCGATCTTAATCACAATTAGAAATAACATTTGACACATATTTAAAACCAAAGGGGTAATAGCATTGAACAGCAAGTAGCCTGATATTCCATTCTAGGGACTCACTGCAGGCAGGTCCAAACCAGAGAAAAAGACCCTCTGTCTCTTACTGGCTGCAAAATAGAGCTGACCAGTGCTCTAAGCTTAAACAAAGAAAAAAATCAGTTTTTAGCTTCATGCAAGGAACTAGGATCCATGAGACCAACTTGAAACTTTCTTATCTTCCATGATCACTTGCGATATTTGAAGAAAATGGTACTTCTACACAATAGATAGTGTGAGTCAGTGTTCATGGTGAGATTTTTCTGGAACTACAGAAATTCATGGCTTTTTCAACCTAAACTGGTTTTTGAACTGCAGGGCGTGGGAGAACTGAAGCTAGGATTATCATTTATTCCTCATTTTTTAAATGAAGAAGTTTGTTTTGATGTACTCAGCTTGGCCGGTTAATGCCAACAATAAAGATATTGCTACGTCCACACAAGTGTTCTTAATAAGGGTACAGTAGTTGCAATTTTTGCAATGCACGCTGGTTCTCAGTCATACTTCTTTTTAAAACAAATAGAAAGCTTTAACAGGTCTGCTAGAACTGACGATCTGTAAAGGTCCCTCCACCGAACTTCTTCAGAGACCGAAGAGATTTCTGAAGGCTGTGCTGAGAACCAGAGATGGGGACACTGTGCCTGTCTTTTTATTCCCTCTTTGCTCAGTGGCCCAGAAATAGAGTCGTTCTGTCTGTCTGCACCTTCCACATCCTTCCCTGCCCTGTCTCTTGTCCAACTGCCCCTCAGAACTTGGCTAAAGACTTCTCCTCTCTAAAGCTTTCCTTGATTCACCAAGAAACATTTTTTGCTGTACAGACCACCACACATAGTAATTTTCTTAATGTATCATAATGGTCTCCATGCAAACTGTAGGTAAGTTCACCGAGGCGGGAACCAAGCCCAAGGCTCTTCAAACATTAGGTCCTGACACATAAGAAGTGCTTAGTACCTACTTTTTAGTGAATGACTACGTCCAAATTCTAGACTGAAATAAGAAAATATACTGTATTTGGAACACAAAATGAATTCTGTACTGAAATAATCAAACTGCACTTCCTTTCCTGCCTGAGAATGCAAGCTGATTTAAAATGCATGGTAAAATACTTTCTATTATATAAGCCACACAGTATTTGATAGCGAACAATTTGCTTTTCCAGTGGTGGACCAACAGTTTCTGTTTCTGTCTAGGTTTCTCATGTAGAAGTTGGTAGGATTAAGTACAAGCACGAGCTGGCAAGAAAGCTTATCGCATAGCAGTTTCTGAAAAATCCGCAAAACGCTTCCCCAATTTGAATCTAAACGGGTAGAAGGAAGGTCTCTCCTTTAGCTAATTATCACCAGTCTCAGTAAGTTACCAAGAGGACAAAAAAAAAAAATATGAGTACGGGTTCAAACCCCACACTCACCTGCAGGAGACGCTTGATAGTCTGCCCCCCAGGAAATGTGGCTCCCGAGTCCTCATCACTTGTGGCCTGGACCAGGTGGTAACCTGAGTTTGCCATAATACCTGCAGCTTTGTGCTGGTCCCAGCTGTGGCCCCTTGTTAGGAAGCTGCAAACCGGCCTTAGGACGATGGCCAGGAGAAATCGAAGGTTTTTGTCAGTTGCTGGCATCTGGGGTCTGACAGTGCCTTCCAAAGCCCCTCTGACCTGCTCTGGAGCCCCTCTTTGATCCCCAGGAAAAGAGCCACATTAAATGTCAGAGTGTAGGGCTCCCCTCTTCCCTTGTGGCCACATTCGTAGGCTCACTCTGCTGCTTCCAAAGAATTGCACTGGCAACCCCGGGACCTTTCATTGATCCATGGGAGTACAGATGGGGAGGCTAGACTCCAGGTTCATTCCTGTAAAGAACAGGCAGCTTCAAGTTACCATGTACATGAGGTCAGAGGCGCATGCGCAGTGCCCTGCCTGATGACACAGTCAATGATGCACGCTTGGACCGGGAACAAGGTCAGCGGCAGTTCAATACTGTTCCTTCCCCACTTCCACTCTGAATTCCATCCTTTCCTTGCCAACCACTCTAGTATACACTTTAGCCTTTGTATCTACATCCAACATGTTTATGTAGACATCATGTAGCGTGAAAAATAAAGTAGTTGTGTGTGTATGCTCAGTTATATTTCTGGTGTTATGTTACGAATCATTTTCCGTTGTTATATTACCCTGTATTTTGAAATCTATCCATTGGCTACATGTAAACTTAACCCATTAGTATTGGTGGTTATAGACCATGTTTCATTTACAAATCCTCTGATGATCCTTCAAACCACACTGCTGTGAACATGACCTTGGGCAGCCTTCAGAGTGAGCTGAGTAGGCTCCCTCACTCTGAAGTCAGCCTTGTCACAGAATTGTATTCAAGGGAACATGATTTGGACAAACTAAAATATTGAAAAGCTAATTAAATGCTTTGTATGCCTTCCCCTGTTAAATCTCTTTTAAACCTTCATGCAAACCTGCCTTTAGGAAAGATGAGTGTTTTCATGGCCACCTTCCTCACTTCTGGAGGATTCTTCCCGCCCTCTATTAGTTCTCATCTGTTTCCAATAGCAAATGGCCTTTCATTTCAGCCTCTTCCATTGTTCACTTTTCCCTCCTAATGCCACCTTGACCAGGAGCCAGGAAGGCAGAAGAACAGAAAAGGGAGACACCAATGCCAACATCTTCCCCAGCTTATTTTTTAGAGGCTTTGTTAGCTTTCTCTGTAATCATGACAGCTCTGACCAGGGAATTTTTCCATTGACTACCACTGCACTCTCTTTTTGCCCATTTAGAAGATGTTTAGGAATGACATATGATGTGGGTAATGTGCATTTACTTATTCCTGGTGATTTTAAATGACATGGACAGATACCTACTTGACAGGGCATATAAATGAATGCAACCTTCTGCAAAGCTGTCCACCACTCCCGTGCTCCTTAAGAGCAAGTATCTGTGTCTGCTGGGTCCTCATGTGTCCTAAGCACTGAGAACAGTGCGTACAGCAGGCAGCACAAACCTTTGATAAGGAGTAAATGAATGAATGTGTGCGTGCATGCTCTCCACTGGTGCTCCCTGGCCTTTATATGGTTATTCCTTTGGAATGTTTTCACAAACCCCACAGGAAGTTCTTCTCTGGGAACATCAGTATCCACCCCAGGTCACACAGTATATAGCAACTTCCTTAGTGCCTACAGTTGGCGGGTCAATTTTTGCCCAACTCTCTTCACCTGGAAGGAAGCCCTCTTGAGTGGAGTTCATTTTCAAATAACCTACAGGCCCAGTGCCTGAGAGGAGACCCAAGTCCGATCCACAGGAAATACGCCCTTTGTTCCTGTTTGCTTTCAGTACACCCTCCCCTTGGCTGGACGCTCAGCAGATCATTCTCACCTATCTTTGCCTTGAGTCTTCCCAGCACATCGCACCACCAGCTCCCTCTATGTCCAAGCTGAAAATTCTCTGGGCCTCTCTTAGGAGGCAGTTGTAGAAGAAAATACCCTCCTCTCCCACGCTGGGGTAGAAGATAATGGGAACGACACCAAACTATAGCAGATGTCTCCAACATCCTACCTCCTGGCCTCCTCATTTAAGGTGCCACAAAAATTGTTCTGTACACTTAGGACATGCTCATACTAAAAAGTTATTTATGTGTGTCTGAAGCTCAAAAATAATTGGGCATTCTCTACTTTATTTAACAAACTTAGGTACAGCTGGTGTGGTCCTTGGGCTGAAATAAGGACTACTTATCACAAAGAAAAACAATATTGCTTCTCTTTTTGGCCTTTGGGTTTGAAAGAAAGAAAGAGCAATAATGCCAAGTAAGACCATCCACAGAACATGTTAAGCCACATAACACGTACCACTTGTGATTTATCTCATTTACGTCATTCTTTGCTGCCTTCTTTCACCCGATAGACATAGAACCAGGCTATTTTATTCATTTCTGGACTTTCATCTGCTAGAATGGATTTCTAAAGATGCAACTTCTGTAGAGTTCATATTTTTAGGAGAAGTAATATTAAAACTTTTATATGGTGGAAAACACCAAGCTTCAGAATCTTATAAGGAGGTTTTTCCCTTTGAGAATTGCTTGCCCAAATACCTGGAGCAGCTTCAGGCCTGTGACTCTTTGAGCAGCGGCCTGGTCTGGCCCACAGGGACCCCTTGAAGAACTGTGTGTGTAGAGGTCATTGCCACTCTGGGACAAGAAGTTAAAGTGTGGCTTCTTAAACACATGGACCAGCTTTAAGTGACATGGGGCCTTTTTCAATGTTTCATCAAAACATCTCTGAATACATACAAATATAAATGTTCATAGTGCCAGTGAAAAGTAGAAAAATGAGTTTGTTTCCTAAATTGAGGAGAACTTGACTTTAATGCCACGATAACCAGACTCATAAGCAGCAGACCATAAGGCAGCATGTGCATTGTTTCTAAAGGAAAAAAAAATCCACCTGTTCACCTGCACAAAGGAGAAAAATCCTTGGCTTCTTCTCCACCATGTAACACTTCGCTGAGAGACACAATGAGCTTTGCCTGCCAAAACTCTAGCTTACTGGTCCTTCACTGAGTTCCCGTTACTTTTCAGGCCAGCCAGATGGTAATGTCTCATTTCACCACCCCCATGTCACCCCTGTCTCCACCCAGAGACGGCAACTCCTCGGAAACACCTGGGCGAATCTCAGGTTGGGGGCTACCGGCAGAGTAGTGTCCACAAATAAAACATGAGGGGTCCGGGAGAAGTTGGAAATAGAAGCAGCAAAAACCAGGGCTATCGTTTCCCATGCAGTCCATCTGTTTCATGTGCTGGAGAGCCGGCGATGGACGTAGGAGTGGGTCCCATTTCTGTCTGAGGGAGCAGAACAAGACAGGAAATGTGTGAGGCGCTGGGCTCACCAACCTACCTACCATCTGTGACTCCAAGAAAGGGATTCAGCCTCTACAGACGTGGTCGAAGCGCAGGGGCTGTGGTCCCCTCCCGCCAGCTTCCTGTGTGAGGATGCCATGGCCCGGGAAGTGGGGGGCTCTAGGGAAAGGTGACACCTTCTGGAAGACCCAGGAAAAGGATACCTTCCAGACATTTTGCTCAAGGAAGCAAAAGTCATGAGTTGTTTATATTTCAATAGATGTGAGATGAAATGGGAAAAAAAGAAGGTTAGCAAGAAAACAAACCTATAAGCAATTACATGCGAAGACTGGAAGGTTTTGTGAAGGAAGAAATGCTACAGGGAACTAAAGACTTCAAAAAAGCAGAATTTGGCCCATACGTAAGGCAGAAATTGCAGAATTGGCACTGACATAATACATTAGTAATATGGAAGACAAACTTGATAATTTGTTACAGAATAAAGAGGAAGCAGCCCTGGCTGGTGTAGCTCAGTGGATTGGGCGCGGGCCTGTGAACCAGAGGATCGCAGTTCGATTCCCAGTCAGGGCACATGCCTGAGTTGCAGGCCGGTTCCCTGCAGGCCAAGTCCCAGCAGGGGACGCACGAAAGGCAACCATACATTGATGTTTCTTTCCCTCTCTCCTTCCCCTCTAAAGATAAATAAATAAATAAAATCTTTTAAAAAATTATTTAAAAAAGAGGAAGCAGACAAAAATGGAAATAGAGAGAGATGGATACAGAAATTCAAAGACTGAAGAGCAAAGAGCGAAGAGCAAAGAGCAAAGACCAAACTTGACAATAGTGGTAAGTCCATTAAAAATGGAAGGATCACAATGTAAGGATTGTTTCTACAAGGGATATCATGGCAAAGGTCCCTGGAAGGGCATAGGTTGAGAGACAATGCTTGAGTTGCTTAACCTGCCAAGTGGTTGCCCTCCAGAACAGCAAGGATGCCTCCAAATCAGAAAGGACAGAGGAGTGGAAGGATGCACGAAAGAACTAATAAATAAGCAAATAAACAAATAACAAAAAAAGATGGTCCCAAAGATGTGTAAACAGAGTTCACAGAAAGGGAAGCCCCAACGACTAAGGAGCATGAAAAGAAGTTCAAGCTCACTGAATCACAAAAATGCAACTCAAATCAAATCATTACTCTTCACCCATCCAAACAGCAAAAATAGGCAAGTTAGCTTATACACACAGAGTGCTGGTGAGGACGAGAGGAAAGACTGAAATTACAGATGCCTTTCTGGAATGCCATCTGCAGTGAATAAAACATGTGAACACCCCTGGACTCGTGAACATCAGGAGAAGAACCAGGAGATCGGGGAAGAGGCTAAACGGGGAGGCGGGGAGGGGGGAAGGAAGAGAAAAGTGTGTCACTGATCTGGTTGAAGAAAGTAACGAACAGAATTAGGAGAAATTAGCCAAACCTATTTTTATTTTCTCTTTACTTTGGATAATTTTCATTTTAATAATGTATTTTATAATGTATATGTATTATGCATGAATATTATAATGCATTATACATAATTATCAAAAGAAGTTATTTTCAAGCATTTATAATCCCACCACCCGAGGTTTATAACTACTGCTAACATTTGGTATATTTCTTTTGGAACATTTTCTATGCATAAGCACTTTCCCAAATCATTAAATCTTCTTCTTCAAAAAATGATTTCATCATTTTTAAAGATTGCATAGCATTACATTAATTGAATATACCATAATAATTTCTAATGTATTCCCATTACAGAAAATGTATGCTATTTCCAAATTTTAAAATTACAATGAAATAATTTTACATGAATTTTGTTAGCATTTCTGATTACTTTTTTACCATGCATTTGTGGATGTGGAATGATTCTGTTTAAACATTCTTAGGGTTCCTTATTCCATATGACTTCACTGCCTTCGAGAACAATTACAGAAGTTCATACTTTCCCTACTGCGTGACTTCTTATCCTGTCACTGAACCTGTATTTTTAAAAGGTACACAATGGAATTCTATGCTGCAGAAAGGAAGAAGGAACTACTACCCTTTGCAACATCATGGATGGAACTGGAAAGCATTATGCTGAGCGAAATAAGCTAGGCAGTGAAAGACAAATATCATATGATCTCACCATTAACAGGAATCTAAACAAACCAAACAAGCAAGCAAAATACGACCAATGACACTCAAATATGGAACAGGCTGACAGGGTCCAGAGGGGAGAAGGGAGAGAATCATAGGGGAAAAGGGGATGGACTCACATGAACAAGTATAAAGGACACATGGACAATAACTAAGGGTGGGGGGCGGAAATGGGAGGGAGGTGGGGAGCACTGGACGGGGGGCGGGCAGGGCTGGGAATATAAGACAGAAACCTGTACTTGAACAAGAATTAAATAAAAAATATATTTAAAAACAAAACAAAACAAAACAAAAAAAAAGGTGATGCCAATTTCATAAGCGGAACATTTGTCACATGGTTTAAATTTGCCTTTCTCATCAGTAGTAAGTTTTCCAATTTTATACTTGCCCTGTTTGTCCTGACCTCCCCACAAGCTGAACGGAAGTGTCACTTGCCTCATGGGCTACGGCCGCCCTATTCAGAACTGCCACCTGTGCCTCGCCTCAATAGCCCCCACACTCTCACGTCCCTTTACCCTGCTCTCCTTTCTACTTCACCATAGCCATTACCACCTCCTTGTATGTTTTATTTTTTTACTTAATCTTTATCGTATTTTTCCATTACCATTACCCACCCATGCACCCCACCCTTAATTTCCCCAATGTCCAGCACATTTTTCTCTCCTGCACTACCAAACAAGCACCCATGTCGGAGCCTGGGCCTACGCCAGGAAGAGAGTTGGTCAGTGCTGTGGAGCATGGTGGCCTGGATAGCAGCGTAGGCCCACTGCAGCCGTGCTGTCATGGCCCCACACCCCTTCGGCCCCTACCCCTTTAGTGAACACGGCAGGGCTTCCCCCTGCTACACCTGTGTCTCGTTTGCCAGAGGGCTTCCTCTGACTGCTGAGGTCTACTCTGCCCACAGGCTCAGCAGACCAAGTTAAGTCCCTCCCCCTACCAAGAGATACAGATTCCAACCAATGACAAGCTTTCCTCCAACTCTTCTTACCCTTAGGTGGCATGGCTCTGGGGCAGGTGTTCTGCACCGCTTCCCAGTGCTTCCCAGTAGGATAAGGCTCATCTTGCTTGCCTGTCTCACTTCTCTACTCTCCCACCACCATTTCCTGGGATGACCTCCCATTAGACTACTTGTCATGGAATCCTTGACTCAGAGCCTGCTTCTGGCGGAATCCAAACTAACCTTCCAATGTCTCCTCTGTTCCTTATGTTTTACTCAGTGATGGAGATGTTCACTTGTGGCTTTCAGTCATACAGATCATTCTCTGCATTTGGGGCAATAAATCATGGTCCCATTTGCCTAGGACTGAGGGGGTTACCAGGACTTGGGACTTTCAGTGATAAAACCAAGACAGTTCTGGGCACACCGAGAAGAGATGGTCACCCTACCAGAATATTGCCTGCTTGCATGGTCCACTTAGGCAGCCATTTTCTTCTTACAGGCAGACAGCTGGAGGGAGCTCTGAATCAGCCAAGGATGGAGCAGTATCATTAGCATGTGAGTTAATTAACTAGAAAAGCAGAACTCTTCACCCATTGTGCACAATAGGCATGCCCAGGAAGGAGAACAAAGGCCCTGAAACCCGGAGTGGACCATATGAGTAGCCATCATTGCCTTAAGACACATACAACTGGGCACCATTTAACAGTTATTAATTTTCCTAGTTCTGTCTAGCACAAGGACCTCACATTTTGCCAGAAGTCCTGGATGTGGAGAAAACTAAGATGTTCATTAAACCAAGTGTCACCGAGTATAATGTTCAAGCCTTTTTTAAGGTATGTTAAGGTCTCTTGTGCATTGACCAGCTGATATTCTTACTAAGTTCCGAAATGGGCCCTCAGGCATATCCTTTCAATGGAAAAATATAATCACAAACACTGTTTTCCTAACATAGCAGGGCTCTGTAACCAGGAATATCCGCCCAAATCTGACCACTAGGTTCTACCTGTAATCACCCAATACTTCCATAAGGACACTTGGGCTGTAACGACCTATGAAAACACTTTGTAAACCATAAAGCATCGTGTAAGTTGATTAACCTACAATTCATCCATCACACACCATTGTGACAATTAAAACTATAAAATTTTATATTAATGTGCTGGAATCACTTTGATTTGGACTGTGAGCAGGGATGTTTTTCTTTGTTACCATTTGGTTCCAGCCCTAGAAACATGAATGACACAGGTCAGGTAGTTAGCAAAGTTTGCCACCTGAATAAATAACCAAATAGTTGAATCAGCGCCACACGCTGAACCTGAACCTGGACCTGTGAGTCAGGGCCTGGTGTCCTGGTGGGAAGGCTTCCTTCGGTCTAGGTTTGAAACAAAAAGGCATTTCGTTACAGTCCTTGAATTGGACTGCCATCCACTACACTGCAAACACCTTCAACTATTCCTTCCTTCTTTCAAAGGCCAAGTCTGCCTTTCAGAATCTGTGTCTTAGCAGATTCTTCCTGAGAATATGCTTCCATCTTTTTGGTAGTGAAAAATTATGCAATTTTCCATGTTTCCCTTTCTGCTTTGGCTTCAAGGAAGCCCAGAAATAAATTTGATACCTATTTCTATTCCAGTTGAACTTCATTTTTAAAATTCTTTTGATTCTTAATTTTTTAAAAATTACTACTCCTTTAAGGTATTCCATATGTTTCTGGAAGATAGACTACATATATACATATATTTGGCATTACAAATTGTAGAAATTTAAAAGGTGCCTATTTCATCAAGACCTGTTCTAAACCTGTGATAGTAAGTATCTCTCTTACTGTACTCTGCAAACTTTTGCAAATCACCACATGGTGTCTACAGAACCTAATCACTTACTTCCCCTTAAGGCTCATGAGAACCAATCTTTCATGTTTTAACCAAATCGGAGCAGTAGTGTGGACTGACTCACGCAATGGGAGAGTGGTTTGGACCACGTTCTTCGGGGGGTAGACAACGTCTTCATCATGCAGGCAAGACACCTCGCCCCCTCTGCTGTCTCCCTCCACTAGCTAATAGTCTGAATCGGGTTTTCTCTGCTGGTTGAGGAGCCGAAGCTCCAAACCCCATGTGGCAAATAAAGCAGCCAAACGACAGTCTGGTCCCCAGTGTGTTTGTGACCAGTACCGGGGCCTCTGAAATAATAATTTCAATCTTGGCAGTGAGGCAAAGCGATTAAGAACATACACTTTGGCTTCAGACGAAAGTCACTTAAGTGCTGGTCACAGTGTGAGACCTCAGTGAATGGTGGTTTTGACCTCCCTGCAGTCTTTTCTTACCTAAAAACATCCAATGTCAGAGATTATTTTCTCCCATAAGGGCTCCTAGTCCCCATGAGTTAGTTTTGGTGTTCCTACCACATGCTTCCCCAGTCTTTTCTATTTCCCTCACAGACTTAGCCATTTTGCTTAGCCAATCACCTCGCTCCACTGCCAGACTGGAAGCCTGGGAAAGGCAGGGACTGTCTGTATCCCATTCACCACTGTATCTCCAGCAGGTGGCCCAATATCTGACGCATACTAGGTCCCTGATAGATATGATAAATAAATAAATGAACAGGTAGATGGAGTGAATAAAGAAGGACCTTAGAAATCTTCTGATGTAGTTTCTTTGTTTTCCATGTAAGTACCTGAAATTTGGGCTACAGAAGGGAATTGCCAGCAGGCTCCTATGCAAGCACACTTGAATTCACTAACTGAGTCAGCAAAATGCAAGCGCAAGAAGTGGGATCCATTTGAGCCAGTGCAAAAACCTTGGTCTTTTTTGTAATTGTTGGCCTCTCCTGGCTCAAGTCCCAAATAAACCAAACTTGCTCCAGTAAGCGTGGGACCAGCTTCTGGTGATTATCGCCACAACGTCATCCCCAGGGTTGGAACCTTCTCTATGTCAGTCCTTCCAATAAACCCATCATAGATCAGGAAGAAAAGAGAAAAGTGCTGCCCACACAGTTTTCTGAGTTGTCCACCCAAGGGATGAGCCTACCAGGAATTATCAGTCAGGGCTGGGACACTACTTCATCAGAACAGGTTTATCTGTCCCGATCTTTGGAATTCCGCTTCCTAATTAGAGTCCATGGCCCAACTTGGTCAGGCAGCCGCGTTCTGCACCTCAGTGCCCAGGCATTGCCTCTGCTCCTGCCAGCACTTCTTGAGTTCAGGATGACACCTGATTGGCCTTGTCCCTCCAATGGCTGAGACAGTGCCAGAGAGACAGAAAACAGGCAATAAATGTTGGTGGGACAGTTCCAATTTCATAGGGAAGAATAAGATTATAGTTATTCAAGAATTATTTTTTATTATTAAAGACTAAACTAATGTATAATATCGGAAGTACATAATGATATCAGTAAGAAGGTCTGACTGGTATATTTAACGTTAGCCTCCCTTGGGCTCCCCCAAAATACCTCAGTAAAATTATTTTATAGTTAACACTTGAATATTTCCTTCTATAATGTTATGTTATTGAGGAAGGTGTGTCAAAAACTCACATCACCTTTGATAGGATTCCAACAGATAACCTTTTGTGATTCTAATTCTCATTCTTTTCATCTTCAATTAAAAAAATGAGGTTAAAAGTTAAAGTAGAATAATATTGCTGTGTACACAGATTTTTTTTCCCTTCCAAGTGTTTTTCTCCTCAATGTGTGCGATTGGTAATTAAATATATTTCTGCTGGTCTCATGGCCATATGCCTACAATATGTAAAAATACATTTGCGCTTTTCCCCCCTCCACTCCTTTTGTTCCCAGCGCTGAGTGCTGTCAGGGTGCGCCGACCGGGCCCCCATGTGCTGGTATCCACGGGCCGGGGCTTGCCAAGCTGCCAGTCTGGAGCGTCACACCTTACTGCCTTTAAAGATTGCCCTGCAGAGATAGAGGGAAATGGCAATTTTTACATGATGCAGTCTGGCGACCCAGGAGATTTGAAGTCAGAACTGGTGCCAAGACATACCCAGGAGAGCAAGCAGAGGCAAAATCAGAGAACCTGGGCCAAGAGGAAAAAAAAAAGAAGAAGAAAGAAGAGGTGGCGGGGGGGAGGAGGAAGCCACAGTCAGCTCTCTCTGGGGGTTCTCTCAAAAGGCTGATCGTAAGGCCACAGAGTGGGCGATGGCCCTGCTGTCAGGGGTATGTGGGTGCTCGAGAAAGTCAAAGGGAAGAGGTGGGCTTTTTTTGCGTGCCCTAAATTGTAGTAGATTGCAGAATGTAAATGAGACAATTATTACACCAACGCTCATCAAGCTGGGCTGGAAAGACTTCAATAGCCTGATGAATATGCATGCAAATTTGTTAATTAAGTTAATTATTCTGCTGAAAATTCATTTGTCTTCCAAGGACATTTTCCCAATGATTTTAACATGCTAGCGCCATTAGTCATGCTCCATGCTATTTAACATTACTTTTTGTCCACTTTCTTTTCCCCCAACCTTTTATTGTTTTAATATTTTCAAGTTTAAAAACAGTTGGTTGGTTATTTTCATTGACCCCTGCAACGCTGGAAGATGCCTAGAGCCTGCTCTGTAGGCATTCTCAGAAGCACGTTTCAATTAAATATTTCCTCGATGTGTAAAATGTCTACAAAATGTCACATTGGTGGGGAGGAGAGGGGCTCTGTCTGGGATCGTTAGAGCCAGGATTTGACTCGTTCTCCACAGTGACTGTATGAGGGACTCTGTTCCTGCTGTGGGCACCTTCCCCAGCTGTCACTGCCATTTGATACCTGCATTTACCTTGCGGTGGCAAGTGCAGCAACTCCGGCCTCCTCGGTCCTCGGGCTACAGGGCAAGCACGACCCAGAGAACATGTGCGTTCAAACAGGAACCAGTACAGTGCGACTTTTCTGTCACCCATGAGGGCCCAAATCTGTTACCACGGCAACACAGGGGCATAGTGTATTCAAAATCACATCTAAATGGCAACTCAAGATATTCGAAAGAAACAGTCATTTAACTTTGTGAGCCAACACTAGCGCCACCCTCCCAAAAAATTGTGGAGTGGTATTTTTTAAAACTGCATGTTATTTTGCTGGGTGAAGCAGGTTTATTTAATTGAAGCCTTCACTGCAGTCCTCAAACTTAGAATCTTGGTGGCTCTTGGGGAGCTTTCCACCTGGTTCTCCATCTTCAGGCCCAGAGACACACGTGAAACACCCCACTCAAACCTCTCAAAAATCTGTGCGCGGTGATTTCAACTCCAAAACGTGTCCACGTGGTCTTATAAAGGCAAGTGTTCTTAGTGGAGCAGTAGAATAGAGTATTTGAACTGCAGACTATTCCAGGAAATCACAGGAATACAGTCGCCTGCCTACCTTAGGCAATCACACGAAAAGAAGAAAGACAAACCCGTGTGTCACGCCAGAAGACTGCCAACGGCACGCCAGAGGGCCTCTCTTAAGGTCATTTATTTTCTTTAGAAAGAAGGCAGATTTAGCTTCTCCTCACCCCTCAGTCATCCTAAAATAGACTCCCCAGTACGGTTTCAGGTTATAACCTGTATCTTCACTGTTGGGGCAGAACAGACTTCCTTGGGGCCAAGCTAATGGAAAGACAAGATCTCACTGAAAGAGTTAAAGGACAATTAATTAACATGCTCTCTCTTCCCAGCCATTCGTATGTATTTTTTACAGTATGAATGGCACTGTGTGTCATGTAGATCGTAAACCAATTAAAATGATATTTTAAACCCTGTGATTTCTATAATTCCATCTGTTTTAGAAGGTTTAATTAGCAAAGTTACAAAAGCCAAATATATTTGAATATTTTGAAAGCAGGCCAAACAGCAAAAGGAACGGAAAAGTTCCCATAAACAGTTAACCACACCACGACACACGTGTCTTGAGAAGGACTTCAGATTAAAATGGTACGTGCAATTTTTTTTCAAAATTTTGCCAACAATAAACCACATCCAAAGAAAATTATGCTCATATGTTAGGCTGTGTAAATTAATTCAGGGGTTTTTTTTTTCTCTTTTTCATCAAACTTCCAGGGATTTCTTCTGATGAAAATCCTGAGCTTGTCATTTAATCTCGATGGGTGGGCCCAAAGGAGCAGCAACTACAAAAAAACCAACGCTATTGAACATTCTTCCTTAAACATTCTTTTCCCAGCCCTTTCAGAGAGGGTTACTATTTTGCAAGTAGAAGGAAGGACTTCTCAGATTTGTCCAAAAACATTTTTTTGCCTATCAGGAACCTGTTTTCGATAAATAAGACTCCAGGAAGGTTGGGCATCTTTAAAATTTAAACATGAAATCCAAAACTACAAAGCAAAGAATCCAATCCATTTCTCCACTACTATAGGAAAACGTTACTTTGAATTTTTTCAGTGACGGGTCACACGGAAGCTCTTGCTCTCTCGTTTGGGTCGGATGCCGTGCTGAGCAGCTGCTCCTGATGCTGGGCCTCATATGGTCACAGTCACCAATGACTGACAGAACGATGGTGACAAGGTGACGTATAATATTCTCTCTTATCAAAATGCTTGCAACGCCATGGCTGTGACTCAGTGGGTGTCCAGCTGTCTTTCCTTTCTACTGGATTTTTGACACGTAACAAGGCGTAATTAATTTTTTATATGCCTGCCTCTTCCATTACCAGAAATTTGGTGAGTGTAATTCATTATTAATTCTTCTCTTCTGTGTTACCTGAACAAACTAATATTGTTTCCACTTGTATTGAATACTGTCAAGTGGGAAAAATGGGTAATTAAGTAAAAGGAGAATCAAACCTGTCTATATTAAGTGTATACATCACTCTGGAAAAAAAGCATTTATTGAGGATATACTATATGGTGTGTTTTTATGTGTATCATCACTTTTAACCTCTGCACCAACCACCCAAGGAAAGTATAGTTATCCTCATCTGACAGGTGAACAAACCGAAAATCCAAAAATGTTACATCCCTTGCTCAAGCAATGAAAAAGAAAGAAAATTGTTCAATAAGCAAGCAGCGGGAACAAGATTTGGAGCCAGAAACATTACCCAGATTGTTTTCCCAAAAACTTTCAAGTATTCTGATGTACCACTACCACTCTTTAAAAGCTCATCTTGGTGCCCTGGCTGGTGTAGCTCGGTGGATTGAGCTCAGGCTGCAAACCAAAGGATCGCCAGTTCGATTCCCAGTCAGGGCACATGCCTGGGTTGCAGGCCAGGTCCCCAGTGGGGGCCATGTGAGAGGCAACCACACATTGATGTTTCTTACCCTCTCTTTCTTCCTCCCTTCCACTCTCTCTAGATGAATAAATAAAATCTTAAACAAATAAAAATGAAATAAAAATAAAAACTTATCTTGGAAAGCTAGAATATTCCCAATACTTCATGTTATTGTTATTATCTGCCACTATCTACATTAGTCACAAATACAGCCTAGACTTCTTGTCTTGATTTCATTTTGTTTTATTATTAACTTCTACTCTCTTATGCATTTTCTATCTTTTGAAAGGATTATCTTCACTACTTCACTCTATTTTGACTTAAAAAATAAAAAGATGGTGAACTTGCCCAAGAAGGAGGTTAAGTAGATTTTGTGTGTAAATAGTTCCGCAGTGGCAGGAGGCACCTGTTCCTTTGAGCTTCACCCGCGCCTCACTCTTCTCCGATCTGCCCTCCCTCCTACCCACCATGGGCCCTTCATTGCAAGGTTCCATCTCCCCACCCAGCCCTCCTCAGGGGGTCGGGTTAGGCAGAGTCCCAAAGAGGGAGGCTGATATGTATGTCTGAGGAAGGAGGGTCTTCCTCCTAAAATGACGAAGAAGAAGGGTCTGTGGAGATCGGAGGCCGTCTTTGCTGCTGTGATGATGAGCGAGAGGTTTCCTGATGAAAACCAACAGAGTGGGAAGCAGCGGAGACAGAGTCAGAAAGTTATCAGCTCAGCTTGTCTAGAACGTCTCAGGGTGGGAGTCTAAAAGGTTCCTCTCTCTTACGCTACTTAGAGTTGGACAATTATCCTAACAAATACAGGCATCTGCAAGAGTCAGAATATATATTATGCACCAATTTATCTTTCTTAATTCTGTACTGTTTTTATTCAAAATTTCCAAGATCAAAAGTGGATCGATATCTCAAAAGCTACATGTCTGCTAGCCCATCTTTAATGATCGATGTCTTTTCAGTCATTGACCTGTATTTACCGAATAGTTGAATAGTCAGGAGGAATTGTCCATCCACCATTGCAATGTATCAATTTGTAATTATACGCCAGAGTTGAGTACCTATACTCCAGAAATTAGTCACAAGACAAAACTAAGACTTTTCATAGTCTCTGCCTATCGGTAACACTTTCAGTGTGACATTTGGGGATGATCCTTGTGAAATGCTAGCTGGGTAATCCATGTCGAAGAATCCATTTTGTGACCTGGACTACTTAATTTGCATGTCTGTGCTAGTAAATTTAGCATTTTTTAATGTTGTGTTCACATTTCCTAAGTTCTAAAACAGATCTAGAACTTTACTGTATGCTTGGGAATTAACATTTTTCTATTTGTCAGAGATATTTGAACCAGATTTTGTAATAATCAGAGAACATTACAGTTGATTGCAAGAAGAGTGAATTAACAAGCAGAAGTAGTACAGGGTCTCAGAGCTTGGAGTCAAGTTATATACATCGACACAGGTTCCAAACCTGGCTCTATCTTAATGGCATTGGTGGGACCTTGGGCACATTACCTCTGCTCTTTGCACCTCACTTTTTTTCGTGTCCAATATCCCCATATGTCAATGTTGCAGGTTCAGTCCCTGGTTGGGGCACATGCAAGAATCAACCAATGAATGCATAAGTAAGAGGAAGAGCAAATCAATGTTTCTCTCTCTCTCTCTCCCCCTTATCTCGCCATTCCTCTCTTTCTCTAAAATAAATTTTTTTAAAAAGTGAAATAAATGTCTTTAGAAAAATAAAAGATAAAGTTGTATTTAACAAATAGTTTTTAAAAACAAAATTGGGATAACAGTAGTTTCTACTCCACAGAGTTGTGGTTATTAAGTGAGTTAATCATTTAAAAGTGTTTGAAACAGTCCCTGGCACATAAGCAGGGCTCAAGAAATGTTATTATTATTGGGGTTTTAATTCACTAATGAAATTGCTTCCTTTAGGGAGTTTCTTCCTACCCCATTAGCAGAATGCACAGCAGTGAGTTAGTGTAACGGATGTTAATTGCATGCAAAATTCTGGCTAAAATTCTTCAGATTTCTTAGTAGCTATATTTGCAAGACCTGTCCAAATAATTGACACCTATCTAAATCTATTTGTCTGAACGTAGTCCTAATTGCTCATATGCCAGATGCACCTTGAAAAAAGTTCTAATTTATGTCCTTATCACCTTGAAAAGGGTGTCACAAATCTCCTGTGTGAGAAGGTGCTACGTTAAGAGTTTATGGTCCTTACACAGACATGTATCATAAAGAAATGCAAACCTGACCCTTCATATTAACAATAAGGCTGGAATTCATGTATATACACATATAAATGGAAAACTAGAACACGATGTCTAAGGTGAGGCATGCTGCAAAGATAAGTGTTGAATTATGTCGCCCTATACTTATATGTTGAAGCCCCAATGCCCAGTACCTCAGAATGTGACTGTATTGGAATATTGGTTCTTTAAAGAGGTAATTCAGTTAAATGGGGTTAGCAGGGTGTGCTACCATCCAATATGACTGATGAGAGGAGATTAGGGCACAGACGCACACGGAAGGAAGACCACGTGAGGGCCCAGGAAGAAGAGCGCCACCTACAAACCAAGAGTCGAGGTCTCAGGAGAAGCCAGCCTTGGCCACAACTCGATCTCCGACTTCTAAGCCTCTAGAACGGTGAGAAAATAAATTCCTGTTGTTTAAGCCACCCAGTCTTTGGTACTTTAAGTATCAATCTAACACAGTAGGTAAAAGAAAAGAGAGAACGTACGGATTCAGGCACCCGGAAGTGTCTTCCTGGTTGGGCACCTTGGAGAACACTTTCTCTGCATGGCTTCTACAATGGCCTTTGAGGGAGCAGATGGCCACGCATGGCCAGAGCAGCTGGAGGTTTTTCATGGTGGAAGGAGTGTGTCAGGGATGTGGCCATAGAAAAGCAGAGATGTTAGCTCTTTAATATGGAAGCAAGGGAGAAATGACCCAAAGTGTAGGTTAAGGCCAAGAGAACAAGTTTGGATTTTAGGCTGAATGCAGAGGAAATCCACTAAACTCTCTTCGTGGCACTGTAGCAAAATCACGGCTAAGCTGGTACTAGATTGACCTGGAAGTCACAAGATGATGGATTGGAAGAGGGAAACACTGAGTGGGGGCAGAATGCTGGCAACCCAGTGCCACAGAGTAGGGCAAGGGGGTTAGGAAGAAGGCTCGGAAAACTCAGGCCCTGAGCAGGTCAGATCCCTGGGCCCAGGCAGGTGGCTTTGCTATGGGAGGCAGGGGGACAACAAAGAACCAAAGAACTGAGAGACAAATGGAGGTGCGGGTTTTGTGGTCCGAAAGGATGGGATGATGGAATAAATTACAGAAATAGGAAGAGACTGAAAAAACAAGTCTAGGAAGATGGTGACTAGGCCAGTTATGGAGCTACCAAGGACTGACAATTGTAAATGTGGTTTGAAAATGCAGAACTGTAGATATGCAAATCAGGATATATATATATATATATATATGTACAATCTTTGTCTGGAAATATAAAATTTATTGACTTTAGGAATAATTGGCTAGTTTATGCTTAGGACATTTATAGTCTTGGAAGTAAGGGTGGAGGTAGAGATTTTTGGATCACCACTGAAGCCACGAGAGGGGATTAAGTTATCAAGAGAAATAATAGGAAAATGGAAGAGAAGTCTAGGCAAAGGACAGAGGGGGCATTCCAGAAACAGGGGTCAAAAGAGCAGCAAGTGGTTATTCTTTGGGGAGGCAGGAGGAGAGTTTCTATTGTCAGGAAGCCTCTGCTCAGCCTGTGTAGTTGTTCGAGAACTTTGGAGAAACCCCCTCCAAGTGCATCCTTTAAATGATTGAAATCTTCTGTGGAGATGGAAGAATTCCCCATTCTAGATAATACAATAGATCCACTTTTATTTGTGTTACCAGAAGGAGAACCAGGCATCTCGATTTCCTTTTAGCTATCGTAAAACCTAAATAAAAGTATCAAAAATCAAAGAATTTAGCAATTACAATTTATTCCTCATCTCAAAATGTCCTTTAAGGAAAATACATGTGTCCTTCTAACACGTGGTGAGAAACATTCCGATAGAGCCTTATAGAATATTGGTCCTAGAAGCTATCCAACGTAACCTCTTTCTCCTAAACTACAGCAGAATTTAAAGCAAGGAACTCAGTGGAGGTGGCATTATTGGCACTGGCTTATTATATGTTTGTTCATCAATGAGGGAACGTTGATATACACATCAAAACACACAAAGCTACTATCTCTGGTGCATGGCATGGTCTCTCTCTGCTTCTCTCTGTGTAAGGATGCTTATGTGTAGACACGCCCAGTTGTAACCATGTGCAAGGCCTGCTCACCTGATCTTCTGGGGGCAGAGGGGCAGAATCCGTCCCATTCTGCAAAGAGGGCTGCAGGGCTGTATTGCAGCTGTGACCCCCACAGAAAGCAACCATCATAGAAACAATGAGCTGAGACGGTCCCACAAGAGATAGCTTCCTTATTCTCTGTCTTTAAATTCTTTTTTTTTCATTCTCCAAACCCCTGAGTTTGAAAGAAATCATGATATTTTATATGAGAGGACTTATGGGCTGTCATAAGCTTTACAAGTTACTGAGGCTTCTATGGATTTTGGCTATTGTAGAATAAAGGCATTTTTACTTAATACCAATTAGTTTAATATTAACATATAAATTCAGTATATGGATTTAAATCCAGTTCAACTTTTTATTTTGAAGATTATAGTGACAACATTTTTTTTACTTTCTAATAAATTCACTTTCTAATTAAATTGAAAGAGGAAAATGGCCTAAGTTAAGAACCAAACAAAAGCCTTAGAAACTATCTTTAAAAGTCAAAGTTGCAGGTAGGATTACATCTAAATAACCACAAACAGATAGGTTTCCCTCACACTGACAACCATCCCACAAACAGAACTCTTGCTAACCAATAGAATATCAATGTAATAAATTGAGTTTATTATTCTTATTGCAACATCTTGGCTGTCAATTTTGTCAAAATTTGCCCACAGTGACTCAGTTAGCCTTTTGAATAAACATTCAAAGAATTTATAAAGTACAGATTTGTAGGAAACGCAGACTCTATAATGCAATTCAGGAAAATTTACCATTATTTCTCTTTTGCAAATAGAAACTCAACAGCTAAGAAAAATCAAAGGTTTTGTTTGTTGGATCAAATCAATTCACAATTATGGATCTGAGTGTGTCTGTATGTCTTTTTCCAAATAAGATTTGAGAGTTACTATCAACAAATAGAGTACATTCCATACATCTATTATAGAAATGGGAAATCAGAGCCATGACTAATAAAACAAGGAAAACTGAAAACTACAGCAGAAACAGAAAGCTAGCCATTCTTCTCTATTTCAATCAATACAAACTGATGAGGTTCAGGACACGCTACCCCCAAACATGGCACCTTGGCATACAAATATTTTAAGCTGAAGGAGTTTAAGAGGCAGAAAAAGCAGGAAAGTCACTTTGACCCACTCCTTTGCCCTGTCCACCGAAACAGATCATAAAACCTTCCTGGAAGAGGTGCCTCTCTATACCTGGAAGAAAGGAATGGCCTTGTCTCTGAAGACAGAAGGATGCCACCCTAACAGATGCCCTTGCTAAAGTTTCCCCCAGGGGACCACCATGAGCTCATCCCACTAACCTATCACATTACTACAGGACAACCCACTTTCATCCAACCTAGCGTAGACGTACACAGGTCTAACTGTTTCTTTGGGTCTTCATTTCCTTGTGATATGCCCTGTGTCATGAAAAACTCATATTTAATAAATTTCTGTCCTTTTCTCCTGTTGATATGTCTTTGTCAGCTTTGAAAAAATATTTATTATTTTCTAGAGAGAGGGGAAGGGAGGAAGAAAAAAAGGGAGAGAAACATCGATTGCTTGCCTCTCACACGTGCCCCAATGGAGGACTGAACTGCAACCCAGGCATGTGCCCTGACCAGGAGTCAAACAGGTAACCCTATGCTTTGTGGGACAACACCCAACCAACTGAGCCACACCTTTAAGACTGAGCCAGAGGCTCTATGAGGGTCTAGAAAAATGTATTCCTTCCCTACAAAATCATCAAGCCAAGAAGAGCACACCTCAAAATGCATTTGCTGGTGTTCAACTAGGCAACTAATAAATGCTGACTATCTCAGTGATCCAATTGAAGAAGTTGAAAAGGATTTTCTCTCTACCTGCCTTCCAGGGCATAATACTGGTATCCTTGGGCTTACAGAAGCGTAAATTATTAGATTAAACATCGTAACCACTGTCATATGTTCCATCCCAACGTTTCTTCCCATACAAAGCTTTTCTGAATGTTTTATATCAACAAAGAATTATTTTGTATCCTAAACGAAATTTGTATACAACCATACTATCTTTTTAAACTGTGTACAAACCATGTAGCATTCCTGGTATTAAATTCCCCTTAAAAAATGGCAACTTTGAACTTGAAGATATGTCTACAAGTCTTAGTGACTCAGAGACAGAGGTGTTTAATTACAGTAGTACAAGAAATTAATATGCATCTGTTCTACAAAGATTAATTTTAGTTAAATTTTTATCATAAGTGCACTGATGTTGCAAGATTAAATGGTGAGAAGGTTGCTAGAAATGCTATTTGCTTTGGGGGGGGGTGGGAAACTGGGTCAGCTGAGCTCATATATTAAAGAATTGTCTGCCGGCTACAGCGCTGCCTGTCACAGTCTGTCTCCATCAAGCATGACTGCAGGTCTCCAGAAAGTTGCTATTGATAAAATAAAACTCCACATTTTATTTAGATTCAAACAAAGAGCTAGGGCTAATATCAAATATATCTGATCACCAAGTGTGCAACAGTTAAACATGCAGGTTTTCTGTACCATGGCTTGTTCAAATGAAAAACCTTGGTCTCTTTTGAAACACAGGTTTGACGACGCAGCTCAATTTGCGAACAGAAGCGATGGTGAAGGAATGGACACGTCTTTGGGGATGTCCCATCTCCATATTAAAAAAAACACAACGAATTATAAACATAGTTGAACCTCATCACAAAAACTTTCTGACTTCCATAATCAATCATCATTCCCTGAAGACGTCCATGTTTTTCTCATCATCTATATAAAATGGCTCAAACACCAGCAACCCAGCATCCCATTGGACAGACTCCTTGCCGAAGGAAACAATGGCTTGGTAGTGTGGGTTATTTTAATGGACATACCACTTTAAACAAAGCCATTACATCTGCTTTGCCTTCTAATTACAAATGCCAAAGGAATACAATTCACCAATGCATCATAAAAAAGTAAAACCTGAGTGATTTAAATGCACGTGTATGTTCCGTAGTCAATGCAGCATGCAATCTGCTATGTTCTTTACATGTTCTGGGCACAAATCAGATGGAAAACCTGCTCTATGACAAAAGGAGATTTCTTCTCACTGGGTGAGTTTGGGGCTGTCACCACAAAGCAGGGGCTGGCATAAATGGCTTACATTACAGTGTACATGCCACACACCCAGCAAGTGACCCTAGCTGAACTCTACCCAGATGCCGGTGTTTCATGGTCAAGACAATGTGCTGTGCCATTCTGATGCAGGTTGATATTAAAATATATTAATCTAATGCGCAGGAGAGACTTTCACTGATACATAAGATAGGATTTCTCTTTCTTCATAAAAGTGGAAGTATCAGAAGTATTTTCATATGTTATCCACTGTGCTTGCTCACAGGGGTGACTACATAGAATTTACTGCTCCCTAACAATTATTTATTTAAAGAATTGTGTGTGGTTTTTATACTAAACAGTAAATGCACATTAGTAAATGATGATATTGTTTTCTTTTCAAAAAGAGATAACCCGTTCTTGTAAAAGTAGTATCATTTAAAGAGGACATTTAAATGGAGTTCCTTTCCTGGATCAGGAAGGCAAGAATTTGATTAGGCCAGGGGAAGTAAAGTTCCAAATGTAATTAGGACAAAGCAGCGTAGTTGGGGTGTCAGGGTAATCAAAACTGAACTGATAATTTAATCTTAAATGTGAAAGAAATGTTTGTTATCGTCACTCTTCCCCAGTCAAGGCTGGGTCCACCTGGGTCTTCTGGCCCATTTTTCACCAGGGCTGGGCGTGTTGTACCATTGCACATCCACTGAGGACGAGGATCTCAATAATTCGGTGCACAGTGCGACCTGTCTGGTGGGTATCTGTTAGCTTCCTTCTCCAGCCACCCCAGCACTTGGACAACGGTCCCAGGTGCAAAGTGGTCATGGTGGCAGAGAGGGCAGTCCTGCACAAGCATGGGGCCGTGTGCTGTCCTTCGCCAGTGCCCACTTCACTGCATCCATGGCTGACTGCTCAAACAGCCATTGGCAAAGAGCCACTCCAAACCTCCACTAGGACATCTTCCAGGGCAATGAACTGAGCAAAGGGTTTTTCATAAAGTCAAACAGATCCCCTTGAAAGACCATTCTCTGTTCTGAGAGCAGGTCCTTCTACTGCTTGGTGTGAAATATTTTTTATCTGGTTACATAATGATGGTAGGAACTACTAGGGTTTGTTTCCTTTAACATTTGTGTTTTACTCAGTTTATACTTGGCAAAATACGACTATGTTATGTTGGTTTATGGGAATTTTATTAGTTTGTGGAATCCAAAGGTCTAAAAACCACTGGTGTGTTAGCTGAGAGCACTATGCCCCTGGGAATAGAAAGTCCCAACCCCAGCTCCACCAGTAGGGAACATCGGAAGAAATTTACTTACCCTTTCTGGGCCCTAGTTTCCTCATTGACTTTATAGGGTTTGGGGGCAAATGAAATTACGTGTGGCAAAGAAAGTGTTTTTCCCCTAATATCTGACATCTAATCAGAGCTCAATAAAGATGTTATTAACTGTTATTATTATTATTGCTGTTATAATTACTATTGCCACATCAGTTCAAAGTGTAGCAGAAAAGAAGCTATTGGAACTTCTACACCACTTTGGGTGGGTATCTCAGAATGTCGTATCACCTACTCTGAGGACACAGTGCTATTCCCTGTACTAGACACTGATGTAAGAATCAAGCAGCTTGGATACCCACCTGCCGTCTCCGTAACTTCCCGTGGAGCCACTGCCTCACTTCTCATCTGCACAACGCCAGATGGGAGGAGGCAGTTTCTACCAGTCCTTTAAGGCCCCGACCTCGTGTGGCTGCAGGCATCACCTCCAAAGTGGTTCTAAGCTCCCTGAAATCTCTTCATGAGGAAGAGATTGAGAGTAGGATAGCATGACTCAAACATGTTTGCTTTCCAGTCGCTTATTTTTTTATGGGGAATTCACTTGAAATGAGTCACTTTAAAATGTACAATTTAGTGGCATTTGTTCCATTCATAATGTTGAGCAACCACCACCTCCACCTAGTTTCACAGCGTTGTCATCACCCTGAAGGAAAACCTCATGCCGACGAAGCAGACCCTCCTCATTCCCTTCCCTTCAATCCCGGCCACCACCAGTCTGCTTTCTGTCTGCGGATTTGCCTGTTCTGGATATTTCATACAGATGGAATCACATACTGTGTAATTTTTGTGTCTGGCTTTTTTCACTTAGCATGTTTCTGAAGTTCATCTGTAATATTGCAAGTACCAATACTTCTTTCCTTTTTATGGCTGAGTAATAGCCCGTGGTATGTACATACAGGGTCTGTCCATCCACTCATCCACTGATAGGCATCTGGGCTGTTACATACAGGGGACCAGCTTGTCTTGGCCTGGCAAATGGGATTCAGCTCTGTATGGAAAACCTACAGAAGCGAGGTAGTAGGCAAGAGCCAGACCGTCAAACTGAGTTTTCCTGTGGGAATCAGGTCTAGAAAATGCACACAGACTGTGATGGCTTGCTCTTGCTAAAACTCCCTCACCCTGGCCGAAACAGTAGATGTGTATTGTCTATCTTCCAGGTAATTTCCAAAGCCTGTGTGAATTTTCCCAAGGATGGAGCTAATCAGCTCACTGCCTTTCCCTTCTGTGTGTGTCATTTTTATTTCCTTGATTGTACCTAAAATGGAGACAACAATATTCTATGTAATAGATAATAAATCCTTCTTTGACGTAAGACCCAAGAAAAACAATAAAAGCCTGTCTNTGTCTTGGCCTGGCAAATGGGATTCAGCTCTGTATGGAAAACCTACAGAAGCGAGGTAGTAGGCAAGAGCCAGACCGTCAAACTGAGTTTTCCTGTGGGAATCAGGTCTAGAAAATGCACACAGACTGTGATGGCTTGCTCTTGCTAAAACTCCCTCACCCTGGCCGAAACAGTAGATGTGTATTGTCTATCTTCCAGGTAATTTCCAAAGCCTGTGTGAATTTTCCCAAGGACGGAGCTAATCAGCTCGCTGCCTTTCCCTTCTGTGTGTGTCATTTTCATTTCCTTGATTGTACCTAAAATGGAGACAACAATATTCTATGTAATAGGTAATAAATCCTTCTTTGTTGTAAGACCCAAGGAAAACAATAAAAACCTGTCTAGGCAAGGATCGGGGCACTCTCCTCTTGAGAGAGTGGTCAAGGCACTCAGAGGAGCTCTACCCCTGAGAGAGTAGCCATGCCCTCCCCCTTCTCTCCACAGGGTTGCTGTCTCCTGTGCATTTATTCTCATCTTCAGTCACAACAGCTGGACTCTGTTGGCTGGAGTCCGCCACAGTCACAGCCACTTAACTACTCGTTGTCATTAATGATTTCTAGTGTTGTTATTCCTTTTTTGTTTTTAATTCGCCTCCCTTTTTTCACAATAAAAGACATACCATACCATTCAGTGCATTGGTTGATATTAAAGGATCCGTATTCCAACAGGACCTTGTTTCAACAGATCATTTCTGATGCAACAGCATCTTCCATGACTCAACTCATCCTCTTTGCTCAGAGAGTGGTCTCAAGTAAAATGTGTACCCTAATCTAAACACACTCGGGTGTGCAAGAGGACACACTGACTCTGTGTGTGTGTGTGTGTGTGTGTGTGTGTGTGTTAAATAAATACACCCCGGAGGAGGAGAAAGTGCCTCAAGGAAAACTTGCAGGGGCGATGATGTGAACTGCCACAAGAGACAACCTCAGTCCAGTCCATAAGATGGTGAAAGTGGCCCATCTTCAAAGCACTTGTCTCCTATCTGGTCCATCCTGGGTCCCCAAAAGCTTCCTTTCATCTCCTCTACTCTGTCCCACTTCTCGGTCTTCTCATCACAGACCAATAGCATGAGGACCTTTTCCCTAATTGGATAACACACTCCTGGCAAGATTGGCAAGAGTAGGGTTGTATAGCAGTATTTGGGGGCCTGCTGAATTGGTTATGCGATTTGGAAGTAAACCAAGTCCACGACCTCTCATACAGATTGTCCGGATGTAAGAATGTCATTGTCACGTACTCTGCTTTTGCCTTCCCACTTAGATTCTGCTGCTTCACGTGATAAATACTATCTCCAGAAATCCCTCACCCAAAAAGTTGTGCCTCCACCCCGCTGAGGGAAACGGAGGTCTGGTAATGATCCAGTTCATTTGATCAACATAGCTGGCGGAACCAGATAATTTAAGCTCCAAATTTCCCCATTAATCAAAATAGTCTGATGACGGATACATCTGCTTTTACTTTGGGTTGTGTGGACACAGTCTAATTGTGCATTTCCTAAAAACAGAACTGTGTCATCTGCACCACTCATGGAGCCCTTCCTGCCCACATTTCTTTCCCAGCCTATTCGCCTGAACAGATAACTCGGTAATTAAAATTCATAATCAACACATGTTCAGCATTCTTCCTCTTTCTTCTGTTTTTATAATCCCTTACCCTGAGTTCTGGTGCTTGGCCAACTGTTCCACTTTTCAAGATAAACACTAGAGGTCACCTTCCATGGGCCTACCACCTTGGTCATCTTTCTTAACCTTGTCCTCAGCCCCTGGCTCAACTGCCACCCCCACCACCTCTGGAGGCAGGGATCTCAGAAACATTGACCGTTCTAACCATCGCTGAAAGGCCAGGTGGAGAAGAAAGCAGTGAGTAGTCGGAGAAATAAGGAATGGAGACAACAGACAGGGTGGTTTAAAGCCGTATTTACCACTGGGTTTACCACGGTTACCTCCCTTTCCAGAAGAGCTGTATGTCCTGGACAAGCCCACAGGCGTGCGCCCCGGAATGGAACCCAGCCCAAGCCAGTAACCCTGTGGGGAACAAGGAATGGTCTGATGGGCAGGCAAGCAGCTAAAGTTGCAGTTAATAGGTGGGAAGAGGGTCCTTTGTGAAATGTTTGCCCAGGATGCAAAACCAATACATTCTGCAAAGGAAAACCAAGCTCATGAACCTGCCTTGGGCTCTGGGAGTTGACTACACGAGAGCCACATTCAACTCCAGAGAGCAGAGCTCACAGGGCTTCTAAGGTAAACCTGAACCATGGCCACTCTTTCCCTAACTGGAAACAGACCCCAGAGCCAGGCCATCTTCTGGAGTCCTCACAACCTTCCCTTCCGCATGCTGGTTGTTTCTTTTCTCCCCAGCCCGTAGGAGAGCATTCCCCATAAAGAAACAGCGTTCACTCCCTCACAGCAGTCTTGTCCCTCCATCCTGTAGAGGAACCACCAAAGTCACACCTTGACTGAGTTGCCCGCCCTCCCCTTTCCACATCCTGAAGCTTTACTCTGGACCACACCTTGGGGCCCAGAGAAGCTGCTGGTTCTTTTACATTCAAAGCATTGAGATCCAAAAGCTGTTGCTGCATAATCCAATTAGAGAACTGCTTCTAACTGGCTTGTGCATTTCTCACCCTCCTCAGGGAACACAAATGAGGATGCTACCTTACAGTTCCAGAAATCCGCCAAGAGAGGTGGTATTTTTAACGCACCCATTTTAAACAATGTCTGCACCCTCGCGCTTTTGCTTCTGCTCTGGGTGCAGGTGAATGGCTGCCTACCAGCTGAGCTCCGGATTCGACAGGTGTGGCCCAGGGCGGGCCGTGGAGTTTTCCCAGGGTGACGCGTTCCCACCTGGAAAAACACACACATGGCTTCAGTATTCACAGCTCAGCTCGCTCCTTCGGGTGCATTTCGTAGACAGAAAAAGAAGCAGCTCACAATGGAAATTCTGTCACCTTATCTGTCTCACTCTACCTCCCATCTGGGACGCACACGCGGCAAGTTCACTTTCTTCCCGAACTCCAAATAACTTTCATGGTTGTAGCTAGAATCTCCTTAGACGGCCTGGAAGGGCTCTGCGTGTTCCCCACACCCTGAAGAAAATGCGGTCTGCAACTCTTCACCCCAGACGGAAGCAGGCCCAGAGGCAGTGAACTTGCCTGCAGTTAGCAGTTACTGGGACACTTCTTCCCAGCAGGCGAGGACTGAGTGGACCTGCACGGGCGACGCCCTTCAGTCTCAATGCAGCAGCCCTAACATTGGTTGGCCTGGAAGCATGGCCACCGGTCAGTTCGCTCTATGGAGGGAAATAGGAAACTGTGGTCTTTTACAGCTCCCCACAGCCCATGTGCCCCTGGGTGGTGGTGATGGGTTCCAGAACACACCACTGAGGCAAAAAAAAAGTTATTTTAAGCAGAGGCATTTATGTTTCTGAACAGAGCCTTTGTATTATTTTGAGTTTTTTAAAACTCAAAATATTTTATATTAAAAAATATATTATATTTTTAAAACTCAAAATATTTTATTTTGAGTTTTCCTCAAAAAACTCCATTGTTCTAAGTCCGCTCCCAAGAATTTCCTACAACCTGGGCAGGTTGACTCTTACCGCCGAAGATGAGACTTCGTCATAAAACTGTCACATGTGCCATCTTTTCTCCTAAGTCCCATTTATCTTTCCAAAAAGTCATTTGTTTTCCCCTAAGCACCCTTCTCTCCCTCTCATCCTTCAGTTGCCCTTCCTGTGAACTCCCTTTGGCAAAGGCAGAAGGGGCTGCAAGTGAGCCCACACCCCCTGCAGCTCCTTGAGGGGCTGGGGGTCAGGGGTGGGAGTGGGAGCCCCCGCTGCAACCCTGCTACAGTGCAGCTACGAAGGGCAGGGGCAGGGAGGGTAGAAAAAGGAAAGGAAGTTGAAGAGAGGCCCGTTGTTGACAGTGAAAGTCTCTGAATCCTCACCATGTCCTAAACTGAGCTCTAGTCTCACAGGTCTCCAGCTTTCCTTGGCATTCCCGAAATCCCATCAAACCCTGGACCTTGGAGAGTAAAATGAGTGGGACGTCCAGAGATCAGGGCTGGGAGAAGGGATTCCAGGAGGTACCACATTGGCACATCCTCGGGCCAGCACGTGTGCTGAAGCCCCCAGCCACAGAGGGGCTGAGGGTCCTTGTGTTCCGGCCTCAGGAGAGACATCCACTTCCTTCAAGATTTCCACCATCAAAGACCCAAAGAGGCAATTCACAAAAGATCCGATAGCATATGGAATGCGGGGCAACCTCACGACTGACCAAAGACATGCAAATCAAGGCAAGATAAAGTCCTTTGCCCATCGAGCTGCCAAGCACTGAGAAAGGGATCAGATCCATTATGGGGGAGAGTTGAAAGAAACGCAGCCCTTTGTAAATGACGGGTGGTCACATAAAGTGGAACCACCCTCCTAGTACTCCTTAGTGAGCACCAAGATCCCGGAGAGTGGCACACCTACCTGCCACCAGGCCTCTCCTTAGACATTTATCCCAAATGACTAGTCAAGGGTCACCAAGGTACCGACTTTTACCGGGTAGTTACCTTTTGTTCAACCCTCCCCCTTGGAGGACTGGAGATAGCACTGGCCCCTCCTCCCCAACAATCTTTCCCCTGTTACCAGGGGGGTGAGGAGCGGTTTTCAATCAGCATGTGTAGGACAAAATCATCACCTTCGTGACCATGTAAAAAAAGTTCCAAATGTGTTAACTTTCTATGCGAGGCTTTAGTTTTTGGCTTTGTTTCTGCCGTTCCTTCCCAGAAATACTTCCATTCTCCACACTTTGTTTAAATTGAAGTCTTATGTAATATATAGGACAAATAATTTAATATGGATTTGGCCCATGCTGGGCTAGCCAAGAGAGATTAAGATACAGTAACCAAAAACCTCCAGATTGGTGTGGTTTGTCACCACAAAGCTTTCTTTCTTCCATACCTCACAGGGGTTCGTGGGAGGGTCTGCTTCCCATCTCCTCACTCGGGGACCTACTATGCTGGGGACTTGCCGGTGGGTCAGTCAAGGGAAGGGACCTAGTGGACACCACATGGTAATCCCATTCCCCAGCCTGGGAGAGACACCGTCATGCCCACTCACAAGTCTAGGAACAGGGCAAGTCACTTGGCCACACAAATAACCTCAGGGACAAGTGGAAGCCTGATACTACCACACTGGGAAGGAGGAAAACTAGGGAGTCAGGGACTCATCCTGGGGCCCCCCACAGGCTAGGACCGGGGAGCAGGCCTCTCAGTATCGGACTGCGTAATTCACAGCTGAAGTGTTCGGAGTGCCTTGGGAGGAAAGAGGAAAGGGGACCTGTCCCATTAACTGATGATTCATTTGGCAATTAACCATTGAGCATTTATTCAGCATTGTGCGAGGAATTAGGAAAATACAAAGAAGTATAATCACAGCGTTGCCAGGTGCTGAAATCTCATTACAGAGGTGACACTTGACATGTGAAATTGCATGTAAAATGGAGGGCTCAGTTGTGACGCTGGACCACAACGCAAGACAATGGTTTCTCAACCTGCTCCGGCTTTAGAATCACTCAGGGAGATATTTCAGATGGTACACCATCATGCTCCAGCGCCAGAAGTATTGAGTCAGCAAATATTGAGGTGAAAACCAGGCATGTGAAATCTGATAAAACTCCTTAGATGACCCTTGGTCCACCCCAAGTTAAGAGCCCTTGCAATATGAAAATCCAACCGTCCTGCTCTTAAAGGACAAGAGGGTGTGACAGACACTATGTAGAAGTTTGGAGGAGAGAGAGAAATCTGTAGCAGGAGCCCTGCAGTCAGGGAAGTGAGGAAGGTGGGCTGGCCTCTGGAGGAGGTGCAGGATTTGGCTACATGGTTTTACGAGATGAGGCCTGGCCAGGGTTCAAGGGTAGGTGTTTGTCCATATAACTCATACCCGGAGGATAAGAAATATTTAAATCAAGTGAAAACTTGAGTTGCAATAAGGGTTAGAATCTCAGTTTCCTGGAAGTGTATACTTAGTTTAGACCAATATCCAACTCTACAGAAAGCCTTTGAACTGGCATCCTTCCTCAGCCCTTTGGACAGCAACAGGCAAATGATAAGTGCTTCATTAATATTTGTTGAATTAATTAAATTATTAATTAATCAATTCTGAATTGAGCAGCTGAAGATCCAACTTCAAAAGTCTAAGAAGGCAATTAATGGCTGTCTATGAATCATTTATGTCCAACTTCTCCTTTGGTCCTGCTTCTCCCAGAGAGTGAGACAAAAAGTTATGTGGCTCTTTTGTTCTTTTGAATAATATATACACTCCTCCTACTCCCATCGGGCACTCTCAGGGCTCACAGAGTGAGTTGAGGAGGCTTCAGCCCTCACCTGAAAGACAAAGCACACAGTGGAGAGGCCCGTGTGGCATCATGGCCAAAACCACGACTGTTTGGGTCGAGCAGGTCTCGTTTTGCTGCTTACTAGCTGCTGTGTGACCCTGGACAAATTAGGCAAAGCCTTTGGAAAGTTGAGATAATAACATGTAACTCAAAGCATGCTTTGAAGGCTAAATAATACCAATACCATAAAGGCAATTTAGGAAAATCCAGGATAATGGCAAGGTCAGGACCAGCACAGCCTCGCAACTATCTGGCACCTTCCCTTGTGATGGATGAGGGTATCAGGACAGGCATTCAACTGAGGCAGCAGAAAGACCAATGTGATAAAACGCAAAAGATCAAACCTCACAGAGGCCAGGGACCAGCCTTAGTCAGTGTCAGGTTTTAGGTTTTACTCACACAACTGCATTAAAAACGCTGGACATTTTGCCATCTGCTTAAACTCCTTGCCAATAGATGGGGAAATGCTCTGCATGTCATTTTCACAACGACTGAGATGCAAATGATTTCACCAGCAAACTTTCTTTGTGTTGGCCTGACCCGTATTTACCAGGTTCTCTGCTGGCCGCCCCACCTGGTGCTCATCCCAGCCCCGCGCCACCAGCTCAAACAAACACTCGCATCTGCTGGTAAGAGACACATTCAGGTCTTTGTCTCTTCCAGGCAGGGGAACAAAACAAACAAGTAAACAAAAAAAGGTTGGTGTGATACAAAACGAGCCAACCATGATTTTTAAAGAAGGAACACCAAAGTGGCTACACCGATTTCAAAAACCGAAGCCCACTTGACTGGATAAACACACAATTTAGTGGACATGAATCCGGTTCAGTGGGTTTCTAACTGGCCAGATAAGAGTGATAATGAGAGAGGTTGACGTTTTTAAGCATTGTCCTCTGTGCCAGGAATTACACGGAATGTTCTGCATGGATTACTGTGCTCTGCCCACGACGGCCTAACGCCATGTGGTACTGGTTCACTGACATTTTCCAGACGAGGCAGTGGGAACACAGAGGACAAGTGTTCCCACTTACCCTGAGCCCTATCCTGAGTCACTAGAACTCGCCCTGTGACACACTGACCTCATTTCCGTTGCTCGGCCATTCATCTGAACATCAGGAATGCCATGAATGTGCATCTGTCAGCAAAACATCCTAAAATCCTGTGGTCAAGATCCCAACATGTCAGCTAGGTCTTAGCAAAATGAAACCCGTGCATGGCACACTGATCAACTCTGGTCAAGCAGGGTTGATGACTCTCATTATTATAATTATTATTATTAAATTTTATGAAGGATGGTGTTGGTGAGGTCCTACATAGCTGTGTCTTCCTCTAAATATTACTGATTTGGAATGAAAATGTATAAGAACATTTAATATGTCTACATGTGACCCAGTTGCATATTCCAAACAATGCAAATAATTATAAATCAAAGACAAGATTTAAAGACCCTCCATAGGCTCATTCTGTAAACGTTTGTTTTGTGAAGCTCTGTGAAATGCCAGACACCATGATGGGCCCTAGAAACATAAAGTTGAGAGACAGAGGCTCTGACCTCAAGAAGTTTGGAGTCTGGCCCAAGAGACTAATAAGTCTACAAAACTGACAAGCTGGTATTAATGAGATCAATACAGAATCCGGAGTTTGGCCTCAAACAATCAGCCAGGTGTTACGTTGTCGTGTGGAAAGCTCAAACAAAGTACCGGATAGGGAGTGAGTGATGCGGCTCAATGGCCGTTGACCTGAAAAAGACTTTGGAGTCTATTTTGCTACCTGTTCCATGATTCAAGAGCAAAATGTTGCATTGAGACACCAGTGTGCTTCTAGAACATGCTAATGACAGTATAGTGGTCAGAATAAAGCACATGATAAACTAGCACTCTGGGAAGATCTGGTCTATCTAATCCATACTTCTGGGTTCTCTTCTGCACACTGAAATCTAAAAGGTGATGAGAGCCATTTATAAACTGGGGCAGGTCTAGAAGCTAATGGCTACCGGGATCATGATGATTCTGAATCGTGCTTTATGACTAATGGTTGGAGACCCAAGAAAGAGAATTCAAGGAGCCTCGGTAGCTGCCTTCACGTATCTCCAGACCTGCGGGGGGGAAAAACAGATAAGATGTCAGCCATCCCCTCTCTGGAGGCAGACTAAGTACTAATGGGGGGAAAGTATACAGGGTAAGATCTTCAAATACTACAAATGTAGCAAAGTCGATGGAAAGAAGACAGAGAAGCTTAAAGGCAGTGGCTTGTTGGATTGACTTTCTTACTAATCCGATAACTGAACCACAGAGCAAGTAATAATTCACTCACAGTCCCTACAAAGGTCCTGTTCCTTTGGGATTTGAACTTGAGGGAATTGCTAAGTCCTGGGAATTCTTCCCTGAAAATGGCTTCTGGGGCAGAAAGCCCAGCACCTGACACCCTGATCGTTAGCCTACCACTCCTACTCCTTCGCCAGATTCCCGAGAAACAGCTCTGCTTCGGTTCTACACTGAGTTTTTGTGTGAGATGGGGGGAATGGGCACACAAAACGCGTTTAAGAAAGATCACTCTGGCAGGTGTGGGGGGCGACAAACTGGGAGTAAAACAGGGCATTCCCACCCCTTCCTCCAAGTTCAAGGGCTTCCCTTGTAATGCTGAATCATTCTATAGGTTTTTTTAAAAAACAAATCCTCCCAATTCACCCTCATTTGACAGAGGAGTAAACTGAGGCACAGAGAGTTTAAGGACTTAGGACTTCAGAAAGAGTGATAACCCTTCGCCTGCTCACCCCGTTCCCCACCTGAAGGCAGATAACCCACCCCTGAAGTCTACAGCTTAACCACTATGCTAGGTGCCACCTAACCTTCTGATAACCAATGTATACATCAATGCCTGGCCTTGAACACTAATATAGATTATGAATAGTGGAGCTACCCCTCAGCTGAGTCTTCATGTGAGGTCATCAGGGCTGTTTGCTTGTTTCTCCTCTGGGCCTCAGTATCACAGAAAGGGTCCCTGGGCGTCTCACAGCTCTAACATGCTGTGGCTCCTGGATGCCAATAGGCTGAATGTGGCAAGAGCAAAAATTACAATTTATCCCAAAATATTACTGAGCCATCTATGTGCATTCTTTTTTTTTTCCTTTCTACCATTAAGAAGTGAGGCGAACTCCAGTCATTTATGAAGCAGAAAAAATCTACGTCTCCTGACTTTGGCGAATCTAATGTTCAGTAAGGGAACCGCGGGAAGGAAGCCTAGGCCTGATCAGCAGCGCAATGGCTGGGAGAGCGGGGTGCGGCCCTGAGCCACTAGGACCCCACTGCCGCCCAGCCGCCCGGGGAAGCCACGTGGCCTGGACCCCCAGCTCGGCTGCCACCGCTTCCAGAGAGGCGCAGATTGGGACAATCCCTGGATCAGACTGACCCCTAGGGGCCGCGCGGCAACCCGCAGCCCAGGCTCCGGGCACACAAAAGGAGCCGCCCGGACTTCCAGCTGGAGCCTCGAAAATCTGCCAGGAGCGCTCTCAGATGCAGCCGCCGCAAAGCCAAAACATTAACATTTTGCTTGATATTTATTCAGCTTCTCCGTCTTTAATTCCCCCTCGCCAAGTAGCCTCCAAATGTGTCTCTTTGAGTATCAAAGTGATCACTTTGGATTAAAGTATTCCTTCCCAAAAGATACCTTAATTAAAATGTTTGTGGGGAGGGGGAAGGAGGGAAGAAAGAGATTTTGCACTTTTAATTCCTCTATGAGAAAGAAAAGAAATAGTTAAGGGAAAGGAGAGATGGCCTTTTCACAAGATACAAAACAAGTAATTTTTAAGCCTTTTTATTTGCTCCTTTCTAGATTGTTCAAACACTTTGGATAACGATGTTAATGATAGCAACAGTAGCAGGTAACATTTACTGAGTGCTTACTATATGCTAGGTGCTGCTGTTCTAAATACTTTCAAGTGTCATACACATTTTATTTCAAGGAAGCTAAGGAACAGAGAAGTTAAGTGCCTTGCCCAAGGTCGCACAGCAGGCAGGTTGCAGATTCCTTCTAAGCTGCAGCTGTCAAGACATTTTTCAAGCCTGAATTTACACTCAGCAACTTGATCCACTAAGAGCAGAGTTCTGTTAGCACTTAGTCCTGTTATCCTGCACCCCTCAGTTCACAAGGAAAAGCCAAGGGTTTCTCACAGAGAAGGAAGGGAAGGGCGTGGATCTACAGAGCTGGGTCACTGCCATAGAAAAGACTCCACACTAGAGACGAAACCCAGTTACCTGGGATACCACCTATCACGCCTTTGGCTGAGACTCTTAAGCTGCCACACTCGGTTTCCTCCTCTCAAAATGGGAATATGCCGTCATAAGGCTCTTGTGACATTATGTGCAGCAATCCCTGCCTAGGGCCTGGTCGGGGAGGAGCACTCAGAAAAGGAACCTGATTTTTCAGTGTGGTTGCCATTGGTTCTTATGGAAAACCAGCTGCGCAGATTCAGGGTGGTGGAGGAAAGGGCGTTTATGAAGTTGATTCCACATGCAGGAAGCCCATGATGGAGAAGAGGGAAGGGAGATTCAGACCTAAATATCTCTGACACCAGGCAAGAAAACACCTAGGAGGTAGACCCCAGAGAGGTGGGGAGTGGAGGGTGGGAAGGGTTCGACCCAAAGTGGGAAACAAGACTCATCCACCTGTGTACCCACAGCCACGCCCAGTGCCCAGGGGCTAAGAACCAGCTATGACCTCACTGATGAAGGATTCTTGCCCCAAATTTCAAACCTGAGTCTCATCAAGCCCCTAGCCCCAAATACCAACTTACAAGTAACACAGGAGCTAGGAGACCACGTTAAACCGCACTACAGAGAGGTGATGGACAAAAAGCAGAGTGTGGGGGATTCCATAGGACAAAAGACCCAGTTTCTTTAACAAACAAACGACAAGAAAAAAAGAGAAAATGTGTCAACTGGAAGAGATTTAAAAGACATTATCAACCAAATGCAATGGGTGAATTTGTTTGAATCCTGATTTAAATAACCAAATATAAAAGATATATGTTTAACAGACATTTAGAAGATACTTGTGGAAATTTAGCATGACTAGATATCTAACATTAAAGAAGGGCCATTCAGTTTTTAGATGTGATCATGTTATTGTGGTTATATGTTTTAAAAGAACCTCTAATTTTTAGAGATTTACTGAAGTTCTTATGGATAAAATTGTAGGGTGTCCGGGATGTGCTTCAAAATGATGTTTTGGGGTGAAGGTGGATCCAGGTGGCTACATTTGGTCATCGTTGGAGCCGGGTGACAGGTACAGGAGACTTCAATTCATTATTCTGTTTTGGTGTATATATGTGAGGTTTTCTACGGTAGTGTTTACGAATGCCTGATCTAACCTTGTATAAATAAGGAACCAGGTAACAGGACCTTCGGGTGTTCCGTGCAGAGGCGGGAGCCCCCAGGTGCGCAGTGTGGAGCAGGGAGCAGTGAGGGGAATGCAGGGCCAGGTGACCTGTCAGTTTGGGCAGAAATGCTGAGGTCTCATAACGAGGAACCATGCACACCAACAATGAAAAGAACAGCCACCGTTTTCTGACAATGACGATGGGCCAAGCACACAATTTCTCTCACACTCTCTCATGTTAGATCAATAATTGCATTCCATGGAAGAAAGTGGTGCTAACAGAAAGGATGTAACATAAGAGTCCACACACTCTATAGGCTGAGGAGTCAAGATCCAACCAGAGTCTGACTTAGCAGCCCAAGGCCTTCCCACTGCTGGAGGGCAGGATGGGGCCAAGGCAGGGCCTGGGGCGGGGCTTACTCAGACCTGTGTCCAGGAAGGTGTCTGAGAGGTGGAGAAAGCCTGAACAAAGGGCTGCGACCAGAGGGGAGAGGAGAGAAAATTTCAGGAGGAAAGGGGGAAGGATTTACAGGAACTAGTATAAAGGACACATGGACAACAACTAAGACGGCGGGGGAGGGGGGATGGGAGGGAGGTGGGGAGCACGGGGGGGGGGGCTGGGATGGGAGTAAAAGAAAACTGTACTTGAACAATAATAAAATTTTTAAAAAATAAAAAGGAGAGAGAAAATAGACTGAGAGCAGAAATGCAGAGAATAAGAATTTATAAGGATCAAATGGCAGATTGGATTAAAAAACCATTATTTAAATAATCAAAGATAGCTCTGGACTTGGGAGGATATGTAGAGAAAACGATTCCTGGAAGCCACCATTGCTGGGGCGAGGGAGGACATACGTGCTGTGATGCTAGAGTAGCCGCGTTCGGCTTATCTGCTGCGGGGTGTATTCAGATGTCTTTTTACAAATTAATGTTTTGTTTGCCTCATGACTTATATGCAATTATCTATTTCATTTTAGCTGCAAAACTGGAAACAGATCTTTTCAAGAAAAAAAAAAACACAGGCTTTGTTACACTTCTGTGTCTCACAATTCCGAGGGAATCCTAGGATCCTAGACTGTGAAAACGGTGCTGCCTGGAGCAAGGGGCCTTCTTGACAGGTCAGGAAAAAACCCTGCTGAGAGGGAGATTTAAAGGGCCCCAAGTGAGATGAAGAGCCTCCCTGTGCAGAAAGAAAACTGAGTCCTGGACGCTCCAGCAAGCTCTCCATGCGTGATTCACCAGCGACGGAAGGAACTCGCATCTCCTGTGAGATGGCTACTCTGAGGTCACACAGCTACACATTGGCAGAGGAGGGCCTAGAAGTCAGGCCTGCAGTGTGTATTCCATGGACCCTAAGATTTCCAAAATCTTATTGTACTGCACCCCAGGCACAATAAAAGCATTCTTAATAATTCCTTCCTTGAGGATTAGTTTCTCGTATTTTTACGACCAAGAAACCAAAACTCAAAAGCCAGCTCAGCAGTCAAGGCACCAGCCTCCTGACTCAGTTGGTAAACAGTCGGATTTAACCATGGGCCACAGCATGGTTTTCCCAGGGATGAATGTGACTCCTGGGCATTACTCTGGGGAGGCCACCTTTGGCCTCTGCACCCAGGCCCAGCTCACCGTGGATACATTCTACACCTACTCAGTGAACCTGTGATGTGGCTTTCTCAAAGAGTGAACTTGACCTGATTATGTCTCCACGCCAAGACAAGATGAGCTCGGTGAGGTTTTGTTAGCTTTCTTTAAATGCCTGTTGATAAGGTACCAAGCGCAGGTCTACTAGGTCCTCGGCAGACGTCTGAGAACGCAGACAGCGCAGGAAAAGCCTCCGTCCTCGGGGCAGATGGGAAAGCCTGTTCCAGCACTTCAGCCTGGCATCCCGATGGAGGTACGCTGGGAGCAATGGCAGTGTCATGCCTTCCAGAGGCACTCAGAGACATCTGGTGACTCTTTTGAGAAGGCAGAGACCGAAAACATCAGGGGAAATTCATTTGGAGAAGCAGGATGCGCAGTTCCACGCTGCTGATGCCGGATGTCCGCAGAATATGCACCAAAGGTAGGCAGGGAACAACAGGAAATGGGCCGACTCTGCATCTAGAGCAGGTTGAAGAGTAAGCCTTTGGGGTCTGCTGGGAAGCCATCAAAACAGGAAGGAAAGGTGCAACAGCATCCTCGCAGCAGTGACCGGTGGTACCAGTAGGCATCAGTGTGGTTTCTGGCACCTGGGCTGCTCCCTGTGATTTCAGCCTTGAGACTTGCAGAGGAAGACTTCTGCGGCAGTGACCCATCCGTGTGCAGGGCGGCAGCATCACCCCAAGACCAGCACACTGTGGGGGGACTGGGTCATGAACCTGGACTAGTGGTTGATCAATAGACACTGTGGGTGCGGACCGGACCCAACTGTCTACCTCCTGGGCCAGACACTGCTACAAACACTAGAAACACAAAAACAAAGAGGACTCTGAGTTCCTGACCCAGATGATGCCATGGTCTAATGAGGAGTCCAAATCAGTAATTTACAATATGTGGTAGGCTATGATCGAGGCATTAAAAACAAGTGCTGTGGGAACTTAGAGGAAAAAGCGACTGGGGACAAATGGTGGTCGGGAAGGCTGAACAACAGAAGCGAAACCCAAGTAGATGCTACATGAAGTTAGCTCACCAGGCTGGGGCGCATGTCCTTCCCAGCAGCAAGATCAGGATGGGCAAGGCCCAGCAAGTTTGCAGACAGAAGGACGCAAGGCTTCAGCCTCTCCCTCAATGGCCTCACGACCTCCCGGATGACTTCATGCTCTGATTCGGGTTCCCTCCCCAGTGTGTGGTTTAGGTCACTCACTAGATTTGTTTTGCTCCTGCCAACTCTTCTAATTGCTCGTGTATGGGCCAGTGGTGGAAGGAGCAAGATGATAGGAAAGGAAGTCCTCTCTTTAACTTACAAAAGTACACAAAAATAAAATTTCAAGATTTGGAGCTAAAACAGCAGCTACTAAACAATTCCCTTCTGCTCAGACACATTGGAACTGAACGCTTGCCTGGCGGGCTGTCTCGCTCAGCGTTGCAGGAGCAAGGAGGGAATCAGCAGCTCCTAGCTCCCCACCCAGACCTCCAGTCTCCTTGACTGTTCCTTCGCGGCGTTTTTTCAGAAAAGGCTCCTTGCCGGCTGATCCCTTCTCGCAACGAAAGGTGTTATGTGCTCTACCAAATTCTATTTTTATTTTAAATGCTCAGTTGGGAACTTTAAACTTGTTTTGCTAACTCATTTGTAACTGAAGCTGAGAAATAGCATATGATTCAAATTCTGTAATTTTTTTTCCTCCTAGTTTCAAAGACTTTCGCTCCCAAGAGCTTGAACTCTGGCGCTGTGCACAGCCACGTGGTGTGCATGTGTAGGAGGGCTGGGGGTTAAAATTTCCATCAGAATAGCATTTGGAGCTTAAAAAAAAAAAAACGTCCCACAGTCACACTCGGGGCCTCCCTGGCCTCCTGCCTGCGTTTTTGCTGTCCTGACCAATCATTCTGATGCCCACAGTGACCCCAGCAGGAATGAAGCAAAAACCATAAGTGGAAAACGGAGATAGAAGCTCCCTGGACCATAAAAATACAATGGACATTCCCCTGTGGGATTCCCGTGTGTGAGTCTCTTAATGCAAAGTGGTCCTGTCCACATTACTGCACCAGGCAGTCGGGGAGATGCAGTCCCAAAGGGAGGAGGCATGGGACAGGTAGGGGAAAAGAGAGGTAGAGGCAGAGAAGATACATGAGGCGGGGTTCTCCGGGGAAACAGAAGAATAGAATAGAATAGAATAGAATAGAATGAATAGAACAGAAGATGCAGAGTCACTCTTGCACATTTTTTTCAAGACAATCACCCAATCCAATATATTGCTGAGAAAATAAGATTTTTTTCTGAGCAAACACATGTTTCCTTCAGATTAGAAAAGATCTGAGTATGAAAGTTTATAAACTGTGATACAACTGCACATATATTGGTTCTATTATTTAAACTTATTAGCCCCCCGATGCCTTCAACAGAACCGACATCCACCGATCCACAGCCCCATGGCGGACCAAGTCCAGAACTGTTGCTGATGACAGCCAAGAAACCTCAATTTGCAAAAGCCACACCGGGAAGCCCGAAGTGGATGACACTAGGGAGACTTCAGCACGTCACTGGGGAGCAACAGTGAGCAAACGATTTGCCTCTGGGCAAAGGGGCCACCCTTCCAAAGCACCTGTGGGACTTAAGCAAGGAAGGAAGGAAGAAAGTTGAAAGAAAGAAGGATAGAAGTAATTCAGCTATTTCATTAGTAGAGAGTGTTTATTCCTTTTTCCTGGGCCACGTTCTTGGTATTTTATGTTGTGTTAATAGAAATAAGGAAAGGTAACCATTAAATGCTTAATATAAGACTAGTTAAAACCAAACCCTCACTTCTCCCAGTAAATAGCTTTTACAAAAGTTTTCTGCCAAAGAATGCTCTTGACAGGCGGCACTAGCCGGTACGAGGTGACCAGGCCAGGGCGGTGGTCCCCTGCCGGCGTCTGGCACCAAGGGCATTCGGCAAGTGGCAACAGCGGCTACAGGTGCTCAGAAGCACGTGCATTNCGTCCCACAGTCACACTCGGGGCCTCCCTGGCCTCCTGCCTGCGTTTTTGCTGTCCTGACCAATCATTCTGATGCCCACAGTGACCCCAGCAGGAATGAAGCAAAAACCATAAGTGGAAAACGGAGAGAGAAGCTCCCTGGAACATAAAAATACAATGGACATTCCCCTGTGGGATTCCCGTGTGTGAGTCTCTTAATGCAAAGTGGTCCTGTCCACATTACTGCACCAGGCAGTCGGGGAGACGCAGTCCCAAAGGGAGGAGGCATGGGACAGGTAGGGGAAAAGAGAGGTAGAGGCAGAGAAGATACATGAGGCGGGGTTCTCCGGGGAAACAGAAGAATAGAATAGAATGAATAGAACAGAAGATACAGAGTCACTCTTGCACATTTTTTTCAAGACAATCACCCAATCCAATATATTGCTGAGAAAATAAGATTTTTTTTCTGAGCAAACACATGTTTCCTTCAGATTAGAAAAGATCTGAGTATGAAAGTTTATAAACTGTGATACAACTGCACATATATTGGTTCTATTATTCAAACTTATTAGCCCCCCGATGCCTTCAACAGAACCAACATCCACCGATCCACAGCCCCATGGCGGACCAAGTCCAGAACTGTTGCTGATGACAGCCAAGAAATCTCAATTTGCAAAAGCCACACCGGGAAGCCCGAAGTGGGTGACACTAGGGACACTTCAGCAGGTCGCTGGGGAGCAACGGTGGGCAAACGATTTGCCTCTGGGCAAAGGGGCCACCCTTCCAAAGCACCTGTGGGACTTAAGCAAGGAAGGAAGGAAGAAAGTTGAAAGAAAGAAGGATAGAAGTAATTCAGCTATTTCATTAGTGGAGAGTGTTGGGTTTTATTCCTTTTTCCTGGGCCACATTCTTGGTATTTTATGTTGTGTTAATAGAAATAAGGAAAGGTAACCATTAAATGCTTAATATAAGACTAGTTAAAACCAAACCCTCACTTCTCCCAGTAAATAGCTTTTACAAAAGTTTCCTGCCAAAGAATGCTCTTGACAGGCGGCACTAGCCGGTACGAGGTGACCAGGCCAGGGCGGTGGTCCCCTGCCGGCGTCTGGCACCAAGGGCATTCGGCAAGGGGCAACAGCGGCTACAGGTGCTCAGAAGCACGTGCATTTTTCTGCTTCTGATCTACAGGCTGTCCATTTGTTGGCTGTGTTTCTAATGCTTTACAGCATTAGGCGAGGGTCAAACGCAGCAAAAATAAAGTTTCCTGAAAATGAAACAATCATTCAGGGACTCCACGTTAAATACTGCAACACTCGGGGGCGGGTGGGGGGGGCAGGCACCGGGCGTGGGAAGGAGGGCAGGTTTGGAAAAGCCAGTGTGTAATCTTCATTTCTCCATCTGAGGCAGGGCCTGTACCCTTCCTACGTCCTCGACTTCCTGTAGGGACAAAGAAACATCTGAAATGCCTCCTCCCTGAGTCTGAAACACCGAGTAGAGCAACACCCAAAAGGTTAAATCTGGAGGGTTCCTACAGGCAGAATGGATTGGTTTAATACCTTCAAATTGCTAGGGAGTGTATGTTGTTGTTTTCGTTTTGTTTTTCTTTTTTAAACGAGCTGATTCCTGCTGTGAGCTCAAGTTTCTCTCTGGGCGGGCTCTCTTCTCTGCACATAGCTGTAGAACGCCTTAAGTCGGCACTTCGTACATGCCTGTGAGGTCAACCCTTGAGAACATAATTAAACTGTAGGATCTCCACATAGAGTGACACGCGTGTATGTGCGCACACGGATATATGCAGACATAGCTTTCATGCACAAACGCCGGCTCTCCAGAATTTTCCACAGTCCCTCATGTCCCCACTTTCAGAACGTCGCCTGTGCGTTCACACCAGCATATGCCTGTCCCCCAGAACCCTTGCAGGCAGACTTCCGGGCAGGCACACACGTGCAGGCCTGAGTTCAGCAACGACAGAGGGTGTGGATGAGCCTGGAGCTTAGAGCACAACACTGGGTTCCCCTGCCGGCTGACCTGTCGTGACACTTTGGGCGAGTTACCTTCCCCCCTTCCCCAGCTGCGTGAAAGGGATACAACACAGGCCAGGTCCCGCCCTACAGTGCCGGGCACGTGGCAAGCTCTCAATCCACTTGAGCAATTATTTTATGCTTTTATGTACTCAAACCACACAACCTTTATTATTTGATTACTCTCTCCTCCATCCTATTCCAAACCTTATGATTCAAAAACACACAGAATTCCTTGAGAGGTAGAAGAAGGGAACAGAGAATCCAGTCCAAGGTCAGCCCAGACAGGCGGTCACCTGTCTCCCCAGAGTACTTCCTGTAGGACATCTAAGGCACTGTTAAACTATCACGAGGGGTCACAACAGGTGCCACAACAGGAAGCCCTGCTGTCCCTTAAATAGACCCTTCTAACTTGGAATGGATCTGTCCATAAGGATGCTTTTCCTGTTATTAGACCGGAGTCTTCCCATCTTAAAGTTGCCACCATTCCACCTGGTTCGCACCTCGGAAGCATGTGGATGAGAATGGTCCAGGAGGCAGGACATGTCCGCTCCTCCTCCACCACCCCAGGCTGCGTGCACTGTGCCCGGCCTCGAGTGGATACTCGGTTTTCTACTTCATTTATTAAGGCTGGAAATATTTGGAAGCAGCTCTGAAATACCTCCACAGCCTTACCTGTTCCCTCTCAAAAGCTAGCTCTCCCATGTCCACACATGTCCTCAGATAAGGCGGTCACTAAGCTGTCACTGGCTTGGTGGTGCTTGGGTGTGGGCACAGTGTTCCAGGTGCAGTGTGACCCAGTCAGAAAGGGAACATCCATACCCTTGTTCTGTTCACATTATTCCTTCATTCGCACCTTCTAATATTTTCTTTGTTTCTGATCTTGTTTGAAACATCTTGGAGATTTCACAGTGGGGATTGTACCTCACACACAGCTCAGTGCACTTGACCGTTGACAGATTAGCGCCTTTCCCTTTAGGGAGAAGCCATGAGAGGTCTGTCTAAATCTGTGTGGCACTAATTTCAACTCCCATGGACCATGGGGTCATTTTCTGTTTTTCACTTTGGACACTGAGTCTCTTCAACTTTCCTGTCCGACCTAATCTTTATCCAAAGTTAATATTCACAGAAACCAGTTTCACTTTTTCCTCCTCTCATGATTACAAGTTTCTGATTCCTTCGGGCACAGCTTCCAGGGACCGTTCATCCTTCCGTTGCTTGGCAGCCAACATACATCTCTCCCTTCCTTTGACCTTTGTGGTTGCAAAAGCTCATGTCATCCACTCCTGGAGGGGCTTGGCCTTCAATGCCAAACCCCAGGAACCACGGGACAGAGGCAATAGAAGAAGAGGATCTGTTTTGCTAAATAGAGATTTTTAAAAAACAGAAGCCTGCTTCCATACTTCTGCAGGCAAGTCAGTGACACAAATGTCTGAAACTTCATGTCCCTCCCATGGAGCAGCCGGCACGTGTAATTTTAGCACAATCCTTGAAAGAGCTGAGGGAGCCCAGGGAGTCCGGTTGCGCTGTAAATTCATGATACAACGCAACGGGGGGGGGGGGTCCCCTAATAAATATTGATACTGGCTCTCAGATTTCCACAGGATGACTGTTTTCAAACCGAGTGTCTTTTATCTGAAGGAGCCGATTGACAGATAGTGATCTGGAAGCTCTTTCATCAACAAAATGGGTGGAGAAATATCAGCATAATTGTCTCTGTTAGCTGCTGAGTTTGTTTAAGATCTGTGATTCCACAACTCTCAATTCACTAGTCTCTCTCTGCAGTTGCATTCCCCAGGTGGTCTAGGAAGTTCTACCAACTTCTTCAAAGTCGAACAACAGGCCAAGGGGAGACTCAAAGTCAGGCTGCCTCTGTGGGGCTGTGGCGATCAGAGAGGGGTGTGGGGTATGGTGAGTGGGACCCTTAGTGGGGTGGCTGGGGGGGCTGAGGCACAGGAGGGGTCTGGGGCAGACCCTGAGGAGATGAGCACACTGTTGTCTCACAGTGTGGGTGTAGCCACTGGGAAGGAGAAGCCGCCAGAGCACCTTGAACCCCAGAAGGCCCCCACTGACACAATTTCAAGGAGAACAAACTCTGCCCCAGGGGAAACGAGGAGTACAGCCCCAGGGACTCTGAGCAGAAAACAGGAGGGAATATAGGTGGGGCCTCCATCTCCTTCCCTACAGAATCCTGACTCTGGGAGAGAAAGGAGCCTGGGGTGGCGGCCTGAGGCAGGGTGCATCTCCTGACAACAGTGGAAACGTTTCGGTGAGATGCTTCTGAATGGAGCAAAAGAGAAAAGTGCCCATGCAAAACGACAAACACAAAGTATGACCAGAGACAAAGTCACAGGAGGATATAAAAAAGAAGAACATTTGGCTACTTCAGAAAACGCACAAAAAATCCCAACCTCTTAATAGTTTGATTCTTACTAGACCTTATGTAAACCATCACTGGTATAAAATCCACAACTTACATTCAGCCTGGAAATGCACTGTGCCTTTCCGAGGAGTGTGATGTTACTTTCACAGGGCCACTGGAGATGCTGTATGCAAAGAGTTAGTTAGTGACAACTCTGTGCATTACTTTATTCACTGATTGACTGATTCCTGAGGATTTACTGCATAGCAACTCCCCATGGGGCTCCCCACTACAGCCAGTGTGGCCTGTAAGTAAACGGAACTACTTCTTGCTCTTAAAAAGCTTGTTAACTGGTGAGCCCTCCACAGCACCTGTTGTATCAGAAAGAGATATATTTGAAGTCAGACAAGGGGGAAATGGGATTGTAACGAAGATCACGCAGAGAAAAGACCGCACTTTACGGAGTTAAAGTGAGAAAGCTTGCAAGTCAGCTAAGCAAGGACCCACCTCAGTCCAGGGCTATGAGGAGGAGAATGGGTTGGGTTACCTGGTGGGCCATCTGGAGAGGCGATTTCATCTTTGTGCCTCATCGTCACGATCTGTAAATAGGACTAATGATGTACATTTACAGAGCTGTTATAAGATGTGGATGAGGGTATGTATGTGAAGTATATGGGCCATGGTAAGTACCCAGCACACAGTGATTTATTTTTTAATGAAAGAAAGTGTATACTTTCTGTCATATGTTTCTGTATTATTTACAGTTTCACTATAAATATATATTATGAAAATCAGAAAAAAGGAAGAGAAAAGGTGCTTCCCAAAATACAAGGAAGTATGAAAATTAATCCTCAATAAAGTTGATCAAACCCTAAGTAGAAGGAAGTATTTAGGCGAAGTGCTGATCCTGAAAACAATGACAAAACGATGAGAAGCCAACCTCGCCCCCCCCCCCCCGGGTCGTGCTGTGGACTGAAGCACCCACCTACTCAGCTCCTTCCCTGAAGGGGAGAAGGGGAGCCCGCCTGCGCAGGGACCTGCACCCCAGTGTGGGTGTCTGCCACACACGCACCTGCCACTGTCAGAGCCGGAGAAGGGGAATCCCAGACCTAGGTCCCCCGTAAGGTCCTGCTGCGTGGAGGCCTTCCCCAGGGTAACCTCCTGCGGCGAGGAGTGCTCGCTTTTCTGATGCCCCCGGAACTGGATGTTGGAGGGCTGTCCGTGTCACATAGGGAGAAACGAAGCTTCAGAACACAGCTGCTCAGCAGCACGACCAGTTCAGGCCATCCCGTGTGAACCGGTCAGACCGATAGACACTTTATACGGGAATTTTCCAGACCCTCTGTGCTACTCAGTGGGAAGAATGGGACTTGGATTCCCACGGGCCTGACGTCACATGCTCCTCCTCTCAGCAGTCACCTGTGGTCACCTGCAGCTCGCCCAGCTACCTGCCTCCACGCACTTGACTGCAAGAACACGGACGACACTACACCCTTGTGAATGTCTTTACACAGGCCTGATTCATGTTTTCCTACAAATGTGAATGATTCCGGGAGCAGCGGCTCCCAAATCGTTTTACACGTGGGCTGCTTTGGCAAAGGAGACGATGCGAAAACGCCCTGCTCGCGTCCATCTTGCTTCGCGGGACATTCACTTCCAACTAAGCTCATAGTGATCTTGAAAAGGAAGCATTAAGCAAAAAAGCAAATATATGCATGTCTACTGGTGAGAAGTGCTATGGAGAAAAAAACTAGATTAAAAAGGGAACTTTAGAAAATAATAAAAATGTAGAAAAAGTAGATTAGCAGTGAGCCTTAAAATCATTTAAAAATTAAAATGTTTAGTGAACTTGACATTATTAATATGGTAGAAAATGGGATACAAATCAAATGATGTTCTTAAGAGAGAAATGTATTTTTTAAAAAATAATAATTATGTACTGGGTATAACATACTCTACACAGACCAAGCCCGATAATTCCTACATAAATATATTTTACTTATTTTGATTCTATGTTTTAATAGCAAGTAGGGAAAACGATTCCTCTCTATCACTCTTTGTCAGAACTTTCTCATTAATTTCCTTCGATTTATTTTTATAAATGACTTTCAGGATCACTTTGTCACATTTGAAAGATGACATATATTTTGTAAAGGTTTTTTTTAAATCCTCACCCAAGGGCATCTTTACTGATTTTAGAGAAAGCAGAAGGGAAGGAGTGGTGGGGGGTGGACACTGATGTAAGAGAAACATTCACTGGTTGCCCCTAAAACACACCCTGACCAGGGATTGAATCTGCAACCCAGGCATGTGCCCTAACTAGGAAGTGAACCTGTGACCTTTCAGTTTATGGGATGACACCCAATCAACTGAGCTACTCGGCCAGGGCTACATTTCATAAAAATTTTCAATTATATTAGCATAAATTTCCCCCTTGAACTTGGTGGCCAATATCCTTTTTCTCATTTCTAATTCTGTGTCTGTGTTTTCTTTTTTACAAAATCAGCCCACGACTTCTCTATTCTGTTTTCTCTTTCAATGAAAAAAATTATTGGACTTTTTTTTGGTTTTACTTATTTTCAAAGAAAAACATTAGTCAAATAAATACATACCACAAGATTTAAATGTTATGGAAAAAGCTAATAAATCTGGGTGATAAGGAGAATAAGGTGACAGAGACTTTTATTTTGTATGATGGTCAGAACAGCCCCCATCAGCAAGGAGTTCCTTTGAACAGGGACCTTAGAGCAAGGAGGGAGCTAGCTATGTGTGGCTCTCTGAAGGCAAAGTGCCCCAGGGACGGAGAATAGCATTGCCGAGGCCATGACAAGGGCGTACGCTCTGTGGCAGACATACCGTAAGTAGGTCACACGGGTGGGGAGGAACACACAAAGGTGAAGAATGTCAGGAGAGCGCACCGGAGAGGCAGCACTGAACCAGATTTTGTGGGGCATGGCAGGACATTGTGAGGACTTGGAGGGGGGTCTTAAGGACAGAGTGTTACAGACTGAATCGTGTTCCCCCCTAATTCACCTGCTGAAATGCGACTGTATTAAAGATGAGGCCTTTAAAGAAGTTATTAAGGTGAATCAAATTTGTAAGGCTAACCCAATATGACTGGTGTCCTTGTAAGAGAAAGAGACACCAGAGGTCCACACACGCAGAGGAAAGGCCACGTGAGGACATAGCGAGGGGCAGTGATCTGCGTGCCAAGGAGAGGGGTCTCGGGAGAAACCAATGCAGCTGGTACAGTGATCTTGAACTTCCGTCCTCCAGAACTCGGAGAAGATATACTTGTGTTGTTTGAGCCATCCACTCTTCAGGATTTGGCTGTGGTAGCCCTAGCAAACTAAGACAAGCAGTGATGTAATCTGACTTCCTTTTTTTTTTTTTTTTTGCAACCAGTTTTTTCTTCCCAGTCTCTCCCTTATGATGTAGGATATCTCATGATAACTCTGCCAGAATCTTCATCTCTTACATCCAAGGGTTGTGAGTTCCTTGGAATGGTCTGAACATGGACTAATTCTCTGTCGTGTTCTAGCAGTCTGGCATTTCCAATTTCACATAAAATTCCTTCATGTTTCTGGCATGGGGAGGCATCTTCTCTAGTTTCCAGTACTGGTGTGCTTTTGCCCTGTTTTATATTCAAATGGCCATTTCCCTGAGAATCTGCAAACATGGTATTATATACACATACTTCCTCAGCCCTCTTGGAAGTCTGGTGAACAGTCTTCTTGAATGAATATTGGCTACAGCAGCAGATTTGTTAGAGATTTCTTGATGTAGCAAGGTTTTGCATTTAATAGTGTTTCTAGTTTACGAAAATCTTCTTACCTACCTGGTAATGAAGCAGCAGACAAACAACATCTGGGCAGATATTTATCTTGTTAAGTTAAACATGCACCTGGCCCCTTAATTATCAACTGTAATTGACAACTTCATCATCGGAGAGCACTTTTCTGTCCATGCCACAGTGGTGCAAGTAATTAGGTAATAATTAATGATTCTTTAAGTGCATTATTTCCGGTGAGTTCAATTTTCACTGTATGTGTATTGAAGGAACAACAACCCTGTTTGTTTTGCCCCTTTAGACAAATGTTAGGATGAATGAAAATCTCCTTGCTCATCGTGGGTCTCTCAGAGCGTCATCTATACTCATATCTGACCTTTCTTCTACTCCATGTAGCGCTCATTTTATTTTCATTCGGCCTTACCACATAACCATAGAGTTTTGAGCTGATTGTAGACACCAAGTAAACATATATTCACAGAGATATTTATCCACATGCTATACATAAGAAGGACGCATGTAAATATACAAATGACTAGCCTTGAGGAAAGGGCAAGTAAATTATTGTACCTAACTAAACCATTAGACAAGTTTTCAAAATAACTCTAAAGATTGTAAAAATATTAAAAAGTTATCAAGTTAAGAAAAGAAACATAAAATTTGCTGATTATAATAATAAAAAATATGCATGTTACTAGATTCATAATGGAAGGAAAAAGTTTAGTAATGCCCACAAATGAAAATTATCTTGCTAGGATACAGTAAAATGTGTGTTTTCTTTTTAAAAGTACTTCATTTACATTCATAAATAGGCACTGCGTCCAAAAGGTATTGAAAGGTACACACTGCAAGGTTGATGTTTTTCTTGGGCCTGTGCTCTGGGACCTTGTTCCATTTCCTAGGAGTAACTTTCTAGAAAGTTCTAACTTTCACTAGTTTTTGTGTGTTGTTCCAAAGACAGGTTGTGCATTTATAAAAAACCTGTGCATGTACAAAGAATTCTTTTCATACAAGTGGCAGCAGTAACATCCTACACAGTGCTCCATACCTTGCTATTCTCACTCAGTATCTCTTGGAATAATTCCATGTCATTACATAGAAAGCTATCTAATTATTTTTAATGGTTATGATGGTTTATTATATGAATTCATCATAATTTACTTAACCATCCTGTATTCATGTAGATTTAGGTTCATTTCAGTCTTTTGCTGCTTGAAATAATGTTCCAGGCAATAGCCAAAGTGATACATTTATAATGAAAATGAGATCAGACTTCTGATTTGAAGATAACATTATAACACTAAAATTTTTCCCTTTATTTCCCCAGAAGTGTTTGTAAAGGAAAAAGGAGAATCAGAAATATAAACACAGAAACCATAAACATTTTCTTTGTGTCAATGTTATAAAAGAAAAACCCCACATACATCTATGAAGTTCATAAAAAAGAAATAAAAGTCAAATGAACTTATATATCAAACCCTGGCTTTACACAGAGCCCACTGATAAAAAGCTTGTTCGACTTTAAAGATTTATAATTAGAGATGTATGCTTCTGGTAATCACAGGGTAGCTGGTTTCAGACCGATGCTCCCACTAACATCAACTAAAATGCTTGGGAAGATATCTTTTTAAATATGTATTTGAAGATATTGAAGAATACAAAGGCAGTGAGGACTTGAGAAAAAATATTGGAATAAGGAAATTTACAAAAAGGTTAGCTTGTCATCAACTGAATCTCTTTTCTGATCAAGGAATTTGATCATTCCAAAGTGGTGGCCTAGAGACAGGCTGAGCAAGGATCTCCTACATTCATACGAGACTTGGGGGAAATCACTGAAGGAGGCGTCCTAGAAAACACCCCAGAATTTCCACTGAGAGCCCTGAGGGACTTGTAGCAACAGAAATAAACTAGAAGGAGGCCTCCATTACAAAGACTAAAGCCCAACTTCCAACCAATTCAATATCTGATTGAACTGAAATGATCCTATGGAAACAATTGCATCCTACCCTGACTACTTAGCAGAGGCAAAATAAACCATCTCGAGGCAGAGATAACACCATCCAGAACATCACTGAAATGTTTTTATATTCACTACAGGGATTTAGTCCAAACTGTTACATCAGGAAATAAAACCAGATGGTTTAAATCATGGGTGGGGGGGGGGGAATAACGGAAATAAAACCACCGGTAATTCAATAGCAGTTTGATCAGACATAGTCTTTAAAAATAAGTCACTGTCATTGCTCCAGAAATGAGAGAATAAGATGGTTGATTGTATTAGAAAATTTGACATGTGAAACAAAAAATAAAACGGAAAGCCGAAATCGAAAACAGATGTGCCTGGACCTACACCAGCACGGCCGCCATCATGTGTGATCTGCCCCCAGAGGACTACGGAGCTGAAGGGCCGGCAGGAGCTCCACGATCTGAGCAGTGCTAGGCTGTAATAATTGGGTTAATTTATGTAACAAAAAAGCCCCGCAAGTGTCCAACAGGAATATATGTATATATCATATAGAGGGATATAAATACAAGTAGAGATAGAAAATTTGCTAACTGGGAATAGGCCAAAAGAAAATATTAAAAGTGAAGCATTAAAAAGAAGAAAAAGCAGAGTAAGAGACAGAAGACATAGCGAAAAATTTCATATGTGCGATCGTAATCTAGGAGAGGATGTGAAAAATGAATGGGACAAAAGCAAAACTTGAAGCAATGCTAGACAGAAATGCTCTAAAACTGATGAAAGACATCAAGCCACAGGTTTAAGAAACACTATGCACCCAAAGAGGAAAATATAAAGAAAAGGCACACCCAGACTTATCACAGTAAAACTGCTGAGAAAAACATAAACAAGAAAGACATGTTGAAGATAACTAATGGAGAGAGGAAACATTCCCTTCAATGAAGCAAAACGAGAATGAACACTTTCTTCTTGATGAAAATGACTGAACTCAGCTGACAATGGAATAATGCCTTCAGAGTGCCAAATGAAAGTACCTGCTAAACTTGAATTTTTCCTGGAAAAAAAATTCTTAAAAAAAAAAAACACGCCGTACAATAAAAAGCTGAGGGAATTCAGCAGTAGCAGTAGATACATGATAAATGGAATAACAAAATACTGAAGGAAGATGGTCCCAGATTAATCATGGAAATGCAGAAAAGAATAAAAAGCAAATAGCAGGTTTTGAGAGTGAATCAAAATAAATCTGATTGTATAAAAATAATTGTTCATCGGGATTAATTAGTATATAAAGTTAAAATACAACCATTCCAGGGTCTTTGCATTAACGGACAAGTGGTAAAAATACTAATTTATGTTCCATTTTAACAAGTCAGCATTTGAAGATGACACAATTGTGTGTAGGAAGTCTAAAACCTTAAAGATAATTTGTAATGCCTAATAAATACATTTAACAAAATTGTTTTATGCAAAAATTAATTATGTTTCTTTAGATAAGCAACAGAAAATCAGGAGGATCATAGCGTACCAATATTTATTCTGGACCGGAAGACCTGGTTCAAAACAGTGACTGAAATTGTGCCTATTTTGTTCACCAAACATTTCCAAGTCTCCCTAGTTCCCACCAGGGGCTCTCGATGGCCCTTACAATGAAGTCTTCAGTGGCTCCAACAACTTCAAGTACGTACTCTCCATTGGTCTTGGAGAAAGTCTCAACTCCTGGCGCAGCTCTGCACAGTATCTGCAGCCACACATCCCCACCTGCCCTCCCCACCAGAATAAAAGTCTTCCAAGTCCTTTCACAAAGACATCCTCTCACCCCTCTGCTGCTTCCTGTGTGGCAGGAAGGTGGAGAGTTTTTCAACCTCAGCACTGCTGACATTTGGGGCTGAATAACTATTTGTTGCAGGGGTCGTCTTGTGTGTTGTAGGATGTTTAGCAGCAGCCCTGGCCTCTACCTACCACCTTTTCCTCCCCCTGGGGCATAACAACCAAAATGTGTTCAGACATTGCCAAAAGTTCCTTGTGGGGAAAAAATCTGAGGGGCAGGGGAGCAGGGAGTAGGCCCCAATTACATGTTCCTGAGCAACTGGGAGAAGGAAATGAGTGTCCTTCACAGGTACCCCTGTAGGCACTTAGCCCAGAACCACGTGGCTGTCAGAAGTCACAGCAATTTCCGCTTCTCCAAACACCCCCGCAGCCCCAGCGGACACTGTGCTGCTCTGCGCACCTACACACACACACATGTGCATACACGTAGGATATGTGCAACACAGGCAAGGGCCCCAGGTGCGAGAATGGGAAGTGGTTGCTGGGTCTCCTCTCTGGCCCAGCGTTAAATCTGTGCGGGTAGAGTTCCAAAGTGCCTGCGGACCCCACAAATTCTACACACATACGTGTCCTAGGCCTTCAGACTCACTCAAAACTGCTGCCGGAAGAAACCTAGTTTTCCAATGGTGTGGAAAGGCAGAGAAAAGTGGGGGAATAAGGACGACAGTGGCCGCTGTCCTCAGACCCCTTCTTCACTCTCCAGGAAAGGACCTGTGTGGAGCCCATCAATGAGGCACCTTAACCCGAACACCTGCTGCCATCTAGTGGCTGATTCTTGTAACTGATTGAATTGTTACCTGCTGTGAAGACCAAAGCAGGCCAAGGCCGCCACAGAGTGGATGAACCCCGGAGTGAGGGAAGCAAGGAGAGCGGTACTGGATGGACCTGCGCTGATCTTCTGGAACTCAGGATTCATGCATTCAGCTTGGCCCCGCGCACCTGAACTGCATGCAGGCCTCCCATGGGCGATCCCCTATGTGCAGGGGCCCCTCTCCAGGGAGATGTACTTCTCAGAGCCCCATCAGGGCTCTGTGATCCTCCTCGGACCCCTGGTCCCCCTTCTTTGCCTGACTAGAAGATCCCTGGGGTCTGGTTAATGTCGTCCCTTGCTGACGTTTTTGTCCTGATTATTAGCAGTCTCATTACCAGCGCCTGGGTACAGTGTTTCGTATTTGAAAATCCAACAAGCTCTTAATTAGAGAAGCAACAGGAAGAGATATTAAGCTGCATTAATGCCTCTGAAAACCCAGCACAGTTAAAAGAAAGATCATCATATGGATAACAGCGTGTTGGAAACGACGGAACAGCTTCCAGTAAATAACTAATGGACATTCCCAAAGAGAGTCGACTGTAGTTAGTTAATATCTGTAGCAAAGTGCAGCTCTTAATAACATGTCTGTTTCTTAGCCCTGTGGGAGGCAAATATCAAGAGCTGGAATTTCCACTTCAGATGGTGATTCTGGTTCAATTTAAGGGCCCCACACCCTGCAATAATGAACCCAATAAAAGTTTGTCTTGGGCATAATCCCTTCACCATCAACTCCCAGAAGAGTCCTAAGATGCTTTTTCTTCCCAAGAATGCCACAAAATGACCTTAAGTTGGGTTATGAGATAGACCCTGCAATGGATTGTTCACAGAAAATGGCCACAATTATTTCCTTCCCTTGTGGAGTCTGGGCCCGCTCATTCTGTCTAATAAAATGCCATGGGTAACACTCGCCACTTCTGTGTCTAGGACTCAAGAGGCCTTGCATTCTTCAGCTCAATTCCTGGGAGCTCCTCCGACAGCCAAGCAAACCAGCCCGGGCCAGCCTGGAGCAGCAGGCAGGCCCTCGAATAAAGCCCTGATACAGGTGGGAGAGGGCCCAGCCGAAACCAGAAGAACCAGCTGGCTGATTCCAGCCCAACCCGCCAGACTTCAGACCCATGAACACAATCAGCAGAGACTGTGGTCCCACTCTACATTTTCGGGGGACTGGTGACGCAGGGAGAGCTCACTGATAGAAACATTCCAGCCAACTCACATCTTAGAAAGTTGGCATTTTCTGACTGAGCAGGAAATCTCAATACCAAAACTGGGAGTGCATTTGGAGGGACAGGCCAGGTGGAATTGCAGAGACTGGACCATCTCACATCGTCTGTCCCTCTGCTGTCCCTTTGGAGCCCCCAACCCTGGCCTTAAGAAACTCTGTGGGACCACCAGTACACTCTGGGTCAGCAGGTGTGAAGTTTTAATAAGCTGCTATTGCCGTTGCTGCCGTATCTACCTAATTCTCATTTATCCCACACCTAACTTATTCTAACAGTTGATGTTTCTTATTTTAGATTTATTTTTACTTCAGTGTACACTATTGTCTAAAATTGGACCAACTATTTTTTAAATATTTATTTATTTTTAGAGAGGGGGACAGAAGGAGAAAGAGAGGGAGAAAAACATCAGTGTGTGGTTGCCTCCCATGTGTCCCCCACTGTGGACCTGGCCTGCAACCCAGCCATGTGCCCTGACTGGGAATCGAACTGGTGACCCTTTGCTTCACAGGCCCGCACTCAATCCACCGAGCTACAGCAGCCAGGGCTAGACCAGGTATTTTTAATGCCATTTTCAATATATTGCTTCCTTGCTCAAAATTCTTCCAAATCTCCCTATTCCCTCCTGCATAAAAAAAATTCTCTAAAAACAAAAGTAGCAAAATAAACTTTCTAATTAATAAATTGGGCTCTATCAAAATTTTAAAAGTCTGTTCTTCTAAAGGTACTATTAAGAAAATAAAGAGAAACCACAGGCTGGGGGGAAATATTTATAAATCACATTATCTGGTGAAGAATGTGTAGGAAGAATTGTTTTTAGCTCTCACAACTCAATCAGAAGAAAACAAACGATCTTTTTTAAAAAATAGATTAAAGGTATACACAGACATTTAAGCAAAGGAAAGATATGAGTAGCAAATAAACACATCAAAAATATTTATCAGCATAATTCACTATGGAAATACAGATTAAAGCTTCAGTGAATGTCACTACACAGAGACCAGAAAGGCTTAAATGAACTAACCACACTGAGTGCTGGAGACAATCCGAGCAGCTGGGATCCTCCTCCGTCACTGGTGGCTGCGCAGAAGGGCGCAGCCCCTCGGGAAACCATCTGACGATTTGTACGCAGGGCAGGGAGGCTTAGTGCCTAAATGTCACTGCATTCACACCTTAAAATTGTAGACAGACTTCAAAATAACTAATTATAAAGGCCAAATTAAAATATGGACCATGCTGAAGATAGATTATATATAAAAAGACAGGATCTATTCTGGGGTGGTATTCATTTCCATAAAAACAAGTAGAGTTCACCTTGGATAAAGACAAGAAAAAGTGAACGTTTAATGTTTGCAGCTGTCAAGCTTCTGTCCCCCACAGCACTCCCCCAGCCTGAAGTCATTACTGATCTACGTACTTTCTATCTCCAGAGATTCCCCCGATCTGAACATTTCATTTGGGGGAACCATATTATATATGGCCCTTTGTGACTTCTTTCACTTAACAATGTTTTCAAGGTCCACCCATGTCCTCCCAGGTATCATTATTTTATCCTTTGTATGTCCAAGTAATATGGTATTTATTGTATGGATATACTGCATCTGTTCATTCATCAACTGATGCATGGCTGAGTTGTTTCCACCTTTTAACTATTATGCACAGTGCTACTCTAAACATTCATGTATACAGCTTTATCTTTATGTTTCCTTGTGTGGGTGTGTAAAGCTATGAATCCTCCACTAAGCACTGCTTTAGCTGCATCACGTAAGTTTTTGGCAGATCACATATTCGTTTCTATTAATCTCAAAGTGCTGTCTGACTTTCTCTTTTGATTTCTTTTTTGATTCATAGGTTAATTTAGGAGAATCTTGTTGCATTTCCACCATTTGTGAGTTTCCTGCTTTTTTCTGCTATTGATTTCTAGTTTTATTCCATCGTGACTGTAGAACAATATTTTGTATTATTTGTATCTTTTGAAATGTACCAAGCTTTATGTCGTGGCCCAGCATGTGGTCTGCCTGGACAGCGACCCATGTGCACTGGAGAAGGTACACTCTGCTGCCGGGGGCAGGGAGCTCTGCAGATGCAGTTAGACTGAGTTTGCTTTGCAGTGTCATCTAAGAAGTCTTCTACTTCCTTATTGACCTTCTCATTGTCCTAGTCACTATTGAAAGTGGGATATTGAAGCCTCCCATTAAGATTGTTGAATTGTCTATTTCTCCCTGCATTCCTGTCAGTTTTGCTCCATTTACCAAATTGGGTGTTCTGTTATCAGGTACCTATGTGTTCGTAATTGTTGCATTCCTGATTGATTGATCCTTTATTGTTATACATTTGTTATGTATGCTTTGTTTGACATAGAACCGCTATGTTAGCTTTCCAGGGCAAGGCTGCAGTCAGCTGGGCATGGAAAGGTGAATAAAACACACCTCTGCCAGGGACAGCTTGCAAGCCAACGGCAGGAGGTTTTAGCTCCGAAGGCTTGAGGGCCTGTTAGATCAAAGGACAGTGTGCGTCTAGGACACTGGAGAATGAGACTGACTACCAGAGAAGGATCCCAGGCTCTGGGAGGCCCAGAAAGGGGGCCCAGAGCCCAGAAAGGCCCATTTTCCCTTGTCCCCAGGCCATCTGCCAGGTGGCCACAGGTGTTCACTGCCAGCAGTGGCAGGGATGTGCCTCCTCCTAGTGTGCAGCATCCTTGGTCCTCTAGAGGGACCCCCTGCTGTGCATCAAGGGCCAACATGAAATCCTTCACCAGCTTCGGGGTTATTTGGGAAGCCAAGAGGGTGTTCTGAGATGTCACATGCAGGCTTTGAAGTGTTTGAACACATTTGGTGGTCAATGCCATGGTTTCAGGTGACCGTCCATGACGAGAACTGAGTCAGAGTGAAATCTGAGTCTTTGGATGTAAAGACCTAGAGCTGTGCGGGGAAAGGTTGAACCAAGTTGCCCGTCCCCACGGGTCTGCTTTTGCAGATTTGTAGGGGAAAATAAACTGTGATATTAACTGAATTCATCTAATTTTCTATCACTTATTTTCTCTGTCATTGCCTCTTTCCTAGAACGCAAGTGCCAGTGACAACAGGACTTTGTCATATTTGCTGTCGTGTGCCCAAGGCCTGGAAGGGCACCAGGCCTTAGAAGGTACTTGCCAATCTGCATTTGTGGAATAAATGAGTGTCTCTAATGAGCTCAAATCCAACAGATTTTCAGGGCACGATTTCTGAGTCTGAAACTGAGACACCCTATTTCCTGAGCCTCTTTGATAGCGTGTATTTTTGTCTGCATTCCCTAGAAGCAGAGCCTAAAAAGAAGACTCTGGAGCAACCACTCACCGAGGGAGAGCGCTTGGGAGAAACAGGCAGAGAATGAGGGCAGCAGGGAAGAGGCAGTGGAGGGAGCGAGGGGAAGATGTCTTATCCATAGAACCAGCTTTCTGGCTGTGGCTTGTACATCACACCACACAAATTGTCCCTTCCAGAGGCAAGGCTGCTGGCCAGTCAGTTACTGGGCCTGGGCCACGCTGGATGGGAAGTGTGGAGGGACAATTGTCAGGACAAGGAAGCAGATTCGCACCATCAGCAGCCCCTGCCTGCAGCAGCTGGACCCGTGAAGGAGCCCTGAGCAGCACCAACAGCATCTGCTAGAGCACAGCTCCCAGTTTGCCTCCTTTTAGCTGTTTATTACCTTCCCTACAATCAACACACTCCTTGAGATCAAGACCTGTGTCTCTTTCACCTTCTTGTCTCCCTGGAGTAGGGGAAGGAGGTCAGAGCAAACAGGAGCATGAAAATCTGAGGAATGAATGGATGGATGAGTATACTCGTGGTACAGTGAAGTGTGCAATTCTTAGACACACATTCACTGCTCAGATGCCACCAAGCACATGTTTCTTACATTTACATGGCCTTTGGGAAAAAAAATTGATCAGTGTGGATGAAAGGTGGTGTGTGCCTAAGTTTAGTGACGGAAAGTAACTTCGAAGGGTGGTATGGTCTTGCCCCACCCCCCAGTGATCTGCCCTTTCAACAAGCTGATCATAAATTCCTAACTGGGCTGGCCCTGGTGGGCAGCCACAGCCCCGGCCTGTAATTTCTTTAGAAAAAGGGTTTTAAGTCAGCCCTGTTCATCCTCGTGCATCTCTCGGGTAACACACCTCGGAAACACCAGAAGTAATTCTCTTTTCCAGACCCCTCAAGGTGCAACTGCCCTCAAGGAAGCACAAAATCTTGTCGATTATCCCAGAATCCAATCCTCACCTTGGTTTCTCCCACCTTCCATCATCTTCCTTATTCCCTCCTTAATTCCAAACGTGTAAAAAACACTGCAAAATTGTCATTCTTGGGAGCATTTGCAAGCTTGCTCCAGGGCATGTTGTCAGTTTGGGCTCAAATAAAATCTTATGAAAATTGCCTACAGGTTTGGATGCTTTTGCTTCAAAATCAGGGTCGGGGGGATGAGGGAAGTAAGTGTGTTTTTCATCTACAGGAAATGCAAAGGGCTAAATCAACGGTGAGGTCGTCTCTTTCCACAATTCTTCCCACAATTTAAGACATAAGTTCTTCCTCCTGGGGTTAATTATAGTAAATATTTTAACTTGCTCTTGTGGGTCATTATCTCCTGTATGAGGCACCAGGTGGAAACCAAGAGATCCCATGATCTCTTGAGTGAAGCGCAGTGCCACCCTTGCTGGTAACCGAGTGACCAGCAGAGGGCAGTGCAGACCCGTGCACTGACTTTCCTCCCAAAGAAGTCAAGATTCAGACCTCGCCTAGACACATTTGACTGGGGAGGGAATGTGCTCTCAACTCCGGATACTTTCTATATTTTCTGCTGCCTTGTCAGCTTGCCATTCAGGTTAAATGTCTGCTTGTGTCATGACCTGCTTGATGTAGTTCTCTGCTTGTGATGCAAATGAATGAGGAGGCGGGCCACTTAGCAGAGCCCAGGAGACCTACCTTCCTTGCAGGGGGCTTGCCCCGGGGGGCCTTGGTGTGGCTGGGAGGCTGGGGCAGCCTGGGTCTCACGTGGGCCCACAGGGGGCTCCGACCTGTCCTCAGAACTCAGTGCGTTTGGTTCCATCCAGGTGCGGGGCTCCAGCCAGCCCGGGCTCTGGTCAAAGCCAAGGATGCGGGCATACTGGGCCCAGGGCTGCCTCTGACATCTTGATTGCCCAAGTGAGTCCTATAAGACACAGTTTCTTCAAGTTGCCTGAAGACATAATTCATTCCATCTTCAGCCTCGTCCCTTCTGCTGTACCCCTTTCACTCCAGTGAAGGGACTTCTCTGCAGAAAAAACAATTCTTATTCTTAACTCATGATTTCAATCCCAGGCAGCCAAGCACATAGAACTCACTCGATGTGCCGTGAATAGTTCTCGTACGATGCACAAAGCTCAGTGTGGCCTCAGTACAGAATTTTATGAGGAAACATCCGAGGCTCATGGAAAACATTTCAGAAGAAAGTGAAGAAGTCTTTGCTAATACTATTTTTCCTGTTTCTAATGTTGTTTCTGCCCTCTTTTCTTATCCTTTTTGCTCACTGATACTCAGGCTCAAGAGGGAATTCAAATGGAAAAATTTACTTACCAGACCCTTCTCCAGCTGTAGCAGATGCCTCTACCAGCCAGGGTACTACACATTTTGCAAGAGACTGAAAACTTAATACCATGTGAGGTAGTGTTGAAACTGACCATGAGCAATTTGGGGGTACATCTAAAGGGGGGATTAAGTTAGAGATGCTGTCGGTTTGGGGTACACATAAGTGCTGCACCGTGCTTTATTATAGAGTTAGATTATTAGTCTCCATCGGGAATACCTCTGTATGTCACCCAGCATTATGTACAAAGGCGGAGGGCCAGGGACCACATTACAATATGAAAATGTCTGACAGTGGCAGAGTCATGGTGGAGAAACAGAGTTTGACATGCACGGGGCCAGGCACAAAGCGTCCTAGAGTAATTAATACAAACATTATGGTCTTTTCCTGGATTTCATAATACGTACAGTGGTTGTCATTCTTTTTTTCAAAAAGCCCTCTTTATTATATCGGTTTTGAATGTACATGTTTGCATTTTTATTAAAGGAACCCCCCCCAAATTATGAGAATTTCGGGACCCACAAAACCTAGATGCGCCTTAGTTTGTGTCAGATGCAGGAGCCAGACCGAGATCCCGCACGCTGGTAGGCACAGCGCCTCGGAACTGTCTGTGGTGCTGGAAACTGTCCATGGCCTCTCTCCATGGTACTTACTGCATCGCACGTCTCGGCCAATCAGTCACGCCCCGAGACGAAACATTGAGATTATCAACCGAGGTCATGGTCAACGCAAAGGACTGGGTGCCTGGCCCATGCAGGGAAGGGGGGTGAAGAGAAAACACTCCCAAGTGGCAGGGAGACCTAAAGGACAGGGGCACCAAGGGAGTATAGCTCAAGCAAAACGTTGACCGCCAAGCCATGCCTGAGTCTAGACCAAGGGTAGGGAGGAGGAAGTGGGTGAGGAGGGGAAGTAGCAAGAGTGGCACAGACTGGGGATGCCAGCTTTCTGAAGGGAAAGAGAGAACGACTGAGCAGGGTGTGCTGAGGGGGAGCCCTGGGGCCAGAATGAAGACCCTGCCCATTGAGTTAGCAGAAGACTGACTGAAGCTGAGACCTCACTCCCACATCCCCATGGATGTGAGTCAGGATTGATGTAAAGGATGGGTTTATACCGGTCTTCTGGTGTCCATGAGGATGTGTGGCTGACTGTCAGAACCTTGTTTTAGCTTGCTTGTTTCTGCTTTGAGATGCACACTCAGTTTCTTTGGAAGTCAGGGTTGTTTGGACAGTGAGAGAAAATTAGTGTCTGGCCCCCATGAGTGAATTTCTTCCAGCTTTACCAGCCAAGGCAGGGCCCCCCCAAAGATTGCTACTGTGGGAGCTGTGACCTAGCAGGCAATGGAATCTAAGGAGTCAATTCCCAGGAGGAACACGAGAAATGCAAGGACCTCGCCAGGGCTGGGAAGGGTCAGGGCTGATACAGGCTTTTCACTGAAACACAGTGGCAGTGCCAAGGGGGGGCCTTAGGTAAGAGGAGACTGTCATCACTTCTGCGCCAAAAATCTGTCACCAATCCCACCTCCTCCAAACAGTCTAAGTCAAAACAGTGTGTCAGCTCAGCTCAGCTCAGTGTGTCAGTGTGAACCTTCGAGCTTAAGTGCCCTTCGTCATGCATTAAAATGTTCCCCCACCCCCAAAGACACATGGGGGTCCTAACTCCAGTGCTGGTCCACATGATCTCCGATCTCCTTTGGAAATCAGGTCTTTGCAGATCCAATTAACTAACATAAGGTCATACTGGATTAGGGTGGGTCCAAAATCCAATATGGCTGGTGTCCTCTGGAGAAGAGTAGAAGCCAGAGAGGCACAGGCAGACACAGAGAGAGAACATCACGTGGTGACTGAGGAGGAGACTGGACTGGTGCATCCAGACATTAAGGAACACCAAGAATTGCCAGCAACACCGAAAGCCAAGACAAGGGCAGGGAACAGATTTCCCCCTGAAGGCCTTAGGAGAGCATTGGCCTGCCAATACCTTACTTTTACACTTTCAGCCTCCAGAGAATGCATTTCTGTGATGTTACCCCATCCAGCTTATCTTGATTTATCATGGAAACCCTAAGAAAGTGGTCTGCCCTTCCTTGGACAACTTCATTTACCTCACAGTGTGATGCCTTCACTCTTGCTGGTACCTCTCCATGGAATGCCCTTGCTCGAGGAGTTTGCAGGCATCCCCAGAGGCTCAGCCAATGAGGCTCGGGGTGCAGAACATTCAGATGCTTAAATGCCTGAATCTCGATGGAACTTTCCTGTCTGCCCTGTCTCAACTAACCCAGTCCCAGTACAATGTACTCATCAACTGCTTTATTTCCTTCACCACACTCCCTTCTATCTGAAATCGCAGCATTTCTTTCCTTCTTTACTTAGAATGTAACTGCTGAGAGCAGGCCCTTATCTCTGGTGCTCAGCAGTGACGGAACAACTCCCAGCACAGAGTAGGTGCTCAAGCAATGGTTCATAAATGAAGAGTCAGATGCTCAGCAAGTATCTGTTCGATAAATAAATGAAAGACATGTGCCTTCTTGCTACCATCCTCCTTCTAATAAGATTGACACCCAAAAGCCTCTTCTTTGTATGAATTTAGGTAACAACTATTTCAGAGACCAAGGAAATAATTCTCTTTACATTGGCCTTTACAAAACTGCATCCTGAGAGTTGGAAGGTCCAGCTGCTGCACATGTGGGCTGCTGATGGAGGACACCTGCCCCCTTGTCCTTCCACATGTCAAATCATAATCTTTGCCTCTTGGGAAAGCAGGCAGAGAGGGAGGGGCATGAGGAAGGGTGGTTAGCCAGCTTTCTGTTCAGACCAGAACGACGCTGCCATGGGCATCCACCAGGGGGCAGTCTAACAAAGTTGGAAGACAAGCATATAAATTGAGTTCACTTGAGGGCAACTGACAGCAATTACAAGACCAAAAAAGAGGGGGGAGGGGAGATTACATTATTACATCATTAATGATTACATCATTACTCTGGTAATCCTCCAAATTAAAAAAGATTAAATAATGTAGAAGCCACGAGGGAGTAGAGGCTCCCGGGAGTCGCCGTCCTGGGAGAGCAGGAATGGAGGAAACCAGAAGGGATGTGGACCCGCCCTCACACCTCCACCCCAGGGTGGCTCCCCAGGGGCAGGATAAGCCGTCCCCTCAGCTCTGACTGAGGACTCTCCATAGTGATGCAGTGGTTCCAGTTGGAGACCCCGCCCCCTGGTTTGTTCCCAATATGGTGGCGTGGGACATCCAAGGGGTCACGCACGCAGCCTCTAGCGCTTCACAGGGTGAGGAGCCCGGGACCACCAGCTGAACCCTTAGGGTCTGGAAGTTCAAGGCTATGGCACAAGGTGCTGTTTACAGGCCAGAATCCATTCTTTCCTTCCAGTGTCATCAGGGGCGGGGCCATGAGATTACCTGTTGGCCAATGAGCAGGCGTGAGGCTTCTTGGAAAAGAAAATGACTGGACTCAAAAGAAAAATTTTTTTCTGCCTTCTCTCACTTTCCCGAGCCTGAGTCTGAAGCAGAACCAGCAAGGAACACCCCACGAGACACCTGGGCACGTTTGGCTGTAGGGCTGCTGTGCTATCTTCCCAAGGACTGGGCCTCTTCAGGATGGCCCACCCAATCACGGGCGGGAGCTGGCTCTGCGCTCTCAGGCCTGCAGTGGTGGGTCTTTATTACCTCAGTTCTGTGCAGTACAATCGCTAAACAGAGAACACTTCCAGACATCGAAGCCCAGCCTCCCCGAGGCAGAATCCAGAGCAGTCGAATGTCCAGCTGCCCTTGCAGAGAGCACAGCTACCCGACTCACACGAGGCTCCAATTCGGAAGTGAGCACCGTGAGGAAAAGAGGTTCCGTGGGGAATCTGATTGGCTGGTGAGAATGACGCAATGCGACGGACGTACCTGCTTTCAGAACTTCGAGTCTGGGTCCCAGGAACAAAAGAAAAACCTCTGGGTCAGCAGCGGTCAACAGCCTGGCCATCGCCCCCTGCAGGACATGGCTTTGACACTTTCCCTGCTTCCTCCAGCCTCACAAGAGTTCTCTGAGCTGCCCAGCATCTCTTCCCTAATGAGTTCCCTAAACTCTCTGACTTATCAGTGAAAATTCTCTTCTGTGGCTAGCAACTGAAAGTTTAGACTGACAGGAAAATGGGCTCGGGGGGTTGTGACAATCGATAGAGCCGAGAGAAAGTGGGGCTGGTTATCTAGTCTAGCAGGGGCTGAGGACTCTGGACACCCAGAGGCATTAGGGCGTGGGACTCTGGCAGCCAGCCGGTGATGTACCCATGGCAACCTGGAATAAAAGGCTCACCATAGGCACACTTTGGGGGTGTCTGGTGGCCATCCTTACCAAATACAGAGCCCACAACAAGATCCTGGAGTGAGCTGCTTCCGTTTCTAGGAACCTAAAACATCCACGTGACCTTGGTCCCACTCACACTGCATGAGCCTTGCAGATCACCTGGAGGCCAGAACTTCCCTTTTTCCAAGTTCACTCTCAGCTCATTTGGGCCTGTTCTCAGGCCTCAGCTTTGGAATCTAAAGGGGCACAAGACCCAGGACATCAGATTTCTGCCCCATCCACCTCCTCTCCTCCCTGCCTTCTACTTCTGCCAAGTGACAGTCACCAGGAAAAATGACAAGACATTTATTGAGTCATCTACAGCAGTGTGACATCCATAAAGTCCCAGACAAGGTTGTGTGCACAGCATTAATGGCGGTGGCAGGAGCAGGAGGTCTGTGTGGCTGGTCTTGGCTGTGGGGGAGGAAACCCAGGCTGCCTGGCTGCCCCGAGGGACCTGGGAATGCCAGGGCTTGCCCTGCCCCAGCCCTCATGGGGGCAGAGCTACAGAAGACAGACACAGGACAAGACACACATGACTAAGCCCAGACACATCCCAGGACTCAAGTTCAAGGAAAGGAGGACTGGTGGCTTGGCCCACTGGAGGGATGTCCCAAAGCTTTAAAGGATTTCCATGGGGGTGGCAGAGAAATGCTGGCATTACCCACACAGAAGCCTCCTTATCCTAACCAGAAGAACAAACCGAGTCAGTAGACGGAGACAGACCTGCAATCCTGTGTCCATCAGAAGCCTGGCCTCCACCTTCCCTCCAGTGCTGGTGGTTTTTACAGATGGGACAAAGCTTAACCCAGAAAGGCTCCAACCATTTGGCAAACAGCACAGGGTACCCTGCAGGGGTCCTCACTCCAATCACCAGCCCACACCTGTGTGGTGACCAAAGCCCATTCACCCGCAGAGCATCTCACTTCAACCCCATCCCTGTCCCACGGTACTGAATGCAAATCACACCCTCCCGATTATTAGATTAGGAAGCAGAAGCCCAGAGAGGTTCAGCCTTGGTGCACAGAGCAAGAGCTGAGGCCCAGGGCAGCAGGCAGCTCCCCCGCATCACAGTGGCTCCATCACCTCTCCTCTCCTCCAGAGCACTAACAACCTCTGTAGCCAGAGTCCCTCGAGAGCTGCAGAAGGCTGACCATGTCCACAGAAGCTTTCCTAAGGGTCTCGCTGGGGCTCCTGTGCAGGGCTGGGCTCCTGTGGGCAGGCCCTGTCCTCACACCTGCAAAGCGCACTGGGTCCCAGCTTAGCACCAGGCACCCGGCTAGGCCTGCCAGTGTTTCTTCGTCAGCCCAATGGGGAGGTTTGGCCTGCAGATCTCAAGTTCCTCCCCTGCTCTAGTGCTTGGAGTCTCCCCAAAGATACATGGGGAAACAGTCAAGGTCAAACAGGTCAGTCGCAAAACTGGGAGAAACCCAGGCCCTCTGCTCAAGTGGGAATTTACGGTGACAAAGCACTCACTGTTTTCACTCTGGAGTGGCCTTGAGGGGGTCAGGGGTACTCCCAGAACAACAAAGCCTCTTCTGCTTTCCTTCAGGAAGGGAAAGGGGCAGCAGGAGGCAGAGGAGTCAGGGCTCCTGGCAGGTGATGCTGACTCGGGTGTAGGGCAAGCCTTGGGCCTGGCTCCAGCTCCCTGGGCTTGGTCCCCAGAGTCACCAGTACAGGGAGTGCGGGGACTGGAGAAGGAATCACAGCAGGCCCCCAGGTGCATCAAGGAAGGTCACCAAGACAGAGAATGGGGCCTGGCCTCAGACATGGGGACAGTCATGAAGTCCACAGTGCTAGGGACCACCAGTGCTAGGGAGCCACTGAACCCCCCAAACCTCACACTTTGACCCTTCTTGGGCTCCCTGACAGCCTCAGCACCCCTGAATTGGAGTCCCACCTCCCCCAGGGCCAGGGACATTCTCGACACTGCCATGCTGAGGCACCCAAGACAGAGGATGAGAGACTTCCTCCTTCCAGAATTTGGCCTCCTCTTGGTGCACTCTGTCCTATGGGGTTGCATGGAAGAAATGTAACTTCCTTTGTGATAATGACCTCCTAGAGTCATGCAGTCAGGACCTCTACTCCTCTCCAGCCTACACCCTCCTGGGCCCTTGGCCTCCCCTCACTCGGTGTGTTTTCTTATCTTCTTGGGACCAGGCAACGACCACATCCATGCCCAAGGCCCATCCTCAGTAGGTGACTGGCGTTTGGACAGAGGCCCCTGGGGGCTGCACGAATCATCCAGTCTCACTGCCCATTTCACAGATTTGGAAACAAAAGATCAGAGAGGGAAGGGTTCACCCAGACTTCATGGCAGCCTCCCGTTGTATGTGCCTTCAAAAGCCCCTGCCCGACCTGGGACCTGGGACATGGAGAGCATGGTGGGCACAGCTGCTCACAAGCCTGGCAGGAGTTGGTTTGGAGAGAAGAGCAAACTGGCAAACCAATGGGGAACTGGAGCCTCCAAGAGGACCCAGGCCCAGGGCTCAGGTGGGCAGCATGTGCAGTTCAGGGATTTTTTATTTCTGCTGTTTTGTGATGGTCTCTCGATAAAAAAAAAAAGTCTAAGCCTCTTCCACAGTGCGGCGGACCTGCTGAGGGTGGTGAGGATGGAAAAATAAGGCCCATAGTCGGGGCTGCTCTCGGAATTTGGAAGTGACCACTGCTCACCCAGTTGCATCACCCTAGGGCCCTGGGGGCCAGGGAGGGCTGCACACCATGCCAAGGCACCTACCTACTCAGTGGTCCTAGGCCCAACCTTTCCCTCTGGCTCACCAGTATTCACTGTGGTGTCCAAACGACACAGATGTTCCATTTCTAAGAATAAACAGCACCCCCCCACACACACACATATACACATACAAACATACACATCAAAACCTTGGCTGTTACACATAATGACACATGTCCTCTCCCTTCCTCAGATCTGAACTGGAGTTTGGCAGACGTGCAGAGCCCGAAGGAGCATCTGAAGGCCCCTTCCCACACCAGTGGGGAGACTGGGGCCCAGACAAGGAGCGCTCTGCCTGAAGTCTCCTGGTCTGAGGCGGACCAGGAAGGTCCTCTGTCTTTGAATCCCACCCAGCCCGTGGCCCCTACCAAGCAGCCCAGGCCCCTCAGCAGGGCCCGAAGTGCATGGTGACCAGTGGACACCCACTGGAGTAACACAGGTATCTCACAAGGCCTGGTGCTGGATGGAAGGACAACTGCACGCCCCTGGCCAGCCTCAGCCCCAGGCTACCCAGGCAATTCCCTTCCTCCTCCAGCCTTGCCAAAGACCCAGGGTCCACAGTTCTCCAAACTGCGCAGCGAAGCCCTTCTCCAGTCGCCCTGGAGGCCTCTCCAGGAATGAGCAGCCCCACCAGCCCCAGCCCCCTTCCTCTTTCTAAAACCAGGCAAAGCAACATTCCCCTCCCCCAACATGGTCACAAAACGAGTTCACAGACACACCTGGACGGGAACACCAAAAGCTGACGGTAGGAAGCCGGCCCCCCACATGGGGCATGGCACTCCAGCACTTTCCTCCACCTCCCAGAACAGGGCTCTGGCCTGTTTTGTTCTCAGGCTGGCTATGGGGACCCAGGACAGGTGCTGGGGCGCCCCATTCTTCTGGTAACGGGCCTGGTAGACGTGGCTTCCCTTCACCGTCTGGGATACCTCGGACACCTTTGTCCTTCCGTGGTGATTCCAAGAGCACACAGAGGGCGGTCTTTGCAGAGGTCTCAGAAGGGTTTTAGTAGCTGAGTCCAACCACGCCCAAGGAGCTGGTGGCTGGGGCTCCTCATCGTCCATGGGGGTAGTGCTGGAGGTGGGGAGGGGCCCCGAGCCCTGGACTCGGGCCTATGGAGGTGTAAGGATTCACGGACATCACTGGAAGGTGTCTGGTTCATCCCAGTCATGGCTTTGACTTACAGCAAAGTGGGGTTGGGAGGGCTTAGGGATTCTACGGGGAAGGCCTGGCTGGGGGGGCAGTTTCTCTGAGGCACCCACCTCTCACCTTCTACAGCTGATGCCTGGGGCAGGAAGGGCAAAAAAGCGGCTACCAGATGAACCCTGCCCGCTGCGAGCCAGGGGGACAATAATGGAGATGGTGAAGGTCTTCTTCCACAGTTCCCTCTATGTCCTTCCCGATCATATCCACATTTCTGGCTCGAAGCAATTTCCCATGGGCCAAGTGAAAAGCACCAGAACTTTCCCTGACCTTCAGCCCCAACTCAAACTGCAGCCTCAGAGGGGAAGAGGCCTGAAGCTTCCCCATGGGCCTGACACCCAGGAGCTGGGCACCCGGACACCATGCGTGGGAGACCTTCACGGCTGGTTTGCACTGAAGGACGCTCTGGCCACCCACATGGCACCTCTGGCTGGCCCAGAGACTGGGCCAGGCCTGGGAATGTCCCCAGGGGGACGAGCTGGCTGGAGGAGGCCACACGGAGAGTCACACAGTTGAGAGGCTGTCAGGCAGGCCCCACCTGAATCCCCAGAGCAAGGTCTTCAGCCTCACCATAGGCCAGGTGGCAATGGGGTAGGGGGAGCTGGGACCAGATTGAGGTGAAAGGGACACTGGACAAAAGGATCAGGATGGGATGACTGTTCCAGATTTGAGGAGTATTTACATGTCTGGGGTCAGGGCCCAGAGGCCCATGGTGGGTGGGGCCAGCAACCAAACAGGAAGAGGGGGGACATACCCATCTTCTCCTGCATCCTTCTCCCCCCTCGGGGAGCCCAGCTTGCAGCCCAGGGCCTGCCCGAAGGGAGAAAAGAGGCACAACATGCGTGGCCAGCGCCCGCCTGCAGCCCTAGCCTGTGAGTGGAGGTGAGGAGGGCGGAGGGGGGCTCAGGTGGCCAGGTTGTCGGCCGGGAGGCCTGACATGCGGATCTGGGAGCTGCTCTTGCTCAAGATGGAGAGCTGGGTGCCCCCGTTCACCCCGCTGCTGGCCAGGGATGGGTGCCGGTGCTTGAAGTCCACGGCGAAGTAGCGATTCACCTTCCAGCTCCGCCACTTACGTTTGATCTCCGCCTGCACCTGCAGGGAGCAACGCAGGCAGTCACCTCCAGTGGTGGGGACGTCCTGTCCAAACTCATCCACTTGCCTCCCTGCCACCTCCAGCAGCACCCCAGGCCCCCAGTGGGAAAGGAACACCTCTGAGGAGCTGACCGCAGCCCCTTGCCCACATCACTGTCTGAGCCAGGCCCGCTGATGGCTTCCTGGGGCCCCGGACTCTCGTGTCCACAGTTGGAGACTAGCCCATAGGGCCTTCGGGGAAGGTTTTAAGAGCTGGCCCCAGGGCAGACAGATCAGGGCAAGCAGCGCCGCTCTCGCTGGTCTTCACAGGCGGGCTGCCCACGAGGCTCACCTGGAGAGCTTTGAAAAGGCAGATGCTCAGACCAGCCCTGCTACACGCACATCAGGATCTTGGGGGCAGGCCTGCATGTGTTTCAAGGCTTCCCGGGGTTGCCAGGATGCAATCAGGGTTGGGAACCACTAAATAGTACACTCCTCTAGCGAACACACCCCCACTTCCTCTTAGCATGGTGTGCAGAGGGCAGACCCTGTTTCAGCCTCAGTGCGCCCCCCAGTCCAGCACCCATGTGCGATGCATGGGCTGGACAACTGGCAATGGTCCCGGCGCCCACCACCTGGTTCCAGCTCCCCCGTGCAGAGCACACCCTAGACAAGCCCCTGTATTCCCACTGCTTGCTCCCTCCTGCCTCTGCTTGTCTATCCTCGTCTGACCTTTCTGCAGGGTGTCTTAGCAATCCCGGGGCCCAGTCCTCTCATTGCTTAGATGCAATAGTGGAGAAGCCTGCTGAGGTCCAGTGCCACAGCTTCTGTCCACAGCCCAAAGCCATCCCACCAACACAGCTCCATCTCAGCACCTAAGTGCTGGGCTCTACTTAAAGTGGCACCCGAGCAGGCAAGATCTGAGACCTCAAGTGAATAGCACTGGAAATGGAGCATTACTAGGACGTTCCAGGCCTCTCCCCACGGTCCCTGCCAAGTCCCCAGAGTCCCCTCTCTATAGGGGATGGGTTTGCAGGCAAACTGCCTGCTAGGAGCAGCACTGAACTTTGGGACCCTGCTGAGCCATGGACCCTGTTTCCCATGCCTCATTCTTCCTCACTTTCACTTCTTTGTTACTGGGGTACATCTTATGGCGAGAGCCCTCCCAGGTGGGTCTGCTCTCCACAGCAGATGTATCTGGGGGGCAGGGTGAGGGAGTGCTCTGCTGCAGAGGCTGGGCCTCGGCTGTACAGCAACAAAGTGGGAGAGGTTCTGGCACAGGGTGGAGGCTTTCAGAAGACCCTGGCACCATGCCACCCTCTTCCTGCAGGGCCTGGGAGTGTGGCAGAGCCCAGGTCTGGATTATAAGCCCTGTGTGGCCAGTAAGCCACACCTACAAGTGCTCCCCAGGAGTCCCACCTCCACTGCGTAGAAGCCAGAGGGCCAGGGTCTTACCTCCCCATTCAGAAAGCAGTAGAGAACGGCCACCACAAAGCCCTGGGGAGAGAGAGCAAACACACCTGAGCATGTGAGCAAGGGACCTTCTGCACCAGGTGTGGGGGAGGTGGCAGGGGCGAAGAGTGACACCGGGAAGCAGAAAAATACAATCACTTAGATCGGGGGGCACCTGCCGCCCTGGAATCTGGGGCAAAATGGGACAAGTGCTGCTCCACATCCAGGGAGCCAGTGGCTGATGAGAGTCTCCTCCTACTGACATACCTGGCTTCGGAGCTCGCATTTCCTGGGTCAAATCCTCCCAGTTCCCAAAGGCCAGCTCTATCTGTCTTCCTACAAGAGGCCGCCCCTGAATGCCCCAGAATGTCCTCTGGGCTCCCAGCCCACCTGCAGGCCTCCTGGGGACACCCCTCCAGGATGACACGGACCTGTGTTGTCCCCACTCTCACCCTAGACCAGGCACACAGCACACCCCACGCCACAGGAGTATGTGCTAGACACAGAGTAGGTGTTCCGATACCCTACTACATTCTTCACGCATGCTCTTCGTATTCAGATTCCTAGTGCTGAGACAGAAACCTGGGCTTTGATCCCCAGGCTGGGGCTTTGTCTTTATAACTTGCAGCCTTGCCAAATGAAGAATTAAAATTGGGGGAGGGAAGAGACTCGAGTCAGATACAGAGAACTTCCTGGCCATCAGGTCAAATACATGTTGGGACAGTTGGGTGGGGGACAGCTGCTGTCTCCTGGGGGCACTCAAGGGAGCCAGCCCTGCGTGCATAGCCCCTCGTGCTCCCAAATGGTTGTTTTCTCACTATGGACCATCTCACCAACTCCCCTTCGCTCACTTGTTTACAGCCCGCCTATGTTCACTCATGGGGCCCCTAGTCTGCCACTCTCTCCCTCCATGGGTCATTTATGTACATGTCCGCATGCTCATCCACCAGTTGACACCACTCAGCACTCTGTGCCCAGGTCCTGGACTGGAGGCCCTGACTTGAGCGAGACAAACCTCCAGTGCTCATGGGGTGAACAAGTTAGAGACGGGAGTCGGGACATGGGCACAGAGGTATCTAGAGGGCACTCCACTCACACCCAGAGCTGCTGCTGAGGGATGGGGGTGACCGTCCCAATTGCCAATAGAGGCCAGGTTCAGGACGTCCCAGCACAGTGACTGGAAGACAGCAGTGTGTCTGCTCACAGCAGCCCAGAGCGTAGGCAGCAGAAGGGGCTCTCCCAGCTCCTTTCTAGTCTAGAACTCTCATTTCAGAGATGGAAACATGGAGGCCCAGTTTAGGTTAAGGAAGTTTCTAGAACCACCAGCAGGTTAGGACCAGGGCCATGGACCACTCTGAGTCCTGCCCCCACCACGTACCTGGAAGGAGCCCAGCCCCAGCTCAAACACCAGCCTCTCCCTCTTGCTGACGTTCTCCGGGGAGAAGGCGAATACCGTGTAGTGGATCCCAAACAGGGGGATGAGCAGCAGCGTGGACCGGGCCAGCCGTCTGTCGGGAGAGAGCAAGACATCTGCTCCAGGGGCTGCCTGTGCTTGGGCCGGAGCCTTGGAGGGCAGAGAACCCCAGTCCCTGCCCTTTCCTATCCCTCAGAGGTGGAGCCCTGTCCACAGATCCCCTCAGGGTTCTCCCCAAATTCAAGGGGCCCAGGAGGGATGGTGGCTGACACAGCTGGGCTCCAGAGCTCTGTGGGAAGTTCTGGGGGGGGCATCCTCCAGTCTACAGGGCCCCTGTCCTTCTAGACCACATCACTATCTTGTAGACCCACTAAGTGTGCACATGTAAGTATGTGATTGACAGAGGCACCCCAGTGAAAAAGTGAAGTCATGGCAAAACACAGGGAGGGGATTTGGGAGGCTTGAGTGATGACATGATGGGTCCTGAGCAGAGCCAGCACTGTCCTGCTCCCCGAGGAAGCCCCGTGGACCTGAACAGGCAGCCCCAAGGGGCCACAGAGATGGCCGTGGTTTTTAGTCTGGGACTAGGCAGGGACACTCCTAGAGAGTGACAGGGCAATGCTGACAACAGGGAGGTGGGGTCGGGGCACAGTGAGTGGACCACAGGAGAGACTTGGGTGGGGTCCTAGGAAGGACTTAGTGACGGTGGACATGGATCATTCCCATCCAAGCAGGAGCCTGAGGCCAAGGGAGAGAAAGCGGTCTGCATGGGGATGGGGTGGGTAGGAAATAAAGGGCCAAAAGAACCTCTTGCCCTCAAAGTCAGCTCTTCTGCTGGTCCTTTGCCTGCCACTGGCTCCTTGACCCAGTGGGAGGGGCTCTGCTCTAAGGGGTGGGGCCAAGGAGTCACATAAGACATCAAGAGTATGCAGTACATACCCTTATGGGTCCTGTTCTGTGAAGAGGGGCTCCTAGAGGGCCCCCAAGCATGGGACCCCATCTTTCCCCATGCCAGCATATTGGCTCCCCCTGGATCTTTTCAAAGAGGAGGCCTGCCTGGGAGGTGCCGTCTGCCCCCCTCACCCTCTGAGTTGGAGTTGGGTGGGAGGTTCAGCCTCCCTGTCTCCCTGCACCCTTGGCTCATGGGGTAGACAGCTGGGCATGGGAGCTGCCATTTGATTTGGGGTGGTTACACCATGTGCCCCTCCCTCTTCCCCATCCCAGCTTTTTTAGGGGAGAATGTTCTGTTGGATCAAGACCTCAGAAATAAATCCGTGTAGTTGGAGTGAGGCCCTTGGCTTCTCAGAAGGAAGGAAGGGAGGGGGAAGGAGAAGAAAGAAGGAAGGTAGGAGATGCAAAGAAAAGGGAGGAGTCACCTGGGAAGACATTCATGTGGACCAGGGCTCATGCCTGGAAGGAGGAAGCCCACCCACTCTCCCCTGGCTCATGGGCAACCTGTGCTACAGGACCTGGCCGGGACAGCACCTGCCTTCCCCGGCAGCCCTGAGGCCGCCCAGAGCAGTCAGGGGTTTCTGCTAGGGGTCCAGGGCAGCCCAGTGACCCCTCCGGCGAAGGGGGAAGTGGTGGCAGGTGTGGAGGTGATCAGGGCCCAGAGTCCTGGGACCTTCACACTTCAGAGCTGACCAGAGGCCTGGGAAGGGAGACATGTGGTGTGAGCCTCAGGATGCCTGTTTGAGGACAGTCACAGAATCTGTCTGATCTGACAGGGACATGGGGCCCTGGTGTCTGTAGCCTGTGCCCTGGGGGAACACGCGTGGCAGAGAAGTCCTAGAAAATACTGAGGAAAGCTTCCAACAGTCAGATCTGTCCAGTGAGAGCAAGCTCCCCACTTAAAGGTATGTCTGAACGAGGTGGCTGCTCCCCTCAAAATCAGCCTGGCACCAGGTGACGGGCACCCTGGGTTCAAGCCTCACCCTGCCAGTTATGTGACCCGGAGTAAGCTACTTCACCTGTCTATGCTTCAGTTTTCACATTTGTAAAATGGGGGCAATACATGTACCCACCTCTTAGGCCATGGTGGGGGCTCAGAGAGGGAAGAGCGACCATGCACATGAAGTGTGAGTGAGGCGCGCTGTGATGGGGGTCCCTGTGATGTGCAGGGGCTGGGCCATATGAACTCAAGCTAAGAGTTCTGCTAAGACTAGTAGAAAGAATCTGGCAGTTCCAAAGACCGGAGCCCAGAGAAGCAGGACGCTGGAGAAAGGCACACATCCAGGTAGCAGGGGCTGAGGCTTCTGGGCCCTTCCTCGGTGCCCACCAGCCCCTCAGTGGCTGCAGCTCTGTCCCCACAACCTCCTTCCCGCCCCCACCATGAGATTGCAGAGAACTTGCAAGACACACACGTCAACATGCAACAGCCAAAATGGGGCTCGGGGCTTGGGGCTGGAGGCACAGGCTGCCCTCTGCCCTCCTCCAGCCCAGCAGTGGGCAGGCAGGCTCCAGGAGGCAGCAGCAGCATGCGTCCCCTCCCCCCGCACCAAGACATGGGCCACAGCCACGCACACTTACAGAGTAATGGTGGACAGTTCTGACATCTTGCAAGAGTGCTGCTGAGCCCGCTCTGGCTTGCAGTAGCATTTCTGCACGCAGCTGCTGGGTGTGACAAGATCAGCACTTCTGTCAGCGGGGGCAGGGGGCAATGAGGAAACTGAGGTGGGACTTGGAGCCACACAGTTCACGGGTGGGCAGAGGAGCCAAGGGTGTGGAGAGAGGACCGGGTGGTGACATGGAACATGAGCAAGCCGAGGGCCAAGACAAGGTCAGCTCTGGACACAGAAATGCACGCCCACATGTGTATACATCTGTGCACAGACATGCACGCACGCACACATGAGCACTCACCCTGGGATCATGGAGGGGGGCTGGGGGTGTCAGAAGGAACACGTGCATTCAGAAGGTAGGGCCGGGGTTGGTTCTCAGAGCCAGAAGCTGTCTCCAGAGTCAGCTCTAGGCTTGGAGCGTGGCCTTGCTGCACATCACCCACAGACCCGGGCAACTGGAATCGCACGCCACACCACAGACCTCGAAGTGCCCAGTGTCGGCGCACCCAGCTACGTGTGGACTTGATTATGAAGCCCGACTCCACAGGCACTGGTCCCCCGCACTACATCTCTCTTCTTCCACCTGAACCTTCCTCTGTCTGAGGCCCCAGGCACCTTGATTTGGACACACGGGGGCACAGAGGTTGTCTGGATAGAACCAACTTTAGACTAGACCTGAACAATCCAGTAAGACAGCCACTGTCCATCTGCGGCTATTTGAGTTCAAATAAATCAAGTTAAAAAGTACTTCCTCACTGGCCCTGGCCACACTGCAAAGACTCAACAGCTACAGGTGTCCAGTGGGTCCCAGGTAGGACAGCAGCGATCAGGGGTGTTCCCATCACTGCTGAGAGTTCTATCACATGGCCCAGGTAGGCTAGGCTTCCTGAGAGGATCCCATGGGCAGGGCCTGAAGGCTGAGGAGCATCTTTCAGGCACTGTCCCACTGCCTGCAGAAACAAGTGGCCCAGGGCGCTGGTCCAACTGGACTTTCTACTGGGGGAGGTACAAAGCTCACACCCCTCACCTCATTTCCGTCGCTTCTAGCCTTTCTCTGCCCGCCTAAGCCTGGCACAGCAGAAAGTGCGGGCACTTCTTGTCCTTGTCCAGCATGGCAGTGTCACCTCCTCAGACTGCAATGGACCTGCCAGCCTCACAAACCCTCCTCAGGTCCCACGCTGCACTGTGGTCCTGGGACCTGCCCGTGACCTGACCGGTCCGAGGAGGTTCCGATACGAAGGAGCACAGAAGCACGTGAAAGCCTCACAAATTTGTTATTTGTGACTCCAGCTATTCGAGAGCAAGTCTGAAGGTCCTTGGCACCAGGGAACATGTGCCTTTTTGCTGGGGCAAACATGTAAATCATATGTTTCAAAGATGGAGTAAGCTGAGGTCTGCCCAGCCTCTGGGCCTCAGTGAGGTCTATGGTGCTCATTTAAGAAACAGCATCTTTCAGCCCTGGCTGTTGTGGCTCAGTGGATTGAGCTCCAGCCTGCTAGAACCAAAGGGTCACTGGTTCGATTCCCAGTCAGGGCACATGCCTGGGGTGTGGGCCAGGTCCCCAGTAGGGGGTGCACAAGAGGCAATCACACATTGATGTTTCTCTCCTTCTTTCTCCCTCCCCTCCCCTCTCTAAAAATAAATAAAATCTTTAGTATATGTGCTGCTAAAATGAACACTAAAGATAAATAAAATCTTTCAAAAATTAAAATTAAAGGATAGTTCTTTTAGCCCTGGCTGGTGTAGATCAGTGGATTGAGCGTGGGCCTGTGAACCACACGATCATGGTTCGATTCCCAGTCAGGGCACATGCCTGGGTTGCAGGCCAGTTCCCAGCAGGGAACTCACGAGAGACAACCATATATTGATATTTCTCTCCTTCCCTTCCCCTCTAAAGATAAATAAATAAAATAAAATAAAAATTTAAAAAAGAATAGTTCTTTTAAAAAAACCCTGCATGTTTCAAATGCCACAGCACTGAGGTGGACAATACTGGCCCATTTTGTGGGTGAGGGGTGTGGAGCACGATGCTCTGCTACCCAGAGTGGGGCCCCCAAACCAGCAGCATTACCACCACCTGAGAGTTTCTCAGACCCGCAGACTCTTGGGGCCACCTCAGACCTGCAGGCTCAGAACCTGCGCCCTAACAAGACCCCCTGGGGATCCACATGTGAGCCGAATCTCGAAAAGCACTGCTGGGAGAAAGCTGTGTGTTTGAGAAGTCTCCTCCGTCCTCAGTGAATGCCAAAGGTCTGTTCCGTATGCATACACAGAGAGGCAGCCACATAGAAGTATGTTTTCTTTTAATCACATACACATGTACATGTGTAACTGGAAAAGCTTGACTGGGTATTCAGGAATGGACGCCCCTGGTCTTCACATTCATTCTTGACCTTGCCCAGATTGGAGGGTTGGCTATTCTCTCCTATAGTCAGTGGCCCGATCCCTCGACCTTGGCCTACATGAAGCCCAGAAAGCCGTGTCCAGGAGCCCGAGTGCCTGAACCTCAGATGTCACCTCCTCCACACTAGGCGTGAACCCTCACCCAGAATTCTAAAGCCTCAGCTGACCCCCTTTGAGATCGCTCTGCCTGGAGCTCCCAAATTGTCCCTGCCCTCCCTGGTCCCCGGATGCAGTAAAAAATAGACTCCTCTTGTTTCTTTAAAGTGTGCTCAAGGCCGTTCAGTGGCAAGTTAGCTAGGATACCAGCCTCTGGTAAAGATGTGTGCTTCTGGTGAGGACTGGGGTTCGGGGAGAGAAATGGGTGGGAGGGTGCCTAGTGCCTGGGGGGGCGGTGTCTAGTGCCTCAGGGGGTGTCTCTTGGGAGAAGGTGAGGAGGGGCCTAGGAACAAAGGTAAGGACTCTTCTTCCCAAATGCCACCCTTCCCCTAGATCTTCTGTGACTCTGTACAAAACTAAACCCACTGAAAAGAAACGCCAGGGAGGAGCGGCAAAGCCAGAGACAGGCATGAGAAAGAAAGAGACGTCAGCGTCTCTGGAGAGTCGCCACAACCAGTGAAAGGGGGGAAAGCAATTTAATCAAGAGGAAGAGATAAACCCAGGCTGGCTAATGAGCTCAGTTCTGATTTGGGTCCAAGGGAGGACAAGAAACTCAGACAAGAGTGCTGGGTGGGGGCTGCTTGGTCAGTGGCGTCAGCCAGAATTAGAGGGGAGACCGTAGCAGGAAGTCAGAGAGCCCTGGCTCCCAGGCCTGGTCCTGCCAAGGCTTTCCTGTTTGTCTGCAGGAAAGCCAAAGCCATTTCCAGGTCTCCCACCTATAGCCCGTTTTTTTTGGTGCCTGCTGTGGTCTCAGGCCAAACTCCACAAAGGCTTTGGTGTGTCCAGTGAGCCAGGCTGCCTGGCTGGGGCCCTAGGAAACCCCTGGCAGGGTGCTGGACGGAGGCCTCTGCAGGGAGACCTCCGTGGGCAGCACCGCTGTCTGTTCACCCTGATCCCGGTGATCAGTCTAGCACCGGACGTGAGAGGCCCACGGAATGGTGTGGTCCGAGCCGAACATTTCCTGTAGGATCCCTCCTGACACTAAGATGCTGTGAGCCCCCAGCCCAGTCCCCAGGGAGGCACTCCCCACCACACTGGTACTCCAGGCAGAAGCCTAGAGCAGCAGATCCGGGAGCCCCCCTACCCCGCACCTGCTCCCCAACCCCCGAGGAGGAGCCAGCTCTGTGTGGCTGTATGTCTCCCTAGCCAGGGAAAAGCCTGTCTTCAGAGGTGAAGGTCGTCTTTCTGACAGTGGGCACCTGACAGCCCCACTGAGCCAGCAATGGCACCACAGTGTCTTTCCTCTTATTCCTCCTTCACCCTGGGGGCTGCAGAGACCCCCTGTATTGGGTTCCTGAGGGGGTTATAGATGGGGTTTTTCCCCAACACACCAGCTTCCAATGCCCGCTATGCAGTGGGAAGAACGCTGAGAATGAAGCCGGCTACACAGGGCCAGGCCCTGGAGACTTCCCCCCCACCCCTTCTGAGCCAGTTGGCTTCTAGCAGAGGTGAACTTTGGTCCCCAGGAAAAGGCAGGCTAACCCTGACCTCAGTCCTGGGCTGAGCCCATGACCAAGTTGAGTCTGAGCACACGCCCACACTCCCTGCCGAAGTCCTGACCCCAGGTACTCTTTCTACCTTGAGCGTCAGGTCAGAGAGTGTGGGGACTCAGTGCCACCGCCCAGCCCCCAACAGGTCCTTCTGCCACCTGGCCTCCGTCTGTGGAGGACAAACCCTTATCACCTGAGCAGCTGGAACCAACCTACAGGAAAGGGAGTGAATGCTGGTCTGAGGGCACAGGCAGGGGGTCCTCTCGGGCTTTCTTGGGGACTCCCAGGCTTAAATTTGTTCTGGAAACAGAGGAAAAAATCGAAAAGCTGTTGGTAGCTCTGAAGGGCTCCTCAGCCCAACACATAACTCTGGTGACCCAAGGGGGTTCGAGCACAGCCCTAAAACCCTCTCCCGCCGGGTGCTGCCCTTCCAGCCCCCCACAACCTCCCTTTCCCCACGGCAGACGCTTCTCAGCTGAACGCCCTCCAGGCGGGCAGCTTCATACACAGCTGGAACCACTGGGGCCTCTTCTTTTAGGAAACTATTTATATACTTGCTTAACACCATCTTCTCTCCCTGAGGACAGGAATGCTGGTGTGGCCAACCTTGGAGCCCAGAGCCCACCTGCTGGGTACCTGTGCCTGCACTCCTTCCTACTGGATTCATTGCACTTCGATACTGATANCTTCCAGCCCCCCACAACCTTCCTTTCCCCACGGCAGACACTTCTCAGCTGAACGCCCTCCAGGCGGGCAGCTTCATACACAGCTGGAACCACTGGGGCCTCTTCTTTTAGGAAACTATTTATATACTTGCTTAACACCATCTTCTCTCCCTGAGGACAGGAATGCTGGTGTGGCCAACCTTGGAGCCCAGAGCCCGCCTGCTGGGTACCCGTGCCTGCACTCCTTCCTACTGGATTCACTGCACTTCGATACTGATACCGAGTTCCCTCGGCTGTGGAGCAGGGAGTGTATTGGAGGTACATACATCTCACACACCTATCTCGCCAGGTTCTCTGGGTGCTTGTGAGCATTGAGAAGGAACAGACTGAGATGCAGGGGTGTTTCAATGCTCTGACTTCTTAGCATCCCTGTCCCTTTGATTGCCCCTCACTTTCCCAACAGGGTCTCCTTGACCCTGGAAACACGCAAACACGTTGCTGAATTAAATTGGGTCAAGCTAACCCCTGGTCCTGCATCCCTCACCTTTGGTTTGCAGAACACATCCACCGAGTGTTTAATCTTTGGGGCTTGGGATGAGTGCATGTTTCACTTTGTCTATAAAAAGATTTGCTGAGATTACAAGATTTTTTTTACACGATAGAAGCAAACCGACTAGCTGGTCCTTTGAACATCAGTGCCTAAATGAACAGGCATACCTCGTTTCATTGCACTTTGCTGATTGTGTATTTTTCTTTTTTTACAAATTGAAAATTCGTAGCAACACTGTGTCGAGCAAGTCTGTTGGTACCATTTTCCCAACAGCATTTGCTCACTTTGTGTGTCTGTCACATTTTGGTAATTCTTGCAATTATTTCACACTTGTCATTATTATTGCATTTGTTATGGTGATCTGCAATTGGTGACCTTTGCTGTGGCAGTTGTTTTGGGGCACCACGTACCACGCCCACATAGGACAGCGACCCTGACAGATGCCGTGCGTGTTCTGACTGCTCCACAGCTGCCCTCCCTCTCCCCAGGCCTCCCTACTCTCCCAGACAAAACGATGTCAGAATCTGGACAATTAATAACCCTCCAGTGGCCTCTAAGTGTTCAAATAGAAGGAAGAGTCACACATCTCTCACTTTAAATCAAAAGCTAGACACGAGTAAGCTTAGTGAGGAAGACACGTTGAGAGCTGAGACAGGCTGAGAGCTAGCAAAGCTGTGAATGTAACGGAAAAGTTCTTGAAGGAATTAAAAGTGCTACTCCAGTGAATGCACAAATGATAAGAAAGTGAAACGGCCTTGTTGTTCACATGGACAAAGTTCTACTGGTCTGGGGAGAAGATCACACCAGCTACATCCCCTAGGCCAAAACCTAACACACAGCAAGGCCCCCACTCTCTCCAATTCTTAAAGCCTTAGAGAGTTGAGAGAGCTGCAGGAGAAAAGTGCAAAGCTATCAGAGGTCGGTTCATGAGGTTTAAGGAATGAAGCCGCCTCTATAACATCAAAGTGCCAGGTGAAGTAGCAATTGCTGATGGAGAAGCTGCAACAAGTTACCCAGAAGGTCCAGCTGAGAGGATTCACGAAGGCGGCTACACTCGACCACAGAGTTTCTTTGTGGAAGGAAAAGCCTTATGTTGCAGATGCCATCCAAGACTCTCACAGCTGGAGAGGGGAAGTCAGTGCCTGGCTTCACAGCTGCAAAGGACAGGCTGACTCTCCTGTGAGGGGCTAATGCAGCTGATCACTTTTGATTGAAGCCATGCTCACATACCACCCCGAAAATTCTACAATTTTCAGAATTACACTCTAATTCTGCTAAGAATTCTGCTAAGTCTACTATGCCTGTGTTCTGTAAAGAGAGAAACGAAGCCTGGATGACAGCACATCTGTCTGCAACACGGTTTGCTGAGTAGTTCAAGGCCACTGTTGAGCCCAACTGCTCAAAAAAGATCCCCTTCGAAATATTACAGCTCACTGACAATGGACCTGGCCCTCAAGAGCTCTGATGAGATGTGCAATGAGATGAATGTTGCTTTCATGCCTGTTCATGCAGCATCCATTCTGCAGCCCAGGGACCAAGGTGTGATTTTGGCTTTCAAGTCTTATTATTTAAGAAATCAATTTCATAAAGCTGTAGCTGTCACACACAATGAGTCTGTGATGATCTGGGCAAAATGAATAGAAAACTTTCTGGAAAAGATTCACCATTCTAGATGACATTAAGAACATTGAGATTTCATGGAAAGAGGTCAAAATATCAACATCGACAGGAGTGTGGAAGAAGTTGATTCCAACCATACTGGATAACTTTGAGGAGTTAAGACTTCAGCAGAAGAAGTAACTGCAGTAACTGCAGATGTGGTGGACACAGCAGGAGGACTAGAATTAGAAATAAAGCCTGAAAATAGGACCGAACTTCTATAATCTCATGATGACACTTGAATGAATGAGGAGCTACTTCTCATGGTGAGCAAAGAAAGTGGTTTCTTGAGGTGACTCTGTTTCTGGTGAAGAAGCCATGAAGATTGTTGAAATGACAACAAAGAACTTAGAACATTAAATAAACTTAGTAGATAAAGCAGCGGCAAGGTTTGAAAGGATCACCTCCAATTTTGAGAGTTCTTTTGTACATAAAATGCTATCCAATAGTACCATGCTACAGAGAAATCACTCACAAAGGAAATTTGTCCTACTTTGAGAAACTGCCACAGCCACCCTAACCTTCAGCGGGCACCGCCCTAATCAGTCAGCCATCATCAGTGTGGCGGCAAGACCCCCATCAGCAAAATGATTATCACGGCTCAGGTGATAATTAGCATTTTTTAGCAATAAAGCATTTTTTAATTAGGGTATCTACGTTGGTTTTTTAGACATAATGCTATTGCACATTTGCTAGGCTACAGTAGAGTATAAACATAACCTCTGTATGCCCTGGGAAACCAGAAAGTTAGCGTGACTCACTGTGCTGCACTCTTCATTCGGCCGCGGTGGTCTGGACCCACCCTGCAGTGTCCCACGAGTAGGCCTGTGCAGACCATGTGCGAGTCACAGTGGTTCTTGTCTACAAATTAGGAAGGTCCCATAGGACTCTACAGCTCCAAGTCAGTGATAACTTTGAAACCCTGGCCCCAGACTTCTCTCCCATCAACTGCCTGGGGCAGGCAGTTCTCACTGCCTGGGGCAGGCGGTCTGGGCTGGTGAAGTGTCTTCTGGCTGCAGCAAGCAGGGTGTCCCTATTTAGGCTGTGGCTAAGTGTGAGCAAGCTGGGAGAAACCCCAGAGGAGAGGTCCCAGCACCCCAGAAGGAGAAACAGACCCAAAGCTCAAAGGGGAGATGAGGCCAACTTAACCACACCCTGGCTCACACATCCAAGGTAACTGCTCATGGGGGGCCCATGCGCCCTGGAGAGGAGGACCTGGGGCCAGATACAGCATATATTACTGATGCTGGACAGGGTGGTGAGGAGAGCAGTGGGGCCCTGTGTCGCAGGTCCCTGAGATGAAGGCAGGGGTCACCTCTCTAGGGCAGTTAGTTAGTGGCAGAGAACAGGCCCGACTGGTCCCCCAAGGGTGAGCCTCGGAGACTTCATACCTTAGTATGGATGAATATTTTTTACTACATAGCATACACATATAAGCAGGGGTTGGTAGAAACTTGCAAAAAATGAAAAAAAAACAGCAAATGGATAACAAAAGAAAGCGTGTGGGGGGGTGACTCTTTCCCAATGGAATGGAATCATCCTCCATGCAGAACAAAGCTTACCAAACCAGGCCTTGGGTTGACCCCCAGCCTCATGGGAAGGGCTTCCATGAGGGGCATGCCTGGGCTGAACACACAGACCATGGGAAGCCCCGAGGAGTGAGAATCACAGGGAAGGATCTAGCGTGGGTCTCTGAGCCGTTTCTCTCTCTCTCCCCGCCTCCTTCTCTCTCTCTCCCTCTCTCCAGGAGAACCTTCTGCTGCCCTACTTATCCACTGGGCAGCTATCAGAGTTCTGAGCCCCGCCTTCGGGTCTCTGATGAAGTCAGGACAAAGCCCCCTGCTAATGTGATGGAAATACTTCAGCTCCTTCTAATTTGCTCTCTTCTTTAAAAACCAAGGAAGCAACACATGTGCCTTATATCCTGGCCACAGACAGACCCCAGAGACTGCCCCCAGATTTTCTGTGCCCATCTGGCCCCTCCAGCCAACCACAGGGGACTGACCTTCCACCCCAGCATCAGAAGTGTCCCGGCAGCAACCCTTCTCCCCCCCACCCGCCCTACCACACACACCTAGCCTGGCCAGGCTTCTGACCGTGAAGCAAGAAGGGTCAGATGAAACACACTCAGGCTGCCCCAGAATGAGTTGGGGATGGAAGGAGGTGGGGCAGAGAAAGCAGGGATCAGCCTTTGGGGACATGACGGCAGAAACACTTGTAGGAAACAAACCAAATGGCAGCGGAAGTGAAGAAAACCCTACACTCAATGGTAAGAGGTTGCCTGTGAACCTCATCTGTCCAAACAATTCAGATATTCCTTTGCTCAGGGAAGAGGGAATTATAGGAAGAGGACCAGACCCAGAAGTAACCTGCCCCAAGGGGAAGAGAAAAAAAAGAATGTCCCCCTTGCAACACCGAGACCAGCGAGAATACCCACGTGACTCGCTGGTAGCAGCTGCAGCAACATGCACAGGCGGGGCTGGGACGGGAGCCTCAGGCAACCAGGGGTGTTCATGACCCTCCCAAAGCACCAAGATCCCCAGAGGAAACCCAGCTTCTAAACAACTGGACCCTACCTACCCTAGGGAATCTGGCAATTTCCATCTTTAGTTTCCTAGGGTGACATGACATCTGTCAGTGTCTTCCCTTCTCTCTCTCTTCCCTTCCATGCTATCACCATGTGGATTAGGAGCTCCTGGGCTGGCTGAGGATAGGTGGGTGACTAGATCTTAAAGGCACTTTTATCAGAAAGAAATCCTGCAAATGCCTGTGCTAGGTTACCCTGTCAGCACAGCCCAGGCCTCTCCGCCCGTGGCCTGAGAGCAGGGCCCTCGCAGCTGTTGGAAGTGACTATGGTATTCACACAATGGTACTTACAAGTAGATGCTGGACTCATTGCCTCCCATGTCTGGAGATTGAAGTTTTTGCACAAGGATGAAGATGATGCCAACAAAGAGCCCAAAGTTCACCTGAGGAGCCAAGAAATAGCAGATGGAAATGATTCTGGGCAGAGGTATCCACTCCCCTGCCCCTGCATTGGCCGTTAATCCCTCAGCAGGACCCTCCCCGATCTAGTCGAGATCCCATCCAGACTCATAATCCAAGATGGCGGCATGAGAACATGTGTTCCTAGGGTTGCAATGACAGAAGAGACAGAAGAAAAGGAATTCCACAGGAGTACTGAGAAATGGGAAAGATTATCATGAGTGAGCCAGAAAAGTGAGTGATTTCTGGAAGAGAAAGAGCAACTAGGGTCAGGGTGATGGAACAAGTCCAGTGCCAAACAGATAGAGAGGAGGCTATTGCAGAGGTGAGAGCTGCCCTCTGGAGGAACTCCAAGTTCAGAGTCATTGAATATGGGGAACTGGAATGGACAACCACACACATTATTAATTAAAGGCTTGCCTGGGAGTAGCAATGGCAGCATTTACCTTCAGATAAAGATCAGGAGCCCAAGCTCCCTAAAACAAGTGCTAAGCAGTGGGTACGGAGAGAGAGGAGGATGGAGGTGGACAAACAAACAGAAACGAGGCACCGTGAGAGGACTGCAGCACGTGGACATCTTCCAGATGCTGCCACAGCGGCACCCTGAGAAAGACATGGGGAGCCTCACGCTCGCTTATTAAAAAATAATAAATGCTGAAGATAAAGTAATTAAGCATCCAAGTAAAAAAACTAGGGTAAGAGTACCACAAATTTAACTTCTATAGAAAAGAAATTAATAAAGATAAAAATTCATTGTAAAAAATTATTTTAAAAGGTAGACTTGATCAATAAAAAAGATTTCCATTTTAGGCCTTGTTTCATTTGTTTGCGGAGGGCCATTAGAATTATAAAGCAAGCTGCCCTGTGAAAGCAGGGTCCTGTCAGTCATGTTTTCTCCTACCCGCCCTGTGTCTAATCAACACCTGGGATTTAGCTCAGTGATTACAGCTAACTGCATATGTGTATCCATTCAAAAGGAAAAAAATGTAATTAAACGGAACCAAAAAAAAGGAAACTAAAACAACAGATGCATAGAATATTTTAAATCATAAGAAGAAATCAAACAAAGTGGGGAAATGTAAGTTAGCAAAAGCAAATCTAGAAGATGGGGAGAATCTGAAGAGAGCAATGACCTCAAAAGAAACTTAGAAAGGAACCGACTGTGTATACAGGCAGAGGCGCCAGGCCCAGACCACTTTACGGAGCAGTTCCAGAACGCCTCTGAGGAAGACGAGGTTCACAAACTGCTCCACGGTTCAAGAGCAAATAAGGAGAAAAGCTCCCAAATTACCTATGAGGCTAACAAAACACACACACTCACAGACACACAGGTACACACCTAAAACCAGAGAACTTACGAAGAGCAATGCAAAAACTATAAACAAAATATGAACACGGAGAATTTAGCGGTGTACTAAATGAACCAACAGATCATAACCATAAAGGTTTTGTGCCAGGAATACAAAAGAAATGAAACACTTGCTACTGTAGCCAATTAAAGCAATAAGCTACTGTAGTCCCCGAAAAGATTGGCAGATAGTTCGGCAGTCATGACGCCAACGAGGACATGAGAGACAAGCACTCTTGTACCTGGCTAGTGGGGGGCAACTTGCTCCCCACAAACATGGTAAACGTACATAGCCTGTGTCCCAGAAATTCCACTCCTGGAGATGAATTCTGAAAACACTTGCACGCATGCCCCAAGATAGGCACAGAGATGTCCACTGTGGCATTGTTCACGACGAAGAAAAGCTGAAACACTAGAAATGTCCATCACTAAACAAAAATTTACTTCAGTAAACATCTCCAAAACACATTTGATAAAATTCGACACCTATTCCTGACTTTAAACAAATGTACACGGAAACAAGCCAGGACCAGAAACTTTGCTAATTTATTAAACAGTGACTTCCCAAGACTGCAGCAGGCAGCATCCTCAATGAAACCAAGGCATCCATGGTAAAAACATTAGAAAGGATGAGTAAAAACTAGCGTCATTTAAGGATCATGTCATTTTCTACCCAGAAAATCCATGAGAAACAGCTGAAAAGGAATGAGAACGAAAAATAATGTTTTAAAAAGTGATAAAGAAAAAAAAAACAAATAAAAAACTAAAAGCTTCCCTAAATATCAGCAGTAACNACACGGAAACAAGCCAGGACCAGAAACTTTGCTAATTTATTAAACAGTGACTTCCCAAGACTGCAGCAGGCAGCATCCTCAATGAAACCAAGGCATCCATGGTAAAAACATTAGAAAGGAAGAGTAAAAACTAGCGTCATTTAAGGATCATGTCATTTTCTACCCAGAAAATCCATGAGAAACAGCTGAAAAGGAATGAGAACGAAAAATAGTGTTTTAAAAAGTGATGAAGAAAAAAAAAACAAATAAAAAACTAAAAGCTTCCCTAAATATCAGCAGTAACCTGCTAAAAAACATATAGTGAATATTTATAAAAACATACAATGAATGATTCCCAGATGCAGCGAAAGCACAGACTGGCTGGACTTATCTCGGAGGCAAACTGAACAAGACAACTAAAAACTGTACAACTGTGAGAAAGACTGAATAAGTGAAGATCTGAATAAATGTTCTCGGAGAGAAAGGCTCATCATTGTAAGAAAATCGGTTACGGTCATCCCTCCTTCTTCACAAGGGATTCTCTTCAAGAGCCCAGAGGATGCTAGAAACAGCAGGTTGTACCAAGCCCCCAACATACGATGTTTTTCCTATACATCCATATCTGTGATAAAGTTTAAATTATAAATCAGGCAGAGTTAGAGGTTAATAATACCTGGTAATAAATAGAACAGTTGTCACAAAATGCTGTCATGAAAGTTCTGGGAGTGTGGTCTTTCCCCCTCAAAGTGTAATCAATGGGACAACCAAGATGGCTACAAAGCGACCCACCCGCGTGTATCCTGCACAGTGACAGACAGAGGGTCCCTGACCAGGCATGGCTGGGGGAGACAGTGTGAGATTTCATCACGCTGTCCACAGTGGCATCCACATTAAGACTTATGAACTGTGTATTTCTGGAACCTGCCATCTGATTTTTTTTCCAGACCATGGTTGACCACAGGTAACTGGAAACTTAGAAAGCAGAACTGTGGATAGCGGCACGGCGAGGGGCGGGGGAGCGTGGGGGGGGTGCCGTATCCTCCAAGTTAGGTTATAATTTCAGTGTAAGTTCTACAAAAATTTCCACCAGACTTTTGATTCGCGACTTGCCAAAGGATTTGAAATCCACATAAAAAAGAAAACGTGCAATAAGATTTGGAAGAATAAAAGAATAAAGAAGGGGAAATTAGCATACCAGATATGAATGCACGCTGCAGTGCTGAAACACAGAATAGAAAATCTGGGACCCAATGGAACACAGCGAGCGTTTATGATACAATGCCATTTCGGTACAATGGAGAAAAGATGGTCTATTCCATAAAAATAATTGAGAGAGTACAGCATCTACCCATGGGGGAGAAAATAAAATCAGATAAAGTGAGCTAGCATTTCATATCAAGGAAGTAAAATTTGAGCTGGGTTCAAGCACGGAATAACCCAATCAACAAAAATGTGACAAGACAATGACAAAGAGTATCTTTCTGTCTGAGGTCTGGAGAGGCCTCCTGAAACAAGAAGCAAGGCTTGGAAAGTGTGGAGAGGAAGCCCACTGGCTTGACCGTCTGAGGTGCACCACCTGGCAGTACACTTACAACCTCTACACCAAACGCAGCGCCACTGTCCATCAAACAGCGAGAAAGACAACTGGACGAGAAAAGTAAGCAAAAAATCAATCAATAAAAAGGTATTAACAGGAATATAAACAAACCGCCAATAAACATCAGGAAAATTCCCTCCAGCACTGGCTATGTGGAGAAATGCACACTAAAGCCTCAAGCAACCATTATCCCCCACAAGACCACGCAAAAATTCAAATGACTGATAACACAAGTGTAGTAGACAACGGACCTAAAAATCCCCCTTTGAAGGATTTTTTCTAAATAAATATTCACACGTGCTCAAAATGATACACAGAACTGTCCCTAGTCAGATCTTTTGTGATGGGGAGAATGGGGTAATATTAAAGCCAGCATCATCAGGAGAGCTAACTAACATGGACACCCATGTGACAGAATATAATGCAACCGTGAATAAGGAGGAGGCTGGTGTAGGTGGTGACCTCTTCATTCCCTCTCCCGCCGTGCCTTTTGGCCCAGGCCACCACCTCCCTCGCCCTTGTTTGGAGGACACTCACCATGATGGAGCCGACCACGGGGCCTTTGATCACCCACCACAGGGCTGTGCTGTCATTCATGTCCCAGCAGCTGAAAGACAGGGGGAGGGGAGAGGGATGATGCTCAGGGCACAGGACGCCTGCCGGGCAACATCTCTGGTCCTTGAGGAGGGGCGGCAGGAAGGAGAGTTCTCAGGGGCCCCGTCCTTCCCTCTGCTCCCCTGTCAACTCTAAGTAGAAGCCCAAGAGTCAGGTCACCAAAGGACCCCTCAAGGGCCGCATTCCCCCTTCAGATCTAGGACTCTTGGGGGGTGCAGCACCTTCCCCTGATCCTTCTTCCTTCCTTCCCCCAAAGGACCAGACACTCAGAGCTGGGCCCGGGAGTGGAGCAGGACTCTGCAACTGCTTGTTCGCCTTCTGGCTGAGATGGGGTTGCGTGGCTCCACCGAGGAAAGGGGGAGGTCAGTGCATTGGATGCCCTAGGCTCGGGGTGCAGCCTGGGCCCAGTGTGGGATGGTCTGTCTGGGGCAGTTAACGTGGAGTCGGGGCAGCCTCGGAGAAGCCCATGTGGAGCCATGTCCCCGGGGCCCTGCCCCAGCCTGGGGCACGCACTCACCCTGTGTCATCAAAGTAGAGCCTCAGCACAGCCCACACTGACACGCACAGGGTTGGGGTCCCTGCAAAAGCAAGACAAGGGGCCCTATGACAATAGGAACACCTCCAGGTCCAGTGTTTCCCCCAGATGTGGGGTTCTGGCCCATGGGCATGTGTCCCTCTCATACCTGGAGTGCTGGGAGCCCTCTCTGTCCCTAACCCCCCACTGCCTCCTGTGGGTCTGTGTCTCCCCTACACCATGGGCTGTGTTGCCTCACAGGACTCCTGGGTGTACCCTCTCAGAAGATGGCAGGCTTCCTGGGGGCAGGAAGAGCATGAGAGAGTCCACGCAGCAGGCGTGTGCCCTCTGTGGGGACGGGGAAGTGCCTCCTACTCAGCCCTGACTCTCTCTGACGGGGCACCAAGGCCATACCTGCCCACAAGACCTTAGCCTGTCCTGGCCACAGCCAGTGACCTACCCCAGCCAATAATGGTGTACCAGCAGAAGTATCTCCTCTCGGGGAAGAAGGTCTCCACCAGCAGGGTGAAGAGGTACAGGCCCTCGATGAACAGCCAGAAGTAGTTAGACACGACACAGTAGTGAAAGAAAACCATTACGGCTTTGCATTCCACCTGCCCAGAGAACGGGAAGGGTCGGGGGACGTGAGCCGTGATCCCCGCCCCACTGAGCCCTGAAACCCAGCCCAGTAGGACCAGGGAGAATCCAGAAGGCCTTCAGCTCTGGTAGGCTCAGGCTTCCATGTTCCGTGGGTCTGAAACACTCGAGATTCCTAGACTCGGAGTTTAAAATGTAGTGGCCTATTTCCACACTGGAGCTGCCCATGGAGGCTCATTCTCCCCCATCTTCCTATCCCCTCCCCACCCTCACAGGCTACGTGACAACGAGGTCCTTGCAGGAGCCCCCTTGATAAGATGAAGGCTTTAGACATGACAGGGGTGGGGGGATACCCCTGTCCCCCCCAAAATCTTATAGAGACCTCTTCTAAGTGTGCCCTCCCAGGTCAAGACCCCGTGCCCTAGGCTGCCTTTTCCATACCGCCCCCTCAAAATCGATCTTCTCTGCTTACTTCCACGAGTCGGAGGTCTGGAAAGAAGGCCAGCCCATCAGTCCCTGGGCTCACGGGCGAGGCAAGTGACCAGGGACCAGGCAAGCCCTCTCTCTGAGCCAAGTGGGACTTGGCCTTTCTGCATGACCTTCCACTGCTCTGCCACGTGCACCCACATGCCAAGGGACAGGAGGTGGCATCATATAGGGGACTCACTGGCTACTGGTAGCCCCTTGATCACTCCCGGGTTTCTGTGTTCACTGGGGCCCCATGTCTTAGCCTGCAGGAAGTACCTGGGTGGTGGGCACATTCTGGGAGGGGTGTGTCCCACGGGGCAGGGCTCACTCACCGAGGAGATGAAGCAGTGGCTGCTGTCGTGCTCCTCATAGAGGACCCAGTCCTTGATGAAGACGGAGATGGCCCGCAGCATGAACGACACGAACAGGTTCATGTGGATGAAGTTGCGGGTGCAGTGCAGCTTCCTGCCGCAGCGGAGGGAGAGGCCTTGAGGCAGTGAACCCACAGAGTCCCAGAAGCCACGTGGGGACCCGCGGGGACACCTGCATGGCTGTGGGCCTGTGCGCCTGTGCAACTCCCCCCCCCCAGACCACCCGTCCCCTTCCTCCCACCTCCCTCAGTTTCAAGCCCCTGTCCCCTAACCCCAGGATGCCTCGGGGCCAGATGTGCCCCTCCAGCGGCCTCTGTCTAGACCAGGAAGAGACAAGTGACGCACGGGGGTCTCCTGCCCCAGAAGGGCCAGGTGCCCTCTCTGGGGTCAAGGTTCCCATCTGTTATCCTAGAGCAGGGGGAACACCTCCCAGCACAGCTCCAGGACTGACATCGGGGGACCCAGCCAGGGGTGATCGGTGCTCCCTGGAACACTGCTGGAGGTCTCACCGGAAGCGACACAAGATGACCATGGCAGTGGTGAGGGACACGAGGGACGTGCTGTAGCCTGCTGTGTACAGAGCCTTCACTGACAGGTAGTAGGAATCCTGGAGGGGGTACAGGACAGGCAGGGCTCCGTGTGGGGCCTACTCCAGCCTTGCACCTGCCCACCCCTGGGCCCACTGCCTCCTCGCCTCTGCACAGAGCCTGTACTCCTCAGAGGCTCTGCAGGTGTTTGCTGAGTGCAGGAGTGCCAACCGACCCCGTCACCGCCTTAGCCTGGAAGCGGGTCCAGGAGGAACCCTGCTGGGCCCAGCAGTCACCTGCCAGTTGCCGGGCCAGGAAGGCAGGGTGTCCTGGAAGAGCAGCCGGTGAGGTGGGGGACACATGGTGGGGGCTGGAGGAGCTCAGGGAGCCACCCAGCTGCTTCTCTGCCCAGAACGAGTGAATGCAAGTCCTGCCCTCCATGTCACTGGCTTGGAGACACGGGACACTCATAAATGCTGCCTAGGGACCTGAGATTCCTGTAGTCCCATTGAAAGTCAAGGCCTCTGGTGGGAAGACCCTTCCACCTGCCCCCACAGCCCCACCCTCACTGCCTCCAGGTGGGGGGCAGACACTCACCTGGTCCCCAGTTTCATTATATCCCTCGTCAAACCCACAGGCATCGAAATAATGAGGGAAAGTCTCTGACCAGCCATCTTCTGTGCAGTTCCGGCCTATCACCCGCATGCCTGCAGCAGAAGGGGAACCCAGAGGCACAAAAGCGATTTAAGAGGTCCCTGAAATTCTTCTTCAAAAGCTAGTTCATAGGCAGGGATGCCTGGAAGCCCATATGCCCCTCCGGGAAGCGTGGCCACTCAAGGCTCTTCAATTCCTCCGCTGTGAAGGGAAACCAACCATCGCTGAGGACGCCTTCATGGAGAACGTGAGGCGGGGGGAGATGCAAGCTGATCTCTGAACTAGGGGCAAGGGGCCCAGCAGGGCTGAATCCAGCCTCCCCCTCTGTCTTGGACCTGGCCTGGCCAGGGCTCACCTGAGAAAGGCCTGAGGCCCTCTCCTGGGCCCTGAGTCAGCACTTAACCAAACTTCAGTGAGCAGAACCTCCAGGCCCACATTTGCCCACCCCCCTGCCAGGGGTTCTGGTCCAGAAACCGCCTCAGGTAACCAAGGGGCAGGAGTCTCCCTCACATCCTGGGTGGCATTCTCACTGGGAGCTCTGGGCCTACCAGCAGCTGCAAAGTCCCGTCCCACACAGAGGGAACACGGGGCTTGCTTAATCAACAAGAACCAGGCCTCCACTAGCCTAGCATAAAGTCTCATTATGATATGCATTTAGGTTTGTTGTTGTTGTTTTTTTTAAAGAACTTCTGCCTTTCCAGGTTTGGGTGTCTATCTGTTTCCCGACACTTATGTACTTCAGTTTTCTCTGATCGACTTTAAAGGCCATGCTGGGGGGCCCTGGAGGAGGCAGGAGTCCCCGACTGGTAGTACAGTGGGGACTAGTACATCAGGCCAGGCTACCTGATGCCCGGCCCGGGGCTGTTCAGCCTTGAACAACTCTCCTGATGCCTCCAAGGTGACCCCCGGAAGTCCAGGGCTACAGAGAAGCCAACAGCCCCCTTGGCCTCCAGCCCAGCCCTGGAAGGTGGCCCCAGACTGACCTTGCTCCCAGACCAGCTCCCTGGGAGTTCACTGGTGGACTAGGACATAAGAGAACACAGGGGATGGTTCTTGCTGTCACAGGATTTTGTCACGACCAAAGACACCTGCTGGAAAGGGGCTCCTGCGCCCATGCCACTGGAGGAACACCTCCTCTTTGACCAATATCACCTCTGGGAAGCTCTGGAAGGAGCCAAGGGCAGAGGCCAAGACAGGAGAGCCGCCACTCCAAAGTTGCCAACCTCATGTCCTTGCCAGCCACGTTGTAAGTTCTACAGCGGTCTTTTTAGCCAACAGAGTCAGAAATGCAGATC